>NC_083540.1:5057088-6315735 GCF_018135715.1 Danaus plexippus | reverse complement strand
GTACCGAACAAAAAAACTGAATGAAGTTAGGCAAAACAAGTTGTCTACGACGAGCTCCCACGACGGATTATGTGATACCTAGAGAAATGAGGTTTTTCGTCTTGTTTTCCAAAATCATGGATAATAATAATTAAATGGCAATCGCTATTTGCCTGTTGTCTTGGCCAAAAAATTCGACAGCAGCGCCCTGGGAGCAGGATCCTCCGTCATCACTATAATGCTTCAGTGTACGCCTCAAAATGGACTGTTGAATATTTGACTATGGCAGGTGTCGAGATAATTAGTCTTCCGCCATGCAGACATGACCTGGTGCCCTGAGGCTTTTATTTATTCTCAAGAATTAAATATTAAAATTCGAGGCATTAACTTTATGGTCCCTGAAGAAGCGATGAAAGCGTAGGAAAGAGTGCCATAGAAGAGATCCCTAAGGAATAATTGGCCCACTGCTCTTCTCAGTGATTCCATCGAATGCGACGATGTGTTGAAAGCAACGTAGATTACTTCGAAAAACAATAAAAGTATTGGTAACTTTTAACATTAAGCCATTTTGATTTTCTAAACATTTTCATAGTTACCTAGGCATTAGCCAATGTACGTAAGGTAATTTAACAATATTGTGCAATAACTAATATTAAATATTTTAAAAAAGAGTATAGATATATACCAGATAAGTGAGAATTTGTTTACATCTTTTCTAAATAGGAATGTAACAAACGTTTTACTAAGCCAACTTCACAGCATATTTTAAAACATAATAACGATTATTAGTTGTTTAGTAATATATTTAAAGTACGCATAAGTTGCTACTTCCTGCAAGAAATTTACGTTACTTTTGAAGCGCATGTATTAAGCAAACGGATAATATAGTAGCTTGGATAATCAAACATCACTTGCACAAGATAAATGCAAGTAACTATAATAATTGCTTTCAATCAATTTTTTTTTAACAGATATAATTTACATTTTTATTTTAATTTACATATATGATGAAATCTGAAATGTTGCTCCACAAGAATGTTAGGTTTTTCCCTAGTTGAAAGCATCTTTATCAGGGATATTTTACGAGTAAAACCCACTTGACCTTTGTTAATACTAAGCTAAAGACTGGTCCTAGCGAAATCCTTTGATCTGTTTAACTGCCATATAACTTCTTTTGCCATCGTTTTTTATTAACTTCATTTATACTTAATATTTCATTGCCTTAAACTTTATATATATTGTTTTTAAGTTTTGACCTTAAAGTGGTCGTGTAATATGAGGAAAAATAAATAAATTACTTAAAAATCAGTAATGCTTAAGAAAAAGCATGGATAGCAGTTGGCGGTAACCTAAGCTGATATGATGATGAAGAACCCGAACTTGATATGAAAAAGGAATATACGATAAACATAATAGTGTAAATATGAAGATTAAAGAAAAGTATGTACAATCAATACCGAATGGTCTGTAAATAAACTTATGTAAATTTTCATTATGCAGTAAGGATCTAGGCAAAGAAGAAGACAAATAATAAAACTAGTGACAATATAAGTATAAAAAGGGAAACCTCAACAATGTTTAATACCTCGCTGAATACTTATACATGTAGCTAGGAGAATTTTCTTACTAATATAGAACCCCACTGAACTTAATTAATTTTCGCTATCCTTTACTACATTTGTCTGTATTTTAGTCGTTTGCGTGTCCACCCAATATTACCTGCCCTCGTTGGTGTTGCCCCGCAATAATTACAATTAATAATAATTATTGCAACTTAAATTATACTTTATTCAACAGAAATAAAGCTGTAATTACATTTGTATTAACCAAAAAATATTTACTCACGCAGGGCTTGGCACTCCAATTACTTTTCTTTCTTTACGGATTTGTGCTTTTAATACTCGTCATTTAATGTAATACTCAGAAAAACAAAATGATGCATGCGTATTTATGTCACTTGTAATTGTCAAATGTCACGAGATCAAAAAAGGGATATCTTAAACTAAATACTAATAAATAGCTCTACTATAAATATTTTTAAAGTTTCCAGTATAGGAGAAAAAACCTTCATAAAATTATGTTGCTCTCTTGCCCATGTCTGTCCGTTGAAGTAATCGTGTTTTCGGGAAGATGAAATGACAGTGTCAACTGTTAATGTCATTTGTCATCTACCTCTTTATCTAAATTAAAAAAATAGCGTTTTGGATTCAAGCCAAACTCACTACATACCTGTTTATGAAACTTCAGTTTAACGTCAATAATGTTATGGAACATGTAAAAAGTTTTGATTTATTTCAATAATTTCGGCTCCCGAAAATCGTAGACATAAGTTCTTAATTACACATGAAATACTTAAATATACGTATCAATTTAGATTTATTTATTAAAAAAATTATATACAATGTTAGTATTCATAACTTAATATTTTTTTATTTTATTATTAGATTATGGGTTTATTTTATTATTAGATTAGATTAGATTATAGTTTAATACATCCAATGACATATATAGAAATTGGTAATTAAATTTCGCATTTATATAATCATCTATAAAAGTAATGCGGTGGAAATCAGCAATTCATACTAGAATTACCAACCTTGTATATTGTACCATTTTATTGCTTTTATGGATTTCCTCGGTCAATGGCTACAAAGCCGTGGATTTTCGGCGTTAACATCGACTGAGTCTGGCGTATATGTATGTTAGCTGCAAGAGCGCATAAATTGACTATGTCCACTATGCTGTGAGCTGTGACAGCATAATGTTCGTATCTTAATTGCTTTTCCAGCTACGATCAGCCTGTTATCTCTAATACTAATGGAAATTGTGAGTTTTTTTTTGGACTGCAAGAAGTTTTATATTGGTTTAATGTTGCTTACAGTTGGGATTTATCGCTCAGGTGGACATTCAATTTTAAAGCTTGTAATAAATGTTTCAGGTTCAGTATTAGTATCTTTATCTGAAAAATAAGAATCTAGGATGATAATGATAATGATGAGTCACATAAATATTACAACCAAAATTATTAGATATAAACCCGAGGGAAAATATTTCATCTGTTATTCGGATTTTATTATCATTATACGCAGTAGGTGTTTCGAGACTCCAGGTTAATTTGTCATGATAATAACTATAACTTCACCAAATATATAGAACGATATGAGTACGTAAATGTTTGTTAAATTATTTTTACTAGATTCTTAATATATTACTTTAATAAGGTAGTATGAAATGTTTAAAATCCATTATAAACGATTTTTTCGTACTCTCTAAAAAAATTATTAACATAATTGTATATCATGGTGAACGCACTATATCATTAACAGCCTATTCCAAATTATTATTGTATGGCACATGAGGAAGGAGGGTGCGTATCCCTCTGTTCCGACGCGAGAAAGATCTACAACGAAAGGCGGAACCGTACTTCTGGTCGTCCGATAGTGAATAGGGTGTGGAGCAATTATAGGGTGCACATTATGCAAATTGTAACCCATAGAAAGAGTAAGAAACTGTATAGTTTATATAGAAAAAGGAAGATACTGGATAGTGCTTAAGGCTGAGTGGATTGATTTCAACCAAATTGTGGTCACCAATCCAACCAAATCTAACATTTGGTCTGCCTGTAGTAGCTGAGAAGCTAGGCTTAGTAGTAGCGTTAAATTCTCCTAACAATACGAGCTATGCTGAAAAGTACCTGAGTAAAACCAAGGCAGCTTTGATGGGTTCAAAAGATCTTGTCGTCTCCTGATCATCGCTGTGTGATCAATAAACATTGGAATAATCTACTTTGTCTACACTGCTCACCAGCTTCCAAAGGGTAGAAAGTTTTGCGTTCTTCAAGGTTCAATGAAAGTGATAGCAGATCTCACTGCAGAAATACACACATATTCTGGCCCGCAGAAGAAAGTTGTAGTCAAAAGAGTGTACTGGGTATTTTTGCATTTGTTCGATATAAAAATTGCGTCGCCGTCGGAGAAGGCAAATTCAACTTATATTTCTCTGGGGTATAGTAGACTGGCAAAAGATTAGAGGGCAGACCTCTGATCTTAGTAAGATGCACTTGGAGCTACCATGGGATGATATAAAGTTGGCAGGGCAGCTTTCGTGGGTCACACGACTTTGTCTAATAAGTATTAATGGAGCCGATGGCTTATGTTAGGGTCTCCAACAGAAAAATGCATATAAAGTATCGCTTTAACAATTCCAAAGTTGACACCCTTCATATGTCTATAATTTTTTAACTCAACACCAGGACTAAATATGACTATACTTAATACTAAATATGTATTTAATGCCATCTCAACAAAAAAAAAAACTTTTTTCCCAAAATTAATGTAGTAGAGTGACTGCAGTTCGATCGGAGACTGGCTCGACCGGGGAAGAACCACCCTCTCACAGAAGATCGGCGTCAAGTAGCCTTTAATGGCTGCGTTTCGTTCGACAAGTGAGAGCGCCATTTGCCTTGTCCTTTTTCCCACCCTTTCCTCTCTTTCTTCCACAAACAAAGTCGGCAACAAAAGGAGGCCGTCTTCTAGTTTGCCACCCTAGTTAAAAAAATAAATAAAAACCTAGGGTTAGTTATTAAACATATTATGAATATAATTAACATATTTTATTTTGTTTGTGTTGCTGTGACAAACCGACATAAATTGTACTCATCATTAGCATAAATTGTACTCATCAATAGCACCTAAAATAACTATGACGACCTTTTATTCTATGTTTTACTCGCTAATATTTATTCTGGGTATATTATTCATTGAAATGAAACTCATATTTTTCGTTATTTTTAAATTTTAAAATAATAAAATATGCGTGGTAATCCGACAAATATTCGTTTCATATCAATACTCGCGAAAGTCTTAGATCTCATTATATATTCTTCATTTCTTAAATGGCTTCGTAAATTTATTGTTTCAGTAGACTGGTAGTGAAAGGTTATTTGTTCAAAAAACAACATTTTTATGAAATTATTACATATCAGTAATTATCAAAAGCATTTAAAAAAATAATTTATTATGTGTACGGTTAACGTTTCTATAAATGTATTATTAATTATAGATTTCCTTTTCTGGAATTGACAGTTGATATTTAGCGAGTAAAACATATATTTTATATTATAAACGGCCAAACTTTTGTTCACATCAATATAATTTTATTTAAAAGGAAGTAATTTACAACGGTAAATTACAGTAACTGTAAATCCGCTTAGTTACGACTTAGCGGATTTTATAATATAAGAAGAAAAAAATAAATAAATATCAAACACAAAGCGTAGAACTGGACAATATATTTAAATCAATTCACGAATCTATTAACATAACGTTTACATAATAACATTTCTTTTATAGCGTTCTCCGTTACAATGTCTTAGATTTATGTTTTTATTTCACGCTCTACTTATTATTTTTACAATTAAGAAAAATTGCATAAAACACTCCTATATATGGAGAAAAATACTTCAATGTTTCAGATATCAGTTAACTTACATCTTACATTAAGTTTCTTATTTCCAAACTAATGTGCTAGCGGACATATTATTTTGTTTTAATTATTAGCAACTACAGTTCACAATCTTTCATACATACATATGTAGATTATGGTTATTTGGAATGGAAATAATTACATCTATAGTTGAACACAACTATTCCAATTCATTGATCTATATCATATCAGTAAATTTACATTACTGTGAAGTTTAAGAACTGTTGCCATAAAGTTATATATTACATTTCTGTTACACTGTAGTTATTCCATCTAATAAGATTTTTGACAATTATATGAATTAAAAATACTGTAAACTATACACGGCAGCAAAAGTTTAATTATTAATTTGAAGCTGCAATGAATAATAAGGAGTTGGCATCGAGAAGTTGAGCCGATTTTCATTGAAGTATAGTTACCGGATACGAACATGTTTGAGCGTACAGCAATACCAAACTTTCAATGTCATAATTTATTCAAATATTGTTTATATAACATACAAACAGATTTTGGTGCATAGATATATATATGGTTTGACTCCTCAACTAACTCTGACTCCTTAGAAGACAAACTGATAGGCTGCTTACTCGAGAGAATAAATAGTCTTCAATAGTCATGGATTTTTGAAACGTTTATATATTCTGGTACTTTCAAGTCTACAAAGGAAAAAAAGACATCGAATGAAATTAAAGGAAATATAGTAAAGAGACAAAAAAAGAAAAGGTTTGATTAATGTTGCTTAATGATCTCAACCGAAAAACTAAAAAGCTCGTTACGTCGAACACATTGGGAAATTAAATAGTAACACGACAGATTGACTATTTAATTCTCGAGATTCTAATGATAGCAAGGCAATTGTAATTAAAAAATACGTATAACCGTCTTATTAATTGTCTACTGATATTAAATCGTGTTTGATAAATTAACAAACCTTACTTTGAAATATATTATAATATTTATATCACCACTTGTATGTTGGTGACATTTCAATATGAATATTTGAATTTTAAATTGTAGCATCACTAGTGTAGCAAGCATTTGACAACATCCTTACAATTTACTGAAGCATAGACGACGTCACGACTGAATACGCTCTATAACATACATATGTCTAAATATATTATATTATAATGTATACCTAATGGTCTTATATTATTTTATATATTGTTATAAAATTTCTAGTGACCGTGTTCTGGGAAGTATTTATGAATGAGGAATAAATTATTTTCCTAATGATTCATAGAATTTACATTAAAAAACCTCTTATTATTTCGAAACAACCTGGTGTTATTACTTATTAAAAAAAAAATAATATTGTTTTTATCTGTAATGTTAAATTAAGTAGTTTAAGTGTTTAGCAGTAATAACACTTAGCACTAGTTAGCATCTTCAACTTAACACGGACAGTAATAAATTAAATGTTTATAAAATTGTAGATGGCTATGAAAACTATGTGAAGCTGAAGTGAAATATAGGAAGTCGATATGATCATAAATAATAAGGTAACGATGAAAGATTACCTCACTCATATCTTTTCAATTGTTTGCGAAAAATTATGAATAAACGTTTTTATCTGATTACATGTTACACATTTTTAAACTATTGATAAAACCGGTATATACTCAAGGTCTCACTTAAATATCCCAAACTTTACAGACATATATTTTTATAACACAGTAAAGATCCTGGGATACTTTTGATGTTTAAGGAAAATGCTCCCAAAGGGTGTTACATAATAACTGAAAAACATGTTCTATGAGATCAAATAAGATATCTATGTATATATATATGTGTTATCTTAGGTTTTGGGAGATTTTCTTCCCATATGTGTCTTAATTAAGGCAAATGGGACAGTTAAAATATATACATGTAAGTAAAATCGCTGAAATGATAAAAATACCTAATCCTTTATTTGGACACATGTGGTCCCTTTTCCAAGGACGTTAATAATATTTCGAATTATGCCTCAAGGATTATTAAAATCCGAAAAGTTCAGCGTCCCATAAATGCTAATTTGACCCCTTGGTTAGCCACATGAAAAATTTGATCAATTGACTTCTGCGTCAACAAACAAACAAGACAAACAATATAATTGAACTGGGGAAAGTTTGAGCTTTATCCAAAACCATGGCAGCTGTTTGTAAAGGTGATATGAAATAAATAAATTTTTAACTGATATTATTTTGGAATGCAGTGTATAAAAAAGTAAAAAAAAATAAAAGCATCGATTTATTTTCTTGATATCATTATATTATAATGATAATGAGGTATAAAACCTACAAATAATTTTGTGTTTATGTCCCTTTTGCTGACAAGAAGATGAAAAACTACGGCAGAAAGAGCATACGTCATGGGAAGCAAAAAGGTTTTATGCCCAGATTAATCTGTCCCTGGAGTTCGCCCCCCATTAATTAGGCCGACTGCCGTTGTTTTGGCGGGTTTTGCGGTGACAATTGACATGTGTCCATCATTAGATATATAATTTCTATTATAAGTTTACCTTAAATAATTAAATCATAATATAAAAGTTAAATATTTATTAATAACCGAATACAACTTTAACATAACACGGATTGTTTTGATTAGAAAAGGTAGTAGCAACATCTCCCTAGAGCACATAACATTACGGCAACCACGTAATCGCTCTGTTGCATTAATAACAGAGATTTCCAAAATTATAGATTTGTATTTAAAACAGTTCTTCTTGAAAAGATTGAGTAATTCATATAAGATAGAATAAAATTTTCCTGTTTATCAGATTTTTGCAATTTATGGGATGTTCAAAATTTTTATTTTCTTCCGGAAATCTTATCAGACTAAATCTCCGGTGACAGCGTAAAGTCACGGGCTAAATATGATAATTAAAAATGCAATCAAGTAAGACTTGAATTTATTAAAAGAAAATAATAATAATAATAATACCAGTGATATATAATTAACGAATGGGGTCGGCACTTAAATCAGAATTAGTGTGCGGGTAGACTATCGATTGTGCCTATTTTCAGCGTTACCTACGGCCTCTGTTCTCATAGCTGTAAATAACACAGCTTTAAAATTTTACTTGAGGGAGGTGGGATTCAATAAGATTTTAAATCTAAATTGGATAATACAAAACATAAAATTTGATTCTTATTACAAATGTTCCAGACAATGGTATGCAGTAAATTTTTATTTAAGTATACAGGGTTGTAATGATCTATTTATACCTTAAAATATTAAATATTTATCCTATACACTATAATCCATACTTTTTTAAATTAATTATTATTATGATGTTAAATCTGTAGATATGTAAATTATAAGAGTTCAATCTCCAGATATAAAAATACAAAGAAGATGATTAGGTTTAAGATATCAGATCCATGTTTGAACATTTGGTTCGCTCGTGACGTCATTTAGAAAAACATTTTAACACATACTTATTCCTATCACGAACAAATGGCCTATCACATAGGAATAAGATTTTTAATATTCTATGTTCATAATCCTACTACAAAACGTGTAAGAAAACATTAAATGCATTCCTTTTATACGGAAGTGTAGCAACTTATCTTTATTATTTGTAAAGTTATAATTTTTATACATTACCATTTATATAATTGGAAATTATAGTGAGATTTTAAGTAACGCAGGCGACAGTAAGTTAAACTATTAGGGGTTTGGAATGAAGTCATATAATAGGCTAAAAATAAGATAAGGAAACTATCAAGTAGATGGTTATAGGCTCGACAAAACACGGACTTCATGAATAGTTAAATGGTTAGCCACTTAAGGCATGTGTACACTACAAACAATATAAGAAACTTTATTAGTTACTTATTACAGCTTAAATTTACCTCTAAAAGATAAAGAAAAGACAATGATCAAAGCACCGTAAATTCACTTGTTAAAATAATGGTTTCACGTAAAGAAAAATTAGTTTCAACGTTCGTGAGAGCTCAGGAACTGTCAGTGTGAGTTAGGGCTTATTGTGATTGAGACATGCGCGGTGGCTGGCTCTGAACACGATTTCGCATAGTGACGGCCGGCGTCACGGCAGACGCTCCTCGTGGGTGCGCGTAGCCTATTCTATCGTAGTCACTTACGTAAGTTTTTATGTACATAAAAATAAATAAACATTTTTATTGCTGTATGATATACGGACATATTCTTAATTTATCGTGGTTTGTAACTTCCTATAAGTGTAATGAGCAGTTGTTGTGAGTGAGTGAGTGTAAGTGATTGTTTGACATTTAGGTGTTTGTTTAAGTAACACTTCCATATGATAACTGTGTAAGTTTAAGTCATTACTTTTATCTATAAAACTAAAATTCTTTCATAAGCAGTATTTTTTTCTAGTTTTATCACAATACGAAACAATTGAAAGATAAGTCTTAATTCCTTGTGAAAAAGAACTGGGTTTGTTAAGTTTCCTTTTAATTTAATATAAATAAAAAGATATGATTAAATATTCAAGATAATTTTAAGCGACTTTAGATAGTATTTATATTTAGTAACATAAACTAAAATCAATTCAAAATATTAAATTAACAACTTAAAGTTTGTAACAGTATACATTTATTATGAGCTTTATTATTTTAGTTTTTTTTTTTATAGAAGTTCACTAAAAACGTAACTGCCATCTATTTCTTGTTTAAGAAATTATGCAAACCCTGTGTTAGATAACCGGTCCAATTAATTATTTAAAATATATGAAAATAAAAGTTTTAATTGTTTTAACCTTTTTGGTACTACCCAGACACCATCTCTGCTTATGAAATTGAAGTAACAAAACATAATATTTAACATTTTTACCCACGATTACCTTACCTGAATTTGTTCTTAATTTTTAGTAACATTTGTGTCTCGATACGTTTATGTGGCATTACACAGAAAGGTTATATTTTTAAAACATTACTGTACTAGTATTACATAGTCATTATATTTTTTTATGTATGCGGAAATTAATACAAAGCAGAAGATATGCTGCATTTCTTTTAGTTATTGAGTCCGCTGAAAGCACTTGGGTAACTCTACCTCGGCTAGATGTTTCAATTGGTCTGCAAATTTTATAAAGGGATCGTAGTCAGATCCTACACTTATCATGCTCTTCACCTTTGATTTGACTGATGTCACATAACACTCTTCTGCCAGCCTTAACTCTTCTACGACCTTTGGGTGATCCATCCGTTCAATCACTTGCAAACCTTGCAAATAGGGTAACCTAATTTTAAGGTCCTGCTTTTGATGACAATCCCGTAGAGAGTAGCTTTTATGTTCTCGAACTTACTGATAGGTTAGCTGAACCCTGTCGGGCTTAGAAATGGTTAATAGGGAACCTATCGGGTTTATAGGGAACAAAGGTCCAATTTTTTGAACTGAAGTGGCAGATTCGGATGTCATTTATGAAATTACACAAAAAAAAATGGTAATGTCCATTATAAATATGTGTGTTCTTACACTCAAGAGATTAACGTTTCCAGAACAATTGTTGTCCCTTTCCTTGTAAAAAAGACTTATAATGTTGTTACGAAAAATTAAAATAGAATACCATTCTTAATTAACTCGAGAGAAAATGTTTTTATTCGTCTTAAGTTTGACTTTCATAATGATTTCACTGTAGTGTCAATTCCAAGTTCACTTATAGTGGTACATGTTAACCCAAATTTTGCATTTTATATCTGTATTTTGAAGTCTTGCAGATTTCGTTTACTTAAACTGCTAATAGTACTTCTCCACCTAATAGTACTAGTCCACTTAGAGAGAAACTTATACGATACCCTTTGTGCTCCTCTTATTTCTTATCTTATTTTGGGAAATCTTTTGCAAACACATGCAACAAGATTAAAAACGTTAAGAACCTAATGCATTTTTTAATTAGTGAAATATAATAATTTTGTTCTTTTTGTTGAACACTTTTTAATGACACTTATATTTAAGATAATAGTATTTTATTATAATTCGTATTAATTTAAATAAGAACCATTATTGTGAATATGCTATATTAGTGCTATAAGCATCATGACCTATATACTGTATAAACGTGGTGATAGGATTTAATTACATCAGGAAAAAATCCTTGAAGAGGTAGCTGTTAAGCGATAAGATGGTCTTTTGTGAATTACGCCACAATTGAATATTGTAAAATTTTTAAAAGATTTAATATTTTGCATTACAAAAAATTATGTATATAACGATACTTTAAAAAGAACATAAAAATACACTAAACTTAAAAATATGAGGAAAATATAAAATGTCGCCGTCTCCATCTTACTTGTTTCGTCAATACTATTGGTCACCCATATATCTACAAGAAATATTTTTATTTATTTTCCTAAGAATACAATAACAATACACAATATTTTTGCAAAAAGCAAAGCATTACTTACAAATCTTCGTTGTAAATAAATGTAATAGTAATGTAAATAAATATTAAAATAGTCTCATTTTTAAATTTCTACTTACAATAATAATAAGTAACTTTTGGGGGTATTAGTAAGCTCTGAATTTTCAATTTCCTTTTGCCCTCTTCATAAAATATATAATGAAAAGCTTTTACGGATTAAAATATAAATTTAGAAAAGAACTGGTTGATAATAAATGCGACATAATATGTGTTATAATATAAAAAATTATTTCTCTATTTGAATAAACACTTATATTGACGTAAACATGTTTTTATAGCGATGAAAATGTTTTATCATAACACTATAAAAACCTTAATGATATATATAATACTCGTGGTGATTACCAAATAAAATATTTTGTTACTTTAATAAATTATTATTATTATAAATTATTTAAATTATTCATTTTATAATAATTGCAAAAGAAATCCCGGCTCAGTCAGTATGATGTGGAATTTCAATTTTTATTTTACTGAAAAAACTAGAACTGCAAAACCGTCACTAATGAATCGGATTTACCATTCCATTGCAATTTCAATTACTTAAAATAAATCGTAGTTCAGAAATATGTTGGCTTGTGGTTTTATTTTGTGTACAAGTAATCAATTTGGTAAATTATAATTGCTCGTTTAATATATGTCTACATAAGTTATGATATTTATATAAATAAATAATATTTTATCTCCAAAAGATTACAAATATATAGTACTGTTTCCTCTTAATGACGTTATCGATCTTCGTGATATATATATAGCATTTATACCATTGTTATGTAAAACTTATAAATGTAGTGGTCATCGTTATATATTTTAGTGAAAGTTATTATTTCTTATTAATATACTATACCATTTTTTGTCGGCAACCTAAATTCATTTTAAGTTAGATTATTACATTCTAAGTCTACATTAAGCAGTCCTTTTACCTTTCTCATGATATTATTAATAAGACTTTGTTTAGAATGTTAAGTTAAAAATTTTTCCTTATTAAATTATATACGTATTTATGTTTAGTGATTTTTTTTATGTAAAATTACTGTTAAAAAATTTGCAGTTGATTTTCCCCTTTTATGCTCTGTAATCCAAAAGTTATTCAATAGCTATGTAACAATGAAATGAAGGTTCAAATGATACTAGTACTATCCAATTTTGAGCATCGAACCAAACCAACGTGCAAACAACTATATAACTTTACTGACTATAATATAAAAGCAATGTGCGTTACTAAATAGTTATCGTAATTGTAAACGCAAAATCCTAAAACCATACTGTTACGTCTGGTCTAGAAAATACAAATCTAAGAGATGATAATTATGGTGGTAATGAATAATTAGTTTGGTCTAGAGATTATAAAATTAAATGCAATTATATAAAAAAAAAATATAATAAATAATCGTGATCTCATTAATATTTAATGTTTTTACATTCCTTTTGTATACCAAGTACCTACTTCCATCGTACACAACTTTAGTAATCAGTTATAACTATGCTTTCATTAAAATGCCCTTGAAAAATTTATAAATGCTTGGGGTAAAATGACATTAATTAAAATTTGTCGTCCAGTGTCGTAAAAGTTTAATGATATTATAAAGGCACCTACTCGAAAAAAGTTTGCGAGAGTTCATAATTATTTTACCCACGCTTGTAAATACAATTAAATGATCGAGATGAAATATTTCGCTACTCCCAAAACGTAAACAACTAAGAGAAATATCATTTCATGTGTGAGTAAACAAAATTAAGATTATGTTTTCAAAATATATGTAATTTTTTTTTATTTTAAATATTTAATTTATAAGCCACTAATGAAAAAAATATTACGAATTTTTATTTATATATTGTTGTGCTATAAATGTGTGATTTATTTTTATTATTTTATATTATCTTTCAGGATTTGAAAATATGTTGTAAAAACTTACAAAAATCGGCTTTACATAATTGAGCTTCTACTTTACACATTCTATTTGTTAATTCGAGTAGTTCCCTACATTTTTTGTAAATTAATTATCTGTGAAAGGTCTTTTGTAATTAATATTTGAATAAGTCACATAGATATAAATTTTAGCTTTATCACTAATACAAAAAGGGAACTTCTGAGATCATTCTAGATGTAAGACGTAAGTTTGCCATAGTGTGAGAAATAGGGAGCTGTTTTTTATAATAAAAAATATATATATTTAGGAATAACGTCACATGTTTCAAATAAATTATGAACAAATAAAGTTAGAACATTATGAGTATTATAAGACGATATATGTAGGTCAAGTTAACATCGTAAAAAGACGCGCCATTGCATCCGTCGCAAGCCACTTTCATTTTTTGTATGCAAGCGAGAGTGCCAAAAGTTTTGCGCACTGCGTCTCTTCCTCAAACTGAATATGTATGGGCTGAACTTGCCAATTCAAATTCAGCTAGGTACTATATTCACCACATCGACGAGTTATTGAATTTTATTTAGGCAAAAATGTAAACGGGCCTAAAATGAAAAAATCCATATTTATCTAGTTCTACTCTACACATACAATAAATGTCACATAAAGAGTAATTGTTATATTAGTATGAAGAAATAAAATTTCAGTGATGATGGACTAAATAACTTTCTTGTGGTGTATTTACTCATAATATTCTACCGCTATAAAATTTTATCGTGGTGTGAGAATAATTTTTATTCTTCTGAGATATCATATGTTATCGTCCACTTCAAAACCCAAAGTAAAATTCTGTTACACCCAATACAACAATAGACGTTGATTACGGTAAAGGTATTGTAGAAAGTGGAGAATATATTCATTTGGGCATAGTTTTCTATGAAGTTACGTTTCTATACGTTTATATCTCGAAAAATCTTTTTAAATATAATACAATATAACTACGTATTTGATATACTTGTACCTCCAGAAATTTTCTAATACAAACATATTGTGACCAAATTAAACGTGTGTGTAATAATACTTTTACATACCTTCAAATTTCTCAGCATAGCATTTTTATTTCTCTCAACGGTCAACAAGATAAAACAATGG
The DNA here is from genome assembly GCF_018135715.1 of Danaus plexippus. NCBI lineage: Eukaryota > Metazoa > Arthropoda > Insecta > Lepidoptera > Nymphalidae > Danaus > Danaus plexippus. The sequence continues at coordinate 6,300,867 of NC_083540.1, read as the reverse complement.
AATTTATTCCCAAAAATACCATAGAATATTTCATAAAAATAACTTCTTTGTACTACGAATTTGTACAATAGGGATACTATATGGGAGACAGATTTTTAATGCAGGGCATAATGGACATTGATGTTAAGTAATTCTAAGATTAATTGACATAGTCCAATTAAGAAATTACAAAAGTGAAAAACAACTGCCTAAGATAAAGCATAAAAGAATTGTTTTTAATGAATAACTTACCTTGAAAATCTTTTCGATTCTCACAGGCACAGAATAAAATATAGGATAATAGCTGGAACGGAACAATAAGGAGATTAGCTTACTACCGTAAAAGTTGTTTTAATTCCTAAAAACGAAAACACTAATCAACCGCAAAATCGGATACTATGTTCAAAGTCTTAACATACGAGTAAATAACAGCTAACGAACTTTAGAAATAGTTCAAAAATAATTAAATAATTAATCCCCAACAAAGAAGTTGCCAACGAGGAGTCGAAGGTTATAAAGATCATTTAGTGATTAGTCAAATTACCTAAGAAGATGCCTAGATTTCACAAAAATATTTTAGTGTGACCTGAATACACTATAGAAAGTGCTTTGTTGATATTTTTTAGGAATAGTAAGTGAATATTTAACCATTTTATAAATGTCTAAATATTGTTACTAGTATATTGAGACAATTTATGCCGAGATAGAAGGTTCCCACAACGATAAGACGAGGCATATTTTAAGGATATTTTTCGTTACGTGGCTTATTTTGTGAACCGTTAAATTTTCAAAGATATTTTTAAACAATTATATGTTAAAAAGTTATAAATTAAAACACAATAAAAGTAACCATTTACTTTAATATATGATTTAAATTCGTAAGCTACTAATGGAGATAAATATTCCATTTTAGTAAAGACCACTGGAATATCTACGTGATATATAGCGATGGAATTTGTTTGAGGAATAAATATCTACGCAGTTTCAATACATAGCTATATTAAATATATATATATATATATATAAATAAACTGTAAATCTAGAAATGTCTAATGATGTCTAGAAAATTTTATTAGTCTAAAGGGGAAACAAAAAAAATTTAAAAAATAAAAAATGTTCATTTAATTCAAATGTTTAAACTGATTAAGGATACAAAAGAATGGAATAATTTAAGAAAAAATTACGGAACATATAAAGAAGCAGGGAAATATTTAACATAATTAGGATTAAATGTCACAGAAAGGAATCATTTCTATAGAAAACAAACGTAATCAGCTGATATTGACAGAGACTTGTCTATGCCCTTAGTGATGTGAGCACTGTTTAAGATACTTCAATCTTAATTATTATATTTATATAATTACTTAAATTTATTCATGTTTTATTAAGTAGTTGTTAATTGTTATTTATACGTTTATAGTTATTATAGGATAGTACTGTAAAGAGAACACAAGTTTACCAATCTATATAAATGGTTTTATTCCGAATAACCGCTTTCTGAAGTCGCTTTCCGTCACCTTGGACGGTTATTACAAAGGGCTCTATTCCAGCGTCAGTTGCTACATCTATGATGCCATCCAACTTTTTCATCTCCTCTTCTTCCTTTAACATGTTTATTATACATTTATCATGTACAACACTGACTTTTCAAAGACACTGTTGTACATGATAGATGTATAATAAATAGACTTTGATGAGTAAAAAAGGATCGTGTCAATTTGAAGAAAGAAATAAATTTTCTTGTTCAAAATAAAATAAACATATTTACAAAGTTTTATAATAATAATTCTAAGATTTTCGCGAGTTTTATTCATTTAAATGAAACTAATATTTTTCGGATAAACTACGCGGATTTTTATTATTTAAAAAAACTACATAATCCCGACGTTTCGGTTACATCTCGTCTGCCCGTGATCACGGTTGCTGAAAAGTAACCGAAACGTCGGGATTATGTAGTTATTTAAAATAATAAAAATCCGCGTAGTTTATCCGAAAAATATTAGTTTCATTTAAACAGTTGTGTAATGATGGAAAGATTGCTAAAAACAGTGGTGGGTTCATTGATATGCAATTATTATCAGGACTGACATTCAATTGTACGTAAGAAATGAGTAGTCGTTGTCAGTTGCTTTGTTTACAAGATTGCCAATTCCTATTGAAATGAACTATAGATGTAAATTTAATACATCAACTATTACAACCCAAATAAATAAATAAATAACTAAACCAAGATTTGGCCAGCTTTACAGGTTGATACATGATAAAAAAAAGAAAAATTATAGAGAGTATTAATTACGTTATAGTAACTAGATAAAGTGATAGATATATTCTCAAAAATACTCTGACTAATAAGTGACGGCTCTGTGGAACGAGAGACGAGACTATACAATACGTCATCTTTTGATGTGAGAAAGTGGCTGATACTTACAACACCAAAGACCACAAAGGTTTAGTTCACTATATATATATATAGAAGTAGTTGGAAGATAATCCAGAAAACGCAATGTGGAAGTTAATCATCTTTGGTGAAAACCGTTTCTCATAGTATGAAATCAAGAAGATTGGAATTATAAGATTTATGCGGTAGATACCAGTTCAAACAGACACAGTTATGAGTAACAGACCCTACATGATAATTGTAAATAATCTAGATAATAAAATGTTCTTATTATACATAAAGCTTGTAATCGTGTATTTACAGCTACATTACATTTTTAGTTTCATCATTGGATATTAAAACATTAACAATATATTATTAGTATTTAGTTTACTAAAGAGGTAATCAACATTTGACTGCAATTTATACGGAAAATGTGATATTAATTAATTATAAATGGACGAAATTTTGAAAACATAATTTAGTTATGTTGCATTTGATTGTTGTAATTTATTGATATGAAATCATATTTTACAAAATGTTATCCATGAATTTTACGTTTACCAAATAAAGCTGTTTTTATAATAGAGTAAATAAAACTAGAAACACTGATCATGTCCTGAGTTGAATGACTAATCGCACCAACTTTCCCGTCTTCCTACGTAATTATTGTTACAACATTTGTTATAACTGTTTATTACCAAGCTTTTGCTCACGTAAACTTCGGTTTTGATTGCCTTAAAAATTATGTGTGAGCTCGCATGCACACACATTGTTTTGTTATGTAACTCATTTACCATATAACTCTCTGCTCAAATATTTAGCACAAAATTTTGGAAACGTAAAATCCAAGCTCTTGTGCACCTGCATAAACAAAACTATTTTTATTGACTGGCCATTCTAGGATTCCATTTTTAAATGATTCATCATGTGAGATACGTCGGAGAGGTCTTCGATTACGCTGATAACAGATATAATAGGGGATATTCATGTTTTTTTTTTTGTTTTAAATTAATAGTTTACTACTTTATAACGTAGAAAAAAATATAAATAGGCTTCAAAATATTCTAGATATTTTCAAAAATGGAATTTAAAACATTGACAAAATTTGAGCAGTTGAAACGCCGTCATTTTCAGCGCGCTTTGCGTGACGTCACATCACACATCCAGTGGGTATTACTATGAACTTTTCAGTTACTTCGTACATATTTACAGTTTAAATAACGTTAATAACCATGGAAGAAGCCAAAAAATTACCTTATAACTATTGCATAGCACCGGAGTTCACAAATACTATTAGGAAAAACACCCGACAAAGTATTTTTTCATATTTCAAGTGATGCGAAAATACGAAAAAGGTGGTGTAAGGTGATGAGAAGGGATAATATATCACCTAAATCGTGTTTATATTGTTTTGAAGACCATTTTAATGATAGTTTACTTTATTTATTACAGTAAGTTTGTTGATTTGAAGATTAGAAAATTCGGTTTAAAATTAACCTAACGTATTTCTAAAAAACTTTATTACTGTTGTGGCTTAACGAAATTTTTATGCCTTAACAACACACGTGTCCCCATCTCGTTTTATTTGGACATACCCAACTGCTGAATCACCGTAAGATTCTCGTCAAAACCTGAAATAGGCAAGTACTTATAAACACTTAAAGAAATCAGTCCACGTAAATCAGGATGTCAATTTATAAACATTAAATCATTATATATTTATCTCAGACACACAAAATCAAAGTGATTATACTTGAATACTAATTTGAACTTCAATAATAAAATATGTATTTATTATTATTTTATAGAGGTAAAATAAGTTTCAGAGTAATTTTAATGACAACTCAATATGTATAGGTTATGTTTTGGTGTATTATAAGTAAACTAATGTGTGCAAATATGAATAAAAATCTATTTATGGTCTTAGATATATTATGAAACATAGTAATTACCTTACAGCTTTTACTCCTCTGATCTCTTCACTTATAAAATCGGGATTAGATGCAAAATATACCTTCATCATAAATCTATTTTCGGTAGTTTGTCGGATTGTAATTTCACAAAACCAGCTTTAGTCATCGTCCTATACCAATATAAATACCCTACAAAGCTAAACTAAACTTCACACTAGAATACACGTTTAAATTACTTATTTTTTTTCACAAAAACTTGTAAAACAGTATGAGTTACGACGCTGATGAATGCAATGTCATATGAGATGACGTCACATTTCGTTCGACCAATAGTGGCGCGTTTTGGAAGTTTGGCTTTTGCTCTCTTATTTTGCAGTTTTTGAATATTATTTTAGGGGCTTAAATAATAAGTAAATAAAAAAAACCTTTCCATTATACTATGACGATAATAAGTATTCGAAAAAAAAATTATTTTAGGCCATTTAAAATTTTATGCCATATTCCCTATTGTGCATATACACACAAACCTCGACGCTACGATTAACTTTATATTCAACAGTATTTAAAATACTCCTGTCCATAGCAGGTAGAATCTGCGTCTCTATTAAAAAGTATAGGTGGTATAGGCTTTAATAATCTCTCGGCTTTTTTTTGGACTTGACCGTGGATGTTAGACCTAATGACCTTAATGACTTTGACAGCCTCACCGGGGGGGTGGGTGGACCTATGGAACATATCCGTCAAATACGGCCTTGAAAGGCTTAAGGGGGGGGGGCGTACGCCTGTCCCAAAGGTACCTCTAAGAGGCCGGAAATCGTCATCGGGTGATGGGATTGCAGGGCGTCCTCCGACGGCAGAACGCCGGAGCGACGTGTATAAAGCGCGACCTCTTCTTTGGTGGCGAAGACGATATGTGTTGATGTCGTTATTGTGTAACGTAAATATAACAGTTGGAACTGCGTAGGTATTGATTTAAATTGATTTCAAAGATTAGATTTAGTGCGTTTGACTCTACAATAAGATTGGTTAATTTGTTATCTAGTTTTCTTGTGATCCTATACTATTTGACCTGCTTATATTAATACTTAGTCTGATAATCTCTTCCTTCTAGTTAGCAACTTCTTTGTTTTTGATTAATTATTGCACAATGTATATTATGTTCGTTGGGTGTAAAGTGCTTAATTTTGGTCTTCCTTAGTAGTTTAAAATAAATTGTCTTGAAGTAATCCAATATTTTATTTAACACTTGTGTACTTCATCAAAGATAGGTGCTTTCCACTGGGGTAACACTTTTATCGTCACTTAATATACTTTTTATTTAAAATCTTAGATCTATATAGCATTTTCAAAATATTCTACTTTTACCTTTAGATGGAATGCCTGATTTTGTTATTCTTTATAATTTATTACTACGAAAAGTCAAATTGTAATATCTAATGCATACACTGTATGTTTAAAATTTTCTATTATATTTTCAAAATCTTGTGAAATGTTTTGTTTAAGAAAATTTAAATTTATCAATCCCTCTTTTTATTCCTTAAAGTTAGCCCAACTTTTTTATTCTCCTTTATCGTTTCTATTTTTTTTTATTAGGGATTATGCTTTTAACAGCGATATAAATTATGTTACGTAATTGAAATCCATTTTAATCCAAATGATATCATACGGAAAGTCATCGTTGATTTTTTCTAATTAAAAAAATATAAAATTTTGGTTCCGACCTGAAAAGGATGTTAAAGCTGTTGTTACTTTTTTAGTTTCAACAAAAATTTTATTATAATGGTATATTCATTTGTGTTGTCCTTGGCTTAATTTTGTTAATAATAAAAAATGACTTCATGCTTTTGATGAATTTCAAATGGATGAAATATTTTTTGATCAGATGGAATTATGTGTTTTCGTTTAGATCTTTGTCTTTTATTTAATTGAAAATTTCAGTAGAAATAATTTTAAAATTGATTATAAAGACAAGCTTGATCCACTATCGTGTTTCCTATAAAAAAATAAAATTTGCATGTTATTTGGATTTATGGCAGAAAAATTCGTTCAATCTTTTACAAACTTTATTGTCACGCTACGTAAATTACTAAAAAAAAAAAACGAATTTTTAAAAAAGAAATATTTCTCTTTATATAAGGCAGCAAGGATTAATCTGAAAGCTTAATTCAAGTTTAAGAATACGGAAACATGTAAAACAAAGAGTTAATCCACATAACAAACAAGTCACATAGATATCCTTTTAGTAAAACCCATAAATAATTGTGGAAATTACTTTATTATTACGTGTACATGTATTATTTTCACCCTTTAACTTTACTAATATGTATTTTGTTTGTTAATACTTACATTAGAAACAACATTTAGAGTCAGCAGATAATATTATTTCAATAAAATGAAGTAATATTTTATGTTGAATATTTTGTTATTTCAAATCAAAAAAATATTTTCACCTTCTGTGGCAAGTTTTATAGATATAGTATTTTTTGTTATAAAAACATCTTAAATGAGGTATAATAATTTACTCAGAGTAGACTTTGTATATAATATATCCGAAGCCGAGATGATACTTTAACTTAAGCATAATGTTGCTGAGTTTATCTTAGCACCAACAATTTAATTGGAACCACAATTATGTGGTAGTGTTTTCATTAGAGTTCATGAAGTTAGAATTTATGCGAGGGAAGTTGTAAAGAGTTTGGCACCTACTTTAAATAACAAACCCTTGTGCCTTATGATTCTCCAGTCTTTTAAAACATCAAGTCTTTAACGTATTACCTATAAGAAAGTAATTTGTTATCTTGACTTTAAATAGCCCTGAGCTTAATAAGATACATAAAACAATTTTTTTTAAAATTTTACAATCACTGCAACACAAGACTGAATCAGAGGTTAAATCTTATTTATATATTTTTTATAATTGCGTGTATTTATGTCATTTCACTGCTGTCAAATTCTGATTATACATAAATGTTATGATTTAGTACTTCAGCTAAAACCGAGGCTTAAGTTATTTTTTACTATTATTGTACTAGAAATCTTTCTTTTTAAAATGCTTACAACATTAAATTTATAAACATAAAAATGTAATTAAGGAAAATGTGTGAAAGAAAATAAATACTCAGCCGAAAGCCATAAATCTTCTGTCGTTTAACTTTTGTTTTTCGACATCAGAGGGTCAAGCTCGTAAAAAGCTCTACAAATTCTTTTATTTAGCACCTTTGAGCATATTTATTATACAGTTGGAAACATATTTATCACTTTCTTTTATTTTTAAATACTACTTCAAAAAAAAACTAGGTAACTGGAATGAGTACTAACCTAAATTTTGTGACTCTACAACAATCCTAATTTGAAAACTAAAAACATTATATATAATATAACAAGGTTTAAACCTGGCTCTTGAACTATTATCAATAGCTAAGCTTTCGAAATTAGGAATACTAATATGAACAGAACTTCTTTTCAGGTGGATTCCACGCATGACTAAATAATATTCTATAAGACCTTACAAAGTTAAACGGAAAATATTACGGATGATACGAATCACTGTAAGTAGTGATAGTTACAAAGGTTCGTTTCCTCTTTGTAAATCACTATCTAACATAGTTGAAACAATTTTCGGAATAAACTCGTACATTTCACACGGAATGGGTAAAATATATATTAGCTATGGTACTAAAATCAAGGTTTTACCGTGTTGTGATAGTATAGTATCTAACTTTATTGAAAATAATAAAGATTTTTTTTACAATGACTGAAAAGTGCTCGATTAACATTTTACTCGTTAATAAATAGAAATGAAGTATCATCTTAGTAACTGCCTATTTTCACTTTAGTCTTGAAAACTCCCAAATTATAATGGTTAGGAAACACCGACGCAGGAAAACTTTTCCAATCCTTTGCTATGGACATGAGGATGGAGGAAGCGTTTCGCTTCGTCCGGATGTAAGAAAGGTGAAAAGATGGAAGAATTAAATTATGTAATTTCCGTGCACACTCTCCAAAGTGAATCCCATAAAATATTGAGAGACTTGGCACTTTACGCCCATATTGAAGGCAAACTGGTTTGGTTTTAATCAAATTATGGTCACCAATGATTCTTTTTGTATGTCTCTTCTACGGATTTTCAAGCAATGAGTTATCCTTTGGCAGCGCCTACTAAAATTTTTACGGCAGTAAGGTTCGAGGATTAATACTCAATACCTACTACTAATACTAATACTTAATACCTCATTTAGTGTATTAGAAGGATACATTCTAAAAAGATGCAATTAAAGTAAACGGACTCCTTTTGGGGATGAAAAGACACCCTTGTGTTTTGTTTGTCCCTATTTCACATGATTGGCATCCCCTACATTCGTAGACTCCCCAAAGTGTTAAATTAATACATGGCCTCTCTTTCAAATTTTATTGGTTCCGGCTGGCTCCAACATTGGGTTTATACCACTAGCAACTATGCTAACCAAAAACATTTGATAATAGCAGTCCTTAATTTTTATCAAAAATAAAGCTGCAGAGAAGACAAACCCTGAAGCATCCTTGAGTTTAATGCCGATCACAACTATTCGTAGATCACGATACGTGAGTAAGTCAGAAGTCCAGGCAGTATATTATATCTAAAAAATTACGAATTAGGCTATCATCTGGAACTCTTTCTAAAGCTTTCTAAATGTAAAAAAAATCCTACGAGAAGCTCACCGTTGTGCTCTAAAGCTCTCCCTCATAAATTTATCAGAACATCCCCTGTTGAACGATGTCGGCTAAAACCATGTAGCCGTTCAATGACTGTTGTCTTTTAGATGTGCCATGAAGTGAACTCTCAATATATATTCCATAATTTGCAAGATTTATGGATAGAAGTTATTGAAATCGGACGATAATTAGCAGTAATTCAAGAGACGCTTCGTCAAGAGACGCTCTAAAGTCATGTCAATACAGGAGACAACTCGGGTGCTCATGTTTTTAGCAATATGGCTGGAATACCATTTGGGCCATTAGAACATACTATACAAGCTAATGTTCTATCAGGGTAAACCAGAAAAGGAAATGAAGACTTAGAAAAGTGTGACTCATTGCTTTAGTTAAGGACCGTGAAGCTTTTTAACCGAAAGATGAAGCAAAGAGTTAACTTTATAAGAAAATAAGTATAAGATATTCCAAATACCAAATAAAATAGGTAATTTACAATAGAAAGGGTACGAGGAGTTAGTGGGAATTTTCCAGTCTATTTCAATCTGTTTAGGCTGGTTAGCAATATGTCAATGTCGTTTTGTCTTTCATTTTAAACAAATATATTTTTAATAATTGGGAAACAAGATAGTTCAAAAAGATTTAAAATTTTAAAGTATAATTATAGAACAAGTTCAACAGGTAAGCGGTAGTTTAATAGAAAGTTGTAGAATAACTCGGGTTGTTAGATACTTAATTTATATAATTGGTAACAAAGTGTTTTTGTATACATTTATTAAGCTCGTATGTTCTATGCGGCTATTGAGCAACAATTGTGAGAACATCTCTTACATTCGCACAATCACAAAACAAACCAATGAGAAAAACTCTTCCTGCATTATTGCTTTCCATTGAACGTTTGACATGGTAGCAATTTAAAAACAATCTCGTGAATTCCGTGCCAACATACCGCCTTTATTTTATTCACCCTCTTGTATTTGCATGATTATAATTTCCTATATGCAAAAAATATCTAACATTTTACAAAAGCAAAGTATTGTATCAATTCTTATGTAGTCTTCTTCCTTTCTAATAATTTTTCCATATAGTTTTTGAAAAGATTTACACAGGTACACTTTTAAAACATCAAAAAATTTATAATTATAAGTATAGGGATTTCGAAAGTGTTAAATGGAATAAATATTAAGATAGTTACATTTTAAGTAGCCTACAAAGATGAAATTGTTGATTATTTTTATATTTCACAAGATCATGCTACTTTAAATTTGACTAAAAAGTGTTTTAAAGAAGTTTACGGGGACGACTTAAAAGCTGAAAGTTGGCCGTTGAAATTGTAATTATGTAAATACCGACCTAAATGTTATCTAAACTAAAAGAAGAAACATTAGGTACTTCATATTTAAAGTAATGACCCTTAAAAAGAAAAAGACAGTGATATTTAACAATTTTATCATAAAAATAAAATACCTATATTTTATATTTTTCAATGATGGTCTTTTGACGCATATTATATTTGACAGCTCGTTTTGTTTTCTTCCAATATATGATGGATGTGTTTCATTACAAGGGAATGCCCTTTACAGTCACCCGAGACAGATATGAAAGAATTTGATGGAAAAGTTAAATATATTATATCACTGACAATATTTTTTGAAAGTGCTCATATTTTCTTCTTCTTTTTAAACTTGTTTAGCTTTTGATATATTATTCATTAATAAAAGTCATAAAGATTTTTTATCTACTGTTGAATCCTATCATTATTGTAAAAAGAGATAAAAGTAAACGGTTATGGACCGTTTACTTTTATTGTATTGTTATGTCTAAAAAATTCCTAAAAACGCTATTAAAATCTCCGTCTTTTTTTGGTATACATCATGTTATTCATGTAATCCCATGAACCCCCGTGTAGGCATGGCATTCACCGTGTAAGCTACATAAACCTGTTAGCAGACATCTGTTGCTGTTAGTGCTTAGGAACAACGCTTTTAACTATTCGGTTCATCAAAAACAAATGCTAACATTTAGCTCAAAGTTAAAGACGTGTATAAATAAAAAATATTTTTATGTTTTATGAGACTTTTTCTTCTATTTATCGTGTTTTGCTTCTATGATAGAAACGTGATAAAAGCAATCTAATGTTCATATTCAACGAAAATCATAGTATAATTTCTATTGGTAGCCATAAAAATATATTATATCATATAATAATCGGTGACTTGGAACAAAATGTTCATAATAACAAGTAGGCACATATATAAAACTCAGTAACTGATAATGTGTAACTGGAACAAGGAATGTTATTCGTCAATTGAGTTTCAATGTCATTTACCAGTAAAGACACATTTTTTAAAATCTTATTTTAATAAGATATTTGATAGTACTAGAACTGAACAAAAATATTTGTGGGTGTGAAATTATATCGGGTTATTACGTTAGTCAGCAATGTTTTTGTGGGAACGTAATTCGTTCAATTTAAATTTAGGCGTACTGAAAATTGATTAACTCCAAATATTTAGGTTAATGCTCTAAAATTGAAAGAGAAAGGATAATTTATTTGTCCTCTTTTATAAGCATACCAATTTATTTATTTAAGAAATTTTAGTGAAAACAGTTAATGTTTGCACATACCAGGAAATAAAGTAACATGGTAATAAAAACAATGAAGATACGTTACGAATAGCCGTACCCATGCGTTTGGAAACTTATACGGAGATAAACAAAATTTTTAAATAATTTCATAAAACTCGAAATAATCATTATACGAATTAGAATATAGAGTATTTATATTTTCAATTAAATTACAATATTAAAATTATAGTTTCCAATACTAAGTATATCCACTGTTATTTAAGTATACATTCGTTTAAATTTGGAAATTATATAGCCACGAATATTTTGTTGGATATTTTATTTTGTTGTGATATTGTAAGTTTTATAAGTCATTTAGCTAAAACTCAAGACTAGATATTAGTTTGTTTGGCAATTTCTGATGATGAAATTCATCAGACATTTATTTCCTTCTTAACTTTTTTCATTCACTCGTGAACTGGTATCCTCAATTCTCTTCGAAAATGATGTACCCAACCAACAAGTAAAAGGCATTAAATCTGTCTGAAGCATTCGATTTGCATTGAGAAAATTGCATTTTCGAATCGGCGGCGACAAAGAGGCGGCACCTGCAAATGTTTGCAATTGCTTCCGAAAGCTTTACTTTACAATTTTCTCAAGACTACATTATATTCCTTCCTAAGCAAATCATCTGAATATCTGCATCAGCAAATTATTTAACTAATTTATTTCAGTAGTCCAAATCATTAAATAATATTAAGAATTTATTTTGTAAAATCAAGAAGTATTTAATTTTTCTTGCTACTGGTTAGAAATAGAAACTTGAAAAGAAAAAAGTAGTTTAAATTTGGCATTTACAAAATTATAAGTGAACCAGTTTATAATTTATTTTATTGAAATAATTAATAAAATTTTATGTAAATTTAGTTAACAAAATTCTTAGTACAAAAACAGTAAAATAATAAATATGGCCTGTTCCTTTGAAGAATTAGGTTATGCTGTAACGCCTATGCTAGTATCTCCGTTTCATGCGGAAAAATGTTGTGAAGCTCCCCCTATCTGTTACCCTTGCTTACCTCGATGCCCCAAAGGCCAAATAATTTACTGTTGTGAAAAGCCATTGCAAAAATGTTCACGAACTTCAGACAGTAATTATGAAGACTGTTGTAATGAAAAACCTAAGAAATCGATGCCTCCGCCAGTAACGTGCAATGAACAGGCTTCATGTCCCCGTCATGAACAGTATTGTTCTCCATGCCACGATCACTGTAAACAAGTCAAGACAAAATATGTAATTCCTTGTTACCGTTATGAAGATGGTAGAATCGTAAGTGTGAAAAATCGATAAATATATTTTACTAGTAGATTATTCTCAATTTCCTGAAACCAACAACTTAGGTACATATATAATATTAAATTAGAATTTGTTGGTTTCAGGAACGCTATGTTCCAACTCGCCACGGTAGGCTTCCCATGTCGGCTTACCGTAGAAATGGCGTGCAAGATCAGATTCATGGTTATAGAGGCGCAATAAGATATCTATGTGCTGGAAGTGAAAATAACGAGTGTCTTGTTTACACTGCCATTGAACCTATTCGTAGATTATACCCGAAAGTTACACAGGAAATGTTACCGGTTAAAAAGAAGAGAGATAAAAAAATATCTTAGTATAAAACAGTCGACTAGAAACAATAAAACAATACCAAAGAAGATGTAAATCCGACAGGTGTACCCAATTCCTTCTAGTGCATTGAAAAGAAATGGACTTCAAGACTATCACTTTAATGAAAGCGGAGGAGTAGGATATATTAGAAAATGTTGGACCAAAGCAATGTGGGCTGATGCTCCATTTGCCATACCTATAAAACCTATGAAGAAACTCCACGTTGTTTCTAAGAAGCATTGATTCTATTTGGCGGCCTAGTTTATAAATTGCTTCAATAAAACACGGAATTGAGCAATGGATGTAGGAAAGGTTATCCATGTCGTTATATTAAATTTACGATGCCATAGCCATCATTTATCACTTTCCAAAGAAATATATGGCTAAATACTCAATGTAAATTCCAGGTGCGAAAACTACCAGTATCTGCATTCAAGCGAAATGGCATGCAAGATCAGGAACACTCTAAGTTACTTGGCACTACGAATTTTCTTCAGCGATGCCCTAGAGACGTTTCTATAGAATGTGATGAGACCCCAGTGCCAGTCAAAACTAACGACCCCTTAAAAGTGCCTTGTTATGAAAATAAAATATGTTGCCATTTATTACAGAAGAAGCCGATTGAAGTTGCATTACAAGATATATTGGATGATTAGGAAAAATATAATAAATAAAATTAACATTAACTGAAAGTATATTTCGTGATTTGCTCTAACAGAATTATATTGTAAATGAAGCGCAAAGCATTATTTTACAATAATTGTATAAATTATAATGTTTGAAATGAGGCGATATATAACGAATCTAGGTTATTAATTTTATTACGTAACATATGTCAAAAATATTTTATCCAAAACTATTATATCTAAAATAGAGTACCAACACTAAAACAAATAAAATATTATATTTGATACTAAAATCCTTACAAACGTAAAAGGTCAAAGTTTCTGAATTAATATTGATATTTTATTTACTGTATATATTTGTTACAGGTAAATCAACCTACGATTCTGATGCGTCGGGCTTGTGAGGTGGCAGTAGGTGCTCGACCCAGGAGAAAACCTTTCGTCACCTCATCATATAGTGCGAACGCTGAAGAAGAAGTTCACCGATATATGTCTCAAGATGAACGGGTACCTTACAGTTAGTTGTCTTAATATAATTAATAAAAGGAAACGAATTTTTTAGGTGCCATTTTTAATGCCCACGATCTATACTTAAAACAAAACTGAATAGTTGAAAAACTTTTTAGCAATTTTTTCTATTGCAATACGTTTTATTTACAAATTTCTTTATTTCAAAAGAAATGATAGCATTATCAAAAAGATTAATATTCAACGGAGGGCAAATAACGTTGGCACCTGAATTGATTCCCACGCAATATCCTTTGACGAAGGCAAAGCAAAAAGCCGAATAAATGCCGGTGGCGCCGAGAAATTCAATTTCATTACAAAATCTGTGGAAGAGCTTCAAAAAAACTAATATCAACGGAACTTATTTTGAAATGTTTCTCAATTGAAATTAATAAAATATCTTGGTATTAAATAAAGTCCCAGTCTTTGCAGAATACACGAATCATTAATATTGGAATTTATTTTTAAAACGGACATTATGGTTTTCTTCAATATAGTTATTTTAAGTTACTTTAATCCTCCATACCAAGCAAAAATAATTGAATGAGTATTTTAACAAAAATTGAGGCTCTTCTAAATGTGAAATGAAAAATTCATGGTGTGATATCACACACAAATAATACTTTGTAAACTAACAAGTATTCGTTGAAAGTCAGATAAATAATCCTATCTTATACGAAATTCATATATTTGCTTCAAAAGATTTTTATGTAAGGTCATGACTTTATAAAACCAATAGCGCTAACATTTTTCTATAATGTACCACATTCGCTATAATTTTCAAATATAAATAAATTTAAACATTAAAATAGTTTCAAATCAGCTTATTATCTTAATATTTTTAAATATATTCCAATCTTTTTTACCTCCAAATCAATAGAAATAAGTCCAAAATATAAAGATATTTTCACTTAGTTGCTTTAATACCGAAGTTAATTAATTTACGGGATTCGTTTGAAACTTTTCGTTTCTTATGCAAATTAGTACAGCTTAAAACAAAAGTGAGAATATTGCGTAAGAACCGTAAATCGACTGACCGGAATAATAAATTATTGTTAAAAGATTCTCACTAATTTAATTAAACTTTTAATGGTCGTAATTTGTGATCTTAATCTCTACTTCTTTAAATACAACCTCGCCAAATGAAGAATAAATTCTTGTAATAAGAAATGCAAGCGTATATATTCTTTCAATTAGTAAAAAAAACTTTTTTTAAGTTTAAGCTTTCAATGAGGTTTTTATCTTGATATTTAGATGTACCATAAATAGAATTTAATTTTTTTTTTTCATTTCCTCAGGGTAATTGTTGTTACCATTTTGAGAAAAAGAAACACAATGAACCCCCCGATTGCTGTCATATATCTAAATCGTGTCCTCATTGTCGTGGAGAAAGCGTACGTGCAAAGATATTGCCATCTCCGAAAAACTGTTACTATTATTGTTGTTAAAGTTTGATTTAAAAAATATTTGTTTAATCGGTATGTAACATGTTAATAAAATGTTGTTCTGTTTTCGTCCTTTTTTGTAATTATTTTATTAATTAGATTTTTAGATCCAACAAGTTTGTGAATACTAAGGTTTATTTTAAATTACATTCATAATCATAGATAAAATATTTAAAAAGAACAATATACGCATTTAATCTACATATATCATAAAATAGGACATGAAGTTAATGATTTAACATTCGAAATCAAAAAAAAAGGTAATATTTTTAAATTATTACTTTCAATTAAATGATTCCTATGTTATTCATACAGTCAAAGTTTTTGTTGCCCTGTTATTTTTACTAACATTTCAAGTTATTACCTTTAACATTCTAAAAGGACAACATACTTTACATGTTCTTGTTATTAAAATGTTCTACAAATAATCATATGAAAACACTATAATATTCCAAGACCAATACAGCTGAAGCCTCCCATCTCATATGATACATTGGAGAGGTAAGAAATATAAGAATTTTTTATACGTTTTGTTTAGTGATCGAACCCATAAAATCATCGCAAGAGACCAGCACTTTAAATAGACTATCGTTATATAGTATATACGTAGGCCTGTACATACAGTATACTAATATTTTTATTATCCAATCTCCATGATAGTCAAAGACTTGGAAAGTTTATTTATATATAAAGTCGATTGAAGTGCATTATTTTAGAAAAGGGTGTACAAAATAATGGAAGAATATACTGTTTTATAACAAACAAATTAAATATACCTTAATTAAATTAATCACTTTTATTTGTGTATGTAGTAGATATAATAATGGCTAGCTGGCCATTTTTGTTTGGCATGGCTATTTGGTAGCAAAAAAATTAAACCGAAAATTGATAAACGTCTATTTTAAAAACTAATATGATACACTGTACAAGGGTTACGTCATACTGTTTTAAAGTAAGTAATTTTTGGGAACGGTTCAGCATGAGTTGCAAATGCTAATAACACTGTTATTTTGTAAAATATTGTTTATAATATTTCCATTATTGTAAAAACGGCACTCTGAAATAATGTACAGATTAAAATATAATTCTGTATATTCTGTGTAAATCTGTCAGAACAGTCACTGTTAACGATATTTAAATTAATATCGAATAACTTCAACCAACGAGTTTCATAATTTGTTTAAAGGTTTTAAACTCTATTCTATCATAGAAATATTTACAATTATAAATACAATATTAGGAATTAACCAAATATTTAGGCTGTGCCTCTTGAAAAGGGAGGCTGAACAAACTTAAATAGCTGACTTTCTATATTAGTCTTTAAATCCTTTTTTCATAATTAATATAATTAAGGTTCTATATTTCCTAAAATATATTATTAATTTGATATAACTTTGCTTTTTTCTTTGTAGTATTTTTATTTTAAAGGAGTATCGTCCGTGACTTTTTCAGCGGATTCATTTATTAATTAACATAATTAAAAAGGATTTTTCTCTTAAAGATATGTTTCATTAATAACTTTTTGTAATGATATCTACGGCTTCATTTACGCTGAACTTGTGACGTATAATATATTATATTTACTATTGGAAAAATATTGTGTGAAAACTTGTGTGGAGCATCATTTTATAGAATAGTGGCGGTTTTTTTCAAAAGACTGCAATCATTTTTTTACCAGATAGATAATACATAAAATCAATGCTTGTCTTTCTTTTTACTCTCAGAAGTTCCAAAAATTTTATTGACAATATTTACCAAAGAGTTTCGTAGACTCGGTGAATATTATTCGTATCCGTGTTAAACTATACGGCAAATATTACCAACGCTCACTATAAACTCGATTTCAATGAAAGTCTTTGAAGTTCTCACGATCAGACCTTGGTTTATAAAAGCTTTTCAAGTAAGAATCTTTGTGTAGTTGGACAGGTAAATTGAAATATTCTTACCAGTTAATTGAAATTAAATCTTCAAAGAAAGTGATTGTAAAGATAACGTCATTACATTTCAAATCTTTTTCAATGAATCCCTAAATCCAAACCTTACATGTACTTATTAAATAATGCATAAAGAATACACGTTATAAATTCGAAAAAAAAACTTTATACTCGACCCACTGTTTTACAGGATTGCAATTTACCAAACTAATACATTCTTTAAATAACTCGGATGTGTCTTACTAGTTCTGACTTAATTTTATATCAAAAAATTTTTTATACATATAGGTGTGTAAAGGGGTGCAAATGCAATATTTTTTATTAAAATAATGTCTTTATATTTTATGAGAAAACCTTGACTTTTGTTAATAATTTATTTTATTATATTAAACGAGGAATCAGAATTATGTATTAGAAAATAATATATACAAAACAATTTTTTGTTATACGTTGGCTTACACGGATTTCTAACAATTTGAATATGCACTGCTTCTATGTCAATATTTCTACGTAAAACAATATACACATATAATAAAAATATAATAGATCGGAATATATATATGGAAGATATATGCAAAAAAAAAATAATTATTGGGACCCTATATTTTATGTCAATCGGTTGTTAAACTAAACATTATGAAAATTTTGAAGAATCACGTCGAATATAACATTAATTTATTAAACTATTTAAATTATAATTATAAATTATTATACAAAGCAGTTGTTAAAATTAAAATTTTCGGGAATTTTAAACAACCAATGTAAGTTGACGTGATATATATACGATCAATCACACATAAGGGGTCAGGTTTAGGCTGGTTATTTGTAGTTTGTGCAGAAAGCTTTGTGTATAAAGCGAGCCCAAACTCGCGCCTCTGTCCTATAGTTTTCAAATATTCGCATATTGTATATATTTGGTAAATTCTAACTTGTCTTCAAGTTAGGTTAATATGTCTTATAATATTACTGATAACCTTCTGAACATGGAAGAAACATGATAAAAACATATGGCTTTGTGCATATTTATGTAGCTTTATCCCATGCTAGCAATCCTAGTAGCCTATACGTCTGAAATCGTGTATTATTTTAAAAAAAAGCTTTTCTTAATACCCAAACCAAAAGATATATCAACAAATGCTTCCTAAAGTCACGATTCCACGTAGACAAAAGACTCGGGCACATCTATTCATCAAAAAATAAATATTCGAAATAGAATTTTCTTTTAAAGTCAATGACTTACTTACATATTATTTCCATTGTTCGAGTGTATCGATAGTTAACTCTATAAACAGTTTTAAGCTATCAGTCGGATTTCTCTATTAGATTTACTAAACCTTTCATAATGTAATACCATAATACTTAATTTACTGACGTCTAATTTGGAAACTCTATATGAGCTCGAATTCACTGTATTTTTGATTGAAATTTGTTTTCTTTATTATATTTTAATAAATAATATATTTTTTATAATGAGATCTAAGACTTTCGCAAGTTTTATTCGTTTAAATGGAACTAATATTTCTCGGATATACTACGCGTGCTTTATTATTTGTTAAAACTACATACTCCCGACTATTCGATTACTTTTCAGCAACCGTGATCACGCGCCCGTGATATATATCTTTTATTAACTTACAAACAAAATCAGTTAAAAAAAAATACCTCTTTATTAAACACTTTCTAAAATATAAATTTTCATTAAATATTCTACATTAGAGATATTTATAAAGACAAACTTTCTTATAAGCTTTCGTTTTATTGATAAACCCGCCAGCCTTAAGCACGATTTTCCCTTTCCTGTTTGCTTCAATTTTGCGAAATTTGACTAGCTCTCATATTGATTTTACCACAAGACGATAAAAGTGCATCAGATTATTTACCAGGAGCTCTTCTCATTTGTGTTAGAAAAATAACTTCAACTTTTAATTCTATTCAGAAATAGATATACTATAAATTAATTAAGAAATTTCTTATAATAACTTTATTGTACATCACAAAAGTGTACACGTATTTGATACTTAAATATTGATTAAAAAGCTTATATTTATATCATTGCTGATACAAATTCAATTTGTAAAAGATTTTACCTTAAAAAATGCTTTAATAACAAACGCTTTAATTTGTTACAGAAAAATAGTCGAAACACCAAACGAAATTACGGAAAACAAAGGATTCGTGGGATACGCAATAAAACCTCGATAAATTAGGAGCGCTGTAGGATAATAAAAAGGCTACACTATCTATGCAATCATGCAAATCGAGGAATGGTTTTTAGCATTTTTATCTCGTTTATTCATGAGTCGAATTCCGAAAATCGTTTTCTGTTATATAAATGTTTAGATTGTAAATAATACAAATAAAAAGGTTAACACAATATTCATATATTGTGATCATTCACATGGTTAGTTAGGGCGTTTTAAGAACTGACTGTAATTTTGTGATGAGAAGACGACGTGGGCGGCCAGTACGGTGACTGCCTGCGCGCATCATGCGGCAAGCGGTTGCGTTGCTACTTACCGCATGTGCTGTCTCTGCACAGATTGCGTGGACACCTATATTCTTAGACGGCAGCAGTAAGTATTATATCTATTTAAATATAACAATTTACTTTTTTGATAGAACATTAAACACATATTTCAGTGTAAAATTATTTTTTACTTTTTAGTTCCAGTGTTCGTATGTTGTCTATTTTGAAGTTGTTTTTTTTTTACTTATAAATAATTATGGCCTTCCAAAACAATATTAGGCTTGCATGCATCACTTTGTTTTAGCGTTTCAATATACATATTACAAGTAAAACAGTAACGCTCATATTCCTAGTCAATACAAGCAAGACTTCATAATTTTCGTAGGTCAAGTCGATTTGTGGACGCAATCATCATCAGGTTGTGCATGCCCAGGTCAAGGAGGAGAAGAGTGCGCCTGTTGCGTGCGTGACGGAGCATGTCCCTGTGGGGATTTTGCTCCCGGAAGATGCGCTCAATGTGGACTTGAACAATTTTGTTCGAATAGTACGTAATATAATCAAAACAAAGATGATAATAGTTTGTAAACTATTTATGGAATCGTTGTTTTGCGTAAAATTAGGTTCAATGTTAACATAAATCAAGATAATACAATTTTAGTTCCTTTTGCTGTATAAAATATTCTAAACTATACCCTTAGGCGTCTATTTAGGTTAGGCAAATTGCCATGCATATATAGTGGTATCCCACTAACTCCGGTTTCACAAAGTAAAAGTAAATTGTAAAGCTTATGCTACAAGAGACTACAATGGCAAAATGAAGATTTTAGTCATAACTATATAATATTTCTCTTTATAAAAAAGTAAATGGACAAAAATTGCTTACAAATGAAAATGTTCATAATATAATGAGATCTAAGATTTTCGCGAGTTTTATTTATTTAAATGAAACTAATATTTTTCCGATATACTACGCGGATTTTATTATTTTAAAAAACTACATAATCCCAACGTTTCGGTTACTTATAAGCAACCGTGATCACGGGCAGACGAGATGTGAATGTCTGTCAGGTGGTCCTTGTTAGTTATCACCTACCGCCATCGATTTTTTAGTTAGGCATCCTGACAATACTTTGGGACATACTGTTTATAGGAAACCCACACATACGGATAGGTACCTCAATGGTAACTCACACCACCACCCTATCCAGTTAGCTACCGTTGGCAAATCTTTGTTACAGAGAGTCCAACACCTTTGTGATGCTCACCACCTAGAGGCTGAGGCAACCTGCCCGTGCTTCGCCAGCATCGCAATAACTACTTGAAGCGACCCACAGTTGAGCGGCAACCTGCGATATTACCATATATCAAGGGAGCTACTGACAGAATAGGCAACATCTTGAAGATGGTTTCGATTAAGACTATTTACAAACCACAAAAGAAAGTGAGCCAATTCTTGAGACCAATCAAGAGTAACATTCCTTTGCAACAAGCGGGTGTATACAAACTCCATTGTGACTGTGGCTTGTCATACACTGGACAGACAAAGAGGAGCAACGGTACAAGGGTAAAAGAACACATCTCAGATATCAAAAATAGGCGCGCGTCGAAGTCAGCAGTGTGTGAACACACAATGGACAAACCAGGCCACTACATTTGGTTTGATAAACCTCAAATCCTCGCTCGGGAAGACAAGTATATACCGAGGTTAATAAGCGAGGCTATTGAAATTAAAAAAACATCCCAATTTCAATAGAGAAGATGGCTGGAATCTATCAAACACCTGGGACCCCCTTCTTAAAAATATAAAATCCCATGTCCGTAACCGCAGGACCTCAAGATACTGTAAGCACATTCTGCCGGCATCCAGAGCGGTATGCCAGAAAATAAAGAAATCGATGGCAGTAGGTGATAAATAACAAGGACCAACTGACAGACATTCACATCTCGTCTACCCGTGATCACGGTTGCTGAAAAGTAACCGAAACGTCGGGATTATGTAGTTTTTTAAAACAATAAAATCCGCGTAGTATATCCGAAAAATATTAGTTTCATTTAAATGTTCATAATATGTTAAAATATTTATTACTTTAAAACGTACATACGACAATATTATTCTAGTATGATATATGAAGGAATATCTCTCCATAATTACCATTCTATTCTCACAGTGTGCAATATGACTATTGACTCGCGAGTGCTCAAGAATAAGTCTGGCAAAACTTTCGGCCAGATCAAATCTCCATCCATAGAGGGTCCCAGCACATGTTCCTACATTCTTCAGCCCGATGCAGGGCAGCGAGTTGAAATTCAAGTGTATCGCCTTGTTTCTGTTGGGAGATACAACGGGTCCAGGTAAGCAATATTAATTAGAAAAAAGTAATCTTAAAATTATAATTAGCTTACCATTTTACTCATATATTTAAGTATGGATAAATGTTAAATTACCAGTCTCATTAATATTATTTCGCTCTTTACACTATGATTGTCATCGTTTCCAGAAAAAATAAATAAAACTTTTCGAAACCTTTATTATTTGGAACTAATATATAACAATAATTATTATTGGGTTAAGTTTATGTCCTTTTGCAAACTTTTATGATAATGAAGGCTTTTCACAAACTACCACCTCCCCTTTAACACAACTAACAAGAACTTTCTTGAGTCTATTAATTATTATGATAACTTGGGAGCCGTTTAATTCCAGGATTTAATATTGCCTTCATATAAGAAAAATATAAGAATTTAAAAACTATACGTAAATATTTTATAGTTTTATAAAAAACTATTTGTTTTTTCAGAGGCTTACGTTATTAAGCCTATGACAATGTCAATATTTATGTTGATATGAAAGGAAAACAATAACATATTTTGTAAATGAAATAACAATCACAATAGAAATTAATACCATATATGGGGTCACAAAGAAAGCAAGAAAGCACGCCTTATAATAACGACTTCGGAGTACTAAACGTATTCAAAGAGAAATTGCTTTGTACATAACCTGAAACGTCAACAATAGGCCTAGAATTTGTTTCCAAGGCTGTTGTTAAGAAAATATATTCAATTGGTATTTTTACAATAGGTGTAAATATTCTTTTGTAACCTTATATGTTATTTATTTTTCTATAATTGAATTTATTTTTATGTAATTAACTTGAAACATATGTACCCATATATTCAATATATTTTAAATAGTGAAAAATTAAATACTTTTATAAGTAGGTCTCTCAATAAAAGAGAACATTGTGTAAAGATTTTAAAATTTTCAACATGTATCTGTATGTACATGTATGAAATGTTTTATTTTCTTCTGTTATCTCTTTTGTAGTTAAACGTCTTTAATTTTGATAGTAGGATATTTATGTCATAATTCACACTCGCATTTGCCTAATATTAATATATTTTGGTAAGCCCAAATTACTTGTCGTTTTCTTTTAAAAATATGTAAAAATTAAATTTAAATTTTTTATAATTAATTTTAAATTTCAAAATTAACAAAATATAACAGCAAAACAAAATTAAGATAATAGATACCTCATTTTATAATAAAGCTACTAAAAAAAAAACCGAAAAAATGTATGAATGATTAATTCTGTAAATATACAAATAATTGTTTCAAAATGGTTATGTTACCAAGAAGACTGACTCTTTATAAGATTCAAATCTCAAGAAGCTAGATAATAGGTAAACCAATTACTGCCTATCCGACAAATATAACTAATAACATTATAAGTCGAGCCATTTAAATTCAATTTTTTTTTAAACAAAGCCATAGTACGCCACTGCTAACTAGAAATAAAATTGACTAGGTTTCTTTTTAATATTACTATCTATCCTTGTCTTCCAAAAAAGATTAAATTGAAAACAATTTAATTTTTTTTTTTTATTAATACGGAAATATTTACGCATTGAAATCAGTTTGTTCATGAAAATGCTTGTAAGAATAACTAGTAATAAAAAGTTATAACTTCATGTATTAAGAACCTAAAGTAATGGTAAAAAAATAATTAGGGTGTTCGGATGTATAGTCAGTGAGCTACCCAATGACAACAATACTCATAACTAATACTGAAATTCAAAAACTGAATCTCACTTTATTGAATTTTATATATTCTGAGGTGATAAAATGCACATAAAATATTAAAATTATCATATTCCATACATCCAAAAATGGAGTTTTGTTTACAAGAATAAAATACTGAATAGATACATGACATGAACAGAACCCTAGTTCCGGTGTTTGCGGTGTTTGCGCGGGTACCTGAGGGGCCTGTGTGGCCTTAAGGGCCTGGGGTGCCTGTTGTGGCTTAGGGGCCTGGAGTGCTTGAGGGGCTGACAATTCATTTGTAATACTAGGCCTTTGCCAGGCGTTTGTTGCAGGGGGGGCAGCAGAGATAGGAGCCGCCTCCCGGGCTTTGTTGGGGTGTCGCCCAAACTTCGCCCAGTGTGGCACTTTGAGATTTCCGCGAAAATTCGCAGGATGACCCTACTGGCTGCACAAGACGCAGCTGGGCGGCTCCTCCGTAGGCGAGACCCTGCTATAATCTGACTTGGCGTGGTCGCTTAGGCACTTTACGCAGAACAGGCGTGCGTAGCAGAATAGCTGCGAGTGGCCGTACAATTGGCATCGGTGGCATTGTCCTGGGACGCCGCGGTTTCTCGGGAGCTCTATTTGTAGTACTAATATTTGGCAAACGGATGCTAAATCATATACTTTCTTACGTCCTGAAAATAAGGGACAGATGAACTAAAACCAAGTCGAATGTTTTTCTGTTTGGCCTGTGCATGCGATGCACTTCCAACACCGGTAGATTTTGGGACTAAAGGTCCTCTTTAATGGTTTCAACAGGTATCTCCGCGGAGAGACCCTTGATGACTACGGTTGGCCTACGCTCCTCCGGGAGGGCGTAGGTATGGTACTCAATATTATTCCTCTTTATTATCACGGTCAGGGCACGGTGGTCAGCTGGAGTGGCCGTAGAGACCTTTATCTCTACCGCCGTGTTCCGGGCTGACATAAAATTGATATTTTTATCATGAGTAAGCTGGAAATATTGTTCCAGCTTTTGTTTGCTCTAATATAGAGCGGCGGCGGGGTAGTCGATCTGACTTCTGTATTATAATTCGTTAGTTGGGTTTTTCCCACAACAGGTGTGAGCGCAGGTGCGGACACAAATGTGCCTACAGGTGCAGATACAGTTGTACCCGCGGATATGCGCAGCTACGCCGGCAGCCGATTTGGATACAATAAGCCTGAACCCGTCGTTATCTTCCTCGGCGTCTGAGATCAGCGGAGAAGTCTCCGATGACGACTCGTATTCGGAGCATTCCATATCGGATGGAATGCGGGGCTGTCCGTGTCAAACCTAGCCTTCCTTAATGGTTGGCATTGTAGAGATATACCTTGTAGAGATTTGAGGCGTTTTGTGCGAAGAATTCTAACATGGCTTCAAAACGAGCGGCGATACTGTCGCTCATGATGGACGATTGTATGGGGTTGTCCTTCCCGCTTTGACAGGGAGGTATGTGATAATGTTAGAGAACACTAAGTCCATGTCCCTGGTTTTAGATAACAGGGGTGTAACTAACTTCCCTATGGACTGTGAAATAGTCAGAACAAAGGCGACTAGGCGACGGTGGCTGCTACAATTTTCGTAAGTCTGCTGATCAACGCCGGACGCGATGATCATCGAACTTCTTATTAACACTTTCGACACTTTTTGACCATAAGCTCATCGGAACATCAGAACACCACACGACTGCACTGTGCGGCGGTCGGATTCGCTCTCCTGATTCAGTACGATTGTGCTTGGGGTTTTATAGGATACGTTCTGTATTACAATTACGGTACTTAAACAAAACAAATCACCTAGTGTATTACTAAAATTATTTACATCGATGAAGTGGGTAATTTGAAAATAATTAAATATAATGATTTCACTTATGACAATTATTACTACAAGATAAGCAACGAATACAAGGAATATTTTTGATACGGCGAACCCCTCGGCGCGACATATATTTTTAATAATTAATCTATGATTGATCTAAATCTCAAAGTGAGCTGTCATTACCTCTTTTGAATAATGTATACTACAAATTAAAATGCCAAAAAAATAACTTACTAAAATAAGAAATACAACTACACAACATATTACTAATAAGACATCACGAACTACCTTTAGTGATTCTACATTGAAATATAGGATTTATCGAACCGGCAAAAGAACACAGATTGTTTCGATTCTGAATTCAAGTTGAAACTTATTTGTACTGTAACGCTTCTCAGGTTTATTTTAAATTGTCAACAAAATAGTATATTATTGTGCAAGCATTTTGTCTATATGTAAGTTTGTTACAGAATACTCTGTTACAAAAATATAGGATTACATAAGGACGAGTCAATATTAAATTTGAAAATATAGAATAATATTATTCATTTTACGTTTCTAAATTAAATTGTAATATTGGCTCAACATGGCTTTATACCCGTATCAAAACTTTTAAGCAAACGAACATATGATATGTGATATCCATAATGAACCCTTATCAATTTTATGAATTTTAATGAAAATAGTGCTAACCAATATCACAGTTGTGTAGGTGGATGGTTGCAACTGAGTGGTGCCAGTGCCGTGCAGGATGCCAGTGGCGCAGCTGACACTAGATTGTGTGGTACTAACGAACGGTACACACCTCCCGTTGTATTATTTGCTGACCACGGCGCTGCTGCTCTTGATTTTAGGTAAGTCTATTATAAGTACTGGAAACTAAAGTCTTGACCCCTCATTAATGATAATAAGATTTTGTTTGTTAATCGTATATTTTTGACTAACAACAGAAAACAAATGGCTTATTACGATAACACTATTTTATTTGACCTAAATTTAGTGTCGCGTCCTTCACTAGCGATTACTACTATAAATTGTTTTTGAAATTAATGAAAATCATAAGGAAAATGTTCTTTTTTTTTTTGAAATACCAAAAAAGTAATCCCTACCTATTTTACTATTACTCAAGTTTTTTTTATTACTAATTACTCATAAAAATTGTTATTTATTGTAACTCCATGATTCTAGATACGATTTTATGAAATAATAGATAAGTATGTTTTGTTCCCCTAAATAAAGATTCTTGTATAAATAAAAAAACCTAGCACTGCATATATTACATTAAAATTGCCTGCTAATTAATTGCGTTTTCGGTCACTAATTGAGGCGCGAAGCTTAAATGAGCATTATTTCCAGTTGCTGGATCCAAGCTATATATATTTATTTAGATATATATATATATTTATGTTTGCGTAGTTTTAAAATTATATGTAAAATGTCAACGGTTAAATATTGTTCCTGTGAGAGGATTATTATTATTTGTTTAACTAAATTAAAATTAAAAGTTTACTGTTTTTGTCCTCAAGGTTAACAAATAATTTCGTAATAACTGTAGTGATTTTGACAAAGTGATTTATCGTCCATTTAAAGTCGTATCAAAATTAATCTAAACCAATTCCCCAAAATACCTAATTTACAGAATGAAAACAACTTAAACAATGTTTTAAAATATTTGTATTCCGTAAATAATAGTTATCATTGAGGAAATCTACCTATTTATTTTTAAAACATGAAAAATACGCAAGTCAATTGATGTTACATTTAGGGTTGCTCTTTTCAGAGAGTATATTTTTTTTGTTTAAAAGTTTTATGTTGATGTGTGGGGCCGCAACCCTTCTTTCTCGGCCGCTATCTTGAAAAAAGGAGTTCAAAAGAGACATCTCGCATACTAGCGACCAACCAGTAAATTTTCAGTCATTTTATGTCATGGAAATTAAATTTTCTACAAAATGTATTTTGTTATTATTCATAATAAAACCGAAAATAATGATTTAAAAATCATCCACCCTCTAATAAAATCAAAAATTAAATTAAAAGTAAATATGGGGTTTTCCAATAGGGACGCTTGAACTTTGACAGCTGATTGCGGCCATGT
Source organism: Danaus plexippus (assembly GCF_018135715.1). Classification (NCBI taxonomy): domain Eukaryota; kingdom Metazoa; phylum Arthropoda; class Insecta; order Lepidoptera; family Nymphalidae; genus Danaus; species Danaus plexippus. Next base: position 6,272,710 of record NC_083540.1, on the reverse strand, counting down.
TGTTTGAGTGACAGCTGTCAAATGCAGTGTGTTATATTAATTCCGTCCTCCCAAACCACCATGGCAGGTTACAGTGTCGAGCAGCACGTGCAAATCATAAAATTGTTTTATGAAAATGGGTCTTCAGTTCGAGCAACGTTCCGCGCACTTCGCCCGTTTTACGGTCGCGATGATCGTCCTGCCGAGTCGACTATCCGTCGATTGGTGGACAAATTCGAGTCAACCGGGTCAGTTAACAATCAGCCGGTTCCCGTGCGTCAACGTAACGCGAGATCTGCCGAGAATATCGCCGCTGTGCGCGACAGTGTCCTCGAAAACCCGCGGCAGTCAATTCCGCGTCGCGCACAGGAACTCGGCCTTTCGCAGACGACAACTTGGCGAATTTTGCGTTGTGACTTGAGCCTGCACCCGTACAAGATCCAGCTGACCCAAGAGCTCAAGGTTAATGACCATAGACAGCGCCGTGTGTTCGCTGACTGGGCATTAGAGCAGTTGGAAGTTGACGCCGATTTTGGCAAAAAAATCATCTTCAGCGACGAGGCGCATTTTTGGATGAATGGCTATGTCAACAAGCAAAATTGCCGTATTTGGGACGAGACCAATCCACACGAGGTTCACCAAGTGGCAATGCACCCGCAGAAAGTGACTGTTTGGTGCGGATTTTGAGCCGGAGGCGTGATTGGTCCGTATTTTTTCGAAAACGATAATGGTGTGGCCGTCACCGTCAATGGTGAGCGATACCGGTCGATGATAACCAACTTCTTTTGGCCTGAAATCGAGAATATGGATCTGGACAACATGTGGTTTCAACAGGACGGCGCTACGTGCCACACAGCACACGCTACGATGGAAGTTCTGCACGAGCAATTTCTGGACATGGTCATCTCGCGCGGAGGCGACGTGAACTGGCCACCGAGATCGTGCGATTTGACCCCGCTGGACTTTTTCTTGTGGGGTTTTCTTAAGTCGCAGGTCTATGCCAACAAGCCGCAAACCACCGATGCCCTCAAAGTCAACATACGCCACGCCATCGATCAAATACAGCCCGATTTGTGCGCCAGAGTCATCGAAAATTGGACCTTTCGTGTGCGCGCCACCAACCGAAGCCGTGGCGGTCATTTGAATGATGTCATATTCCATACATAATGGGGTCGATAGACCTTCCAAATAAAAAAAAAAATTTTGCAAATATCTTTCCTACATGTATTTTTTTTTGCATTTCAAAGATCAAGCGCCCTTAATGGAAAACCCTATACAACATAGCCGTTATGTTTATCTGAATAAAAAATAGTTTGATTACCTTCTTTCCAATAAACAGTATTTTTTTGCTTAAAAAAAATATTGATAGTAATATTGATGTCTTATATTTGAATAAGTTACAGCAATTCAAGAAAAAACTTTTTTAACTTTTCCACAAACTTAAAAAATGTAGGTATTCTGTCCATTAATTCTATGTGATATTCCTAATTTTAAACAAAAAGATATAAAAAAAGCCACGTATAAATACATGTGTTAACATATATATATGTTCAACAAAAACTAAAATGTTTTTTTGACTAATTACCACAAGACCAACTTATTATTAAACATCATAAATAAATAGTAATAATAATAGCATATACATATACTGCTAAATTTTTTCCGAAAATTCTGAGTAACAAACGGAAACATTACTATCAAACAGCGGAAATTTTTACACATTTTGCAAGACAATTCAATTATTTTTGTCCTTATCAATATTACTAAAATTAAACAAAGTTTGTTTATTTGTCATCCATACGCTTCTAGTTATTAAACTGATTAACAAAAATTTCATTGGTATATATTATCAACAGTAACAAAATTGAAAAGACGAAAATTTTATACCAAAATTTATTTTACATTTTGTAAATATATTTTATCCTTTCAATAGGAAACAAATACTGCGATTAAAAAACAAACACTACGATTTATTTTGCGTGTTTGATATTGCCCTGCCCTGGCCAAACAAATTTTAATTTTATTCCAGTTCAACATAAAAAAACATCTTTTTCTATATTTCTTGATTGATAAAAAAGTTATTAATTGAACATTTTATAATTAACAGGATAACTGAGAAGACTGAAAGATCCCAGTTCCTGGCTTTCTTCAGTTTTACATCTTTAAGCAATACACAGGGCGTTGGTTTCCATCCCAGAGGTGGCTCCAGAATTCCTAATACAGGTGAAGATATTTAAAGAACAAGAAATTCATTCAACCTGAATTTATGTCTGTGTTATTTACGAGTATTTAATTTAATTCAACGGACGGTTTTGTTTATCATTTCCACCAGTGTGTCTTTCTCAAGTTGTCAGATTTGTTATAAATACGACATAAGGATGATTAAGTATGTCAGATTCGACCTTTATGCTAATATTTCAATATAATTTCTATCAACGGAGACACCGGTTTTTATAGAGAAGAATACCCTTGTCAACCTTTGTATGAAGTGATAGAAAAAACCAGTCATCTTGACTTGATATTCAATAGCTTCTCTTAGCTTTAATTCCTTTTTGTGCTTTATTCGTTGTCACTTGAATTGTGGTTAAAACAAATTTCTACAATCCCTTATGATATTTATATCAAAGATGTTATCTACACTTCACTTCACTTCACACTTCACTTCATTGAAACTAAATAAGATTTTAAACATGTAATTAGTTATCTTATTACCTTTTAATTTACGACATGTTCGTTCACAAGTAGCTAAAATAACTAAGATATGTTTTCCATTTTTTAGACAAATAAAACATTAAAAACTTCGTAGAATATTACGGACAATGTTGTTTGTTTCCTATAATGATGTAATCGAAAATGTGCATCCTGTCCAACCGTCGACATGAAAGCGCTCGAGATGCGACAGCTTCGCTATTTCGAATACGGAAAATTGTTTCCTTTTAGTTGGGAGCATGCATTTTGGGGCGTTCACTTAAATACGATGTTCCTTCCATATATAACATTATTTTGTGTCCATTTATGGTCTGTTTGTTTTATTTTTATAGTACTATTCTGTTGCACGTTTTATTTTATCCAGTTTCAACTTTATTGTTTTTATAAATAATAAAAATATGTGAAAATACTCGTTCAACAATATTTTTTGGATATTTTTTTTTAAGATATACAATCATTACGTCCTGTTCAGAAATAAATAAAAGTTTACCTACGAATGTACGTTTTAAAACATTTAATAAAGTTAACAATAAACCATAATTACTCACATTAACATTAATTTTAATAGATTGTGACTGGTTGTACCAAGACGTCTCGTGTCGTGGCAGCGGTACATGTGTGTTAGCAAGTCCTGGATATCCTGGCCTGTACCCTCCACATCGTCGATGCCGATATCTCTTTGCTACAAACTCGGTACACACCAGGGTCAAAATTATATTTACATCTATATTGCTACCTAAGAAGTAAGTAGATTTATTGATTTTCTTTTCCATTAAGCGAGCTGTGTATAGGCAAGATCCACTTACAAAGAGTAGAATACGTAACTGTATTTAGAAAGATTAGACAATTTGTAGTGATTGAAATCACAACCTGTGAACTATGAACTACTAGACTTTGTAACTGTAATAAATAATTTTAAAGTATGTAAAATAATAATTATTAACACTGTTGTTGAAGAATCACAATTAAATAAATTACTTTTATTTTACATTATATTATTCGTCTATTCCAATCATATTCTTAGCTATACAAAAATAATATGTATCAATAAAATTACTGTTGTAAATTGATACCCTATAGGAAAAGCAATATTTGAAGTAATTTTTTTTGAAACTATGATTGAAATATTGCAATTGGAAATTGCTAATCCATTGCAAGTTAAATTTCAATTATTGAATAAACACAAAATGAAATTTTACTTTTACTACGAAAACACTACAGACACAATTCATTTCAATGAAAAAATGAAATAATGAAATTAATATCATACTAAGTATAACAAATAATTATAATATATATATATATAGGTACGTAAGTGAGTTTGCGTGTGCGTCTGTGTGTGCGTGTGTGTGTGTGTGTGCATGGACAGTTGTAGATGATATGGATTAGAAAAGTTAACTATGTTAACCAACCGTCAACGACATCTATTGCCTGTGTTAGAAAACTTTCTTTTCTATAAAACTATTATTATGTGTTTCCGTATAGACTATGCGGAGTTAAGGGATAAATATTATATTATCGCATTACATTATTTCACAGTTTAATCAAAGTTCGACGGGAAAATGGTTGACTATATCACCACTTAAATCTTGAAGTATCTTACCAAATAAATAAATATTTTGGGAGGTAGTTGAACAAGCTCTGTATTTGTTACTTACGTAGTTCTAAATAAATTTCACGAGTCGATATAGTTTTCGAAATGCAAACGCAACATTTCGGTTATTAAAGACTACTTAAGACAAATTTATAAAAGTACCTTTAATAATGGTCACAGCCAAATTACCACAAACTGAAGCACGTAACATAATTATAATAATCATTATAAATATTAAAATTGTTGATAAAAAAAAACTTATACTTTAGATATAAATACAAAAATATAATCAAAATTTTATCAATATTATATATAGAACCTGTTAAGGTTTTAATAGCTTCAAATACGGATATATTTTACGAAAACTGATAGGAAAATTAATTCAGAATATCGTCATTGTGAATCTTAATAATATGAATTTTATAGTTATGTAAAATATTAATTTCATTTCACACAATTTTGAATACAGTAACGAATAATAACTATTTGAAGTATTTTATTCATGTACCCATATATTGCGAGTTAAACAATACGTCTACATAGATTAGTTTACGTGTACATTATATTATATAGCTTACATAGTCAGCTTTCATGTTGATATATAAAGTTTCATACAATTTATTTCTGTAGTATTATAAGATGAAAGAGTAATATAACTAATAACTTTCCATTTTTCCAGTCTCAATCAGACCATTAGTATTGAAACAACTAATGAAAATATGTTCCTAATTACATGTTTATATATTTTTATATAGTTCAACATATTATTAATTATACTTTTTCTTTTATAAAAGTATAAAGTACGTCACCCCAAACGACTTCAGAAAAATATAAAAGAAGCGTCGTTAAAAAGCCCCGAGAGAAGGATTCTATGTAAACTCCGGCGGAAGTATTTTTATCAACCACCCGCATGAAATCCATTCGTACGTTTTGAAAGGCAGCTGAACAATTGTCTCTGCAAATAAAAGAACCTATCTCTTTTTCACCCATATGAGCACGCGTCACTGAAATTGTGTATAGACAAATCAACCTCACGTTTATTTAATGGTCAATTAATTTATAACGTTGCTGAAATGTAAATGTTATTCAAAGGGTATTTTAAAATAATTATCAAAAACAGTATGCGATAACTTTATAAACAAGAGTAAAGCATAGATAAATAGGGAACTGACTTCATCGCCTTCTATTTATGACATTGAAATCTTTCCTGTAATTATTTAGTGAAATATATTATTAATACAATTCGAGTAGCGCACCAAGTGTTATATTTTTCAAATTTCCATTAGCGTCTAAATGACCTAACGAATAATTCCACAGACATCATACTACCAAAAAAAAGACGCGTTTTCGGAAACAAGTATAATTAGAGAAATATGATTTTGTCTAATTTATTCGGTCACCCAAGATTAGTAGCACGAAATAGTGGTGTCACATGATGGTGGAATTTAAATTTTTTAACAATCATTATGAAGATTAAAAACCAACATTTTGATTTCTACGTAACAATAACCTAAAAAGAGCAAGATTCCGTGAGAACGATTTAATGAATATCAAGCACAATTTATTTCAATGACATAAAACAATTTTGAAATGATCAAGTGATTCAATGATATTTATTGAAATAAAAAAAATATCTATTTAAAAAAATATGTATAATTTTAATAAAACAAAAGTAATTGTTGAAACACAAATAGTTTTTTTTTACACCGTGAAATATCATTTAGTCTACGAATGTTATGATATGAAAAATCTACAAAAAGAACTGTTATATTTAAGAAATTTTATTCCGCTTTTATTTTGAATTACATTCTAGATCTCACAAAATTCTTGAAACAAAATGCAGCTTACATGTTACATTTGCTTTGTAGCTACGTACAAACACCGTTTTCCCAAAACTATGTTTAACCCTTTTCATTAATAATATAAGTGGGGGATAGGTGGTTTATTTTTGTTATTTGATATTACCAATTACATTGTAATTTACATGTACTTGAAAATAATGATATTATAAAAAATTTCATTAAATTATATGTTTTATCCATTAATAAAAATCTAACAAAATATATTTCAGTAAATTACAATACATATTCTTCGACTATATGAATACGATTTCCTGTTTCATATTTAATTCGTGTAATTATTGGATATTGTAATTGATATTAATTTGTAAGATTAACGTTATAAATAATTTGAACATTTCATTATACAGTTTGTTACCGTTTTTATTTATTCATTCGTTTAATTATAAAATGGTTTTTTTTATTGACATTATTATAACAATGTATTTAAAATAACCTTCACATTTTCACTTTATTAACATTTCAAATAAAATTTTCTTATTTAGGCCTTTTTATTTTCCTTTAATGGCAATAAATCCTTTTATTTAATATTTCTTCCTCCTTATTACTTTCCCATTGTTATAAAAATTCAATACGCTTTATTGTAGGAGCTCCTTTTTTATAACCTAAATTATTTCCATGGTTATGTCGGATTGAACCATTCAAATTAGATAAAATTAGAAATAACTTTATAAAATTATTTTTTATAATCAGTTGGTAAAAAAAATTTATGAATATATACAGCACATTTATATAAAAGACGCTTCATGGAAACGTTTAGTTTAGTTTCCGTTACCCATTACGCTATCAATCACGATTCTAACCGACCATGTTGATAGACAAGCTCTGTGCCTATCAAAACGTATACGCTTATTTGATTTAGGATAGTATCCGAATGAAACTCATTATTTTGCTGTTATTCCTGTTATATATTGAAGAGTAATAGTTCATAAAAAAGGAAATATTTACCAAACTTCTTGGACAACAACTCTTCCTCTGCATACTTTCATTAAAATAAACAATACGCCTAAAATTCGACAAGTTTTATTTCTTTTTACATTGGCCGCTAATCCTATAATGGACTATGGTGATTTATTAATATTTTATTTTTATTATGTTTACTTTTTGGCACAAAAAAAATGGAATGAGAAAAAATAACATCGAGAATACTAAATTTAAAATATTACGAAATGAGACAGTTACCCTAGAATATTGTTTTTGTTTATTTGAACAAAAGATTGCAATTTTCGTATCCGAGTCTATAAAGCCTAAAATTAGTTTCATTTGCAGGTATTTGTAATATTAATACATAAAAATATATTATATCAATCAATAAAGTTTTATGAATTAATCGTTAATAATAATAAGCAAGATTTGAGTATTAAACTAAGTATTAAATGTGACTGATACGTTAAAAGGACATTTAAGTCATTTAGTGGGTAACTATTAAATCTTTACAGCCATTGTACTACGGACTATTTAACGCTCCGGGCTGGCAGTTCGCCGTCAGCACCACTTCTCGCTTCACTCTGCTCTGAAAGAAGCGCAACTTTAGAACATCCTGGGCCAAATTTGTTACTGGAATTCAAGTACTGTTCTTAAAATATTTTCAACTTTATACAGTGATGATCTTAAATGATCCTACATATATTTGTAAACATGAGTTGTTATATTTTTTTAAGTTATTTATTAATAATTCGGTGTATTTTTGATCGTTATATTTTAAATAAAATTAGAAATGATATTAGAGAGTTACCTAAATGTATTTATTCCGAATAAAAACTAGATAATCTCTATAATAATTAAGGAATAATTAATGAGTTATAATATTGTTTTGGCTAGTTCTGGGCCTTTGGTATCACCATATGACTACAATGGCTTCATTGCGAAGTTAGAATTCCTTGAAAAAATAGAAGAAAATTTTCTCGCACCTACGATACCTGCTGCGCCACCACTCGCCGCGCTCACACATTTTACATATGGTATTAATAAAAGTAAAAATTACAGTTGCTCCTTTTTATTGAGTGTGTTAATGAAGATTCTTTTTCTGTAGGGGAAAGTAATGTAGCAATCGATAACGATGCAACATCAAACGAAATATCAAATAATAATGGACGTATAGGATGTGGTGCAACCGTTCGTGGTTTTGGAGCGGGCGTAATAAGATCAGGACATTTTGATACAAGAGCAACGACATGGCGAGCACAATGTATAATACATTTACTTGGAATGCCGACGGATGTGGTTCAAGTATCTCTATTTAATTATAATTTAAGGTGAGCATGGCTCGTATTCCAACAAATAGTTAAAATGACCATTTACTAACTTTTAAGACGTACTTCCCATTCAAATTTAAAATCGTTAGTTATTCGTAATCTTAAACGTTTATTTTTTAAGGTTACAAGGTTGCAGATCTCATATTGAGGTCTTGGAAGGTGTTCATGAATATGGATTGAAAGGGGATAAGGGGGATAGATATGAAAGAGGAGACAGAGCCCTCCTAAGGATATGTGGTCCTTCTGTAAGAGAAGCAAGAGATCCTTCGGGAAGGTTTTTAGTAAGACAGGCCGTTACATCTAAGAGTTCAAACTTAACCATATTAGTGAGAAGAGCTACAACCCAAAGTGTCGACGAAGAGGAATTTGTGGATGGCGCCTTCTCATTTCATGACGGTGAGCTAGTTTCGTCTATATTTAATTTGCATTATCATTTTTTAAATACAGAAGTCTTCAACATCCATTATATCTACAGAACAGCATGAGGGTACGGTTTCACCCGATGCTACATGTGCATCCACACACTACGGCCTTGCTGCGCCGGTGCATGGTGGGGTTTCAGCTCCTTCACATCATCACATTTTTTGGAATATTGAGGAGAGACTTATGTGCACTCATCGGTTTATACCAGCATCCAATCAAAGTGTTACAATCGAGGTGCGACAACACCATTCTTTACTAGAGATTTGCAATATTTCATTTATATATTATGTTAAAGCTTTCAATCTCCTCGCTTTTCTAATCTTCACGACAAGAACATTATATTCTAAGTATTTTTTATATAAATATTGCTCTATTTAATTTTCTATCATTACCGCAGATCCAAAGATTGGAGCGTATGTGGAGCGCTGAACCAACTGGAAGTGTGGTAACCGGAACTGGTGGCTGTCGCACCGCTTGTGGTGATGCTGGTTGTGAATGTCGCGCCAACACACCACTTCGATACCACGACCACGTGGCACTTGTGGCGGGCGATGGTACACACTTGTCCTGTCTTTGTGGCGATTTCCAGGTAATCGTCAAAATAAAACAATAACTTAAAAATACTATCTACGAGATATAGTTAAACATTAAGTAGACAGATTCGTCTATATGTTTTGAATCTTCTTTTTAATTTAATAGAAAATACTACGAATATACAGATATTATTATCACAAATTGGCACTTTTCCTTATTTTAATACAAAATACAAGCAGTAACAGAGTCAAATTTTCCTTGATTATATAAAAAGGAATTTTATTCCTTTAATAAAATCTACCGTCAAGAAAATTGACGATAATTGCCTCACACAAAGGAAAATCGAAGAGAGTGCTGAGAAAATAGAACTCTTGATACCTATAAATTAGACATTTAAAGTTGTAGAATATTCGATGTAATTAAATAGAATTATTCTTTCATCTCATGAAAATAAGAAATAAGATATTTCAAACGTAAAGAGGCTTTCTGAAATCCTGCAGAGTTAGTAGATTTAAATGTTGTTTTTATTTAATATTAGTACAAAAATTTTGGACCTACAATACTTATTTTCATCCCATTACTAGTAAAGTTCGTGAATCGTGAATTTAAAATTTAGTTGTGCTTTTACCATATGGAAACTTCTGTTGTTTTTATTTACTTTTCTGTAAACTGAAAAAGTTAAAACCATAGAATAATTAAATTGTAGTCGCGACAAATGTAACAAATTTCAGTGTTAGGCCAAATTGTATTACGAAATTCTTAGCATAGACTGTAACAAACAAATTAATCGCGTTACTCGAGTCCTATGCCAACAGCGCTATAGATGAACCCTTTTCTGACTGGCGTCCGGACTGTGGCGCGATCCGCATAATTAAGTAAGAGGGTTACCATTAAGTATGTAATAGCAATAAAGCGTGGAACCGACCAACCGTAAGGGTCTTATACATAAAAGCAAATTTACCACTAAATAATTTATCATGTTCTACATGTTATCCATATTACATACGCTTAGTAACACTGCAACATAAACTTGGGGTAACGGATTCAACGACTTTACATTAGCCGTAAACCGTTTTATGCTGTACTCAGCTTACGCAAATATAGGCAAGTTTGATTTTGTGTCTAAGTTTCAGACGTGTCTGAGGATTAGGAAAGCAATTAAGTGATAAGCAACTTTACGTCACCTAATTGGTTTTCTTGTTAGTGAAAAATTTTGCTTGATTAAATTTGAAATAATAATAATCGTTTAGCATCTGGATAAAAAAATAGTTTAGCTCTTTGTTCCTAATTGAAAGTTAATAATCACTACTAAAGCCAAACTAAGTCACAAAAATAGCAAACATTTTTTTGAAACATTTGTTAATAACTTATTGTAAATATTTAAAGTTACTTAAGAATAACATTTACTAATGAAATCATAAAATTAACAAACAAGTATATTTTTACAATACAATTTTCCTTCTAAATATTTGTATCCATTTCATATAAATATAAATATTATTCACGTTTAAAACAAATAAATCATTTCCAAATTTCAGTTTTCGACAACGAGTGTCAAATTTGCTTGAATTATTTATTGAAGCTCGAGGTATGAAATGGGTTTGCTTGTTCCCGTTGGTCATAAACATGGCGTAACTGGCGGTATGTCATCTGCCGCCTCGGTTATTAGAGGCATGAGGTCGCTCGACGCGACAGCCCACAAACTTACCCTTCAAAATTCAATTACTTATTTGGCAACGTTCAAATTAGAAGCGGATGTGCTCTTATGTTTGGAACAAATTATGATATTATTTTAAAATACTTTATTTTAAAAATTATATTGTATAATATTATATACGAAACCACAAACCTACCAAATTACACCGTACTGAAAACCAATATTCTCTTTTCCCTCGGGAAAAGGTTTGGGTCGTCCTTTTACTCTTTATTAGAAACATGCAAAAAATCGACTTATTAAGTTAGGAAACGCCATTACACATTTTTGGAATACCTTACATCAAAGTAACGTAATAAAACTTTTATCCGAAAATAGTTTGTACACCAACAAATTCTTTTTTAGTATAGTATTATATGGGTATATAATAATAACATTAAGTGACTTTTATGTTTAAAAAATCCTAATTCCATGTTAATTTCATTAATCTTTGTTACATAATATTATTTACGAATACATTTGCCGACAACACCACGAGTAACTTCACTCAACATCATGAAACTGTTTGTGTGTTATATATATGAAAAGAGATTTTTGATCAATTTAAGCTTTTCTGATTTCCATCACTTTGTTTCAAATTTATAAAAGAGCCAATTTTTAAAACATTCCCTTTATTCAAATATGTTTATAGCTTAAATAAATTCAGCTCACTTCGTAACTAGTGTTACAGTGTAATAAAATATAGGTCATTAGTACAGCTATATCACTTAATCAAATACATTTTACTACATTTGAAATAAATGATGAAATTACATATGAGTCTGTGTAAATGATTAAAACGAATATTTGAGTTTTATTGTAAATTTGAGAATTAGAAAAATGTTTTTTTTTGTGTAGGCTGCTTGGCTGCCTGTTGTAGTTAGGAGCTGGACGAGCTTGCGCTTGGAGTATTCAGTCGCCCACTACACGTACGCGAGTCGAGGATTTGATTATGCTGCTGCATATAGCTTTAATGACGATGCTATGTGTGGTCAACGCACGTACACTACACATTCTGGTAAGTTCATAGTAATGACATCATAGATACGAAATCTCTATTAGATGAAAACACATATGATAGAACTCTTCGATTTATCTAAGCCTAGCAATTTTTATTATATTGTATTCAAGTCGAAAACATTTTCGGTAGATTGCTTTCGATAAAATATAGAAGTGATACAGAATTTGTGAAGGCTTAATAAAGTGTTAAGATTTAGACATGATTTGATTCCGATTTTCATTTGTTTTTAATCCCACTAAAATTATATGTGGTAAAAGAAGATTCCAAGTAAATATTATTATATTTTTGCCATGCTGAACGCACTATCTAAAAATGTTCATTTTTTCGCGCCGCGAACGTTTGTTATAATGCGATGGATATTGTTTTCGGTACCGGGGCGTGTCCGAGAAAATTACGCGCCACCGACCCAGTTTCTCGCGGCGTGGAATAACGCAGAATGAAAAAAAACCTTGAGCGAGATCGTAATGTTCCAATTACATCGCTTCTATTGCGGTCACTGGTTGTTTTGGGCCTTTTATTTTCTCAGCTATGGTTACATGTTTTATTACCTGCGTCCTTTTATTAATATAACCTTTTCAGGGGAGATTTCGTCGAAGAATGTTTCCGTTACGGGCAGTTTAAATGAATTTTTTTATCAACAATGTACTTGGGTGTTGGACTCTAATGTTGAACGACAACTTTACATTGATATATGGTCAGAACAGGTAAAACACGGTTTCTTTTTATACATAAACAAAAACAAATGTTTTCAATGAAAACTTACTTTAGCCTTCAGTAAAGCACACTCAAATTTTATTGCAAACATAAACAAGCTATCTTGTGAAACGAAATTTTAAAAATTGCTTTTCATTTATACTTTAGGATAAGTCGTGCAGCTCGTGGAATATTACACTTCACGAATGGTCGGGCATGGGGGCGCACAGTGAAGGCGGGCTGGCGGCATCGGCTGGCGATCTACTTTATACCTTCTGTGCTCGTCATAAGAACCATACATACACGCTACCCTGGAGACTCAACACAGTTGTTATTAGGTACCTATAACATCGTTTTGAATCACCGTTAAACTTTATTGGAAAAGTAGATTAAATAAAAATTATATGAGTCGTATTATGTTTCACGTAACATTTAACTAGTTATTATAAAAAAAATAAAACACACCCCAGGGTTAAGGTATATATCTTATTAGTTATATTGTTTTTAATTGTTCCTCATAAAGTTTTAAGCTCTTTCACATTTAAATAGCTTTTTGGGATCTATTTTATTCGTATTACTTACGGGAAATTATACACTAAATCCTTAAGAGCACATGCTTGTAAAAAAATAAGAATTTTTCTGTACAGATCTTTTTTCTTTGTACATATTATATGCCAAGCCGGCACGTGGCGAGTTTTTGAAATGACATTTTCACTCGTAAATCCCGAACGACGTGTGAAAACATACCTTTGTCGATGAATTCAGATTTTCTATCGGTAACATTCTTTACATAATGCTCAAAGGACATTTTCATTCCAAAAGACCCTGATTATCATTTGCGAGGGACGAAATACTGATCGCGACTATATCAGGATTTTCAGGATCTTCGATTATCCGCAGAATCACACCCTTATTTGACTAACCATGGACGATTATATATTTTGTATATGTTGAATGACGTACCAAGAATGTGAGATTGATACATTATCTAGAGTTTGAATTTGATAAATTTGCATCTGTTTTAAGCCCGATGAAGTGCGTCAATTAAACCATTTAATGTGATTGTAAATTGAATTGCTTTATATGTCAAACATCAAACACTGTGATAATGGTTTCAGATTAGTTGCACTATCACGACAACAACCATTATATACAATCCGATGGCGGTCACAAGTAGTGCGGGCTAACAGGCCCAGTCCGCCCACTCCAGCCCCCGCAGCAGCAGCCATCGCCTCCAATCTCGCGCCATATAATGTTATTTTAATTTTATTGGCGCTTACACGATACGTAAACACCACCTGATTTGGGGAAAATTATAAAATAATTGATCAGATAAACCTAATATAAAAACTTTTTGTGAAATTTCATGCAAACATGTGAGAGATCAAAAATTAATATCGACGTGAGATTGCTTTACATTTTATGTTGCAGTGGAAATCTATTTGATGAAAAAATATACATCTTAAAGTCGAAATACTTTTAAGAAACAAAGACATTTTGTTATTTGAGTGTTGTGATATTATAGAAGTAGTATTAAGCACATAAACTAATATCCGATACATCATTTTTCGAATCTGTGAATGAGAAATATAAAATGACGTCATTTTTCCTACTACGAGTACTTACTACTTTAAGGCGGTGATAATAAGTGTCAAATTACATTTGTACAGTAAAAACAGTGTATATACTAAAAGCATTTGATGTACGAAGCTTAAATTAGTGAAGCATTAATAGAACAAAGAAATGTTTTAAGTACTGCCTGCGGTAAATCATTAGGTAGCTGGAACTGGGACGACGGCTTCAATATAAATAGGGCACCAGCAAACTATGTAAGTTACATTTAACTTTAATAAAAGCAGTTGAGAAGGTTAAGTCAAATTAATCACTATGGATGAATGAAAGAAAAATCACAACTATAATTTATATATTTATATAAGATCATTCTAAAGCACAATGTTTTCGCAATTGAAATTGAATAATACTATGTAATGAGATATTTATAAAAGTATATATTATAATAGGTAAGGATCTTTTTTCAACTTGTCACGCAAAAAGTAAAATCAAAGTGAAATCACATGTCAATTATAATACATGTTGCAATTAGAGTTTTTGTTAAAATTTTATTCATATCGTGGATTTTTCAATTTTTTCAAATTATATCACTATATTAATTTAAAATTTAAGCGAGTAGTTTTGTGTTATAAACTAATCGTTATGATTTATCTAATGCCGTGATTAATACTGCGGTAATTTTAATGGGAGTAGTTGCTGTTTGTTTAATTATTATAAAAGCCAATGTTTTATTGTCGAATGTAGTTGGATAGGTTTAGTGTATAGATTAATTAATTATTATTGCTTTATAATCATAGATCTTTCTTTTTAATGATGCCGCACGTGTAAATTAGAAAATGTGTCCATAAATTTCCAAAAAGATATTTATGATTTCCCAGGTAAATAAAACTCATTTTTTCAATCTGAAGCGCAATGATTTGATAACAGAGGCACTTAATAAATACTTAAATATATCACGGGTTAACAAATAATTGATTTCAATATTACAAATATATCAATGATTACATTGAAATTACATGTTTGAAAAATCGCTTACTCTAAAAATTTTGCTCAGTACATTTTAGAAACAAAAACAAAACAATTTACAGTGATCACCAAACAAACATTCAAGATCAAGTTATAGATAAAAAAAAATCCTAAATTAATTATAATAAGAAACTATAATCATGCAAAATTAAGTTAACCTACCGACTCAAATGATTTGCGCACAGACTGATCGTGTCTACAAACGCTATTTTGTCGATTATATCATCTATAATTTATTGTCACAGTGCGATTGTAGTGATATAATGTATATTGTAGTTAATTGTAGATATAAAAAGAAATGCTAATTCTAATAGACTGTGTAAAAATAATTCAGTGATATTTGTTACACCGAAATATAGAAATCAAATTTAATATTTTCTTTTATTCAAAACTTAAACTTTACCTCCATATTGAATACATAATTACTCAAAATATTCCGTCATAGTCTAGCCTGTATTTAATGATATGCGTTATTAAAAATGCAAATCAGCGTCATCGTTTTTTATACCAGGGAACTAAAACACCAAATGACAAGTAATAATTTTTGTTCAAGATGAAATTCAAATAATTCACTTTATATAGACACGAGACAGACAAAAAATGGTTCTTATTATGAATCCTTATTAAATTTATGATATAACATTTTTATTTTACAACACAATATTTTTTCTTTAACGTATTGTACGTTTTATAATAATATCCTAGTTATTTCAAATTTCCCATATTAAATTTATATAGGAAGAGGAAAAAATAGTAAAATGATTTCTAAAATTGTTCTCAATAACTTCTAAACAGCTATTAGTGAGCAACGGACTATTGGTTTTATATAAAACTTCTTTCTTTTAACTTAACACTAGAATTCTCCATATATGGAAAATAAGCTATAGCTTATCTTTTATCTTCTAGTATACTTTGTGGTTTTACAAGTTTTAAAGAAACGGAACTGAAGTCAGACTTTTATTCCTTTGCCGCTGCCTTTAAAGTTTTATCTTTTCGGTTGAATGTGAGTATAAAATCGGAGGAACAAGAGTTTAATACACTCTTTATTTTCAACTCCGGATAGAAAATGAGACATTTAATTTTTTTTTTGTGTTACTGTTTAGGACCAAAAAGAAGACTTCCTTGTCCATATTTGACATTTAAGTTCTTAAACGGATATTTATAATGAAAGGATTTGTTGTCTGGATAGTGATATAAAAGAATTTACTTGGATTTTTAAATTTTAATTAAGTAAACCTTTTCATGGCCTCGAATGAGTATTCTGTACGTGCTTTATACATTTATATAATAATATAAATATTCTTAACGTATTCAATCAGCAACTTGTTTGATGTTATAAATTAGATTTCCATTAATCGTTTTGGAATCCATCTTCCATCACTCAATAGGAAACGACAAATCTCAACCAGCAAGATTAAAGACTTTGCTCGATCCCCAAACAAATTGGTCGGCTAATGAGATAGTTCGGGAGTGGATGGCAGGATTACGTCTAAATGAATCAAAGTTTCCCTAAAACTGGATTACTGGTATCAATTACAGGGGTCTAAACTTTTTTGAGATTTCAAATTACCATGGATATAAAATCCTAACAGATTTAATTAAATTTTCATCAATTAAATATGTTTGTGTAAGTATTTTACTTCAACCTACACAACTGAGCGTTTTATCTTCTATAGTTTAAACATAATGGCAGGATTGCTTCCCCACTAGAAAATGTGGAGTGTTTAGTAGACGAAGACATTTATTAATGATGATGATTTAATTAAAGAAAGAAAAAATTATTTTATAAAAAGACCGAGTAATTTCATTCATTTTAAAAATTAATTTCAATAAGTTATGTACATAAAAATAAGCTATGTCGAAATTCACATAAAATATATCAAAGTTGTAAAATTTTACTCCAAAAATACTAGTGATTTAAAAAAAAATCCCGTAGTATGTCAATGGATTACCATATTGATTCCATAAACATTATGTAAATGGTACCTTTTTAAACTAATTTTAAACATCCTTAGCAATGAGTCACTCGTATATGTTTTTCAAATACGAATATTATAATTTTCAAATATGAATAAAATAATATTTCATTTCAGATGTCTGATCCAATCAAGCTCTAAAGCGTACGATAAAAGTATTTCCATGTCTATTCGCGAAATCTTGGATATCATTAAAAGTATTTCCATATTTAGTAAGTTAAAAACGGGTTTCGAAAAAAATACGAATTTCTGACATTTTTTTCCGGAGTTAGTCAGCGAAACAGAACTTTATGTAGCGCATTTTATGTACATGTGCCGGAGGATCTCACTAATGAAAACATGTTTCAAAACTCGAGCCTAGATTAAAGTCTCACCTTATTTTAGAAAAACACTCCCGATTTTCCAACTTAGAAGTACCTGCTCTTTATAATATTGAACTTTTTCAATTCTTTTATGTCAGAAATCTGGATCTAAATTTACAAGATTTTCGAGTTCAATTTATATAGCCATATTATTTAAAACTAAAGTAGGTGTATTTAGATTTTATTGAATATATGAAAGGTATGGTAAAATTTCCATCAAATATTATATATTAAATATATAACTCTTATATAAAAGTTAAACCATCACAAACAATAGGAAATGGACATATGAAAGCAGTGTTAGGGTAATTTCATCCTCTAAATACTTTTAATAAATGCTTGTTTTAAAAAAATCTTCTAATTTATATTTATTAGATAGTTATCACTGACCTAATTGATATTTAATTTATTATCAAGTTCTGGTGAAATTTTCTTATGCTTCCTTATAAGAATTAGCGACATTTGGTATCAATATGGAGGGGTACATAAAATAAAACTGGTCGTAAATCTTGACACGTCAGGAGTTTTTATACAAATGTTTTACTCCTTGTGTCCTTATAGCGAAACCTTTTTATAGAAAAACAGTAAAATTGTTTAGTATCCCTGATTTAAACTATTGACATTGAAATATTTGACACCTAATAAGAATTTTATCAAAATATAGAGTTTTTAATTGAATTTGTGTAGTTTTAGATCTACCAACATATGTAGTTCCTAATTGTGACGTCAGTCGAAACTGTTAAATTTTATTTCATTCAAAAGTCAATCCCGAATCGTGTCTCCTCTATTCTACATGACATTGGCAGAATATACTGTGCACATCTTTGCACGGATGAAGAACATATTAAAAAAAATATAAAGTTATCTACCAATGGTCAATTTTATTATTGCAATTTAAGACGAAATATAAATTGTATCATTTTAATAAAAATACAATATATATATCACAACTTTATAAATTAATAGCGCGGTTGTGATTTCCATAAACTTGAAACAGTAACAAGTATCGTTAAAACAAGTTACACGCTGTCTAAGTGAGATAAATTACAGTTTTAATTAATGGCCCAGCGTCCTGTCTACTCTCCTGCCGGGGAAAGTCCCGCTACCCGGAAAGCTTTTACATGCAAAGAGCCCCATGATATTGGCTTCGAACAATGCACAATTTTAGCTGTTGATCGACTTGAGAATTTTTATTTTGAGTCAAATCCATTGTTTTTAAGGACTTGAACGTGAGACTTGACTTTTTCCAAGTTTGCCATATACGTAGATTTGGTGAAATTTTCAAAAACTTTTTTGTGAGAATGCCAATCAAATAGTTTTATTTACATACTCAGCTAGAACTCGACTGAAATAAACTGGACATTTCAAATAACTTGTGCCCTCAACTTTCAGAGTCACCAAACTAGACAACGTTAAGGCATCCTGACTAATTACCCATTTTTCACTCGATATAATGTTATTTAAGGTTCCTTACGATTGGGGTTTTTCCTACATTTTTAACAATATATATTATTTATATAATATTATTTATATGAGGTACTCTCTTTTTTATGTACGACATTTGAATATAACATTATTGAGAACTTGATGATCATTTCTCTATTATTGGTTCAATTTAATGTAAAATATCAGAAATAAATACTTGGTGGAGAAATTATTGATTCTTTACCATAGTGTAAGAGACAATAGAGACATACATATATTTGTATGTAAGTTAGGTTATTATTTGTACACCCCCCGTATGATGGCACCAATTGATAAAGAATTCCCGCCACCCATTAAATGTATTAAAATAATGTCACCTGACCTCAATTCTGTTACAAATGTTGGCTTACATTTAAATCAAACTGGTCTACACAGTTGAAGAAAATTTCGAAAATAGCCTTTTTATAATTTATTAGCAAACATAGCAATTTATTACCATAAAATAATAGGATTCATAAAAAGTTACAAAATATAATTCAGGTTACTTTAAAAATATAATTCCATAAGTTATTACTATATTGATTATATAAATTGAATGAACTGTACCACACATACATTTATTTGTCAATTATTATAATTTTACGATAAAAAAATAAAAAAAAATTGCTTTATTAAAATTTAAAAAAAAATATTGGATATATAACTGTTACTCCTGTCATTATGTTCATAGATTTGTTAGTCATGTTGTGTACTCGTCGAAGGACTTCTTAAAAAAGATTATTTTTAATTAACATTATAATCAATTAAGAAACAATCACATAATCTACTGCAACTAGTGTAACTTAATATCAATTTAAATACAATTTTATAAGTGAGTGAGGTTACCCAGACGAGTTACATATTTCCGTTAATCTTAATCTTAGGATTTAGTTTACGATTGCAGATGTTTGGTACGGTGTCAACTTTGGTGAGTGGTTTCGTAACTCCTTCCTCTGGATCAAAATTTTCTAGTAAACGAAAAGAAATGAGAAGACACATAATGAATACACTTATTGGGTGAAGTTATTCTTCTTTTTTGATAAAAACGTCTCAGTTTGCAAAAGTTGCATCATTATTTATAATGTGACTATTCAATAATTTCTATCGAATTAAAGAATTTTTCCCAAAGAAATGATCCCACTTTAATTATATGGTGGAGGAGTGGGCCCACACAGACAAAGGAAATAAATTAAAATAGAAATCTGTCCATATCAGTAAGAAGTATTTCCTATTACCATAACTATGGAATATAATTTTTATTTTGCTATAACTATGAGACATAACTTTTATTTTAGCTATGACTTAGTTTCTAATAGTGTGTTGCGACAGAGAACTAAAGGCACCGAAAACGCAAAAGACTTAGCATGTTAAAGTGGGCCAGTCGTGTCTCCTGATGCTCAGAGAATCAATTGAACAGAAACTTTTAGAATGGACGCCGCGTTTAAACACGCGTAGCATAAGATGCCTTGCAATGCGATGGACCGATGCAGGATGCCCAGTTAATGGATAGTGGTCACATTTTGGAAGAAAATTACATTCTACGTAAAATATGCTTATATTAAAATTCTTTGGTATAACTTGATGAAATCATTCTATATATACATATATTATAAACATTAACTTTGCTTATTTAAATATCAGTGTGTATAAATAAGAATGTACATATTAAAATTTATTATTGGTTGATATAAAACATATATTTTTTACTTATTACCTCAAATGATGTCTTAGCATTAAATTTTGTATAAAATAATATTCTGACTCAGCTGGAATATAGGTACGATATTTCATTTTCATTACATTTTTTATATTTGTTCGGTTCTAATAAAATTTTACTTCATAACTTTCCGTATCTGGTCGTATTAATATCATCTAGATTTTCTGTTGTGAGAACTATATTGGTGCATTCAATAAACTTCGTCAAGTACCGTGTTTCAAGTATTTTCAAGTGAAGCTCATCGTTTTAAAACCAACAATTCTTTGTAAATCCAATAATATTTTCAAGAATTGTCACTTAAATAATTCCAGATACATTATAAAAGGATACATTAATTGCTAAATTATCATCAATGGTTATATTATCTTCGTGAAAACACATGTTTTAAAAATTTCATTTAACTATCAGTCTAATGTTACTGTTTTAAATTCTTTTACATAAATAATAATAATCCAAACCATAATCCATATAAAAAATGTTGTTCAAAGGTCGATTTAAGGTCGTTACCCGGTTGTCGCTCCTGTTACTATAGACGCTATAACATAAAATAAATGTAGGTCTTGCACCGAGGTGCCATCCACAACTCGCATTTTTATTAAATGTTCACACTTACTAATAAAAATTTAAATAGTTTTTCATCGCGATCAAACTTGACTATGATGTTGCCAAGTTTCACATGAACTTTCGTAATATTCACTATTAAAATTAATAAAATCTAACTACTTCAAGGTGATATGATATATATTATTAATTCTAACTTCTAATCAATTATAATTAAATTAATGATATTTCTTAAAATCACCATTCAAAAACCCGTTACGCCTACGTCAGAAAAAAAATGACTTTTTTTTGAAGATTAAAAACGACTACGATAAAATTCACATATATAACAAAGGTAAAAAAGGTCGATAATAAGTAAGAACAGCTTTAAACACTTCTACTCATCAGATCATCACTCTCGTAAAACCAAAAACCGGCTTTTTGACAGCCCGACCTGAACACGATAAGTCATATTTTTTTTTAGTTCGGATTTCGCGTCAAACAACAGACAACGGTCGTAGGTGCAATTTTCTCTTATTTTCCATAAGTGCAATCCCTCCCATTGCGACCGTCAGTCGGGTCCTCTACATGTGGAAGAATTATTAACAAAACATTTTATTTGGATCTAATACTTTACCTCAAAAGTCTGATTGAATATAAATTTTATTATTTTTTCTAAATTCTATTGCTCTTATGCTAAAGAATTGGATAAGCGATTTCAAATGTAAGGTGCTGTCTTAGTGGATGTCGTAACTAAATATTTCCATTGTTCTTATCCTACATTATCTATAATTTGTTGGCGAATGCAGGCGTTTATTGCTGTGTTGAATTATAATGACTACATAAATATTATCCTTAGATTTTTTTCGAAAACATGGTTATTTAGATTTTTACGTTTATTGATATTCATTACCAAGATAATGATGTTGATTCTTAACATGCCACGAATAAGAATCTTATAAATAATGATAAAATTTAGATATTTATTATATTTAAAAATGTGAACATTAAATAATAAACAGTCTCAATTACAATCAGTTGTAATTAAACCACACTGTTAGTTTATCTTGTAAACTAATTCTGTTCTCACCGCCGGAAACGTCGGCCATTTCATGAATCGAGAATAGTGGTACTTTGCCAAAATCAATTAATGTTTTTGTGAAGATTTAGCTATGCAGTATTTTGGAACGATATACGAACAAATGCAAAAGAAAAAAAAATAAATTCAATTAAATCCTACTAATTATTTTGTTATAAACTTAAAATATTTTTCATTGAAAGTTAACAATAAGTAATTACAATAGTCAACGTCGGTATTCCATAATAGCATACATAAAGCAATTATTTACAAGAATTTTGAAGAGTTTTTTTTAAGATATCCTAAAACACTATACATATTTTAATGAATTAGTAAGGGTAAAATTAAAAAGTATAAATGAAGACGAAAATAAATATAACTCTATACTTACCTATATTAAATGTAACTTGTTTATATTAATTAAGTTTTTTCTCAAATAGTACACAAACAAAATAAACACATCTATTAATATTTTTCTAGTAATGGTAATTAATTTTAATGAGATCTTAGACTTTCGCAAGTTTTATTAAAAAATATTCAGTAGGATTATATTAAAGAGTTAGTGAGCAATTAATGATTCTGAAACGATTAAGAGTTCTGTCAATTCAAAAGTCCTTAAAAATTAAGAAAAAATGTTTTCTTCTCTTATCTTCCGAGAATTACTCATAAATATAAATAAAATAGTCCGAGATAAATAACGGAGAAATGAGCAAAATAATTTATAATAATAATATCAGTGGTAATACGACAGACTGACTCATTGACAGGCCTTCGAGTAGTACTAATTTTTTTTTTTACAGAAAGAGTTTTGTATATTTATTACATTAAATATCAAAGCAAGTTTTAACTCTAAATTGGTCTGGTTTATTTTCTTATTCAATGAAAAATAAGTAAGTGAAATTTTAGGAAAAAGTTATTTTTCAAGTTTTTTGCAAAACGAGAATTATTAAATTTCTATTTTCCCTTAAATACCTCCTTTTTAATTTCAGCGTTTCAGACTCTTCTGAGTATGTAACAAATACCAATAATCATAATTTTGAATCTGATGGCATCAAAATAAAATAGTTTAAAGGAAAAAAAAACTTCTGAATACTGGTTTTATAAAATTTTGAGATAATTTTCCATTTTAAGATGGTTATGTGAAGTTGACCATGTCTGCATTGACCATGTCTGAATATTTTGTGGGACAATATTTAATCATAGTTGTGCAAAATGATTTTTTTGTATTATATGTATATGTAAAATTAATGTTTCGCTATTTATTCAAATTTTAAAATAAATCAAACTTTATTATTGAAATATGTTTCTCTTTGAAAAAATAAAAATAAATTTTATTGGCATTACCGTTATTTTCGGTGTTGTCAGTCACTTTGACAAATAAAAAAATGATTATTTAATTATAAATTAAGAATATCAACATTAGGAAGACTTATAATAGTTGTCTATCAACAGCGCACGTTACATTGTTTAATCCAATTTAATATAACGCGGCAGCAACAATGAAATCAAATCAAATATTCAGTGCGGAATAGATCGTTAGAGAACAGCTTTACGCAACTTGGCTTCAATACAAGTTAATTTTGGTTGTCCCGATACACATAAATTATACCAATGTTATATATATCGATAAGTATATTATTTATTTTTTGTTTAAGTATGAAAATTCAATAAATCGTCCGAGCTGTTTGTAAACTGATTTAATTTAACAACTACTAAAATATTTAAATATATATTTTTTATTTTATTTTGGTAACTTTGTCTTATTTTTCGACATTAACTTTACCTTATGGTGGGCACAAACTTCTCATCATTATGTTATGTAATTTGACGTGTTCACTAAGATACTTTTGGATAAAATAAAGTTGTTATGTAATCAAAGGACTAATTTAACAATCACAACAATTTCCTTAATTTTTATAAGTGAAAATCGTCATTAAGTTTGCTGTATATGTGACGGATTTAAGTTAGTTATAATATACTTCATTGCTTTGTGCTTGATTACGATTGGGGATGGTTTCAGTGTAATTAAATATCCGTTTAACAAAATATCCAGCGGTAAAATATAAGTACACTCTACGTGAGCTATGCTAAATGAATATATAAACATTTCCCCCTCGCACACTTTCCGGTGAACTAATTTTAATGCATAAGCTATACGTCAATTTGCTCCAGCGTTCCGTTGGTTGATTCGATAAGTTAAATAATAATTTTATGAAATATATCGCATTAATTTTAATAGATTGTAATCATATATGAGTCTGTATAGAAAGGTTGACAATAACTTGATAAGCTACCGCAAATCACCTGACGGCTAAAACCTATTAAAATATCTTCAAAAAGTTTTTTTTTTAAGATCTTGTATGCTTAGGAAAGTGACAAGAATAATGCGAGAATTTTTATTGATTGAACAAAACTCTTAAAAAAATGGATTAATTTACTTTAAGTTTACAATGATAAAATGATACATCTTTATACTGGATTTATTGACCAATTTGTCATAAATTAAAATAAGTGCCTTATGTAAAGACAGTTTAATTAAAATGGAAGTATTAGTGCTGATGAGTTATTAGGGCTTTCTTGTACCCACTGACGAGATAAACAAAACATTTGTATTAGTTAATCATCTCTTAATAAAATTATAGGTTTTTTTTTAATTTCAGTAATAAAATATAATCAATTATATTATTGTGTAGCGTACGGGTAATCAACATAATTTTTTCATCATTTTTATTTCAATAGAAATTCAGGTTTAATCGAAATTGGGTTTGTGTTTCACTAACAATAAAAATTCTATTGATTATCTAAGAAGTAGATTTAAAACAAATAATAAGAGCTCTCATAACGAGGTGGTATCCGTTAGCTAGTTACTTAGTTTTTTTTTAGATTAAATTTACACCATTTCAATTGACTGCAATCCATAAAATGACCAGATCTAAAAACAACTTCTTCAAAACCTAGCACTTATGTTTTATTACGAAATATAACAGATAATATCTTAAATGGTTTAGCTTAGAAGAATAGAATATTGCAGCAAAATTTTGTAGTCGTAAAAACTTTGAGAAACGATTATGACGTATTTTTTTAGAATAATATAAATAAATAAAATAAACTTTATAGTAACTCATGTGAAGTGAAAGATATATGGCTAAGAGTGCTTTAGAAAATTACTTCTCAGGTGCGTTTTAGTATTTTCTTAAGCAATGACACCAATTTCAATAATATACATTAGGTAAAATGATTCGTACCTATTTTCCAGAAAATTTATATTAATTTTAGAAACATCTAATGCAATTACGTTTTAACTTAACAACTAATGTAATTAACTAATGTAAAGTGATAATTCTACAAAAATGGTACGTTTTAAATAATTTCGTATCAATATTTAGGATAGGGTTATTGTATTAAAAGCTACTTTTCATAATAAATTAAAATTATAGATTTTTCACATTCAAAAAAAAATATAAAATACAGTTCTACAAAAGTGTCCATAATAACAAAAGCTCCTCGAATGATAAGAGTTGAAAGCAAGATTTTTGTAAAAATTATGTAGCATTAATTTTTTAAGGCAACTTTACCTAGTTTACATAATATTATTTTTTTAAATAAAAACAAAATTCTACGTTAAAAATTGATCGATAAATCTTTGAATTAAATGGGAAAGGCATTAAAAAGTACTCTTATTACTTAGTAAAATAACCAAATATATCATTAATTGATAAAACACAGTGTAAATTTTAGTGTAAAGTTTTATAAATACAAGCAATTATAGCCACAATTAAACTTCTAATAACATTATTTATAGTGTCCTGTGTAGGAAATATCAAAAATATTTTTTAAGTGTTTGAATTATACAAATGCATCAAGCTAAACATTAGCCGGTTCTTAAAGACTGATGGAGCCAGAAGGTCTTCATATTGAAAAGAAAATTATGTTCTTCGTCAAACATTTAAACAGACCTATAGCTGATATAAGAATACAATAATAGTCTCAATGACAAAATGAGAAGGAAATATAGAAGGAAGAATGCAGGTCCTTATTACATTTATATATAATATAAATATCTATAGAATATAAATATCTACATAGCAAGGGCAATTGCAACTTCACTTGAATATTCGCAGTTTGTACAGAGATGTACACAGCTAAATCATTTTTTTTTTTGTTTTCAAAATCTATAAATAAAGAAAGCTACTCATTAAAATTCAACAACTATAGTTATAATAAGACACCTATCACACCTACATTTGTTTGAGGTCATCAACTGTAATCCTATAGGAATATTTTAATAATGAAATTCATTAATTAATACTTAATACAACTTACGTTGAAATTGTCGCAATAAAACAGTTAGTTCGTTTATTAGTGTCGTACCTGTATACCTACATACGTATTTTACTAATATAGGAAATACACTTAAGTAATTAACTGCGAAACGTGAGCCACCAAATTACTGCCACCGCAAAATACAATCAGTCGTCATTAAACCACACTATTAGTTTATCCGGGTATAGTAATTCTGTTTTCACAGCAACGATACAGACCATTTCATAAATCGAGAAAACTATTATTTAGAGGCACACCATCCAAATAAGTTAAATTATTTCATGAAAATTATACAACCCAGTGCAGCTAATCGTTATTCAACTCTCACGTTGAAGCTGAAGAACACGTGTTAAAAGAAATATATTCTTGCAATTTCCAATTCCCATTTTTCAATGCCTGTCCAGAACTAACATAAATTAATTCTTAGAATGTGCTTCGAAGGTAGCCCTAGTTGGTTAGTTTCAAATTTGGTTAGGTAGAGGGAGGAGGGGAGCGTTTAACGTGCATTAGATAGGGGCCCCTAAAACCTACATCATGGAATTTTGAGAAGTTTTTTGTTTATAGTAAAAAAATACTCAAAAAGGTAGGAAACTTAGTCGTCATTTGCTTCAACGTCGTATTTTAATTACGTAAAGTACACAACGTATATTCCAGAATAACGTTATAAGTTCGTCACTGCATCAATAGTATAATTTGGTCTACTGTTAAAAAAAAAAGTTTATTTGATTATAAAATAATGTTATTGAGATTAGTGGTATGCGGATCGGTCCGGTAAGCGTTTGTTTTGCTTCAGACACGATTGAGTGACAATTCAGTGTTTTCAATCTTTTTTTTTTTCTCGTTGATCTAAAAGTATGATAGTGATAGTAATTAGATATAATGTTTGACGATCTCTTAGTTATGGTAAACCATCCAAAAATGTATTACAAAATTATAACAACTGTGATATAGTTGCTGTCTGTTTGGTATTTTTACATCTATGCACACGCTTGAAAATCTACATATATATATTAAGTTGCACAAAGTGGATAAAAAAAACCCTGCATATAATGTGACTCCTGTGGGTTTAGTCGAAGGTGTTTCGGTGGACTTATTAATTAATTTGTTGAACAACTAAATCCCCTCCCACCTAGTTTTGGTATCGTTTGAAAGGCAAAAAGGCTTAATAACTAGCAGATTTATATGGATGGCCTTACCACCTGGATGCCCACCCAGTTTGTGGCATTGATTTATTGGAAGCAGCTACTTTCGTCTAAGATATTGCCCTATTCTGTATTCCTATAGGTAGAGACAAATAACCTTTCAACTCCAATACCTAGATGTTTCCAATACGCTAGAGTATCAGTAAGATAAAGTTTGAAGCGTAGAAACCTAGGTAACATGGAAAATGTTCAGAAAAGGAAAAACTGTTTAATGTAGAAAGTTGACAAAACTTTTACTGTTTTTCGAAGTAATTTCCCTCCCTGTCGACATAAAAAATGAGGAAATCATCCTTTTTCCTTGACTTCTTACTTTCTTTACCTTAGTTTGCCGATTCCCGAAAGAAAATACACACCAGGCTAATTATCTTTTGGTTTCGGGTTCGTAGCAATCTATCCTTTTATATAGCTTTTGTCACCTATGACGATGTTAAATACAGCATTTGAGTCACTGCCTTATTTAACATTTGGGGACACCAGTAAATACGAAGGTGTTCCTGGTCGTCGGTTATATTATGGAGAATCCACCTCGTATAAAGCTTCCTGACGCCTAAATGTGCGTGTAATATTTTTGAGGTCATAGAGCCCAGCTGTGGTCAAGGTTACTGCAGCTCGAATATGGGCTGGCTCGACCCGGGAAGTACCACCCTCTCACAGAAGATCGGCGTAAAGAAGTCTTCCGTTGGCTGCGTTTGGTCTGATGAGTGAGAGGGCTGGTTGCCCTTTCCCTTTTCCCACCTATTCCTCCCCCTCTTCCTCAATCGAGGGTGACCACACATTCGCAAAACTAAGTTGCGGTTGTCTATGGACGACGGTTCTACCGCCATCACGTAGGCCCTCTGCTCGGTTTCGCCTTTTAGAATTTAAAAACAAAATTTAACTTGACTCATACCAATGCCTAGGTTTCCCCGTATCTGCTGATAGTTCACTCTCGTCTTTCTCTATCATGCGTTACACAGCACTAGTCTTATCTTTTGTAGTAAAGGACGTCCCTCACGCGGATAATTATTGAGATTGCTATTTCCACGCATAAACTCGTTTAACACTCGATTAGCAGGTCTTAATGAAATTGGGTTTCATTAAGAAATGCTAATCGTAGCCTATCATAGGTTTTGTTGTTGAGTAAGCACACAACGAAAGTTATAATAAATCTTTGACCGAAAATTTTCTTTCGTTAGATACATTTTCACGAGCAATAAGAGTTTTTATTTGCCTCCAATTCACAAAAAAAATTGACATTCAAAAAAGTTTTTATTAGCAATGTCAATTAGCCAGTTCTAAAATTAATCAGTGTTACCCACGTATGAAGAGTAAAAGTTGCATTCATTCTTGCGCATTTTACCAAAGATAATTGTTTTTAATTTACCCAACCGCTGTCATAAGAATCAAGCATAAAGCGAAGGAACGTTGCTATTGTGGAAACAATTGTCTGCACGAAGTCTACAAAGAAACTTACGACAAACTGTTATTTTGACCGCCTTTTTGAGTTTCAGGAGACCGTTAACTATGACCCTTATAAATGTAAATCAAGTTTTATCAACATCTTAATGATTTTGATACACTTTTCAAATCATATGTATTCAAATCATCAAATAAATTGGTCTTTAACTTTAGTTGGTAACAAGACTGTAGATTCGGTAGCTAGATCATGAACGTTTTTCAATCTTATACAAACTTCCATCTCATTGATTTTTCTTCTGGCCTAAAAGTTATCTAAGACAAAGACTGGCATAAAGTACGAGTTTTCACGAAAAATAATGATAAAATTTGCAGAAGCATAAAACTTACTATTTGAATACTCCCACGGTATAAGTCTTAAAAATGTACTACTCGATTGTTAACTTCTATCTTTGCTGCCAACATTTTCAACTTGCATGTACTTCATCTTATTTACACAATGTAAGGATAAGAGATCTATCTATACATTTTCAACTGTGGCACTATGATTGCGAGAAAGGTACTGTCTCCCATGTTCTCTTGGTTGATTAATTTTTGGCCTAGTAACTAAACCATTCAGAAAAATAAATGCTTTAAATTGAACGTGAAAAAAGGATTTTATAATCAATCATATTTATAATATTATACATTATATGTCTCCCTTTCTCCCTCTCTAAAGAATCTTTGAACGGACATATGTGTTAAATTACTTTCGTCTATATTTAATTTAATTACTACTTTAATACACTAACTTATAAATCTCAATAAATGTACTCTGTGTTGTCATTAAAAAGGTTATCAGGTATTTTACAGGTTATGTGGATTTCTATGTGGGTTGGACCTCTGCTATTAAGTATAACATATAATATTGATTTACAAATAATCATTTCTTCTCTTACCCTAATCTAACAATTTACCTTTATAAACATTCGAATGTTTTGTCTGTTGGTGGTTATTATATATTATTGAAATGGCACACTACATCAGTAAATGTTATGTCGATATAATGGTTTAACAATAAACTATTTAATTATATATATTAAATAAACATTAAAATTTAATAATTAAATTTTTACATTGGTTTTAAATGTTTTTTTATTCATCTGTTTACAATACAAAATTATCTTTTCATGTCATGAAATATGTTTTCATTATTTATATTGAAAAGTGTATTTATGTATGTGCTTACATATGAGAATAATATGAAATGTCCTCGTTAATAACTCGTAATCTTTAGGGACTTCAGTATATCGAGCCATAGTGGTTTATGTTAGTTATGATGTATCGATATTCTCCTTTGGGCGTACAAATTTCAAAGAGGACAGATTGTATTATTTAATAATAATCTTAATTTGACTATTGCCTATTGCTTTGTTGCATACTTGTAACAATCATAGCATTCTTTCGGTCAAATCATAATTCAAACTTTGAGCTTTAGTCCTCATGAGCCTTATTTTGCGTGCTTAAAGTTGAGTAAAAATTCTACTCTCTCACACTTTTTTCATTTAAAACTTCTTTGAACAATAAAATTTTTCAATAACAAGATTTTTTTAATTTTATAACGACTCATTTTTATATGACTTGTCAAAAAGACTAAATGATTAAAGTGCCTTTAAAAAAAAACTTGATTAAGGTTTTTCCGACAAAATAGAAACAGTGGTATTTGAAAAAAAAAGATTTTGCTTTGTTTAATCGGATCCCTTGAGTCGGACGTCAGTTTCCAAATCCAACAGCTACTGCATGATGTGTCTGGTGAAATTTTTGGGTTATTTTTTTAAACATTTATTCATCATTTTTTTAAGTGCTAAAACCCATCCTTCATATTAATACATTCTGAACACTGACACAAACTTGAAACGTCGCCATTTAAGAAGCAAGTTTTTAAAATGCACCTCACTCATCTGCACTCCTCTTTTATTAGTCAGCCACCACTGAAAATACTCTAAGAAGCGACGCTAATTTTATTTTTTAAGGGATACGCTTCTCAATCTTAGTGAAGTAGAAATCCAACATGTGGCAAGATATTGTTGTGAAAAAATTATTGGTAAACTGAAAAACAATTTATTTCGAAGATTGAACAAGTAATAAGTACTAATTATTTGACAGTAGCAAGCAAAAGACACATTTGAGAGGAGGAGGTACTTAAATCTTTTGTGTTCCAATAAACATATTTTTACACTTCTCCCAGTAACACAATTTATCATTTCTCAGCACATGCATACAAAAAGAAATGTTTAGCCTATTAACACGACTTCTTTATTAGTGGTAAAAAAATTCTATGTACCTAGTTCTCGGTAGATAAAATCCTTATTAATAAAGATACAAATAGGATTTTTAGTTGTTGGCCTAGCTCGACGTAAAACTTGTCCCGCTAGAGACCCTCTTGTGAGAGGGAAGACTTCACAATTTATTTCACTTCGGCGATCGACAGAACGATAGTCAGTTTTTTAAGTAACCAAAACAAGATATGACTTATCCATAAAAATAAAAACATAATCTGTGAATGACTTTTTCTCGCACAAATTACTGTCCCACTAGACGTCACAGTTTCCAGATAGCTCTTCAATGCTATCTTTAGAGTACGCAAACTTCCAATCTTCTGTACCTTCTAGATATCAAATATTATCTTGACAGCAGTTTAATATTTTGCTCTCCCAAGGATCTTGATTTCCTGGAATAGGCAAGAATTATCCTTACTGAGCCAACGCACTTTGTTCAACTCAGTATGGCCCACTTGTATCTCAACGACATCAAAAAGTTTGTAAGTTAAAGGTTATGTTAGGTTTATTAGGGAGGTGAACCTGATTCTTATTATACAACTTGCTGCCGATGAATACATGTCGACCAAATTCCAAATACGCATTTTGGTCTACCAAACGGTTGGAAATAAAGTTGTCCTCAATTTTTATTCTCAACAATAAAAATCATTCTGAAGGTCAAATTTCCATCAAAATATGATTTAAAATCACTCAAAATGTTATTTCGATTAAATTAAAGTAATAATAATATACATATTTATAGCCAATGAACTATGGTCTATTAGTCCAGAATCTTAGTCAACTGAAATTTTAATCTATCCTTCTCTTATCAGAAACGGTGTTATATTCTATCCTGAATAATATTTCATTCAGAAGAATTGTATTTTTGTATTCCTTTTTTAAACTAAATTCCACTTCCTTTATAAACTCTTTTAATATCTATAAAAACTATAAAACAATCTTTTTTAAAGTCAAACCGTAGCACACTGTCCATAAGGCATAAACATTAT
Source organism: Danaus plexippus (assembly GCF_018135715.1). Taxonomy (NCBI): domain Eukaryota; kingdom Metazoa; phylum Arthropoda; class Insecta; order Lepidoptera; family Nymphalidae; genus Danaus; species Danaus plexippus. The sequence goes on along the minus strand of NC_083540.1, from coordinate 6,239,988 downwards.
TACAAAGAATAAAAAGAGCAGGAAAATGTACGGTAACCATTTGCTTAGGCTTTCAACACAGTGAAGCAATCACATCCATTGTATGAGCGCTATTCAGTTTCGACTGTCCTCTGTAACGCTCGAGTAGAAAGGACGCGTTAGACTTGATTGTGTCCAATGCTGAATAAATTCATTCCGATGCACTTCGTCAATGGAATCGAATGGTGACATAATATTTAAAAGTGAAATGAAAACAAAAGGTACACGCGCTGTAAAAAAGTATATAAGTAATCATTTTAATGTACATTTAAAATTTTGGACCAAAAAGAACTATCTATTTCTATTGGTAATTTTTAACTAATTTTAAAACAGCATAATCAAAAAGCACTTGTAAAGCTTAAAAAATGAAAGAAAATACAAACCCTCAGAAAAGGGTGACAAATCTAACATAACTCAGTTGTTACAAAACTATAGTCCATACATGTACATTTAAGTTGCAGTATATTACTTAATGAGTCACTAATATACTTTATTTTATTTTAAATTATTATGGAGGTTGTAAATTCCGCATAAATTTTAAACTTAGGTTGTATTGTATTGATGATAATAATTGGTGTATGTACAACCTTCGTAAAATTACTGTTGCAAAAACGAAATTTATGTGTATATTTTAAATGTATTGTTTTATTTCCTAAATAACCGGTTTTTTATTATTTATGATAACTTGTTAATAGAGTCTGCTTTATATAATATTTATAAACTTTGTCTCAAATTCATGGTTATGGATATTTAATGATTTTTTTTATCAACAGCGGGGAACGAGCAGATGGAATGTAGTAATACTTGATGGAAGGTAGTCACCGTCGCCCATGGACATCTGCAACCTTGATTGTGGAAGAGGGAAGGGATAGGATTAGGTAAGGGAAAGAGCAGGAAAAGGTAGGAAAAGGAAAAGGGCAGCCAGCGCCCTCACTCATCTTATTTCCCCGGTCAAGCCGACTAGGCTCTACCACCATAAATATGAATCGATCGCTTTATAAGTTTAAAAAAAAAAAAATTTAAAGGTTAATTAATTAGATATATATAAATCTATAAGGGTGGTCATAATTCTTATGAAAAAATGTTTTTTTTTTATTTCGCTTGGCACAACGTAATTTGGTTGTATACCATAGGAAAGTACGTTATATCGGTACTGTTAAAAAAAGACGTTTAAAGGTCACTACAAAGTTTTGAATTTTAATTAAAATCTCAAAATTTTATTTTTCTTAGAATCCTTCCTCTTTGTACCCAGGTATTAAAAATATTTCAGAATTGTTGTTGTTAATTACGATGATGGTTTACTTTTAAAATACTAGGATTGACTTATAAGTATTGGCATACTTTTTCCTATACTATTTTCCAAACAAAGCAAAGATTGCTTTTGCTCTTCGTTTGTGGCAATCAATTTATTGCATTCTGCATTAAAGCAAAATGTTATATAGAAACCTAAATTAAAAATTAATAAAACTAGCACTTAAGCTGTCATTAAACACTTCTCGTCAAAAACTGGCAGCTGGTAGTAATCTTAACAAAATCAAAAACAAAAAACCACGTTTTTAGAGCTGTAATATTAAATGAGTTAAACAAAAAAATTATCAATTTTAAATATAATAAAATATATTTACTAGCATATATTCCGAATTCACCTGGTCATTTGTTTTGCATACTAAGTAACATTTAAGTAATATATAGTAGCTTTGCGTGCACTGATAATAATTTTTGTAATGAAGACAAACGGATACGAAACAACACACCTTTAAGCTTTATATGTGCTAAAAATACAGAACACTGAAAGATTTCATTCCAAATATTTGCAATACTCGTAAAGTAATCATTATCATACTAATAACTTGAGTGATCGCCTACCGCTGCACATGGAACTCCCTGGCTTCTGTCACAACGCCCAATCTTATGCCATCTGAATCCACTGGGATTCCGCCGTACTGAACCAAATATCATTCCATCTAGTGGGCGGTCTCTACAAAGCGTTAAACGATATGAAATAAAAACTTAAGCTAAATAACACAATTTTTTTTCTTTTGGAAATAATTGATTTATGCTATTCTCAACTTTATCTTCAAAATACAGCTGACAAATAGTAAAATTAAAGTTTAAATTAATACTGTAAACTATAATATTATTAAAAACTCATTTATAATTTCTTACTATTACGCAAGGAATCCACGAAGTTATATTACCAGCTCACGTTTTGAACACGTGCGTTCCAGTTGGCATTATTTTAGGGAACATAATATCTTTTTAATTCATAATTATAATTTTTAGCTTTATTGCTTGTCTAGTGCTTAGAAATTCGGTACGAGCTTTATCAATTCTTTATTACATAAAAGTCATTTCTGTAATTTGTCTATTATTATACAATCGATATTTCCCTATCCCAGTTACCACCCATTCCTGCCATCTCCTTATTCCCACCCCTTCCTCTTCCTCAACAATCAAGATCGGCTACGCATCCGACGAAAGATATGTTGCGGATGTCTATGGGCGATGGTGACTACTGATCATTAGGTAGGCCGTCTGCTTCTTTGCCACCTCTACCATAAAAGATAATAATAATTAGACGATACCCACAGTTCCAATTAATTAGAAAAGAATTTGATTATGCAGTAGAATATCAGATTTTTTTTTAATTTTTACTTTATTTAGCACGTGAGATCGTATCTAATCTTACTCATACCTCATACCTCATAGTTATAATAGAAAAAAACTAAACTCAAAGAACTAAAGCTTTTATTTAAATAAATAAAAGAAAATTATTGGTTTGATATTCAGGTAATCGACGACAAGCCTTTAAACATTTTTTTTTAAGATTTTTCAAAGGACAAAAAGAAATTGTATTCACTTTTTAGTTTAAAACCGCATCACATCACATAAATTAATTTAAAAAAAACTGTTTTTCACAGCAGATTATGTAAGTAAAACTTTAAACTGTACCTTGGTCAGAAAGTAGGTACTTCAGTGTGAAACATAATCCATTAATCAATACGCCACATTTCTAGTTATTCCTACTTCTGTAACAAGATTTTCTGTCCAATATTTGAAACTAAAGTTACTTGCTAAAAGTAAAGTGTTGAAAATTTCAGAGGATGGGAATGTAGAAAATTTTATTTACGTGTGTGTTTTACATAGATAAATACGATCAACATATTTGGCAAAAAACACTTTAAAGAAAAACTCAGAAACAACCGTTATATCTTGTAAACGAAATTATTATAACATTTTGTTGTTATCAACTAATGTAGCAAAAAAAAAATAACAGTGCTAGGACTGCAGACAATAATGGAAGACATTTTGTCTTTCTTACTTTTTTTATATATTATTTAGTTTCAGCTTTTGCATAGCTTTTTTGTTACAAAAAACTATGCTCCATTGTTTTAAAAACACCTGAAGTAATAACAGTTTTTTTACAAACATAGAAGTTATTTAAATAAATAATCTTCAGGTGTAATTAGTTAACAAAGCAAAATTTTGATATTCATAATTAATATTGTTACTGATAAAATCGTCAAAAGATGAATGGTTTTGTCGACAAAATATAAATATTATGATGAAGAAAATAATTTTAAGAGTCAATGCATTATTTGTTGTTACGTAGAAATTCTCATTTATTATTTTTATTAATACTTGAAGATTTGTTCTATGTCAGTTGTTTAATCTTCAAAGTAATCTATTGAATCTATGTGAATAACAATATTTAAATTTTCACTGTGTTACGACTATTCGATTTTGATTAGTTTATTATTTCTATTAATAGTTTTTTTTGCCTAACTTAAATCTGTAACCTTATAAAATTATGTAGGACCTATATTTTTATTTCAATTATTAAAAATTCTGTCGTTTCCGTGTTTCTGTACTGACCATCGTTAAGATTATCCATACATTAATCGGTTTACGTATTTCTGTTTTCTATTGTTGTAAAGTAATTAAATTTATGGTAGTGCACTTTAAGGCATTTGAATCGGTCAACTCGTTTTCTAGATCCTTTTGTTCGTAGAGAGTATAAATACTAGAAATCGACAGTTGCTTGTTGTTTTGTTAAAGTCTATCCCCTAGTGTTGATGTGTTGCTGTCTGCTTTCCGGATCTCCGGTTTTGTAATCGTTATTTTATTAATCCAAATAACACATCGCCGACTATTGAAAGATTGCCTGGTTCCACAAAACCGTGAGTATTCTTCTGCTGAGTATTACAATAGAAATATCCAATAGCATATAACTTTTAATGTTATATTATTTTATTATAACATTTGGTTTATCGTATTTGACCTCTGGAGTCGACCATAATCTTAGTACGATTGTTTGCGGGCTTTTTTTCCAAAAGTTTAAATCCTTGTTTGTTATCAAGAAAAGTTAAAAGCAATTGAAATAAAAAAGAATGTGGTGAAGACCTTATCACCTGCAAAGTGTAAATAAAAAAAAAAATTGTTTAATTTTCCACAACAACATCATGTTGGGATATAATGTTATGTATTTTCTTTAGGTTTTAGTACTTTTTTACGTTATTTTTAATAATTAGGTACTTTTTTAGGTTATTTTTAATAATTGAAACAAGAAAATTAACCGTTAGGAATTTAAAGTTTCCAAAAATTTGGTACTCCAATGTTTGCGCTGGGGTTCAAACTCAATCACCAATATTCCCAAAAAGGCAAACCATAGAAAATATAGTCACTGGTGTCATCTGTATAGATATGTATATAAAATTATTAAGCTTTGGAGGATCAAACATAAACGTTTCTGTAACCTGTCATAAACAATAATTACCAATTTTTACAGATTAAAAAAAAAACCCTTATAAATATTATTTTTCAATGTAAGGTAAACAGTTAGGTTAGGTTATTCTATGGTTTACATTTTACAGATTCTCCAATGTTGTCCCTTGATTTCGCAAGACCATTCTTTCTCTTCAATCGGGAAAATATAAAAGTCAAAGTAGAAAATTATAAATAGTCCATATGAAAATAGGAAAACCTTACGAAAACTAAACTGCTAAATATTTTCGGTTAGTAATATAAATAGAACTTTTATTATTAAATGCGAATAGAATTAGGAAGAAACCAAAGTTATAAATTTGTTTCAATATTGATTTAATTAAAATTTGGCTTAAAGCGTAGTTGCTTCAAATTTGTTTTATTAGAGAATAACTGGTATTTCTTACAAAGAAAATCCAATTAGTAATTCCGCTAGTAGTACAAATGGTTGCCGTAGAAATTGACGCATGTGTACTTTACTAATTGGGAAAGCTAACAAAGTTGTCAACTTTCTATTGCTAGTTAAAATTTAAATGATAATTTTCAAAAGCTGGAAAATACAAAGCATACAAATATTAAATCCCACGAAGAAATAGATGTGGAAAACCATATTAGTTAGAAGTGGCTATCAAAATGAGTGAACCTAATATATATTAGGAATATATATTATTCGTTAGTTTTTAATTAGTTATCGTTTAATTTTATTCTGTTGTCTTTTATTTCTTAACTTCAAATCATAATATTTATATAAAACTATTATTTTTTCATATTTACTACGCGTATTTTTTATTTTAAAACCTACATAATCCCGACGTTTCGGTTACTTTTCAGCAACCAGAATTAACTGAACAGGGTGGTGGTGTGAGTTATTTACCGTTGGCAAATCTTTGTTATAGAGAGCCCAACACCTTTGTGATGCTGTCCACCTAGAGGTCGGGCTGCAGCATGTAAAACATGCTCTGACCACCAACAACCTGCCCGTACCTCGCCAGCATCGCAAAAACCACTTAAAGCCACCTACAGTTGAGCAACAACCTGCGATATTACCATATGTGAAAGGAGTTACTTACAGAATAGGCAACATCTTGAAGATTTTGATCAAGACTATTTACAAACCACATAAGAAAGGGAGCCAATTCTTGAGATCTATCAAAAGTACCATTCCTTAGCAATAAGCGGGTGTATACAAACTCAATTGGAACTGTGGCTTATCATACATTAGACAAACAAAGAGAAGTATCGGTACAAGGGTGAAAGAATACATCTCAGACATCAAAAAAAAAATGCGCGCGTCGAAGTCAGCAGTGTGTGAACACACAATGAACAAACTAGGCCACAATATTCCTTTTGGTAAACCACAAATCCTCGCTCGTAAAGACAGGTACATACCGAGGTTAATCCGCGAGACTATTGAAATTAAAAAACATCCCAATTTCAATAGAGAAGTTGGCTGGAATCTATCCCACACCTGGGACCTCCTCCTTAAATATATAAAATCCCATCTCCGTGACCCCACCGCCGGACCTCATGACACGGTAAGCGCATTCTGCCGGCATCCAGAGCGGTACCCCAGAAAATTAAGAAATCGTTGGCGGTAGATGATAAATAACAGGACCAACTGACAGACATTCACATCTCCTCTGCCTGCCATCACGGTTGCTGAAAAGTAACCGAAATTTAAAAGTAACATCGGGATTGTGCAGTTTTGAAAATAATAAAAATTCGCGTAGTAAATCGGAAAAAATAGTAGTTTTATTTAAATGACTCGCGAAAGTCTTAGATCTCATTACATAATATTTATAGTCATATTTCCAGACATTTTTGATTTTAATTTAAAATCAAGTCACATTTTCCATTATCTTTTACTAATTTTTTCATCTGCTTAGTTTCATGTTCATAACGTCACAAAGATTTATTATAAGATTTATCTATTCAGTCTATTTTGATACAAACCATTCTTTATTTGGTCAATAATGCTGAAAATAATGAGAAAAACTATTATTTCCATTAAACAAATACCTACAAGCATTGGTGAAATAACTTAAAAATATTAGCATAGCTCCATGGTCTCGAGTCTCACGATATCAAAGGCTTAGGTATGAGACTGAACTCAATCACAAAGAAATTTCACGACACTATTACTGTCTTAATATATATATATCAAGCGTCAATAAAAAAATATCCTTAAGAATATTCTTAATTCAATAAATGAAAATGCGATAGTATTATTAAAAACTGAATATAATAGAGAGACATTTATTTTTATAAATTTTATAATATGTATTCGTATATCGAAATTCATAGTTGCCATTAAAAAATACATTAAAAAAATTTATGAATGGGCTACAAAAATTTGTATAAATGGGCCACTTCCTATTCTGTGGCCATGACAACAGGGCCTCAAAATAGGAAGTAGAATTGAGAACTTCTCCTTTATGAGATCAACGTTTTGGTAAAAGCTACTTAAAATTGATCTTTTGTGGGAGGGTGTTCTTCAATGGAGCTGGCGTATATATGTATGTGTTGCAGTTGCTATGCTGTAGCTAAATTATACCACGTCCAGGTGTGTTTTTTGTTAGCCATTGCTTAGTAATAAGCAGTTATATACTGCAAATTATTATTTAAATGGAAAAATAAATAAATGGAACTTTGTTAAAACTTACCTTATTATCTTACCTTACCTTATTATGGTTATCAGTACATGAAGGATATTTATAATATTGCAGAGTAAGAAAATTAAATAAAAAATCAAGAAACAAAATGTTCAAGGATATTAGTATTATGTAAATAATTTTAATTTTATGTGTAGCGACTCTTTATCTCTTCGAAACAGGCAGAATCATTTGAAGAGGCTAAAATCGACTCAGAATGGAATAAGAGAATGCTTAATGTTATAGGTGTTTGTACAAGACACAAGTTTAACCGCGAATTTCAATTTCCCCTTTCATTATTAAAATTAAATATCATTTTCATTGACTTTATTATTAAGTGATATAAAATATAATGTTTAATTATTAGAGATTACGCAGGGACAATATTTTTGAATATATTTACAGCTATTCATAATTCCATAATAAAGAAAATAATCTATTAGTGTTGATCTTTAAGCACAGTCTTGAGAATTGAAAATTCTCCATGTATTCTATGTACACTTCTAAATATAAATAGATAAAATAATTTTTACCAAAAAAAACCGACTTCAAGCAGTGAAGTAAAAAGCAAAAAATATATTTACTTCGTACAAAGTAATAGGTACGTATTTTCATTTAGTTAAATAGAAAATAATGTGAAATAATTATTTTATAATTTTGTACTCGGTGCCAAGTAAAACACTAACTATGTAAAGATATATACCTATTTTAAATCTTTTTAAGAAATTGACGAAAATATTAGTAGATAATTATTACGAAATATCTGTTCTGATAACAGTTCTCAGCGATCACGCACTAGCACAACTACGCCTCCCTTTCCTGCGTCAGTACGCAATAAATGCGCGTGCGCAGTGCTCGGAGTTCTTATCAATACAAATTAATGAAGCTGTAACACAAGGTATCTGCTATTGAATTAATCGTCTAAGAGTTTCCTCGACCGTCACTCATTTCTATCTTCAAATCTTCCCCAGACCTCCATCAAATGGTAGTGGTTTAAAATACTTAATGAAAAAACTTACAACCGTACTAGTTGCCCCTACAATTTTTGAAAGATCCCCTCTATTACTCTGTCTGCCATCATCAGATCTTGGTTTCCTTGTCATGTGGGACCACCTTTAAAATATCTACTTTCCAAAAAAAATTACAATCATAAAATAGGTTCCTAAACGACGAAGTTATCCACGAACAAACTAAAAAAAAGGATAAATACGTTCGAATTGAGAAACCTCCTCCCAAATAAATCAAAATAATATTAAAACAAAACACACCTCTTGGTGAGAGTATGTTTTCGTCAGGTCAATAAGTTTAATCAAAAATACCGTCTTATTAAAATGTGTGCTGTCATTAAATATCTTGAAAATCGCTTCACCATTTAAGGCAATTAATCCATTATGTTATGCACGACCTAATAAAGCTCTAATTCAGAAACCTCTTTTTCCTTTAATTAAAATAATAATTTAGGTAATTAAGAAACAAAGTAAAGTTGAATTAAAAATAGATTTTATAGATGTAGTAATTGCAATCGGATAAAAATATTTAAAATATGTGTTAAAACTTTTGACTAAAACTTAACCCCAATTAAGACGAAACTGTCAATTAAATTCAAATCATCATTTAATAATAATTTTGAGACCAATCAAGAATACCATTCCTTTGCAACAAGCGGGTGTATATAAACTCGATTGTGACTGTGGCTTGTCATACATTGGACAGACAAAGAGGAGCATCGGTACAAGGGTTAAAGAACACATCTCAGACATTAAAAACAAGCGCGCGTCGAAATCAGCAGTGTGTGAACACACAATGGGCAAACCAGGCTAGTACATTGGGTTTGATAAACCACAAATCCTCGCTCGTGAAGACAAATATATAACGAGGTTAATCCGCAAGGCTATTGAAATTAAAAAAACATCCTAATTTCAATAGAGAAGATGGCTGGAAATTATCAATCACCTGGGACCCCTCTCTTAAAAATATAAAATCCCATGTCCGTGGCCACACCGTTAGACCTCGGGACACCGTAAATGCATTCTGCCAGCATCCAGAGCGGTACGCCAGAAAATTAAGAAATAACAGGACCAACTGACAGACATTCACATCTCGTCTGCCCGTGATCACGGTTCATGAAAAGTAGCCGAAACGTCGGGAGTATGTAGTTTCTTACAAAAATAAATAAAGCGGAGGTTATCCGAATAAGATTTGTTTCGTTTAAATAAACTTTTATAAGACATCCTTAAACTATTTTATAAAATGAGAGATTCCCGATAGAAGTTTATTTAAGAGTTGTATATTCTATCTAATTTCTAATATTGTACTAAAAGCTTCAACTAATTTTTTGAGGTTTTTAATTATCTTTTATTATTAAAATTAAATTAAACATAGACAACGTCATCTGTATCTATATTATATCTATATTGAGGTGGTAGAGCCTAGTTGTGGTAGGTCACTTCATCTCGAACATGGGCTGGCTCGACCAGGAAAGTACCACCCTCGTACAGAAGATCAGCGTGAAGTAGCCTTTAATGGCTGCGTTTCATCCGAGGAATAGGAGAGCCGATTGCCCTTTCCCTTTTCTCACCCTCTCTCTCTCTCTCTCTCCCGGGATATTGATGTCGTCATTGACTTTCTGCCCTGCATCAGCTTAAGTCCGTTTGGGGTGTTGAGCTTGTTTCATTGGCATGGGGTCCAAGGAAACGGAGTTGGAGAACGGAGTGAAATCCAATTTGTAACCTTGGGTCGGATCGGGAGACACACAAAACTCTACCCTCCATCCTGGATGTGTCCATGTCTTTTTGGACACATCCAGGAGGCTACAGATTTTGTACTCCAGCGGTATCCCAGCGCGGAGTCAGTCATTCAGTTAGTACCACAGACTACAACATTGGCCGAGCTAATATTCCTCGTGAATAAGTCGAAAAGAAAGTGGCTTGTGTCTGAAATTGAAACGTCCCTAGAGCAGGTCCCCGAATGGGGTAAGCTGAATCTAGTGCAGTTTAATCCCAAGAAGACACAAGTTTGCGCATTTACCACTAAAAAAAACCATGTACTGTAGCTCCAACGTTGCAGGACATTCCCCTTAAGATCGACTTTAGTATTGGAATCCTTGGGGTTGACATAGCGAACGAAGTTTAACTCCCGAGACATTAGGAGGATACGGCTAAACTAGGGGTACTGAGTAGACCGAGGCAGTCCTTCACACCGGGACACTTGCTTTTATTATATAAAGCACAGGTTCGTCCCCATATGGGGCATTGCTCTCACCTCTGGTCCGGTGCCCCACAGTACCAACTTCTTCCATTTGACTCCATACAACGTCGAGTTGTTTGTATTGTCAACGATCCCATGCTCACAGACGATCTAGAACCCTTAAGCCTCCGAAGGGATGTAAGTTCCCTCTGTGTGCTATATCGCCTGTTCAGTGGGAAATGCTCCGAGGAACTGTTTGATGTCGTGCCATCGTCTCCATTCCATCATGGACTACTCGGAGTAGGGTCAGATTTCATCCAAATCACCTAAATGTTTTCAGTTGCAAGACTGTACGTGTGTTGTGATTATTTTTTCCACGCACGTGCAGGATGTGAAATGGTCTTCCGCCCGAGGTTTTCCCAGAGAGCTAGAATATGGTGTCTTTCAAACGTCAAGTGTTCAGATGGCTCCTTTACAAACAAGGTCAGCAACGCATCTACAACAGTTATCATCTGTGTTGCAGATGTCTATGGCCGACGGTAACTACTTACCAACTGGTATGTAATTTCAAATTGACAGCTTTTCTTTTTTAGATTTGTTTCACATATTTTATTTATTTTTATTGATATAAATAATAAATTTAACAATGTCGTTACAAAAAATAATTCAATATAAAACAAACAGAATGTAATAAAGTCTGAAGCATAAGCATTGTTTCAAGAGCTATCTTGTCCACAACTTTTTGTTTGGACACTTTAAAGAAAGTATTATCGAAGAAAAAGCTTATTATTTAAACTACCTAGTCTTTTCCTTGTAAAGATTACATTTCCCAGATTTTTAAATCAACAAATGATGTAACACATTAATTGATTTAACTTAAATTAATAATTTACTTTTTGTTTTTATTAACATGATTTTGATATTACATTTTAATGCATTATATATTTATATTATTGTTGTAGTAAGGGTACTTTTTGGCTAGTAACTAAGTTTATATATTTTTTTGCAAGAGTCATTCTTGAAACCCTACTGTCGAGACTATTGGGAACTATGACTTTATAACGAACGTAATATATATTTGTGTTTTACTTAACCCTCCTCAAGAACGTAAAGCTCCAGTTGTAGTCGATCGAGGCCTTTTGAGAACTAGACTTAGATCCGTCATATTCCAGTAGGGACTTCCTCAAACTGCAGCCAGCCAGACAAAAAATTAAATAGAATTAATTAAATTCATGAGACGCATCGCAAATTCCTGACAACTTATTAGGCTAAGTTTGAGCGATTGAGGAATCGAGAATGCTAAGACCATCACGTTTCGTGTCCTCCAATTTATATAAGATTTAATAGACAACGTGACGAGGAAGATCACGGTGACCTAGAGTGATCACCGAGAGCTCCCTCCGGAAATCAGTGAATAATTACGACATAAACCGCAAAGGGCTACGAGGTATCCAAACACAGAAAAATCATACCAGCCACCCCTATTTTTAGAATGCTAAGCGGATTGTCAGTGTAATGTGAATCTATAACCGAGTGACTCGATTCTCTTAATTAAAGTAGACGAATACGTAGATCTCGCAAACTTCCACAGATATAACCACGAAAGAAACTTCACTATCAGAGGTGAACGATGTAGTCCGCGAATTAAACCCCAAAAAGGCACCGGGTACTGATCTCATCACGAACAAGGTTGTTTATTTTTTTCCGTCTCACATTATTTATGTATTAGTGCTCGTATAAAAATTCTCTACTAAACGAAATCGCGTTTTCTGATCTTTTAAAAGCAGCCATCATCATAGGTATACCAGGTAAATCACGAAACGGACCAAACAATTAGCGGCTGGTTAGGCTACTCTACACTTGGAAAAATCTATGAAAGTATCTCCTTGAACCGACTTAAGCAGGAAGTATATAAATTTAAAATAAAAAAAGCCTTTCATTTTCTACTAGTTAGTTTTAAATTATTTTTCTTTTTAAATTTACTAACTAATATGGCCTAAATTGACATGTTTAACGTATATTTATATTTAAGTTTATAAATATATTTATTTATATTTATTTAAGCTCGTTTTACATGTTTAATATTTAACCAAATTTGTTTATTTAAAAAGAATATACATTTTTATTTTCTAACTTTGAACTGTTTATTATATCTATTTAATTTATTTTTATTAATATGTATACCTATACTATACCTAATTATTAACTTAGCATATTTTGCAGGAACCCTATTATTGGGTAAAGGCCTCCTCCAAAGCTGCCCAATTGTCTCTGTCCTGTGCAATGTTAGACTTATAAAGCTTTCTATCTTGTTTTTAAGTTACTTGTTAATTATGAAGCCCACTCCATATTTACCTGGTGTTCATCCTATGTGGCAGAGTATTAGGTTGTATTCCTCTATTTTATTACCAAGTCGTCTGACTTCCGCAATACCGATTACATCGTAGTTTATTTCTTTTATTGTTTTATTTAGTTCCAGTAAGCGTTCGTGTGACGATAAAGTTCTGATGTTATAAGTTGAGCTTTTGAATTGGGTTGAGTGGTCCTTCTGCGTGGTAGCGTTTTGAGGGTTTTGGGCAGAATCTTCCACGGTAACCAGCCGGGTTGGAAGATGTTTTCAAGCAGGAAGTAAAAGGACTCAAAATCATCCCATTGAAGGGTTCTGCTTAAAAACAAAACTCACGAGTGTCCATCCAGTTCATCGTTTAATGTAGCACGTCGTCATGGGACTACCTAGTACACGTCCAATTTGGATAATTCATTTAAGTAAGAATCTATTCTCAAGAGATCTCAGGGTGCAAAACTATATGAGTTTATGTATAGACCAACATATGTATGTTTAGAGTCCTCTATACTTGACTTTCTTTTATTATTTTAAAGTCAAAAGTTTCGTCATTTAGTAAAAAAATATATTGGACAAGCACTAAATGTTTTACGTAATTTTGTAATGGCCGAAGCAAATTATGAAGAAGCATACAATTAGTCGTAACAATAATAAACTTTATAACCACAAGCCATAATAATTAATTAATTAGAACATAGTTTATTATAAAGAAGATTCAAACCAAATGGACTAATGCCATAAAATAGTTACTAACAGCATCTTTTTTCAACTCCTAGAAACGATTCAGCTATTTGGAGACAATTGAGATATTATTTAATGTAGATTTAATCTTTTAGAAATAATCGATGGCAAAAACAGGCGTTAAAATAGTGGTATGTGTCCTAATAATATCAATTAAATATATATATATATTGTATCTAAATAAATAAATTATCGTTTTTACAATGTAAGAGCAACTATAGAAAATTAAGGGTAAGAATTACAAAAGCGTATAATCGTCAGTAACGTTTCCAACACTTGTTTTTTTAAAGGAGAAAATCAAATGACGCCTCTTATCCTGGGTGAGGTAAGAAGGAGTGTCAGATGCCTACTGACCAAAAACCCCCCGTAACTTTTCCTGCTCCGAGCCGGGCGAGGTACATCATTGCAACCGCAACCCGGCTTGAAATGGGCTCTAGGCCCCATCCACGGTGGTCTGATGGCGCTTCGAGGCTCGCGCGGTACGATACGCCCCGTAACCGCGGTTCTGGTTCTGATCTAGCGGCGAGCTACCCTTATTCGCCGTACGTAGACCTTGGAAGAATGGACGAAACTTTTAGTAGTAGTTTCTGGATTGAATACAAGGATAAGTATATTTTTATGTTTAATTTCTTAACAAAAATGTTTAATTAATAAATAAAATGTTACTTGATTACTAAATTAAAAGTTTTATTTTCATAAATGTTTAAAGTAACAAAATATAGTATATATTAATTCCTTATTTATACTGTTTTTACTTTAATACACTCGTACCCCGCAAATGATAAAGCGTGCAATAAAATCAATAAAGTCATGAAACCATAACTTTACCACTGTAATCGTTTTGGATAAATTACACCGAAGAAGAAACAAGAGGCGAAAGTAGATACAATGGGTTTTGAGTACTTAAAGTATTAAATGAAACTAGTATTGTTCGGATTTACTACGCGGATTTTATTATTTAAAAACTACATAATCCCGACGTTTCGGTTACTTTGCAGCAACCGTGGTCACGGGCAGACGAGGTGTGAATGTCTGTCAGTTGGTCCTTGTTATTTATCATCTATGCCAATCTGTCTTTGACAAACATTTTTCGATTTCGTAACTCAGAACATCAATTTCAAAATCTAACTGCCGTGCATCCGACAGACATTCACACCTCGTCTGCCCGTGACCACGGTTGCTGCAAAGTAACCGAAACGTCGGGATTATGTAGTTTTTAAATAATAAAATCCGCGTAGTAAATCCGAACAATACTAGTTTCATTTAAATGAATACTCGCGAAAATCTTAGATCTCATTACTTAAAGTATTGTAGAAGTCTGTATATCAAGTACAGTTAACAATTGTAAGTGATCCTACTATTGTATAGGGTTTTCCATTAAGGGCGCTTGATCTTTGAAATGCAAAAAAAAATACATGTAGGAAAGATATTTGCAAAATTTTTTTTTTATTTGGAAGGTCTATCGACCCCATTATGTATGGAATATGACATCATTCAAATGACCGCCACGGCTTCGGTTGGTGGCGCGCACACGAAAGGTCTAATTTTCGATGACTCTGGCGCACAAATCGGGCTGTATTTGATCGATGGCGTGGCGTATGTTGACTTTGAGGGCATCGGTGGTTTGCGGCTTGTTGGCATAGACCTGCGACTTAAGAAAACCCCACAAGAAAAAGTCCAGCGGGGTCAAATCGCACGATCTCGGTGGCCAGTTCACGTCGCCTCCGCGCGAGATGACCATGTCCAGAAATTGCTCGTGCAGAACTTCCATCGTAGCGTGTGCTGTGTGGCACGTAGCGCCGTCCTGTTGAAACCACATGTTGTCCAGATCCATATTCTCGATTTCAGGCCAAAAGAAGTTGGTTATCATCGACCGGTATCGCTCACCATTGACGGTGACGGCCACACCATTATCGTTTTCGAAAAAATACGGACCAATCACGCCTCCGGCCCAAAATCCGCACCAAACAGTCACTTTCTGCGGGTGCATTGCCACTTGGTGAACCTCGTGTGGATTGGTCTCGTCCCAAATACGGCAATTTTGCTTGTTGACATAGCCATTCATCCAAAAATGCGCCTCGTCGCTGAAGATGATTTTTTTGCCAAAATCGGCGTCAACTTCCAACTGCTCTAATGCCCAGTCAGCGAACACACGGCGCTGTCTATGGTCATTAACCTTGAGTTCTTGGGTCAGCTGGATCTTGTACGGGTGCAGGCTCAAGTCACAACGCAAAATTCGCCAAGTTGTCGTCTGCGAAAGGCCGAGTTCCTGTGCGCGACGCGGAATTGACTGCCGCGGGTTTTCGAGGACACTGTCGCGCACAGCGGCGATATTCTCGGCAGATCTCGCGTTATGTTGACGCACGGGAACCGGCTGATTGTTAACTGACCCGGTTGACTCGAATTTGTCCACCAATCGACGGATAGTCGACTCGGCAGGACGATCATCGCGACCGTAAAACGGGCGAAGTGCGCGGAACGTTGCTCGAACTGAAGACCCATTTTCATAAAACAATTTTATGATTTGCACGTGCTGCTCGACACTGTAACCTGCCATGGTGGTTTGGGAGGACGGAATGAATATAACACACTGCATTTGACAGCTGTCACTCAAACAACATGGCCGCAATCAGCTGTCAAAGTTCAAGCGTCCCTATTGGAAAACCCCATACTATATATATGTGTGTATAAATGTATATGTTTATGAATATATATCACAGTATGTAGTTATAGTTGTGAGACCGACAAATACTATGTTTGATATTTCAATATGTATATTGTTGCAATGTTAATAAGAACTTATTCATATTGGTCGGTGAAATACTCAAAGTGATCATTTTCGGAACCGATTATTGCATTTTACTGTTTGAATCATACTTTAAACTCTATATAACATCACAAAAGCTATTCATGTTTCTAAGTATATATCTCGGCTTTTCTTCACCTTTTTGTGCGAGTAATACTCATAGGTCAAAGTATTGATAAGTTTGAACTGCATTCCACTGAGACTCTTTTATATTTTTAGTGAAATGGAAGCCATGTTTTTGCTGTACATTCTTCCAATATTATCCCAATCAATTAATGTGTGACGGAGATTCGAAGAAGTTAAAAAAAAACTGAATATCATATTGAAGTATCGGTAAATCTAAGCTCGATATAAATAATGACCAAAAAGAATAACAAAAGAACCATAGATAATAAACAGTTTTAAATGAAAGAAATAATAAATATATTGACACAATTGTATAAACTTTAGCGAAAATGTAAATATAACACATGATTTACAAGTACTATCTACGTTTGAGACCGATATGAAATGTTCACGTTAATAACAACCAGTCTCTAGAGTTTTGCAACTATATGTCTGAACTGATTTATTTCAGTTGATACCTTTATGGTATACAAATAATAAATAATGAATATATTTTAAATTCATTTATTTTCATGAATTTTCATCGAAATATAGCGAAGTGAATGGACATTAAAAAAATAATTATTCAATTTTTTATGCTATTATCTCCGCGCTACTTAAAAAGGGTATAACAGTTTATGACAAATAACGTGATAAATTATCTAGTTTTTGAAAAGTTTTAACATGGTTGAATACAAACAAACTATCTTAAACTCATGCTATACACTAACATAGGTATACAAATATATAACTGTGTATTTTTATAGAAATCTATTAGGTCAGTTTGCGAGAAAAATGAACATTCATCCATATATCCATTAATTTTCTCAAAGTTTCACATTTATATAATTATTATTAGGACACGCTTGACGGTATCATAACTTTATATAACTTTAATTATAATAGTTTCCATATCCACTAACTAGTTCGAAACTCATTTAAGTATTACTGAGTGAATGAAAAGCGGTATAAGGATTGGTAAGGTAACTTGATGTTAATAATCTTAACGGATACTTACGATACATATTCTTCTAACAATAAATAAGAGCTGGAATAATGTATCAAAAACTAATTTTAGAATAATGTGAAGTAAATATATAATTATATGAAAGAAAGTGCGAGTGCCTACTTTTGTGTAATTTGATTTATATTTATAAAATAACTATTATTGAATAGCGTAAAAATGTGTTTATGATAAAAGCGAAGTTATTAAAAATTTTAATGTACAGTTCTCGCATGCAAATGTTACTTAATTTATATTACTTTCTTTTAGTCTTTCAAAGACGCGATTGTTTTTAAAACGTGTTCATTTTTTACTCAATAAATAAGATAATTAAATTTACATTTAATAAATTTAATATCGTATTAAAATCTTCAATCGAAATGAGAAAGTAAAAGTTACTTTAATTAAAACGTAAGTTGTACTGTTAGATGAGCTCAAGAGACGAACTTCATTACATTGTCATTAGCTCGACAAACATTTGGAGTGCACTTGGGCACTCATTAACAAAATAATTGGATTCTCGCATTTAAGTGTTATCCTCACCTCTGTGCCATTTTTTGTTTTTTATTGCCATAAAATTTCATTAGTCATATCTAATATTTTATATAAGTACCGTTATTATTTAAAAGCAACTGTTACTGTATTTATTTTGTAAAATATTTAATAACATCAAAAATAATACACAAGAATTATAAATTATGTTTTTGGTATTAATTTTAAGTTTGAAAATAATTAAAGTAATCTTTCATTCATTAATATATAGTATAATTATCATTGAAAATCTAAAATTTTCGTGATTCTGACGTATAACTACGACTTAATTTAGACAAGGATGCGACTTAAAAAACACACCAGAAGAAGTCTAACACGGCCAAATAATATGATCATAGTATTTCCATAGTCATATTTTACGTTTTCTCGACTAACGGTTGTTGGTCGATTGCTTAGTGAACCAATGGACCAAAATTTATCCAACACATAGCGAATAGTTCGCTGGGTAGAGCGATTATGGCGACCAAAAAATGGGTGCAGCGCGTGATACGTCACTCGAACGGAATGAATATTCTGTTATATTTTATAAAACTATTTCCATGTGTTGTTGAGTTCCTTATTCAAAGGTATTCGATAAAACAAACTGGGTAAATATCTACTGATATGATAGAATTAATTTATACAAGATTAAGTTATCATTTCGTTTTCGGAAACCCCTGTTGGAAGGGGCCTTACTTCTACTCCTTAGTATCTAACATAAATCAAGGAAATATTGTAGTGTGTTGTTCATTCTTACATCATTTAAAACACGTCTGCAAAGCGAGAAAGGTCAAGTTGGCACAATCACTCGTTTTTTATATCAAAATTTAATGCTCATTTAGTCCTGATTACAGATATTTGATGCTGTGATAGGTAGACCAAAAATGAGAACACTGCAAACTTTTCATTAAGATAGCAGTGTAACTCTCATAACCGTGCTATGATACCATTGCCGCGAGAGGCGCATAAGCTAATAATTTAGTGATAAATTAGTGCTGCCAATATAGCGGTAGAATTTTGAAAAAAATAGTATTATTTCTTTTTAAATCAACTGCTGCTAGTATAACAACGCCAGCAGTTTTCTGAGCAGTCTGAAATGGGAACTAATGGCATTGAAAGACGTCACCATTTTGTGCTCAATTAGTGCTGGTGGTATAGCGAAGAAATTTTGCAAAAAAAAATTTTTTTTTTTAATCAGTTACTGCTAGTTTAACGACGATAGCACTAAATAAATGAAACTTAGTATTTTAATTTACAAATAAATTAAGTAAACTTGTACTGTAACACTCTATTTAAATTAAAACACGTAGGTAAACAAAATAAATTTAAAATAAATATTAAACAGGCGGAATATTTCTGCTATAGAAAATCAAGATATACTACGCATACACCAATACATATTGATAACACAAATAAATAAAAGTTGTAATAAAGTATTTGCCTCGGTAATTTTTATTTTTATTTTTTAAATGTCTGTGAATGTAACAGAAAAGTTTTTTTAACAATTAAGACTTTTATTTCTACCTGTACCCGCACCCATGTCCGAGCAAGTAGTTACTTTTATTATTTATAATAAATTAAAGTAGCCTTATGCTATGCCCTATTGTATTAGCTATTTACCAATGAAAGTCCCGACAAAATCGCTCAAACCGTTTCAGAGGTTAACAAGACGAAAAATATAGATAAACAGGCAATTTTTTTAATTTCCATATTTGATATATGTAGGATTTGTGTATACTTTTATTATATGCATTAAGTGAAAATCTGCTGATTTGAAATTAGTCACTTCTATTTTATTTATCAATACAGATAGCAAACTTCTTAAATACGTATAGTTACACAACAACAATAAGATATGTATGTATTTTTAAATTTAAATATTTTTATTCATTCACTTTTATTTATTCAAATATTTCAATAGCAAGATATTTAAACTTAACGGAGTTAAATTAAATTAATAAAACCAAAAACATATAACCGTAAAAAACGGTAACTAACACTTCACGTAATAGCTTCCCAACGAGTTCAAGAAAAGCTTGTAAGGGCTTTTAAAGCAAGTCGAGTAAGCTTATAAGGAAGCATATATAAAAGTAAGATTTGTGTGAAAAAAATTTCAAATGCATATTATTTTTGTCAGTTGTTTACGAAACTGATACGCTTAACAAAATCATTATGTGTTATATATTTTATGACCAAATTTTTAAATTGTTCCTATCTTCAAATATTTCTTTCGAATGGTAGTTCAATATTAGCTAAAGTAACTGGAAACCAAATAAGGGGGACAAGTAAAATTTCTGTACAAACAGATTATCAAAACAAATAGGAAGCTTTATTAAAAGATAAATAAAAAACAGTTTAAAAAATTATAAATTATCATAATAGCGAAAAGATAGCTATAATTATTTAATAACCAGAACTAATTTAAAAAACAAAAAATTTCAAACATGCTAAAAAATTAAATAAACTTTAAAAAACTCTACTTACACATAAAAATTTAAACTTTATGAAATAAACAGCTCAAATAAACTTCGCGTTATGAAAATTATACCTGACTGTGAATTGCGATTGAAACTAAAGTCTTCTCGTATTTTATTTTATATGTATATATAACTCACGTTTTCCTATGACTCCGTCCGCGTGACCTTCGAAATTGGACTCAAAGGGAATTCCGTAATATATTATAGTCTATATCTTAGTATGATAATTTATTTCAACTTTTATGTTTGTAGATTTATCCTTACTAATATACAGTATATGTTAAATATTTTGAGTTTTAACTCAATTTTTTCTAGTATTCCGATTGTTTAATTTTCTCGAGATATTGTAAATGGCTGCTTGTCTAAGCCAATGTCTATCAAATCAGGGTTTCCTAAAGAGTCTACCCTCTACGCAACTCTGTTCTTGTTCCACAGGTACAGGTACTTGTCTACTGGTATCAGTCCAGCTTTGGAGCTACTCAAGACCAAATACAGCTGGAAGAAGATGCCATGGTAGACCATGGTTATTTCACACACTTTTAATACTGTACGACTTAAATTTAAATCATGAGAGTTAAAACCCAGCACATTTAAATCTTCTTATAATAAAAAAAACTGTTTTAGCCTGAGCAAAATACATCAACTAAAACTCTGAACAAAAATAAATAATTCAGGATCTCAGCTATTTAATAACTGAATTAGTAAGATATAGCCTGAACTTGACAACATAAACTTCTGAGAGTGAAAACCAAACAAAGTAACTTAACATTTCTTTTAAAATAAGAAATTTTGCATTTATTTAGTTTTAAAACTAACAACACATTTCATCGTAATCCAGGTTTTTTGAAATTTTAATTTTTTTTTATTCTTCGTCTTCTTCTTAATCCTGCCCTCAATACTGAGGATCTTGACTCCTGAGTTTCTGGGTAAGCTGCTTCCATCGGGCAAGTTTTGTCGCTTGATGGAGTGCGATGCTGGCAGGTATTTCCAGGTGTTCATATTTTTATAAACAACTTTAATACGGTCAGTGCTGGAAGCTTAAAAAATTCGGTAACCCAATACAATACTGTTATTAAAATCAAATTTGTGGAAATGTAAAGTTAGTGTAAGAGTGTTATTTTTATTTAAAACATGAAATAATTTATTCTCCAAAACGGCTTTCATTGTTAGAAAGAAGCGTGCACACTGAATGTTTACTGACGGCACACAATGAGTCTGCAATTTGCGGTTTGCGAGTAACGACGTTGGCACTCTGATTCAAAATCAAATTCAAACAGAAGCTTTATGAAAAAAAAACACGAATGTTGCACATGAGATCGCTGCTTTACTGAAATACTAAATAGTGTTATAAACGTAATTGCGATTTCTTTTGTGGCCTAATTTGATACTCCTGATAATCGATGTCTTTGCTTAGAATTGATAATTGTTCAAATGATGACAATTTAAATACCGTTTCTTGAAACAGCTCTTGAGCTGTACAGGAATTCTTAATATCAAATAAATACATATTTTATTGCACTAGTAACTTATCTTATTTTGATATGTTCATTTATTTTATATTAAAAAATATATATTTTTAAGTTTAGATTTTTATTAATTCAAAGAAAAGATTGGCGACCGTTGACTCCAAATATTACTTTCTCAGTTGCATTAGGGCCTATGTGCTCTGGTTCCAGTCAAGCGGCTTCATCATTGGCGCAGGTCTCTCGCCGGAGCCAATTAACTGCGGCGAGAACTTCCAACTTCAGTTCGCAGAGGGGATACCTTTCCAGTAACATTATAGCTGTTTATGACACACTATGGGGTACTAATTAACGTACTGGATTAAGTGGTAACTTAATCACCAACACCACGATGGTCCTCTGCAATTGACGCAGGATCACTATTGACTTAAGGGTAAGAGCTACCGACCATATAGGGTCAATTTAAGGGCTATGCTCCTTACGATGCTTGCATAAAAACACCGAAGCTGAAGGCCACAGATTGAAGAGTGCCCACATCTTTTCATGCTAATAAAACCTTACCTACAAAAACGTTTAATTAAAAAATTTAATGCAAATAAATCAAATTATGGGGGTTGCAATATTCGAAACCGGTATTTTCAATGAAAACAAATTTCAATTTCAATGAAAACTTAATAATGTTGGCCCAACTCCTCTAATTTGGAAAATAACTCAACTGGTTAAATGTTTGAAGTCACTTGAATAGATAAACTATCATTTTTATTGTAATTCGACCTATAAAATAAAAAACAACTATTTGAAAAATAATCATTCTTCATTTTATTATTCCATAAAGTTCGGAATTTTTCAGATATAATTTAGTATGTTAGGTCTAGTATTATACATACATTTTTTCTTTTCTTTAGTAATATTAAGTTAGTTAAGCAATTACGAATGAATCAAGTATAATACTCGTAGTTATAGATTTTTAACAGAATTCTAAAATACAAATAACAAAGTTGTATGCATTTGATGTCCGCTCCCAAGTTTTTAGAAAAAAAACATTCATTATATTGTTTACTCGATTACTGCCCGCAGGGAGCTGATTCTACAAATAGTGTATTGTAATACTAAAAATTTAACAAATTTTTTATTAAATGAGTTGAACAATTCTCGATAAATTGCTTATTGATAGTAACATTCCTCTGTATGCCGAGACCCCTAGGATAATCACATCCAACTTCATCTGTAAAAAGAAGTGGAGTGGACATCGGAATAAATATTCCTTTAGCAGGTCTTCTTTGTGCCCCATTACAATGAGCCGATCAATGCCTGACGACTGCCCTCGAGGCTGCCCGAAGGGTGAGGCGGTGACTAGTCCGGTTCTACTGACATCCGAGTTGCAATGTTGTGGCCCCGCTCGAGGAAGCTGAAATCAGCTACCGAGCGGGGCGCGTATGCTGAGAGTATAGAAATATATGTACATAAAATAAGATTTTTGAAAATTTAATTTTGTACAGGTAATCAAAATTTTAATTTTGGATATTACTTCTACTAAATGAAAATTGACATTGAGAATAGAGGCAGATAGTTAAATAGTTGTAAAATATATATATATATATATATAATATAATCTACAATATTGGAGTTCACAAGTATCATGGCAGAATCACACCACGTTTCTTGACAATAACAAATAATACTTTTAGTTTAAAATTCCTGATTCTAAAACATTTCTTCATCTATAATATTTAAGGTATTTAAATATAAGATAAAAAAAGATCACGAATAGTTGTGCTACTGGAAGGAAAGCCGAACGTAGCATATAAATTGAGCAGGAAGTTCAATTAGAAACAGCACCTGGCCATACTACATCAGACCTTCTGCGTAATTCGAGATCAAATTAAGTGACAATTTAATACACTGGTAAATTAGAGAAATGGTTGAGTAAAACTTTTCTTAAATTGTCCTACTTTCTACTATACTATTCAGTAGTGTGGTACTTCATTGCAGAATAATATACATATAACACAAAGATTAAAATGCTTACAAGATTCATTCGAAGGCCTTTCAAGATCCTATCCTATATACTTTCTGTGAACAATAATTTGTTGAATAAGAATAAATATTAAATTACTTCATATTTAATGAAAATAATGAAATAACATTTAGTAACGGGCTTACTGTACGGCTTACAATATTCATTACAGAATGTAATTTTAATTGACAGTAAACGAATAAGTGATTGCGAGAATTGCTTTTATTTAAGTGCATTATTTTTTTTTTTTAATTCGTTTAAACGGTATAATTTAAGGTTGTCCAAACACATTAAAACTTGGATACTTAATCTTTCGATTGCCTACTTATATAAATACCAATTTTCTTATTTTCTTCGTACAATTTTTTGGGTGTTAAATTTTTAAATATAAGTCCCAAAAAATATTAATCCGATTTATAGAACATTTGCAAGTACACATTTCTTTATTGCATATTTCTCGGACTTGGTATGTTTATTGCGTTATTCTACTTTTTAAATGACGTTTTGGTTGAAATTTAAACAAAATTTTAGTTTAGTTTATTTATTGACATCAATTTTAAGCTTATGACGTGGGGGCAAATTAATCCTCACGAGATTAGATAATTGTTGGCCTCCCAGTCATCTTCACGTTTTTGTTAGAAAATTTATGGAATACAATAATGTTACAGATTAATATTTATATGTGCCTGTATAAGCAAGGATCTGTAGTTTATCAAGAGGACGGTAATGGCTTTTGCTTATCCACTGTTTTCTACCACACTGTTGACTTCAACTCATGTCTGTTTTTACCACTTTACAATTGAGATATATCCGTAACTGAAACTCCTCTTCCTTTGAAGTATAAATGAGTTGACGTAGTCACAATTGAACCTATATAGTAGTAAAAGAATAGTCCTCTTAACTGGTTTCATGACTTCGATCTTTTTTTGTAATTTATATTATGTTTTATTTCAAAAACTTCTTCACCTATTTTCTCAGAAAATTCCTACACTAATAGTAACATAGCAAGGTATCGCTCGACTGCGGGTGACATCAGATGACATAATCACTGCTACTGCAAAATAATAGAAAGTTCAGGTTAAATGTGAAATAATACAATAGGGCTATTAGCATCATAAGAAATCTTTACTGAGTCTTGTCAGAAAAAAAGGTTAATAGTTCTATACTATAGAATACATTCTAGAGAAAAATCAACACCGAGGACCAGCAGACTTTTCAAGAAATACTCTTCAATAGATCATATACAAACAATAAGCAAACCTATAAAAAAGTCGAGATATATAAAAGGACAATTTATATTATTAGTTGCAATTACAGTTTATTTATATTTATATTATTTATTTATTATGGGCCACCTACGCTTTGTGGATGATAGTTTGGTTATTGCAGCAAGCCAACAGTGCTTGAGATAATGGTGAAGGGATTAGCATAAGTAGGATAGAAATTAGCTTGAGAGATTAGTAGAAACTAAATAAAAGAAGAAGAGACGTTTTCTAATAAGCATGTGGTCTTGATTGAACGCACCGGGCTCGTGAGAGAAAGATATGGAAAGGCTTATGAGATTCCTACGCCGTAACTGTTACTGCTAGCTATCATAATTAGTATTTTAGGTTTCCTACCAGGTATATTTTTCCTACAAATATTAATATTATATGTGAGACTTTTTAGAGTCTATATAATTAGGATTAATACCGATAACAGGCTTGTATCAATGACTATAGAGTATAAAGACTAAGCTCCTCTCTCTTTAAACTGTTTTTTTGTCATTGGCAACATCGTTTAACTCAACTCGCAAAATGCTGACTTATTTCATGCAAACATTACTAGAAACGCTTCTTTTTTGCAAAACTTTTGTTTAAAAATTTTAAACCTTATATTTTCATGAAATAAATTAGCTCTGTTAAAGTTATCATGCTTATATTATATAATCTCTTATAAATTATTAATTAATTATCTCTTAATAATTAAGGTTAGGTTTTACAATAATTATTTTAAAAATAAAACATAAATCTAGCTTTTTTTAAATTATTTTTTGTATATTTATAAATACACAACTCTCTACAAAAGTGAAAATAGGCTAAAATTGTAGACGGTTTATATCCAATATTAATATCCAAGAGCACTGGTCAGCTTCTGTCAAATGTTACTATTATTGACCGGTTACACAGAAAATCATCTATCCACTGGCTTAATTTAAGTAATTTTGTGTAATATTGTAGAGTCCAATATCTTAAGTATGAACAATTATGTGTAAATATAGCAAGAAGTAAGGGACATACAGAGAAACATAGTAGAGTATATAAAATATACCTTCACCTGTTTGTATCCTCGGTGAAACAAAAACAATTTTAGTATCTTTATCTGTGTTTTTTGTTGTTGTTGTCTAACGATTTCACGAGTGACATCAGTGGAGCCATAGGCACTCATTGATTAAATATTGTCGTATTTGATGATTCCTAGCGGGACTTAAAATCTTACATTTTTTTCCTTTTTGCTTGTTTCAGACAAAATAAATGAGAGAGTGTTATTGAATATGTATTATCTGCTGGTTTAGACTTTAGAATATAACCAAAACTTGTTTAATATTGTAACTAAAAACTTTGACTTTTTATAACTGTTAAAAGGTCATGTGTCATTACACTATTAATTTAATAAATACCTCACTGGAATTTTTTTTTTTGTTATTTTACAAGATTAAAACTTTGCAAGGTACATCTCAATTTTCAACAAGTGTGGTCCATATTCTTATAACAAGACTAATCAATTACGGTTCAACGATTCCATAACAGATAGATATAGTTACCTTTCTTAATCATTATATAAAATTTTTGAATTTTACTTTAGTCCAAACAAAACTATTACAACCAAAATATCGTTAAGATTTATAATTATTAACTTTGCAAGTAATTTTCTTCGGTAAAGATAAGCTTTTATTTAGTAACTGTTCATTCAAAAATGCATTTATTGGTAGATATCGGTACATTATACATCCCAAGATTTTTGTTTCTGGCGGGACAAGAGGCTGAAAACGAAATATAATAATGTTATTTTAATTAAATGTAGAGAAAACCATCGGGTTGCTAAATTTAGTTTCTTTGTACGAAATAAGCCTAGTGAATGTTTACAGAACAATGACACCTCGCAATTTGCGGCCCCGCTCTTGCAGTAATTCAATTAAAAGATGTTTTTATTTTAATAACATATTTTTACTTACTTTACTTTGGTAATATCAATCTTCCTTTCGAATGACAGTCGATTCAAGTCCAATATTGAAAAAAAAATGTCAGGGGTAGGAATAATAAAGACTTTAATTGTTATATTTGTTTTGTATTGAAACTGTACCATTAACAATAGTTTCTGCCCGTGACGTTGCCTTTTCCGTTTTTGGAATTTCGATTGGGGAAAACTAATAATAAGTAGTTAGATAAAAGAGATACTAACCAACGGATAGTACCATTTGTTGTGTTCCTTCAGAAACTATATTGAGGTTGAGGATAAGTTGTATCCTTTATGTTATTCTGATATCTAAGCGACATTTACACAAAATAAACCATCATGGACAACCACTTATACGCCAATGAATTAAAATTACTTCTATCTACATATATGTATAACTCCACAATACCATACATTTGACAATTTTGTGTACGAATTGAGTGACGAATCAATAATAACTTGCAAAATACTAAAAAAAAATAGGTGCTTGTATAGATTTTCATCTTATGTTGCATACAACTCGTTCTACTAGTATGTATGTATGTATGTATGTATGTATGTATGTATGTATGTATGTATGTATGTATGTATGTATGTATGTATGTATGGGTGTGCATATTCTGTCATTTTTAATCTTATGATAAAAACAATCTTTTCATACAGTTTCTATAATAAATGTTTCTTAAGATGTAACATAACCCCCAATAACTTTATCACTAGCTGCCTCAGTTCAGAACCACCTTTTACTGTGGTAAATTCTTATTAGATATTTAACGTATAGTATTGTATTTCTCTCCAATGTCTGCAAACAAATATTAATTTAAAACATTATGTATTTTTTAATAAATATATATCTTAATAATACTTGAAATAAAAAATGACGTTACTAACTCCGCTTAATTAATTCCTATCTGTATTGATCAGATTACTGGTAGATAAGAATAATGAATACTTTCCTAACATCTGGGCAGCCATATAGTATTAGGCGTAGGTCATAAGATTTATTAAGATTTTTGTCATAATATATGATATCGTACCCATAAATTAATTGATTAAAAATAATGTACTACAGTTAAAAAAATTGTGAATTATTTATATCATATTTAAAAATTCAACAACACTTGCTACATTTTTATCAAGTGTGTAGAGTACCTTTAACTTGTTTATTTTAATTGTCTTATAATTACCTCTTCATTACTCGGTAAGACAGAACCGTTGTAATTGAAGTCGAGTAAAGTTATTTATTGAACTCTCATTGTGTAATTATTATGTATCACTTACCCGCACTTAAATAGTTTATATGTAAGTTGTGTCGAAGTTTTCCTCGAACCTGTGGTGGTCCCTTTTCCTTAACCTTTATGACCGACTACTTTCGTCTTAAACATACACATATAATACATAATAAGAAACATATTATAGCCTAAATTACGCCTGAAAGTAAATATAAAACTATTAAACATTATTTTTTTTACTGCTTACATTGTTCCTGTAGTAGAGTTAATTGAGACATGAAAGTATCAGAACATTAAGATCTATATCTGGCATTTGAGAGCATCTAATATGGTGTCTGAATGCGAATGTTTAGCAATATGTCTGTTAAACCTACAATCTACACACTTTTATGCAAACGACACATCAGCATTCCGATTGTCGACGTCTCGTTAGCTGCAATATGTTGACTGCAATATTTCAACAAAAAACATTTTGTCTACCCTCGCTTGTAATTAAAACTCTAGTTGACACGAGATGGCTTGGTTCATACTTGCAGTGTTCTGTATTCACTTTATTAGACTTTAATGCATTTTTGTAAATACGGTAAAAAAAATCGAAATATTAAAGATATATATTTTTACATTATGTTAAGCATGTATTCAAATTACTTTTTAAATATGTTCACCTCAAATCAACATTTATCTAATAATCAACTAATAAATTAAATATCATTCTTTGGCCATCTTCTTATTTTGTATTGTATTCTTCTCAGAATTATAAATAGTTTAAAGACCTTATTCACATTTTCATAAGCACAAAAACTATTTTAACTTGATGATATTAATGTTATAATATACCATTCAAATAATTACTG
The DNA here is from genome assembly GCF_018135715.1 of Danaus plexippus. Taxonomy (NCBI): domain Eukaryota; kingdom Metazoa; phylum Arthropoda; class Insecta; order Lepidoptera; family Nymphalidae; genus Danaus; species Danaus plexippus. Next base: position 6,210,580 of record NC_083540.1, on the reverse strand, counting down.
TAATTCCATAATTTAGTTGTATTTATAAGTCTGGTAACATTAACAAAATACATAGCAAATATTTTATATTAAAAGTTTCATTCATTATTTTTAATTTTGCATTAAATATTTAAATATAAACCGTATGAAATATTCGTTTGAGCTTTCTAACTTTTTAAGGCACATACACACATCTGTTTTACGATTTAAGCAACGATTAAAAAAAAAATTTATCCTGCATTTTCTTTCTTCGCTACGTTTTGAAATTATAAGCCTTTTTAAAAATGAAATATAATAATTGTAAAAATTTCTTTAAATACATGAATAATATTATTAATTGTCAAGAGAATGCTGGAATAAAATTACTGAAGATATGAAAATTGTATGTGTATCGTTAACATAACAGGGTTTTACTCTACAGTTATCATTATATACATAACAAGAAGAAATAAATAATAGTACCCGAAATAAAAATTACCTATTTTTATTCCTTTATAAATAATATTTATTTACATTATTAAAGTTTAATTGCGTTATAAAAGACACATTGCCATAGTTAATTATTTCTGCTATCACAGTTAATCACGATTCCGACTTCTTTTTGTACTTTTAGGGTGAGAGTAAAAATATTCTTCAGTGAATGTACCGATAAAGTTATATCAAATCAAGCGAGCGCCGGGACTTCCATAATTAAGTTTTAGATGGAGCCGAAATGTGGTTTTACTGCAAACATGTGACGACAAAGTGGGCTGTCACAGGTATGTGGTACCGTGATCTATATACGTTGCTCTAGTTACTCGCTTGATTTAATGCATGACACTTATGAAACCAATCTCTATGCATTTCAAGTGCCATAAACCAAATATCCAATCTCTCTATCTATATGGTCTAATGTACTGATTCATATTTTTATTCCAATGTATATGTAGCTTTTAAATATTTATTAAATTTATTGTTTAAAGTTTTTCTAGTCATCTCTTATTTTTTTTAGGTTCCAAATATAGTATATTGTTAAATTATAACATCTATTTAGAATAATGGAATAATAGAAACAAGTCATTTTATCGCGCTTTCAGATCATCCCGATATTTCCATAAGAAAATCTTATGTAGATGATAAACAAACCCACAGCATACATATGTATATTCACAAGCCTTTTCAAAACATAGAATTTTATAAATCTTGCTTCGAAACCTACACGGAACTTAGTTACGATTCTCATTTGTTTAAGAAAACCGTGTATTTATACAAAATAAATCAGAAGAATTAAAAAAAATAATGGAAAGTTAAAAAGTAGTTAAGTAGTCTACATTGGATATATTACTTTATGATAGTTTTGATTAAATTGTTCTTAGACCGTTATTAATCTCAATAGATATTAAAAATAGTAAAAAAATAATCACAAGAAATTTTTTTCGACGATATAATCGAATGAAAACAGAAACAAAACTTTATTTATTCGTGTACATTGCGTGAAATTTTCAAAATGACTGTTTAATTTTTTTTATTTTACATACAAGGTTTTTTTTTTATTTATACGACACTAAGTTAGGGTAATTTTAATTATCCTCCACTATTTGAACTTAATAAAGTTATTTCTAAAGCAGTAATTTCTGAAAGAGGTAGTGGTGCTATTGTGACGTTGCACACCTGCAACCCATTTGTTCTTACTGTGAAGTGTAATATGTCAACATTAAATATAGAGATCATTAAAGCTCTGTGCTATTTATCTTTAAATAGGAAGAGGATAAAAATAGGATGGGTAAAAATTATAAAAATGGTTTGAACATTTTCTGATAGACTGATATCAAGCACTAAGTGAGTCATACGGACATTTCGTACAATATTTTCAATGTTGAGACAAATATTTCAATTATTATTTTATATTTAAGAATTAAAGAAGACAATTTTTGGCATATGTCTACTCAGTAAGACCCACATTCAAAACAAAAACATGTCTATAAAGTGTTTTTCACAATATTTAAGCAATTTGACATTGTCATTTTTTATATTACGTGAAAACGTTTTCTGTTTTATAAAATATGTACATTTCAAATGTTATTAAATATATTATTTAATTAATTAATTTTTTCTTTCGGAAGATTGATAATATAGGTCGTACTCCGTCTTTAGAAGGTATAGTAGATAGCTTTTTAAACGATCTCAACAAGGTAGATAGCCAACAGATCAGTAACGTTAAAAAAGCTTGGATCTACGATAATTATCTGACTTCACGTTTAAATTGGCCTTTCCTCGTTTATGATTTCAATAAAACCCTTTTGTCAAAGTTAGATGCAGGCGTCATAAAGATGTTGAAGTTGTGGCTCGGGCTCGCGCTAACGGCTGATTCATCGGCTTTATTTAGGGATCGCAATAGTTTTGGGATGAGTCTAAAAAGGCCATCGGAGCTCTACAAACACCTGAGAGTTTCCAAGAGATATATCCTGGGGAAATCCCAGGATGACGTCGTTACATCGCTCCCAAAAGACAAAGATGCCCCAGAGCTAGAGTCAAGGCTTCAATTCCACAAGCAGTTTATGATAGGAGCGCAAAGTAACAGAGTAGGGTTAGGATCAAGTAGGAAGGTCCAAGATACGGATATATTGAAGTCTTTTATTCGGCAAGACGAGAATGATAAATACAAGATCCATGCAATAAGTTTAGAAATGCAGAACGAGTGGTTAGACATAGGAGATTTTTGCATCCCATTAGCACTAAAATGGCGCACCTTAATCCATGATTGGTCGCCAGCATTGCTAAAATTCTATCTCAATGCGTTCCAGATGACTCTCCCAGATCAAAGTAATTTAGTAAGATGGGGTAAAGGTACCGAAAAGACTTGCTATATCTGTGGGAAGGCAGTTGGAACTGCTAGGCACTTGTTAATGGGATGTAAGGTACTCCTCGATAGCGGTCAATACTCGCGTCGTCACGATAGGGTTCTAGAAATCATACGTGAAGCGGTTAGTCTTTCGGTAGCCAGAGCGCAAAAGGAAATAACCACAAACGAGCGATCAGTAGGTTTTGTGAGAGAGGGCACTAGGGCTATAAAAACAAATGTCAAGCCTTACTCCATCCTTAAAGCGGCTACGGATTGGACTATAATGATGGATACGTATGAAAAACAATACAATCCCCGAGGATATTTATGCGTCGGCCTCCAGACCAGACATATTTATGTATTCGCGAATCTTAAAGCGCGTTGTGATGATAGAGCTTACGGTTCCTTGGGAAACCAACATCCCCAAAGACCATACCATCAAGGTCAACAAATATTACGAGCTCACAAACGAACTCACTCGAAATAGGTTCGTCGTGGATTCATACGCGGTAGAAGTGGGAGCGAGAGGTATAACGGCTAAATCTCTCTACAACCTGCTAAAAAACTTGGGCCTGTCCAGAACTCACATCAATTCGTTCTTGGAACGTACTTCGAAGGCAGCCCTAGTAGGTTCTTTTCAAATATGGTTAGGTAGGGAGAGGAGCTTGGACAGTGGAGGTGAGCGTTTAACGCGCGTTAGTTAGGGGCCCCTTAAACCTACACCTGGGTCGCAAGTCCCAGGCACTGTTGAAGCTCCACTCCCTGCAACGCAATGGACCCGGCACCCGCACGGTGAATCCATTGAATGCTAAGAGGTTTCGTCTCTTATTATTAGCCGTAATCTCAGATACTATTGAAATCTTTACATAAATGTTTTGACTAGCCACTTTGATCTTATATAATCTTGGATTTTAGTTAGAAATTCAAATGTATTTTAAATAAGGACTACGTATTTTTGTTTCGAATTTAGTTTAATATTTTGTGTCGCCTATTTCATGCCCTTTCTTTTTTCTGTGATGCAGATGGAACAAATAAATAACAAATTATTTACAAAAATTACTTGCCCACAGTTCAGCATACAGTGAGAGCATGCTGAATGACGTGTATGAGATATAATTAATACTATAAATAAAGGAAAACTGTAATATTTTTGTTACAAAGTTTTTTTAGGAGATCCGAGATCCAAAACAAACCCGAGGTAAGCTTGAAACTAACATTGATAATGGAAAAGCTTTTTGAAAATTATCGATAATAAAAATAATAGAAAACCAAGAACTCACTTCGCTTTTGCTCGTATATCTCACAAAATATTAGCGTCATTTCATAAAAACTAATATGTTGATATTAAAAACTTATAGTATTACTGAACTGAACTGAATGAGGAGTTATTTATCACATATAGTCTAGCCATAACTATTATAACATAAAATTTTTATTTTACAAACTTCTTTTAGCTTTGAGCTATTTTTTTGTGTTCATTTTAATATTTAAATATGGAATAGGATGTTAAAGAACAAAGCATTGCAGAAGTTGCCTTGCACAAAGTGGGTAAGGACCCTTTAGTTATATTCGTCGTATATCGTACTATCAACAGGTAAAACAACACTTCGTTTGTCGAAGAACCATAAAAGATAGGGGTCCCCGCGAACAGTTACAAGTAAGAAGTACAAAGGCTGATAATACGGTTGAGTCCAGAATTCGTCGAAACCCCATTAAGAAGAAAAGATCTTATCGCAAAAAATGAAGATTTATCGCTTATTATAAAACAAGACCTGAAGCTCTTGAATCATGTTGTGCACAGCTTGGATCATGTTGCAAAACCTCTCAGCAATACATTTCTTTTAATTCTACAGTGAACTTTCCAGCAGGACTCTACACCTGGTCATAAGCACAAGTTACCCAAGCCTGGATTGAAACCAACGTTCTGGACTAAACAGATTAAAGGCCATTATAAAATCAAAGGGTGACCATTTCGAATACAATATTTTATATTTTTTTGCTGAAACGTTAATGAATATGAAGGCATAAATTTTAGTAATACTTCATTTAAAAAAATATATTTTCATTTGTATCAAAACTTATGGCTGGACAAGGTAGAGATGAATATATTATACTTTCGCAATAACAAACCATTGTCTGTTAACTACACACATACGCAAAGGGAAAAGTTATTATTATAATTATGAAAATTATCGCTGTAAAACTATAGCATTGTCTGGGATTCAAAAAATGTTTTACTTACTATTGAAGAAATTCAAATTTATTTTAAATTTATATCTATGGATATTTTAATTACGAAATTTCAGGTTTTATTTTAGTCCATTGTCCATGTCCATAAATTGAGTTTAAAAAAATGAAATGAATTAATGAGTCAGAGAGCGAGGGAATAATTTTTTTAAATATTTATTAAGTAGAAACAAATAATAATATATGAAATCATTATTTTTTTTTATAAATGTTTGAATCTGCAAAACGTTGCTAAGCTTATGTTGTTGTTCAACGTGTTATAATAGTTTTCTTTTTTTCATGATTCTTTCCGAGATCATCGTAACTAGTCATAGGTCTTTCGATAACACTTCACCGAAAAGTAACTTCTTCTTCAAACTAGTGCTGGACTTGGTAGAGGTTTATCATCAAGAATTCTTTGTAAAGTTTTTGCATGCTTTAGCTTTATTGTGCCTATATACTTTACTACTTTTTTCCATTTTTTCTTCGTTATCTAGCATAAATAACAAAGATTGATTTTACCTGACCCTTCTCTGTTTTCTTCATATATTTTAACCTTTACTTTTTTCGGAGCTTGTCCAATGATTCCGCATTATACTCGCCTGTTTCTGTCATACTCTTTCCTTTTTAATTTCTTTTCTACATCACTCAACTTCTTTTGCCGTGCCATTTTTCTTCCATATAAAATACCTATAAAGAATTTATGCCATGAAACACAAGTTGAAAGAAATAAATGAAAAAACTAAAAGAATGATCTCTAAATCCTACCCTCACATAACGGTCATTCCCTCACTCCTAAATGCAGTGAGGAAATGACCGTGAGATAATGTCGAATTTTAACTAAAACAAGATAGGTGAGGGGTTCTTTTTCGGAGTAAAAAACTGCTCATATTTTTTTTCATTAGTAGTATCACGTAAATAATAAGTGGCAAAAATGTATTTATTGTTATTGTTTTATCTTATCTCCAATTTTCTTTTCCGCCTTTAATAAAATTTCCAACAAAAGTATTCCATGTTGCTAAATAACATTGTTAATCTTCATACTCTTCTTTGTATTTTTTAAACTATGTATATTATTATAAGTGTAGTTTTTGTTTAAAATTGATTAAGGCTTTTTATACAGATTCTAAGAAAAGTCCTACTCGAATGCCGGCGGGAGAAATTTTGATCGTCTCAATCAGTGTTTACTCAAGTAGGTGATCAATATGTATTGAAGGTTTAATAAAATTATGTGAAACTAGCAACAAGCGTTTTTGATTTTATAAATCAAAAAAGATAAGTTCAACCTTAATTGTGTATGACATACATTTTAGTCTCATTTTTATTTAATTATACGATACAAATAATGCCCGGAGGAAGACTGGTATTGAATGCGAAAAAGTTTTGTAACCAATTTGTACAATTCTTTACTAAACGACAGGAATAAGAAAAAAGCGGTGCAAATCATGTTACATTGGGTAATCGAATTCATGCGTATTTGTCACGTTCTGTTTGTATTTTGATTAAATATAGAATGCCGTACACTTTTGTTAAATATCTCAATCAATATATTACTTTTAACTCTGCAATGCAGTATTACTATCAATAAATTTTGTTGGCCAGGTTTTATCAAAATTAATAATACTTATATATATCTAAATCAAAAGGTTTCTTGATTAAGGAGTGCAGAATAAGTCGACTTAAATTAAAACAGAGATACTTTTTTTATGACCGCTGCTTTAACTGTGAGAGATAGATTAATATTTTAAATAAAACTAAATAATATTTTAGGATATACTACTCGGTTTTTATTATTTTAAAAACCACATACTCCCGACGTTTCGATTCCTTTTAATTGATTATTTTAAACAAATACATAAACCATACATTTTCACGGTATTATCGTGTTTAGAGTTTTGTTATTTTTTCATCATAACTTAAACATTGTAAAATATAAAACTTATTGGAAAATCAATATAAGATAGGATATCAAGCATACTACAACACTAGTAATAGACTCACGTTAAAAAATGAGCACAATATTAAAAACGAAAACCGATTAAAACTACTATAAAGGACTTGAACGAATAACTCACAATATAGGTCATATCGGCTACTCTGAATGCCTTTCACTTAATGCCCACTCCGCTGCTGGCTTTATTGGAACATGCGATAATATAATAGAACAAAAATATTTGAGACGATGTTAGAATAGTAAATATTACTTCAACAGTCTACATATAGAAGGAATACTTTTGTACTTTGCCACAGTCTTCGAGAACTACATAATTAACGATCAACAAAACCACATAATCAGAATTAAAGTTGGACTTTTTAATTACTTTCCGTCCATATAGCCTCTGATTGGATTCAATCTTAGTAGATCTATAAAGCCAACCTCTATAGTCCTGAATTTCAGATAATATGAATTAGATCTATTTACAGACAGGATTTATTTGTGAAAACGTAATTTATTTGTGTTACAAAAGTCTCTCATATATAAATAATTCAAATAAATACAAATACTCACATTTAAAATGTATTTATTTCAGGATATAATATATACTGGAAAAGGACATCTAAAAATATATTACCTAGTCTACTGCTATATCTAAAAATGTTGTAGCTTCCTATTCCTTAGTGAAATATAATGTTCTGAAGAGATTTCTCAAGTGTTCGTTTTATTTTAAAACCTTTAGCGAAACTATATTCAAAGTAACATACTGTAATAAATCTGATCGTAATAATCTCTTGAATGAGCCATAAAACATTATTATTTCATTAAAGTTCTATTCTAGGCAAGAGACATTGAAGGATATGATTCTGTTTTATTGCCAGATACCGTAGCTGTAAACAACTGACATACAATAATTATCATAAAATTTTGTACATTATCAATTGTGTCACAAAATTATTTTATAGTCATAAATAAACACTAATAATTTAAATTTATTCCCAACTAACATTACCACTATGGGAAATGAATTAATTTTCACGTTTATATTACAAATCAAAAACGTTTATATGAAAATTTGAATTATTAAACTATCAAAAAAAAATTCAGAAATGAACTCTCATAAAAATATAAACAAAGTAATGATATATTGCACAAAAATACAATTCACTCTTTCGATATCAAGCTTAACAAATGACAGTTGGATTTTGATACAGATCTATTTTTAACGAGAATAAAAAATTGGAAACAAACTACTGTCTGCAAAACTAGTAATTATGGAGACTATGTATTCATATAAGTTTATTTTAAATCAAATAATTTATTTCTAATAATATTATGCCTTGGTTATCTGTAATTTGAACTTTAAGATTCTAATCTCTAACTCACTATAAAACAATTTTTATTTTTATTTTTGTAGAGTGCTTTATAGTTCTGATATATCCTTGTATTTATATTTTGACATTTATTTATTTGGCAATAATTTAAATTTATTGTAAAATTTTAAAAGTATATAAAAATATATTAGGAATATTTTTTTATAATGAGAGTATTAATTTTGCTAGAGTTTTACTATTTTATTTACGTATATATATTCAAATATTATTATTAAACAATTACAGAAGTTAATATTAATAGAATAATTATAGTGAAAAGACACTCTTTTTTTTTATTACATACCATCAAAGTATTTAAAAACTATCTCGCTCATAGTGTTTACATTTACTTAAAAATAAAATTGTCGCACACCGCAACAAAAAAATCAAATTTCCATCCACATGGTATTGATATAAATGACAAAATTTCATTCATCCTTCTTCCTACACTGTTTAAAGGTAAATTCATAAATGTTTGCCAAAATTAAACTTATAAACAAATTATTTTTTCTATAAAATAAAGAAGAATACGATATTTAAACAACAATAGAATTTTAGAAAGATGATATTGTTGAAGTATTAAACTTTTTCCTTTACTATAAGTATTATATTTCAAACTATATTCTCTTGTTTAAAGCTGGTTTTTTCCTTACTTAAAATTTTCACGTTTCATTCAATTATGAAACAGGTTTATTGTTTTATCTCATCTATTATATGCCGATGGTATGTTTGTTCTATACGTCTCGTTATTACATTCCCTTCTGTATAGTTTAGTTAGACGACAAAGTGCTGGTACGTCAAACTTCTCAACTTTTAAATTTATATTTCTGCTCCAATTTATTTCGAATATTAGTTAATATATTTTTTTTACTTATCATAATAGACATTTTGCAAAAAGAAAATTCTAGAATATAATCAAATTTTTCAACTCATTCCTGAATTCCGCTTTAAAAAAGAATCTTCTCACTTATATGTCTTCTCATTCAATCCAGTTTTGGTGTATCGCTCGGCCTTTGGTGCATCTGTCTATCTGTCTATGCATTGTGAATGTGTGTTCGTTTGCTTGTGTATGTGTGTGTGTTGATGTGTCTGCAGCATCAATGTTCTCAAAGGTAACGACCGATTTCGATTTTTGCATCTGAGAGATAGTTGCCTGCGCTGCTTCTTATATTTCGTTATTATAGGTTCACAAAATGTATATATATAAAAGTTATTTTACTTGGATTAAAAGCATCAGAGATCAAATTCTGAGTTCCTTTATTTTATTTCTTTGATATAATTTAATTCAATACTTTTGAGATCAAATCGTCACAACTAAAAGTAAGTTAGATACAAAAACAAAATTATAGCATTATACAAATTTTCACTAAATGAAATATTTTTTGACAACACTTTAACATATGTAATATAAACTTGTGAACGCTTTTCTTATTGAAATTAAAAAAAACTCTTAGAAAACTAAAAATGGCGTCAAAATATCAGCAAGGAAATGCATCACCGAAAGAAAGTCTACAGTGCAGTGTAAACAGCTTTGCAGTTGTTATGTATGCGAAGGATATAGAAAATTTAACGAACATCGCTAGGGCAATACTGTGTATTGATAAAATATCAAATAACGAGAGACGTTTTTGACTTCGCGAAAAGAACACTTAGCCGTGTGAACCAGAATATTCCTGATGCCACACAAGTCGTGGGATGACACTGCTATCTTAAAGTTGGGGTAAACTTGTTTTCTTAGATGTAGGTTATAAATTTCCGTTACGTAATTTCTTTTATAATAAGCGACTAAGAAAGTTTCGTAGTTTTCCAGGAACCTCTTGCGACCGTGAATTTCAACCTATCGTATATAAATCGTTAGAAAATATTTATCTATGTCAGTTAATATCTGTAATTAAACAATCATCCACAACATTTTTTTTTAAGCAAAGTTTCTGACATTTGTATAACAAACACCTATACATTGGAATGGAAATGTCAGGAGGCAAAACAGTTTCAAAGTTGAACTAATGTATTAAAATTTTATAGAAAAAAAAAATCACATCAATTATGAAATATTACATACATAAATGGAACATTTTTTATAGTGTGATAAACATACATAAATATTTATTTACCTTTGCCTCCGAACATCCAATTAAATTTTAATGTATTCAATTTAACTTTTATACTTGTGGGACGTATTTCCATTAACATATTCAGGAATATTTTGTTATATTTTCATATGTTTTTCCAAGCGGAAATTAATTTCAATAAAAACAAATATTGTAGCGTAAAAGTGCGATACTTAACTGTTTTGTGAACTTTGAATTTATTTAAATAGGTACGCTATCAACACGAGTCAATTTTGTTTTAGAATAGGTACTACATGTACTTGTAGCTTGCTTTTTTTTAGCAAAAAGTTACGAAAATGACAATGCTTTATGATATAAATTTACTAAGAATAAATTTCAATTGAATTAAGTCTTTGTATTGTATAATCTATATTAAAAAGACAGACAGGCATTAAGATAAACAGACTATTGAGCCAGTATGTAAATATCTATTGGTGATTTTATTTGTGTTGTACAAAGAGGTTTCATCTTTAGCATCTTGCTTAGCTTTCCGAATGTATACAATTATGTCCCATACAATGTTTCTAATGATAAAATAAGAAATTATATAACACCCTTAATGACTTGGCCGAAATAAACTTGATTGGACAGTAATTTGAGGCTCTAGATCTGCTCACGATAATAAATTAATGACAAAGGAAGTTTAACTCAACATGACTATGGACTGAAACACCTAGTCGGTTAGTATACCAGGATTATTATTTGTTAAAATAACATGTTGGCTAAAAGTTGTAAAGTTGTTGGTTTATTTAGACATTATATCCAATGTATAGACGTCTTCAAACGTAATAAATAATATAATTAAAATGTTTTATAGGTTAATCGGTTAAGTTAATATGTAAATCAGTTTTTATAAAGAACGTGGGTCATTTCATACAATACAAAGATTTTCCACATATGCTTGTATACGTTAAAATTGAAAATTTCTAAACGTTTTGAATCTTAATACACCATCAAAATGTTATCCAAATTCCTCTGTTTGCATTGAGTATTTGCCGTTAGTAATTATGTCTGCAGCTACAGCGTTCGCAGAAATGAGATTTGGCACCGGTCCGAAGGACTAAGTGAAAAAGGACGGAGGTTCTTTATTGTTTAACGAACTGTAGTAATCCATTCAGACTCACGTCATAGACTTTTTAACAGTTTTACATTGCAAATTCTTTCTATCCTACAAATAATTCCTTCTAATATGAGATAATCAAAACATAGAATTCCAGATATGTATCTAGTGTTCCAATTACGGAAGTTAGTTTTAATTCAATTATACATTTATCAGATCTGTCAATAGTACAGAACGTTAATTGACTATGAAACGCAACTGTGAAACTGGTACGCTTCGACGTGCCCGTCTCAGTTCTCAACCAATGGCTTAATGAATTAATAGCTTTATTTTACATGATATTTTCTATAAACCGATGAGATACAAATTATTGTATTAATAGTAGTGTAAATTAATATATTGTTTATTCTACTTTCACTCTAGGATAGAGGCAGTTAGTAACGTTTATAATTCTTTGTTGTGACTTAGAACTTAGACAGTAAAATTCAAATATGAATGTATCCTATAGTATAGATATTATTATTTTTCTATGGATATCATATTCGGTAACGAATAAAGATTCCCTAAATACACAAATATTTATAACGGCAATCCGTCATAGAACTTGTTGGAAAATTATAATCCATAAATTAATTTTCAATAAATTCTACATCATAGAGTGTTTATTTTTTGTTTCACTAGTAAATGATTTCACGATAAGACACATATTTGCCACCGCGGCCCCTCGTGGCAGTTAATTCAACTTTTTTATAAGTATCATTGATAAATCTCAAACTATTAAAGGAATTTAATAGAAAAAACTTTCACACCCAATTCTTTTTATTTCTTTTGTTTACGGTCACAAAGAGATTGGTATTATTTTATATAATAATATACAGACCATATAATTGTGTAAAAATGAACTGATATGTACTTAACATTTGTAGGTTATCAAACTTACAAACAATACATTTTATAATATTATCATAGAAGTGATTTCGGAGTTTCACAGAATGCTTTTATTAATTTCAACCCTAATAGGTGAAACTTCGCCAAGTAACATCAATTACAGTTATATTGGATTCTACATTACATTTCAGAATTCACGAGTTCCTTGATTCCTTAGGTTTCTGGTGCACATATTGTCAACTAAGATTTTAATGGTACAGTTCTTTATCATTATTAGAATATAGAGAAATCGAACCAAATTATTACTATTTACACGCTTATCTTTACATAGTAACGCAAGTAAATAATTTTCACTGAAATTAAAAATGTAGTGTATTGCGCTTCAAGCGTTTCTAAAAAAAATTCAAGCTTAGAATCAAAACCAGAATTTTTTTAGTCACCTATTAAATTAATTGCATTATTGTAATAAATTTAAATGAAATGCACAAAAAATTGTATAATCAAAAAAGTATAGTTATCTTATTTATAAGATTATTTTAATAAAAGAGATCATCAAGATCTATTATAAATAATTCACAACGAAAACGTTAAAGCCGCCATTCCTGCGTCAATTAAACGTTCTAGATCTACTTAAGTTGTTGGAACTGTGTAATTGTATTCGCTCCTTAATAAGGAGCTCGGTCTTACCTCGTAAATATAAAGCACTTTATCTTGTTTGTCGTGAATTCTTAGATGTAAACTGAGAGACCCTAAGGTTTTCATGAATGAAACATCGACATAAATGTAAAGAACGGTTCGTTACACGAAAGCCATTAAATTAACGCCTGCACTCTAAGTCTTTCAGTTACAAATACAAATAAATTAAAAAAAGATATTTTACTTTTAGGATTGGGTTTACTAGACTTTACAACATACCATAAAAATTTAATTTGTCATGTCGCTTATGACGGTATTAAAGGTTAATTGTTCAGCAAATTAAAATTACATTTTAATAAAGTTATTTTATAAAATTTTGATGTACTATTGTATTTTAAAGTCGAAATTAAGAATATTAGCCCATTTCTCATACATACTACTAGATAGAGCATGTAATTAAAAAATCAGTGATCAAAATACTCTTTGTACGTAATCTTTTTGAGTAAATTTTAAGAACTATTACATAATGCCCCATTTTTTCTCTAGTAATAAATATAAATCTCCCCTGCCGGGCTTACTTTTGTAATTTACATAAATAACTTATACCATTTCGTAACAACTTTCTATAGCTTAAAATTCAAATGGATTTTTGTAAAAAATATTTGCAAGGGAAAAAAACAAAAATATTCTGATAAATAATTCAAATATATATCTCTTATTTAACAGTTTCAACGTTTCACTGCAAACTGAAAGTCACACGAGATTAGAGGCTCAAAAAGCTTTAGATAAATGAATTGGTTCTCTAATGGACAGGTGCAAAATTCGAGTGTGAATTTCGTCTGTGATAAACGGATTGCTTATTGGAATCAACGATTTTACTGGAATCTTCAATGAGAATGTCGTGGAGGATGGATTAATTTTCCAGTAAACGTAACATAGACAAAGGATGTAATTTATGAGACATCAATTTCGAAAACTCTACGTTACGGTAAACCGTTAAGGGAGTTCCTGATTTAAAAATTAATTCTAAAACATATAACTGTTTTTTCGATTTTATTATTCATAAGTTGTTTTTTAGGACAAAATTATAAGCAAGCAATTTAATCCGCTAAAATTTTACATAGACAATATTAAATATTTTAACATACATGTCAAACTCTACCATAATATACAAATCTCATTTATACGTTTAATACGAAAACATCGTTGTAATGTATCCTAGTACGTTTTCAGTTTTCAATCTGTCATGGAATAGACCATCAGAAATTGCATCACCAATCATGTGTTAGTTAAATATAATTTAAATTTATTTATTATTTTTAAATTTACTGAATAGTTTCTACTTTTTAAGCGATAGTGCAAAACCAACATTTCTGATTGTCTTTGTTCACAGTGCGAAATGAATGCACGAATAGGTATTGTTTTTTATGGAGCGTAAATCCAATAAAAAGCAAAGCTTGGACGTTGTGTTTTCGTTTTACTATTCTGTGTACTGACAAAACAATTTCAAGAACAATAGCTTACAATAGGATGAACAAAATCTAAAGCGACATATTAATAGTTATCGGATGAATTCTCTCATTTTAGTTACCGCTTGACTGACTGTCCAAATGCAACTATGATTTAGGTTTAGTTCTCACTAGAATAAAGAGTAAATTATACTTCTTTACATTTCCTTAAACATATTTAGATTTTACTATTCGATGTCATATAACGGTATGGAATATAATATTGAACAATTAATTAAGTCTCATGAACAATTTGCCAGAGTCTACACGTAAAACTCCGTCCAGGTATGCTTTCAAATATCAAGTAAGGTCGGATTGTTTAAACTTTAAAGAACCTGTTTCTTTAATATTTATGAACCTCCTTTTATCTTTCTTCATTCAATCATTTATAACATACATTATTCTACATCTTCCTTTTAATAATTTATTTGTTTTTTTTTTTTATATCAAAATTACTTTTATATATTGTTTTTGATCATGCCCAGTTCTTTTTCTTCGACATTCCCAATGTTATCCGGTGGATAGGGCATTTTAGCACTAACTACATATTTTGTGAATCATGTCTGCTAAGAAGATAAAAAAATATATTACCGTTGTCATAAATAGTTTATGTAATAATTGATCTCTTTAAAAAAAGAAAACAAAATATCCCAGTATATAAACGAGAGATGAAAAGTTGGAAATTGCCATTTTCAGAGGAAGCAGTTTCTTCAGGCCGACAAACTAGTTACCTAAAGGCATGTCTGATAGTCTGATAATTTAAACGGTTATGGATGTTATTGTAAATTGTACATTGAAATTATTTGGACTTATATATAACCTTTAATTTTTAACTTCTATTATATTTTCTTATATCTATAAAATGTAACTAGCATATGTATGTAAAATTTGTGGAAAAATTTATTATTAATAAAATGTATAATTTTTTATGTAATATGTGAAAAAATATTTTGTATGATTGGTAAATGAACTCAATGGAAAGATTTAATGAAACAAATAAAAGTTTAAGGAACGATTTACGAATATTTTCGATCAATATCAATATGATTTCGATACGTAACTCATGAGTGGCATTAAGATAGTTACGAAACATTTTATTTATAAATAAAAATCTTACAAGCTATCCTTAAATATCTTTAAGAGCATCTTTCAGGATTTTTTTCTACAACATTAAAAAAGACAGACCACCAGTACCGTCTCTTTTAGTTACCTTTTGAATTTTCTGCTTTAGATATTTAACCAAAATATCTCAAAGCAAGACATTCTTGAAGATTTTTTTTTATAAAAATACTCAACCTCTTGGAAACTTCTTATCTAAATAAGGGCCATTAGTTATGATACTACACTTTTCCTGCTTTTAAAATAGATAACGTTCAATCAAAACATTGTAGTGATAATGTAAATTTGACCTCTTTTAAAGTGTAAATTCTTTTTAAAAGGATATTTGATTTGATTTGATTTTATAAACATACAAACATTTTGAGTGCATTAAAAAGTCAAAGCGTCTTCATATATTGACATTAAGTTACTGGTAATTCCATATTAGTATCAGTTGTTGCGAATTCTATAGATTTTTTTTTACACTAAGTTAATAAAATAATTTAAAAACTTTTTACATTTTCTTATAAATATTTAATTAGTTAAATACCTTCTGCTCTTCAGAAAGGGCTCAAATTTTTTATAACAAATATTAAATCAACTTTAAGTATAACACATAACTTTTACTTTTCAGTATTTCCTTTTCTTGCTCTAAAATCTTGGATGTTCAACACTAGACCGAGTCTTGCGCTTCACAAAGGAAATACAATTAAAATTATAGTACTATGCGAGCACCATAAGTCAAATTTATTGTGATCCATTATTATAATAAAATATATTAAATGAATATATGAAACTCTTGGAAATACATAAAATCTACACAAATATAACTTAAAAAAATATGTAGCTATGCTCAGGCTAACAGCTGGCTTACTCTCTGAACTGAGTATTCTTGCAGTTTAATTCTATTTGAATTTGAAAATAAAAAACGTTTAAGAAATGCATTGCTTACCAAATTTTAAATATTAAGATATAAGAATGGTCGTTGAAGAAACTGTGTGGATACTTAAAACCTTAGAATTCTTAGACATTCGTTTAAATGAGACAAATACTGTTAAAATTTTTATCAACAAAGATGAGAATAATTTATATGAACCTACAGTTATACATAATAACATCTCTACATCATAAAATAATAATCTCTAACCTACAAAAAATAGCTGTGAATTCACTATACGAATCATATTTTTAATTATACGTGGCTGTAAAACAAAAATGAAGATTAAAATCCTGAAACCTTGCGCGTTCAAATTGCAAGACTTATAAAATTACATAAATGGTAAAGTTAGGATCTGGTAAAGTCCCAAAAATGAAAACAAAATTAATCTTCCCGTGAGACCTTAGCTATGGTATAAGGCTCTTGTTAACTGTAATGAAATACGTATCACTCAAATGTGTGTCCCTTTTTTATATTTTATAAAACCGTACTCCACTATGATACATGACTTATCCTGTTATATTCAATTGTTCTGTATATTATTTCATCAACACACTGAATATTAATTGCTTACTTTGTTCTCTGTTGTAACTACGTCAATAGATTTATCTTCTTATTCAATTTAAATTTATAAATTTAAATGATTACATTACAACTGTTATCATTATTTTATTAGAGATTATTTTTTGAAATTATATAAAAAGCGAAGATATATGGTAATTGTTATACTAATTATAATATTTTAATTATTCAGTCAATAGCAATATGGTGCTCAAATTAGTAGTAAAAAACAAAAAAAACAACAGTAATGTAACAGCAACGTTAAGTTCAATCGATAAAATAAATGACGTAAGTTATTATTGAGGTTTATGTAACGTTAATGCTCTTCAAATTGTTTCTAGAACACAGTATCAAAACGAATTCGTTCTATTTGAATTGTATTTCATGTAGTTTGATTTTCGTACTATATATTCTTCAATATTTACTCTATCTACATCATAAATTTCAACATTAGATTCAATATTTTATTTGTCTTATTATTTTTCTAAGTTTAATGGTTTATTTGGATTTAAGAAAACTTTGAACGTAAATAGTATTTACTTTGGTCGAAAAAATTTTTACAATGACATAACAATATATATATATATATATATATATATATATATATAATTAGAATGATAGACAACTATAAAACAACTAACAAGAAAATAAAATAGAAAATATAGATTTTAATAGCCTTGTTATATAATAGATGTATCCATAAATTTATAATATTCCTAATGATATAAATAATGATGAATGTTTATTCAAATGGCTAAGATTCGAAAAGAAAATATATGAGAGTGTTAGAAATATATACCTCGCTTTACAAATTACAATGGAGAAGTAATTTATTTATCCAAAGCCGACAAAGCCCCTAACTTTGTGTGTCACTCAATTTGAAGGGATACTTTAAAATTGCAGGCAAAGGGATGTATCTGTTCAGAATATTTATTACAACGTTTAAAATTACGTCTGTAAAAACAATTTAAATACTATAATTATCTAACTCTAACCCCCGGACATTAAAGATCATACAGTATAACCTCATATACTTAAAATAAACTATTTTAAACTTATTTGTGAAACAAACCCTCCTACAGTCTTCTCAAAAATAATTGTTGGAGTTTAAAATGTTTTGTTAATGGATTATTGTCATTTTCCTCTTTGGTTAACTTTTTATATGTTGCACTTTTTAAAATTCTTTTTTTTTCAAATTTAATTTTATTAATATTTTCTTTTTTCTCGAACTCACCCAATAAGTGGCAATCCCCATCAATGTTTTCAAAAATACTACTAAATAGTTTACACGTATATTATAGTAAAAAGTATATTTCTAAAAGTCACAAACTGTACCTTACTAAACGTTTGCCAGAATAGAAGAACAGCAATGCTATCACATTTCTTGTGTGGTATCAGGTATACATTGGTTTTCACACGGCCAGGTGTTAGTTCCTCAAAGTCGATAGCGTCACGCCTTTTATGAAATTTTAGCCACAGAACGGTGTGCTCCGGCGATGTTTGTTAATTTTTTTAATATATTTTTCACGAACGTAAGATATATATATATATATTACAAATACTATTATTAAAGAAATGTACTCTCAGCATTTAATTAAACTTGATAGCGTTGTAATATAATGCCATTATAATAAGAAGATTATACTTTAAATTTATAGCAGTCAACCAGCTTGAAATACGTTATTTTAAATTCGGTTAAGGGTTTTGTTTCTTTTTTATGCAACGACATACATCGTTCATAAAAAAATTGATTAATAAATATTGTAGAATAATATAAGCATAATATACTCGGGAACAATACAAAGGAGTGTTAATGAAATTAATCGGAGGTTGTCTATTCGGTTTTCAAGAAGTATATATTTTTATAATTTTATTTATATTTTATTCTTTTTAATATATGTGTGTGTGTGTGTGTGTGTGTGTGTACGGTTTTACAGAATTAAAATGAGACATAAAAACTATATGTATAATTTTAAAATATAAGTAACCAAGATGTCATTTTTAGGTTGTACGCATTGTAGGCTTTCCGTAAACAGCACCTCCCGATGCATTTTCGGAATTTCTAGTTCGAAATATCTTGAGAAATCTTTAAAACAACGCTCTTATTCTATAATGAAATTAAACCTAATATTAAATTTAAGAGTTCGTTACTAAGACCAATTGTTCTATGGGTAATATTTAGTAGGCATTTTGCTGCTTAATAATAGTAGCGTCAAGTTTTGAATTGAACCGTAAAGTAATACATATGAAATAAATCGAAAAATATAGTTTATTTTAATGGAAAAGTGTTGGGCATCAATATATCACACGTACCAGCTTAGATTTTCAGACGATTTAATCCT
This sequence comes from Danaus plexippus, assembly GCF_018135715.1. Lineage (NCBI taxonomy): Eukaryota > Metazoa > Arthropoda > Insecta > Lepidoptera > Nymphalidae > Danaus > Danaus plexippus. Next base: position 6,191,104 of record NC_083540.1, on the reverse strand, counting down.
CTTTTCAAGCGACCCCAATACACTACAAATCAAGCTTTTAGAAAAATCCTCGGAAAACTGGAATATCAGCGAACACAAGCAAAAATACGTTGATTATAAAAAGACTAAATCTGCACAAAAATGAACAAAAAAAGTATAAAACTAAAATAGCCATCTTGTTCTGACGTAGATTTAATAAAATCTGTCGAAAATACTGAAATTAGAAAAGGATTATGAGAATTCACAATATTTGTATATCGAAGCGTAACAAAACACAACACCGGCATACAGATGTAAGATTTGATTATAAATTCACTCAAAAGAGCCGCGGTACTTAAAAAATAAATAAATGCTCACGAAAGTCTTCGATCTCAATAATTGAGGTAGATTTAATAATTTTGATAGGTACATCGTGCAGATTTATTTAAATAGTTACAAAGATATATAAGCCAATAGACCTGGTTAATATCCTGACAACCTTCACAGCAAACACCATAACAAAGAAAAACACTTTTGCAGCAGCAATTATTTCTGCGGTAATTAAACGAGCTACATCTAATAAAGCTGTTGGAAATGTCTAATTATATTCACAACATAATTAGGAACCGTTTTACCTCGTAAATACTTGAAGTATTCATTTTGTTTGCTTTCATGAGTTTTGAAGAGAAATTGAAAGCATTGTTCACGTTTGTCTTTTAACCCTAACAAATAGGATATTCAGTAAATGTGAAAAAGAGAACACGTGAAACAAAAAAAAAACTTTCTCATTATACTATGATGCAACGGGTTAGTTACTAAAAGGTCGTCGAAATTTCTTTTTCACTAATAGAAATTAATTTTTTTGCTCAACGCATAAAATTTTGGTGGTTTAAATTAATATTGGGATATAAGTCAAAAATTATTATAATACATGCAAATGTAGGTAAATAATTTGTTTGAGAATTGAAAACGTTTTATTTATTGTAAAGAAAATGATGTAGATTTTTATAACCAAATAAACAACTAACTCATTACCTAATAATAATCAATGTAATGGATACCGCTTGATTACACTTTATTCGTTTCATATGCTAATACTATTAAATAGTTTTATTCGAGACTATTCAATTGAAATGTGAATCAATATTTCCAATTCGCTATTCATTTGTACACCAAATTCACGATTGATAGATCATTAAGAAGGATCGTTGCAAATTTGTAAAACAAAGATGTAATTTCAGGTACAGTCCAATACGATTTAAGTGTTCAATTTAACTGAAAGCAAATAAACTAATTAATTATTCGTTATATTTTTTTTTTTTTATAAACGTATACATTTCATCGGTATTTGGTTCAGAATAGAAAACATACATAGATATGAATGTGTACTTTAAAAATTTAATAAATTAGATTTTTTTTTTTTTTGACTTGGTTCAGTCATTATTCGCATATACAAAAAAATATTTAATTGTAGCTAAAAGATGCTGTATGGAAACAGTGCTGCATGAAACCCAACAAGGTATTAATTTATTTTGCTGCTAAGAAAATAATACACAAGAAAAAAGATTGAAAAATATTATTTGAGATTAACCACATTTTTTGTTAATATATGTATTTTATAATATCAAAATAATTTTAATATAAACTGCCGATTATAAATAAAACAAATTTCTTGCAATATTCATTCATACCGTATAGTTCATTCAAGTTGATGAATTTTTATTTAATGTAAACGGTATGAATTCAGACTGCCTCTAGCCTTAAACAGGATTAAAAAATCAATCACGCCAGCCACAGCTGCGATTCCATAAATAGCTGGCACATTTAAATGAACAGTACTTTTATAAATAATTTATTTGTTTTTCTTTTACCAGACTACAATAACTTTTTATAGAGCTCAAATAAAGGAAAACAAAATATCCAAAAACACCCCTAGGTCATTTATTATTATTTACATAAATAAATATATATGGTTTTTAATCCGTTCTCTTCCACTAATATCACTCCTTTCTGCTTTTATTATAATATCATTCTTTACCAAGTTATTGCTAACCCTAAAGACAAATTCCTTCTAAGCAATAAATAAACATTCTTGTATGTTATTAGAATTTTCATCGTTATTATTTCTGTTATACATTTTTTTTTATGCTGCACCACTATTATTAGTTACTTTTATTGCACACTTTTTAGTTCAAGGTTCGTTTAATATTTTTTTAACTAAGAAATCACTCTGAAAATTCTTTCCTCATAAGAATTGTTTAACTCTGTAATTTTGACTCATGTTTATTAATATTATATATTTATTAAAACATTATGTTTACTCATATATATTTTTTAAAAACCAACAAATATTCTTATGATGTAATCCAATAAACCGAACTATCACAATGTTTGTACACGGACTTATAAAATTACCTTTCAAATATAAATATTATTTGGGTAAGGAAAATCTCTGATGTTATCTTGTGAAAATAAGAGCTCGTATACAGATTATTCAATAAGCAATTTCTGTTTGGTTTCTACGGTTACTTTCAGCGCAATAATATAAGTTTTTAAACAACGAAGCGACAAAAAAAACTTAATTCATTGCAAATTTAACAAAATCGTCACGAGCATAACTAACACTAAGCAATGATATCAGCAAAAAAAATTTTACGTAACTTTAACTTATAGAACAAAAATTACATATATCATATCAATGAAGATTTTTATCATATAATTTTCGTTTTACGAATTTTGTGGCTACAATATTTTTCCCCTAATATATTTATTCTGTAGGAATATTTTACACAATCCCTTAACAAATTGTCGTGAATAAGTGTCGCTTACATTATTACTATTTCAAAGAACTAATATAAATATATCCAACTGGCGTTGACATTGAAACTATCAACAACTTATTCATGAATTCTGGAGTCATATTTTATTATAATACTAAATTATCCGTCTGAAATACATTATCCAAAAGTAGGAAAAATGTTTCAACTCTCAGATGAAATTACTATCTCGTGGTAAATATCACGTTGTCTTGTGCCAAATATCTAAGAAGATATTATTTTACTTCCATGACGTAACTTTTTATACTATCATACTATATCCACTTTTATGTTTGATATTGGAACATGAAAAGCGAAAGGATTTGTCAATATTTTTTTTTCCATTGATATGCTAAAATATAAAGACAAAAGATTCATTTATATAATTTATTTTCATTATTTTATGTTATATATATCTTCTAGTTGTGTAATGTTTATATTAATATCATAAAACCAAAGTGTATTGGAGTTTCTCATCTTATGCACGTACTGCAGCTTTAAACAATAATAGCGCTGCGGTAGAATAATCCATATTCATAGTTTGCGCCACAGAGAGCTAGATATGTTTAATATTTGATAAATAGCAATAGGAACCATCTTAAAATTAAAGTAACTTCCTACTTATATACAGTTAAATAGCTATGAGCAGTCATAATAATTTGTAAAAATGTGAGTATGTGTGAAGCCTACAATTTAAAAAAAAAAAAATTCTAATAAGTCCGACGGAAAGTGAAATCGGAAATATAGAACTTTATAACAGTTCTATTGAAACAAATTATTAGAATAAAACATAAAAGAGTAAAGTTTCAATGAGAAAACTACTAGTTTTGTAAATTATACAATGTTTGTGTAAATTATGAAATGTTTTATGTTCATAATATTAAGAGATTTCACAAAAAAGTGTTAGCCAAAAGAGAACTTCAATTATATTCTTACACCTAGCGACTTTCATAAATAAATGTTGTTTTATAGTAAGGTAAAGTCAAATGAAAGTAATTACGATTCGCTTCCTTGACGCGACATTTCTTAATTGACCTTACGACAAGGCAAAAGTTCTACATTTGTTAATTGGAGTGTTAAATTAAGTCGCCTTCAGAACTGGGCGGCGCAAAGAAAGAAAAGCAAGGAAAAAACTAAATACAATCTCGCATTAATTATAACGAAGTATTATTATCTCAAAATTTGTTTTTATTTGCAATAAATCAAATTAATTTTATTAACTTTTGTAATAGAAACTTTTTTGAATTTGAATTTATTAACCAACATTGTTGATTGAAAGAACTAATAATTGATTCTATGTAAAACAAGTTTATTTATTATAAGCAACAAGACAATACTCTTAATCTTTGTAAACTTGACTATACTCTGGGTTAAAATCTAGGCATTGCACTTGTCTCGCTGACGTTTATTCGTGATTTCGTACCAGTAACTGACGCGATCGTGCTTAAAATGCATACAAAGCTATATGTCTATATTTATCACACACAGAAAATTATATCATGATCCTACAAACAAATCTTTAATCTAAATTTAATTGACAGTTTACTCCTTTTTATATAAAAGGTTAGACATTTCATTTTGAATTTATTTTTTTGTTAACAAATATAAAGCTTCTCTATACATTTTTATGCTCTACAATTTCAGTTTAGATTTTTTTTTACTTTTATAGAAAAGTACAATTGTCATAAAAGCGAAAAATTATTAGAGAAGGTACTTTAATATTTTTTAAAAAGAGTCTGGTTCTTAAATATCTTTTTTTCTAAATTAATTTTTAACTGTCATTTTGAAAGAAAATATGTTTACAACCCTTTAAATTAAAACTTTGTTTTTTTATAGATACCACCTGGTTTTATTAACGTTATTTAAGTTTTTTTTTAATTTTTTATCATATAAGATATATTATATAACAAATAGTTAAATTTGTCATCCAAATATATTAACAAAAGAAGTAGACATTTATAGGCTTACATTATTAAAAAGTACTTAAGACTTTTAAACACAGCCTCATTTCATATCTAAAATATTACTATTGCAACAGAACATTCGCCGCTCAAACACAGCAGTTCAGAATCAAATGTAATGTTAACATTCTGTAGGGTAACGAAAACCTCGCGAATACAAATTCTATACACTTCCCGACGACAGTTTGTAGTTCAAAGCCAGCGATATATATGTCGTACGGAAATTGTGAAACATCTTTATAAGTGGTGTTCAACGAGCGTCTTGTGTTTTTAAGAAACCGTTGAAAACAGAAAAATGAAACTACATTTTTAAAATACGTGAAAATTTAACCGTCCTTGGTTACTTTGTCCAGTATAGTTTTCAACATGATTGTTCATATACGTAACAGTCTAAATAAAACTAATATTTTCGGATACAATACGAGTTTTTTATTATTTTAAACTACATACTCTTGACGTTTCGGTTACTTTGCAGCAACCGTGCTGAAAATATCTCTCAGTAGGTATTGTTATTTCTTTTATTTAAATGAATGAATGAATGAAAATATTGGTTTTATTAATAAATACCCGCGAAAGTCTTGGATATCATCATGTAACAGTCTAGTAAAACTTGAATTGTCCTCAACAAACTTGCAATTTCAACCAAAAGCCGTAATTATTAGAGCCTTAAAATCAAACAGGTAGCATATTCCCAAAAAATACTTGTATATTCCGACCTCGGTCGTGGAACTATGATGAAATCTGCTCAGTTTCCACCCGGCTTAGGACTATAAATGTAATGGTAGACGTGGGGTAGCGAATATGGTAGCTATATCTCAGTATCATCCACCGTTCTGAAAGCGAGCTCTGTGAGATAGAAAAAATAATTAATTAAAACCATAAACACAAATATAACTCCAGGAGGTACTGTAAGACCCTACAAACTTACCGAGAACACTGTTAGACCATGGCCTCGCCTTAGGCCTCAATGGAACATTTTTAGATGTTTGCCACAGAACCGGCAGAAATTTGTAAACGAAGGTGTTCGTCTACCAGGATTGCGAAACCACGGCTCTAATGTACTGTCTAGGTTCCTGAGAGGACCGAAAATCCAAAAATCTTCGTAGTCTACATGTTCGCTCCTATTGGTTCAAAACTAAGCCTCAACGATCTGAATCTGAGGATAGACATATATGTATACTCCCAGCAAAAAAGCCCCTCAAATATAGTCGGGAAACTTTCTTAAGCAAACTGCTTATTCCTTTCTTTACAAAAGAAAAAAAAAGGTAGCACATGAAATAATTCACATCTGTCAAACTATCCAAGTCAAAATATTCGAGGAAACCGTTAGTCAATAGAATCAAAATGTATGCTGACTATTTTTTTATTTTTAAACCGAAGAAATTGCTCTATGCGTATCAAATCCGGCGGGGACGGGATTTTGATTATATGGGGATAGTTAAATCACGTAAGAAGGAGGCAGCTCCACTTACTAGGCCTTGGGGAGATCCAGCGTTCTGCGAACGAACGAGGCCATTAGATTGGAAACGCACCGTACCTCACCAGCGACGGTCTGTATACGGACAGACCTATAGTTAGGGAATACTGAGAGATTCTTTCTTCCTCTACATATAGTATCGCCTCCGGAAACCGATGGACGAGCGCAGCAGCTGAAGGGCTTAAAGTTAACTTATGAGAGGCAAAACCCTCGTCCGCCAAACATTTGTCCTCGCAGGCATGAGCTCTACTCGGCAATTGATAGGCCTTCATATAGGCTCTACGTTTTCGATACATTCGACATGCTGGCAAACTTAAAGCAATAATACGTGAGTACAATTAGTGATTGTTTTGAATTTATCTTTTAGAGGGCATACTAAGGCAGTTTCTAAATAACCACTTCCGTTTAGTTTTTCTTCTTATTAGACTAGAAGAACGTGAAATTAACGGTCGGAAGCAAATAAAATATATTTGCGTAGGAAAATGTATGCCACTTCCATTCCTCCTAGTAAAAACACAGCTCTTAAACCAAAGATGAGCCAAAAAGGGGTTTGGGTGACTGTCACGGCTGGAACAGTTATTAAGGACGTTCACAGACGGCTTGATATAACCAGTAAAACAGGGTTTCGTGTTTCGTGAGCTGATAGACAAACTCACAAATTTCGATAAATGTATTAGAAGGAAAAGCTGGATTACCCACAATTTCAGTCCGCTGCACTCCGGAAACTTTTAAGTTAATTAATATGAAACAATATACATATATCTATTATCTGATTATAAAAAATTTTAGGTATGATAAAGTTTGCAGTTCAAATCATAGATGTTTTTAAATCCAACTACTTGGCATAATATAAAAAAAAATGTATATGGAGTAATCACGTAAAACCTACTCCGCTGATTAAAATAAAGTGATGTGTGCCATTAGCTAGTGAAATGAAGTAATATAATAACACAGGTCTAATTATTTTTAATAATCTCGAGATGGCATATGAAGTTCATATTTATTTTATTGTTATGTGAATGTTGTTCAGATAATTGTACTATTCCATATTCTAAAACCATACTGTGTTAACGTTAAATCATATTATTATATAAATCTAGAAACAAAAGCAACCAATTAATGTTTATATGATAGTTTTGCATAAAAATCTCTTTAAAACCGCTAAATTTGAGTAATAATGAGGTTGTTAATGTAGCTTAAGAATCACTTGTAATTTATTTTCTTATTGTTATTGATTTATTATAATTTAATTTATAGGAAGGTTGTTTACTAACCTACCCTTAATAGGATTCTTCCAACAAAATGCCTTTTAAAAAAAAAAAATATTGAAAAATGTAATATTTTTTAAAGCACAATAAAATGTAATCTACTGGTTTGTATAACTTCAGGAACAAACTTAAACTATACTAAACAAAATATCTTTTATAAAATGCGTTAAGATATTTATACCATATTCTAGATATAGTTTTTTCTTTTCATATCTAATAGTTAATACATAAAACAATGATAGCAACTTAGAATTAATATCGATCGTACGTCACAAATTAAGACCCCATCTAAAATTCATAGCACAGCGTATTCCGTATGCTTGAATGATCACCTTTCACCTCAGTAAGTGACAACCATAGATTTATTTGCCGCTTAACGTATTATATGAAACGGTTTCATTATGTATACACATTTTAGTAGAACAATTAATTTAAGTGTATAAGCTTGTTTCTCTTATGTTGAAATTCGCATGAAATGTCTGATTGGCTGAAATGTTGTAATTTTTATAATTCCAATCTAACACTGAATGCAATATTAAGATAAACCGTTACTGTGCAGCTACGTACAAAATTTTTATTTCGTTTAAATTAAATGAACATTTTACAAAAAAGTTCTAAATGTGAAAACATAAATATCAAAAGAAAAACAATACAATTATATCGTTACACAAACAGTTGGGGTGAAACAAATATTACTGGTTTTCAATTATTAAACAATTTATAATAAAAATATAATTGTGAGAACTTATAACGGACTACCCTCTACCGTATTGAAATAATATCATTTTTCCTATTTTCAAAATAATTAAGACTGAGTTAATTGAAAACGAGTTATATAATGAAAAGCAATACTGGGACGTTATTCGATTATATCAAATCCGTAATTGCTAATAGTAGACGAATAATGAAATGGTAATTTATTTGATTAAAGCCCATATTCACAAATCTATATTTTATTTATCATCTATTATTCTGATACTTTGGATAAAAGGTAAAATTACATAAGCAGAAAATCAGTCTATTCAAAATGGAAATACAAATAAACATACAAACAAAGAATTAATAAATATTAAAAAAAAAAAAACTTTAAATTTGGATTCGTGTATAAAAATTTATAAGCTCTGATAAGTATTTTATTGACTAAAAACTCTGAAGAGTGAAAAATAACAGACTACATCCAAAATAGCACAGAGCATGACATCATTACACAACTGAATAGAATCACCGTATTCTGAACAAATGCTCTCAAACGGACGGCGAGGACACTGTGAATGCACCTGGCAACTCAAACCAATGCACAAACCGTTGCGGTGGTTTATTCCGCATTATTTCTTGGCCGCGGTTAATATTCCGACATCGCGCGAACAACCCCTCGGGGAATACAAATTCTAACATTTCCAGACGAATACGCTTGGCATCCGTCTCAAAAGTTACAAATATATATTTTGAGGAGAAATTGTAGTAACATATCTTTAATATTATTTGCGACGTTTGATTTACATGAATTCTCTCTGGGTGTACATTTTTTTTTCAGAAACATTTTTGTTTAAATAAAATACATGTTTAATTTATTATCTATATATTACAAAAAATTACTTAAATTACATTTTTATAATGTTAGTTTCACTGATACATTACATTTTAATAAATAAATTATTGTCTATGGTAGGTAGATGATTGAATGGGTAGCATTAATAATTAAGTCGTGGCCTCCTCATTCGTTGTGTCTGAATTTTTATTACGTTGTTAAAAAATATTTATCGGCGAAGGTGGCAATAGGAATTAATAAGTCAGGATAAGGAGATCTTTACACGACTTTGTGTATGAACATTTTTTAATATTTTACACATTTTTGATTTTATAAATAAATATTCCAAACCGTACTCACACTGAGGAACTTAATATATTAGTATACGTTAATATTACTTATGAATATTAAATTAAATTTAAAAAAATTAACATAAACATTATTAACAATGTCATGAATAGATTAACACTGAAACAATTGAATCCTAATTCCTAGCATTGACCTGTCAAGTCCGTGTGAACACGCCCTATCACGGGGCGACGTCCCCTAAGGCGTAGGGTTTCTCTGCCCTGGTCCTGAGGTAGTAAATTCCGTCCTTCCTAAAACGAAACAATAGACTTTGATCTCACGACTCGACCATTGTTCCCGCCTCGCTGAGAAGGTTCTTTGTTAATAACGATGGATTTTAGTAGCACTTCAAATAATTTCGTGCATTAAATATTACTTTGTCATTCGTTTAAAACGAATCAAATAAGAATTTGTAACAGAATTCGTTAGGGATTAAATAATGATCATAAAAAAGACGTTAACGGTTCAAACCAAATGTTTGTTATTAATTCCACTATGCGAAGAAATGTCTAGAAATTACTAAGAAATCTGAGAAAACTATTTGTCTAACAAATTTTTTTTTATCGTTTAAAGAGTTAATTAAGCAAAGAGTTACTGAAGTTATTATACATCAAGTCACATGAACATTTTTTAAGACTATTAATACAGAAAACTATTATATGAAAAATACCCATAGTGGATATCGAAACCACCCATGATGAGCTTTTCACCGGTGCCTTTGCAGGAACCCTTGTAGTACAGCTCGTCATAATCAGTGCAGCGGACAGCGGTGAAGGGGACATCTGATATTATGGACTCCGAGAAGAACATATGAGCTCTGTTGTGTGCACACAAACCTGTAATGAGGTGCTCACAATTTAATTCTCTTAAATGCACTTATTAAAATTTTCCTCTATATATCTAACCATCTTGTAAGTTACTAAGTTATATAATACTTTGCACAACACCTTAACTAATTTTTCTATAAAAAAAAATATATTTTAATTAATTTGATATTCGTCAAGTTGAGCCTGATTTTTAAACCATTAAAACCTTTAAATATTCTGCCAATAAGCATTAGTTATGAATTTCGTAAAGTAAAAATCGTAATACAGGCTTATCTGTAAAAAAAATTTTAATCTCATAGTAAGAGCTCTTTTTGCTCAAATTCATTACTTAACGCTTGTAAGTTATCTAAATGTTATGGTCTTCATTTTTTAATACATCAAAGGAGGTACGCATTCTAAATAAACCTGTACTTGTACAAATAGAAATGCTTGCGCAAATAGAAATATTTTCAAATGTACCATTTTCCTTGCACTGATTATTTAAAATGTTGTCGTCGCGTCTATTGCATGTCTTCTAAAAGTCTAAAAGTATTTTTAACGACATTGGCGTACAAAAATGTTTCGAATTTTGCTTAAATTATATAAATTTTATTCTTAAGCATAGCATATAAGCATATTTTTAAGGATGTATTGTATAATATATATAAAGTGTTTCTTTAATAATTATGCAAAATGGGATAAGGATTTTGAAATAACTTTTATGTCATTTGATATACTGAGATCGATAATGGATTATATGCTTAAAGTTTAGTTATTTATATCTATAAGAAAGGTGTAATGCCAAATATTCAAATATCCCTATCCATTTATAACATAAACATATTTATGTGTTATGTAATCCAACACAAATGGCTATTGCCTTTTAGTTAAAATAAATCAATAAACATTTATTACTAGTATTAATTTTTGTCTGAGACTACACTACTTATCCCGTGAGAGTCTTAGAGTGAAAAGTAACTTGTAAATTATTGCAGAACTACATCAACCTTCATATAAACTTAAATCGAAATTGTTTTGCTGTTTTTTGGATGATTCAGTAACACAAAAAACTACAGACTATGTTTATATTCACACACGAACATTTACACCCACATATATATTACTATTTTGACAAAATCTTTTCGAAAATTTAAAAAATTTAGCGAAATAAATATATCGAAATACTTTCTTGTTTTCTGGTCGTTTCATAAGTAGTACTTATCTGTATTTATGTTAAGCTTTTAGAGCATATTGCATATTAGGTTATATTATAGCCCCGGGGAATAAAAACTAAAAGCACTTATAAAATTCCCTTATATTTGTAACTTTTATAACAAAACACTAATTTTCGCTTAGTAACTTGCCACTTACAAAACTAATCTCATCTTTTCGAAAACGTTAATTCTAAATAAAAGGAACTTATTTTTATCTAAAGGAAAACTATTAATATTGAAATAATATTACTGCACAGAAACAAAACAAACATTATTTTTACCATTACTTGAAATATTTAAAGAGATTTCTAAACAGACTATTTTTTTAAACCTGTTTTTATTAGGAAACCATCAATTTATGTATAAAAAAATACATTGTGATTACATTACTTCTATTTTATAAATCAATTGCAACATTCATCAAAACAATTTAATTCACTATTTACAGAACAATAAATAAACAGAGCTATGTAATCTATTATTTGATGTACAAATTATTAAACAGCTATTTTTGTTACCTCTATAATCAATACCACACCCAGGTTGTCGGGTGCCACCGTTAGGGTAAAAGTCAATGTGACCGAGGGGGGAAGCAAATCCGAGATAGCCTCCGCACGTGTGAATGACTTCCACATGTCTTGCGTCGTGTTTGTCCAAGCGAGCATCCTTATTACCCAGAGTAAATAAAGGTAATGCTGGATCAAGTCCTGGTATAAACAATTAACTGTACATAGATTCTCTTAATTGTTTTAGATAACATTATATGCAATCATACTCGTCCCAAAAAAAAAAGTACGATTTTTCTTTATAAAAACTGTTATTCATTGTTGATTCATTATAAAAACGTGTCTTATTTTAGAGTATAATCCTTTAGAGCTATCCCGTTTAAGCGTCAAATATCATTTATTATTAACGTTTATTTCCACTATTCCAAAAGGCACCACAGTCTACAAATTCTCTATATATAAACCCCTACTAAAATATTTGTTGCGCTCTGATACCCCGCTATATTTGCACGTAGCTCTTTCAATATTCATCTCCAAAGCTCCTAAGTTGAACAAAGGGGGAGAACCGCTAAGTAATGACGAAGATACTATGGGCTTCTTTCTATGACGATTCAGGTACACTTTTTAATATTTTTTCATTCACACAGTGTACGTGGGTTTTATATAGAAGATAGAAATAGAAAAACTTTTTATGAGAACTTGGACGATATTAACACACAATATTTTCATCATTGAAACAGATATTTTAAAATTGAAAATCGGTAAGTTAAAATTTTCTTAATAATTTCTCTAAAAACACTTTTATTTGGAAGAACTCAAATCGAACGCATTCTAATGAGATTTTCTAGAAGAGTAAAATTAATTACTATACTTACCAGTAATTGTATCAATAGGACCTCCGCGCACATAAGCTCCCGCAATACCTACAACATGTGCACCCAGACTATGCCCAATGAGATGTAAATCATCAGCTGAAACCCCTTCTTTAATCAAAAAGTTGATGAAGTCTGTAAGGAGACGACCGACCATTGCCACATTGTAACTTGCTAAAATATAATTTACGTTTGCCGCCGTTCCCCAATCCACAACTATAATATTAATGTCGCTTACGTTAAGATATGCTGGAATAAAACATTCATTTAAATTAATCATAAAGAAATATAATCTAATGTTATTTTATAAAACCTACAGATAACACATACTTTAAAATTTAATTGTTATAACAATTAGAACACCAAAACGTTTTTATATGGGATATATCAATAATCTGAAGTCATGTTATATTTATAACACTAGAATTACATGTAAGTCAAAAGTGCTTTTTGCTTGATACGATAAAGATACTATTCAAATTAAATATAATACCACAAAAGCCAGCTAAAAGATGAAAACCGTAGCAAATTGCGCTTTAAGCGTACTTTTATATGAATTTCGTGGACCGTAATTCAAAAGATCGTAATGACGAGAAGCAATTTACATTAAGGATATAAAAGCTAAACGTAGCAGCACTTTACTGCCTTCCGTCGCTTAGTTCTGTTTCCTGCTGCTCCGGTTTCAAGGAGACGTGTATCGGGTTCATATTAATCTCGTTGACTACTTTATAGTTTGTTTGACATTTATTTGACTGAGAATCTTAAAGAATATAAGCTCTAAAGTGCTGTTTTCAACGCTTGAAGAACGTTTAACGTTCCTTTTACTATACAATAAACATGTGAACTATAAAGTACCATATAAATGCCAGAACTTCAATTATTAATGGTATATTATAGTATTCTCATGCGACTGATATAATAGACCCATTATATTTATCTAGCCTATGTCGCTCTGTGATAACTAATGAATTAAAATTTTGATCATTTGATCGTTAAACAATAAAACCGCGCTATATTCATCACACCAAACGTTAATCAAAGCTTCTAAAATACATTAACGATTCTATCAGATCTACTAAAATGAAAATACACCAACCATTGATTACAATTTGTGATTAGCTCGACGGAATATTAACCTTTTGATATCAGGATAGATCTGAATATATCATAATTAAAACCAATTTATATGTAATTGATTCCCAAGATACTCGTGATATAATGTACATACCTATATAGTTCTAGTTTAATTTAGAAGTTCTAATCTTTAATATTTTCAAACATTAAAGATTAGAACTAATCAAGACTAAGTAATCAAGACCATTTCTGACTTATTATAATAAATAAGCAAGATGAGATATTTAAAACGCCGTTTGAATTCAGACTATATTTTCTTGAAATTTTCTACATTTATAAAGCGGAAATAAAGGCAAAACGACTAAAAATATATATATATACTTGGTTTACCTTCTTTAATGGATTCCGGCATAGGACTGTCGCCGTGATTGAGCCAGCCGTGCGCCAGAACTTTCACCTTGTTATCAAAGTTGAAGTTAGATTCCCTGAGAGTGGTTGACTCGTTAGTTTTGAGAAGTTGATATTCATAGGGATTCCGTCTGCAATTTTAAATTTATCGTTGTAAATAAGCACTAGTTTCGAGTTTATTTGAAACTGTTATTTTCAGCCACAGGATACAAATAACAACCTAAGTTTTGTTTAATAATGTCTACAACTTTTGCCAGCTCATTTGAATCTCAATCTTATCTTTATTTCCTATTATGCAAGATCACAATGTCACACAATTTATTTTTTTTGATAACGTTGATTTAAAAAGTCTATCGATATTATAGTTTAGGATCATAACTAAACTATATAATTAAAACTTTAACGGAGATAGAAATTGTGATTTTACACTTTACAAACTTCCTAAAGGTAAATAATAGATCGTTGAATATTTTTAGTATAGATATAGAAAAATTTTTCAAAGTGAAAAGATACGAAGACATGTTCTTAATTTGTCGAATAAAATGTGAAGTATCAAGAAATTAAGTCTTAAAATTTATTTCACATAAAAGAAACACTAAACATGAATATGTACTTGGAAAGTAATAAATTATTCAAACAATCAACTTGAGAATATCAAGTAAACGGTTTCTTTAAAAGTTAAACTCCGTTTACAAGAATATTTGGTACCTTGTGAAGAGTTTGAATTGTATGTCTTCTTCCTTAACCCACGCCCACAACCGCGTCTCATTGACAGGGGGTACCGGCGTGTATGTTTGCACGCTCGCTAGCCACACTGGATCGTATGGGACCGGAGAATTCCATTTTACTGCCGTGACTACCAAAGAGAGGAGATAAATAATAAAAATAGCTAATTTTAATTACAATTAAAACAGATTTTTTTTCTATCATACTATGTGATCAAAACTAAAACATACATATGGATGAAATTTTATTTTTACCTAAATTTATTAGCAAATTAAATAGGCATCTTCGATCTTATATCCTATAACATAGTAAAAAAAACGTAAGATAATTCTTATTTTTTATTATTATTTATTGTTAATATCAGACGAAGTATATAAGGCCCAGTTAAATTATGTTGCAAATATTTCAGAGGACATAATTTCTACTACAATGTTGTGGTTCTGAGAATTAAAATTCTCTAATATATTCCGGTTTCCTTACCGAAAAACCTTCCAACAATTATACTAAGTAACTACGACACTACGACTTTTCGACATGTAAAAATAATATTTTGAAGATCAACTTAGGTATAAAAAAAAACAGTTATTTCCTAAATTCCTCATTTTACAAAAACAGTTACAATGATTTTAAAATACAAACAATGCTAAAAGTAAATGACATAGAATGTAATTTCCATAACTAAGTAGTAAAGAGAAAATCTCACACATAAGTAAACAAACGGGTTTCTAAATCATCAGGATCGATTTAGCAAATACTCTTAAAACCTGTTTGAAAAGGAAACAAAGCATAGCTTCAATTCAGGTTAGTGCATTCAAAACTTCACTGTGTGTATTCGCTTCCATTCCGATCAATTCTGATATGAGCTCAGAAATTTTCATTGAAATGATTTCAACTCGATATGAATTATCATATTCAGTAGTTTTCCAATCAGAATGTTATATTTTACATAACTTTTGTGGATAATATTTCAAATCTACAGCTTCTTATGAGTAAAAAATTTCTTTTACCAATATATTATAAATATTTAACATGGAAAACAATAGTCATTCTATTTAAAAAAAAATCTGTACAAAAATAATTTTAGTAAAAAATATTCGAAACATAAATTAATCGTTCCCTTATATAAATTTCTCTTATTTGTTTTGTCGAAGCAAAATAGTTTATGAATTTGGCTTACAAAAAATGATTTTTAGAATTATACCAACATAGCACATCTCACATGAGTTCGGTGTTATTTCTTTCAAACCTCACCCTAAGTCCTAATTTTACAAAAGGTCATTAGATATTAATGAAATCGGCAAATGAAATATTTTACTATATTATTTATCAAAAAATCAATAAAATAATTAAGAAACGGTATGAAATTCCCAAACATCATTACGAAGGAAACAAGGAAACTGTTTTTCAACCTGCTTCAAAAAAGGTAGAGGTTATCAATTCGTCTACATTCTTTCTATGTTTGTCACCTAATAACTTTCGACTGGGTGAGTGTAAATGATTTTGATGATTTTTTTTTTAAATTAGAAAGCTGGTGCTTTTCATTTAGTCCCATTTAAATTTGGTACAGTTCTGACAGTTCAACTTCAACGCCAACCGATTTCGATGTATTTATAATGATGGACTTCACAAATGGTGCCATAATGATTACAGTAAGACCTGCTTATGGAATCCTGAGCAAATTGAGGGAAATCCGTGAAATGTAAAGAAATCCATAATACACATTAAGTAATGGCAATACTTAAGTTGTATTATGTTTGATGTATTAAGTTAAGTTGTATTATGTGTCGGAAATGTTTCGTGTCGGCAACGTTTCATACCGATTACTTGTTATTTGTTGAATTTATCGAGTTACATGAGAATAAGTATAGATTAATTTAGATTTAGGTTTCTTTTATTCTACTATTATATATTAGTGTTTAGGTGCTTAAAATGTATAAGGCACCGACTTCAAAAGGTGATAAGATTTTAAGGAATTGTATATTGCTAGTTAGGTAATAAATTAGGTTGTTGGAAAGTAATTTATAATATTATAAAAGTAAATATTCGTTTATTAACATTAGGTGTTTAGTCAATTTTTGTGCAGACATTATTAGATAGGTTACGTTATGAAGTAATATTTAATTGAAAAAATATTTTTTCTTTTATCCTGTATTATTTTATTATTTTTTGAAGGTCTTCTTCTTTATCCTATCGCATTATGTTTTATCCTCTCATATTTTAGAGAAAGTTTTTGTAGTCGGAAATGTTAATTAATACAATTAAAAATATATTTTCACAACCTGTCACAGTGATTGTAACGTCAAACTGTAGATAAAGCGTTTCGATGCAAGTGCAAGAATTAAAAAAAAAAGGATTTTTAAGTTTCAAATCGTTTTAATATTTTAAATTTTTTGCTTAATATTACAATTTAATCATCGCTTATTTCATTTACATATTAAAGTAATTATGTATACGGTGTATTGTTAGGTTATTATTATTATTTCCTTACAAAATTGGTTAAAAAAAATTATACGGTTCTTAACAAAAATTTCGATCTTAAATTCAAATGTCCTCAATAATTTCTTAACAAACTCGCCTCTAGCTATCGAGACAGACATAATCTCTTTAGTTTGAATCTAACATCAATATCATAATAGTAACACTAAATAATTTATTTAGATCTCGTATTTAATTTGAAAGTATGATGAATGATAAACATCAACAAATTAACATTCAAGGTTAGCGACAGTCCATATAGTAGACGTCACTATTTTTTTTTTGAAAGTGAGTAGTTGTAGACGTGAAAGTTTCTGAACGTTTACAATTGTTGATTTGATTCACATCTATAAACATTTTTTATGCAGATGACCATTAAAACACGCAACGCAATTGCGCGGTAATTGCACGGCAAAAAATAATTGTTGTCGATAATTTTCGTATGAATTAATCATTGAAAATTGAAATTTTTGATTTGAATTGAATTTGATTTATGAAACATATCAAACAACATTTATATGCAAAAACAATTGACGTCTATAAATTTAGATTTTGAAATGAAATAATTTAAAAGCGATTAAATTAATTAACCGTTTCGTAGAACTAAATAATAATTACATTAATTAATTAATTATAAAGAAAATTCATTAATAGTTTAAACTTTTCACTGAAATCTTATTTTATATTATTCATTTATAAATGTTATACAATCGTTATTGACGTAATTTTCGTAAAACTCTTTAAAAGTTTATTCACTTGTGATTTTTATTTATATTGTAAAATTTTTTTAGATGAAAATAGAAGGTAGGTAAATTTTTAACTTTTGCCATGAAGCTCTCTCATCCGATTTTCAAAATTGAAAATAGATAACTATTGAAATAGATTTGATCTGGCCTTTTTGTCCTATTTGTATCGAATAAAATTGAACAGTAACAGAAGTTGGATTTTTTAAAATAAAACCCAGATAAGGCTATAAAAACAAATTAAAATGTTAAGATAAAAATTAGAAAGAAAGTAACATACCGGTACAAAAAATTAAGACCAACCAAAACATTCCGGCTTCGTCCTTGATTCACAAACATTAAATTCGCTGAAGAAGCAAAGCTAACCTTTTTAACATAAAACGAAATTTTGTTATACTTTAATCGGGTTAAAACGTTCATTTTGGAGCTAAATCTAATTGGTAGACCGACAGCGAGTACTCCAACATTTTCACTGACAGTTCGCAGCAAAGTTAGAATTTAAATTTAAGTAGCGGTACCTCGATACATTAGGATTCACAGAACGCTTCTGTGTCCTGTCCATTGCTCATATTAATCAAAACTTAGTCGTTACCCACAAACGTATTGAGGTTCAAAACCACTAAGTTTACTTAAAACTTTTAAGTTATAACCAGATTTAGAAAGGTTATGAAAGGTTTTTGGAAACTAATTTGACTTTATTTAGAAACTTATCTAGAAACAAAACTTCTTTGACGTTGACGGTACCAGCCTTAAGTAAATCTAATATAAATAAATTCGTTACAAGTAAGAATAATTTAGGTATCACAAAATTGTTTGTATAAAACATCTTTGAATGCATAAAATATAACTTCTTTTATGCAAAGTCCTAGGTGACAGTTTTAAAATGGCTTCCTCTACTTATCCATAAACGGCCGGCAAAATCATGATAATTTTATATAATTTTGCATGTCGCAAAAGTAATTATAAGAAATAAGAAAATTCCCTATTTTGCGCTGTCTTTTCAAATAATTAAAACAATCCACTTTTAGTGTCACGTAAATGCATTAGCAGAAAAAACTAAATAATGTGAAAAGTGACTCCGATATTAAAAACGTTGTGTCAATTAATATATAGGCCTTAACAGAAGCATAGAAAAACGTTTGTTTTAACATTGCTAAATATAGTAAAATTAATCCCAAATACTGTCTGATTCTTTAAAGCTCCTCAATAAAACTCTTGCATGCAAATAATTTGCATAAAAATAAACACAAATATATGATAATATAATTACAAAATAGAGTCATAAATAATTGAGCCCGAACAAGTAATAAATTTCAACTGAAAAGGATAATCCGCTTGTGGACGATGTTCTGACTTGACACACTGACAGTCATCTCCTAAACCTGATTATAAGGCGCAGCAAAGCGTTGGCTAAAAGTATACAACGTAAGCAATATATAATATAAAAATGGTCATAGCTCTTTAATAATGTGAGCAATGTGTTATAATTTAAAATAAGTGCGCTGGTTTATTTTACTCTTAGTTTGAAGATACCTACTAAACTTTACAAAATAAAAGAGTGCGAAATAAAACAGTTTTTGAAAATATTTTTAGAAAATATGATCAAATTTGTCCAATAAAATGCGGAAATATCATCAGTCGGATAATTTGTGAAGATATTTTTTTAAATTTAGGTTCTTATGTGCGGATAAAAGATTTCTTTGAACTCTTGAGGTAATGTCTCACCTACGTTTACTTAAGAAAGTACACATATAGATACATTTATAAATATTTTTTTTTATATTATAAACTTCCATTTTTATTCTTATACTCTCAGATATTTATTTAATGCATGTAGATTTTAATGTATCTTTAAGACGTTTACAATCAAAATCAAAACAATGAGTGTTGTGTAGGCGTCTCTTTCGATGAAAGAAATATTTATCTTGCCACTTTCTCTATTATTAGTTATTCAAAGTCCAAAGTGCTTGGCAAGGTATAAAATAGTAAGAATATAGATTAATTGCTAATATATTATGTTTGGTATTTTTTTATTATTTCTTATTATTTATCTGGTTCTGACGTAAGATTACAATTACAAACTACTTCAATGACGAATGAAGAATACATATAAGACATTTCTTGTAGATTAATGTAATTGTAGTGAAAAGCCATTAATTCGTGATATTAATTAATCCGGGAACAAATTACAATGAACACACATTAACAGACGTTAACCTACCTTTATTGTCTGACGAGTATCAAATTCCAATTAGCACCAGTAACTAATTCTTGATCAAATAAAAGAAATTTTCAAATATCAATTCTTGTTTCATAACCAAAAAAAATACATCATTTCATGTCTCAACTATTTTTAAAATCAACTATGACAAAGATTTCCTGTGAAATTATTTTATCTACCAACTAAATATGAATAAATTGCGTATTTTATCGATGTGTCTTATCACACCAGAGGTCCTATCTCGACGTCAACTTCTCGCAAAATAATTTTTAGCTTTTATAACATTATGTATTAAGCATTTATTGTTTATATATAATAAATTTGCTAAAGGAACCATCATCAAATCACTTTCGCTTGCCGTGTAAAATTTTTGTTCGGCATGAGATGGAAACTTATGAGCTACTTCAATTAGTAAAGCAGTTTCTCAAGTAGGATAAATAATCTTCGAATATACTTATTTTTGTCAATTAACACACACAGTCTAGAACTTCATTCATAATAACTATTGAATAAAAGATATATCGACAAATGTTACTTTAATATAATTTTATAGAATTTATTGAAAGGAACTGAAAAAGGTGTAGATTAAATAAATTTAATTTCGATGATAAGGGAAATATTGATAAAGACATCAAACTTAGTGCACAGTAAAAAACTAAATCATATTCTATAAATAAATGATTTCATGCTGAATCAAAAAAAGCAGCACTCGTGTCATTCATATGTGGCTGTGGGTCACTAGGCTTTCACTTGGTAATACTGGGGTGACTTGGCTCGGCAATCCTTTATTTTACGTTGGACAAACAGCATTATTGCCTACCTCCCTAGCCAGGCCTGATGACCGGGTTGGCTATGTGGGCCTCCCAGCAAACATGCAAAACAGCTCCGCATTACCAACTAAACAAGCAAAGGTCACCTTCATCGAAATTGTGGAACATCAGGGAATAAACTTTCTTACGCATTCACCTCGATGCAGCAACTTAGTTGCCTCCTCATGAGTTCTTGGTAATCCTAATTAATTAAGAATAAAGGTATTTTCACTAGTTACATCAAATATAATATCAGTTGGACAGACGTAAATCTTGATACTAATGTTCCTAAAAAGGAAATGTAAAATGTCGTAGGTATATTTTCAGAAAAGGTCATTAATATCAGATAAATGTAGTGTGTCAGAATAAATAGAAATGTTGTCGGACATTCTACAGGTCAAAGTTGATTTAGAAAACGGATAATTATTTGTGTATAACATTTTTTGTTATTAGGTTTTAAAATATAACTGAAGGAATATTGTTTGGTTTTGTGCTATTTAAGTCATAATTATTGACTATGAAATAGTTGATATTAGGATTTGGTAAGATTTAAAAAAAATTAGTGATTGAAATCGATTAGAAAACCAATTTCATTTGAGGTTTCAAATAGATTTAGACAAATAGGTTTGGACTATAATGATGGATACGTATGAGAAGCAATATAAAATCCCAGAAATAATTGTGCGTCGGCCTCCAGACCGGACATATTTTTATATTCGCGAATTTTAAAGGGCGTTGTATAATAGAGCTCACGTTTCCATGGGAAACTAACATCCCCAAAGACCATGCCATCAAGGTCAACAAGTATTACGAGCTCACTAACGAACTCACTAAGAATATGTTCGTTTTAAATTTGTACGGGGTAGAAGTAGGAGCGAGAGGTATAACAGCCAAATCTCTCTACAACCTGCTAAAAGACTTAGGCCTGTCAAGATCAATTCATTCTTGGATCGTGCGTCGAAGGCAGCCCTAGCAGGCTCGTTTCAAATTTGGTTAGGCAGAGAGAGGAGCTTGGACAGTTGAGGTGAGCGTTTAACGCGCGTTAGATAGGGGCCCCTTATCCCTAGACCTGGGTTGCAAGTCCCAGGTACTGTTGAAGCTCCTCTCCCTGCAACGCGATAGACCCGGCACACGCACGGTGAATCCATGGAATGCTGAGAGGTTTCATCTCTTAGGTATAAAAAAGTGAAATAGTCAGCAAAATAGTAAACGCATCAGAATTAACACTTTTTGATTCAGTACATTTAATAGTTTAAATACATTTAGAATAGTTTATATTTTTTAACATAACACATTTAGCGCTAATAGTACAATCATTCGAGATAATAGGAATGTTTGCTTAATTTTACGTTATGGCCGGTATTTGTCCGACAACCTAACAGTTAGTTTAAATTGTTTTCATCCCCATGTGAAGCGTCGGTCTTTGATAGGGCTATGTTCAACATTAGTGAAATATTTCGTCCTAGGCTGATGTAACAACTGATGTTTAATCATTCGATGTCAAATATTTTCCAGGAGAAACTCTTTTGAGGAAATCAAAAGTTAAATGTAATTTGATGTTTAAAGTCATCATTTGCAAAAGGAAAATAGAAATTAAAAAGAGAGAATCAACGAATCATTTTCTTTTGTATGTGTACGAGTATAGTGACAGTATACGTCTAACATTAATATTTCATTGTCTGTCTAGATTTGTCCCTACTAGTACATATATAATTGTCCCTACTAGTATATATTTAAAGCTACGCCTAAATTACAAAATGATCTGGCACTCACAACTTAAATGATTCTGATGAACTCAAACTTTCGGCCCGCAAACCAAAAGGAGTTACCAATTCTACATTGATTTGGATGTCTTTTTATATTATCTTATTCACTGAAATTTAAGTAGTTGTTAAATGTAATTTTGTTTTAACAGATATTCTGTTTCAGATATTTAACAATATTTAATTGAAACACAAGGTTTTTTTCTTTACGGCCTAGCTTGACATAATGAACTCGACAAAAGAAGATTACACTTTATATATATATATATGTCATTTAACAACTTGTTAAGAAAATACATTAAGTCTTGCATTTAGTTTTTTTGGAAGCCCTGATAAAGATAAATTAAATTACATACCTAAAAGTTGAATTACTTTATAGGTATACCCCGAATGCATCTATTGAAATTTATCCAGTTCAGTAAATAATTTTTTACTCTTTGTATGGAACAAATCACTGAACTTTCAAAAATATGTCGAAACTGTTACAAGCAACTTTTAAACGAAACTAAAAATTTAAATATAATAGAGAATACTATTTATTCTCCGAATACTGTTCCATTTTTAAGGTTTAAAAAAATGTATTCATTCAGAAGCTCTTTTTAAACAAAAATTAAAGTATGTGTCTATGATTTCAGTAGATATTTTTATTCATAGTGAATATAGTTAACTATGTGCAAAACGGCCGTCACTCTATTAGAATTTCCACAATTAATAACAAACTGCCAGTTTTATGTCATCGATAGCACTTTACTTAATTATATTTCAATGGTCACTAAGACTTTTTTAAATTATAGCACATACTTATCCTTGCCGATAATAAACTAGTCTTTAGATGTTTTATAGCTCAGATACTTATGAAAGATTAGAATTTTATCAGTAATGTGTCCGAGTAACGCTAACGTTTCGAGAATTATATTATAGGAATAAAATATTTTCCACTTGTGACGCTTCTGACTCGTGGCTACTGTCACCTAACCGTAGAAACTAGAAGATTACCGATACTTAAAAAAATATATATTAATGTTTTTCCTCTCACGAGCTTAGATCTAAGCTATAATATTGCTGTTTTTATTATAATAGGAATACCTGAGCCTTTGTACAAAAGGAATTCTCAAA
Source organism: Danaus plexippus (assembly GCF_018135715.1). Taxonomy (NCBI): domain Eukaryota; kingdom Metazoa; phylum Arthropoda; class Insecta; order Lepidoptera; family Nymphalidae; genus Danaus; species Danaus plexippus. Next base: position 6,167,015 of record NC_083540.1, on the reverse strand, counting down.
GAATTCTTAATCACGTACCTAACATAAAAGTTATATCTCTAAAGTCAGTTTATGAGCTATATTGACAGCATCATAAGAAAACATTGATGAAAAATTGTATGTGTTTATGAATTGAACGAAATTATTATCAATTAATAACTTTTTATTATATTGTATATTACTATTTAACAATAACTTTGTCGGAAGTGCCTATCGGTGCCATTTATTTCTTTTTCCGCTCTCGCTTTTATTGTCGGCTTAGGAAGAATTTAACCATGAGTCATGCGTTTTCGCGAGCAGCTACAATTGATTGTTTTACAAGCCATTGTCATGTCAAAAATTAATCAGGTTATGCTGTTGAAGTTAATTAAAAGAAAAGATAAATCAAAAAAATAAGTGAATCAATAATTTCATTTAATAATGCGTCAATATTTTTTTTATATGGAAAGGTAAAAGACAGAGGAAACTGATTCACATATAAATTATTAAATAGAAAATAACTCAGAGAGTATTATTTAAAACAATGATGTATATCATAACTATCAAATGAAGACTTTACAAGTAAAGGATGATGAATAAATATTTAAAGGAAACTTGACAATAAAAAACTAACTACTTAGATGATTTAATATTAAAGAATTTCTGAAATAAATGAAGTTCAGTTTATAGTTTTTAAAATTTCGAGTTAAAAAATATATATTAAATAGCAACACTGTCTCTTTATTTATACTGCTTAGAACATCACTAATCTATTCGTTATTCGTTAACACTCAGTAGTTAATAGTCAGTACTTAATATTTAACAATAGAATATAGACTATCGGTCTTCAGTCTTCACTCTAGTCCCGACTTGGAATTTATAGTCGTTCCTAATAATGTAATTTATATATAGGAATTACATACAAAGATTGACAGTTACTTGTTAGTACTTAATACCGATTATAGCTGCTTTAGAAGAGCATATCAATACCGTTCTAATAAAAACGAAGTCTAGGTTGGATTGCTTTAGTAAAAAAAATAAGAACAAAGTGATAAGTTTTACATCGTTCTTAATTAAGAACTGAAAATATCAAATTTGTGAAAATTTGCCAGCAACAACGAAAATAAAATAACATGGATTTAGGTCTAGAAAACAAAAAAATACTTGAATTTTTGGAGTTAGTCGGGCGCCTTAAGGTTTTTAAAAATTTAATTTAATATTTATAACACCTATTAACTCGGTTCAAATTATAACAATTATAAATTTTTAATATTTTAGCATATCAAAAGGACAGGATGGGTGATATGTGATATAGAAAACTGTGAGACCATAGCTGGTCATATGTACCGCATGGGCCTCATGACCTTCCTACTGACAGAAAAAAATAATCCAACTAAACTTGATCGATTCAAATGTTTACAAATTGGCAAGTTCTTTTTTTATGAGAAGAAACGCGACGAATAATTAATTGTTATAAAATATAAGATCTAATAACATTTAATTTTTTCTAATAATATCTTTTAGCTTTTAGAAAACTAATAAGTGATTCATGAATTGTTTCAGCATTAATACATGACTTAGCAGAATGTATTGTGGGCGATTTAACTCCGCACTGTGGTGTAACACCAGAAGAGAAACATAGACGAGAGGATGAGGCGATGAAGACAATTGCTGAACTCACCGGTTTGGCTGGAGACAGAATGTATGAAATATATAAAGTAAGTTTTTGGGATTTGTTTCAAAACTTAAGTGTCAAGTTTATTTCAAGTCCAATATAATAACTCATAGATAGGCTTATTATTATAAGACATAAACAATCTTTTTCAACAATTTTATTACCGTCATATGACAAGTTTCGCTGAGAAATATTTAGGGTTTTAGATGTAAAACAAAAATTTTATGCGCAATGAATAAGAAATAGCAAAAAAAATTAATATAATACTTTTCTCTTAAATGTTTTTAAAATTAAATATGAATAATTAAATTCAGTCCTTTTAAAATGCTTTATATTTAATGACACATGTTATCTTAAGGACACATAATAATATTATCACATAATAACCATTTTATTTAAGATATTGAGATATATATATTCTTTAATATGTCGTCACTGCTAATTTCTGAAAGTTTTCACTACTCTTATTATGACCATGCTATGTGGAAATATAATTTTTTTACTACAAGTGTACCTTTAGTTAGATTGCATAATATATGAAAGTTTTTGATAAAATATAATTATATTTCTTCTCTATTCGAACATTTCCAGGAGTATGAAAACCAAAGTTCACCAGAAGCAAAGTTCGCCAAAGATCTGGATCGTTATGACATGATTTTGCAAGCATTTGAATATGAAAAACGTGAAAATAAACCAAAAAAGCTTGAAGAATTCTTTCAGTCAACTTATGGAACATTCAATCATCCTTTTATACAAGGTTTAGCAAAAGAATTGTATAAACAAAGAGATGAATTCGAAAAACAATCTAACAATATAGGTTGATATTGCTTAGTGTAGTACAATTTTATGCATTAAGAATGCTTTGTACAAAAATTTTAAAATATCTTACCTAGCTTTTTTAATTTGGTGCAGTTAGAAAAAAAATTGCTATTTTTATTTTGATTATATTGATTTTAACAGGTTAAGAACTCTGGTGAGGCAATATTGTTAAAAATTTATTAATACCATAAACAACCAGTATTTGATACTAAAGAATCATTGATGTTTTTTATTTTTTTATGTTCCTTTAAATTTTAATAAACTGTTTTGTATTTACAATAGTTTATGTTTTCTTGTATATGACATCTTAAGATATTATCAGTATATTTCATACTTATAAGGACAAGAATAATTATAGTGGTAGGGACTTAAAATAAAATGTCTTAATTAAAGTTAACCATAACTTATATTTCTTAATATTGTTCCGAATATTGTGTTCTATAACGTACTCAAACCAAATTAGTTTTACTTTTAGTTGATACTATTAAAAAAATTGCCTTGTAACCAAAACAATAAATGCTTTAAATTATACTTTATAATAAAAATTACACAAATTTAGCTGGGAAAATTTTGTTATATATTAAAAATAGTTTTGAATTAAATACAAATTTATTTCAATATCTTAAACTTTAGATAATACAGCTACCCTATTTACATGGAAATCTTATCTCAACATGTTTTTCTTGGTATCAAATTATCAAATGTTAATAACTACTTAGAATACCCTATGTTAAAGAAACACATTCATCAACATCAAATATTATAATAAAACAACTTGCAATGCAGATGTACAAAAACAATGAAATCAGTTTTTTAAATTTTATTTAATATAAAAGTGGATATTTCAATTATTATACATATCTATTCAGTCAAATAAAGACTTCATAAATGCTAGTGGTGTTTTAACCATTAATTGTAACAATGCACTTGTCGATTCATTTTATGATAATATCAGCGATGGTTACATCTTAAATTACACATAACACCAAGGAAAGACTTAGGTGAGTTTAAGTTAGGCTTTCTCAAGATCTAATGCAATTCAAGTACGCTCCAACCTTCACAGTATTTTATCATTCAAATAATGGTATTGATTTTAACTCAGTGTTCATGAAAAGCCAGTGGGTCTTATATTTTCTTTAAAATTAATGAACAGCTTGTTTTTGATGTGAAGTTGCATTTTGCTCTTCCTTTTTTCGTTGTTTTTCTCTCATTAATTCAGCATCTCTGGAATTAAAATTCAATATACAATCAGAAATAATAATATGAATAAGATAGTAATCTTTCAAGTGACAAATGAATCAATCTGAAAAAATTATCTATATCTAAAATTAAAATTGTGCTTACACAATCACTATTTTACAAAAATAAATTTGTTAAGTAAAATCCAGAACCATATTAAAAATCACTTCACAATCTAATAGAGATTAATTGCATGTAATTTTTTATTTTTTGTAAAGAAAACAAATAATATACCTATGTTTTCTTTCAGACAATGACATGCCAGTCTTTTCATTAGCATTTTTCTTTTTTTGTAGCTCTTGTTGTTTCTTTTGGTTCTTAGCACGAGCTAAATCCCTCTGGTTTCCACCTTAAATCAAAGAATAAACACAAACGTGAATAGTTGTTATTAGTCTCGAGTACCAACGAAAACTTTATTCTAATTTATTATAAAACAATCAACTTGTTTATTAAAATATATTTAACCACTACATCACTTTAATATTCAATTATTTAGTAGCAAAATTCAATTTGTTTATTAAATTTGATCTATGAAAAAGTCGTCACATGAACCAGAGATGTCATACACCCACACAAGTGCTACTATTCTAGAAAATTCTCAAACACAAATCTAAAAAAGACAAGGAGTTATTGAAATAAAAACGAGGAAATATTAATCCATCATACACATTTGATGTTTTGATGTAAAGTATAGTAAACAAAAAACAGATTGTTGAAATTAATTATTATTATGTACTTACGGGTCATGGTGGTTTCAAAAATAACTAATTAATATTTTTCAATACTCCGTTCTAAATATATAAAATACGGACGATACGCTATTCCGGCCGAAACCTAGGACAACGCACCGCCCTCCTTGTTATCAATGTGAAAGGAAATTTTAAGGCAACTAAAGAGAAGATCAGCTTTAGGACAAAGCTTGAATTTAGTGGATAGCCATTTTATAACAAGTTTCATAAAGTCTAACAGAGTATATAAATATGACAGTGTATATAATGTTTACCTAAGTAGTTAAATTCTTAAAAAACGCAACTTTTAAAACCAACACAACTTAGATGTTCTTGAAATATTAGAGAATTTGTGGTATTTAATATTTACACATAGTATTTTAATTGTTACAACGATAAAGATTTTATAACTGTTCCATTTAATGGTACGATGTTGGGTTATTCTAATATAAGACACAGAGTATACTCCAAAAAAATATTTAAGAAATATTCATTAAAATAAAACATTGCATATATCTACAGAGGATTTTTTTATTAAATCTTAAACTGTTAATACAATAAATGTGTTTTTACTTTTTTATATTTATTTAAAGACTTTTTGAATTTTTTTTATGTAGTCAATTAGAACTTCTTGACAAACTGACTAATGGGTACTACCTACCTACCTACCAAGTTCTGACATTCTAGATTCTACGCTCCAGCTGTCAAGTTGTCAAAATGTCGGTCAATGCACAAATGCATCTCAATAAAACAGAAATTAATAAAAGTAATGAAAAGTCTCTTAAACCACTGTTTTCAAAACAAGCCGAGTGTTCTTACGTATCTTGCTATTGGTAAATAATTTTTATTGGCTATGGCTTTAATTAAATGATAACTAAAAATGCTTCATAATATTTTGCTTTGTTTCCATTTTTTGCGTCAATGCAGTGAAGAGAACGTCTGGAAGTTATGTCAAGACATATCCTTAAGGATCCCTGGGGAGCTGGACAGATGTTTCGTTGTGTTTATTTCAAACCCGTGCCGCACTGTGCCTTTGTGGAAACAAAGGGCTGGGCGTGAGGAAGACCGCCTCGTCATATGGGTGTGTACAATGGATAACTTATTTTAATTATAACTATTTTTTGATGCGCTATATTTGTATTATAAAAAACTTAGGTACTTTTATGTCTGACCTTTGATTGTTAAATATTTAGCTAAATATTATTTATTACTGTTAATTTATTTCAGTTATCTCACAAGAGTATTTTATTTTAAAATTTTTGTTTTTAGGACTATCATGTAATATTTCTGTATTCAGTGGACTTAAAAACTTGCCTTGTATATGATTTGGATTCTGAGCTGCCTTTCCCAACATTCTTCCACAAATATGTTACAGAAACTTTTCGGACAGACCAAGTATTGAAATCTGATTTCCACAGGTACAGTTTTTATTATTCTCATATTGAACTTCTTCAATTTTAACTCACTTTGCTTTTTAAGTTCTTAAGATAGAAATGAGGAAATAAATAAAATGAAAGTGTATTCTTGTTTCCTTAAAATATTTGAAATTATAGCAACATGAATTTAAAATAGTATTCAGGGAGCTTATTGCATAATATTCATCTCTAGGGATATGTCTCCATACAACAGATAAAGATCACAACTTTATACTTATGGGTCTTGATTTGATTATGGAGAAAATAATATGCCTACTTTGCATGACAAAATATATTTTACTGCACCAACATAATTTGGTATGCATATTGCGCTTTAACAAAGAAATGAGACCTTTCAGCATTTGTTCCCTCAAGCACCTTTACAATATTTTATATCTGCCATGTTGTTTATTAAAATAAGAAAAAGGTTTATATATGTTTGCAATTTTATTTTTTAGGCCACTTATATTTTAATACATTTAAGGTTCTTCCGAGTTGTTCCTGCTAAGCAGTTCCTTCAACACTTTGCCTCTGACAGGCGTCATATGAAAAGACCCGATGGATCCTGGATCAAACCACCGCCACCTTACCCTGCTATTTGTACTTCAAGTAATAAAAGCTTACTCTTTACTTTGTTGTGTATATGTGATAAAACTTATTACTCTTGTGACTTCCCCATACTATATGAATGGCAGAATAAATTTTTCAACACACCATAATGGTTACATAATTGAATAAATTCCGAACTTAGGCGACTTTCACATACATGTAATATAAATGACTGACTTATACTTAAAGTTGCTCCGCTATGTTACTTTAACAAAATCATGCTTGTTTTAAGCTTTCTATGTTTTTGTATATAATGCATTATTTTTTTATATTTTCAGCCTCAACTCACAATTTGGATGAGTACATCAACATGGACACAGAAGCAGGTCCGGGACAAGTTTTCAATTTACTTGATTTTGTACAACGTTTCTATAAAAAAGAGAAGTAGTAGGAAAATAGATAAGATGTAATTCATTTAAAATTATATCATCATGACCAAACTTATGATTTTAAGTTCAGTTGATTATGTTGTAGTAATCTTTTATTATACATTTTTCTATGGGATATTATGTAATTTCATATATTCTTAGTCATTCAAATTTATATCGCACAAATACTGTAATTGAAGTCACACGATACAAATTTAATAGTGTTTTTCAGAATATTTACCTACATCTGCTTATAAAAATCTATTTATTCAACCAAGTTATATTTTGAACAATATTAAAGTTGAACATAAAATAATGAGTGAAATTTATCAGTTCAACAAATGTGATTATAAAATATGTTGTTCAGGTTTATTTGAACATTATAAGAAATAACAAAGTACTAATATTATGTATATATAATTTGATATTTAAAGATAAAAAAATGATGATTTTTTTTCCAAGTTACAGAACAGAGTTCCACAGTACATTTTACAATGTATTTACTTCTAGTCCTACGGTTAGTCCTATATTTGACTTAAGTTCTTTTTATTAAAAATTGTTCGCGATAATTCTTTGTTATCGATTTGCGAGCGGAATAAAGCTTTAATGGGGTTTTGCCTGTAAAAAATGCATGCAAAACGGTTTTGGTGTGACGTGACAAAGAAAATGCTTAGAGTTATTGTTTTTTGTAAAATAAGTCTTAGAACACGACTTAAATTCGAATTTTAAGTATTTTTGAATTTACCATTATATATGTTATAATATATTAACGCTAAGCGATAAAGTCTACATTTCATTCTTTTACAATTGGTAAATTGGTTGTTCTTTAATATATTTTAACACGCAATACAAGTTGACCTAAATGTTAACGTGCTGTGGGGTTGATTATTTAAGGTGAATAGCATGCCATACTGTATTAATATTATATACATACTTTGAATAAAACGATTATAATTACGTAAATAATATAACTCGATTTGAATAAAGCTGATATGAATATATTACATATATGTGTGTGTAAGCATCGTTCATACTTACGTATTTACATTATTAATATGTATTTACTATTTATATGTCAGAATAAGTAACGGCTTACAGGAAACTAAAGAGAAAGAATCTCGATTTTTTTAAGACAAATATAATTTAAGATCGATCACATACAGCCAAAGTTAAGGAAATCCGGTACAAATTAGTAAATTATTTAAACTATATTTTTTTTTCAACTTATTAATACAAATTTGAATTCTTATTAATATACACGTTTATAATTAACGTTGCATTTATCCTAAACCCACGACATATAGTGATATAATGTTACATTTAAGTATTTTATTGTAGAGTATATTATCGCAAACGTAGCTTTTGTATGTTGTTAAATCTATTTGAAGTTTTTTATCAACTTTTATACACTCTTTTATCCTTCCCTAAGCACCCCTAGTATTAAGTAATGTTATGCAATAGTCGATGCATTTTTTTCTTACCAAAGATTAATATAATTAAGTTTATAAAAATTATATTATCAAACAGATAATTATAAACGAAGTTATAAATAATATTATCTTTAGACGTGAATTGTCTTGTTATAGCATAAAAGACCTCTATAATTATTAAAATTTTATATTATGTGAATCTTCACTATAGATAGTTAAATATTACTAGCTAAATCATTATAATAATCCTGTATCCAATGTTATAGTTACATTAGATTTTTAATGACAACCAAATCCATACGTCACTTTGTTATATAGTTTTTAATTTTATTATCTGTATTATTTCCAGGGTTTAATTTCTGTGTTCAATGTTGTCTAGTCATTAGTTTAAGTGACGGTTCGTTGCATATGAAATATTGAAGTGCTTTTAATGTACGTTATCAATAAAATATAACTATATTTCTTCTATTATAGAAATTCTTCTTCTAAATAAATTTTAAGGTTTTAAACATATGTTATTATTCGAGGCGTAGCTAGATATCTTCATGGGACCAACAGTAAAATAATTTTGAATCACTAACAACACAGTGCTAGGATCATAAAAAATATGGGGGCTGTGTTAGTGTCCCAATGGTTACGCCTTCACACTATTCATACTATTCACTAAACACCTTTTTATCGATACCTTCCTTCGAAGCCTTTGAAATCTTTATCTATGGACTGACAGCCTATAAGTGATAATAATTGTGCTTGTGCTTTTAATGTACCAAGTTACATTTTTTTTTAGTTTTAAGATATGAAGCTAAAATAAAAAAATATATGCAACATATGGTTTTATTTGACACAAATATTTGTTAGGTATTGTGTACGTAACTAAATATGTTCGATGTTTTCATAACGTTGTTTTCACTGTCTTAATAAAATAAATTTGTAATTGATTCAAGCATTTTCCGTGCACCTCCTATTTGTCACAAATGGTTTAATATTTATTTACTAAAAGTTTTGGCCCTTAAAGCTTTCTATATTCACGGATAATCGGTTAAAAAAAAATATTATAATATATTTTTAACATGTAAGTAACGTAGATTTCAATTTCGCAATAGAAACATCAACATCCATTCATCAAATCTTAAAGGAACATGTGTGCATAATCTCATAAATAATAACTGTTTTTTAATGTTCATACATTTTATTTGCCACGTTTTTAATTAAATTTATTTCTATATAATATCATTTAGTTAGAATTTCAGCGCCGTCGTTCGTGATGAGTATTGTGTGTTCGACTTGCGCGGCGCGGGAGTTGTCTTCAGTGACAGCTGTCCAGCCGTCATTCAATATCACAGTGTATTCGCTACCGTGAGATAATACAGGTTCTATTGTAAAAGTCATTCCAGGTTGCATAAGTCCGGGATAACGATTCACTGAAGAAAAAGTCAAAACATGAATTAGAACCGTTTTGTCCAAAAATTTTTGTACTGAAACGTGTTCATGCACAGAGTATTCCAAGGACTAGGTTTTCGAAGACAGTAACTATGAATATTTTTTTATACTACTCATTCAATATTTCCGTCACATGAAAATTCATTCACATATTTGGACCTGAGTCGTATGTAATTTTTGTTGTAAATTATATTTAAACAGATATGCCTATACATAAAGAAGCATCAGTGTTTGATTTAAATAAATTTTTAATACAAAACATTACATGTATGATGAATCTCTGGTGGACCATGGAAGTAGCTTCCAATCCCATGTCCGATAAAGGCTGGTAGAACTGTTAGCTTGTGCTTCTTTGCTACTCGGTATATTCTCAGACCTATATCACAAAATGGTACACCTGGTCCACATATTTTTATGGCCTATAAGATAAATAATGAAGCAATCAAATTATGACTTTAATATACAACATTTATTCAATAATACTACTGAATAGTTATTTGTTATGTTAAACAAAAACTGTTTAGAAATTACATTTTCTGTGTTAGTTTTTAAACCAAATTGGATGAAGTTTCTATTTTAAATATTTGTTACATGTTTTCTTACCTGATCCAAGCAATCTTCAGTTGCCTGCACTAGATGTAATCCTTTATCATCAACATCACCAACTAAAAAAGTTTTTGAGCAGTCTCCGTGATAGCCCTTATAGAACACCTTAAAGCAGAGTAATTTATTATGCGAGTTCAAATAATATATTTCTTATCAATGGATAATAAATGATCGGCATAAATTTCTGTATGGAACAAGATAAATTTGCCAATTGCTTTGTATGCAAGTGTAATGTTTATTATTTTTGAACATCAAAATCTGTATTTAATACATACTCAAACTTTTCTTATATCACATTATACAGTCTGACATAGCAGAATAATGTTTTTTTATACTAACAGTTATATCCACATTTACAATATCTCCGCTTATTAGAGGTCTAAGATCTGGTATTCCATGTACAGCTACATTGTTGACAGATGTACACACACTTTTGGGGAAGCCTTTGTAGTGAAGAGGTGATGGGTAAGCACCGGCATCTATGCTCAATGCATGAACTAATTCATCTATGTCATCAGTAGTTACACCTGGCTAGAAAATAAAAATGATTACAATGATATTTTATTAGTATTAATAAAAGCTTTTTATGTATTAGAATCTCCCTGGATATGTAGTAATATTATAGATTAACACATATTCAAAATCATTATACTTAGTTGAGGTTGAAAATAGAATTGCTTTATAAATTATATAATAATTGGTTTTAGGTAAACTTATTAAATAAAATAGAAAAAAAGAATGTTTTACCTGTATAAAGGGATCTAGACGTTTCAAAATATTTGCAGCTAATTTGCAACTACCTCTCATTCCAGTAATTTGTTCTTCATTTTTTATTTCAATTTTTTTTCCTATATAAAGAGGGGTGCCTGTTATATAATCTGGCTTTGGTATATGTTCAGGTACTGCGCGACTGAGTGTTGTATTCACAGGAAGCACTTTTTCATACAAACCAAATCGTTTTCTGCAACAGTAAGTAATTATTAATAACAACAAGATTTGAAATTATATGTTATTAAAAATACTAAGGTTTACATATAAAATTTATGTGTATGCTACAATTTATTCAGCCCATCATTTATTGCAAAATACTTTGTTAGCAAATACCATATTAAAGTAATAGTATTAACGAGCTGAGTTGTAATTACGGCTTTAATATAAATAGAACACTTACAATAATTGCTTTTGAAGACGAGGACTTAATGCTTTAGGTATTCTCATGTCTTCAAAATTATTTGACCTTTTTTTCAAAAACCGTTTCTAATGTAGCATGTTTTTTCATAGCTTTTACAATCCCTTAAAAAATGTAAGTTAAGACACATTATCTTACATTTTCGTTCTCCAAAATGTACCAACAGTTGTAAATACTTGTCTCGTTCGTTCCATATTTATTGATTAAAAAGCCAAAAACTAAAGTATAATTTAATATTCAGGGTTTGTATATTTTCATTAAAATAATAATATTCATTTTATATTACAATTTTATTTAAGGATTTAGCCTAAATTTTTAACCTAGTCATGTAACAGCTGATTGATGTTATACCTGCAGAGTTGCCAGTAGTTCTTATTGTAGCATAATAATAAAATAAATGTTACCAACTTCAGAATGTTAATTTTAAATCGACTCTAGGCTACATTTTAAAAAGACTTGCTTAGGAATATTTGAATCAGTCTTCCAAATTTTCAGTTACGGTAATTGAAGGGTGTGAAATATATTTCTGGCTCAATATATAGTATTACTACTATTTTAACAGAGTAAGTAAAATATTGATCTCTGAATTAAATAATTGTTAATTGAAACAATTTACACGATTTTGTTTTAGAGAAAACTGTATATTTGTATATCACAACTGATTTCAAAGACATTTGAGGTTAAATTTAAGAAATTAAGTAGGTACATTGTAAAAAAATTGACTGTTTATCACGAAAAATAATATATCATACCTTTTTTATATATTCGAGTAAACGTTAGCTTTTTATCAATAGGCTTATAGAGTATGAAAAACCTAATTAAATGTAGAACTACAGTTAATTATAATTTGAATCAAAATTTTCGGATTATATTTTGAATTTTGAATTATCGAGAATGTAAAGAAAGAGTAAATACTTCATAAAAATATATAATATAGGTTTTAGTGTAGCATGAAAGGTCAGAAGGTTTTGCTACCTGTTCGAATTCATCAAAATGACTCATGAAAGATGAGACCAGAGTCTACACGAACATAGGTTGGGTGTCTGAATTCAGGGTAAAATATATTTCCAGAATATTGTACCCTACGTATCTATTTAATCATTTTGGGCTTTTGCTTAACTTAGATGTCATTTGTAATAGAAAAATATAAGCATATAAATTGTTTAAAACAGCTTTAATATTAAAATTCCAGCTGTTTACGTCGGATATATTTTTAATCCATTGCTCATTTTTTGAAGGCTATCTATCCGTAAGATGAAATAGAAGTAGGTCAAGAGCAACTCGAATTTTTGAACAGATGCCTAGCCTTCGATCGGATTTATGTAATGGTTTTTAGGTTCTTTTTTTTATAGGCTCTTTAAAAGTTCTAAATTTAAGCGCACTTATTAATTTTAACAAAATGTTAAATATACAATTGTTATATGTTTTATGAAAATAATTTGTTTACTATCTTCTAATATATATTGTGTGGTCACTCAGATATTAAAGGTTTTTTAATTTTTAGAATATAACTTTTACTGAATTTTTTTTTTTAATATATTTTTACCAGAAGTTGTTCCCAAGTTCCAATAAAGATTTTGTGTTCATGTTATTTTAAAATGACTTTCCAACTGAAAAAAATTCCTTTCCAATACTAAATGTAAATTCCATTCCTGAAATTTAATAATGAAAATTATGTAATGATTTTATATGAGATACAATGTGTGGCTATCGACTTAACTGTGTATGAGATAGAATGAATTCAAATCAAAATCCAGTAGGATCTTAATAAGATAATAAGCGTTTAAGGAAGAATCTCTTTAGATACGAAAAATAAATTGAGGAGCGTGCCATAGAATTAATTTCATATAATTATTTAGGTTCGTTTTCGTTGTTTTCTAATTAGATATCTTTTGTCAGCGCTCTCTTAAATTGTTTAAAGTGAAAAAAAAACTAATATTTTTTTATATGCAATAATTTTTCACATTTTCCCTTCAAAGTTCATGCTATACGTAAATATAAAATATCCATCTTAAAATACAACGGTTATATGAAAAAGTTTATTTTTATTTATAGTAACTTAATTTAAAAATATCTCACATATCTACTTATTTAAAGGAACATAATAAGTGTTCATCCAATTTCAAACTTCGAAAGTTCGTGAGGATGTGTGGATGTTTGTGGCTCTTTCAAATGTTAATACGTTAACCAAACCTTAGCGACATATGTACATATATCGTGTAGGTCACCTGACTTCATGCATATTTGACTATTCTGCTTTGATCCTGGGATACATAAAATGTCGTTACTTTCATCAAAATTCGTCGAATAGGTTTGGCAGTTTTGTACAACAACCATACATACATCAGCTCACAAATTTGACATTTTATAATATTACCAGAATTGTACCTACTTTAAAATCTCAGGTGTTATCAAGTGGTTTATATCTCACATCCAGCATTAATTAGTTATTTTAGTATCAGGTGTTAAATTGGATAGACTTACAGTACACGTTATTTATGTGAAACGTCTGCATTACATGTTTATTAGACAAAAATATTTTTTGCGGTCATTTACATTTATAATATTTCACGTCTTAACAGTTTAAACGTTTTCAATGTCTGTCTTAATAAGTGAAATTGAATTGTTTGTAATTTCAAATTAACCACTTTTCACTCAACATTTATGAAAGTAGGTTTACGATAGGTTACATGAAAACAGCAATTTTAATTCTTTTTTTCTGTCTGTCTGTTCCGACTTCTAAGTAGTACCTATACCTATACACTATATAGTACTTTTTTTTACGGGATATTCACTCGCAGGTATATGATATCATAAGGCCTACCTTTAGCCTACTTTTTAACAGACATCAAAAAGAGGCAAGTTGTCAATTCGACTTAACATATATCAAGCAAGTAATCCTTCCATTGAAGGACGATTTTTAAATTATTTCCTGGTTAAGGCATTGTTTTAAGACAATTCTATTCACCAGTTCAGAATTCTATTAAGGGATCTTTGAGGAATCGACTAAAGCTATATAACTTGACAATAAGGTGTATCTCAAAGGCAGTTCAATATGCGATCAGATCCGCAGGCAATATTTAGTACCATGATTAAAATAAGGCATATTAATATATTACTATATTAAGTTATTAAGGCATTATATATCTACTTAAATTTTTGGCATTTCTTATACAAACATTAATAAGTGCTGTTTTGCCAATATTGTTAAAGAATCTGTCAGTGCTAAATTTTCGATACAAACTCGTTCTTGGTTTATAAATTGTTGAGCATTGTGATAGGTCAATATGATTGGTTCTGTCAAGCATAGTCTTATAGTTAATTAGTTATGTGTAATGCACCAATAGTTCGAGAATGATTGGACAGGTGCCCCATGCGGCGTATATCTATTATCTTCTTGTATATCTTTTTTTTATACTTTTATTATTATTTTGTTTATTTCTATACAAATTATTAGTGAGTTAAACCATTTTTAGGAACAAGAAGGCTACTTTAGTTTTCTAAGAATTTAAGGAGTAATTCCGAATAAGTTTTCTTTTTGCTACCGAAATCTCCAAAGAAACCAAATACACCTACAAAAAAATTATTAATTCACACTAACATACGCGATTGACACGTGAATTTATTTGGCAATTATTATTTTTAAATTTCTAAATCTCATTCCATACCTTTATCTATATTTAGATACATCACTGAATTATTAAAACGTAATAAAACTTAAATCGTTGCCAATATTTAAAAATATAATACTAATTACATAAAGATCATTCATAAGAAGAGTGTAATGAAAGCAACTGACGTGATAAACATTTTCCTAGCATGATAACTTTACAAATAATATACATATTGTATAATCATCGTACAAAGTTCACCGAGTTCGGAACTGCATGTCAATAGATTATGTCAATGATTGTACCTACATAGGTCAATAAATGCTGTTATGAATATTCAATACATTTCATTATAATTTCATATTTACATATGCAAATAATTTAATATCAGTTACGTTTCAAACTTCTAAGTATGTCATTTTATAGAAATATATATGTAAGAGTTATCATAATTAATTTCTTTATTAATTTCGGTGGTCATTCCGTCCTTGGCACATTCGATTTGTGTTGGTTATGTAGAAGTCATAATTTTATACCTTTCCCGGCAGAAAATCCTTTATTTGGGAACCTTTTCACTGGTTAAGTAGCTGTTGGGCAGATGTTCAAATGGAAGTTAGCTATGTTTGTGTTAATTTAATTTGGGTATTTCGTAAGCAAATTATAGGTTTTACATCGAACCAGTTATATCAAACGAAATATTCTTGAATACTAATGAAAACGATGTCAACAGCTTCACTTATTTATTATATATTTGTATAACTATATTACATTTAACTATACATTATTTACAAACTACAAGGCAGACGTCTTCAAATATACTCAAATGGTATATAGCAGAGCCTTCTTAAGACTAGTAGTGGGATTTGAGGAAGGCACAGGACGAAAAATATTGCGAAAGGGCTGAAAAGTATGCAGGTCCCCAACCAAGCTGCCAGGAACCATGTTGGCAGAAACGTTTGTTCCATCATACCCAAAATATGTTAGTCCTTGTGACATAAATGTTCATTTTTGACTACAAACTACCGTTTAACACTAAATTGCAGCTTTTGTGACTGTTATCGATGTATTAGGAACGCCATCTGGAAAAAAAATCATGATTCAGATATTACGTTACATAGCCATAATAATGAAATTAATTAATTATTAGAAGAAGAAAAAATTAAAAAAAAAATGTATCTAAATATTTTTTATTTTCTTGGGGCTTCGGAACTATTTCAATGTTATTAAGTGTATTTATAAAATGTACCAATTCATCAATAAAATATTGGTAACATGCACCTGCGGTTATCATTCGGAGCCACTTAAAGTTTGTATGTTTACAGATCACGTTGATATGTAACGAAGGTTAGCAAAATAAATATATAACAGTATTTGTAAACAAATGATAAAACAGTCATAACCTTCGGATCACAAGATATAAATTGTTAGTGTAACAAAAAACTTTTTTAATTAAAAATAGATTTATTATGAGTAATGATGAGTAATTAAAATGAACTCGTTAAAAATTCTCACAGAGGGTCAAAGACGAATGTCTGGTCATATATTTTCGTCTCATTAGCCGTAAGGAAATAAATTTAATGATCCCTTTCAACGGAAATCTGTTATTATATTAAACTTTATGACTTACAAATCTAAATTGTCAAGACGACATATTAAATCGACTATCAACTGTATTTTAGCATTTTGAAAAATATTATCAATAAAATAAGTGTTTAAAACGTTTTATTACTCTTAAATAATAATATTTTGTCTTATTTTATTACAACGATATAAAACAGAATAAGATAACCCTTTATTTTACGAGCTTTATTCTAAACAATGACACGAAAAATATTTAAAACACTAATGTTTTAAAGAATGTTATAACATTTCTTATCTTTCATGCACCAATCTCATAAGTTCAGAATTACATAAATATAATTTGACATGGCCTAAGAAACAAGATAATTGTTTAATCAAATTGACCTATAGATATATGGATTTTATGTTTATTTATTATTTAAATGATCAAAGACAAAAAGTAAAGCAAACAATTTATACTCGGACGTAATGGTCTACCATTAATATCTATATTAAAAACAAAATATGGCAACACTAATGTGTATTTAAAAATTTAATTTTACTCCTTTGGTTATTCAGAAAAGTTATACAAGAGAACATACCTAGTCTTAAAGATTCTGATTTCTTTCAATATGATTATCAACGGTTTAGTCTTCCATAGTCTTATTAGTTAGGGAGACTCCTGGCTGAAATATTTAATATGTAGTTCCATTTTGTATCAGGACATTTGGACTTGTCCTAAAGTTAAGCCGGAGACATACTAAAGATTTATTACAAGATAAGGCTTTTTTCAGAATTTTCACCCAAGCTAAACGAGTCTATAATTGTTTTGTAAATAGTACATTATTAGATTAGATAAAAGCAGTGTAACGCTCTTTGTATATGGGATAAATTTATTAATGTTTATAATAATCTACCTTATTTTTTCGAATAACATAGTTATAATAATTAGATCTAAATAGCTCGAAAGTCTTAGAGCTATTTAAACTTTAGAC
Organism: Danaus plexippus; assembly: GCF_018135715.1. Taxonomy (NCBI): domain Eukaryota; kingdom Metazoa; phylum Arthropoda; class Insecta; order Lepidoptera; family Nymphalidae; genus Danaus; species Danaus plexippus. The sequence goes on along the minus strand of NC_083540.1, from coordinate 6,149,373 downwards.
TCGCGAAAGTCTAAAAAGCTCTAAGACTTTAGCGAGCCATTTAAAGTTAATAAAACAGTAATTAGTTATAATAATTAATAAGAATAAGTAGTTGTAGAATTTTTTTTCACGCAGAAGATTTTGGAGATGATTGATTAATTAACTATTTTTTACACTAAAACTAAATTTACTTACGAACGTGATTTCCTTTAAAATTATCTCAGGACTCAATTTTATTGAAAGACGTAAAAAGTAACAATTCGTTTCTGTTATTTGACTTGTATCAATCAAGATCTCAAGTTAGCCCAGAGTTATCTATTGTTTGGATAGGATTGAAACTACGTGTAAGTGTACGTTATATTCATACAAAATATCAAGGTGACAATGATTACGATGAAGTAATAAAATAAAAGTTACCAAACACAACGGTTACTTACAGTTTTTTTATGCATATTTTTAACCAAACTTGTACTTAAAAGGTTTAAAAAAAATCTTGTTTTTTGCACTGATTAATGATATAATATGACTTACAATCCATTCCATTATGTTTCGATTTAAAAAATATATAAGGAAGAGGAATTTAAACGTACTTATTTTTTATTTTGTGTATAGCTTCAGGGCCCGTTAAATTATACGTCGTTCGAAGTCAATGCTATACCAATTTTACTGGATTTTAAGGGAAATCTTTTAGAATTGTGGTGCAGTAGTGGTTTCATTTTGTATTAAGGTTTGTGAGTTTTCACTGGGAGTTTCAGTAATTGGACTCCTATTAGTTTAACTATTTTATCATGTATAACATTTAAATGTGCTTTACTATTAATAAATATCGTCATAAAATATTGCTCTGATACTTATTAATCAATACATAAGTATTGAAATAGGTTATACCGAATATAAAGATATAAAAATATATTTTGTATAGTATTCATATTTAAATTTTAATATAAAAATAGAGAATAAAAATGCTATGCGATCTGTGCGAGGTTACCTTTATTTAGTAATTATAAGAAAGATACGGCGATGAATTTACTATAAACAAAGAAAAAACTTTTTATACATAAGTATATAATAATAAAAATCATTTTTTTTTATAATACATATTATATTAATGAAATAAATTGTCAGATATCGGGTTCCTATTGACAGTAGGAAGTATATTTGTAAGTTTTTGATATGCCATATATTTTCGATTTCAAATGTATTAAGATGTTTGTATTTGGATGGTCAAAGCTAATATACAAATATAATTTTGAATTTTGAGTTTCCATTGTAATTATTTTAAAACCATTATAGATTTTGAATCGGATGAAAAATGAAAAAAAAAAGGTAAGTTTTACAGACGAGAAGACTCCCAACGAATAAAAAACCTGTGGAGTTACTTCCTAATAATCGTTTGTCCCAAAGGCAAATATGCATAGATTGTAATATTTTGCCAAAAAAAATTTTATTGAGCGTCGGTTGAAACCAAATCGAAGAAAACAAAACAAATATTTATTTTGTTCATGAAAACTGGTAAAAGAAATGTAATAACTGAAGGCATAGTAATAACGAGATCGCACTAGTATTTGGTAGATTTTTATTCCCGGAAAACAAAACTTTCAATTAACGTGAAAAGCGGAGAAGGATTTGTGCTATGAGAAATCCGTAAAAAGTTTTTTTTTTTGATTAGGCAAACTTAAGGAATATATAGACTTTTTGTTATAGTAATAATAATTTAAAAATTACATATAATTATAACCGACTCGTATTAACACTGACAACAAAGTGAATTTGAGAATGCCTTTAGTATTATTGCTATCAGCTCTACAGCTTACATGAAATTCATATAACAAAGGTCTTGTTTAATTCTAAAAAGTTTAAAGAAGTCCCTATATTTTTCATTAATAATATGGTGTTAGCATCATCTGTGCTGGTTAAATATAAATTCTGACCGCATTATAACAGGTATAGAAGTATCATTTTATCGTTACTCCACCAACGTAGTTACTGATAAGGTCGAGTTTGAAACTTGCTTCTACAATAGTTGAAGCTGAACAAATATTAAACCCAAATTGATAGATTAAACTAATCTGTATACTCTGTTGTTTAGATACTGTATAGCCAGTACAAGCCGGCTTCATAGATCAAGCATTTTGGGACGAAAAAGGTTTTCATCGAAAAATATTTTTTTGTTGACGTTTTATTCCTCATTTTTTATATATTCAGTATGTATTTAAATAAGCAACAATAAAAACTACAATGAATAAACATTTCGATTATCTGCTTCTTTAATTGGATACATTATCAGTACAGTTACCACATGGAGAAGAGTCAACGGAGTCAAAGTCAAGTGAGATCTAACTTTATATATTTGAAATCGGGGTATTTTATTTTTCTAATTTTATCGACATAAATAATTTTATATTACATTTATGAAAATATAGTATCATATTCAAAGAACGTATGATTATATGTCAATAAAATATTCTTGTATGTATTTTATATAATTAATATAAGCAAAACCTGATTTCAATTCTCGTGTAATTTGAGATAGAACACAAGAGAATCTTCTTGATTAATCATGTGATTTTACTGCAATCGAGTCAATATACTTGGTAGAGCTTGGTTCCTTTCGCAATATGTCTTTTTTTGTCGCTTAGCGGATAGGCTCACATCTTATTAAAATTGCATGCTATCAAAACGTAGGACATATAAGGAAAATTACTTCTATTAAGCCCTAAGTGGCTCTAAATTCTAATGTCGCAAAAATTTTACAATACCTTAAAACAAATGCAATTAGAGCATGTAGAGCATTGCTGCGATGATGTTAGGTAACTTAGCGACGTTGCTTAATCTATAGAAATATCTGTATTTTGTTGCTGTTTTAAAGTTATGAAACTTCATTTATAAAACATGCGTTATGTTAAGATAAAGTAGAAAGCTGAATGCATGCAAGGTCATTTAATTTTCTGACAGGAAACATAAGAACCTTGCATATTTAGAATAAGTTCCTGAAATCTGAATTATATTTGAATAAAATGAAAATATGTGTCGCATTATTTATAAACAGACACTCATAAAGATAAAACGATTCACTTGATCCATTGTTTAAAAAACAGATATTAAACTCCGCTTTAATATTAAAGGCATTGTTTGAGCAGTGTGTTGAATTATTATTATTATGACAAAAAGATGATGACGTATGAATTTATCATTGTCAGAAAAAGATAAATAAATTGTAATTGTTACTTGTGCATGTAAAATTAATAAGCACAAAAAGAACAATAGAATAATATTTGAATAAAATATCATTAAAAAAATCTCCTCGCTAGAACATGGAACCAAAAATAGCTTTAAAAATATAAAAACAAAGTTTTTCTAACCTATGCATGTGTGTTTACAGTAGTAAACTATCCAGAGGTAACTAAACATAGCACGTGCTCTATTCCCAATATCACTGTCACTTCAACGTGTAACACATAACATAGTTTGTTCAAGTGTAGTCTAAGTTGTGTACTGCGTGGTAGCGAACGATCGGCGCGGGCGCACGCAACCGAGGTTTCAACACCGAGGCGAGGGCCACCCAGTTTACGACTATCTCTTTCCCACATACGATAATCTAGTGTGTTGAATGAGATGGCGAGTACAACTCGAATGCAACATCGTCAACACTGGTTGACCTTCTTGAGCCACCTTTATTGCTTATAACACTTCTTTTGCAATAGACCAGTTCTAAAAAGCCTAATCCTTACTTGGTTGAATGAAAATAGACCCCGATAAAGGTAAAATTTAATCTTTTGTTGGTGTTAGAAAAATTAAAAAGATGGGATGTCCATATTGAGTGAATAGTACTAAATAGATTTTTTAAATTTAATCTTCTAATTATACTTTCATAGACAAACGGCATTAGAGTTTACTTCTATGTATAAGATTTCAAAAGTGAATATGACGTTTCTCTATCATATCACGGAACTACTTTTAAATTGTTTTATTAAAATTATCTATGAACCTGACGTGGGTAACGAAAAACAATATGTTTTATATATCTAAAGCTGTGTAAAACTAAATTTTATATATATACAGATAAGGATTTGTACTCTGGATAAGATTTTCAATTAAAGACAAACATCATTTTTGTGTTTTAAAACTATAAAATTTTCCCGCTTTATTACTTGTTAATATAAAATATTCATAATGTCCTAAAGTATGAGTAACGTCTAGAACAGATAATATCATGGCTTTTATTTTATAAAGTTTCTTATAACACATAACTATCAAATTTTTATGAGAATGACCATCAATTTCAAATGCAAATTTCAAGATTGCCCTGTCAGTTCAAAAAAGTCGAGACACGTAAATGTACAGGAAATATTATGTTCTTCTTTGTTACAAACAACAATCATCAATGTTCCCTAGTTTTGGCCATTTTATAAAGGCTATAGTTATTGCAAATAAGTGTTTGACACAAATGTTTCAAATCTACTTTCAAGTCATTAAACAGCATTATTCTATTCAGTAAAGTTTAGATTTATTTTTATACTGGATAAAATTGCGTCAATTGCATTAGGTTAATTTTGGATACTCACATCATCCACAAATACTCTTCGTTGCTTTTACTCTGTTGTCTTTGGAGTGTACCAAAATGTGTTCCTGAAATATGTAAATTAAATATTAAATTTAAATAAACAAGTCTTGAAAATATGAGATATTCCTTTGTATTTTAAATAAATTTCATTAAAAGAAATCGTTCTTTAAAATATCCTTACTATATTTTTGAGGTTGATTTCTTACTTACTACTTATTTTCTTTTATTATTTTTACAATTTTAGTCTGTGGTATTGAAAAATATTGAATAGGTACATTTTTGCCTTTGTTATGACGTGACGCCAATCACGTCAGTTTTTAAGACTGAATAAGCCATACACCGTATTAGGACCGTTCATATTATACGTCATTTTTTACAATTAACTCTAAAAGTGTACATATATTAAGTAATAACAGGGAATAAATAAAAAAACTCAATTACTGTTTTTTTCTTATAGTAAAATAATGAAGTAATATTGTACAATGTAGGCATTTTTAATACCACTTGTATGCGTGCCACTATATACAAGAAAGACTTTCATTATAAAGTAATATGTTCTGAAGTGATGTGAGAAATTGGAACTCTTCAACTTGGGTGAAAATATAAAAAGAAAATAGATGCTTGAAAACGACTTTATACAAATATTTACTAGGATAATTATATCTTTTTTAAGGAAAAATATTAGGTAGCCTTGGACTTTTGTATTGGATTCAGATAAGTCAACAATCAGCTTTTATAAGGTCAACAAGTCTTGTTAGACTTAACGTTAGCCTTAAATTTTGAAAATGCAAAATTTTTTAAAGATACTTGTAAATTTCTTACCAGCCTGATATCCACTTGATGTTGAAGAACTGCTGGTTTCACTTTCCGTTCTTGGTCTTGTACTAAATAATAAATTCCATGGGCTATAGTTTGCAACTTGATTTGTGTTTTGATTTTTTGCTGATGTTTTATTAGATGGATCCATACTTATAATAACTTATTATCACTGTCAACAACTAGAACGACGTCTTTATTTTAAAGGTAGTTATTCAATAATATAACCAAACTATCTGAAGCGCGGCAACTGATAAAATAATAATATTATGGTTGCACTATATATCTCTCAAGCCAAACAGTCACTGGCCGGCAAAGTGAGTGAACATTGTTTTGAACCGATCTCTACCGAGACAGCACGGAAATACCCGAACTTGGGTGTACTTTCATGGATCTACTCACACCAAGCATTCACTATTATTCTGTTTCATAATGAGCTATATTGCTTACAAAACAAAGTTTAAAATAAAATAAACGTAAAGTAAAAAACTTATTACAATATTCTTTAATACTACTTAGAGCTTTGTAATTTTTCCTCTTGTCTGTGAAGTCTTCAGTGGTTATACAAACACGTCCAAAAACGTAAGTAAACAATAAATTAAATACAACTCAGATCTAAATTATCTATGATGTGGAAAGAGTTAAAATCCGTTAAACCTTTTTTGGAGGATATGATAATGTGTTTATGATATCACAAAAAACGTGCCATTCACATTGACGTCAAAATGACGTACATAATATTTTCATATACCTGAATGTTCATCGAATTTGACAAAACTATAAAAAATATATTTAAAGAGAAAATAGAAAGGTTAGAAAATGAAAATCCCATATGTTGTGTCATTGAATACGCGGGAGGCCTATAGCACATGGCAAACCATGAAATCCTCCCCGGGGGAAGCTCCGCGCAAGATTGTAGCGGAAGATTTCGAATGGGATGACGACTTCACTCCAGCGCCTCTCACATTCTTTGCCGCACTTTCGCTTTCTAGAGTATTTCATAGAATTAATCCGCTGCGGAAAATATTGCAAAAGGATGTCGATATTCTTATGGATTTGTATCTAGCTGATATACCCCTTAAGTATAGCGTACCGTATATAAAGGTTAGATTTAATACACTAATACAGGATATAAAAGAATTTGTAGATATGGGTGAATGTGTGAATGAATGACTGGATGTTGGAAGTAAAAAGGCGATTGCCAAAGAGGTTGGAAACATTTATAAAAGTAATAGAGTATTTTATATAATGTAGAAATCTGCACTTAGCGAAAACAATATGGAGATAACAAAACTATAGATTATAATATCTAAGAAGACATTTGTTATAAAATTGTGTAAAAAAAAAAAACAAGTCGCGGTAATTTTCGTACATTCGATCCATTTTTTTTAGGATGAACAATATTGGAAGCGATCATTCTTTTCCAAATTCCCATCGCGCAAGGAAATGGGGGTAACTTTCTGGAAAGGCAAATTTTTATCTGCTTGCCTACAAGACTATTTGGAAAATGTTAACCCTGATGTCTTTATTGAAGAAGATGCAATCACTTTAGCAAAATTGGTACTAATTTATAAATAGATTTTCACCTCAATAAAACCTTCATCAACTCCATATTAATTACCAAATTTTGTTTAGGTTAGTCCATATATATTTGAATTGAGCTTAAATCAAATGCAAATGGTGCGACAGCCTACACCATCTATACCATATGAACATTTAGTTGAAGACACTTGTGAATTTAGCGTGCCTAAAGTCTACGATCACATCCCTTTAGAACCAGTTCTCTGTAGACTATACAATCTTAAAGAAATTTCTCTTATTTTTGGTATAAACAATCTTGAGGACAATTATTTAACGAGATATTTCGAGTTTTCTATAGCAGATTGTGAGTCTATGTGCAGAGGACTCGAATATTTAAATCATCTAGCAACTTTTCGTATTAACCGGAGTAATTTGGACTGTTCCAAAGTAAAAGTAATATTACAAAACCTCGTGAAAAAGGAAACAATCGAAGAATTAGACTTTAATCACTGCAAGATTGGAGATTATGGTATGAAGGCTTTAGGGGGATTTATTTTCATACATAAAAACGTGAGGCGAGTTAGAATAGCTAACAACAGATTCAAAGAAGCTGGCGTTCAAGGTATTGCCTACGCTCTACAGATGAAGCCAGCTGCTCCTATTGAATTGCTGGGTAAAAAAGTATTGGTATATTTAGGATTAAGCTTAATGTAATCTGAAGTCCATATTAACTTAGGTTCATACATCATTTGACATAAAGATTTCAGTTAAATGAAACTAGTATTTTTCGGATTTACTACGCGGATTTTATTATTTAAAAACTACATAATCCCGACGTTTCGGTTACTTTGCAGCAACCGTGATCACGGGCAGACGAGGTGTGAATGTCTGTCAGTTGGTCCTTGTTATTTATCATCTACCGCCATCGATTTCTTAATTTTCTGGCGTACCGCTCTGGATGCCGGCAGAATGCGCTCACGGTGTCTTGAGGTCCTGCGGTGTGGTTTCGGACATGGGATTTTATATTTTTAAGAACGGGGTCCCAGGTGTTTGATAGATTCCAGCCATCTTCTCTATTGAAATTGGGATGTTTTTTAATTTCAATAGCCTCGCGAATTAATCTCGGTATATACTTGTCTTCCCGAGCGAGGATTTGAGGTTTATCAAAACGAATGTAGTGGCCTGGTTTGTCCATTGTGTGTTCACACACTGCTGACTTCGACGCGCGCCTGTTTTTGATGTCTGAGATGTGTTCCTTAACTCTTGTACCGATGCTCCTCTTCGTCTGTCCAATGTATGACAAGCCACAGTCACAGTCGAGTTTGTATACACCCGCTTGTTGTAAAGGAATGTTACTCTTGATTGGTCTCAAGAATTGGCTCACTTTCTTATGTGGTTTGTAAATAGTTTTAATGGAAACCTTCTTCAAGATGTTGCCTATTCTGTCAGTAACTCCCTTCACATATGGTAGTATCGCAGGTTGTCGTTCAACTGTGGGTGGCTTCAGGTGGTTCTTGCGATGCTGGCGAGGCACGGGCAGGTTGTTGATAGTGAGAGCATGTTTTACATGCTGCAGCTCGGCCTCTAGGTGGTCAGCATCACAAAGGTGTTGGGCTCTCTGTAACAAAGATTTGCCAACGGTAGCTAACTGTATAGGGTGGTGGTGCGAGTTACCGTTGAGGTACCTGTCCGTGTGTGTGGGTTTCCTATAAACAGTATGTCCCAAAGTATTGTCAGGATTCCTAATGACAAGTATATCAAGGAAAGCTAAAGAATTATTTGCCTCCAATTCTATAGTAAACTGAATCTTACTATTGATAGAATTAAGATGGTTCAGAAAAGCAGATGTTTTATTTTTATTTAATATTGTGAAGGTGTCATCTACATACCGTTTATATATTAAAGGTCTTATAGGAGGAGAGCAAAGGGCTCGCACCTCGAAGTCTTCCATGAATATGTCAGCGACAACGGGGGAAACCGGCGAACCCATTGCAACTCCATCTACTTGTATGTAGAATTCATCCTTCCACATGAGGTAGCCAGATGTTAGGCAATGCTTTAATAGTTCTGCATATTCTATAGGCATATTGTTATCCTTTAACTTACCTCTTACAATCTCAATGCAGTCAAGAACAGGTATACTAGTGAATAATGACTGTACATCGAAACTGACCATACTGTCATTGTCGCTTAATTTTAGGTGTTTTAAATCTTTGACAAATTGGTAGGAATCCTTAACAAATGACTTTGTGTGGCCCCGGAGTGGTGATAATATCTTTGAAAGAAATTTAGCCAGTTTATAAGTTGGTGAGTCAATCTGGCTTACTATTGGGCGTAATGGAACATCTTGTTTATGGATTTTAGGCAACCCATACAATTTTGGAGGTTTTGCACACGATGGTACGAGTGATTTGATATCAAGATTAAGTTTTGAACTGTATTTGTTTATTAAAATTTTGTTTCTGTTAAAACTTTAGTTGTCGGGTCTTTGTTAACTTTTTTATAAATAGAATTATCTGAAAGTATTTCGAGTATTTTATTATCATAATCACTCGTATCCATTATTACGGTCGCGTTCCCTTTATCTGCACGGAGGACAGTCAGGTCTTCATTGTTGCGAAGTTGTTTGAGTGCAACCGATTCCTGACGAGAGATATTTTGTCGAGGCAATTTGCTCCGGCGCAGAACATACGAAACATCCTGCCGGATTGCTTCAGACTCTTCTCTCGTGACATGATTTTTATGAAGACATTCCTCAACGTTACAGATAATGTCTTCGAACGGTAATTTAGATGGCACTGGTGCAAAATTCAATCCTTTTTTAAGGATCTCAACGGTTTCTTTATCTAAAGTTTGTTTTGACAGATTGACAACAGTTACCGATGTTTGTGTTGCCCGACTTAAATTAATATTATAATTATTGCCATTACTATTACAACTTTTAATTTTTTCCGTTAATTTTTTAAATTTATTAATTTTATTATTTTTCAATTGATTATACGTGAATTGTTCACGTTTATTAATAATATCAAAACATTTTTGCCAATCTGTCTTTGACAAACATTTTTCGATTTCGTAACTCAGAACATCAATTTCAAAATCTAACTGCCGTGCATCCGACCGATGTTGTCTAATAAGATGACAAAGTAACCGTTTACTTGCCTGATGGAGTATCCTGCCGCTATGTTTGATGTCTTTTTTTGGTGATATTTTGACACATGTTGGTATGATGTCGTGATCCCGGCATCTCTTGAGGAAATTCAAGGATGGTAATAGTTTGGCTTTCTTCGTCTTGAGGTACTCCAACCGGCGTATTCTATTTGCGATATCCAGTCCGTACTGGTTCACATAATGAGATCTAAGATTTTCGCGAGTATTCATTTAAATGAAACTAGTATTTTTCGGATTTACTACGCGGATTTTATTATTTAAAAACTACATAATCCCGACGTTTCGGTTACTTTGCAGCAACCGTGATCACGGGCAGACGAGGTGTGAATGTCTGTCAGTTGGTCCTTGTTATTTATCATCTACCGCCATCGATTTCTTAATTTTCTGGCGTACCGCTCTGGATGCCGGCAGAATGCGCTCACGGTGTCTTGAGGTCCTGCGGTGTGGTTTCGGACATGGGATTTTATATTTTTAAGAACGGGGTCCCAGGTGTTTGATAGATTCCAGCCATCTTCTCTATTGAAATTGGGATGTTTTTTAATTTCAATAGCCTCGCGAATTAATCTCGGTATATACTTGTCTTCCCGAGCGAGGATTTGAGGTTTATCAAAACGAATGTAGTGGCCTGGTTTGTCCATTGTGTGTTCACACACTGCTGACTTCGACGCGCGCCTGTTTTTGATGTCTGAGATGTGTTCCTTAACTCTTGTACCGATGCTCCTCTTCGTCTGTCCAATGTATGACAAGCCACAGTCACAGTCGAGTTTGTATACACCCGCTTGTTGTAAAGGAATGTTACTCTTGATTGGTCTCAAGAATTGGCTCACTTTCTTATGTGGTTTGTAAATAGTTTTAATGGAAACCTTCTTCAAGATGTTGCCTATTCTGTCAGTAACTCCCTTCACATATGGTAGTATCGCAGGTTGTCGTTCAACTGTGGGTGGCTTCAGGTGGTTCTTGCGATGCTGGCGAGGCACGGGCAGGTTGTTGATAGTGAGAGCATGTTTTACATGCTGCAGCTCGGCCTCTAGGTGGTCAGCATCACAAAGGTGTTGGGCTCTCTGTAACAAAGATTTGCCAACGGTAGCTAACTGTATAGGGTGGTGGTGCGAGTTACCGTTGAGGTACCTGTCCGTGTGTGTGGGTTTCCTATAAACAGTATGTCCCAAAGTATTGTCAGGATTCCTAATGACAAGTATATCAAGGAAAGCTAAAGAATTATTTGCCTCCAATTCTATAGTAAACTGAATCTTACTATTGATAGAATTAAGATGGTTCAGAAAAGCAGATGTTTTATTTTTATTTAATATTGTGAAGGTGTCATCTACATACCGTTTATATATTAAAGGTCTTATAGGAGGAGAGCAAAGGGCTCGCACCTCGAAGTCTTCCATGAATATGTCAGCGACAACGGGGGAAACCGGCGAACCCATTGCAACTCCATCTACTTGTATGTAGAATTCATCCTTCCACATGAGGTAGCCAGATGTTAGGCAATGCTTTAATAGTTCTGCATATTCTATAGGCATATTGTTATCCTTTAACTTACCTCTTACAATCTCAATGCAGTCAAGAACAGGTATACTAGTGAATAATGACTGTACATCGAAACTGACCATACTGTCATTGTCGCTTAATTTTAGGTGTTTTAAATCTTTGACAAATTGGTAGGAATCCTTAACAAATGACTTTGTGTGGCCCCGGAGTGGTGATAATATCTTTGAAAGAAATTTAGCCAGTTTATAAGTTGGTGAGTCAATCTGGCTTACTATTGGGCGTAATGGAACATCTTGTTTATGGATTTTAGGCAACCCATACAATTTTGGAGGTTTTGCACACGATGGTACGAGTGATTTGATATCAAGATTAAGTTTTGAACTGTATTTGTTTATTAAAAATTTTGTTTCTGTTAAAACTTTAGTTGTCGGGTCTTTGTTAACTTTTTTATAAATAGAATTATCTGAAAGTATTTCGAGTATTTTATTATCATAATCACTCGTATCCATTATTACGGTCGCGTTCCCTTTATCTGCACGGAGGACAGTCAGGTCTTCATTGTTGCGAAGTTGTTTGAGTGCAACCGATTCCTGACGAGAGATATTTTGTCGAGGCAATTTGCTCCGGCGCAGAACATACGAAACATCCTGCCGGATTGCTTCAGACTCTTCTCTCGTGACATGATTTTTATGAAGACATTCCTCAACGTTACAGATAATGTCTTCGAACGGTAATTTAGATGGCACTGGTGCAAAATTCAATCCTTTTTTAAGGATCTCAACGGTTTCTTTATCTAAAGTTTGTTTTGACAGATTGACAACAGTTACCGATGTTTGTGTTGCCCGACTTAAATTAATATTATAATTATTGCCATTACTATTACAACTTTTAATTTTTTCCGTTAATTTTTTAAATTTATTAATTTTATTATTTTTCAATTGATTATACGTGAATTGTTCACGTTTATTAATAATATCAAAACATTTTTGCCAATCTGTCTTTGACAAACATTTTTCGATTTCGTAACTCAGAACATCAATTTCAAAATCTAACTGCCGTGCATCCGACCGATGTTGTCTAATAAGATGACAAAGTAACCGTTTACTTGCCTGATGGAGTATCCTGCCGCTATGTTTGATGTCTTTTTTTGGTGATATTTTGACACATGTTGGTATGATGTCGTGATCCCGGCATCTCTTGAGGAAATTCAAGGATGGTAATAGTTTGGCTTTCTTCGTCTTGAGGTACTCCAACCGGCGTATTCTATTTGCGATATCCAGTCCGTACTGGTTCACATAATGAGATCTAAGATTTTCGCGAGTATTCATTTAAATGAAACTAGTATTTTTCGGATTTACTACGCGGATTTTATTATTTAAAAACTACATAATCCCGACGTTTCGGTTACTTTGCAGCAACCGTGATCACGGGCAGACGAGGTGTGAATGTCTGTCAGTTGGTCCTTGTTATTTATCATCTACCGCCATCGATTTCTTAATTTTCTGGCGTACCGCTCTGGATGCCGGCAGAATGCGCTCACGGTGTCTTGAGGTCCTGCGGTGTGGTTTCGGACATGGGATTTTATATTTTTAAGAACGGGGTCCCAGGTGTTTGATAGATTCCAGCCATCTTCTCTATTGAAATTGGGATGTTTTTTAATTTCAATAGCCTCGCGAATTAATCTCGGTATATACTTGTCTTCCCGAGCGAGGATTTGAGGTTTATCAAAACGAATGTAGTGGCCTGGTTTGTCCATTGTGTGTTCACACACTGCTGACTTCGACGCGCGCCTGTTTTTGATGTCTGAGATGTGTTCCTTAACTCTTGTACCGATGCTCCTCTTCGTCTGTCCAATGTATGACAAGCCACAGTCACAGTCGAGTTTGTATACACCCGCTTGTTGTAAAGGAATGTTACTCTTGATTGGTCTCAAGAATTGGCTCACTTTCTTATGTGGTTTGTAAATAGTTTTAATGGAAACCTTCTTCAAGATGTTGCCTATTCTGTCAGTAACTCCCTTCACATATGGTAGTATCGCAGGTTGTCGTTCAACTGTGGGTGGCTTCAGGTGGTTCTTGCGATGCTGGCGAGGCACGGGCAGGTTGTTGATAGTGAGAGCATGTTTTACATGCTGCAGCTCGGCCTCTAGGTGGTCAGCATCACAAAGGTGTTGGGCTCTCTGTAACAAAGATTTGCCAACGGTAGCTAACTGTATAGGGTGGTGGTGCGAGTTACCGTTGAGGTACCTGTCCGTGTGTGTGGGTTTCCTATAAACAGTATGTCCCAAAGTATTGTCAGGATTCCTAATGACAAGTATATCAAGGAAAGCTAAAGAATTATTTGCCTCCAATTCTATAGTAAACTGAATCTTACTATTGATAGAATTAAGATGGTTCAGAAAAGCAGATGTTTTATTTTTATTTAATATTGTGAAGGTGTCATCTACATACCGTTTATATATTAAAGGTCTTATAGGAGGAGAGCAAAGGGCTCGCACCTCGAAGTCTTCCATGAATATGTCAGCGACAACGGGGGAAACCGGCGAACCCATTGCAACTCCATCTACTTGTATGTAGAATTCATCCTTCCACATGAGGTAGCCAGATGTTAGGCAATGCTTTAATAGTTCTGCATATTCTATAGGCATATTGTTATCCTTTAACTTACCTCTTACAATCTCAATGCAGTCAAGAACAGGTATACTAGTGAATAATGACTGTACATCGAAACTGACCATACTGTCATTGTCGCTTAATTTTAGGTGTTTTAAATCTTTGACAAATTGGTAGGAATCCTTAACAAATGACTTTGTGTGGCCCCGGAGTGGTGATAATATCTTTGAAAGAAATTTAGCCAGTTTATAAGTTGGTGAGTCAATCTGGCTTACTATTGGGCGTAATGGAACATCTTGTTTATGGATTTTAGGCAACCCATACAATTTTGGAGGTTTTGCACACGATGGTACGAGTGATTTGATATCAAGATTAAGTTTTGAACTGTATTTGTTTATTAAAAATTTTGTTTCTGTTAAAACTTTAGTTGTCGGGTCTTTGTTAACTTTTTTATAAATAGAATTATCTGAAAGTATTTCGAGTATTTTATTATCATAATCACTCGTATCCATTATTACGGTCGCGTTCCCTTTATCTGCACGGAGGACAGTCAGGTCTTCATTGTTGCGAAGTTGTTTGAGTGCAACCGATTCCTGACGAGAGATATTTTGTCGAGGCAATTTGCTCCGGCGCAGAACATACGAAACATCCTGCCGGATTGCTTCAGACTCTTCTCTCGTGACATGATTTTTATGAAGACATTCCTCAACGTTACAGATAATGTCTTCGAACGGTAATTTAGATGGCACTGGTGCAAAATTCAATCCTTTTTTAAGGATCTCAACGGTTTCTTTATCTAAAGTTTGTTTTGACAGATTGACAACAGTTACCGATGTTTGTGTTGCCCGACTTAAATTAATATTATAATTATTGCCATTACTATTACAACTTTTAATTTTTTCCGTTAATTTTTTAAATTTATTAATTTTATTATTTTTCAATTGATTATACGTGAATTGTTCACGTTTATTAATAATATCAAAACATTTTTGCCAATCTGTCTTTGACAAACATTTTTCGATTTCGTAACTCAGAACATCAATTTCAAAATCTAACTGCCGTGCATCCGACCGATGTTGTCTAATAAGATGACAAAGTAACCGTTTACTTGCCTGATGGAGTATCCTGCCGCTATGTTTGATGTCTTTTTTTGGTGATATTTTGACACATGTTGGTATGATGTCGTGATCCCGGCATCTCTTGAGGAAATTCAAGGATGGTAATAGTTTGGCTTTCTTCGTCTTGAGGTACTCCAACCGGCGTATTCTATTTGCGATATCCAGTCCGTACTGGTTCACATAATGAGATCTAAGATTTTCGCGAGTATTCATTTAAATGAAACTAGTATTTTTCGGATTTACTACGCGGATTTTATTATTTAAAAACTACATAATCCCGACGTTTCGGTTACTTTGCAGCAACCGTGATCACGGGCAGACGAGGTGTGAATGTCTGTCAGTTGGTCCTTGTTATTTATCATCTACCGCCATCGATTTCTTAATTTTCTGGCGTACCGCTCTGGATGCCGGCAGAATGCGCTCACGGTGTCTTGAGGTCCTGCGGTGTGGTTTCGGACATGGGATTTTATATTTTTAAGAACGGGGTCCCAGGTGTTTGATAGATTCCAGCCATCTTCTCTATTGAAATTGGGATGTTTTTTAATTTCAATAGCCTCGCGAATTAATCTCGGTATATACTTGTCTTCCCGAGCGAGGATTTGAGGTTTATCAAAACGAATGTAGTGGCCTGGTTTGTCCATTGTGTGTTCACACACTGCTGACTTCGACGCGCGCCTGTTTTTGATGTCTGAGATGTGTTCCTTAACTCTTGTACCGATGCTCCTCTTCGTCTGTCCAATGTATGACATCCATCGTACCATCGTGTGCAAAACCTCCAAAATTGTATGGGTTGCCTAAAATCCATAAACAAGATGTTCCATTACGCCCAATAGTAAGCCAGATTGACTCACCAACTTATAAACTGGCTAAATTTCTTTCAAAGATATTATCACCACTCCGGGGCCACACAAAGTCATTTGTTAAGGATTCCTACCAATTTGTCAAAGATTTAAAACACCTAAAATTAAGCGACAATGACAGTATGGTCAGTTTCGATGTACAGTCATTATTCACTAGTATACCTGTTCTTGACTGCATTGAGATTGTAAGAGGTAAGTTAAAGGATAACAATATGCCTATAGAATATGCAGAACTATTAAAGCATTGCCTAACATCTGGCTACCTCATGTGGAAGGATGAATTCTACATACAAGTAGATGGAGTTGCAATGGGTTCGCCGGTTTCCCCCGTTGTCGCTGACATATTCATGGAAGACTTCGAGGTGCGAGCCCTTTGCTCTCCTCCTATAAGACCTTTAATATATAAACGGTATGTAGATGACACCTTCACAATATTAAATAAAAATAAAACATCTGCTTTTCTGAACCATCTTAATTCTATCAATAGTAAGATTCAGTTTACTATAGAATTGGAGGCAAATAATTCTTTAGCTTTCCTTGATATACTTGTCATTAGGAATCCTGACAATACTTTGGGACATACTGTTTATAGGAAACCCACACACACGGACAGGTACCTCAACGGTAACTCGCACCACCACCCTATACAGTTAGCTACCGTTGGCAAATCTTTGTTACAGAGAGCCCAACACCTTTGTGATGCTGACCACCTAGAGGCCGAGCTGCAGCATGTAAAACATGCTCTCACTATCAACAACCTGCCCGTGCCTCGCCAGCATCGCAAGAACCACCTGAAGCCACCCACAGTTGAACGACAACCTGCGATACTACCATATGTGAAGGGAGTTACTGACAGAATAGGCAACATCTTGAAGAAGGTTTCCATTAAAACTATTTACAAACCACATAAGAAAGTGAGCCAATTCTTGAGACCAATCAAGAGTAACATTCCTTTACAACAAGCGGGTGTATACAAACTCGACTGTGACTGTGGCTTGTCATACATTGGACAGACGAAGAGGAGCATCGGTACAAGAGTTAAGGAACACATCTCAGACATCAAAAACAGGCGCGCGTCGAAGTCAGCAGTGTGTGAACACACAATGGACAAACCAGGCCACTACATTCGTTTTGATAAACCTCAAATCCTCGCTCGGGAAGACAAGTATATACCGAGATTAATTCGCGAGGCTATTGAAATTAAAAAACATCCCAATTTCAATAGAGAAGATGGCTGGAATCTATCAAACACCTGGGACCCCGTTCTTAAAAATATAAAATCCCATGTCCGAAACCACACCGCAGGACCTCAAGACACCGTGAGCGCATTCTGCCGGCATCCAGAGCGGTACGCCAGAAAATTAAGAAATCGATGGCGGTAGATGATAAATAACAAGGACCAACTGACAGACATTCACACCTCGTCTGCCCGTGATCACGGTTGCTGCAAAGTAACCGAAACGTCGGGATTATGTAGTTTTTAAATAATAAAATCCGCGTAGTAAATCCGAAAAATACTAGTTTCATTTAAATGAATACTCGCGAAAATCTTAGATCTCATTATGTGAACCAGTACGGACTGGATATCGCAAATAGAATACGCCGGTTGGAGTACCTCAAGACGAAGAAAGCCAAACTATTACCATCCTTGAATTTCCTCAAGAGATGCCGGGATCACGACATCATACCAACATGTGTCAAAATATCACCAAAAAAAGACATCAAACATAGCGGCAGGATACTCCATCAGGCAAGTAAACGGTTACTTTGTCATCTTATTAGACAACATCGGTCGGATGCACGGCAGTTAGATTTTGAAATTGATGTTCTGAGTTACGAAATCGAAAAATGTTTGTCAAAGACAGATTGGCAAAAATGTTTTGATATTATTAATAAACGTGAACAATTCACGTATAATCAATTGAAAAATAATAAAATTAATAAATTTAAAAAATTAACGGAAAAAATTAAAAGTTGTAATAGTAATGGCAATAATTATAATATTAATTTAAGTCGGGCAACACAAACATCGGTAACTGTTGTCAATCTGTCAAAACAAACTTTAGATAAAGAAACCGTTGAGATCCTTAAAAAAGGATTGAATTTTGCACCAGTGCCATCTAAATTACCGTTCGAAGACATTATCTGTAACGTTGAGGAATGTCTTCATAAAAATCATGTCACGAGAGAAGAGTCTGAAGCAATCCGGCAGGATGTTTCGTATGTTCTGCGCCGGAGCAAATTGCCTCGACAAAATATCTCTCGTCAGGAATCGGTTGCACTCAAACAACTTCGCAACAATGAAGACCTGACTGTCCTCCGTGCAGATAAAGGGAACGCGACCGTAATAATGGATACGAGTGATTATGATAATAAAATACTCGAAATACTTTCAGATAATTCTATTTATAAAAAGTTAACAAAGACCCGACAACTAAAGTTTTAACAGAAACAAAATTTTTAATAAACAAATACAGTTCAAAACTTAATCTTGATATCAAATCACTCGTACCATCGTGTGCAAAACCTCCAAAATTGTATGGGTTGCCTAAAATCCATAAACAAGATGTTCCATTACGCCCAATAGTAAGCCAGATTGACTCACCAACTTATAAACTGGCTAAATTTCTTTCAAAGATATTATCACCACTCCGGGGCCACACAAAGTCATTTGTTAAGGATTCCTACCAATTTGTCAAAGATTTAAAACACCTAAAATTAAGCGACAATGACAGTATGGTCAGTTTCGATGTACAGTCATTATTCACTAGTATACCTGTTCTTGACTGCATTGAGATTGTAAGAGGTAAGTTAAAGGATAACAATATGCCTATAGAATATGCAGAACTATTAAAGCATTGCCTAACATCTGGCTACCTCATGTGGAAGGATGAATTCTACATACAAGTAGATGGAGTTGCAATGGGTTCGCCGGTTTCCCCCGTTGTCGCTGACATATTCATGGAAGACTTCGAGGTGCGAGCCCTTTGCTCTCCTCCTATAAGACCTTTAATATATAAACGGTATGTAGATGACACCTTCACAATATTAAATAAAATAAAACATCTGCTTTTCTGAACCATCTTAATTCTATCAATAGTAAGATTCAGTTTACTATAGAATTGGAGGCAAATAATTCTTTAGCTTTCCTTGATATACTTGTCATTAGGAATCCTGACAATACTTTGGGACATACTGTTTATAGGAAACCCACACACACGGACAGGTACCTCAACGGTAACTCGCACCACCACCCTATACAGTTAGCTACCGTTGGCAAATCTTTGTTACAGAGAGCCCAACACCTTTGTGATGCTGACCACCTAGAGGCCGAGCTGCAGCATGTAAAACATGCTCTCACTATCAACAACCTGCCCGTGCCTCGCCAGCATCGCAAGAACCACCTGAAGCCACCCACAGTTGAACGACAACCTGCGATACTACCATATGTGAAGGGAGTTACTGACAGAATAGGCAACATCTTGAAGAAGGTTTCCATTAAAACTATTTACAAACCACATAAGAAAGTGAGCCAATTCTTGAGACCAATCAAGAGTAACATTCCTTTACAACAAGCGGGTGTATACAAACTCGACTGTGACTGTGGCTTGTCATACATTGGACAGACGAAGAGGAGCATCGGTACAAGAGTTAAGGAACACATCTCAGACATCAAAAACAGGCGCGCGTCGAAGTCAGCAGTGTGTGAACACACAATGGACAAACCAGGCCACTACATTCGTTTTGATAAACCTCAAATCCTCGCTCGGGAAGACAAGTATATACCGAGATTAATTCGCGAGGCTATTGAAATTAAAAAACATCCCAATTTCAATAGAGAAGATGGCTGGAATCTATCAAACACCTGGGACCCCGTTCTTAAAAATATAAAATCCCATGTCCGAAACCACACCGCAGGACCTCAAGACACCGTGAGCGCATTCTGCCGGCATCCAGAGCGGTACGCCAGAAAATTAAGAAATCGATGGCGGTAGATGATAAATAACAAGGACCAACTGACAGACATTCACACCTCGTCTGCCCGTGATCACGGTTGCTGCAAAGTAACCGAAACGTCGGGATTATGTAGTTTTTAAATAATAAAATCCGCGTAGTAAATCCGAAAAATACTAGTTTCATTTAAATGAATACTCGCGAAAATCTTAGATCTCATTATAAAGATTTCAGTTTGAATCCTATGTCCTTGGAATGCGCAACAATCTTTGCGGCCGCTTTTGTGAGGTGTAGGGAGAAACCTCAGACTCTAATAGTAAATTCTTGCGGATTCCGCGGAAAATCTGCTGAAAAGGTACACAGTTTATAGTCCATCCATATGTTAATGCCTGGACACGGGCTGTTCTGCCCAAATATTTCACGATTTATTTGTTGTAAGTAGGAATTTATATATATGCATGTACTAAATAAATAAAGATTGTTCTTATGCGGAACTAAGTGTTGTGAATTTTTAATTTGTAGTACAAAAATTTGCATTTTTGTCTTTATTATTTTTAATACGGTATTTTAATAATAAATGAGTAATTTGATGCCTTATCCAGAATATACAACTTATATATGTACGTTATATATTCTGTGACCCCATGATCAAATTTTAATCCATTAGTTTACAGGTATTGTCTGCTATAACCACTATAACACAAATTTAATGTAAAAGCTCCCTTTGCCGTCAATAAAACTGAAAATGTTATGAACTTGAAGAGTGTTTCTGATTTTTGTATATAATTAAAAATTCGAAGTTAACATAGTATTACAGATTAAGTTTGCTTTTGATGTACAAAGATTCGTTTTTTTTTTCAGATGGCCGGTTTACTAAGTCTCAACCGTGGTTTGACTAGATTGGATATGGCTGCCAATGATTTATCTGGCGAGGCAGAGAATACTCTGATACGTGTTTTGGAAGTAAATAAAAAAATTTTGAGAATTGATCTGCGTTGTACACGTAAGTATGACGTGGTAAATTTGTCTTTAGTTTATAATGTATTAGAAATGTATTCGGTTCACTTATTTTATGATTACTATATTGTGGTGGATATAAAATTCAATGATACGTACCTCAACGATACCTCGTGAAAATCATTCTAGACATTTCTGATGAGACGCAGGCGAGAGTGAACGAGCTTTTGGAGAGAAATAAAAAGCTAATAGGCCAAGAGACAGAGACGAGTGATGAAATTCCACCGCTGTACCTCAATGAGCCAGAGTATCTGATATGGGAGTATAATCCTAATAATCCGAATTACATACCCGGACGATATCCGGAGAGAATTCCGGAGGTTTAATAATTTAATAACATTTTGGAAACCTTTCAGCATTTTTAGTGAAGTCATTTGTTTTCTTACTTTTTACAAGATAAAAATAGGTTTTTATTTTTAATTTTTATAATTTATAACTAAAGAGCGTTTCTATTTTTTGAATAAAATATTTGTCATTTGATTTTCTTTTTTAGTTTAATGTATTAATAACAAACATTATCTTTTTACCACATTAACAAAACGGAACTACAGTGAAATTTTCTTCAGAAATAGGGCTAATGTCTCGGTAACAGGTGTTGAGATCGAAAGAGGAAATTATATTCTTCTACAGTTTCCGTAAGCGTTGGCCTGGATCAATAGGCAGTGGACAGTCTGTTGTTTTTAAACAAGGGTGCAAAATCCTCTAATTATAAGAAAGACCAATATCTAACAATCCACCACCTTGACATTCAGTACTATATGAAGTTACCCCCCTTTTAAAAGAATTTATTTAGATTAGTCATTCAAATAATTATGGTTGGAATTCGCACAAGAACTAATAATGTTTTTCAATATTTACTGCAACTTTTTAAGACTTCACCAAATAATATATGAGATAATATTTTACTATTATTTGCCATAATAAGAGGAACAATAAAATATTAGGTACTCTCTCTCTCGAAAAATCAATTAAAGCGTGTGTTACAATAGGATCAATTTTCTTAAATATCGTTACGTAAAGGTCAAAGTCATCAAACATGAGAGTATCTTTTTGTCTTTGTCACAAACAAATTATTATCAAGTTTAATTTTATTACTCGTCTTTATATACATACGTCTAAAAGGGACGAAATTGTTCGGTTTCTCAATATTACCCGTTGTTTAGTGTAACGTATGATTGTTTTATTATACATACATGGAAAATAAGCAATCAAGGATTCTGGCTAAACTTCATCTTGTTCGAAACGACGGCCTGAATTTTTTACGTTATAAATTGTTACTTATTCATAGTTACTTATAGCTCTTCAAATCACTGATACGACTTTGCTCTTCGACGAGCTGTTGTTCGGGCGGGAATTTCGTTCAATAACTTTAAGAAATTTTTTCTGCTTTAATTATTGTTAAAGGATATTTATGTATAATATCTAAAGTATGTTTAGATTAATGATAGCTTTCATGTTCCTCCTTCAAGTAAAATCCATGATTGGTCCCCAGCATTGCTAAAATTCTATCTCAATGCGTTCCAGATGACTCTCCCAGATCAAAGTAATTTAGTAAGATGGGGTAAAGGTACCGAAAAGACTTGCTATATCTGTGGGAAGGCAGTTGGAACTGCTAGGCACTTGTTAGTGGGATGTAAGGTACTCCTCGATAGCGGTCAATACTCGCGTCGTCACGATAGGGTTCTAGAAATCATACGTGAAGCGGTTAGTCTTTCGGTAGCCAGAGCGCAAAAGGAAATAACCACAAACGAGCGATCAGTAGGTTTTGTGAGAGAGGGCACTAGGGCTATAAAAACAAATGTCAAGCCTTACTCCATCCTTAAAGCGGCTACGGTTTGGACTATAATGATGGATACGTATGAAAAACAATACAAAATCCCCGAGGATATTTGTGCGTCGGCCTCCAGACCAGACATATTTATGTATTCGCGAATCTTAAAGCGCGTTGTGATGATAGAGCTTACGGTGCCTTGGGAAACCAACATCCCCAAAGACCATACCATCAAGGTCAACAAACATTACGAGCTCACAAACGAACTCACTCGAAATAGGTTCGTCGTGGATTTATACGCGGTAGAAGTGGGAGCGAGAGGTATAACGGCTAAATCTCTCTACAACCTGCTAAAATACTTGGGCCTGTCCAGAACTCACATCAATTCGTTCTTGGAACGTACTTCGAAGGCAGCCCTAGTAGGTTCTTTTCAAATATGGTTAGGTAGGGAGAGGAGCTTGGACAGTGGAGGTGAGCGTTTAACGCGCGTTAGTTAGGGGCCCCTTAAACCTACACCTGGGTCGCAAGTCCCAGGCACTGTTGAAGCTCCACTCCCTGCAACGCAATGGACCCGGCACCCGCACGGTGAATCCATTGAATGCTAAGAGGTTTCGTCTCTGTAGTGTAAAATAAAAATTGTAATAGATTTAAATAATAAGTAATTGAAGATTATTTAACATATATTGAGATATAGAGTTATAGTATCATTACGCTTGGAATTATCATCTTAATATCTTTATGTCCTGATTAGTCCTTTGAATATGAAAGTAGATAAATCCCTGCCCCTGGGACCAAGATGGACCGAAAAATATTATATGTATTTATATTATATGAGAACCTTTTTTTGACAATACCTGTAAGCAGGAGGTATTTAATAATATTGTTAAGAGATTTAGACTAATTATTTGATATATAAATTGAGAGATCATTTCAAAATAGTTTTTAAAAGATACGTTAATTTTAAGAATTCTAATAAAAATTTTATTCAAATATTTTATTTATCAAAAAAATTTTCTTTTTGTTTTACTTTAATTATAAATAAATAATAAATAGCAGGTAGTAAAGTTATCAGTAACAATTAATGGCGAGCCAAAGTTTAAAATTAATAAACGTCGGCAAACAATACTTCATATTATATCGAAAACGGGAGGTTGTCGGTAACGTTCATGAATTTGGCGCACAAATTTATAGTCAAACTATAAAAATGGACTTCATTAATGTAAAAGACAATATAAGTTATTTAGCTGCGGGTACCTTGAAGTTTATGAGACGCATCAACTTGTTTTTATCATAATCAAAGAAACTTCTCGTAAATAACTTAACGAGGAAATTATACTTAAGGTTTAATATTTATATTCATATCGTTTATTGCCTCAAAAACTCAGATCCACGTACAGTATATTTATTTCAACGCTTTTTAGGACATTAGTAATTCCGTTCGACAAATGTGAGAACAAAATTATTTAAATAATCCTTTATATTCCAGTAATTAAATTCCATCGTACACCATCTGGTCTGAAATGTTCATTCAGTTAAACACAATAACTGCGCTGACGAGACTGGCACTCGTCTTGTGTTAGTCATTACAAAATTTTATGCATGATATTTTTCAATATGTTTAATTTTATTTTTCTGTTAAATTTCTCACTGAAGGAATATTTTTAATCGAAACAGTTTATATATTAATTCTAGATGTTTATATTTATTTATTTTGGGGCTTTTCACAAACTTTATATAGATTATATGTCATATACAGATTATGTGTCTATGTCATGATATCTCTTATTTCCAGTCTAAGGATTGCATAAAAATCTTAGGAACCTTTTTTACAAGATACAAAAGCAATAACAAATAAGGTGAGTTCTCTCTCAGTAACGCTACATTAATACTTGTTTAACGGCTCTTATCAAGATCCTGATGAAGACGGTAGAATGAATTGTTCTCGTTTAATCTGAGAAATGAATGAAATATTTCACTAGATTTCTATAATTAATAACGTACATTTTGGGCAGAGTACGGTGCCTATTGTATTTATCATTTCCCTTAATAGCATGACCACATAATATAAGCCCTGGTAAAAAAATAATTACCGCCATTTTTTAAAATAGGCAATATTAAGTAGGTCTATTAACGAAACGGCAATTTGTAGTAAAATTGTTTAGGAGCAATTTAAAAGAATATTAAGTTATATTAAAAATGTTTTAAAAACTCTTTCAAGTCGCGAAAAGTAGCTATGTTTAATCTCTTAGCGTATAATCATGTTTGTAGCAACTTCCTCGAAACACCATTCTGGTATATTATTAAAAAACTTTTTATAATAAAAATATATTAAGAAACAAATATGTAATATGTCGTTATTGACACAGAACTGAATAGTATGTTGTTATATGAAATTACGATTATCTATATGATAACAGTCACAAAAATAAGAATAAGTAAAAGTTAGTGAATTGAAGTTGATAACAATAATCCTATAATAATATTTAATAAGATTATTATTAGCATCAGTACATCTACTTTAAAATAACAGCCAGGTAAAAATTAAAAAAAATATATATCATTTATAAAGAAGCATAAATGCAAAGCCCTTAAGTATTAAACCTTTTTTTTAAATGGAAAAAAGTTTTTTCTAGACAAGTTGGTAATAATCTTAGTGTAAAACTATTGTGAATTATCGTAGAACATGACGATAAATCGATAATAAACCTCATTACGGTACATTCAGTCAGAACAATATTTCTTGCAAAAATCTGCACCTTGTAGATATTTTTTTCCTTATAATATCGTGATTTTTCTTTCTTGTGCTAAATTTGCTAAGCTTGGAACGAAGACATAGATTTATGGCTGGCGGAAAGAAATGTCGAAATTATATAGTATTTTGAAACATCCATTTGAATTTTAAAAAACAATTTTTCGGTGCAAATCTAAATCAATCTTCACGATGCAAAAATTAAGAATGCGAGGGCTCTCTTTATGTTCAAAAACGAATTATTTTTCATTCAACGTCAACCTTGTGTTTTTTTAATAACAAACATTCTGATTGTTATTTAAGTAAAATATGCGAACTCATTTTGTTTTATTTAAAACATTTTAGAATAGATTAATTTATGCAAAGTTTATATTTAATGATTTTTTTTTGTATATATAAACATACAAATAAAACATCAAATAAAATATTTGAAGTTTAATGCTTTCGTTCTGTTAAATAATCAGTTACACAGGCTTACAGCACCCTGACACTTTATATCCACGAAGTAATAAAATTATTGCAACTTTGTGCACGGATCTTCCACATATACAGCATTTTAATGTTAAAAAGATCTGTATATCAAATGATTCAACATGACTTCTTCTCAGTTTATTTTCTTTTTCATGAGAACCAATTCAATTTTGTATGCTCAAAATTTTTATTTCTAAAATTTATTTTAAGTGAATATTCATATTATTATTTTTTTTGGGAATTTTCATTATGTAAAGTTGTTAATGCCCAACGCTCTTATCAAAAACACGCCAAGTTTAATATATTTCAGAGAATATTTTCAACTATAGTTATAGTTTACGTCGTCGATGTCGTGGTGGTCTGGGGGATAAAGGCCCGCCTTTCATACGAAACCTGGCAAGTACCAATGCGATCTTTTCCGACTCATATGTATTATCTAAGATTTTTAGACACCACTGACGGACGGTGAAGGAAAACATCGTGGGGAAAGCTGGTCTTATAATTTCAAATTATAAGATTGAAATCGCCAACCCGTCTCGAGCAAGCATGGCGATTAATGCTCTAACCTTCTCCATGTGAGAAGAGGGCTTTTGCTCTCAGCAGTTGGCTCCGATAGGCTGATGATGATGATGATAGTTTACAAAATGAATGACTACTTAGTATTGAAAATCCGATAATAAAACAAAGATGAAATATTTGGTATTGGATCCTTTCTCACCACGCTGATTAAAATTTGATCTAAATTTAGCTGATGTGTATGTTCGTTCAGTGAAAATTTCACATTGTCAAGCACTAGAGCTGACTCCTCAAAATGCTCCCACAATCAACAAACATGCACAGCTATTTACATTATGCACAAATTATAACAACTAAAAGCGACCAAAAGCAAGAAGGAATGTTACGTTTTTAAGCTTTTATTATGTTAAATTTTTGTGACTATATTTAAAGGTTTTAGGTAAAATAATTAAAATAAACAATAATTCTAATAAATCCTAAATAATGCCATAAATCAATTATCTTTTTTCATTTCGTGTAATAAATTATTTATTTCCAGTAAGATATGTTTTATTTTATTTTATACACATTCATAATATTAACATAAAATAAATTAGATTTAGTTAATAACGTTCATTTACCAGAAGGCAAAAATTCAACTTAAAGGTATTGTAATGAAAAAGATGAGATACATGTAGTAGGTTGTAAATCAATAGGTAGCATTAAGTTTAATTTGTAAGATTAATTAATAAAAATTGTTTTTGTTTTAGTACAGCCTAACGTAAATAGCGCCGTGCCATTTTATATATAACTTTAATACTGAATGCAAAAAAAATGTTATCTACAACACATCAATAAATATATTGTAAATTGCAGCAGTGACACAAATTTAATAACGGTATTAATATGATTTGTATTAGTGTTTCTGTAGTGAGATTTGAAAAATCATTTTAAATTGTATATAGTCCTTAGTTTTAATTAAGCAAATCTTACTTCGTTTCAACTAATTTCATTTACCATGGAGCTTCTCCGTCCGTCGCGCATGTATGACAGCATGAAGTTTATATACACACACCTTTTCCGTAATACTCTTTAACAGTAAACTGAAATTATTTTTATGAAATATTTAATTAAATTATGATCAAATGAGAAAAGGAAATTTCTAAACCATTTTTAGGACAAATATTTTAGTTAGTAACTTACATAAATATTTGATTAATAGAAATAGACGTAAGAGTAAATAAAATTCGTGAAATAATAATCAATGATTTTATTTAAATATTACACTTTATTTGTACATAACAATCGGATGTTATTTAGGTATTGTAAAAGATAAAACAATTTAAAACTAGAAGTTTATTTCATGTTTTTTGGTTATAATTTAAAAATATGAAAAATGGTACATGTTACATTTTTCATACTCTCAACTGAGGACAGTGTCAAATTGAAGTGGAAGAATTATTGTTGTAAAATTCATAACACTTTTCTCACCTTACGACTATAACTTTACTAGGGCTTCATAACGATACTAAAGTTGTTTTTATACACAAAAGTTGTATATTCTTTCTATAAAAATAAAGAAGATGTTTTGAAGTACACGATGTTAGTTATTAATAACTCAAGACTGGCTAGTGATTTCAAATATTTCACTTGTGTATTTGTATAATGATTTAAATAATGTAAATATTTTCACGACATTCTGGAGACCACACAAATGAATAATTATTATTTTATTTAAAAAATACGTTTGTTAGTAACATATATAGCCATTCGACTAATAAAATATCAACTTTGAAACGTTTGTAAAACCGTGATTTAAGCCGTCAGTAATTGGTGTAAGGCTTGTTCTAACATGTAGAATTGTAGCTATGACTTTGACGTGACGCTGCTTCAGCATAGCACAGAATCTTCCGTATATTTCACAATCTTAGCAATGTACATTAAATGTATTGTGTTTGAGTATCTGGTATGCTTTAAGTGATAGAGGTATAGATTGATTAATTATCGCCGATAACCTTCATAGCAACATGGTTGGCTTACAATATTAAAATAATATTAAACTGTTATGAATTATACGTTTTATTTAACATGTTTTTAAATTAATGTAAATTAAAATTATTTCTTATAATATTATTTAAAGTTGTGTGAAAAGTGAATAAGTTATAAGTTATACAAAATGTAAAATTAAGTTAAGAATTATTTTGTTACACTCTAACGATGCTTCTCTTTGTTTGTTCTATGTATATCAGGGTACTTGCATATTGTTAAGGAATATATGAATATAACTGAGGAATCGGTTCACTTTATTATTTATTGTACAAAAACTTTCAGCCACAATCATCCATATTTTGACCAATTTAATTAAAAATAACGATTACAGTTTCATTGTTGCTAGTTTAAAGCAAACATAGCGTAAAATTATATTTATTTTTAATTTAACTGATAAAATACTTAATAAGAGTGCTAAAACATTTTATTAACTGGATTTAACAATGTGACCAGATATTGTAGTTCAGTTAAGGGATCCCCTTTCATGTAAATTACGTGCTATAGAAAAACTCCAAGTGTCAAAAAATCCGGACGTCATGTACAAAAGTACCGTATAACATTGATTGCCTAAAACTTATGTAAAGTTTTTACTTCCCCTCCCTGGTGTCCTCGGATGTATATAAATTTTTATGATTTTAGGAAAACTATCATTAGAATTAATTTGAGTAATAAAAAAATAAATAAATAAGATATATGTCGATAACTATATAAGAAAAAAATACCAAAGCTCATAATATCAAAATAAAACGATGCATTACATGATAAACAATTTAATTATAACTATATTACAATCATCTTATTAAAGATACAATATATTTACACAAATTGTACTCCAACAACAGCTTGAGCGTTTAGTTTAATAATAATAATAATAATTATTATTAATTCTAATATTTCATTTAAAATCGTTAACACAATACATCCTAAATATTTATTTTAATATTGAGATCAACAGAATTTTAAGTCACTTATATATATATATAAAAGTAACCATTTCCTTTCCTTCTCAGTTCCATTCAATCTTTTTACACATTTTCATTCTGAGAACGTCTTGAACCTTTTTACATTTACCTATACTACGTTCAGCACACATGTAACAATTTGATTTAATAAAATTGACATCGATATTATAACTAAAAATATATTTAACAAATAATAAATTCCGTTTAAAACTAAATATCTAACTTACATATTAAAAGCCTGTATCATTTTGGCACACCTTTACAAGTACTCACTGTCTTCATCTCTTTAACATTTGAGTAATATATCTGTAGTGTTTTCGTAAGTTCTGACATAGAATGAATGGAGCTCTAGACATTTATCTACATAAATTTGTGGTAAGAATTTATTTATAGAAGCTATGAATGAAAAAATGGTTAAGACTAAGAAAATTAAAAAAGAAATATATATATATACATATTATATATATATATATATATATATATATATATATATATATATATATATATATATACATATATACATATTATATATATGTGTGTACATAAATATTTAAATAATTTAATTATTTCGTTGGTTTACGGTCAGACTCATTTCTTCTGCGTTCATTTATTTATATCTAGGATGGTGGTTTTAAAGGCGTATTACCTACGTGTAGATTGTTTAGTTGAGGTAGGAGAATAGCAGCTGTAGATATTGTTGTAACAAGCACAAATACTGCAAGAAGAGCGCGGTCTGCTACAACCGCCACCTAAAGAAAGACAAACTATTAAGACATTTACAGTCGAAAGGCCCCCATATGTATCCTTATACTTAGAATATGAATTATATTCTTTTATTAGATGACAAAATTAAATCTATTTTCTCATTCTTTTATCATTCTTTATAAATTTGTCTTTGGTTGCTTATCTGGGCTTCAAAGTGTCTGTCACATTCTAATTGATTCAGCAATGGCTGTATAGCTATTTATAAATTCGCTTAAATAGAATAACAGAGATCTTGAAACATTTCACAGAATTTTATATTTAAATAATGACATAAAGAATAAATCTTTGATAAACTAAACTTAACCGTGGTCAACAATAACTAAAATTATGTCTATTATTTAATGGTGAATCTGTGAATGGAAACGACCCACAAACCAAGATTTATATTGCTTTATTCTTGTAAAAAACATTGTATTTCAAATATTATTATATAATAATAATTTAATAACAATACCAGGTCTCGAATACGGTTTTGGCTACGAACTAAAATCTTTTTAAGGTTACGTAAGGAGAGTTTTTACAAGTAAGGAGAAATTGTTAACTCAATAAATTAGAAATGGCTATTAGTTATTAGAGATGGCTGTATGACTAACATTTTTGATCCACGATTTTTAAATACAACTTATGATTCCTTGTAAGTAATCTACTTACAAAGAACAACAGATTCTTTATGAATTTCAGTGCTAAAGAACTGTAGTAGGGCCGAATATTAATATTATAATATTTATTTTTAATATTAATATTGTAATATTAATATTAAATAGTTAACACTTAAACCATACAAAAGAAAAATATAAAATCCTTATGTCCGTAAAAAGTTGCATCTCAATTAAAATAAAACCGATTTGAAAACAATTATAAGTACAGGCAATACTGTTCTGAGAAGTACTTTATTTGTTTCGCTCTTGGCGAAAACTTTTCTTTTGTCACTACGGCCACAACCGATAATCCTTATAGATTGAATTTCGTAGGAGTAATATTTGAGAGGCACAAGAAAAAACAAAAACAAATATTTGAAAATTAAAGCTTAAAGAAATAAAAATATTACTTGAACAATTATGAGCTAAGAAAAACGAAATTATAAATTTACCTGCTTCCATTCAAGATTAGCACGTTCCAGGCGCTCGTTAGCAGCGACACGTTGTTCATGCCTTGCGGCAGCCTCTTTCAGTGTGCAGCCGCAGCACGTACATCGTTGACAATTTCCTGTGCACACAACAGTGTCTCCTCCGATTGGTCCCCCAACGGTGTTCCCTATTGTGGTACCCATGGAGCCTCCGATCTGACCTCCTACTGTACCCGACACTCCACCCAAGCTTGCGCGATCTAATTGTCGTTAATTTTGTATAAAAAAAGTTAAATTTGTTTCCTCTAATGGAATTTAAAAATTTATCTTGATATGTTATTACACTGTCAATTTAAATTCTTGTAATAATCTGTACTTTAAATAAAAACTATTTAAGTACAAATTATCAAATGAAAGTTAATGATATTCCTTTGCAGTTTTTACGTTTTTGAAGTCTATAGAAAATTATTTTCCGGAATTGTATTAAAACTTCCGAATAGTGAGAGCATTGTGTGTCACGAACAATATTTTGAACAAAAGTTTAACATTTAATTGGAACGGTTTACGTTAGCAACACATTCAATGTAATGTGTATTTATATAATTGTATTGAAAGTTATACTAAAACTGTAAGAGTCAATTAAAATTGAAAGCGATATCGAAATAACGATGTTTCAATTGTTCTCATTAACAGTTTATAACTTAAAATTTTATCAAGGGGCATGTAATACAAGCTGTATAGTTTGTAGAAAATATTAAGTATCATATAATTCTCCTTTGGGTTATGCATAAAAAAAATAATTAAATATCAAATTAAGAGATTTGTTACACGGTAAGAGGATTGTTGAAAAAAACTATAAACATTCCGTTAATTAATGAGTGCCTCATAAACGAAATTACAAATAGAATTGAAGGTGTAATGTATCGTGTAAACGATAACCATATGCTTGAAAGCAAAATTGATAATTAGGAGATAAACATCGTAATTTATCATTCATTCATCCATTAATTTTACGCGTTGTCGTCAAGTAATTAAACACAAACAACAACTGAACCATTAGTTACTAAGATGGATTCCATGGCATATAATAATGATACAGTATTCAACTTCTCCATTACATTTATGACAGAGATGTAGAGTAGTCCGCCATCAGTTTGTATAGAAGCTTGTGAATAAACTTAGTATATCTATAAATTGACGAATTTCCAAATATATATAAAGTTCAAATCGCTTAAATTATTTAGCAGAGCAGTTATGTTTAGAAATTTTGTCTTTTTGAGCAGATACTCCGACAATTTTTTTTTATTGTTCATCATAATTTTAGATCAATTATGTTATTTTAGAGAAGGAATATGACAAATATACATAACCTTAGTACGAGTCAATGATGAAAATGAATAAAACTAAATGAATAAAACTCGAGAATTAAATGAATAAAAGTTTTAGATCTCATCAATGATGAGTGTTTAAATTAATCCTGTGTTTCGTAATAACTCACTGAGGTGGTTGTGGTTTCTGGTAAAGCGTGGAGAGGCAGGCGCTGGTCCATCTAATATCTCGGCCTTCAGCCGTGACCCTGTACGCGGATTCACTTGCACCCCTGTAGTCACTGTACTGTCATTCTGATACAAATGAAATACATAAAGATTTCAAAACATCTATATCTGTTCTAATTTACAAAAGTCTTTCAATTTGTTTCGATGGTTTTGTTATCTTTATGTATGTAAATAAATAGTAGTATGTAACTGTAATGTAATGTATAAAATAGTAGTTATAATTTTTCTTATAGTAAAGGAATATTTATTTTGTGTATAGCATATTTGATATTATAGAAAGATAAAAATTAAAGAAGTTATAATACGCCTTTTTGATACCGGATAGGAATATGCTTTTTTATTATTTTATATATGTCTATTCCGTTGAAAGTTTCACTTTTTAATACCAA
The DNA here is from genome assembly GCF_018135715.1 of Danaus plexippus. Classification (NCBI taxonomy): domain Eukaryota; kingdom Metazoa; phylum Arthropoda; class Insecta; order Lepidoptera; family Nymphalidae; genus Danaus; species Danaus plexippus. The sequence continues at coordinate 6,115,991 of NC_083540.1, read as the reverse complement.
TGTTTTAATACCTTAATGTTCTATAGAATTTCAAAAATTTATGGTTTCTTCTTCTTAGAAGCTAAGATAGATACTTATCTACCTTAGCTAAAACTTATAAATCAGGTAAACATCAAATTTTTTAATCAAAGTTCGCATAACAACATTACTGAGTTTACAACTACGTTTTATATTAACCAATCAATTCTGAAACTTTACAACTCAATGTATAATAATTTTTCCAGTTCCGAATTTAAGTTCAGAAACTCATTTCCATATTTGAAATCTCATTTAGAATTTCATCCGTCAGATAACTGATTGACGTTACTTTATCAAATCCCTTAAAGTGAGAAATTATGAGTAAAGAAACTAAACGGTTCAAATTGAAAACACCGTAGTAGAGTATGAAAAATAGAAAAGTAATTCCTCTCAGCTGTATGATTTCATCATAGAAACTATATTTTGATTCCCTTTATTACATATAAATTTTCTTTAGAAAACTTTTAATAGACCTATGCATTCATGCATTTTTTGAAGAGGCAAGAATAATTATTTAGAAAAAATAATGTTTAATTGTCTTATGCATGGAAGTTTTTGTATAATTTAATTGAAATTTTTAGATGAACGAATCTTGTAGCACTAAATGAAGTTAAGCCTCAATGGCTTAAAACAAATCTGGCATTTCCCAAAAGCGACAACTTTATCGATCGTGTCGGGTTTCGCTTATATCATTAACATGGAATGTGAATGCCTTTGGGCCTAAAACTTGTGATTGGATAGGATTCACCGTTCAAAACTCTTTCAAAATTCAAATAGATAACTTAAGCTTCGCACGTGCACGATAATTATGATTTGGAGAGGCATTTTTAAGGCTATAAGTTTTAAAGAGTCTCAACAGAACTATTAGAAAATGCTAAATCATACAATGATAACGAACTCTTATTAACTATTTAGTCCCGTAAATGTGTTCACAAAAAGAGCATTCGTGATTGAAATGTTTTTAAACTTGAATGTTCAGTTAGTTGTTACATGTAATTTATTTGAATATAAGAGAGATGTTTCTATAGCAGTTTATGTCAATGTTTGTGTGTGTGTGTCATTTTACATTGTTTTACCTTAACGTCAGTATCGAAGTTTATGCAAAGTAAGCGAGCCAGCCTCTGCAATACGAGCTCACGTACGATCGCCGGCACCGGCTGCCCTCTCACTCCTCTACGAACAACATCGCTTGTCTTTACTTCTGTACTTTAATAGCAATTTGTATCTCAATACTAGAGTTATTATTTAGGAATATTTGTTGTCTTACAACTGTTTATTCAGCCTTGATTTTTCGTTTGTGTCAAATCAACTTCTTTTAATTGATGTATCTACATATAAATTAAACTATCATACTAACAATATAAGCTTATATTTAATACATCGTGAAAGGTCTTTTTAGAGAAATAACTGTTTTGTTAAAGTAAAAAACATATATATATTTTTTGAATTAAATAATATAATTTATCACTTCTTCTCTGCAACCTCATAACAAATAATATTTTTCAGTCTTAATAAATTATAAATGTAAAATAAATGCTGGTTTCAAGTTACTTGCCTGTAAGATATATTAAGAGTGAAGACCGACAGAGAGGCTGAGAATGTCACCAGACACGTACTTACTCCATAGTATAAACCTAAAATAAAAGTGTTTTTCTGACAAAATCAAGGTGAAACCTGGCTAATTTTGTCTATTTATAAGCAAAGAACGACAACATTTTAGTACCGAATTGATTTACTGAAAGTAATTTCAAAGGATTTTTCAAATTACATTTTTGTTTTCTTCAAATAACTCATAGCTATAAAAGAAGATTATAATTCGCTTTTGTATTTGGTCACAACTCACTGTGGATAGAAATGGAATCATACTTATTAATGGTGTTTTTTCGGTTGGAGGCAGCGTATCTCTTATTGTCATAAGAAATACTGTCATCGAAAGAAGCGCGCTAATTCCCAGTGTGACTTTTTCCCCAGACTCCGATGGCACGTAAAATACTAAGAGCGCTATAACAAAAAAATATTTTCATAGTTTGTTAATATTTTTTAAAAATAATATAAAAAATTTAATGTATTTACATAAAACATTAGGTTTTTTACAAAAACAATTATTCAACAATCTTAATTTAAAAAAGAAAAGAAAAATACCCGAATTCAAGTAGAAAAATAATTAAATAGTGACCAGAAAAGGTTGAAGAAAATATTTTTGTAAGATGATTGAATCTTCGTAGAGGTGTCGGATCTCGATTAAATTCCATCGTTCGTTAGAATGCCTACATAAACCCTTTTAAAATAAAGTGTCTTTTTGGAGGTGTTTTCAACAAATTCACGAAAATGATGTGATCATATTATTTGGTTCAATTATTAATAACACAATAGATGAGATTGAATAAAAAAGAAGCTATTTTTCTTAATCTCAATATACTAACTTAGTTTCATGAAATTATGAATCTTTCTTTTTTTTTTAAATTCACGTAACTTGTATTATAAATTATTCTCATTCATTTCTTATTAAACCATCTTTTGTTTAAAACGTACAAAGTTCCTTCATTGCTCAAAGTTAAAGACTTCCGTTATAACGTCATCTGCAGCCAACAGTTGGAAATATGATACAAAAATTAAGGCTAATTATATTTTACCATGGGCAATTTTACAACTAAATGCAAAATAAAGGTAGATCAAGAAAACAGTACAAGCAGTAACAACAGTAGAATCAATATTTACTTATTTAAAATAATTGCGGCTGTTCCTCTAGAGGGATTTAATTTATAAAACAAAGACCATTTATTACATGAGCACGTTTGCTTGTTACACAAAATTTAAGAAGTGTATAAAACTAGTTATTTGTAACTAATTTAAAAAAAAAACATTTCTCTGGTCACAAAATAATCTGTTCATTTGTATATATATATGTGTTCTTTTTCCTAACATATTTTAGCTTAGATACACAGGTCCCACTGATAAAGATTTTTATATATTATATTCTTAAGGATATAAATATATAATATTTTCAATGAGTAGGTATGATGAGACGTACAAGATAATAAAACTTACCAATGCCATTAATAAGAAGACAAGGAAGTATTAGGTTGAAGACGTAGAACATAGGCCTCCTTCGTAGTTTGATGACGTAGGTAATGTCTGGGTAAGGCTCCACACAACATGAGTAGTATTGGTTGTTTTTGATCGCGTCGAAGCTTACCAGATCAAACTCACCATTAGTTTGATAGTTTGTAGTGTCTCCTTCATCGAATTGCTTTTGTAGATCTAGCTGTTAAATTGCAAAATTTCCTCTATTTTTAATTGGTTCCAAAATGAACAGGGGATGGTTGTTGTTACCACATCTAACTTCAATTTTATGGTTTTATATTTAATCCGATTATTGAAAAACTCGATCCAATTTTCTACATGAATCAACGTTCGATTTTTCATAAAATTTTAAATATGAGCTGTTTTTATAATAGCCACAAGCCTTATTAATTGTGGGTTGATATAAATGAATTCAGTCAGTGGAATTAACTTCTTTTCATTGATTTAAACGTCGGTAAAGTGCAGGCTCTTCTAGGTTTACATTGAAACTTTTCTAACTGCAGAATATTGCAAAATCCTACAATATTATAGAAATGAAGTGAAGTGAAATAAACAACGGGATGATGGAATATTGTGAATTCAATTTCTACAAAATATATTTTCTATCGGGATATTAGTTATTGAAGAAGACTTTTTTGTGTAGCGATTGTACTATCGGATTATTTTGAGAATGTTTGCAATCATTTTAGTTTCAGTAAAATAAAATATCGTACATACATACTGACTGAGTGTACTAAGCGAAGATAAATAAAGGCATATTCGTTCTGTCTAGAATTATAGGTAAATTGATATTACTTAATACAAAACTGGATATTAAGAAATTATTAATTAATTTTTAAAATGATTTCATTTACATTCCTTTTAATTAAGAATACTAACATACTTTGAAACTTATCTGCATTTCTAAATAATAATTTTATTTTAAAACAAATTTATTTGAGAAAATTGATTTATAAAACGATATACTAATCTTGGTTGCTCAAATAATTTATGTACCTAATATTTATTTTCTCTTGTAACAAGCAAGGTCACTTATAAAATAAATGACTCATTATTTAAGATTAAAAGTTAAAAGGCCCATGAGCCAAGTTTTACTTTTGTGTTATAGAACAAAGCTTCAACATATTTTTTTTTAATTTGTCGACAACTTTAAAAAGAGTACAAGAGTAAGAGTCGTGCAAACTCCGCTGCCGTGCCAGATCAGAGCGTGGCGAGATGAACTCCAGCATGATCTCATAGCACATTGGAAGGAACGATTGTCTCAGCCGAAGGAGGGGCTCGTTACTATCGCAGCGGTAAGACCCCTCTTTGAGGAGTGGCTGGAGAGACACCATGGCACGCTCACTTTTCGCCTGACGCGGGTGCATCCCGGACATAGATATGGACATGGAGGTACCTGTATCAAGTTCGGAGGGAGGAAACGCTCTGGTGTCGACATTGCGACGACAAACCAGAGGACACGGTGGAGCATACGGTGGCGGAGTGCCCAGTTTGGGCTAAACACCGCCGTGTTCTCAGGGAAGCCATCGGCGGTGGCGACCTCTCGCGTTCAGCTTTAGTTCAGGCCATGGTCCGGAGTAAGAGACACTGGAAAACTATCTCCTCCTTCAGCGAAGCAGTCATGCTAGCTAAGGAGGATGCGGAGCACGTGAGGGAACAATCTTTCTCACGCCCCAGCTGCCGCAGGGGACGCTCCAGGCGTTGGGGATCGCGAGACGATTTCCAGCCACCGTAATCGCGGGTCTGCGGACTTCGAGCGAGATTAGCTTATCGCCCGATCAGAACCAGACCTAAGCGTACGTCGAGTAGCGTATCGCGCGTGTCTCAAAGAGCTATCAGACCACCACAGATGGGGCCCTAGAGCCGATGCCAAGCCGGATTGCAGGAGCAAACGCAATGATGTACAGCGGCCTGGCTCAGAGCAGGAGAAGGTACGGGGGGATTTTAATCAGTAAGAGTCTGACACTCCCCCTTGCCCCATCCTGGACAAGAGGGGTCATATGACGATTTTCCCCATTATAGAAAAAAGGGAAAGAGTCGTCGTTTTCATAAAAACGTCACATGAGTATCTTTTTTGGATTATACGTTTTGGATTATATGATCTGAATTGAGTTTATTACCACGTATCTAAGAATTTGGGCAAAAACACAGAAGAGGGATAACAGTACCGGCTCTTGAAATATCATTTATTTTTAAATGTTACATAACATCACTCCCAAATAATTATTAGTAGAATACATTGATAAAATAAAAAAACAAGATGATGTGACTTCTAATTTAAAGGCCGTTAATCTGTTGAAAGAGATTTTGTTAGAGACGATTATAATATTTTCCATCAGAAGTCCATGAGATATAATGTTTTAATGTGAATTTATTTAACGTTCCAATTGAAAATACTTATCAAATCATACCAGCTTCGCTAAACTCATCTCAAAAAATCTCAAAATATTTTTTTACGAAAAGAAGAAACTTCTATATCACATGTTTAATTTATTTTCTGAAGTCTTAACGAATTCTTCAGTCATTTGTCTGGAGGCAATCTGTTTTAACATTTATTTTCACTTTTTTCGGATGAAGTAACTTAAAATAAAATTGGGTTTCAAATTAAAATCGTCCATGACTCAACTTCCAAGACCATTAAAAGCAAAGCTGAACATTATTTTTCATTACCCTAATTTTTAGGCAAGCTTAAGACTTTGTTCGGCATATTTTTTCAGTATCTGGCAGTAAATCTAAGGAGAATAAAATTCTAAGTCAGTTATAGCATCAGCTCAGTAATTGTATTGTTCGTGATATTATTATGATATCATGAATTTGACCTAAAACTATTTATATCTTCATAGTTCAACATTTTAATATTTGATTTACTTAAACAGTTTAATATAATAGAAATACATAATTGAAACACAATTATATTTGTGAAAAAGCAAACCTGCAAACAAATAATCATATTTACAATAGATACATAACTCAATTTATTAAAGATCAGGGGCAAATATTTTATTCTGAAACTAAAAACTTTTTCTTCAACATTTAATTTAATTTAATTTCTTTAATATTCTTTTATGGAATAATATACTTTTACAGTCATAAAATTAACAATATGTATATCTTAACCACCGATATTTTATTTTCTTAATAAAATAAGAGTTAGGAGAATTTCATTCCCAAGAATCAATGAATATTTCAGAACTTATTACTTAATGAAGAAGAAAGTTTTATTTTGAAACCTTTTGCATGTAAACTACTTTAAAACTAAAAAGAAAATTGATGTTGTTCTGTTACTTTTTTAAAAGCTTTCTATTCATTGTAATTATGCATTTACTAAGGTTGGAGTGACGTTTTTTGTTGTATTTTAAAAAAGTTAAAATAAATTTTCTTGTAAAAAGAAAAACGTAGCTTGTGGGCCATACGGTTATTTTTCAGATACGATAGGATGTTACGCTTACGATATTTTAAGAGGAGTCCTTTTTTACTTTTCGTCAAATATTTAAAATGAAAAATATGTCAGTAGGTAAAGTGCATTTACGAGTACAATTAGCTGAATTTTGTATGTATTCCAAAAAGAAAACAACGTATCAGTTGCCTATTAAAATTCACAGGCTATATTTTAAAAAGATATTATAAAATTTTCGACTCGTCAAAAATGGTTTAACATATCGATGTTTAAGGCAATCAAACATCGATAAGGATGTTTTGCGATCGATTTTGGAAAATAATTCACATTTAATATATCAAAAACAATTTTTTTTTATGGCAAAGAGTGCAAACGAGCAGACGGCCTACCTGATGAAGGTAGGCCCGTCGCCCATGGACATCGGCAAAAGTATTTTGTGGATGCATTGCCACCCTTGATTGGGAAAGAGGGACAGGAAAAGATGGAAAAAGGAAAAGGGTGAAAACAGGGAAAGGGCAACCGGCTCTCTCATTTATCGGATGAAACGCAGCCATTTAAGGCTACTTCACCCCGATTTTATGGGAGACGGTAGTACTTCCCCGCTCGAGCCAACCCATGTTTGAGCTGCAGCAATTTGACCACAGCTAGGCTCTACCACGATAGAAAGTGTTTGGTATTCATTATACGAGTAGTGGAAATCATTTTAAATCTCTTAAATTTATGTTACAGCAAAGTATTTAGGTACCACATGAATTAATGACACTGATACACTAAACATATGTTCATTCCATCTGATTAGACACAATCTGAAATCGTTTTTGCACAGTCTAGTTATTGGAAATGAAAAGTTTCATTTAAAAAACATTGTAAGCAAAGATCATACTAACATCAGAAACAGTTTCAAAACCAACAAAAAGTACTAATTTCTTTATTTGTCTGAAAAAATTAACAGGAAATAAATTCAAGTCTTTTGAAAGTGTTTCTTTGGTAGTAACTGACTGTTTTCACTCCAAAAATGAGAAATTCACAGGTCACCTGTAGATGGCAAAAGGTTGTAACAACAGGGCATAAATGGAGTTATAAAATTTATTATAATATTGTAAGGCATATCATTTTGCTGGTACTGTATCATGTTTAAATTGATCACTGATTGATATCACTAATACGGACATGGTAACTATCGTTTCTTATTGCATGTAAGGTCTGTAAATTAGTAAAATAATTGTACTCTATCTGCACAGTTTTTAAGACATAGTAGGAAAGGTACCTACAGATGTAAAGGTTGTTATTTGACCTTGCAACAGATCTAAAGAAAAAAGTTAATACACACATTTGGAATGTACTTTATCTTGTGAATTTTGATACGAAATAAATGTTGCATTGTTTACAATTAATATTTTAATTAAGTTACTTAAACATATTAATTTTACCGTAGTGTAAAGCAGTATGAACTACCAAAATATTAAAATAATCTGTTTGTAAACCTTTATAAAAAATTAATGATTTCTGCTTAAAAGGATAATGGAAGTGCAATATGTTTTATTCACGGTATCTTTTATTCAACCGAGAAGTTTCAACAGTGGTATAATTCTATCTAAACTTTAGTTTGTTTTCCTGCTTACAGATCAATTTCAATTAAAATTGTTTAAGTGTTTGTCGGAAACAATTACTAATTGAGGGAAATAATTAATAATTATCCTAATTAATAGCATAAAATATTTATATTATAGTGCAAATATATTAAAATATACAAGACCAATAATTCACTATCATGTTTTATAACTTAGTAAATTTTAATTTTAATTGTTTGTTTGAAAATCCGGAACAATTTACCTGAAAGCCATCGTAGGTCCATGAAGCCCACTTCATGGTGCAGAGCTGGATATCAAAGGGGAATTGTTCCACGTTGATGTCGCATACGGACACATATATACCGTGGCTCAACCACGTCACCTCACCAGTGTTCTTCACTATTACATTAGTGTTGATAACAGCTGATCGGTAGTTGGGATCCGCGCTGAAATATCACAAGCCTAATAATTTTTAATTTCGAATCTTAATTATTTAAATATTTACTTCAATCTTGTAGTTGTAATAATGATGTAATTCGTATATATCAATTACCACTTACTCTAAAAGTTTAATTTAATATTTTGTATATACATCTGTAGGATATGGTCAATTACACGGCAGAATATGCAATTCTCTCTTTATCGAAACAATTTTTTTTAAACAACCATTATAATAAAATAAATATCGAATGTTTTCAATTTCCTCCAGAACCTTTCTAGTAATGATCATTTATCCCTTAACAGTATTGAACACATATTAATTGCACATTAATTTCATATAGACCGCAATACTTTCTTGCTAAAGTTAAGGAAACTATTCGTTGTGAATATTTAATCCTGAAAAACTGTACGAAATTTATCATTACATACACTGTCAGTTTTATATAGTTGTAATGCTTCGTTTCAACTAACATGCATACAGTAAGTGATAGCTTATTTTTTTTTTGTTTTGTTTTCCATTACCTACCAGGATCGTAATTGATTTTATTTTATAATGTAATATGTGTTTGATTAACAGTCCAGTAGTACGATGTAAAAATCAGTTGCTTTATAAAATAAATCCATAAAAACGATTTCTCATATCCGTGTCGAAGTTAGATAAATATAATGACTATGCATGCTTAACAATAAATTGATTAAGCCAGATTTTATGTTCCAGCTTGTTTTCCTATCTAGATAACTAGCTATAACCACAACTTCTAAAATAAATTTTGCTTTCACTCTGACGAAAATAAAATTTTCTTCTAAAATGCCAAGAATTTGTTACGAAAGTGATACGGAGAAATTTGATGTTGTCACAATATGCTGCGAACCCCTCCCTTTACACCGGTCTGTTACAGTCAGAAACAAAATATAAATTGTGTACAAAAGTATAACTTACTTATTATATAAGATTATATCCGGCTTCCAGACTCTTTCGTATGGTATTCTTATAACGTTGATTCCATCAAAATCGCTAACATTCCACCGTAAATGGTGATCTGTCCATATTTGGGTTATCCAACAGTTGGTTGTCAACAGTTGATCTTTTTCTTCCTGAAAAGCATTAGCTTATTTCAATTATTCACTGCACTAAAGAAAAAAAAACTCCATGTACAGATTTTGCTGTGTTCGCATTACTTAGTCATGAAAAATCTAAACGTATTTGCATAGTCATTCCAGTTAATATTTATTGCGCTTAACCTTAATTGAATTACAAACCTTTTATAAAACCAACTTCATATAAAAGTTTCAATGTGTTATATGGAAACTTAATAACACTAATTATTTACAAAATGTCGTACACACGTATGCCTCTATTTAGGCTTCAGTGGCTATGATAATAACGTGGTAGGGTTGAAATGAGGGTTAGAGCAACAATGGTTTTAAATTAAACGTACCCGAAATAGAAATTCTAACATTACGAAATAATATTCACATGGAATTACAGACGTTTAGTAAAACCGTCGCCGCGTGAACCAAGTGGCACCCTCTTTATGCTCGATGCTCATTCATCGTGAACAGCCGTTGAGTTGACGACGCTACTTTTGAGAGTTTAAGTTCGATTTCAAAACAAAGCGCGGCGTATGTTGACTTAAAGCTTTTTTTGCTTCATGAATACTTACCCATTAAGCAAGTGTTTGGTACTACCGACTATATTACCAATTGCCTTCAATATATGATATGTTGCTATACTTTATAGTAGACACTTGTGAAAATTTTAAATGGAAAATAAATTCTATTATATTTGCCAGAACTAAAAGACCATCGTTATTAGACAATTCAATAGCATAAAATAATTATATTTTTTTTTTTGAAGCTCTATATCACTTTGCTGTTTGTTGCTATCAGGCTGTTAAATACATTTCTCGTAAGCCTCTTTTAAATAATTAACTCTTAGATTGTAAAATTTTGTCATGTTTTCTATGATAATTTAAAAAAATATATATTATCACATTAAAATACAATTAATACAGTATCTGCAAATAATTTATAGATTGAAACGTAATTATAATCTTTTGTATTATTTCTGTATTGATATATTTCTTCAAATATCTTGACATAAACATCTCTAAGTACTCCAAGATATCGATGTGAATTTTCTATACCAATATATGATGGTTCCTAACATGATAATTAAAATGAAGAGTGTGCTTAAAACTCCGATTCTAGTAAATACACGATTTTTAAATTAGTAGAGCGGCATGAATGTCATATCCATACATTTATTCTATATTATTTAGTTGAATTTAAATGTAAAAAATAAACTAAATATTTTTAATGACTGTATCTATAATTATTATTGATATTGATTTTCTTTAATTTATGGCGACATTTCTACCTTTTTGTTCAAATGTTGCAAAATCGTCTTATGAACTATTTGTAAAAGATCAAACATTGTTTTTCTGTATATTTTCTTAAAATCTTATTTCCTTAGTAATTTTATGATATTAGAGAGGCGTCGGAACAGGAAATTAATAATATCCTTTTAAATCAACGTTTTACTAGAATAAGCAGCAGTTTCGTATATGTAGGGTCTGTACTATACAACTTTGGTATAATAAAAACGAAATTCCTTTTTAGGCATTAAATTCATCAAAATATAAATAGTTTCAATGCAACATTTTCTAAAATGTCACATATGAATTATTAATTATTGTGCTCCAATTGTTTTCTCCGTAAAACAGTGATTAAATTTCATAACTAATTAAAATATCGTTTTCTATATTTATCTAGAACAACAGTGTCATTTAAATTTATTAAATTTGTGTTTCGAATTACAATATATAGTAAGTAAAGAATACATCAAAGAGTAGCGGTTTTTTCTTGCAACGCTTTCTATCGAACTTGAGTAAAGCCTTGAGTGAATGCAGCGTAGTGATAGCTGTATATGATAAAGTAGCTAGCGATGTTATATTGTGATGTGCGCTTCTATTGTGGGACCTGGAAGGAACAGTTCGTAAAGCAACGACAACACAGCTCTATACAATGAATGTATCGTTTGAAACATATTTATAATCGAATGGTGTATGTTTATACGTCGAAGTAGTAGTTGAAGCTTCTGATTAAAATTTCTACTTGCGCTTCTGTATTGTACTTCTGATTTAATTTTTGGAGTTAAAACTTTGATAAAAATGTAAACGTGACTGATGAAAAAATCTTATAATCAACAGCCGCAACACCAACACTTAATATCTAAATATTCTAGAGATGTAGTCTATGATTATTATTGGTCTAACTCGACCAATATAGTAAACCTCTGTCTAAGATGGATATTTTGTAGCTAATCGTGTTTCGTTATATGAGTGAGTTTGGAAACTCAGTCATCTTCTATACTAAGTATTCCTCTCCGTTCCAACCTAAATCAAAATAGTTAATAAAGTCGCTACACCATTGGACCTACATCTCTAGACTTCTACAAGCAACTATGACCATTTAGAGTAAAGTTGTCTAACAGTTTCTTGTCTTTTTCGTAATTAAAAAAATAAATCAAAGTATAAGTAATAAAGTAAAAAAGATTGTTAAAATACAACCTTAAAAATAATATTTTTTCTTAAAGCATTATTAGTTTCAATTCATTGAAATCTTATATATTATATGAATATAGTTTACCAAGTCTAAGGTAGAATTTAAGAATCAAAAGCGTATATTCGGATTTAGCATTGTCTTTCTGATAACACACAGACATTTGCTAATTCCTTTAACGTTCTTACAATGACAGTAGTGATATAATACAAGAGATATGAATTTATTTATGGTTCGATTCATAACTTTTGCTGTATTCAAATAATCATTTCAAATTTCATTTTATTTATCAATGTAAGCCTGAATAAATACCAAAGCACTTTAGTATAACAAAGCATTTCTTGCTCATTTTATTATTATTGTTTATTTTAATTTAAACATCATTTTCCATTATACTTAAGCTCAAATAAATATCAGATTATTATTTTTTCATTATAACTTAATAATTCATATTGTTATTAATGTTAGGCATTAGTTTAAAATATTTTAAAGGTACGTAAATATTTTTTAAAAAGATAGATAAGTTGTCAAATTTAGTACAGTAAAGTCTGCCAAAATGTCAGATAATTTGATTAGCATAATTGTTATATGAATAACTTATGGCAGTATGTTAATTAAGAACTATTTTTGTATACACATTTGAATACTTTTCCAGTTTTAGTAAATCTTGGTAATATTTCTATACCTCATTTGATATGTAAATATAGAACTTTAAAGAATTTAAGAATTGTAGTAGTTAACTACTAACTAGCTTTTGAAAAATATCAACGGATGGGGATGAGATCGGATTATTGGAAAAGCTACATTCATATTTTATGCATATCAATAACATCACTTCAAGATTTAATTGGGTACTTGGAAGTAGTGGATAAGACGACAATTCTCCGAGATCTTAGGAGCATCTTTTGTATACGGCTTATTTTTACAATGTTATTCAAAGACAAATTTATATTATCTTCCTTATAGCAAAATATTAATCCCTATGAAATATTTTTATTCCTAAACTAACGGTTACATATTTCACGTTATATTTTTGACATGTAAGCGATACTGTTGTAAGTCAATTTAATATTATTGTAACTGCCAGCTACGCGTTACACCTGCTACGATCCCTTCAACGTACAAAACTATGCTTACTCTGCAATATTCAAAAAATTATGTACCACACAAAATAATTTCTTGTTTATATAAAAAACTATAATATTATTTGTTTCATTGAATTCTATATATAATATGATATAACGAGTTCTCCTGTTACCTGTCAAATAATTTTCGCTATTTCATAAATCGCATGGTTAATATCCAAAAGCCTGAACAGTAATATATCACGCTATGATGGGTAATGAGACAGTTAAGGCTTTTGACGTACAATTCACTCACTAACATTTAATTACAATGAATTATATTTAACCACTACTATTGTTAAAATATTTTTTGTATTTTCGAATCAAATTTATTTTAATTAAAATTTAAGAATATATATATTATGTTTAAAATGATTCCAAGAGCATTACGTTTATAAAGAAAAACTACACTACTTAATCGTCTATCTTCAAACATCCATATACACATAAATTATTTCTATTAAATTATTACTTATGATAATAATTGATTTTATAGACCAAGGTGTTTAAGATGATAACAAGCTATGATATTATATGCGGAATGTGAATTCACTTCAAAAAGATTCAAAAGCTTGATTGACGTAAATTGACGCAACAATCATCTTTAACGAGATCTCTGTTGTTGAAAAAATATATTCACTGTCATAATATCTTTCCGCCTAAACATCAGAATCCAATTACAAACTGCAACCCGTTGAAGATTGAATACATGATTTTTTTTTATTTATATCTGACTGCATTGTTATCTTCGGTTCATTATAATGGAGCTCTTACCACGTCGATGATGTGATGCAGTGAGACGCCGAAGGTCACGAGGAGGGGGTGGGAGGAGTTCTCCACAGGGCGCACTGAGGCGTCATACTTTCCCATTAGATGTCGAATTAGTTGGTATTCTTCATCACATGTACGTACTTCTGGAAGTAAGAATTTTTTTGTTACTGATACATGCATACATTTACTACTACTTTAAACTCTAGCGTTAAAAGATTTTGATAACCATATTGTAGTTATTACTTGTATCAAATTAAAAATTTTAATTACATCCGTTGTTAATTAAATATAAACTATGTGTTACTCTGATCAAAACATCTATTACTTTATTACTTCTTTAAAGTAAGAAGAATAAAGAGCACAGGTAAGTTATATATGTGTTGAATTTAAAAAATCGTGTTGTTGCCACAAGTAAGTTTATTTTTTTTTTACAATAATTAGATATGTTTTTACATTTCAATGTCCGCAAGCATATTCAATATTTTATATGTGTAGGACCAGTAGTTCTGTTTAATATTACAGATTAAAAACGACGTGGACTGGTGCGAATACACACTATCAAAGACAAATTAATATATGTATACCAGGTCGTGCACAATGACAGATACTGTCGTACCTTTATACGTGGAACAGTTCAAAAGGACAATTAAAAGCATTCACAGTTTTACATTACTTCGGTTTATCTAAGTATAAGCGGGAATTGATATTCTCACAGTTTACTTTTTGAATTTTAAATGGAAGGAACGGTCTCATGTATATATTTTCTTTATTCGTTTCTTTGCTTATTAGGAAAATATTTTTTTACACCATTCTCGAATAGCCCTTTTTTAAGGAAAAATATGCATATTTAAAAATTCATATCGGTCGCCTGATTGGTCAGGGGAAGGGTAACAAATACCAAAAACAAATTTATTTTCTCATTTTAAGTGTTATTCAGATTGCCTACATACCTTTTTTATACTCCATTTTTAATATTAAAATAACTATTACGCATTTCTAAAAAGAGCTTCAGAATATATGTATATGACTTTTATCGTTCGCCTTACCCTTATTATGAAATATGTTAATTTATCACGTATTTTCTAACGAGTTTTTTATGTAACATTAAGTAGTTCAAAATCTAAGCCTATTTATTTTTAATTTTGTGCTAGTGGAAAAAAAAAGTATGTAAAAAAATTTATAAATTTTAGATCCTTAAGTTGCTGAAATAATTTTTTTGTCAAATAAAAGTTAAAATTATTATATGTAGTGAAAAATTTCTTGACACAATTCAGACGTGATATCCCGATACAAAAAACCCGAATAATGCTCGTATCGAAGAATTCCTTCTGCGTTTTATTCAAATTATGTTTAAGACGATGATAATTTATTATCCCTAATACAAAATTTTATTGCATTAAAAGGATTCGTCGAATATTTGATCAGTACAATTTCGAACAAGATTAACGCAAATCAATTATCAAGCAAAAATGTTTAAAAGATATAATCAATATGTTTAATATTTGTATTTCGAGCATGCAATAATTAGTAGCGACTAATTGTTTGATATAAGTTATCCATTACTAATATTATATACTGAAAAAGGTATTCATATTTTTGGCAACAAGTTACAGAAGATAATATTTTATAAAATCATATGCACAGAATTTGAAGGTAATATACATTTGGAAGATTCATACAATCGTGTTACTGTTATTCCTCTATGAAATTTGTATATCAAAAAAACTTTTAGATTTATGGCATTACAGAAACGGCAGAGAGCACAATAACACTTTTTAAAACTAAGCTGGCCAAGTTTTTTTAGCATTTTCATCAGACTTTAGAGTAAAAGATCGCTTAGAATAATTAATTCAGAAAAACGTTTTAATGTTTTGTTTTTTTAAATTGCAACGATCGTCAAACTGAAGCTATTTTTAAAATATTCAACAGAGTACTTTAAAATTCTTTTTATTTTCATACTCATCAAATAACAACAATAATATTTTGATGTTGAACCAGTTTTATTAATCTCTCAAAAATAATTTGATGAAGAGGCTGTTGTTTCGTTTTAATAAATTTGTAAAGTTAAAATTTATATGTAACTTAACGAATTTGCACGACGAAATTATTTTTGTATTAAAAAATAGTTAATATACCTATTAGTTTCTAAGGAAATAAAACAAGAACATTGGAATTCTTTTATTATGATAAAAACTAAGTTATGATTTAGCATTAACCTTGATAGTATTTCATTCATTATACCGATGGTCTCTGTAGACTTATAAAAAGGTTGTACCGTCAGACAACATCGGAATATTAGCAGGTTCTCGTTCATAACTCTGCGCGTTATAGAATTAACGGAGGCTGTTCAATGAGAAACGGGAAACGCTTTTTATGTGATAAATGTAAAGCCTGGGCTGAACATGTGTACAAATCATATATGACATTTTGTAGCAAAATAACTTAATGATCTGTGAAGACTGTCACCAGATGCAACAAAATATAAATAAATTCATGTAGGGGTAATATTATCTAAAATAATAACTTTTAATAATGTCAATGCATTAATATCGATAGTACAATGTAGAAAAAGCGTATATTTGAAATACAAATATACAGAATTGCCACAGACACATAAAGTAATAGATGTTTAAAGCAGCGTTTAAAAAACATTGATAAATTCAGTACCATCCACATGTCGCTGTATAGCAAACATTCTGTATACTTTATAAAGGCACTCCACTAACGGAACTTTCGCCACCCTCAATGAATCCTTATTAGCCAAGGATTGGAACTGTCAAGACGTTCTGAAATCTTAATGGGAAGGCTAAGTTACTAATACACACTTCAGCTGAGTTGGCTTGGATGTTTCAGGAAACAAGTTTAGCTTTTTGAATACAATTATCGTTAGATGTAATACCTATAAAGCCAACTTAAACTTAATCTTAATTTTATAAGGGTTGCATATCTATAAACGTAAGTTTCTTTGCTGGAACTTGCAATACGATATACTTCAGATGATAATACGAATTAAGATTTTTTTTAGATTTTTTTTTTAATAGTAGAGAAGGCACTAAGGCTTTAAAATAAAACGTCAAGCCTTACTCTATCCTTAAGCGGCTCCGGATCAGACTATAATGATGGATTACGTATAAGAAACGATATAGATTCCCGGAGGATATTTGTGCGTCGGCGTCCAGACAAGACTTATTTTTGTAGTCATGAATCTCAAAGCGCGTTGTGTTAATAGAGCTTACGGTTCCTTCGGGAACCAACATCCCCAAAGACTATGCCATCAAGGTCAACAAGTGTAATACTTGTTGAGCACTCTAAGAATAGGACACAACAAATTCACTTAGTATAGTTTCGGCGTAAATTTGTACACGGTAAAAGTGGGAACGAGGGATATAACAGCTATCTCTCTACAACCGACTAAGAGACTTGGGCCTGTCCAGAACTAACATGAGTTCATTTTTGTAATGTGCGTCGAACGCAGCCCTAGTGGGTTCGTTTCAAATTTAGTAAGGTAGAGAGGGGAGCTTGGACTGTGGAGGTGAGCGTTTAATGTGCGTTAGATAGGGGCTTAAACCTACACCTGGATCGCAAGTCCCAAGTACTATTAAAGCTCCACTCAGAACAACATGATGGACCTAGCACCCGTACGATGAATCCATAGAATGCTGAGAAGTTTTCGTCTCATTTTATATGACATAGATTTAATATATATATATATATATATAAAAATGTTAAGTTGGTTTGTTTATGCTTCAAAAACTCAAAGCTGAAATTTTGACACGATATACAAAAGGCTCCAAAGATTGTTTTTATCTATTTTTCACGATACTACCTACCCCTAAGTGCGCCTTCTGTCGGAAGCGCGAGGAAAACTCACCATATTGGGTTATGACAACAGCAGAATTTTTGTGTTGCTGGAGTAGATTTGTTACTAGACTGACACAAAACTGTGATTAAAAATTATTGCTCTGTTTTTCTATTTGTTTCGGCATTCCGGAAACTGGGAACTTTTTATCCCAGATAAGTACATACAATAAAAAACAAATTTAATTTTGCGGTGCAATACCTCGACCCCGCAAATAATAAGTTTGTCGTAAGTTATGTCACCTGAAGTGGACTTCATTAAGGGTCGCTACGCACAGATAAGATACTATAATATTAGAGAGACAATTTGATTTTTAAAATGTTTGCTTACACTATCATGTAATCGATAGACCATGGAAAAGGCGATAACTAGGTGAAAAATCCAAATTCTGACGAAAGTAATTTTACCACGCGGACGAAGTAGCAGGTAAGAACTAGTAATATATAAAAATGGTTTGTTTAAATAAAAATGTACACAAATTGTTTTTGGTGCATCATAAAAATCTTAAAGCAAATCACCTTACTGAGTATCAATTTATCATTATTCAGACTTTCGAGTACTACTCGCAAGTATTCAATGCATCCTTCTATCTTCAAACATTAATATCGCAGGTATTGGAAATCTGTTTGATATAATGATTCCGACCATATAAAAAAGGTAAAATTAAAATAAGAAACGTAATGAAAATGTTTCAAAAAATATTTTCCATTTCGTTGAAAACTTCGGTATATCATATAATATAATATTATCTTTTTTTTGTAGTTTGTCACTTTACAGTCATATAATTTGTTGAAAACTTGTAAGCTTGTTATTGCTAAAATGTGCTTATATTCAAAAGTAAATCTATTCCTGAAAAAATTTTTGGCTGTATGTAATTTCTACAAAAAATAATGCCACCAAATTTCAGAGCCGTTGTCAATTCGAAAAATAGTAAAATAAATAAAATCTTATAACAAGGTATCTTGCGATGTCGTAAATGATCAACATTTATATTTTAAATATCAATTTTGATTTCAGATACTTATAATTTAATGTATCAAAATGGAACATAACAGTTTATCCTATAACGATCGGTGCTGGTTATTCTAAATGTTCTGTTCCAAACCACTGATTTGGATTGATTTAACCTCCTCATCCTTTTGAAGTGGCTTTCATTATATTTCATGTATTAATTCGCAAACCTCTTACACTTTTCTTTTTAATAGATATCGTCACAGTGTCCTATTTTTCCCAATTTTACCGTCCAAATTGTTACAAGTATTCGCTTTTATTTTGTAATTACCTTTTCTCGGAAATTTAGGGAGTGTTGATAATTTTAGAAACTTGCGTGACAGTCTTAAAATAGAAAGAATGACTAGAAATACACTTTACTAAAGTTATAATATAGTGTAAAATATATAATAACTATCGTAGTATCGTCTTACTCTTTGAAACAGTTAAAGCGATTCCGTTCCATTGATTGATGTTGTACAATTAAGACAATATATTTGCCAACCCGAAAACTGTCAATAAGTTCAGCTAGACCCAATTTCTACCCTAACAAAGTTCAAATGTTAAATCTTAAAGCTAAATAATTCTCTCTCTCTCTTACAATAATCAGTTGAAGCGCTTATTGTTGCCAAAGTTTTGACTATTTAGGATATTATTTTAGAATTTCATTATCTCTAACTACTTCAATAACTGTGTATATCTAAATGGTTTTAAAGAGGCAAAATAGGACGTAATAAGAACATCAACTTATTCTGTTATTTTAAGATGTACCTGGAAACTTTATACGCTTCAAATTGGTGTACACCGTTAATTTTATTTAACATCCTTAATTGTCTGTGAGGGCTTCCGTAATTTCATTATAAATATGAATACCCTTCTAATGGAAATTTCTGTACCAAAATCGTTTGATTTATAATCAATATACTTTGCAAACAAGGAAATTTGATAACAAATATTGCGTAATTTAATGCTCCCAACAACGTTGAAACATACTGTTTTAACAATTTTCTACCAAGATCTATCTAAGTAATTTGATTCGATATTATATATTTCAAAATTCAGTACTTATGTAAAAATATGAGACACACCATATAAATAATTACTTATTACATCTGAAACTGATAAAAGTTATATTCCGGAACTTATTAATATTATAAAGATCTTTAGACCGACTTTTTAAAGTATTCAAGGGGTTTTTTTTGGAGAAAAATCATTGAATAGGACATAATTATGCGTGGTGGGTCACACAACTTTTAAATAAGGAAGATTAAACTTGTATAAAATACTTTCCTTACAAATTTAATTCATGAAAAAAGTCAGAAGTCTACAATATGTTTAAAAATATTTTTAATAGCACTTACCATCGCAAAATAAAATAGCTGTTATCCAAAAAACAGCGAGATAAGTGGAGGACTTTTGTAGCTGCATTTTTTTTAATACACCGATAAAATTTGAATACGCACTTACACAACAATTAATTGAAATAATTAATTGTTTTAAATTATATATTAAATTCGGATAGTAGAAATCTTATGGAACTAGGCAATAACATAGTTTGTGAAAAGCAAAGAATACATTTCTTATATACGTAAGACGCATAAAAGTAACATAATAACGCTGACGTTTCCGCGGAAAGTATATCGTAATAAATTGTTTACGGCCTCAGTAAAATAGGGTTAACGACGCGTGTGTTTCGTAGCATGGCAAGTCGCTCGGCTACCAGAGCGGCGACCCTACTGCTGTACGGCGATGCGATTCATGCGACGTAGCGACTTTGAAAATGTATTAAGGTGAATCTTACTGACAGTCGACAAAATATATAAATTTAGAATCTCGTATCACGTGGATATTTGTATATTTGAAAGTCGGCGTAACAGGTATAAGTAATAATGTTTTATATGATATAAATTATAGCAAATTATCAATGTTATAGCCGGCATTTTAAAATGAGTTTTACATATGTTGTTGTTTTTGTATAGATTTTTTTGATACTAAAAACATTTGAAGTTCAATTATTTTTATTGTTTGTATCAGCGGATAATACAATTAATTTTTTTTTTTGTATAAATAAATTATCATCGATATTTTGGAACAATGACACAGACTTTAAATAGTTTTGTATGTAAATTAAAGTTCCTTGCCAATATTGGAGCTGTTGGTTAAATTTTATTTATGTTAATTAAAACATGGAATACCTATTTTGTGATCTTTTAAATTTATATATATATATATAATTTATTTTTCATAAATGATAAATTTTTTATATTTATATTTTTATGTCTTTATATATATATATTATATATATATAAAGTAAACTTTAAGGGTTTGTTCGCATATGTTTTATTGGCCAGAGATCCAAAATATTCTACAAAGATTTCATCACATTCTGATTATTGTTTTTTTTATTAATCTGAATTTACCTAATTCATTATTTTTGCTTTATCTGATTAATGTTTTCAATAAATTAAACATAATTCGATTATAAGGTAGTATGGAACAACCAAACATACAAAAATATTTTAAGTCAAGACATAACCCATTTTAATTTTCTCAGCAACCGGTTAAAACAAAGAACTGATTTCTCAAAAGATTAAAACAAAGACCTTTTTGAAAAACGTTGTGCATTTCTGAGAATTTCTTGAGTACACGAGTACTTCAAACGCCCTTGCAAAACTTTTAACTACGTTCCCGTGTTTCTTACATTTTATATTAAAATTGTTATGAATAATATTATTATCAATCCAGTAGACTAATATAGATGTTATCGTAATATATCAAGGCTTGTTACACATAAACTAATTTCGTATGCATATATAGAATAAGTGTTTGAAAGTTATTAACAAAATATTTCGACAATTAGTACTGATTTTTTATAACTTCGCTTGTTGTAAAAAATCTCCTTAGCTTAAATTAATCCCCATGGTATCTTTTATAAAACATTTTTATTTTTGTCATATAATTTTGCTTTTAAAGCAATTTTACATTACAAAAAACTCTTATTAAAATGTATTTGTCACTTAAAATACCTTGTTTTATTATAATAATAGATGATTTGACTAAAGCAATAAAGGTTATCCAATTTAATTTTATGGTACTGTCCAAGAAATATACTTAAGTTTTACAGAGTTATCTTAATAGTTCTAAGAAGGAAACGATACCCAAAACTTCATCGGGTTGTCGTATTTTTTAATAATTAATGATTGTGAAACAACAATATGAACTTAGTTTGGACTACTGTTTGTTTTACAAATGGCATCCACAACTGGATATATAAAAGGCATTTAAAACCTATACAAAAATAATAAAGTATTTTATTATTATTTCTACAAAAGTTACATATGTTACCGTACTCTATTTTGTTAATTTATACTATTATACAAACATATTATATAGATCATTTCAAAGAAATTTTAAGAAAAAAGTTAATAATTTGTAGTTGAGGAGGTAGAAGATGATGATCTTGAGATTAAACAGAGTTTTGTTTTGTTATTTAATAGGTTTAACTAATTTAACTTATGTTCTTATATATGTTTGACATATTTTCTTTGACACATTGTATTACAATATTGCCGATTAAGTCAACTTTTTTACTTTAAAAATTTAGCGAAATTTACAAATATGCATCTTGTACAATTTATACCGTGTCTTAACAAATTTCACCAAAACTTTTGCAGTTTCTGGTGTCACGCCAAATAACACAAATTTCAAAAATCAATCCACTTAGAAGATTTTTCGAAGCAGAAAGTGAAATTGTCAGAATGTTGTTTATAGAGAAATTTATATTTCTTGAAAACTTAATCACTAACGACAGGGAACATTAAAACGATCTTTTCATTTTAACATGAAAGTTGAAAAGATAATTTTAATGGAGAATTATAAAGGGTTGTCGCAATATTTTTGAAAAGTAAAAATAGTTTACAAGTCAAAATAGTTTATAAACTACATGGTATCAGTAACACAACACAACAATTACGCTATAATAGTGATTTTAATAGAATTTTGAGAATTACGTTAGATTGGATCTGATGTTTTTTAAAAAATAAGATAACATAAGTGAATTTTCGAATAAATGTGATATTATTAATTACATATTTTTATAACTTTTTTGGGGTGCGTACATTTTTTTACAGTATTTTCCTCAACCCCTAAACAAATACAAATATGTATATCGTAGTAATACCATATCTTGACTTCATTTCACAGAAAGTTTATGATATAAATGAATATTTTTTTGTAAAAAATAGAACTACGTGAGTTCTTAACATAAAGAGACTTATTTACTTTCTTTTCTTACATAATTTTCAGTATCAGTGCTTTTACGCCCACAACAGCCACGGAAACCAAAAATAATTGATATTTAATTTTTTTAATAAATATGTATGTAGTATAATAATTATTTAATCAAGTCTTCAATTAAGAGTACTTAAAATACAGTTCAAAAGTACACAAAGCTCATAAATAATAGATATATCTTTGTTATGATACTTATCCATCAAATTGTCCCCAGCTGAAAGCATATCAAGGATAAAAATTGTAGGATCTAATTTTATAAACGTCTCCGTTTCATGGTTCTCTTAACTTCGCACGTACACACATCAACAGCTGCGGAATGATTGATGGTATGGAATGATTCTGCAGCTTCTAAAACCTTGTTAAGGCAGCTTTTACCTCTTGGGTTCTTATACGGGAACATTTTTTTTTATGGACATGATTAATAAAAATTACACTGCGGAATTATGTATACAAAATAAAAAGTATATATTGAAAACTGTTAAAATCAATTAAATATAGGGAATAAACATATTTACAATTCATACCAGATAAAATTAACATCGAGGTTAAAATTACAATGAATAGAGTTTTTACAACTATACATTCTAGAGATGCCTTAATTTCGAGATTGCTTGTAGAGTAGATACTGTTTAAAAATGATTTCCTGCTTTCTAAAATTAGTATGCAACAATAAAATGAGCAAGATAAAAAAAAGTTATACTGATGTTAGAACTACTTCCTTTTTTTTAATAAGGTTAAGACCTTATTTTGTTAGTAACCGTCTATTACAACATACACATAGTTTTTAGTACTAGTGTCATCCTGTAAGTCTTCTTTCGTAATTATATACTTATTATTGTTTACTTTTGTTTTAGTTTTAAACTATTAAGAAAAAATAATTTTAAAAGTAGGTAGTCCTACAATCTTGTAAACTCAGGGCTTTTAGTAATATGATGTAACCTAAATGAGTAGTTTGTTTTTGGGGGTTCAAAATAATTTTGTTGTATTTGTAAGTTCTATAAAATAAGTTTATAAGTTTTTTTCATCCAATAAATTATCAGTAACTTGTTATAAAGATACAGACTTTGTAATAAGCTTAAACACTAGTATTTTTATATTGAAGCATTGGATTAAGGAGAAGTTTGCTTACTTGATATTATATAAGTAGCAACTATCGTATTTCAGATTAACATCAAGAGAAAACGTCTACCGCTTATTCTATCCTTTGACGTAGAACTCGACATGTGTCAGACTAATATCTGTGTGGTTTTGTCAAAAGAAAAAAACACTGTTATTAATATTGGTTGTCTGTTGACCGGCAAAATTTTGCTATTAAATATTTAAAATTTATTCTTTATTACTGTTTAAAAGTATGTAAATATAAAAGAAACAGTTAAAATAGTTATTTTTTTAATTGGGATTTTAGCGCTGCCGTAGTCAGCCTATTCTAGGCAGCATAGAAACCAATTAGTCGAGGGTTCGGTGAGGCGAAAAAACAGACCATTTACCGATTATTGCGGTAGTGAGCACATAGATCGCAGGGCCTGACGACTGTACGATACGTAACGACGCTACGGCTATCCAAGCATACATTCGATTGCGAGATTACCTGCTCATTATTTGTGATAAGACCTATAGTAGAAAATGTACAGAGAAATCTACTATGTAGGTATTTAGAATAAATTGTATCTTGTTCAGAATGTAAATTATTTTGTTTTTTTGTTGTACAGAAAAATAAGGAAATACAAGTACAAAAATTTCAAAGTGCGGCCTTAAAGCTCGTCAATGTGTGAAACAGATCTATTAAAAGAGAGCGAAACTGATAAATCTTTTGGCTCGTCAAACTTTTATGCCGACAGTTCGTTGGTTGAATCCGAAGGTTTTTGGAGTTGTTTACAGATTCGTATAGTTTTTCAATTCCCTTTAAAAAAATTGATTATATGTTTTTCGATGTCATAAGACTAAAATAATTTTATTCAATAAAGTTATTCTGATTATCTATACCAATAAAATAACTGCTATAAATGTTTTTTAATATTAAAGCAACGTTGAATTCAACAGTTAAATTTAAATTAGAATAGATAATATAGCATCGAAAGTTCATAGAATCAGATTCGACTCTTTATCAAATTATTTTAAGAAATGTTAAAAATGTCTTTTGAAAAATATTTTTATTGTACATAAAAATAAAACATTGCCAGAGGCTGGGTCGTTCTCAAGGTGATATCTGATATTGGTTTTTCATTTTGTTTGATTGGTGCTTTTTTAAAAGTTAAATAGTTTATTAATTTCTTATACAAACAATACAACGCTCCTACACTTATACTAACAATTAATCCAGACAGGTATTAAGACTGGCATCGCCCCTATAATTACGACTAATTTCTGGTGATGTCTGTATTCTACTTTTTTAATCCTTAATACTACTCACTAATCTGAATACTATCGTGCTTGAGCATGGTAACAAGAGAGCTACTTTTTAGTCCATATATATGAGTTCAAATTTAGAAAAGCTTCCATGTAAGCTGAAATAAGTGTTCGAATAAAGCCAAAGTAGTTCCTGTGGGTTTACAACCCATATAATTAAAAACTATTTCTAGAATGTAGAGCGTGGCTGTGGTCATATGACTACAGCTCGACCGGGGAAGTACCAACCCCTCACAGAAGATAGGCGTGAAGTGGCCTTTAATGGCTGCGTTTCGTCAGATGAGTGAGAAAGCCGGTTGCCCTTTCCCTATTATCGCCTTTCCCTACCCTTTACCATTTGTCACCCTTTCCGCCCCTTTCCTCTACCACAAGCAAGGTCGGCACCACATCTGCAACATCCCTTTTGGTGCACATGTCCATGACGACGGGGCGACGGTGACTACCTTCCATAAAATAGGCCATCTGCTCGTTTGCCACTTTTGATATAAAAAAAACTTGAGCGTTAAAAATATTCTCAACCTGACACTCTTTATCATGTCGGCGTTAGCAGAAAAGGGCGTTGCCTCGAAACTGACCAACGCTATTCATTTAATGTGTTCTTACACTTTCTAATTAGCCAAATTCAACCTATAAGTACTTATCACCAATTAATTATACATATTCCTATCGAGCATATCGAATACGATGGTTAAACGTAAAAAACCTATGAGGCATCATTTATAATTTAAAAAACTAAACTATTCAAAAGACTAGTCACCAAGTTGCTTTTGAGAACTTTATTACTGATTTAGAACTGTTGATACTCTATAGCAAAATGCAAATATTATTTTACTTTTTATTTATTTTTTCAATAGCCCTGGCCAAAAAGGGCAAGATACCAGTGTATGCCGAATACTACAAAAATGCCCAAACAGTATAAAAACATTGAAAAATAATATGTACCGTGTATAGCCAGCATTTCTTTAAAGATGGTTAAAAATAGCAGCAGTAACATTGATTTAGGACCTTATTTATTGATATTATACAATTATTTCTTTAGTTTATAATTGGCTGGTATTTCAAAAAGGTTTTATTAAATTTGAGACAATTTACGTACAACTGTCAACTTTTACCAAAATTATCAGATGGAGGGATAGCCGTTTTTGTAATGGACACATAGCAATACTTATATTTTTAAATATTAAAATTTTCCTTAATCTTTTTCCGTTTCAATAAATGATTTTCTAAATCAAGTATGAACGACTTCGCCACTTTAGAGAAAACTATAGTGCGTGAACTGTCGTGTCGTTTATGTCTATGTACGGATGTTTCAAAATTAAAACCTTTAAATGCTGAAGTGAAACGTAAAATTAAAAGACTATTTGATGTAAATGTAAGTTTTTTTATATCATGTCATATAATTTATTGTCACATTTCAAATGCACTTTGAATAATAATTCATTACGTATTATTTCTTGTTAGATTCGAACAGACGACAATCTTCCAAAGGCAATATGTCACGAATGCTTACAACAAGTGGCCGCCTTACATCTCTACGCGGTAAAAGTGGAAAAGACACAAAAATTTTTGGACTTTCACAAAATGAAAACAAGTAACAAGCGTGAGGAACAAAACATAACTGAAAACAAATTGCAACCAATAATTGCAGCTCTATCAAAGCAAAAAATACCATCTACTGCTAATGATGTCACAAAGCAGGACAGTATACCCAAAACGCCACCAACAGAATTTCAACAAGGAGATGCTAGACCACCCAAACGGCCAAAGAAGAAATCACCATCTGACATGAAGTTTTTAGAGGTAATGCCAATGGAAGAGTTTGCTGTCACGGAACGTGTGGATAAATCTTTACTGAACAGTGGCACCTCTACTCATAAACCCCCACAAAACTTGAAAGATGTAGCAAAAACAGAAGCGGAAGATTATATGAATGACGTTTTGGATCCTATAGTTTTGATAGATGGAAGACCAGCCAAGCAAGGAGCGGCGCTGGATAGGCAAATTACCCTCTTCTACAAAATGGAGTGTTGCATCTGCCACGAAAACGGCTTTCATTTCAAGTCACTCATGAAACATTATAAAGACAGACATGGCGTGCCGGGATATGTTAGCTGTTGTGATAAAAAATTTCACTATTTCTATCCCAAAAAAATCATCGAGCATATGGCTTACCATTTACAACCGAATATATTTATGTAGGATAATTTTATAATTTTTCAATAGATTTCCTTTCAACTCTATAATACATTAAAATGACGGCCTAATTCGTCTAAACATTTTTAGGTGTTCGAGCTGTCATCATAATTTCCAAACATCCCAGCAATTAATTGAGCATCAATCTAATGGTGGCAGATCGGAAGGCAAAATCGTGTGTCCGCGGTGTTCGGAACGATATCCAACTTATCAGGAGCTAGGGTGGCATATTTTAACACACCGGAAAGATAAACTCCAATGCGATTACTGTGGAAAATTGTAAGAACACTTCAGTTATATTTACTTTAGGATTAAGACTTCTGGTATATTTGTACTAATAGTCCATTATTTAAAATGATCACTCTCATATTTTTTTTAAACACAAATAAAGTCGATTCGCAGATTGAAACATCACCATAGAAAGAAAACCATCAATCATATGGAAGATGTCATTCTGTGTTCACAATGTATACGCACCTTAAAGAGCATAGAAAAGCAGGAAAAAGAAATTGTAAGTAGCAAATTTTCATGTTCAGTAGTTGATACCTTTTTGTTTATAAGGCGGAGCAAATGTAAAATAATACTTAGCGTATTCTTTACACCATTCAGAAGGAAAAAGTGAAAGCTAAAAGTAACGATGCTTTGACTCTACAAAAGTATCAGAAGTTCCGTCAAGCAATGGGATTATCTGCCGACGAAGATGCCTCAACAGATTAAAAATTGCACAGCAAAAAAAATGCAAGCTCAATAAAACTGCCCACATAAAGTTAAAGTCTAAATAAACCTACCAAAATATTTTAAAATATGTTTTATTTACTTAGTCACACAATTATAATGTTTGTAATTCTTAATCTAATCTACGTTTCTTGACGAGGGATCCCAATAAATCTGAAATGGCAGGCAAATTGTTGGTCTGATCATTGGCGCCTGTGTTCAGATTTGACAGGGGAATGTTGAGTTGGTTTGATGAAGTCTTTTGTTGGCCTTTCATATTTCTGTGTTGAGGAAATGTTGGCATCAACTTTGGATCGCAAGCTGGAAATAAAATTTAAATTGTTTAAAGACCTATTCATTTAATATTCATAAAAGCAATCTTCAATGCTGAAATATTAAAACTTTTGTTCATGTTATAACAAAAATATTATATGACAAAAACAATTACATATTACCATTATTATAGAAAATGTATTAATATTGTATAGGTAGATGGCTTTAAAATGTATATGCCCATGAAAAAACCTCTGCAATTGTGTCTTTATTTTATTTCAATTTGGTAATATATAAACGTATAAATTGGGTTTTTTAACAGATATACAAAGTTATTTACAGGTCTACATAAAAAGAACATACAGACAGACTCGATATCCTCCATATTTGGTTTCTCTACAGATAGGATTCAATGTTATTTGAATGGACATATATCTCAGTACCATTGCGAAAAGTATGAAAGTACAAAGTACAATGAAACTACATAGAGAGATTTTCCTGAACTAAATATTTTGAATTTTCATTGATACTGTCACATTTGAAGACTTGCAAATGTAAATGCTCTGTATTTAATTTGATGGTAAAAACTTTTAAGGGTATGGCTGAATAAAGTGACAATGTACAAGAGCTATGCTGTCAAGTTTTATAATAACTGGAATTGAAATCTTACGTAATGGCTGTTCCTTGAAGTATGAACTTTGCAAGCATTCCTCGGCAGTGGCTCTCTTGTTAGGGTCATACATAAACAGGAAATTCAAAAGCCTCAACCCAGCTGCGGAAAGCCATGGGAATTTCTGCTTTAAATTATTGTAGGGCTGTTGTTTCAATGTAAAGTTCTGTAAAGCTGGCAAGGCACTAAATTCTGGCCAAATTGCATCAGATGGTGTTCCTACAAACATATAAATATAGTATAGTAGTCAGAATTTCTTCAACACTCAAAAAGTATGAGAACATACCAAGCAAATCAACAATTAGTTCCAATTGCTCAATCTCAGTCCTGCCAGGTAGCAAGGGTTTGTTTGCTAGCAGTTCACCAAGAATACACCCAGCTGCCCACATGTCTAATGCTGGAGTCTGTTTTGGCGATTGAAGTAAAAGTTCGGGTGCTCGGTACCAGAGTGTCACAACACGAGGTGTGGCACTCCTTGTAGCACCCAACCACCGGGCTAAACCGAAATCAGCTGTAAGTTAAACAAGATAACATATAAAAATTGGATATTATACAAGACAGAATTTTGTGTTTTAATTATTAGTTCTGAGTATTAAGATAAATATGAAGTGATTTATTTATAAATGATTACTTTATTTTAAATTTATTAAAACTATATGAAATTAGTGTGTATAATTTTCATGGATGATATATTACTAAGATGTTATTTAAATTGGAAAATTAAATAATCTATGATCCCCAGGATGTTTTAATGAAGACTTTCTAATGTTGAAAATTAATATATGTAGACTTATAAATGTAATTCTAGAATGATTTAGTTACCACTATGTATTATGTGAATTTTGTTATGACAAGACTAAAATATAGATAAGACTATATACCTTAAAACCAAACCTTTGGAGATAATTGAATGAAATTTTTGCACCCACCTATTTTAACACATCCTTTGTCAGTTAACAATAAATTGGAGACTTTTAAATCTCTATGCACAATGAAGTTGGAGTGCAAGTACTTTAAGCCTTTTAATACTTGCAGCATAAGACATTTGACCTGCGATTCGGTAAATGGAGATGTCATATTGTCCAAAAGTGAAGCCAGATCCTGCTCACAATATTCCATCGATAGGAATATGCTAAAAAGATATATACTCTAATCTATTATTGTTTTACAAAATATTAGTGATTCGTAAAAGTTTAAGGATAATTTAATAATTCTATGACATAATATTAAGAGCTACTGGTAGAAAATTTTTGATATTTGTCACAGTAGTTATGAATACAAAATGTATGATAATATAGTATTGCACTAACAAAGGGTGGTTTTATCTTGCTTCATATATATAGAGAGGAAAAATATAGAATTCTGAACAAATATTGGAATTTTATAATGGGCTCACAATTCCAATCTTAGTTAATTTAAAAAAATCACCATGTGCAACTGAAACTGTGGTGACAACTTGGTAATAAATGAAATTAAAAACAAAATTTAGAAAGTATTGACTACATACATATATTGCATTGTTTGTAGAACCAATAATGTACCTTACTATTTGTTAATTATTATTTAAGTACCTTTCAAGTGAGCGACCAACTAAAACTTCTTTCAACTGCACAATGTTCTCATGGCGACA
Source organism: Danaus plexippus (assembly GCF_018135715.1). Taxonomy (NCBI): domain Eukaryota; kingdom Metazoa; phylum Arthropoda; class Insecta; order Lepidoptera; family Nymphalidae; genus Danaus; species Danaus plexippus. Next base: position 6,084,993 of record NC_083540.1, on the reverse strand, counting down.
AGCCATGAGGACCTGAATTTCTCTAAGACCACTTAAAGGTAAACCATCCTTTTCAACATCCATTCTCACTTTTTTCAGGGCAACAATATTCCCATTCAATTTATCTTTAGCTCTATCTGAAATCACGGTGTATATTATTATTGTGATGAATAAGAATATGATTCACAATATATAACCTTATAACAGAGCAACTTACAGACTATACCGTAAGTGCCTTCCCCAATTCGATTTAATTTTTCGAACTCCCCGACGAATCGACATCTTCCCAACTATTGACAGAAATAGATTTATGGATTTAAACAGTTTTATGCAGTAATGGAACCAATGAAAAATGAGTGAAAACATACGATATCCTTCTCAGGAATTTCCATAGTCTTTCCAGTGCGGAAAGATATAAGTACTCCTTTTCGTGCAGTAGGTCCAGTGGGATCCACAACATCCTGGCTCGATAAAGGTTTTTCGGAACCTATAAGTTTAAGGCTATAATAAGTAAAATGTCGCAATTTAATCAGTAATACAAATTACCAGTACATAAAATATACCTTGAGACATTGTTAAATTTGTATTTAAATATGCGTTGGTAATGCAACCGCATTAACAATTATTGTTGAATAGTTTGTTTTGTCCGGTTTTGGACAATAGACAATTGCTGTTCTGACAGCTGACGTTTATTTCGAGCTAATGTTAGTGTTGCCCTTTTGATTTATACAAAAACTTCCTTGTTGTTTTATGTAACAAGTAGATACTTGTAGAATTCTTCTAGCTTCGATTATAATACTTTGTTCGTGGTACTTGATATACTTAAATAATACTAAATTATAGCCTATATAATTGCTTAAAAATAGAAGACAATTCTTGTTTAAAACTCTTATTATTTATATGGCTGAAGTAATTGTCTATTATTTCATTCTATACTCTAAGTACGTGATTTTTAAATAAACATGTTTCATTAATTAATGAAGTAAGACAAGCCAACATTAATGAAGTAAGAAAAAAAATATGTTGCCTTTTAGACTGAAGCTGGAAGAAATGTTTTATTATTTTAACTTTAACTTTTATTAACCTATTTTAACTTTTTACATATTGGAACTAATAGCCACCAGACGAGGTTTTTTTTACTCTCTAAGTATTTATATTTATTAAAGTAATAAAATCACATGTTTTTTTTAAAATATCATTTTATTAAAAGAGTCACGATGTTCACTTCTATATTGTATTCGTAGTTTATCAAAATTATGAAGACTTTTTAAATTAAGATTATGAATACATAGTAGAAGGCCTGTTTCGAAGTTTCTACACATGCATATTCAATTTGGCCGCGGATAGCTTGGGTCTGAAAATATAAAAAAAATTATATGTGCTTACTTTTATTGGTTTTACACATAAGCAGTCCTCGTACTTACAGCGTTTTAAAATCTTGATATACCTACGACGTAAGTTGAAACCATTTTTTTTTCATGCATTTCCATAATAAAGTCAGGTTTTAGGTTCTACAATAATTGTAAAACTACATTTAATATAGGTACATTAAATATGTGGTAATTTTGAAGATGTAAAAGAATTCGAGAATTTGATCACGAAAAGTAACGTATATTTTATATACCTACTTATCTAATGTTCATGTTTATTAAGTTTTAATGACATATAAGATAAAATAATTATTTTTTTAGAAAATTAAATGAAAAGGGTGAAATTGTCTTTTAAATTTACGATATAAGCGTATTGAATATATGTTTACAAAGGTAACTTTGAAGAGCAAGGTTATAATTTTTTTTTAATATTATTTAATTTTAGCAATGCTCTACTTTTTTATTCCCTAATAATTAGAAGCGTAAATTTTTTAAATTATTTATTTAACACTTTGTTTTCCCACAAAAATACTTGAAACCGCTTTGCAATGCCGATTTTTATAAAAATGTCACAGGTTAACTCAATATAAATTGTTTTAATAAGACAGGTAGCGAAAATAAATTTAATTTGTTTGTGAAATGCTTTTCCCTTATCTTTAATTAATCTAAAACAAAGAAAATTACTAAGAGAATCGACAGATTTTAGATAATTGATATGTGTGCTGAGTATTTTATTTACAATCTTTGATCTTCAATATTTTAAATTTAATTCTGAAAAGTTTTTGATATCTACATGTTCTGAGATGTGTTTTTGAGACTATGTCATTAGCTTGTCATTGACATGATTTTAAGTTATATTTTCATTTTTCGTTTCTCAGCCAGATACAAACTGAATACGTTAAACATAACAATAATTTTTTTGTTAATTTAATGTCCGTCTTTTTATTGCACTTTAGTACCTTGATCAATCTGAATAGAAATTTGAAAAACGTAAACGTTTTGAAAAACGTAGAAAGAACATCAGTGGAAGACATTGTCTGCTTTTATAAATAATAACTATGAAAAAAGCTGGCATAACAACAATTTTATACTTTAAATTTGTTTAAGCCCCTGTTATATCATTTTAATATTACTACCAAAATACTTACATTTCCTAAATGACGCTTAAGTGTCTTTGAGTCATTTACAAAATGATTTTGCAAATCCTGCGCCATAGTTTGACAATTATTACGTTATTTTTGATGATATCAGAATTATTGAATCTTTTTTTAATATGTCAACATGAGGAATTATCACAAGCAAAGCTAACTTTAACGAATATGACGATTACTGTGTTGGTGGTTCATAAACAATCTGTCAAAAGTTGGACAGGCCATTTCCATGTCATTTTGGGATACATAATATTATATACTGTAATAATTATGTCGTGGTTTATTTCTACGCATTTGTTCACAGTAAACATTTATCTAGAAATCGCGCTTATTCTAGTAAAACCAACTCATATGAATTTAAATTAAAGACCCCACAATTCGCATTTCAGAGTACAGAGTATTTATCTATATGAAAGCATATATTTATTTCGGTGTGACCGTTGTAGTTTTAGTTGATTAGGTATATATGTATATCAAATACGTAAAACAAATTTAATTGTTATTTTTTTTATAAATTTATAGAAATTTTCCTGTGTCCACATTTAAATAAAAACTTTTGCGAATTTTTTTCAATATACTTATATATAATATTATGTTACTATTATTATATCTAGTAATTTTAATTTGTTTAATGACCTGTCATTTGTGGCGTCGGTGCTATCGGTGTCACATTTGATTGGTTTGCTTGAGTTGTTTCACCTGATTCGCTACCTCCTATTGGTAACCATCCCCTAGAAATCGATTTGATGGAATCTTATCTCTTGCTTTAGATCGAGTGTATATTAATGTGAATAGTTTTACTATTTCTTTAATCATGTATCTTATCATTATTTCTTTTAAAACCATTACTGCATTACTTTTATTCGTTAATTTAATTATAAATGGGATCAAAAAAGCACCTTATGAAAATACTTACATATAATAGCTGTAAGCAATAGCAATGTACCACAAAATGAAAATCATTATTTCTTCCGCTGCGAGTCTTCATAGCCTAGAACAATAATGTACTTTAGAATATTTTTCTATTATGTTACAATACTGGCTTTTTGGCACCACTTATGGCGCTGGTTTTTGACTGCGGGTTTCGTCAGACTTAAATTGTATGTGTCGAAGATGTTTATTCAAAAATTATGATATTTTATCTGTAGGTAAACCAGATAGGTACATATATTACATACGTACTGCCAGAGCATGAAATTTTTTTTTTTTTGTTTACTATACGTTCTGTGATGTGGTTCTCGTTTGTGGTTTTTGTATCGATTATATTGTCTTAATCTATACGATCATGCAAAAAAATAGAAAATTGTGCTTACTTATTTTTGGTAATATTGAAATATACTAGTAAAGTTTGAAATCATATTTTTATTATGTATCCATATTAATATAAAGTAAAACTTTTTATATTTAGGTATTTATAGTTCTCGTTATACATGACGCTTTTATTTGCTGTGAGGCTTTTATTTTATGTGTGTATATTGTATATATATATATCAGATAGAACATCCCGTCAATTGCATAGATTTTTTTGTAGTCGTATTTCATTCCTATGATTTTAATTTCGATAATACATAATAATATAAGGTGTAACCTTGAATGCGAGACTTGATTTTTCGTGAACATCAATTTTAAATAACTTACATGTATTAAAGAAGTTCATTGATGTGGGTTTTAAATGGAATTCAACTGACGTCGACCATACATTGTTTGCATTATATTTAATTTTAGGTCTTATGTTGATATTTCCTATACATAATTCAGGTGATTGTCAACTTAATTGATTAATCACAAATTGACGATAAAGAGTGGTGGTTATTAAAACTCTTTACGATATTATAAGTAAATTTTTTTTTATATTATGTATATAATGTAAATTTTTAATGTAAATATGAATTAAACAATTAATTTAATATTAAGTAAATCACGTTGTACTTAGTGAATATCGTTACCATAATAACGAGAATTATATATATTAACTTTTCTAAGGTTTAAACAAATTAAGAAAACAATAATTTCGTATATCGAATCGATTTAATTTTTGAAGTATTTATCATAAAATATTGTCAAAAGTGTTTAAGATTTTGTGGACGATAGCATAAATATTGATATTTTGTATTAGTATTTTTGTTGTTATTAAAAATGTCTGGAGAAGCTGGCGATAAACCTGCTGAAGGTGGTGAAAATCCTGCAGGGGATCCTCCCGAACCTGGCGAGAATACTGCGGAAGCACCTCAAGAAGAAGGTGAACAGGCAAATGCAGGAGCTGTAGAAGAAACTGCTGTGAAAATAGATGAAGTGGCTAGAAAAATGTCACGTAAGAAATCAGTGGTAGCTTCCACATCAGCTCTGGGTGTACAAAGTATAATAGATATAGACAGAACCGCTCTAGAAGCTATTCTCGATGTCAGTTCACGATTACAGGACATTCAGAAAAAAAGCAAAATATCTATGAGCACACTGGCCTTAGGTCACGAGTCTTATAAAGATAAACAAGTAAATAAAGTTCTTAACTGATTAAATTGTTTAATTTAATGTATAGTATTCAAATAACAACCATAAATCGTTTTAGGCGAAAGCTAAAGAAGCTCGCAGTAATAGAATGGGAGGAGTAAAATCACAAAGTAGATTTCTGCTAGAGAATGCAGCTGAAATTTTAAATAAGACCATAGAATATGTTATGGTAACCGAAATAAATATATGACTAAAGTAGTTCAATTTGAACGCAATATTAGAACTTTTTCCCTGTATTTTAGGAAGGTGTTTATGATGCTGATATTCATATTGATATATTGGATAGTGCATTAGTAGAGGGGGGGAGAAATTGTTTCGTTCTCTGTGATGCTCTGCTGCCACCTTTAAAAATGGGTAATGGATATGTTAAATATTTTTTGTTGTTTTATTTAAAACAGTATTATTTAATAAGAGTAAACAAGATTTAAATCAATAAATAATATTTGTTCTCATAAGAGTCGGGAAGGTTCGTGCCAAATCAAAAAGGTAAGATGGAGAGAACTTACATATCAGATGCGGCGACAATTGGAACGGAGGGTATGTGTGTGGCCATGTATCGCATCAAGAATAAAGCTATTGATATAAAAAATGTGGCGGAAGTAAGTCGATTGTATAATAAAATAAAACAGAACCTTTAAATTTTTGGACCGTATATCACTTTACTTTTATTACAGGACTATTTTTTAGTGTTATTTGATATGAACCAAGAAACAGAGAACGTTGTATCTGGTATATTCAAGACCATGAAAAGAGTTTACGTTCCAGCCATACAAACGTGTCAAGCTTGGGGCGATCTTAATCCACCAAACCCCAGGAGTACTGATATTATCAAAACATATATTTCCAAAATAATGCTCTTCATCGATTATCTTGCCAGTTAGTTAATTTTACAAATATTATATTAATATTGCAATACAAATACATCGTTTTTCACTATATTATAACAATGCAGAAACTAAGATTGATTTGGATTGCTGTACAAAGTTTAAGATAAATCTAGTTCTGTATGAGGAAGAGCTTTCTGATTTAGAGAAGATGAAAGCTGCAATAACAAAGACTCATGTTTTGGAAGAAATTTGTTTTTATGTCAAACAGTGGGTTAAACAAATTACAATGGTAATTTTATACTTTCTACTGTATTATTATTGTTTTTACGTGTAGTAAGAGTTGGTTGTCCAAAGTAAAATGCGACTCTTGATTAAAAAAGAAGTTTTAAACAATAAGTAACCAGTTCTACATATTTATTTCATTATATTATCAGGTGTTGGTACAAAGTCAGCAGCTGCGCCGTGAGCCTTCGAATATAGGCCCTTTAGCAGAGCTTGACCACTGGCGCAGGCAATTGACGTCATTTACATCTATCATAGAACACATCAAGAGCGATCCATGCCAAATGTACATACATACTCTCATACGAGCCAAGTCTAAGCTCCTTAAGGTTTGACAACACACCATTAACCACTAGCATTCCTAGATGATTCTAGATAGCGTATTTGATTTATCCTTCATAGAAATTTATAATACGAATATTTTTAGAAATGGCGAATGTTAGATAATCAAGTAACAGATTACTACAATGAAGCTTTCGATAATGTTAGATATCTGTACGCTCTGGAAAAATACTGCGAACCTTTATACAGGTAAAGTCTACATCTATGGAAGTCAACCTTATATGAAAATTCCAACAATATATAAATAAGCTTGTTAATATAGATGTGATCCATTGACCATGCAGCAGTACTTACCGGGATTGATTTACACTGTACGAATGATTTTCGCAACTTCCCGCTACTATAATACCACGAAACAGATATCCACGTTGCTTGTTAAAGTAACTAACCAAATTCTTAATATGTGCATGGATTATTTGACTAATGGCGACAGAAAAACTATATGGAATCAAGACAAACTTAATTTTATCAGTAAGGCTAAGGTAATCTCACTGTAATAAATCGACAGCAGGGCGGATATGTGGTACAATCGTTAAATATCTGAGAAGGCTTCAGATTTTTTGTCCTTAATCAGATTAATATGATTATTTACAGTTATGTCTGAATCTGTATAGTTTTTATCGTGAATGCTATAACGAAACTCAGATGGAAATGATGGAAGCGGCCGACGAACGTCCATTTGATTGTTCCGAAATGTATATTTTCGGAAAATTTGAAACATTCCGAAAGCGATTGCTTAAGGTTTATTCAATGTGTAACATAAATAGGTATTTGAACTATTAGTAAAAAAAAACCATCTATTCATATTATTAAAAATTACAGATCATAGATTTGTTTCAAACATACATCACTTATTACGTTCTCAACAAAACCACTCTCGAAGGAATTGAAGAGTACGCCGTAAACTTTAATAAACTTTTTAAAGTCATATCATCTAAAACGTACGACGCTTTAGACCACAGGTATTGTATTCCTCTTTGGTACAATAGAATATTTTCTAGACAAACTCTCAACGCTTGTTATTCTTCTGCAGGCGACCAGACTTCGACAAGGATTATAAGACTTACAAAGACAATGTTGCGACACAAGAACTACTGTTAGAGAATTTTATGATTGCGGTATGAAATATTCAGTTCTTAAAACAAAGTTTTAAATCCGATGCAATCTTATAACTATATGGAACATTTTAGAGTGTTAACAAATGTCCAACGACTGAAATAGCATTGCATTTATTGGAAAGGTTTAAGAGACTTAAGTTAGACTGCTTGTATCTTGAGGATCAGTATTACGATCTGATTAGCAAGTACACAGCGGAGATTGAAGCTATCCGAGATAGGTAATTATTAAATTTGATTTTAATGACTTAGTGTTATTGCTTAGCCATTAAAACGTTACAATAATACATACTTCATTGTTATAATATAATAACTTTGTTGTAAAGAAGTACTGGTGCCTAGAGGTTAAAGGCCTGCCTCTGTGAGGCAAAAATGCGATTTTTCCAAGTCATATGTACTTTCTAAGAATATTGAGATACCACTTACAAACGGTAAAATATCGTGAGAAAACCTGGACTTATAATTTCAAATCATAAGTTTGAAATCGCCAGTCCACCTTGAGTAAGCGTGGTGATTAATGCTATAACCCTCTCCATGTAAGGAGAAGAGTTGGGAGGGTGGGTGTTGCTCAGCAGTGGCCTCCGACAGGCTGATGGTGATGATGTTCTAAAAAAAATGTATAACCTGTTCTAAGGTACAATGAAGAAAGAGAAAATCCTGACTTACCACGTAATATGCCTCCGGTTTCTGGAAGGGTAATGTGGATAAGATTCTATGATAAAAATATAAAGTGTCCCATGAAAGAGTTTATGAAACATCACGAGGTCATAACTCATATGGTAATCATTTATAAACTGTTTATACCATCTAATCATATCATTGTGCTTATCATCGAAGATATAAGACTTTTCTTATATTTAACTGAATGTTGATATGTTCACTTTTAATTATACAGAATACTCAAAGATGTATAAAACTCTATAATGTTATGAGCATTGTGTTTACGGAATTCGAACTAATTTATCACAGAGCCTGGATGGAAAACGTTGGCCAGGTAAACGAATTTGACATGTTGTCATCGAAATCTTGTTGCTCTTTATTATCCGTCACAAGAATTGGTGAATGTGTTTGTTTTCTATAACGAAATCATTTTTAGGTGCGCCTTGGCTTGATCGCACCTCTACTGATACGCCATCCTGTCACCAATTTATTCATTGTCAACTTCAACATCTATATTCCTGAATGTATAAGGGAGGTGGAATATATGTGGCAGTTAGGTTTGAGTAAGTATTATAATACTAAAAATCAAAATCGTAGAATAAGTTAAAATGAAATGAAATTATTTAAACTTATTTCATTGTGTTACAGGTGTTCCTGATTCAGCGCAAATCGTAGCGTACTCTAAGGACAAAATATTTGCTGACTATGAACGTATAAAATTTTTGGTCGAGCGCAACAATCAGATACGGAGGTTGCTGTTTTTACATTTATAAAAAAATCTAATATAATGCCATTATTTTTTTAGATAACTGTCATATTAAGTACTAAATATACAATTAATTTAGGAGTATGCCAAAACTCTACCTGCCATTGTTGCGAGCACAGCTGATTAAGCTTGACCAAGCCTTTCAGCCGGGACTGTCCATAATAACTTGGACCTCTTTAGAGATACCCTCCTATTGTGATAACATTGAGACTGTACTCGACGAAGTTGATCTGTTTATTAAAGAGGTTCCATTACATTTTATTTTGTTTAATCGTAAAATATGTTAAAGTTTTTTATGTCCGATCATTTTTGTTAAATGAGAAGATTTTAAAGAGTAGCCCTTTGGGGTTAATATTGATAAAATTAATTACAGACACAATTATACCGTATAATAAGTAATAAAGATGTAAAATGCAGTCATGTTTTGTTTCGGCGCTTAGTTCGTTTTACCAATATTTTAGGTAGTAGATATGAAAGAGGCACGTATAGATGCCATTTTGCAGTCAATAGCGACGACTTTATTAGTGTACCTGCCTAAGACCGCAGTGGATCCCAATTCATTTTATGAAGAAAATTTGATACGGCGGGATGAAATCGGTAAGGCGTATTGTAAAGGACAAAAGGGTATAAAAAGTTTATTATTAAATGTTAATATTTATCATTGAAATTTTATAGCCAATGAAATACAGCAAAAATCTTGGAACGCTGAGCTGGCTGTAATAGAACTCATAAATAAGTTCTTAGATAGCGTTCCATCGAAACAAATCCGAGATTTAAAAGATAACTGGTGAGACTTAGGTTTATAACAAAAATTATAGCTGGAATGCCCCTGATTGTTATATTGCTAATAGGTTGGATACAGAAAAGGCGTTGAAACAGGTAACATCAGCTACAAGAGTGTTCCCAGAAGATGCAGGTTGTGTACTATGATAAAATTTATTAACAATGTTGTATATTTTCTATATCGTTGTATATTTTCTATAGCGTTTATGGAGATTGAAAATCCCGATAGATTTGAACCGATGCACGCTATAAATGAATGCAATGAGCTTTTTGCATACTTCGCCACAAAATGTCTGGAAGCACTTATAAAATGTACGAGACAAAGCTTAGACCTACTAAGAAAACGAGCGTCGGTTTCCAGGTAATCATATTTATGAATAAAATTAACCATTGTGACTGTTCAACATTAGGCTGATTTAAGGAATATCTGTTTGTCACACAATTGCTAAGAAGTATATTAATTGTAAGAAACGGAAATGCCTTTAAATATAAAAATACATATAAAAAATTCAAATAATTATTAACATATTAAATTAAGGTTTAACGATTACTAAGCCGATGCTTAATAATTAAAATATAACACTAGTAGTCAACTCGGCATAAATATTTTAGCTTTTTGACTATGACAACGGATCCCGAAGAACAAAAAAAACTAAAACCTCTCATGCTCACGATGATGTATTTGGAAATTCCCAAAATTCTTATAAAGCCCTCCTTGGAAGAAATCCAGTCAGCTTTCTCACAGGTAACAGAGTTAAAGTTTTATTGAGAATATAAAGTTGTCGGTATTATATTGCGCAAACATTTCAGGTTGTGTTGAATTGCATTATGGATATTCATCGCAATGTATACATGTGGGGTCAACAAGAGTTGATTAAAAAGGAGAAAATGGGAGAGCATTCATTGACTGCTGCTAGGAGCATGAGTGGTGAGCGTCTTGGCGATAAATATATTTGAAAAATAAACCAATGTAAAATTGACATAAATAACTTCTTCAGAGGAGGCCGGTTTGTCACTTACAATAATCCCTCTTATTAATTGTTTTTTTGTTCATAGCTACATCGAGATCTGGCTCAACTTTAATTGGTATCAGAAGTTATTTTCGAATGGTTTCTGAACATAAGGACATAGTCCGTGCTGTCATGGCGCTGCAAGGCATGATGTACAAATTTAAGCCGGATATAGAAAAGCTTTTGACTGTTAGTAATCATATGTTTTCATTACACACTTCCTTACATTATACAGTTTATATTAATATTTGTACTCAAGCTGAATCGGATATTTTACAAGTTTTTATCTAAATAAAAGTAATATTTTCGTATTTACTAATGACATTTTGATCTCGTCTGCCCGTGATCATTGTTGCTGCAAAGTAATAGAAACGTCGGTAGTATGTAATTTAAAGTAATAAAAAAACGCGTAGTAAATCTAAAAATATTAGTTTTATTTAAATGAGTACTCGCGAAAGTCTTAGATACTTTTAGTTACCAATGATAGATACAAATTATAAAGTATATAAATGTTATCAAATTAATTTAATATAAAATTACATTGCAAATCAAAGTTATTCCCACTAATAAATATTAAAGTTGACACGTTCGGTTACTAAGGTAAAAGCAATTTCACTATGCGGAAAGGTTGTTAAAATGGAAAATAAAAAAAGGGTACACTGTACTCCTACTCTCATATTTCATTAAAAAACCATCTACTTATTACATATTGGTTTCACAATATTGTTTTCGGGTAAAAATACGATCGACATATTAAAATTTGCGATTACATATACATCATTATATTGCAATAATATCAACTCTTGTGTTTTCTATTGAGTGATTAACGATACTGTATAAGGGAAAATACATAAATATATATATTTTTTAAACAGAACTAGTTATAAAGCACTGATCAAATTAAAATTTAAATTATCGAGATTAATTCAAATAAAGTAATGTTGCCTGTTTACTAAATATAATAATGTTATTGAAATAGTACTTTCAAATACGAAGGAATAAAATAATAGTTAAACATAGCATAGCTCTTAATTCATGTCTATAAATATAGAGAAAATAAGGAAAAATGAGAAACAAAGAAACCTACATGTTTCGTATCATCTATTTGGAATCATTGATTAAATCCTTAGAACTAATATTTTAATAAATAAAAACCAGTCAGGTAAGGTATACGACGTTTGAATTTATTGAACATGTCATTTTTTGTTAACTAACCTATACCAAATTTAATGAAATCTATCATACTAAATTACCAATTATTACGTTTTATGGTAGAGTATAATCTAGTAATATTGAAAAATGAGCGAAAGTTATCTCTAAGTTACGTTATCTCTGTTTATTTTCGCTTACAAACAGGGCTATGGTCGATTTTCACATTTGTGGGCCGAAGATAGAGTTAAACAAGTTCAGGATTTTGTCGACACAAATCCTCTTAACGTTATAATCAGAGATATGTTTAAAAAATACGAAAATCAAACGGACGAAGTTGTTCATCTCCCAGAAAGACATATTATTGGTTCTATTCAAATAGACATGGGTAAACTTTTATATCATATTAATTTATTTGACAATTCCGAATCTGAATGAATATATTGACAATTTCTTGTTACCTTTACGTTTTTTTTAGAAAAAATTAAGTTGGCTTTGCATATAGAATCAATAGAATGGAAACGTATTCTGGGTAAATTATTAAGTCAGGCTTATAGAGAAAGAGTTCTCAAGATGATGCAGTTCATAAACGACCGCATGAAGGCCATGAGCAAGAAGATAAAAGACTTAGACGACGTCCGCGTTGCTATGATATGTTTGGAATTAATAAGGGAAGAGTTCATTGGGTAAAACAAAAAACAACCTTACGACTTATAAGCACCTAATACCATGAGCTGACATATAAATAGAGTAGACCTATATATTAGGTTGTAATTCGTGATTAAATAAACTTCCCTTCAATGAATACAGATACTTCTAAATAATGAATTATAATTATAAAGTAAATGAAGTATATATTAATTAATAATCGGTTTCAGAGACGCAATGTAAACATACATGCTAGTTAATTTAGAGAATATAGTTTTTTTTTTCGTTATGGAATATTTATGGCTTATTGTTAAATAAAAAAAACATTCATACAAAACAGAAATTTTTCTTACAGAATGGATATCGAGCTAGATTTGATCGAAGAGAGCTATGCTACATTTAGTCAGTTCAATATTGATATTCCAAAAGAGGACGCCGATATGGTTTATGGTTTGCGCTATGCTTTCCAAAATATGCTACTAACTGTAAGTATCTCTGTATAAATATGCTAATCGAGAAATAAAAGTTGTTTTGTGAATCTTTTGGATCAGTTCGATTACATTGTGATTCGTATTTTAGTCTCAACAAGTGCAACAGAGAATAGTAGATATGCAGGGCCCATTGCAAACGGAATTGAGCGATGGTGTGGCAGCATTTAACGTCGACGTACTTAAGTTTGATGCTGATTACGATGCGTTCGGGCCAATGACCCCTGGTCTATCAGCAAGAGAAGCGAGTGACAGGTTTTGGCATAACTTTTAATATATTTATACTTTAACAGTATAAATGACTTCACCACGAGCTGTAGGCAACTCTTCCAATTATAGAAAACAGTAGGAACTTAATACATACATCATACTCCTTAGGATTTATGTGTTTTTATGATGAAACAATTTTAAAAAGACTTAATCTAAGTTGGAAATAGGATTTATAATTTTATTTTTTGTTTTAGAGTGATTATGTTCCAATCGCGGTTTGATGAATTATGGAGAAGATTTGAAATGTACTCCAATGGTGAAAAATTGTTCGGTATGGAAGTCAAAGACTACCCTATACTTCATCAGAAAAAGAAAGAATTTAATCTGCTAAGTAAACTGTAAGTAATGGTTTTTACTTTTAGGACACAATTATCAGAAAAATTACTTATTACAAAATTTTCAATTGCAGATACAGTCTATACCTCGCCGTTATGAACTCTATAGACGGTTACTTTGAAACGCCATGGGTTTCAATTGACATTGAACAAATTGTCTCACAGCTGGCAGAATTTGATTTGAGGTAATTATTAGTCTATCCGGTTTCAAATGTAATGTTAAATTAAAATATATTAAGTTCAGTTTTTTTTTTTAATAAATTTAGGTTCTAAAGACACTTAAAAATATTCCAGATGTCGAAAATTACCTCGAGGTATGAAGATTGGCCAGCATTTATTGATTTGAAAAATAAAATCGATGACTTTAATCAAACTTGTCCTCTACTGGAGCTTATGGCGGATAAATCTATGAAAGATAGACACTGGAAGAGACTAGAGAATCTCATGCGTAAGTCCAGTATAACTTTTAACGACAATGTTACTGTCTTGATAATCTATATTGTCTGTGTTTTTTTTTAGATTGTGTCTTGGATGTGGAATCTCCGTCGTTCCTTCTGGCTGACGTTATGGAAGCACCTTTACTGAAATACAAAGAAGATGTTGAGGTTAGGTCGCAAAAAAATAGTTTTGGCCTAATTGTTCTCAGATTTTGTTGAGGTTTTTTGGTTATTATTATAATTAAAATATTTCAGGATATATGTATTAGTGCCGTCAAAGAAAAAGACATTGAAGCTAAATTAAAACAAGTTATAGCAGATTGGGCCGTAGTAGATCTTACTTTCGCTCCATTTAAGAATAGAGGAGAACTGCTTATCAAACCTCAGGAGACTCTCGATATTATAACTTTGCTTGAAGATTCTTTGATGGTTTTGAATTCTTTAGCGTCAAATAGGTAAGTTTTGTTAATAGTTTTTTTATATTCATTAGAATTAAAACACTGAAAGCATATCCGAAAAATATAGTTTATGTATAAGTGCACTCGTGAATATTTAGTATTAAGAATTAATAATGATGTAAGATTCTTTCTTTAATTAGGATTTTTATTTATAATCAATTATTTTATTAGATACAATGCTCCATTTAAGCGAGATATTTTATTATGGATCAACAAACTGGTTGGTACAACAGAGATCCTGGAGAAGTGGTTGCAAGTTCAGAACTTATGGATGTATTTAGAGGCCGTTTTCGTCGGTGGAGACATTGCTAAGCAATTGCCAGCGGAGGCTAAGCGTTTTGCTGTTAGTTTAAATAAGAATTTATTTAGAATAATTATTATCGTGTATTATAAAATTTTGATATAAGATATATGTTTTGTGTTATCAGTCTGGGAAGGAGAACAGTAGAAAATGCATTTCTTGAAAAGAGTTTAAGTACCCAACAAAACTAATAAAATCTCCGTAATCTCATTTGGTTTCGGTGTCCATGCCGTTTTGCATTTAAATAAGTTATATATTAAAAAAAAGATAGTTGACTAAGAAAATAACTATTAAGGTAGACTCTATATCGCTTTCTTATTTGCCACTTGTTGCCGTTGAAGTGTTCTCACACGAACAACCTTTAAGTTTTGGTTTTTCTTTACTTAATTACTAAAACGAACTAAACCATAAGAAACAAAAAAATTTAAGAAACGTCGAAACTAATCACAATCATAATAATCATCAGAGTCATTAACAAATTTTGTTTGACATATATAAATTAATGGTTTTTTATTATTTATTCATATTTAAATAATTATTTCGAATAAAAATAATTCCTTTTATTATATTTAAATGATAATATTATATATTTCTAGACAATTGACAAGACATATGTAAAAATAATGTATCGTGCTCGTGATATTGTAAATTGCGTGGAAACTTGCGTTTCTGACGATACTTTGAAACAATTACTTCCGCATCTAATTGAACAATTAGAGGCATGTCAGAAGTCGCTTACTGGGTATTTGGAGACAAAGCGGTTAATCTTTCCGAGATTTTTCTTTGTTTCCGATCCAGTTCTACTGGAAATTCTGGGTCAAGCATCAAATCCACAATCTATTCAGGTACTTCGAAACTAGAATGATAAAACAAAGACTTAGTACGGAGTAAAAGCTTGCGCATTTGGTATTTATTTCTAAGACATTTAGAATAATAATAGTAATACGATAATCTAAATATTTTAGCCACATTTGCCAAGTATATTTGATGCAATGTATACGGTAGACTTTGATGATAAGGATCGTATTATAAACATGAACTCTGACAACGGTGAAACGATTCCGCTTGAACGACCAGTTAATTGTCTTGGAGGCGTCGAGGTATTTTGTTAATATACAAGTTTTACATGTGCTTGAAAATAATTATAAAATATGGTTCTTAATTATAACTAGATATGGCTTAATACTTTGCTGGATACAATGAAAGATACAGTGCGAAACATGATAGCTAATATAGCTCAGGCAATGGCTGGAGATCCTGAATTTGAGTTTTTGTTAGGATTTTGGAATTTCCCTGGGCAGGTGCTGTAATGAAATTAAATAATTCTTTATAAAAGACTTTTGCAAGCGAACTTCTAAATTAATTTTAATAATCGTTCAATTTATTAAGAATCTAGATATAACATACTTATTTTATAGGCAAGTTTGTTAGGAATGCAAATATTGTGGACAAGCGACGCGGAGTACGCTCTAAAGAAGGCTAGAGTTGATAGATATATTATGAGGCTTACAAATCAAAAGAATTTAGATTTATTAAACGGATTAATCGATCAAACTGTGAAGGATTTAGTGCCGCTCGATAGAACAAGGGTCGAAACTATGATCACTATACACGTTCACCAGAGGTAAAAATTATTATATTTTAAAGGAATGATTAATTACACTTTAATTTTTTCCTTACTAAAACAACCATAAATTCATCAGGGATATATTTGACGACTTGGTGAAACTGAGAATAAAAACGCCGACAGATTTTGAATGGCAAAAACAAGCTCGATTTTATTATTTCGAGGATACTGATGAATGTATTGTATCAATAACAGACGTTGACTTCATTTATCAGGTCTGAAGGTTTTAAATGTCTTCATTACCATTATTATTATTATTATTCAGTTGAGACGCTTATATTTTTTTTTGTCCTTATCTCTTATTCGTATTCAGGACGAGTATCTAGGGATCACGGAACGTTTAGTGATCACGCCATTGACTGATCGTTGTTACATAACGCTATCTCAAGCTATTGGTATGAGCATGGGCGGAGCGCCCGCGGGACCAGCTGGTACAGGGAAAACTGAGACCACCAAAGACATGGGGCGAACGCTCGGGAAGCTTGTTATTGTCTTCAACTGCTCAGATCAAATGGACTTCAGAGGTTTTTATTGCAATAGTTTAAAAAAATATATCGTTTTGGTTTCTGTGGAATAAAACATTGTTATAAATCTCTTATTCCTTAATAAAAATAATATATTGAATATTCATTTTCATATACAAGTTTGAATGTAAAACTGTGTTTAAATTTTTATTTTCAGGCTTGGGGCGCATATATAAAGGATTAGCACAGTCTGGTACTTGGGGATGTTTCGACGAATTTAACAGAATTGAACTGCCCGTTCTTTCAGTAGCTGCACAGCAAATTTATATTTGCTTAACTGCCCGCAGAGAAAAGAAGGAATTCTTTATTTTTAGGTATATATTTAAGATAATTATTTACGAGTATATAGAAGGATTATAATAATTTATTATCAGGACATCAGTTACACGTCATTTTATTCGTTCTTTTATAGTGACGGTGATACAGTAAGCTTAAATCCGGAATTTGCCTTTATTATCACAATGAATCCGGGTTACGCTGGAAGACAGGAGTTACCAGAAAATCTTAAGATACAATTCCGTTCTGTGGCCATGATGGTACCGGATCGACAGATTATTATAAGAGTGAAATTAGCCAGCTGCGGCTTTAAAGAAAATATTTTATTAGGTATTCTAAAATCGTGGTATAGAGTTTATCTGAAATATTATCTTAAGTAAAGTTTTTAATATTTTAACTTTTAGCAAGAAAATTCTTTACATTATACAAACTTTGCGAAGAGCAGCTCTCAAAACAAGTGCACTATGATTTCGGGTTACGAAACATTTTGTCAGTTTTAAGAACAATGGGTGCACAAAAGCGAGCCAATCCAGAGAGTACGGAAGAAAACATCATGATGAGAGTACTAAAGTAGGTCTTAAATTTAAACTACAAAGTTGAAAAAAGCCTTTCATTTCATTGTGCTAGGTACTAATATAGCTCACAATTTAAGGGAAATGAATGTATCAAAACTAGTGGACGAAGATGAACCCTTATTCATATCCTTAATTGAGGATTTGTTCCCTGGAATTAAAATAAGCCAGACATCACAAAAGTATCGTGTATATTTATTTATTTTTTTACAATATTAGGATATACATCATATAACCACAATATTATTATTATAGAGAAATGCAACGTGCTATAGCTATAATAACAGATCGAACAGGTTTGGTAAATCATCCAGAATGGAATTTAAAGATAATTCAGCTTTACGAGACCTCGTTGGTGCGTCACGGTTTAATGACAATGGGTCCGACGGGGTCTGGGAAAACAACATGCATTCATTCATTGATGGCTGCTCTTACGGAAGTTGGAAAGCCGCATAGAGAAATGAGAATGAATCCAAAGGTGACCTTATTTTCTATTCATATATTTTTTTTTGTATTTACTTTTAAAACCTGACTTTTTATCACCTTTAATTTGACATGATATTTTGAATAAAATCTGTAAATTTGAGGAAAAATTCATTTTATTTTAATGTAGGCAATTACGGCACCTCAAATGTTCGGTCGACTGGACGTAGCGACGAATGACTGGACAGATGGTATATTTTCTACACTATGGAGACGAGCTTTGAAAGTCAAAAAATCCGACACGACATGGATAGTATTGGGTAATTTTGATATTTAGTACTTTGAAATATTTTAAATTTCTAATGTCTGTTTTTATAATAACGCTCACACTAATTAAATCCTTTAAAAGATGGTCCCGTGGACGCGGTGTGGATTGAAAATTTAAACTCTGTCTTAGACGATAACAAAACATTAACGTTAGCTAACGGTGATCGTATATCGATGGCACAAAATAGCAAACTTGTGTTTGAGCCTGATAACGTAGATAATGCGTCTCCAGCTACCGTAAGTCGTATGGGGATGGTGTTTTTATCATCATCTGTACTGAAATGGCAACCGATACTGGAAGTAAGCCAACTAGTTGTTTTTTCAACCATCCATGATATATAGTAATATCGTTGTGTTTTCTATTTATTATAAATTGATTTCAGGGTTGGCTTAAAAAGAGATCTCAAAAAGAGGCAGATGTATTCAGAGTAGCCTTCAACAAAGTGTATGACGACGTACATTCATTTTTACAACAGAAGCTACCAGTCAAAATGAAGCTCTTGGAAGCTATTTATATCAGGTTTTAAATTTATATATTCGTATTGCACATAAAAATTGTGAATAAAAAAAAAATCATTGATATTTTTCTTGCTAGACAATGCATTGACGTTTTGGTGGGCTTACTGCAAATTGAAATACCTGGTGGAAGTAAGTATTTTGAGTAAAGAAGATGTCACTAGCATAACAATAATAATAATAAATATAAAACAATACGGAGATTTATTTAAAGATTTTTATTTTTATACTCACGTTTTAATTGCATTGCCATCAACCTGGCCATAAAAAGACGAGAAGGTATCAGAAAAAATATAAATGTTTAAAAGTACGAATTATTAGTAATATCCATAAATATGTTAGGTTTCGAATAGTACCATATGTGAAAATCCTTTACACGTTTATACTTTGAACGTATTAATAATTTATGTGTCACATATTCAAGTAAAAATTAAGGAACTATTTTTATTTTTTTTGTCAATATAATATTTTTAAAATTAATATTTTTTTTAACAGAGTTACACACAGACCGACACTTGGAACGTCTTTTTATTTTCGCTATGATGTGGTCTCTGGGCACTGTGTTAGAACTGGACGGTCGGTTCCGTATGGCTGAGTTCATGACCAAGTTGCCAGTTCGCATGGATTGGCCAGGCGCCCGCTCCAAAGAATGGGTTATGCCTTTCGACTATATGGTTAATGAATACGGAGTTTGGCAGCACTGGTAAGTTTCCATATCGCTTATACCATAATGTCAACAAATACGTAATTCTTGTTAAATTCTAGGTCCGAAAACGTTGAAGATTATATTTATCCATCTGACAGCATACCTGAATACGCTTCAATATTGGTCCCAAACATAGATAACGTTTGCATTTCCTTTTTAATTGATACAATAGCGAAACAAAATAAAGCAGTGCTATTGATCGGTGAACAGGGAACTGCTAAAACTGTTATGCTAAAAAGCTATATGGCAAAATACGATAACGAAGTTAAACTTTACAAGATGATCAACTTTTCATCTGCAACAACTCCGAATATGTTCCAGGTAAGTTTGTGTTAAAATATTTATCATTACTGCTTTGATATTATTAAGTAATATTTTAACTTTGCAGAGAATTATTGAGTCCTATGTTGAAAAAAGAGTTGGTATGACATATGGCCCGCCAAGCGGCAGAGCTATGACAGTTTTCGTAGATGATATAAATATGCCAGTTGTTAATGAATGGGGCGATCAGGTATAAAAACGACATCGCATATAATTTATTTGTAATAAAAAAGATTTACATAATTTCATCTGTAGGTTACTAACGAAATAGTCCGTCAAATGATGGAACAAGGCGGGTTCTATTCGTTAGATAAGCCTGGTGATTTCTTCATCATTGCTGATATTCAAATGTTTGGAGCTATGATACATCCGGGTAAGTCAGTCATCATCATCATCAGCCTATAGGAGCCCATTGCTGAGCAAAGGCCTCTTCTCACACGGAGAAGGTTAGAGCATTAATCACCACGCTTGCTCAAGACGGGTTGGCCATTTCAATCGTATAATTCGAAATTATAAGACCAGGTTTCCTCACGATGTTTTCCTTCACCGTCCGTCAGTGGTGTCTAAATACTCTTAGAAAGTACATATGATTCGGAAAAGATAACATTGGTACTTGCCAGGTTTCGTAACCGCGCCCTCACGTATGAGAGGCGGGCCTTTTAACCTCCAGGCCACCACGACTTTTTTCTAACTTAGTAAGTCAGTAATAATAACTAATAGCATAAAAATAAATAATTTACATTTTTCTATATGCAGGTGGTGGTCGAAATGATATTCCTCCTAGGTTAAAACGTCAATTTAATATTTTTAATTGCACTTTGCCCAGCAACATTTCTATGGATAAAATATTTGGTGAGAGTGTTTTTTTGGTCGGTTTTAGAATACAATTATTATTTAGGATTAATGTTATGGTATTGATATTTCAGAAACCATAAGCGCTGGTTACTTTTGTAAAACCAGGTTTGACAAGAAAATTATAGAGTTTATGCCCCGATTAGTCCCCGTAACTAGGATTATATGGCAACAGACCAAAGTACGTACAATAGGCAACGTTAATCATACAAAAAAATATGTTTGACCTTCTTTATTTTTATTTTTCGTATTTTTTACTCTCTAATTTATAAATTTTATATCAAAATTGCTACAAATAAAATAATTTATGATATGTTTTTTACAGGTAAAAATGCTCCCAACGCCAGCAAAGTTTCATTATGTATTCAACTTACGAGATTTGTCTCGTATTTGGGAAGGGATTCTTATGATCAAAAGGGAAGAATTGCCGTCTATCAAAACTGCCCTCAAATTATGGTTTCACGAATGTCTGAGAGTAATATCTGATAGGTAATAATTTTAAATGTCTATTGTTAAAGTTTTGGATATTTTATCTTTCAATATATATAAATTTAGCTATGTTAGTGTCAGGATTCATTAATTTGCCTTTATTAGATTTACGACATTTGAAGACAAAGACTGGTTTACTGCGAACTTTTGGAAGACCGCTACCCAAGAGTTACCAGATATCGTGAACGATATGACCGATGAAGAAACATACTTCGTTAATTTCTTGCGTGAGCCTATTGACCCTACCGGGGATGAAGACGAAGAAGACTTTAGCACTGATGCTCCTAAAATTTACGAGGAACTGCCTTCGTGAGTTTAAACTTATACAGTCAATAAATTTAATTATTGACCTGAAATTTCAAGCGCAACTAAATTTAGTATTGTTATTGTGGCCGCTTCATAAAAGTATGTTAGTGTATCGGACATGTTATTTAAAATTATCTGCG
The DNA here is from genome assembly GCF_018135715.1 of Danaus plexippus. NCBI lineage: Eukaryota > Metazoa > Arthropoda > Insecta > Lepidoptera > Nymphalidae > Danaus > Danaus plexippus. The sequence continues at coordinate 6,063,035 of NC_083540.1, read as the reverse complement.
GTTTAAGATTATAAAATCATACAAATGTATATTGATTTATGTTCATAATATTTAGATGGGAATTCGTTTTGATGAAGCTTGGTCAATTTCAAGACACATTTAATGAGCAAATCAGAGGTGCTCATCTCGATTTAGTATTCTTCCACGACGCTATGGTGCATTTATTTATTATATCCCGTATAATAAATACCGCTCGGTAAGCTTATACAATGGATGACAATAAAACTTTAGAAGTAAATATATTTATAGGTTTACATTTTGCAGAGGTAATGCTTTACTCGTGGGTGTAGGCGGCTCTGGTAAACAAAGTTTGACGAAGTTGGCCTCGTTTATCGCAAACTTTTCTTATTATCAAATTACTTTGACAAGGTCTGTATTTAAAAATGATTACTTTGCTTACTACGTATTTACTGCTGAAGGTATTGGTTATTTATACTAATTTTGTCCTTTAGGGCTTACAATGTAAATAATTTTATGGACGACATTAAAATATTGTATCGTATAGCGGGATTGCAGGGTCAGGGTATTTCGTTTATATTTACGGATAATGATATTAAAGACGAACAGTTCCTGGAATTTCTCAACAACATCTTAAGTTCCGGAGAAATCGCTAATCTATTTCCCAAAGATGAATTAGGTAATATAGATTAGAGAAAATAATTGTGACTAATATTTTTTTTATTATTGACATTAAAATAGGTGAATACATTTTTCATAATTTATGAATTTGAAACAGATGAAATATTAAACGAATTAACGCCAATCATGAAAAAACACGCACCGAAGAGAATTCCGGTACCAGATGTCTTATATGAGTATTTTATTATGCGATCAAGAGCCAATTTGCATGTCGTATTATGCTTTTCCCCGGTAAAAAAATTTTGGATTCATACGATTTGGGGATCACTTTTTATCCATATAATATCATTTTATGTTGAAACTTGTAGGTGGGTGAGAAATTCCGAAGTAGGGCTTTAAAGTTTCCCGGTCTGATATCCGGATCAACTATGGATTGGTTCCAAAAATGGCCGCGAGAGGCTTTGATAGAAGTGGCTCATCATTTTCTTTCAGAATTTCAAGTACGTTTCAAGAACAACGAGTAGTCCCTCAAAGAGGATATTATTTCATACAGCAATTATATGCTTTCGACTTGCTCGTCTTAAAATTAACTTATAATGTATTTTATTTTAAGGTGGTGTGTTCACCTGAAACAAAAACACAATTAATTGAAATAATGGGTAGTGTTCAAGACAATGTCGCCGAAACTTGTGCTATTTACTACGAGAGATTTAGGAGACAGACGCATGTTACTCCTAAATCTTACTTATCGTTTTTGGAAGGTTATAAAGTGTTATACAAGGCGAAGCACTTGCATATTGCTGAATTAGCTAGAAGGTTTTATTGGTTTCGTTGATTTTACTTTGAATAATATGATTACTGATTAACATATAAAATGTTTCTAAGCAGTTAGAAAATTTTCTAATACAAAAGATATTTATAAAAATTTTATCGTTTCGTTATATTATATCCTTCAATAGAGGCTTGAATAAGATAATATAAAAACTTTTTGAAGAAATATCTACTTAAGTTTTTTTTTATCAGGATAAGGATTTTTATTTTGCGAGTGTAATTTTACAGAATGACAACAGGACTGGATAAACTTGTTGAGGCAGCTGAAAGTGTTGACGTGTTAAAGAAAGAACTTGAAGTCAAGGAAATGGAAATTAAAGTTGCAACTGCAAAAGCAGAAGAGGTTAGCTAAATTCCATTTCATATGGATAGTATAATTATATGTTATCACATAGAAGTTTGAATAAAGTTTCAAACAAAAATCGTTAATATATTTGTTATATGATGTTTGAAATATATTTGGAATTGAAAAACAAAGCACATATCATTCTAGTCTAAGAAGACGAAACTATAATTACAATTATTTCACTGTCTTGCCAATACTGTACGTTATTTCGTCTGAGTGTGTGCTATTTCTCAATGCGTCTTCTTACCCGAACGATGTATTTATTAATTGGAGTGAAAAAATCTAGAATTCCAAACCATTTATTCTGTCATTACCTCGTCATAAAATGAAAAGTTTTAAAAAACGTTTATCTCTTTGCATTGTTAAATTTTGGAATGCTCTCCCTATGTGAATCGGAAAAGTTAAATCTTTATATTTCTATCAAAAATGTGTAAAATATTTTTTTACGTACAATAGGTACTAGCTGCAGTGGCTGAATCAGCTGCTGCTGCAGAAGTTGTGAAGGCTGAGGTTCTGGCCGTGAAAGATAGAGCTGTGAAACTCGTCAGTGTTATTGCGGCGGAAACGGCAGTTGCAGAAGAAAAGCTAGCTGCAGCAAAACCAGCACTAGACGCAGCTGAAGCAGCTTTGCTAGTTATTATATATTATTTTTTAAATCATCAAATACTATTCTTAGATGAAATGATTTTAGTGATAAGAAGAAGATAATTTGACATTCGGATTTAGTGTAATATAATTTCACATCTTTTATCACTTTGTTTTTTTGTTTACTTTAGACAATTAATGCTGCTGACATTGCCACTGTCCGTAAATTGGGAAAACCACCATATCTTATTACTCTTATTATGGATGCTGTCATCCTGTTATTTAGAAAGAAAATTGATCCAATTAAACCTGATCCAGAAAAACAATTTTTGTTAGCGTCTTGGGCTGAATCTTTGAAGGTAAGAGAAAATTCATTAATGTTATGTGTTATGATTGATTGAATTAATAATATAATTGATCCTATCATGTTAAGGTTATGGCAGACGCAAGATTTTTAAATAACTTGAAGTTTTATCCTAAGGATGAAATTAATGCAGAAATGGTGGATTTATTGCAACCATATTTTAGTTTCCCGTAAATGTTTTGAACATTATACTAATCATTAGTATGTATTATAAAAGGATTTAACTGTTTTTCTAAAATAATGTTATAAATTTCAGTCAATACACTTTTGAAGCAGCTAAAATAGCCTGCGGCAATGTGGCTGGCTTAATTTCCTGGACCATAGCAATGGCGCAGTTTTACGGGGTGAACAAAGACGTTTTGCCTTTAAAAGCAAACTTAGCTGTTATGCAAAGCAAATATCAAGCTGCCAAACGAGAATTGGAGGCTGCGGAAGCTCTTTTAGAAGCCAAAGAGGTTGGATTAAGAACTAAAAAAATTATAACTTAATGGCCGATAACTAAATAGATCGTTTTTGGTTTATTTTTAAAAATAACGTTCAATTTTTGTTTCCTAGCGTGAGCTGGGTGAAGTCCAACGTCAGTTTGAGGAAGCGATGTCTCTTAAACAAGCAGTTTTAGATGATGCTGCTAAGTGTCAACAGAAAATGGATGCAGCCACGGCACTCATAAATGGACTAAGTGGAGAGAGAATAAGATGGACTGAGCAGTCTGCCCTCTTTAAATCCGAAATTGAGAGACTAGTTGGGGATATTTTGCTGTTAACTGGGTTATTTGAAACTCTTTTTCTAACAAATCGTATGATTAAAATATAGAACGGCCTATATTTACTTAAAATGCTATTAATATTTATAGATTTTTATCATATACGGGACCGTTTAACCAAGAGTTTAGAATACTGTTAATACAGAATTGGTTACATGAATTATTAAAAAGGAAAATTCCTGTTTCAATGAATTTGAGTATTGTTGACCAACTCACCGATGCTGCTACAGTATGTTAATTCACGTTCATCATTTATATTACCTAGTAGAAGAATATTCTATCATCCCAAATACTATTACGCTATATATTACATAACAGTTATTACAAAATTTTATTTTAAATTTCTCTAGATTGGAGATTGGAATCTTTGTGGTCTACCGTCGGATGAATTATCCGTACAGAATGGTATTATTGTGACGAAGGCATCTCGTTTTCCGTTACTCATAGATCCTCAAACCCAAGGGAAAATCTGGATTAAGAACATGGAGAAATTTAATGACTTGATTGTCACAACTCTTAACCATAAATATTTCCGGTAGGTCAGAATATTTTTTTTATATTGTCGTGGAAGATGTAGTACTTATGAGCCTTTTTTTTAGGAATCATGTTGAAGATTGTGTTTCCTTGGGTAGACCCATGCTGATTGAGGATGTGGCTGAAGAATTAGATCCGGCTTTGGACAATATTCTGGAGAAGAATTATATAAAAATAGGCTCTTCATATAAAGTAACGTTATTAAATATAATATAAATTAAGTAAAATACTTATGTATGTCAATGAAGTTTTTTTACTGCACAATTAAAGACTCAATTCATTTAAACAATTAAAGAGCTTATAATAAAAAATATTTTATTACAATTTACTGTGTAGTAATAAGTATATAAACAGTAAATATTATATGCATGTATAATATATATATGTATATAATATTTATCAGTATGTATGTTTGTTATAATTCAATCATCACCATATTCCATGTTATCATTTTCCTATAGTAGGTAGTCTGGAAAACACTGTCATTTGGTCTTAAGACCGCCTCCATACTCATATTTCATAGTATATGATTTTTATTTCGTTTTTTTTTTTGTTTTTTCATGAAATTCTTTTATTTTGGATGGTGTCGAATAAAGTGTTAAATAAAAAAATAAAAACACTCTATTCTTATTAATTTATGAATATTTTAGGTAAGATTGGGGGACAAAGAAATAGATGTTACGGCAGGTCACAAAATATACATCACAACTAAACTTCCGAACCCCGCTTATACTCCAGAAATATCTGCTCGAACATCTATCATTGATTTTACAGTCACAATGCAAGGTACTAATAAATGATACAAATAGTATTCAGTTCTTTAAAAAAAAAAACACGTATTAAATTTACAAAAGGCAACCCAATGCTTATTCTGAACTTTTGGATATTTGATAAAAATACTAACCTAAATGTTGTCACACCATAAAAAGGTCTCGAAGACCAGCTCTTGGGACGGGTTATACTTACCGAGAAAGCAGAAATGGAAGCCGAAAGAACACAGTTAATCATGGATGTGACGGCTAATCGTCGTAAAATGCAGGAGTTGGAAGAAAATTTGCTTCATAAATTAACCACAATTCAGGGATCTTTAGTAGAGGATGTCTCACTAATTCAAGTATTGAATATAACAAAGGCCACAGCAACTGAGGTACTTTAAGAATTAGACATAATTAATTTTATTTAATATTGTTTACAAAAGATCCATTCGGGTTTTTCAAAATTGTTATTCAGAACTTCTAGGTAGAACTACTAGTACACGTGAATATGAGAGGAAAATATTATTGCGTTTTAAAATTCCTAACTCATTTCTGACACAATTCAATTGTGCTTTGATGCTCAATTTTTCCCTTGTTTTCTTTTGTTAAAAAATTTAATTGCAAGTGATTTTAATCAACTATAAAAATAGGTAAAAGAAAAACTTGATGGAGCAAAAGAAACTGAAATAAAAATCAACCTCGCCCGCGAAGAGTTCAGACCGGTTGCCACACGTGGGTCAGTGCTCTACTTCCTGATATGTAACATGTCGTTAGTGTGCAATATGTACCAGACCTCATTGGCTCAGTTCCTGGAACGTTTTGACATTTCCATGGAAAGGTCGCCACCAAGTCCTATTACCTTCAAACGAATTGGCTTTATCATTGAGTATCTGGTAAGTTGAATAATTTAACATAATTTTAATTTTTGTACACAAGTATATATATATATATACTGTTAAGAGCGCATTACATGTTTTTTTCTAATTATTGCTTTTTTAATCGATTTTGACTTTAAAATAATCTTTTACTAGACCTACGATGTGTGGAAGTACATAAGCCGAGGGTTTTACGAAAAACATAAGTACTTATTTACTTTACTCTTAACGCTGAAAATCGACCTTCAGAAGGAATACGTGTCTTACGACGAGTTCCAGATATTTATTAAAGGTTTTATTTTTTATATGACATAGCACTAATTTATGAATTCTTTGGGATTATTGTATTTAAAACAAAATTTGATGGCTTAGGAGGGGCAGCATTGGATCTTAATGCATGTCCTCCAAAACCTTTTAAATGGGTGACTGATATGTCTTGGTTGAACCTTGTGCAACTATCTAATTTAAGGCAGTTTACAAATATACTAGATCAAGTAACAAATAATGAAAAAGGATGGAAGTCTTGGTAAATGATATTCTATCTTAAAAAGTGTATTACAGTCATAAAATATAAAAAAATATATACATTTTTCGTGTTATATTACTCAAGGTTTGATAAAGAAGCACCTGAAGACGAACCTTTGCCTGATGGATACCACACAGTAGATGTTTTCAGAAAACTTCTAGTAGTTCGTGCATGGTGTCCTGATAGGACACTAGCACAAAGCTTGTAAGATTATTCATGTCACTGTTAATAAAATTTTGTAGTATGATTCCACTTTGAAAGTACTTTTTATTCCCCCAGAAAATATGTTATATTTTCAATGGGTGCAAAATTCTCCGAAGCTGTAATCGTAAATTACGAGGTATGTTCTATAACAATAAATAAATTATGGAGTATCGATATATGTTACTATATATTATATCATTTTTGAGATTTCCATATATTTAAACTAAATATATATATATATATATATATATATATATATGTAGTTGATAAAATTTGTAAACAGCAAATGGTGCTAGAATCGCGACCATTAGTACCCCTAATTGGATTTTTGGCAATGGGTTCAGACCCGACCCCGTCTATCGAAACGACGGCAAAGCGCCTTGAGTGCTTATGTTCATCTATTTCTATGGGTCAGGGTCAGGAAGTTCACGCAAGAAAACTTATTGATCGAGCTCTCACTGAGGTATAAGTATATCCATTTGTGATTTTCCATTTTGATGCAGGATGATGTATAAAAAGATGAACTCTCAATATTTAAACTCATAAATAAATTGAAGTATCTATTAATGTTTTAGACAATAATATTTTTTAATAAATGTCCAAGACACTTTAATTTTAATGATTTATGTTAATTAAATAGCGGAATTTTTGTTATATTTTAGTTATAATTTATGTACAAAAATGTTTATTGTTTTATGATAGGGATTATGGGTATTGCTGCAAAATTGCCATTTAGGTTTGGAGTACATGGTAGAAATTATGGAGCAGTTTGGTGAATTAGAAAAAGATCCAGAGAAAGTTCACGAAACATTCAGGTTTATTATTTTCTTTATTTCCTTAGTTTTCGTTGGTTTAAATAAATGGTATTAACAGAAAAAAATTTTAGGCTTTGGATAACAACGGAAGTTCACGATAAATTTCCAATAACGTTACTTCAAATGTCTATAAAGTATACCTGTGAACCACCTTCGGGTATGTTCTTTTATATCAATTATATTGAAGTGATATCGAAATTGTCAAATTTTAAGTTAAAATTTTTCAATAAAATAACTTTCTAATTATAGGTATTAAAGCAGGATTGATGAGAACATACGATTCCATGAGTCAAGACTTTTTGGACTATAGTGATAGTCCATTTTATCTTCCACTTATATACACTATTTCCTTCTTACATACTGTTGTTCAGGAGCGTAGGAAGTTTGGGCCGCTTGGATGGAACATTCCTTATGAATTTAATTCTGCGGACTGGCTGGCATCTTGCATGTTTGTCCAAAATCATCTAGATATTTTGGAACCTGGTCAGAGTGTCAGTTGGACAACTGTCCGGTAGGTAATGTAGATCGAAATGTAGTATAATACCAAATAATAAAAAATAGTACTTAACATATTTTAGAGAAAGAAAGTAAGAATCAGGTTTAATAATAACAATACTATAATATTTCAGATACATGGTATCCGCGGTTCAGTACGGTGGACGTGTCACCGATGATTATGATAATCGTCTATTGTCTACTTTTTGCAAAGTATGGTTGGCGGAACAATTATTTTCGGAAGATTTCCAATTTTATAAGAATTACGGAATAATGAAATTCAAAAATATACCTGAATATATTGAAGAGATTGATAAAATGAAAACAGTTGATCCGCCTCAAGCCTATGGCTTACATACGAATGCTGATATTACGTAAGTTTCAAAATGGATCCAGTGACAATTCTAGAAGAAAAATATGTGTTGGAGTTTAAAATTTAATCAATATTTCAGAGATAGATTGAATGTTGCACTATTTTTACAATAAAAAAATACTATTATTTTTTATTTAATGTTCGTAAGCCAATACCGAAACCATAACCAAAACCATTTCAGATACCAACGAAATATGACTCAGGAACTGTTGGATACCATACTGTCTATCCAACCGAAGGAATCTAGTTCAGGAGGTGGAGAGACTCGAGAAGCGTCAGTGTACCGACAAAGCAAAGAAATGTTAGACAAAGTCCCTCCTAATTTCGATCCTCATGAAGTTAGAGAAAGGTATTTTAATTAGTATATTAACAGCTGACATCGATATTGCATTATATGTTTAATTTACATTCAATTCGTTTTGCGGCTAAGTCATTATTATAAATAATACTGTTACAGGCTTCGGCTTTACGGTATTTTAAATTCAATGGTAATATTCTTACGACAAGAAATCGATAGAATGCAGAAAGTTATCTCATTAGTGAGGACAACACTGAAGGATTTACTGCTGGCTATAGACGGAACTATTATAATGAATGAGGTATTCGTATTGATAAGTATGCTAAATGAATATCTTTACTGCTGCTAATAAATTAACATGAAATTAAAAAAAATGTGAAATATTATTTCTTACAAAGGCTCTACGAGATTCATTGGACAATATATATGATGCGAAAGTACCTACCATTTGGCAGAAAGGTTCATGGTCTTCATCAACTCTGGGCTTTTGGTTTACGGAGTTTTTGGAGAGAAACATACAGTTTTCAGTATGGTGCTTTCAGGCTAGGCCATTTTCCTTTTGGATGACTGGTTTCTTTAATCCGCAAGGTTAATAAATATATCATATATTTTATTATTATTATTATTAAATTTTATCTTTATGTCACATATATTTCTAAGGTTTCCTAACCGCTATGCGACAAGAAGTGACAAGAGCTCACAAGGGCTGGGCGCTAGATATGGTCTCTTTACATAACGACGTCACAAAATCTCTTTTAGACGAAATAAAAGCTCCTCCACCGGTATGCAACCAAGCCAAGTGTTATTTACTTAAATTATCTTATGTGTAAAGCTATTTTCATTATTCATAAATTGTTGGCTGGTTTAGTTTCCTAAAAACGTATTTTTTTTTATAGGAGGGAGTATTTGTTCATGGGTTGTTTCTGGATGGTGCGGGTTGGGATCGTCGTAACCAACGCCTTTGTGAGTCCACGCTGAAGGTGCTGTACACGCAACTTCCAGTAGTTCACGTGTATGCGATCAATTCAACAGCACCCAAAGACCCAAAACTCTACCAGGTAAGCTTTGAGGAATCTGTTATATATATCTTTTAGAATATAAGTTAAAAATGATTAGCAATACAAAAAAATTATTAATGATCTTTGAAAAATAACTTTGTTATTACAATGATATTTAACGCTATGGTTTGGGCTACGTATTTATACATTTATTAAAACTATATACGTCAATCTCTGTACAGTATTAAAAACTGAGTCACTGAGATGTCATTTGCGTGATGTAAGAGGTGAAATGGGATTTATTCAGCTTTTTTAATTATTGGTTCCTCTGTTTATGCGGTCTGCGATACCGTCTATCGATTTAAATTTAATTTTTGTATACTGGGAGCTTATGTGCCTGATATATCCAGGATATGTATAAGATACTTTTGATCCCGATAAATTAATGAATTTCTGTTAAATGTTTAAAAAAACTGTTTATAATTCAACAGCTTTCTATAAAAAAAATTTAAGTACTTAATTCAAAAAAATTGACATGCTGATACCCTCATATCTCGGAAATAAACTTCGTAGGGATGAGAACGCTTATCTAGAAGGGGGTTTAAGGTGTGGGCAAAGCCGCAAGCAACAGCTGGCAACAGGCAAATATTAATCAAACCATCAAAACTATTTCAATGCAAATTTTTTTAAAGTAATAAGTAATAATAACAACACACTACTTAGTAGGGAATATTATGAATAGGTGAATAGTATTATCGCTCGTTGATGATCAAAAATACTTTATATTACAGTGCCCAGTCTACAAAAAACCTCGTCGCACTGATTTGACTTTTATCACTCCTTTATGGCTGCCGACACTTAAGAATCCAGACCACTGGATACTGCGGGGCGTTGCAATTTTGTGCGACATCAAGTAAAACATTTCACATTGCGACATGACGCAGTTGAAGCAGTCACAGTAACTTTTTTCTAACAAACTCATCATCGCTAGCTTCTTTTATATACGATATTTAATCGAATGATATTTATATTATTATATAGTTTGTAATTTATTTAAATTGTTAAATAAAATAATGATATACTAAAAAAAATATTTTTATTGAGAACGTGGAAGCAGCATCGACAGGCATTTCTTTAAAAAATTAAAGAAAATATAAATTAACATTTAACAACACATCGTCAAAATTGTATTAAGTGTACTGTTCAGTCCTGAAAAGTTTTTGGGGTCATCAGATTATTATTTTTTATTTATTTCCCTAACATCAATGAACTATGTACCGCCAATGTATTGCAATGGACATAAATTACGATGAATAAAATAACGTTATTGGACGGAACGTTTTCGCTGTTATCTTTTGACAGGTGACATTAATAGCGAAGAAGAATGTAATATAAAATGCATTAAATATAAATCACATAACGACTAAGCTTTGGTAGCGAATGTAGGTACAAAAAATTATCGAACATTGAAATATCAGTCTATTTATATATTGTTGTTTGTAAAGTCAAGTTACATCAAATTAAAGTAAACGTTATTTTACTATAGCACCTACACGAACGATTAAATTATTTATAGCAAACAACGAGATCTAGCATTACTAAGGGAATAATATTATATAGGTGTAATAATAAAGTGATACCTTTTAATTGCTTATAACCGAGACTTATATATATCTATATATGTACAGTCTTATATATTTAGGCTTAACATTCACATAGAATATCAACACCGGACTATCTATAAACTACATACACGCATGCACATTATATTATTTGTCAATAACATGTTCTATAAAGCTGATAAATGAAATTATATATTAGCAATTTAAGAAAAAATAGACATAGTAATAATACATTGTCGTACCGACCAAGTAATCTTATAAACTATTCAATTTAGTACAGTACTATGTACTTTAGTAAATAAGAACCCTAATAAGCAGTATTACATGTGTTCCGCCTTTGGCCAATATATATGTTAAATGTTATTGCACTCAAAAAGATTTCAGTAATGGATCTTCATGTTTTTCGAACATCAATCTCTTTTGCTATCGTTGCGAAAGTTACCGAGAGGTTCTACAGATCTTGACCTAGGAGCTCTGAAAAGATACAAATATTTGAATCATCTTTATTTGAATGTGAATAATTTGGTACCTTAAAGACTGTACCTTCTTCTTGAAAGCGTCAATTCTAATTTTCCTTCTTTAACTTTTTTGAACAATGATATTGCTCCAGCATGGCTTAATCCTCGAGTTGCCACGTTGTTAACTGATAAGATTTCGTCACCTAAAGAAATATAAAACGCCTTTAGAAATAACGATAGTTGAAGATAATTGTTAATTTTTTTTTGTTAATATAAATACCTTCATAAATAGTTCCCTTATCGGCTGCTTGCCCGTTTGGAAAGACTGTTTTAACAAATATACCCATTTGCCCTTTTGGAGAATCTGTGCCTCCAACGATACTGAAGCCAAGACTTTTGTGACCTGGACCTTTCCAGAATTCTGCTCTATGCAAAGTATTTTGAGAGGATTGTATATCATGATAGCTGTATTCCTGCTGTCGTGATACATGAGAACCATAATTAGGTGAAGATCTTTGTGATCCAACTCTAGAAAAGAATCTACTGCGACTGGTGCTTCTCAGTTGTTCCGGTATACTTTCATAAGACCTATTTTGGTATGTCCTATGAACGTTCTTTATATAATGAGAAGAATTTTCTTTGATTTCGTTGGTAGTATTATCGTTACACAGTGTTGTTCCACATAAATGTTGAGGACGAGTGCTGTGAAATGATATGGGACGATATGAACTATTGGTGCCGTGTCTCGGTGTAGGCGATGATCTCATTGAAATTTCTATATTAGTTATATTTTGTAGAGATGAATGGGATTGTGTATAATAGTTTCGCTCCAACAATTTTTCGTCGTCACTTTTTTGGTTAGAAAGCAATAGATTATTGTTGACCTGTATACCGACTTCACACTTTTGATTCTTTTCTGGCATATCATTCACATATCCACTGGTATTATTGCTATTACGTAAATTTAATGTGCTATCAGTGCTTGGAAAATGAGTTTCAATTACCATCTGATTTGGGGGTGATGGTTTGTGGGTTTGTGCAATAATATCAGGAGGAATACTTGAAGAGGAGTGTACAGAACTGGGTTCACTAGATTTATTATTAATAATACGACTTAAGGTAATGGGAGATATTTCATCATGTGCCATGACCAGATCAACTTGATACCTCTGAAAAAGACCACTGTCCTCGACTGTTGCTTCAGTAGAGCAAGAATTTACTATATGTTGTACGTCTCTGAGCGAAGAAAGTCCTCTTAAGACTTTTCCATTTACGTTAACGATCTCATCACCTATTCTGAGTCGCCCATCTCGGTGAGCAATTCCATCAAAATCAAGTTTAACAATTATATAACGGATTTCATAATTATTTCCACTTTTATCAAAATCCACTCTATTTTGTGCCAAATAAACACCCAAACTTTCATCCAATCTTGATTTTAGTAGTCTTATTTTTCTAAATCGTTTTGTACATGGACCCCTTCCAAGTATATCTGTCTCATGAATTCTTTGTACATTGTTTAATTCCTTAGAAGTATTTAAAGAGTTATCACTGAGATTCGGCGTAGACGAGTGATCAACAGAAACTAATTGTGACTGTAGCAATTTTATTTTTCTTGTTTGAACACGTTCATCTAAAGTGATGGTTTTATAAATATATGGTGTCTTTTTATGGACTGTTTTCTTTGGCAGTGGCGGTGGTTTTCCATCATTATAATCGATGATGATAAGATTTGAATCGTTATTTTGATATTGATTGTCATCTCTATTTTCATTTTCGTACTCATAGTATGACTTTTTTTCAATGGGAAATAAAGCACACGGAGTAGAACTTCTACGCATGGGTACTTGAACTTTGTTGACATTAATCTTGTGATTTAAACTTAATTGTCGTGAAAAGTTACCAAGATTATGTTCCCCATTCATTGTAATTGATATTCCTCCCATATTATTGCCATAACCTGGAGGTGAATGGTTACTGTGCTCATCTGTTGGTCTTCCATCACTGTCATATCCAGATTCGTTAGAACTAACATAGCTGCTGAGGCGATGTGCTTGAAGTACTTCTTGATGAATGCTTTGATTAGAAGAAGCAAGATCACCTTTAAGATCATGTGCAGAACCTATAGTAGATCTGTACTCATAAACTGGCAGGCTATTTCTATTTCGAGGAATTAACATAGGGTCATAATCAATTGGTGCTTTGTGAGATATCATAGATGATCTCCTAAGTACATCATCAACATGTTTATTTTGGTAGACATCAGTCTCGTTTATGCTTCTTATAGAACTTCTCGCAAAGTCGTTGCAGTTTCTCAGACCTGAATTTATAAGTATACTTTCATCGTGGACGGATATGTTATCGCTACTTTGATATCGTTCTTCTGATCGGGAGTTTGACAGGTATAACCTTTCTTTTCGAAATTTAGGAGATTTTCGATCTATCCTTTCGGAAAAGCTTTGTCTGACAGAAACAGAGCGGTGTGAAGCCAAGCTATTTTCCTCTGGTAAAACTGATAATTTAGATCTTAAAAAAGCATATGGAAAGTTAGGTTTTTTGCAAGTGCCCGTATTTTGTGGGGCTTCCAATTTATTTGGAATATTATCACAACTGATAGCTTTAGTAGATGAAGATACAAAATTGTCTTCGGTCAAAAGATTAGCGTTCTTTTGTTTTGTAGGAGAATTTTTAGTTTCGGCTCCAGTATTTTGTAAATCTATATCGTCAGATGGGTCATCAGCTTTTACGTATGTCGATAAGTGTGAGGTCGAACAACTTCTATAGAGAGCGGGACCATTGGATAAAGAATAGCTGTTTGGTGGGTTTGGAGAATTTAAAGACTGTGTTTTAGAACTATTTAACATACCCGTTGAACCCATTCTATGAAAAAAAGATTTAAAAGGGCTTGGTGACCTATCTCTGGATCCGCTGCGTATTGATTCTGTATCACTGTCTCTTTTTAGAGATGATGAGTCTGATGTACTTCTTCCCATTTTCCAGTTTTGTTTCTTTTTATACTGTCCAGTTAAAACTATAGAAGAATCGTTGCTTACAGATTCGTGTGTACCTGGTTCTTCAGGCATCTCTTTAGATTCATTCTTTTTTAATAAATCTAGTTTCCTCCCCATTCGGCGACCCCACGTAGCAAACACTGGAAATAATTTAAAAACATCCATGAATCTGAAAATTTTTGCATGAAGTGTCGGAAACACTTTAAAATAAGGCTGTACAATCTTTTTATTAAGAACTCTAATTTGTAATTATAAATATAAAGACGTTGCACCTTTTTTCATATCATTGGCATCGTCCTCCATGACCATTGCTGGTACTGCAGTGACAAGAGTGTATGTTGGCGGGGTGTGCGAGGCGTCTCTGCGCGGAGACGTCGCGGCCTGCGGACCGGTCACTTCCCTGCGCTTCGGCCCGCGGAAGAGGCGCATGATGACCGATCACGCAACCATTGCGCGCGCACAACACACCCTGCTCTGTAAACAAGCTTTAATTATAGCTGGTAATTATTAATCGTGTGCCAGTACATAATTTCAAATATAAACCTATAAAATATTTAAAGTACGTACATAGTCCTATAGCCAACCTTAATCGCAATATTAATTGCAAACAGTTGGTAGTTACGTTGATACAACGGAGACTTATGGAAAATAAGTTTATACGAAATACTCATAATTTTCGACAAGTAAGAATTAAAATTTTACATATAGAACAATTGCTTTCAAAAAATATATTTATAATATAGCATTAATTTTATTACTTAATTTAGTATATATTGGGAGTTGCTTATTTTTCTGCTGGAATTAATGAATGATTTCTCCCACAGATATCAAATGTACCTAATGTGAATGTAAGGTTGCTATAGTAGAATTAGTAAAAAAATATCAGTTTAACAAAAAAGCATATTATTATTTGTGTAATATTGTAAGTTGTAGTAGTCATGGACTCAATGACTAATGCAATGTATTCGCACGCATATAACATCTCCGTAATATGCTAAGCATAGCAAAGCAGTCCTGTGTTAGTTAACACGCAATGTTTTCATATGTTAATATTGCTTAGTTAATCTGTGCAGCTGGACTAACCATTTCTATTTTTTAACATTGTCGGTACCATTTATTATTCTGCAAAAATGTTATTTATTTTATAACTCTCAGCATACGCAAACCGGGAATGATTCAACAAAAAACTTCAAAGAGATCCTAAAAGGTATTTTATGAAAATATATTTTTAGCTCTGTTAAAAATATTATAAAAATCAAATTTCATTTTAATAGAAAAAGCATTATAATTTAATACGCTTTTGTGATTCTAGATTAAACAATTTTCGTAAATACAGCAAAACTTAAAGATGTGATAGTTATTTGCTAAGGGATGTTATTGACTGGCAGAAAATAAGTGTATATTTTATCTAAGCCCGCGGGGGTTTATTTCCGAAATAATAATATACCCTATTTACTATCTGCGAATTCCTTATATACCTAAGCCATAATTTTTCACAATTAAATCTTCCGTGTAGCATTTTAATGCTACAGAAATATACATATTTAGCATAATTTATGTATACATATAAAAACAACTTGGTCGTGCATAATAATGTAGGAAGACGACATTATATCATTAACCAAGGAAATGAGTGTAACTGTATTGAGAGGATAAACAACCGTATTGGAAACGTGAAACATCCCTGACTATGATTACTCTAATGTTTGACAGACGTGTATCAGCTGTAATTAAATACGATGGGAATTTAATCCTCAACATAAATTTTAATTAATAATTTTACCGAGTAATATTGTCATGTGAATCACAGGTAGTTGCTGGACTTTGTCGCCGGAAATCCGCGTGCCTTCAGACGCTAGTTACTTATAATTATCCACAATTAAATCGTTTTTATGGTGTAATAGTTACATAATTGATATTAAATTACAATCGGTTCTAAAAGTGGTACCCTCCTGTGAATTCTAGCAAATTTTCCATACATAGCAAATGTAGAATTTGAATATATTTGTACGATTTTAGAAATAATAAAAAAAATATGATAGGAATAAACTGTTATAATCGAAAAATAACATTTAATGAAAATTTTGATTGCACGAAATATTTATTAAATATATATTAATTTTAGGTCGCAGAAGAGGCTTGTTATTGCTAGAAAATAAAACTAAATTTAAAGATGGGTATCGACTTTTTAAAACGGACATAAATTTATTAATTAAAAAAAATATCTTCAGTTTGTACCTTTTTGTAGTAGCATAAAAAAAATCGAAATATATGCAGACTTTCTCAAGTTACAATATAAGTAAATCTTCATCTAGATTATGAAAACTTAACATTGCTGAACTAATTCCTAGGCACGTTGACGACAGTTCCACTCGGTAATTACTTAAATCGAGCCACAACTCACAAATAGCAACAAATACGCAACATTCTGACGGACTCAACAAGTCTAACCGTCACAGGATTCCTAGATTATTGTACACTTAAGATTCCTTTGTGCGAATGGTAATGCTTTGCCCGCCATAATTCTTGGAGCTGATTTGTTTACGCGTTCAGTAATTACGTGCTTAATGGCGCTATAGAGATGTGTACGGATCTTTAAGTAGATACTGCTTATTACTTCGCTACCTTGTATTAAGAACGGTTGAAATAGGTATGAGGCTTCAAAACACTTATTATAACTGTATTTCTGATAATATTTATGTGTATTAAATATTAAGTTTTTACTTTGAAATCTTCTCGTAATTTATGTACATTTTAGTCATATTCATATTTACATTCATATTTTTTTGTAGTTCTCACTTAATTAAAAAAAATAACAAAATAAAAAAAATACCGTGTGTTTTTTAACGACATTGTACTAAAATATTGTCTCTTATTTCTTGGTTTTTAAAATTTTAATTAAAATAGTCATTACTTAAATTGTGCTTTCTAAAGTAAATAAAAAATTATCACATACAATTTTATTATTATTAAGGAATGATTTAAATATCTTATTTTTAAAAATTAAATAGAGCACCGAAATATTTTTTATCATTTTTAACTCATCTCATGCAATTATGAAATATGTATATTGTAAAAATTGTGTATGATTTCAAATTTATTGTTCGTCAATTAACTATTTTAAATACGCCGTATTCATTAATATGTTTTATGCAAAATACAAATTTCATTAAATTAATTAATAATATCAGTTTGTTTATATTAATTATTTTACTTGAATATCTTAACTTCCAAATATAAACAGCTAGAACAATTAGGTAATATTTGCACTTGACATTTATTTGTTATGTTTAGCGGCCGTGTATAGTACTGCGTTTGACGGGCATTGACATCGCGATCCAAGTTGCAAGGCAGGTGCGTCGTAAACTAATACACGGTCTGCTAATAGTGACCTCACGAAGACTCGCTCGGAATTACACGAGCAAATAAAAGAAACATACAATGTTTATATTTTAATTATTAAATTTTATAAAATAATTATATAAAATTTCTAATTGATTTTAAATATCTATATCGCAACTTTTTTTCTTTTTTTTAAATTATGAATAGCAAGTAAACTTCATAGAATAGTTTTGTAGAAACTGTGAATTTAACATTCTAACTTCAATAATTAATTTAATATATTATTTATAAATATATTGCGATGACTCACCTCATACCAGGAATGCTCATGTAGCAGACGGACGGCGGCGTGCGCAGGCGACTCTTTACTGAAAATGAAATAAAAACAACTTTAACTGATGCCCTGTTTACTTATTACGTTAGTATGTAAAAAGTAATTGAAGGTTAGTACTCTTTTAATCAATATTATATTCAAGTAATAATATATATGAAATTGATATTATTATACCTACTTATTAACTAGCAATTCCACAAGTCCGCAAGCGGTCGACAAACATTTAAGTAGTTTTAAAAATAATTGACAAACAAATTACTAATATATTACTATGATGTTAACATCTTATTTATTAATATTATTTGCCTGAGATAGGAAATATAAAAATTCCATCACGTAGAAATTTATTGCCATCAACTGCAGGACAATAAGGTAGCTTTGAAAGTGTTTAATGGAAGTCGATGAAACTCGGGTTCTATTCGCTCAGCATAACAATCGAAAGCATTTACAAAAAAAAATACCGTCAAACGGATGACGTTAACAGCTTTTATTTAAATATTAAATTGGTAACAAAGTAAATGATTATGTAATATTGAAGAAGAATTAACTTAAATAACTCTTTTCCCGTAATTTTTTTTTTTTTTTTTACACACCCGATGAAAAAAGAACTTTGATTTGAATTTCCTTCCATGGTTCTCAGCTATGTTTGGCTGATATTGATCCAACAGTGTAAGAGTATCCGCTCTTTTCCAAAATGATGAAAAGCATTATGACGTTTGATTATTTGGTTAAAAGCTTCACGCGTGCCAGTAAATGGAAATTTAAAAAAAAAGGATTGTTTTTTTTTTTATTTTATGATGTACTAAGATTGTGTTAATATTGTAAATGATGAATTTTATTAACCTAAGGTGAGAAGGTTACATACATTTTTCAATATTTTTATTTGTTAACCGAAGCGACTCAGCAAATATTCTGACGAATAAGCTGACAGTATCAGATATTTAATCTTTTCTAAATCCGCTTTTAAGTACGACTCTCAGGAAACTAGTGTCACTGCAGCTTTTTAACTTCTTTTTAAAGGTTATCGAATTGAAATGAGAAAAAAGGAAACAACGACCCACTTAAATAATTATTTACAACGATTTTATAATTGTTCAAATATACTGAAATTGATTTTCGATTTGCAACACTCTCGATATATGAATTAAGTATACTGAAAGATCAACCTAATTAAAAAGAGATACTTATCGCGGATATAATACAGGCAATTTGTCTTTAATACTGCTAAGACAACAATTTATATGCGTGTGGGCGGGCGAAGGCGTGCGCCATTGACGAGTAATGCCCTTCACAGGACCAACACCTACATTTAGTGTTATTGAATCTAATAAAAAAAGTGACTTAAATACTCGTATCAGTACGATATCCTACATTAGTCAATAAAAAATACAAGCTAAGAACATTGTTGCTTAAATAACAAATGCTTATATTTTATTTAAGTAAAGGGTCATCGTACTTTATAAAGATTAGATGTCAGAATATCAGACTGTGTTGGAAATTAAATGACTATGGCCAAAGTCAGTGCAACGCAGGTAAATCAAAAGCGTCAAGCTGGAAGACTTTAATTGCTAACTATAAAACAAATACGACCGTGGACGGCAATATCTCGGACTATTTCCTGGCATGAATTTAAATCTTTGATCAGATCATAGGTTGAAATGTTTATGATAGCTTATTAAACTGAATGAAAAATGTTTAATGATGAGAAAATTTCAAAACAATAAATGACCGTCTATCAGTTCCCATCTTTTTAATTACAATCTTGCTACAATTTTTTTTTTTTGTAAGGAAAGGAATTTATTATTTTTAAATATCATCAATAAATTCTTGATATGTACACGAAATATATATCAAAACCCCGAACATATATATAAATACACGAAATATAATTTTAACTGTCCTAATTGTATGTGAGGGATTTAAATAAAGTTTTGTTAATAAAACTTTTAATAACTTTTCTTCCGTCCGTTCCCGTTACTTACACAAATATCTTTGGGCGTTTTATAACGTCAATAAATAAAACTACAGTATTTTTTATAGCTTATTTATTCTTCGTAATAGTGACAGCGAAATGAAAGCAATTATCTTTTATAAAACACTGAATGAGCACTAGACATTTGACTCATCCGGAACTCGTCAGTGATTTGTTCCACGAGTGTTAAGATTCTAGTGATTATAGTCATTATCTCAGCCGTTCGATATGCTTCATGGTCACGGCATAAAGTAATTTTTTTAGAAACTATTGATAAAATATATCACAAGTTATATTCTCTAATAAACTGCGTTACTCTTTGCCATATTACCCTTAGCTTATAATGTGTTTGTATCATAATATCGGAATCGATGGTTTCCAGTTCAATTAATCGAATTGAAAAAACATATTTTTATATCAAACAACAATTACTATGTATACGAATATGCTAAACTAATAAAAAAAATAAATTGATTTCGTTGTGCCAATATTTAAGAGTTATGGATAAAGTACAACCACGGTGACAGAAAAGGGTGTGATAAAAAGATTTTTGCAAATTATTTACTGCGTGTAGTTCCTCTTTATATAATATTTATTAAATAACAGTTTCGATTAAATCACTTATATCATATTGATCTCATGAATGTTTATTAATACATAATAATTGTAATGCATAAGTCTTCGTTATATCAGAATAGTTCAGTTACCTAAACCCTGCGTGATGGTTTGACTGTAACTGCAGTGAAAGCTGTTTGGCTAACGTAATACGTATAAAAACTAAGACGCGGCCGCTGACATTGAATCGATAATAATTTTACATTGGTAAAATAATATAAATAAATTAATTTGTCTCAGTGGAACCTGTTCGCTTCCGGAGTTACGCCGGACCAGTCTGATGATCACAATTTGTTTCTGCTTAAACACATCTAAAAGATATTTTAAATCTCATTCACAGGTTTTCATTATGCGGAGCAATTAAAAGTATTAATGTAGCATTATGAATACTAATATAACATTTTAAATGGTATACTGAGTTATGAATACAGATATAGGCACTATTTAACTGTTAATAGACATGAGCTTGCGAATGGAATTAAAGTAAAATGTTGCTTCTACCTCTCACTAACTTAAAAGGTTTATGTGAGGACTATCATTCGTTTCTCATTTGTTTTTCTGTAGATATACTCGTATTTTTATAATGCTATAATTTACATTTTATCTGAATATGATCTTTGAACATACTTTATGACATAATGTCGCTTATTATTGATGATATTTTTTTTATTGTATTTTGGGTTAGGAAATGTCATTACGGACTTTTTATGATAAATATTTTTATAACAAATGCTCATTAGAACGATACATCCAATGTCACATAATTTCAGAATGTCTTACGCCATCTCCCTTGACTATTTCTTCAAAATGTCTGGTTCTAAGATAAGACTTGAAGTGTGTTCATATTGATTGCCTTTATACTGTCATATGATTTATGTGCAAATGGTTTTCTTTAAAAAACATGTTTAAGTAATATCATATATTTAATTTATTTACTATTAATGAAACGACTTCGCTCAGTAATTGAAATATCGGTAGAGTTATAATTTTTTACATGCAGTAATTCTATTTATGTACACATATATTCTACTATTTGCTACACTTATTAATTTTGCATAATCACCAGATGGCCTTCTGAACAAAATAAAATATTTTAATAAGATAATGACAGGATGAGATATTTAAACAACCTTAGAATAATTTCAAATGCAGAAAGCAGAACCTACGGTTTCTATGTTTATGGTCTCAATGAAACTCTCTTGATTTTATTAAATTGTATACATCGTCATCAAAAATCTTCTTTTCTTTTGATTTTCATATATTCACAATTTATTAAACGTTCAACTACTGCATATTTGATTTAAAGTATAGTAGAGTAAAAATGTATATTTTTTAACAATATTAATTAAAAGCAAAAGTGTGTTGGTCAGAGCAATAATGACTACGTTTATGAAGTGACCGGATTATTTCATGCGATGGTCGGCTGGCATCCAGGTCGCATATGCGCATATGCGTTTGCGCTGCGCTGGCGATGCTCTATTTTATAACATTAATTGCATTCTCGTTGTTAACAGTATCTATGTACATTTATTAGTGTTTATAGCGAACTGAGTTATGCGGAGTCGATTGAAATAGAAGGGAATGCAGAGAAGTGAATATAATATTTTTATAGCACTTGTACATGGATTTAATAACAATTTCAGTTACAGACATCCATGAATTTGATATTGTAATATATTAAAGCTTCACCCTTACGCTGTTGCCTTTTAGACTAAGAACCGAATGACTTCGCAATATGAGATGCGATCGATAATCGTTACTAACTTAAATTTTATTAAAAAAAAAATTGCGACTGTAAGATAAAATATTAAGAGTAATTCGTTTTGATTATTTTACTTGTAATACGTTTTACGTGCGAATATATGTATTTGTTATCAAACAGGAATTTTATTTTATTTTTTAAATTTTCCTTGAATATGTGAGGCGGACTTATAACAATAAAGTAGGTATTTATGCATAGAGAACACAAATTATCTATAATTTTGAAAGGAATTAAACTTTTTTACGTTTAACATGTGTTTGACGAAATAATTAAGTTAAATTAATAAAATTTTTAATTTATCGTTTTCATTATAACCCTTACATAAATTAATAAAATTGTTTTAAAATCATGACAAGAACTTACGACTCAAATTGTATCTTTGTATTCTGATGAACAAATAGTCAGCTAAATTAAGCTTATTTCGAACAGATGCTCATTCCTTTTGGGTAACTCTTTAAATGTATTCGTTTGAGTGTAAAAATACACGATATTTTTTTGACGCCTCCCAGCCATGGACATGTAAGTCTTTTGTCTTTATACAACTACGATTTGTTTATAGCCACACTGTCTAATTTATTACTATTAGAGCTTTATAATATTTTAAAGATTAATTTTGTTCATTCGACGATGACTACAGCTTACACTTTGTGAAATATTATTAAAATTTTTGTATTGCTTTTGTGATAGTAATATTTCTGTAACAATATATCGGGAAGATTTTTAAGTATTAAGACAGATTGCTATTTACTGCGTAACAGACAAGGGCGACCTTTACTTCAATCAGGAAATTGTGACGGGACTATCTACTATCAGATACAACATTAGTAATACTTGAATGAATCTCATATTTTTTATTTAAACAGACCCTTTTTAAGCATAATTTTAAGCAAAAAATTATAAATTGTTTTTAGAAATACAGTATTAACGCAATCAAATATGTTTAAAGAAATTTTTTTCTTTGTAAATTTATGAAAAAACCATTTCACACTTTCACTAATATACACCACAATTTATTTAAATTACTTACTAGCAATGTGTTTCATTATATGAACATCTACTTACTTTTTAAGTCTGCAATATGTTAAATAAAACAGAAAACGTAAACAATAATCCCACAAGTGAACACAAGGTATCACAACACTACACGGGGCACTGGAGCCGCAGCATTCGGGGGTCGTTATCACAGCAGTGTAGAGACGTGCGAATCGATCTCAATGCGGGAATGTTTTGATAAGGGCGATTGTAAACGACAGAACGTGAGAAGCGAAGCCCTCGGTGCGCGCGGCGCGACTGGCGGGCACACCGACTTTAGCTTTATCCACCATTGAATCATTCAGCGCCACAACAGCGCTACAATACTATTTAAAAGAAATATTTATGTAGCGCTGCTAAATGGATTAAGGTATAACAGAATTCGGATGATTCTACCACAGCGTGACTATTCCTACATATTGTGGCGAGAAATGATAAGCCCACTGCCGAGCCATACGACAAGTGCATCCATTCATTCCCTCTCTCGCTTTATTTAGATATTATAATCTGAATCAGTGCATTCACGTTGCATGTGTTCAATATATATATTAATATTGTCTCTTAATATCAAAAGCGATCTCGTCATATTCGAATGAAGTCTTCGGTTAACTTGGTAATTGTTTTTTCATGCATTAAAAGTTACTGGTCATTAAACCTAATAACTTTTTGGAAAGCATAAAAATGATGCGTAAAATTGACAAATGATATTTAAAACTCCGTGACAAACATTGTTCATTTTCAATATCCATTTACGAACTGGACTAGTTTTCATTTTCAGTAATTTCTCGCTCCAGTTTTATGACACATTACCTTAATTTTTTAAGTATTTAGAGTAAGAAATTACATTAAATACGCATTTTTACATCAGTTCCTAGTTCAGGAATAAATACTTAATGTAAAAAATAACTGATAAAGTTTTTAAATCAGCAGTATCCAAAGACTGACAGCCGTGATGGATTTAACAAAATAAATATATAGAATTATTAATGAACCGTTTTATGCAAACTGTTTAAGTGCCACGGATACAATGTCTCTTACAAAAACACTTGTATTTTTTACCTGGTCCTATAAACACGTTTCACAGTATAATTGACATAGATAACAAGATAGGTTTCGACAAAAAATATATAATCATACAGTTATTTATGAATCACGACTTTTTATGCCTGATATAAAATTACAAGGTATTAATTTTTACACTTTGTATGTAATTTAAAATAGTTTGATAATTTATTTAAGTAATAGATTCAGTAAAATATCCTTCTAATGTCGATTCCATACGCTTGTAATTTTGGTGTTTTGGTATTTTTGAGGCAGAAAATGCTCTACAATATGTTACGAAACTATAAGAATTTGGTTGCCTATTGGAAACACACATGAACTATCAATGATAAGCCTACTGTTTAATTAAGTTCCGATTTAACATGTTTTTCTTTTATTTTATTTTTTGAAGATAAAAAAAAACTATGTAAATTCATTGTAAAATAACATAATTTCCCTCCTTAAATCACTTCCAAATATGTACGTTGATAATTTGTGCTTTTTTTCAACGAATCTAATGTGTTGTCGACCGATCTTCTACTAAAGAGAACAATAGTTATAGTTTTGCTAATAGGAACAGTTGTTATACGTCCAACGAGTTTAAGGAAGAAATTTTATTTTGGTACAAAAACATGTTCGCAGTCGTCTGAGATGTTTATGGCTAGTAATTGAATATTATGTTCTTATTGAGATTCATCACACTAGATCTCCACGGTTCGGTCACGTTTTCGAACTTAATCACGTGTGAAAATTTTATTAACTTCCTATAGTATATACTTTAATAATACATGTTAAAATCGATATTGCTCAACACTCATTCATGTCAGATACTTTAAATGGCTCATCTTTAACGTTTATTGAATAAGCGAGTGAAATGAAGTCAGCAAATTTGTAAACGATATTATAACATCACGGTAAATTAATAATACACGAAGGGGGAGTTTTAATGATTGTTACAATAAAATCTTACATATTAAAAGTCGAAATAAAAGAAGATTTTTGTTGTAAAAAATATCATATCAGATAAGATTAAGCAAGAGATCTTTATAAGACTAAATTGACGTGGAAAAACAATTTAGTTCTCATTAGTTTGCTGTGAAGTGAGATAGTTTAATAAGAATAATGATTTCATTACGTTTATTAGAGAAACAATTATCATATCTGTGTAATATAAATGAGTTACCGAATTGTGAGTGTAGGTACAATGTGATCGGATTACATCGCGAAACCCGTCATGCTTCGAAGATTGACAAAAACATG
Source organism: Danaus plexippus (assembly GCF_018135715.1). NCBI lineage: Eukaryota > Metazoa > Arthropoda > Insecta > Lepidoptera > Nymphalidae > Danaus > Danaus plexippus. The sequence goes on along the minus strand of NC_083540.1, from coordinate 6,037,245 downwards.
CGAATAAAAAGATATACAAACTTGTGATGTAAGATTTATAAATAAAAATAAAAACAATAGGTACAAGAATTATTTCATTATATTTACTTATTTGCAACGAAGCGCGTTAACCTTGCTCCGGAATGCCAGTATATGGTAATAAATGAAAATCAGAAAGTAAAAAATATTAGTTAGATAAATGTTTTAATAAAACATGGTTTTTATTATTAGAATAGTCCGTTTTAAAACTTTCATGATATTTCTGAGAAATTGTCAGAATTCCAAAATTGTATTTGTTAAATAAAGTTATCTACTAGGTAATAAGACAGTTGGTTGGTTATTGGATAGTAAATAATTAAAATAATATTTTTTGTATTTAAAAGAAAAACACTGAAAACAAAGATGAATGCTGTAATAAATCCTCAGGAATAAAGCTAAGCTTAAATGCTTCCAGTAATAAAATGAACCAAAGTATAGTACCTACAAGTCATATTGTACTTCGTGCCGTAATAGTAACTCCTTGGTTAGGACTCCACTGCCCGTCCTAATATACCAATTTTATAACCGTTTGTGAGATTTATGATATTATTCAAGATTTTTTACAGAAATATTCATGATCTCAGAACCATTAGAAGTTGATTGAACCTTTAAAATATATTTCGTAGATAAATCATTCGTTATTCCAAAAAGTCTATGCATATGCATTTTATTAACATTTTAATAATGACTCACAATTTTTATGTTATTAGACATCGTTTGAAGGAAAAAATATTTATGTGATAAAAAATATAAGGTAAACTCCAGTAGCTCTTTTATATAAATATGCAGTATAAATTGTACTATGAATCTGGACCCTCAGTACTTAACAAGAACGAATTAAATACGACTATTGCGAAAGTAGTACAAAGTCTTGAAATGTAATCAGCCTCTTATAACTGAGTAAATCACTATTCTATGAGGTAAAAATATTATACCACTTACTTAAGACATTCTATAACCGACAGATAAATACTTCCACAGAATAATTTAACTCTCAAGCTATTATACGATATCCAAATATTCTCTTTGCAGTTTACAGTTGTAATTATTAAATAATTACTCATTTCAACGCAACGATATTTAATATCCATAGTGTGTTTTTTTTTTTTTAATAATGCCATATTAAAATTATTATAATAACCAGACAGCATTAATTATAATACATGTGATGCAATGAAACACTTTTTACTAAAATTTTTTGGCCACAACTGGTTTAAAAATTATGTGACTCGTATAAATAAAAGCGTTTATTAATACAATTCTCTCGAATTGATGCATATTATTAATAAATATTTTATTTGATTTTAACTATTTACGTAATAATTTATTACTTTTCATAGTATCATCTAATTTTATAAATAACATCCTTATGCGATTCAATTTTCATAACTGTTCTTGTAAATTACATAAAACACGATCCAATGTTTTCTAAATATCAATTCAACATATTTAATATTTTACGTAAGTGTTACTATAATTATTGAAATATTACGAGAACTTAGATTTCCGTTCGTATTTACTTAGATAACGAATTACGAATTAATGACTTTGCAATATAATTAGCACGCGAGACTCGCGAGCATCGCACTGACAAGAAATCAAACGTCAGATGACTTAGTAAGATAAGTGCAAGGCAACTGTAACGCATTGCGTGCATGTATAACTATTAGGTCTATAATTTTGAACCGACTATACTTTTACGAGCAATTTATACCAGTTGCTATAAATGTTATTATATTACTCTGCGTTTAACTTCGTTTTGTCAAAACCTATGGTATTTTTATGCCAAGCAAACGTTTATCTATTTATTTAATTAGTTTTATTTGTATAAATTCTCATACAATCATAACAAAATTTTTATATTGTTACCGTGTGAACGCGTCTAAACCAGACAATGGTATGCGATTAACAAATATAATTATTTTTTGAGTTGTATGTTCGAACAGGTGCATGAATGTCAGCAGGATTCCTGTAGCCGTTCGTCGAAAAACTAGGGTTTACATGTTGGAACTTCCACAATTAACTGACTGGAAAATGTCACTCAACATCCTCAGCTATAATCGGATCAATACACCTGTCTACATTCAAATGAAATAAAAATACTTGCATAGAATATTGTGACTCCATATTTAGATTATTAGTTTTAATATTTTTATATTGCATCGTTTTCGACGCTTCTAAATGTATAAATATAGAAGAAACGGTAAAAAAACAATCTTTAGAATGTTTATAACGTTCGATTTGAGATTATTATCTTCTTTTTAATGTTTTACACTTCACATTCTTCGTTATTTACGTACGTTTCAAAGAGAATACGGTGTTTTCTTATTTTTACATCAACAAAGACGGCGCAGACTTTTGACTTTGACAAATTGTAAATTGAATGCAGCGCGACCAAGAGCGCGACATCTTTTGTAAGATCTCCGTTAACGATGAGATATAATAAAAGTACAAAGCCTGCAAGCTATTCATGGGATTTGATTGACAGTATCGCTTCCATCGTCGGATATTGACAGGCCAATGACAGTGAAAACTACATTGGACTTAGATGATTCTGTAAAATGTACGTCATAATCTGCACCATATGTACCTTTCAGTCCAAATAAAGTTATGTATTTTAATTTTACTGTTCTGAAAATATTAAAAAACTTTGTTGAGCAACCTTATAACTGGTTAATTTATGTGATGGTATAAATAAATCAGCCTTTTAATCAGGTCGCATTAACAATACAATAAATATGTACAAATGATATTTGGTTTTGTCAATATGACAATTGTTATTTTAAACAATAAACAGTACTAAGTATGCAATGTATTATACAGTTCAGTTAATATCAATTTATTTCATTTAAAAGTGCCGTAGTCAAAATATTTATTAACAATACAATAGTAATTTTTCAACTCCATTTCGTCTTCATTATTACATTGTACTTAAATCTCTCAAAAATTTTATTTTTCATTCTCGTTTTTATTCTGTGTAATATTTTAATACATGCTATTCATATGTGATTGCAAAGCTTGACAATTATACATTGACGTTCAAGTCGCGTCCTCACGCTCACATAACTTCCCAAAAAGGCATACGCAGGAAGGGCCAATGACTCATAGACCTCACCGTAGTTGAAGCTTCACCTAATTTAATGAATTGAATCCATGACGCAATATGCTTATCGATTATCGTATTGATACTTTAATAGACACCCAGCCATCTATGGTTCTATTAACAGGTGCACATATTATGCATTGTTAAAATGCCTATCGATATTGTCTTGTAATTGAGAACAAAGTTAATTGATTATAGAAATAAAAATAATTGTTTCTGTTCTATCACTTTTTATATAAACTTTATATAAAATTGCCGGATGTCTGTGATTAATGAAATAGCGATATTCTTATAGTTGCAAAATTTGTCCAATACTTTTCAATATTTCTAGTTCTCATTCTAGTTTCAAATTACGTTTTTATGCAAAAAACCGATGGCAGTTAAGAAGAAATTGGCTATTTTCTATCGGAAAATAAAACGGATTGCAAGTGATGGCACGAAACTATTATTAAAACTGTTATTCTCGCCGAAATAAATTGTATATTCATAATATTTTAATATATATATTAAAATTGTACTACTAGTTAGAAAACAGTAACGCATCATTCGCTTTATCGGAACATTACTTGTATCGTTATTTAATTTAGTTCCTTATACCCAAATTGGGACTATGCAAGTGCATAATAAAATATTAAAAAATATTAAGATATTATTACTATTTAATATCTTTTGTAGAAGTACTGTTCATCTCCAGTTGTTTATTATCTCTCAGCAAGTCAAGTCTATTATGGACCGCTGACAATTATAGTAAATCGCTTTGTGGAAAAACTAGCGCCTGTCTTGTATGGTATACATTTGCAATAAGAATGTGGTGTAGACGTAATACCATTTTTAGAACATACATATATAATAAACAAAGAAAAATTACATATTAAATTAAATTGTATTAATATATGATCAGAAATTTATTGCTATTACCAACATAAAAGCTTTACGGTCGCAACTCTGTAGCATAATCGTTTCTACTAGAAACTAGTAAACTGCACTGTTTAATATTAGGTATTACTGTTATTATCTCTTGTAAAAGATTGCGGACTGTGGGATAACAGGGTGTAGTTTACCTCAATTAATAAGGTGTAAAGTACTATAGGTTGTTGGTCTCGTGATCGCTGACACTACACTCATCGCCTGCACTTTCTACAGCGATGTTTCTCTCCAATTAGCGGAATGATTGGCGGAGAGCATCTTGCACGCGACACACTTTACTCTTGTTACAATTCGAAATTCACAAATTTGTATTAAAGTGAACGTGATTTAAGGATTGCATTAAAGCTGTACGCCGTACGCAATGTTATTTAGATACAAATATTTCCCACTTTTTTTTTACTTGACACCTTTACTTTTAATAATTGCATTTTGTTACAATCTCCTTTTTAACCTTCTCATGTCCTTGCCATTTGGTTATTCCTACCTTCCTATGTCACAATCGAAGCCACTTTTGGTAAAGAGTGGGCCAAACATGGCCAAAATATATCTAATTGATAAAGTCTTAATATATGTATTATATTGAATAGATAAGTCGGTGTAGGAGTCTGCAATGTAGGACGTAACATTTGTTTGACCTTCGTCGCATCAATTAAGTCATGATTCATATAATATGAGAACAATGTATATATTGTTCTACAAATTATTTTATTCAAAGAACTCGGAAGCAATGTCAAAACCCTTAAAGAAACGACAAATGCAAACTACAAATTGACATTATACGAATTGACATTGCAATGTGATTGTATTGCATCATAGAACAATACTTGCTTATTTGTATTACATCAGTTCGTCCTTAAATATTTTGTAGTTTGTATACTGCTCAATACGCAAGGGCGAATAATACTACCATTTCATATTTTATTATTACTTATTTAATATTTTACTGTAACAAAAAAAAAACAGCTTGTAATATATAAAACAAAAAAGTCACATCCATGACTTCGTTTAATAAATGACAGACTACATAAAATTATTATGTCGAAAATGTATTATGTTTTGAAACAATAAAACTACTATATAACATCACTTTAAAATCGAAAGTGACATGTGTATGGGCGCCTTTTTGCTTTTTGTTTCACACAAAGACCACATTACCGGACGGTTATGCAATTTTCACGCACATCGACTATAAGTTTCGTTATTTCTAGTTAAATATATATTTTAAAGTAAAGTTGTTCAATGACTTATACCTATGTCGTACCTATATTATATCTTATATACATATATGCTAAAATTTGTGAGGATGTATACATATATGCTAAAGTTTGTGAGGATGTATGGATACAATTAAGCTTACTGATCTTTCATACAAAAAACATTTAGTGGGATTTTTTAAGACGACAGAATAAAATATAGACTAAATCTTATCCTGAAATTCCTTGTAGTTCTTACGAATTTACAGTATAACAGTTGTATGTTTTATAATATACCCTTTAAATATCGCTGGCAGTCGGTTACTTTATCTATTGTTTAGATATCCTTAAACATTTTTCTCTAAGTCCAAATCTGATGTCCTCGTAGACGAAGTTTCAGGCTAAATATATTTTTGCTAATTCCCCTAAGAAATAAAGTTCTGTTTATATTAATGTATAGTTTTGACCGCGTTGTCCCAGGATTTTATGCTTAGGGGTGTATTGAGATGTTGCTTCATATTCTACTCACGTGCCCTGGTGATGGCTGGAAGAGAATTACTTATTTGTTTCTATGGTACTATACATTATTTTATATCTTTGGGTTCTTTTATGTCTTCTGTTATAACATTTATTTCAAACGTTTTCGCAATATAACATCACAACAGAGGTTTAAAGGTTTATATACATTAGAATATCTTTGAAAACATAAAGATTAAGTACAGTAAATGTGGTTTGAATGACTTCTATATTTAAATTCTTTAGAAAATCACCATAACTTGTGGTTTTTAATGATAATCTTCCGCGAGTGCTCTGCGGTATGCAATAGATTTTTCCGCAAACGCTGAGTAGGCACTCTCAGACCTCTCTGTCTATGAGTAAAATGCATTTATTTTTTTCAATCACGAGTTTTTAAGTGAGTGTCCTCTATCTTTATGGATTTCATTTTTATATATTTACAAAAGCCTGCATTAAACGGATTCTTTTATTTTATTTGAACTGGATATAATGTGGGTCACATAAAAGTGATACAACTTTAACATTATCTTTCTTTTGAAATATATTTAATTAATGTGGTTCCACCACTAAGAGAATATTATCTTTAGACAGACCAGAATGCTCCTAATATCTGACGTCCTTTTATACGTTTAGAGATACCTCGTCCGTGCTCACTCATTGATTGTAGATAGTTAATTTTCTAAAGGCGTTGGGCCGCATTATTTATTTAGAAGCCCTCGCTCTATCGCTCATAGCGAGTGGGCCGTGGAATGTTATAGTTTCCTGAATAGTTCACTGACCGCTATTTGGCAACCTTGATATTTGTTTGTTTTTTTAAGTAACATTAATAAATAGAGTATTATTCTAAGTTTTTCTTTTTCGTAACCTCTTTGAATTAATCATGAAAAAATTTTGAACAACATTCTTTATTTCGACTAAAAGGATATTCAAGAACTTTCTCTTTTAAATATTAATTTTGCAAGCAAAACGTGTTTAATAATTCTTTTCAATAAAATTATGTTCTTTATGTAATTTTTATTTATTGATGAATATTTTGTTCACATTATTGTTATTTTAAAACTCTGATTATGAAATCTAAATATATAGAGATGGATAGACCGCAACTTTCTTAACCATATTTAAAGCATTGTATTGTATAATTGTAGCAAATAGTCGTTATGCGGTTATTGCGTAACTTTAATGAACGCGCACCGTCCTCAGAAATCGTCGATTCAGGGCACAACTACTGCAACTCAAAAGCAACAGTTTCTGTCGGCCTGTGTATAATATTTATTCTGTTGGTTGTTGTCTCTAGTTCTGCTAATGTCTATTTATTTTTAAATCTATACATTCTTTCTTTATATCTCTAGTAGTAAGTTACGGTCTCTCTTTTTTTTATTTATCTATTTTATCATCTTTTCACGAAAACAGTGAATTTTTCCTTGTGAGATTATCCCCTTTATAAATATTGCTTACTATATAATATTGCAAACTTAGATTATCTAAACACCTGATGTGTTACGCTATCAATAAAATTATCATTAGCAACATCATATGAATGTATATTGAATTATGAATATTAATACAACGTTTACATTTAGAAAAATGGTTTAATTATTAAAATTTCTATAAATAATTTAAAATTATATGATGAATAAAAAGAAAGTAAGTGTCGTGTTAATAACTAAATGTGTTTGAAGAGATATTATATAATGTCATCCAAGAGTAATTTATAGAGACATCCTCAATACGCGAACATTCCTGTGATGTCTATAAATCGAGTTTCCAGTTTAGTTGCCAGTATTATCCTTAGCGCTTAATTACTATACAGGTGCTAAATAAATTGTTATGTTAATTTGTGGATGCATTATCGTCGAACTGGTTTCTATTTTATACCTGACTGACTTTAATGTGTCTTTTAGGAAATCAAAGCCAACGTGATATATCGACATTGGCACATTGCGGTGCCTTAGAATGTTTTTCTTATACATTCGTCATTTCACTCGTTTGAAATATTTTATCGTGTTAGACGATGGCCTAATTCTTTGAGAGGAACTGATATCTTTGTAAAAATTTGGACGCACCATATCTTATCTGGATAGGAAAAAGCTAAGCTGTTTCACTTTCTTGGTGAAACATGTTTATATCAGATAAGGAAATAAGGGAATTCAAAAATGTGATGATAACTCAACAGAGAGGCTATGAAATTTATGACATTTTTATATTTATCAATTTAAAATTGATTAACATATTTTTTTCATCCAACACAACTAGAATTAATTAGAACAGGACTCGACAAAGAAAGCTCTTTAAGTTAAGTTTAGAATATTTTTTTTGTTAGTGACACTAAGCTAGAACTGCTGAGTTGCGGTTTTTGTGCGATAACTCGTACATGTACGTTCCAGTCAGCCTTATAAGAGAACTTATGTTTCTTATTACGCCCTACCGGGAATTCTAAACAGGCTTTGTTTATGAAGAAAGTGAGGTATTGATATTTCTCGTGCGTAGTCGATAGCTACAAATATGTCGCTGGAAGCCTTTATAAAGAACTTTAATATTCCGTGTCACAGTCCTGTCAATGTGTACGATATAGACAACGTCAACGACGTAAATCTGACGATTATAATTAACAGTAATGCATATGCATATATATATTGGCAAGACTTCGGTACATAAAAAAATAATAAAACATAATTCAAAAATCAATTGAAAGTTTAGGACGTTTCTAATATGTTTCTTGAGTAATATTAAAAATTATTTTCTTATATCGAATATTCAGTAAACAGGTCACTGCCTGTAATAATAGTAACGAGGAAAAAATTAAAGGTTGTCACCGGCAGCGGACAGAGGTTATTACGTGTATTACGGACTGATGAGGCAATAGCGCGGCGCAAGCGCAAGGTAATGGTGACTTGAGATTACTTTTCGACTAGGATCGTGTACATCCGCAATCAGATATAATTGGTCATTCACTTCTCGGTTTTCTTATAGTTGCACGGTGTATCAAATTTAAACGTCTTCGAACGCAGTTGTAGTGAAAATCGTTGTATTAAGCTTTTCAAATGTGCACAATTTTGACACATTTGTCATTACCATATAAAAAATATAAGCTTCTAGAAACTCATCGGAATGTAACAGCGACCGCAAAACCGCGATAACAAATAAAAATCTTTGGTAATGGAATTTAGTAGTGGGAATATAATTAATATGGTTTTTATATGGAAGCTAGTTCATTCGAAAGCAAGTAAATTAACATTACATATCATCTTTATTGAAATGTACCGAAATTCTTGGTGTTATCTTAAATTTTCTTGATATAAATGGACTGACGTTATTATATATTTTTATAGATCTTTATAGAGCAGAATACTAAAATTTATTTACAAAACATTATAATAGTCCAAAATGAATAAATTAAATAGTTTAACATCATAAAGACACGATCGAAAATATTTAATTATTTCATATTCATACTAATTTACAACTCAAATAAATAAATATATTTTACTTTCACATATTTATGATGAAACTCGTAAATATTATGGCAACTTCTAGTCTCGCCGTGCTAACAAGCACCATGCTGCGAAACATCAATTACAGAGCCGAAATGTAAATATACGAGTATGTACCTTCAAGGCCTTTGTATGTACCAGTATTTATCGTGCTGATATTTTATATTGACAGTAAATTGTGTATATTTAGGACTATGTTGTATGTATGTACATTAATAGCTGTACAAATAAAATTCTATGAATTAAAAGAAAATATATAACTTGTTGAAATTTTCTGTTTTAATTTACGTATAGTCTTCTTCTAACCATAAACGACTATGATAATGTTTCCAAATCATTAGAACCATTATTACCTGGTACAAAGTTATTGGTTTTCAATGTTTTTAATTTTCCATTAAACCGTTATCTGTAAAACAAATAGATTACATAACGTAAATGCGAAGTTGTTGCATTCTTGACTTTTACGTAGTTCGATACGAGATTAAACACAAGTTATATTGTCTCAATATGAACGATAAAAACTATTGTCATGTTAATTGAATTAATATATATTTTCTTGTGAGTAAACTGCATAGTGTTACATTTTAAACATGAAATAAATTTTCATTTAACCGCAATGCGGGTTCAATCGATAAAAATAACTTTTTATTGTTGTCTATAATATTCACATTCACATTATAAGCTTAGTAAAATGAAATTTTTACTGCTCACGAGCCCACATTATACTAAAATGCATTTTAACTGTTACTTAAAATCTCATCTTTATTCTCATCAGGTAAAAGCACTTCATATATGACAATAAATTTAATATTTATTTATTAAAATTCAACTACCATTATCTGTTTAGGGTATTGCTTTTTGCATCAGCTTTCCCACTGTACTTTTACAGATATTACATTATCCTGTAACGGCTTTAACGAATTATATTGAAATTTTTACGTATGTACAGAAATACAGTCGCAATTAAGCACAACCTAACGTTATTTTTAGAAGTACCATTTCTAAATAGTATCATATTCTTACTTAGTCATTATGGTCTGAATTTAATACAACGTATTAGCGTTATGGTGTAAATAAATCATGAATCCGGCATGTTTGTAATAATTGTATTGTAAATGAGGACCGTGGTGTAAGTTTTGCTACCTAATGGAATCACTATCAATGATACCAGTGTACAATGACATTTCCCACAGTAATGTGAGACTGTAATGCAATATAATATACGATCAAAATATGCAATATTCTCAATGTTCACTGAAAATGTGAATTATTGAATCACAGGTACTGAGCTTGAAAATATAAGATAGTTTTTCTTTTATTAAATTCAATTCCATACAACGAACAATTTTGTAAACAATAGAATATTGCCAAAATAGTTGGTCTAGAAAGTAAAGTAAAATTTTTATTTTCATAATGGTGTCGCTGATTTAATCCAGACCGATAAGCACTATTCTGCAGTGGAGGATGAAAAAATTACATGGCAACTCTAATCCAGGACTTGATCCAGGGCGCATTCCCGATTCGTTCCTCGTTGTTTTTGCGGCTAGGCTCACTAATGGCTACAGGTTTAGCGAGAGCACCCGAGTTGTCCTACCCAAGACTGGTCTGCTCAAAAACATTGATGAATCTTAAACAGTTATTCCTATGTAATTTATTCTAATGTGTCTTCAATGCCTGTTTTATTGCAAATGCAATTGCGATGACGATAACTACAAATTATTATATATATTAGTACTTTATGTGAAATTGTGATTGAAATAGATTTATCCTTCACAAGGAAAGTACCGAGCTTTCTAGCAGCATAAGGCTTTATTAAAAGATGACAACGGTACATTTTGATTGACACTTTAATATATGGAAGGTAATTTGCACGAGAAATTAATTTCTTGTGGATATTCTTGAAAGCATTAATTTGTTAAACAAGATTATATTAACATTAACACTGTATCATTTCCTATGATATCAGAGATTAATGGTACTTAAAATTCAATCTATTTGAAAGCCAACGACAAAAAAATAAACATACCAATTATATTTTTATATATTTTGGTATTATTATGATATCTTTTCATTTCAGCGTATTTTATACAGCGGTTTTTTGATTATTTATTTAGGCTCGTTTCCATAGTTACGCCCTGGACCACGGATGGCTTATATACTTCCCAAGGCATGTTTTTAAATTATCAGTCTTTGTGAAATATTCAAGTATTATATTACCAAAAAGTTGAAAGAGAAACCTATCATCAGACTTCCGATCAAATGTACTAAACCAAATGTAATGTCTCTCTCTAAGTTTTATTATTAAAATAACCTATAACTTAAACTACAACACTAATTAACGTAACATTAATATATTAGAGGGATATTATATATCAATGCATTAAAAAGTCGTAAAAGTCCATTCTATGTTGGCATTAGTGGTTTAATATCATTAAGGCTTTTCCAAGCGAGTTTTATAAGTAATAGTGTAGTATGGAAGCATACACATTTATATTATTTTATACTACTGACTTTATTTTAATTAAAACGTTGTAATAAAATCGATACAGTATTTTTCATAAGATTCTAAATGTTTTATTAAAAAACATGGTGTTCTAAATATAATTCATTGTTTCTGCTGGACATTTTTCATTCAGGATAAGAGAAAAAGATTTTTGAAAAATTTTTTTTTGGGGATTTCTGCTTTTCGTGACCTAAAACCGAGTTTACCTCATATATTACGTCACTTTAAAGTATAGTTGAAATCCTTTCAACTGTTCCAAATCTTACCCCAGATATAATACAGACAGTCAAATGACAACTTCTTGAAAAACGTAGTTATCATATAATCATAAATTGACACTTTGTTTTTTTATTTATATGTACTTTATAGAGGAAAAGGACACGAGTGAGTTTTAGTTTACTTTATACATGTTTTTTTTTTGTAATATTTATTTCATTTCTTTAATGTAGTAATCTCATTTGATATAGAATCTACAGTGTACAATCAACAATTAATTATTAATGGAAATTAGTGTACAACGAATATAAATATGACTTTGTAGTATTGTAGCAACAACTCACTTAAAAAATAACATATAATTTAGCTAATAAGATAATTCAGCATAATTTTAGACATCCTACATACGCTACGGGTATAATTAACCAAATAAGCTCTGCTATTGTTGGATTGCACTCGTAAATATGAAAGAGTCGGGACTAAAGGATTTTAATTCCGACTTCGTTAGAGTAGTGTTAGAACTAAAATTTTTTTTGGATTTTATAGAACAAGAAGTGGGATGTAAAATGTTTTATCGACTATCGAGCGCTATACTTAACGGAATATAATCTTCTTCAAATGTAGGTACTATTTTCTTATATTTGGTGGTTTTAATTATATAATAAAGTAAACTATATGCTCCCTGAATAGAATTACTGTCTTCTGTGCCATAAATATGTCATAAATGTTAAATTATTAAAATAAAACGATTACAGACCAATAGCCGAAAATAACTGAAATGCCAAGAACTTAAAAAGTGTAACATTGGTAAAACTCGAAATAATAAACAGTATTTTTGAAAAAAAATAAATTAATAGCATAACTATTTATATTTTATTTATTACATTATCACCAAAAAGTTCCCAGTCTTTTCATAAAAATCTGTTTCTATGATTGAAAAGTTATATCAAAATGTTATTTTTAAAGCCCACTTTTGGAAAACACGTCGATATAAATACGCCAAAATATCTACTTGTTGTAGCGCAAGACGCTATTGAGTGATCTTTGTTTTATGTACTTTATTATTTCTATAACACGTTATGTTATAGTCTTACATAAAATAAAAAATTTCACAGTACATAAATTTTCATTTTATAAGGTTTTATTTATTGTAATATTTCTTATAAAGAACTTTGATTGTTTTGATTTGTTGAAACTTATAATCATTCTTCAACGCGTTTTTCTTCCGATGAGCTAACATATATTAGTTATAAATATTTTATAAGTGTAAGTACTTTACGATTCATAATTTTCAAAATTAAAATTTTACTTTTACTCGAATGGAAAATTAAAATCACGTGATATTAAAAAAATAAACATCTCTCATTAGTGATTTTTTTCTTATTTGATTGAAAGACAGACAAATTTATTGCCAAGACTATATATTATAACTTTTCAAAAACCCTTTTAATTTGAAATATAGGGTTTTCCATTAAGGGCGCTTGATCTTTGAAATGCAAAAAAAAATACATGTAGGAAAGATATTTGCGAATTTTTTTTTTATTTGGAAGGTCTATCGACCCCATTATGTATGGAATATGACATCATTCAAATGACCGCCACGGCTTCGGTTGGTGGCGCGCACACGAAAGGTCCAATTTTCGATGACTCTGGCGCACAAATCGGGCTGTATTTGATCGATGGCGTGGCGTATGTTGACTTTGAGGGCATCGGTGGTTTGCGGCTTGGTGGCATAGACCTGCGACTTAAGAAAACCCCACAAGAAAAAGTCCAGCGGGGTCAAATCGCACGATCTCGGTGGCCAGTTCACGTCGCCTCCGCGCGAGATGACCATGTCCAGAAATTGCTCGTGCAGAACTTCCATCGTAGCGTGTGCTGTGTGGCACGTAGCGCCGTCCTGTTGAAACCACATGTTGTCCAGATCCATATTCTCGATTTCAGGCCAAAAGAAGTTAGTTATCATCGACCGGTATCGTTCACCATTGACGGTGACGGCCACACCATTATCGTTTTCGAAAAAATACGGACCAATCACGCCTCCGGCCCAAAATCCGCACCAAACAGTCACTTTCTGCGGGTGCATTGCCACTTGGTGAACCTCGTGTGGATTGGTCTCGTCCCAAATACGGCAATTTTGCTTGTTGACATAGCCATTCATCCAAAAATGCGCCTCGTCGCTGAAGATGATTTTTTTGCCAAAATCGGCGTCAACTTCCAACTGCTCTAATGCCCAGTCAGCGAACACACGGCGCTGTCTATGGTCATTAACCTTGAGCTCTTGGGTCAGCTGGATCTTGTACGGGTGCAGGCTCAAGTCACAACGCAAAATTCGCCAAGTTGTCGTCTGCGAAAGGCCGAGTTCCTGTGCGCGACGCGGAATTGACTGCCGCGGGTTTTCGAGGACACTGTCGCGCACAGCGGCGATATTCTCGGCAGATCTCGCGTTACGTTGACGCACGGGAACCGGCTGATTGTTAACTGACCCGGTTGACTCGAATTTGTCCACCAATCGACGGATAGTCGACTCGGCAGGACGATCATCGCGACCGTAAAACGGGCGAAGTGCGCGGAACGTTGCTCGAACTGAAGACCCATTTTCATAAAACAATTTTATGATTTGCACGTGCTGCTCGACACTGTAACCTGCCATGGTGGTTTGGGAGGACGGAATGAATATAACACACTGCATTTGACAGCTGTCACTCAAACAACATGGCCGCAATCAGCTGTCAAAGTTCAAGCGTCCCTATTGGAAAACCCCATAGTTTGGTTCAATGTATCTTATTTATGAAACAATGTTTTCGACAAAAATGTAATTATTGGCTCATAATAATTATTTATAGTTTTACCTTTCCTTAGGAACAATAGCCACTAATTTCATACAGGATGTGGAAACCTCACATGCAGTTATTTAGATTAGTCGTATCCGCACTAAATCAATTTATTAATTGCTTCATTTCTCAATAACAAAGCGTAAAGTAAATTATTGACAAAGTAACATAATGATACTCCTCAACATTTTTTATACTTGAAATATTACTAACACATAATTTAACGGCACTCGGAAAATTTATATATTTAATCACAACAAAACACATATGAACTCAGCGTAAAAATCTGATACTGAGTACGTATATACGAGAATATTGCATGCTAAAAATATTACATAAGGTTACTCGAACAATTGTACTTTATATTGAAAGTCTAATCTTTTAACAAAAAGAATTTGTAAATTTTTATTTTTAGGTGTCTATAGTCGACGGGGTTAATAAGGCACGAGGATCAACGAACCCAGTTCCGTGACTTCCTTTTTAACATTGACGTAGTGAGAAAGTGTTCAGAAGCGTGGCCTGGTCTTTTGTTTCGAATGAATTGTCTAAGCGCATCCCAAACGACGACTCGTCACTGGGTTAGTTACCCCATTGTTATCTATGAATTAATGTTGCCCTCGCGCTTCTCTTTTATTATTAAATTCTGTGAATCTCAGGATCGGATTATTATAAGTCAATTACTTTTTACATATAGGAATGTGTGATGTAGAGTAACGGCAGCTAACAAACTGACAAGTCATCACCGCTAACAATCAAATGCTCTTATTGCATCGCTGCGTCATGGCTTCTCAAAGAAAGTAAAGCCGTCATTACCTTTACAAAGTAGCTAGAAAGTATTCCGACGCTGGTTACTTTATGATAAGCTTGATAAGGCATGTTAGGTAACTTTGTACTATACTAATACATCATCCGCATTATGTCATTGACCTCCAATTTCGGAACAGTGCGTAATGTAAATATTTTTTCCAAGATAACGTGAATTTTAACACGTGCGAGGACGTGGGGGATATTGAATATGAAAGCGATGCTCTTTTTATATTAATATTAACTAATAAAGTTACACTAGACGCATAAGTACATTGTACCGTTACGATATTATAACTACGGTCTAAAAAAAATATATTTTTAAATATATTCTAATTAATATTCATACTTAGGTAAAACTTCTGTAACAATAGTAACTCAAATTATACAGAAAGGTAAAAATTAACTAGACATTTTAAAGAAAAATTATATTTAAATATAACAGTAACCGAGCCGTGTCTAAATTGTTAAATAAACAAGTAGACAGAAAACAAGCGAGCCTGTATAAAACGACCACACTGGAGCCGACGGTGCGAAGGGAATGAGGCATCCACTCATTTGCACTAATCGGAGGCTATGGAGCTCATGTTACAATCATGCTTTCATGCCAATGTGCTGATTATAAATTACTTAAAGATACACATGTCTTATTATTCGTGAATTGATACAATTTGACAACAAATATTCAAAAACAAACAAAATTTTTGTAACAAAAATCCTGGAGCATCTAAAAGAAAAGTTTTACTATTGTTGATGTATAGTAATGACAAATCTATAGCACTATTAAGGCATTATATACAAAAGAATGTAACAGTAGGCTCTATCTTTGTTGGAAGATAAAATGTAAAGGCGCAAATTAGTTGGAATCTCGCCAAAGCGCCCGGCGAATAAAGAATCATAATTCTCTCCGAGGCTCCCTAAACGGTAGCGAGTTTTTTTTAGAAAAGATTTTCTAGAACAGTTATTATAGTTCGTAGTCTATTATACATAATCATCTAGATTTATTTAACATAAAATACTTTATAAGAAAGGATGTATACTTTAAAAAAATGAACTCTTAAATCCATATTTTGTTTACTTGTATTATTTATTATATCTTTATAAGTGAATAGTTTTTGTTATCAATAACTTAATTAAAGTTAAGTCTTAAAATGTCACAAATTTTTAGTCTGTGGCCATACACTTGAGATGCGCTGCCAGATGTCCCTCGTCCTTTTATCAGTAAATTAGATTAAAGTGCACTGGTTTGAGCCGTTTTAAGTTACACTTATGTCCCGATAAGAGTTTCCTTGTATGCGTTGAGGAGATAATGGTAATGTATATATATTTACTTATTAAAAGAATAATGGTTGAGAAATTTGTTGGTAATTATTGTGTATTTTTAAGCGTGAAAAATTATTAAGAAAATGTAGTCGTTTTAAAAATTTGTAGGTAAGTCATTAATATTTTAAGAATAAAACTGTACACCAAAAATAAACAAAAATATGGATACGTTTGAGTTACCACGTATTTGAGATAATTTAGAGGCATATATTTGAACAACAGTTATAGACTAGAGCACACATACACTAATATTGACACAACAGTGATAGAATATATCTAGGGTCTTGTTTAAATATTTCTTTAACTACAAAACATGGCTTTAATAATAGAAGATACTAATGAACCCATTGATAATATTTCTTATCATCACCTAGGAGGCTCTTGTCTTATTCTGTCTGTTTACGAATTGATGTTATATACTGGAATCATTCGTTTTAGGTATTTTTACGAAGACGAAAACATGTGAAATAAATAAAGGAGGAAAATTTTAACGTTACATAAATTTCCCCGTCGTCATTTATTCTATCGAACGGGCGGCCCGAAAAGGGAGTTTCTTGAAAAATAGGCCAGAGGGGAAGGTCTGATTCTGTATGGAGTTTCCATTCGGAGTTTCCTAGTAACTGAAAAGATTCATATATTCAACGTGAATTTCACGAATTTCTTTTTGCTTTATAATCTATATTGCACCAAGGTTCCGTGTCAAATTTATTCGTTAAATCATTATTTAATGTAATAAAACGAGCAAAAGTTATATGGTAAAGAAACTAAACATAAATTGCTATTAGCATTGGTGCTTAAACTAACTCCATCAAAATTTCGAGATAACCAAATGTTTTAACTAAATCATGTCCATTAAAATTTAAAATGCTTTTTATATGTCCATTAAAATAAATAAAAACTCACGTTGAATATCGTATTAGGGTGACACTTTAAGTCAATGTTTTACGGCCAAATTTAAATAAAATGTCGTTAAAATCGTGTCGAATCACCTGACATCAGTGATAGCTCACTCTTAATGTCAATGTCAAGGTAAAAATTTCAAATAACCTATGCTTTTAAGGTGAAAGAAGCATAAATCTGTGTATATTGGCGTATAATAGAATTGAAGACCATGAAACAGTAGATTAAACGATATAGATGTAAAGTTATATAAATCAACAATGGAATGGAATTGAATGGAAAGAACTGAGTATACATTTTTAGTAACGAGAACATTCGAAATCTTTGAGTTTATCGTTGAAGTATTCAAGTATTTATTCATTATGGTCTGATACTGGACATTTTATACTAATTATTTATACAGGTTCATGTGTAAAACGCGCTTAATTTAAATGGTGTGTGAACAACATAGTAAAACAAAACCGTGAAGATGTAACGTGACTGTATTATTTAAGTGTATTCGTGTTTTGAGGTTCAATGTTTATGCAATTGTTTAAAGTTAAACAGAAAGAAAAGTACCGTTCTTATTTGACCTACGAC
Organism: Danaus plexippus; assembly: GCF_018135715.1. Classification (NCBI taxonomy): domain Eukaryota; kingdom Metazoa; phylum Arthropoda; class Insecta; order Lepidoptera; family Nymphalidae; genus Danaus; species Danaus plexippus. Next base: position 6,018,841 of record NC_083540.1, on the reverse strand, counting down.
TTGAAAGATACTTAGGTGCATTCTTATAATATTTCATATTCCATGTAAATTCTTCAGATTATAGGTACCACGTCTGTAATTTATTATAAATTAATTATTTAATTGTAAAAACTATATATTTTCCATATGTTTACGTGCTCAAAAACAATTAAAGCAGAAACAATATGTTTTGTACGTACAAAGTATGTTGAGACTGATCTGAATTTTTGTTGAAACTCTTTTAACTATTACATGATTGCCCTTTCTTTAAAATTTAATAATAACATATAAAAACAAATGTATAGATAGACATTGTATTAGTAGCTATATACGTCTAGCAGTAACGGAAGGATGGACGTTACTTACTTGGTATTCAATACTCGGTGGGTCGAAAGGTTCTCGGAACGTTTTCATTATCATTGCCACATGTTTACAATTCAACATACCTAATATAATTTCTTAAAATTGCATTACTCTTAAATTAATAATTTAATTCACTATCTAAATACTTCCCTATGTTTATCGATATCTATATTTTACATGAATCTTAAGGTATCCATTTAAATTTTGCTGCTTCGTCCGTGTCGATAATTAACGCGATGAGAGCAGTGACGGACCGTTTACTATATTAATTACACAGTAGAGCGCATATCCAACGGTTAACATCAAAACTTTTAGTTTTACTCCAACAATCTGTTAGTCAATCTTTTAAACAATTAAAATTGATGAAAGTTGAATACATGAATCATTTTACATAAATTTTATGACCTGGTTAATATATTTCTTATGAAACATATTTTAAAATTATGTCTGAATGTATAAAACAAGGTATTTTATTCGTTAGGTGCTGGACTTCAAGTAGTGATATCAGAAATCCTAGCAAAGACACTGTAAACTTAACTAATTCAATGCATTTATTTATTCTGGCAGATTATCCTTAAACATAAGAGCAATGTTCAATAAGATTTACATCAATAATCTTCCACTTACATTCCCTCTCAAATATTATGGTTATGACTAACAGGATATGTTTGCGCGTAGGAGCTCTCATCCGACTGAATATTACGACTTCACTTGTTTTGCAATTTCTCATAATTTACTCAATACTTTGTTAAGAAATAAAATTCGTTCTTTTACGACTTGCTGCCCCAATTGGCATTCCTTTGAGAGTTCTTAAACGTTTGCTTTTCATTCGTGTGTTTTACAGTAGTTAAAAGCATAGTAAATATAAGAGATGCTACATTTTGGACATGATTCTAAATTATCTTACCAGCAAGCAATTTATAAATAAATATCTTCCGAGCACATTCTTTCTGGAGTGACTGCGTTAACACACAATGCTTTTAACGCACATTTACACCGAAAAAACTGTGAAGTCATATACTAGTGAATATTTAAAGCCATTGTAGTAATTTGAGTATTTAAAATTATATTTGACATTTTTTAAACGGCCACTTGATAATTGCATATACGTTTAAAAGCAATACAACATATACCTAATGAGATCTAAGACTTTCGCGAGTATTCATTTAAATGAAACTAACATTTTTGGAACGATATCTCGTCTGCCCGTGATCACATTTGCTGCAAAGTAACGGAAACGTCGGTAGTATGTAGATTTTTAAATAATAGAATATGCGTAGTAATCCGAAAAATATTAGTTTCATTTAAACAATATATACCTACTAATTTTATATACAAGGATATTTAGATTGTTATTCCCGAACCAAAAATTAATGATTTTTACAATAGCAAAAATAATATTGCAGCTGTAAATTTATGAGTAAATTGTTTTATGGAGCTATTTAATTCTTGCCAAATCTTCTTATAACATAAAAATAATACTGTTAAATTCATAAAACTTTAGAACATGAATAAACATCACTATTAGGAAACTAAAATTGTTATTTGAAGTAAATATAACTCGACGTTAATTTTCCTTATCGCAATGCTCTGAGATGATAAAGTGACATGACTGTTTATAATCAGATACACTCCATTTCTTACTTTCGACGTTGGGAAATCTATTTTTGTATGAGCTTTCATATCTGGCGTCATGGGCTGTTTGAGTTGAATTATCGTAGCATAGTGATCAAGCATTCATAAAATATTATTACATGTTCACATCAAACAATCGTGATAACGATTGAGAATAAAAATTATAGAAATTCCTTTTCAATTTCCACTAACAGATTGTTACATTTTGGTTAAAGGAAGAGAACATTGTTTTAATTTTAGCCCAACATCCGCTTTCAGTTTATTTTGCCTTTGTGTCAAAGACACGAAGTGGAGACAAAATACTGACACCTCATTAGCCCAAATACTCTACACTGAGAGAATCACGCATCTTTTTAATATTATTACTAACAAAAACATTGTACATTTTATTATACAGAAGTATTTATGATTATAAGAATATTTGTCAAACTATGAACGATACAGAAGATGGCCCCATAACAGCTGAATAGACTTTAGCGGCAGACGGTAATCTACTATACATTGTATGAAAATGTCTTTACGCTAAGTGCCATCCCATATGGTTCACTTTAAATGTTAAATATATTTTATATTATTCATAGTATAACAATTCAAAGTAATAAGTTTTAGCCGGGACGTCTAAAAGAAGTTATACAATTTTAAATTTAAAGCAATATAACAAATCTGTAAATATAATATATATACATATAAACTCATAAGTATCATCGAATTTATATGATACCTGCTAAAAATGCGAGTGGAATATTTAATTTGTTTTAAGATCGCGAACAGCAACTTTCGATCGGTTTATATTACAGAGTACTAAATTACACTACTTGTTATAAAACTTTTTTATTTATGAACATTATTAAATATTATTAGGATAGATTTACCATAACAACAAGTTAAGACTGAAATTATTTTTCGTAAAAGTTATATACTACATGTGCACAAAAGAGATACATTTATTCCCTATGTCCGGGCACTCTTTTATAGTCTGTGGTCTGTATTCTATGGATACAAGGTACTCTGCGCCATAGCTCGCTTCGCACATGTTACCGGATATCACGTTTTGTTACTTCCTTTGTTCCGTTGGCTGTTTTATGCGCTTTGATATAAGTATGACCGTCATTGGTTCAATTTTGTTAGTCATCATTATTCATATTCTCTACGGGAAGAGGCATCTTCATTAGTGGTATCATATCTAAAATAAGATAAAAAGAAATATTTTTATGACATCTTATTAATTTATATTAATGATGAATTTATATTTTATTAAAGTAGCTTAATCTGTTTTTGATAACTTAGTATAAACATCAGTCTGTTCAGAGGAAGTCGCGACCCGACATTAAAATTACGATTGGAGCTAAGTAATGGTCAGATGTAATAAAAACTAATAAATAGGGTAGATATGCTTCCGTGCCGTACCCTGAGTGTAAACAACCTTTAAAACACTGCTCACTTGTCTTAAGGGAAGATAAAGCGAATATATATGAGACTTTACGTCTAGCTGCCAGCAGTTAGGACCACTCGGGCCAAACAAATAAAGATCAATGACCGCTCGGGTTGCCACCTGATCCCTACTTTATGGAAGTCTGAAAAGATTTTTGATATTATATTTGCGGGAACGTTATCATAATTTATGACTATTAATAAACCATAAAAGGGTTCCTTAAGAAACCTTAGTTTTATGTTTTTCTTTACTTCCGTTTCTGCATCTTCCGAAACCATAAAAAGATAGGAAATTGTTTCTTATACTCTAAGACTAAAGTGTTCCCATGTCTTATAATAAAATCAATGCTATTAAAAAATCTTGATTTCCATAAAAAAAATATTTTCCGCTGTTGATGTTAACCTAATAATAAAAGATAGAGCTGAATTGAGAGATTTCTTCTTTTAGAAATAATTTAAATGTTTGTGTCATTATGGAAAAACAAATCGGATCGAAAATACATGTTTAAAAACATTTTATTCTAAACACACATTTAATTTTCCTTGTTATAAAAAGTGTGCGTTATAACGTCGCTGCCAGAAATTCTGCTAAATATTAAAATTAAAATCATGCTCCCTTAATATTCAAGGGGTGTCCTCTCAATAAATCGCAGTCATATCTGCGGCTGCGAGCATTCAGACTGAGGTATCGACCCGTTCTGTGCGTCGCGACGACTGCTATTAACTTTTGAATTTGAACAATGTTTTGGTAACTCATATTATAATTTTAGGTTGAATGTTTTAGTTGTCAAGGATAGATGGATTAATATTTTGTTTTTTTGATATAGGTTTGTAAGAAGTTTTAGCAAGAGAATTATTGTTTTGTTATTATTATTTTCTTGCTAAGATATTACTATTATTCTAGTAACATACATATAAAAATCATCACCATTCGCGTATTTTTTTTCATTATTATGTGACAAAAAAATATTTTTTAAAATTATTTTTTATAATACAACAACTATAAAAGCTCTTTAAATTTCTCTAGCGTCTTATAACTTTTATAATTGTTGTATGTAAATAAAACGTCTTACTTGGGCGTATTGATTATAATATCACTCTCAAACAAAACGTCAGACGTTTGAGTATTCATTCTGATTCACTGTGCAATTACGCTCCCAATACAAAATTAACAACCTTTATTATATAGTACTGGTTGTGTTATAGGTTAATGGAATAATGTTAGGATGTGCTTTATCTTGAGAAAACAATTAAGTAAGAATTTGGATTATATATTATAACGTATTTTGTTGCTATTTCAGCGTTACAAAATAAGGAGGCAGCATATTATGTTTCTCATAAAAATGTAATATTGCGTCTTGGCCTAGTTCAAGGTTGCACGCTGTCATGGTTTATTTGCTTGGTAGCGGATGTAATTACACCTCTTAAGAAACCACTAATATCACCGGTCCAGTCAGACCAGTTGGTCTCAGCTTAATCTGATTAACTACAGCCCTATATGTTTTGTTACATATTTTATTATTTGCACGGCCTTAAACACGGCATTACGAAGATAATAATATATAATAATTTTTCACACGTTTAAAAAATGCTCATATTGAGGCTGTTAAAAATATTCGTACATGAAGTTAAGGTGAGTTGAAGATAAAAAGCGGCAAGGTTTCAGTTACATTTATTTCGCCAAACTGTGGTGGAGCCCTAAATTCAGATTAGGATTTTAGTCACTATGTAAGTAGCTATATATAAAAGCCGATTTTTTGGTAATAATATATACTGTGCTATTCATTTTTTTCTCTATTTCTTTCCTTCAGTCTTTTTATTATTTGTTTACAATCTACATCTAATACCTATATAGTATTTCATATGAATATATATGTGTATATACAAATCAACTGAACTTTCATTCACTATAGATCATTGTTAATACTGTCTTAAAGAACAGCTGCAGAGGATGCATAAAGTCGATTGCTGTGCCTTTATCTATCTACATGGCGTTTGGAAACAAATTCAATGGAAGTCAATTGTGTTGCACTATGAAATTGCTTTTGCTTTATTACTTGATGTGGATTCATAGTTGTTTGAGATTGCAGATAAGTCAATTTTAATTTAAAAAAATACTTACCCACATACGTAGAAGATATTTAGTAATGTCAATTGGTTTTGTTGTGAATTCGATATGTTTGCAAAATATAGCTCCCAAGGAAGTTGGATGCTAGTAAACGTAACGTACTTAACTAGTGATACTGAAAATAGATATAATGCAAATCCACTCGCAAGTTCATCACCCGCGATGCTATTTCAAATATGTCTTAGAACTTGACTGATAGTCCTTTTTGATGTATTGAATGTGTGCATTCAACATTCATGATTTGGATCGTCTTTGGAACTGGAGATATATATTTTATACCATTTTTATAGTAATCATTCATCTTCGGACATGGACATTGTAAATTTCAATTAAATGTTGTTATTTTAATTTTTCTTAAAAAATAATATTGTTTGTGAAGTTTTCTGATTTATAAGGCACATAACCTTCTTTTACAGTTAATTAAATAAAATTAATACACATTTTAATTTAATAGTTTCATCTTTCTAGAAAGTTCACAAAACTTCCATTCACGCCCATCTATTTTCTTGTTTATTCTATTTCTTGGACGGGATCTTCTGATAAGTGATAGAGAAAATAAACAATTTTATTTCCGTCACCAAGAAACAGGCGACCTTTACTAAAATATGACTAGTCCTACAAATTTAAACCTCACAATTAACACGCGAACAATGTTTATTGTTATTCAAATACGCCTGTTTGCTTAAAATACAAGCAACCTAAAATCCTCTTAGAAAATATAAACAAATTTACTTCATGTAAACATTAACCGGGAAGGTTAATATGTTTGACAAACCATTGTGTAGAAACTCGTATTACATCGTATGCCTCACTTGTAAATATATAAATTTCTTGGAAGGGTTAAAAGTTTACAAATTTGCATTCGAAGCTACAGGCGGTCCTTTTTGTATCTTATATTATTAATTTCAGAATTTCCCCCAACGTCTTTCGTGTTTACTTAATACAGATGTATATATTGAAAACTTTCTTAACATTAATTATACAAATAATTTGCTCATGGCTGTAATAATCGGAACAGATTATTCTGTCATCAAATTTCTTTGGGATATATTATCAGCCTGAAAAAAACTGAGTCTATTACTCCAAAGTAAGTTGACAAAAAAAAATATTAAAATTAAGTATTTCTAACGAACCCTTATCTTTATCAATAAAATGAATTCAAATGATATCTCTTACACACATTTTATTTGACAGCAAAAAGGTTTAGGCTATTTTATGTTTGATAAATATTTATTAATAATTATTGATAACCCACAAAACCTAAATTTTGTAGTTATATGAAATAGTAATCTTAAGGTTTTTTTTATTAATTAGATAATAATTAGATTTCAGCTAATTTTAACGCATAGACTATACGGTGATAAATAAGAAAATTGTTATTGAGAAGCCAAAGTTATTAGTAGAAGTTTGTTTATCACAAGGAACTTTACTGCTAAGTAAAACTGTTTCTAACTAGCGCTCATTTAGTTCTTGTAATACCTTTAACATGGTTTGTGGGTTATGAATTTAACGGGATCCATCAGAAGAGAATTATCATTGAGCAATTAGGAATATAATAATTATATATGTAATTGTCTCTTGTTGTATCCCTCATTTATATTTTAAATAAAAATACATTATTCTGTAAATGAAAATAACACAGCTCACATAAATCAATTTTATGGAAAGGTCATAATTATTTCACGCCCGTAGATGCGCTCATTCAAATCTTAACAATAATTTTACCATAAAAGGATTCCGTCATATAATTTTAACAAAACGTTGGACACTGTTTATTTATGTCTACAATAAATTCCGAAGGACTTATCATATAAGTCCAGGGACCCATATGTATCTACATACAAGAGAGAGACTGTAACAGGTCGTGCTTAAAATATAAATAGACATACTAAAATAACCACGTCTAGTGATCTTGACGTTTGTGTGAAATAATACCGTCTTGATATTAATTTTAATGCATGATAGATTAGTTAATGTTATTTGTTTTTAGTTATTAGTTATTTGTTTTTTCATTTATCATAGTTATTTTTTTTTAAAGCGATGCAATAAATATTATATTACTAGTTGGTGTATATTGTACAATTATAACTGTTTCTGTCTGAGTGTATTGTTTCATTCTATTAAGCATCTGTTGTTTTAACATTAGCATTAACTGTAATGTATATGATAAGTTTATGTATAAAATGTACATCACAAGTCTCTAGAATTGACGCGAGCGGAACGCCATTTAATGTCCCTAGAAATAGTATTGAATATATAAAAGTATTTTCTTTTTTCCCTGATATGAAGTAAAGAAATCAGCATTTACATGTAAAATACGAGCAAAAGAAGTTTCGAACTCATTGACCGGGTCGGTGATAAAATACCAATCTACATAATCAAAGGACGCTGCTCCAACAAAATTTGCATTCTGTGCTGGCTTACACGTGTACTCTGCATTTTTATACTATCACAAGAAAATACGTGTTTAGAAAGTTGATAGCAAAGGAAATAGAAGACTTGCTAAAATTAATTTAATTTGAAATCATTCACAACAAAACACGAACCCCTACTTAATATATTTTAAATTAGTTTAATCAAAAGATTCCTATCATTTAAATAATGAAATTACAAAATTTTTGTAAGATCGATATACTAACAGAAAAAATATTTGCATTGAGGAGAATAATAAGACCTTTGGAGTAGTTTAATACAAACTGTGTTAAATAATCTGGTTTATAAATAAAGTGACTAATTCCACGATATTACACTAAGAGATATAATAATATTAAAACTAAGTTTCCGTTTAGAACTTGTATCATAAATGATCTGTTAATGTTTTTCATTAATTATACCTTCCTGTTAGAAGTTTCGGTCGTAAAACACAAATAGGCGAGGGACACCAAAATATCACATCAACATTCATCTTATCTTTACAAAAGTAACAACTGATATGAACCTCCTTCCGAGTTTCAGTTTTTAACAGCATTTCCCCTTTTGTGTTAAGAGCAAAACTTGTATAAAAGGTTTAGTTCAAAAATCATTTAGCAATAGTATTCGCATTGGAATGTTTGTTGCGACTTTCAAGATATTGTCAAGAGACAGGCAGTCTACTTCATTCGGCAAAGATTAGAAATATTTTATAATTGTTTAAATTATAAAATATTTAGGATATACATATTATCTGCCGGTCAACTAAATTCTTAAACTGATTTTAAAAAATATTTTAATTTAATGTAATATTTAAATTCCTCCTTTTTTGTATATAGAATAACCAAAAACTAGTAATTCTGATAAATGTGATGTAATAAAACAAAAATCTTTTAGGAAATTGCCTTTTTGTACAATTTACGCCACAAAACAATCAACAATGTGAGGAAATGAAATTGACGCTTAGCACCATTCATTGGGAATTGTTTTAAGGGAACGTAAGGAGTTATTCTCATGTTGGAATTATTTTAAGGTCAAAATATTTATTTCCAAAAAAAGATAAACTAAAAGAAAACACATTATCAATTTTATTCTTCATATATCAAATAACTGTCGAATATGTTATTTCGTATTGTAAAGATTGTAATGGTTTATCCTAACCTTTAGCCTGATGTTTTGATAGTATTGGCACGCCCAGTCTGTAGACCGTATTGACATTTGCCTAGTAAGAGGCAATGGCTAATCGCTGATTTAAATCGCCTTCACCGGTCATACGAAAACATTTATTAAGGATGTCTGTTATTATTTATATCCAATAAAAACCTTTCTGATCCATGTTATAATAGTTGTACGAATTAAATTTATTTTATGACTTATTAATTGTTTCCTCTAGGTGAGTGATGAAGACTACTATGTAAGTTTTATGTATCAAGGTGACATATGTTTAAAACACTTAATAAGAATGAGGTATAAGTTTCCGTCGTGACCATTCATCTTGAAAGGTTCTGTTGAATTCTGAAACGAGATACCGGAACGTTAGGAGTGCCCGTGTTTTGTCTAAAGGGCATCGTTAAATTGTGCAGTGATCAAATTATCTTTTGTATTCTCGTTTACAATGCGGATCGTTTAGCTAAACGTATATTTTATTTATTTACACCCAACTCAAGAACTATTTAAGGTTGTTATATCGAAAATAATATTCAAAGGACTTAGAGTATCATATGTTTTTATTAATTGTAAATATATAATTGGTATGCACACTTGGTTATTGAAACAACTCTAGAGAATCATATCTCTCTCTGGTATTCTTTAAAAAAAAACTAAGATATTTTATTTAAAGTAGAAACAAATTAATCTAACCTTCCAATGCGTAATAAAAATCATGAAAAAAAGGGTTAGAAAAACTTTAATTTAAATATATATATATATATATATATATATATATATATATATATATATATATATATATATTAGTTTTAATATGTTTTTTTCACGCAACTCATAACGCTAAGAATTTAAATTTATCAATATATTTAGTTTTAAATCACTGTCCATTTGTTTTACGTAGGAGTCAAATTACGAAAATATTTAAAATAAATACTGCAGTAACTTTTTCCGTTTCTACTTAAGGAACCTTTAATGTAGGAAATGCACTCTTATTTCTACGATATTCTTTACCAACAATTAATCATGACACGGTAAGAGTTCCTCTTATAAGGGATCTCGATTGACATCTAGTGATCTAGAACTAACTACCGTTAATGTCCTTAAGCACATATAACCATACGCAATACGCATTATTACTAAATTATATAGTGAGAAACGATCAATATTTTAAAGTTCATAGTAGTCAATTTAAGAAAACAGTTCGAGATATGAAAGCAAAATGAAAAAGTTCATACAATTCATCCTTGTGCTAATAATAGTAATAAAAAAATAAAAGCTAATCCAAAAAAGTTAAAGGTGTTTTAGAATATAAATATTTGCAATAAATTTTGTAGAGATCTTGCGTTAATAAATTCCTAAGAAAATACGTTTTTGTTATTAAAAGTGTTTCGTAATTAACAGGGTAACTTTTAAAAACTTCAGTGTCCAGTGAGTTCCCATGTAAGGTAAGAAGTATTTCATTAAAGATTACGACACTGTACAAGTCATATCGATGTCTGCATTCCAAAGCCTAATATGCGAATTCTAATGTAGCCCATATCTTTCTAACAATAAGGGCCATTGTTTTACATCGTTTATGCTCAGACCTATTATTTGATTTCTTCAGTCGGCGGAAGCAATTGCATGAAACGCATTATTGCATATTTCCAGTTACGTCAATAAAAGATAACTGATTTTGGTCGAACTGGAAGTGAAATGTTTTATCATATCAAACATTATTTTGTATTAATATTTACTTAAAAATATTTCAGACTTTATAACGGAGTTGACGACTTTGGTCCGCTCTCATTGTAAAACTGATTTTCAATAAAGATAAGCTTAAGAAAGTAGAAATGATAACAAAATAATAAACGGTGTCCATAAATTTTTCAGCAAATTAAATTATTTATGGATTCAAATAAAAATAATATCAACTCTGACTAAATCGCTGGTATTTAAACTCATCGGCAATCAAAGATCAATTTGTGAAAAGTGGATCATTAATTTAAAGTTTAATTTCTTCACTCCGGTACCTTAAGTATCGAAGAACATAAAATTATGAGATTACTTTCAAAACATGAAGTCGTAAACATAAAATAACAGCTTATTAATGTCACAAGCCAGGGGAAAGGCCCTCTCTTATAAGATGAGATGAGCTCTTGCGCGACGTAGGTATAATTTTAATTATGTACATATGAGAATAATTTGATTTTACTTAAATTTTTATTACGTTCATACAAATCAATGTCTTTTAAAGTATTTATGAAGATTATAGTTATTTTTAAACTTTATGATATGTACTTTCGCTAAAACGTCTTTTATAAATGATAGATTAAAATATAAATAAAAAGATTTAATAAATGTTGTGCCGGGTTTCTAAGGTATAAAATATATTTACAAACCAACTGAGGGGATATGCGGGTTAAGGGAGCTGGATTGTATATTTGTGAACATAAATTCAAATTTTGTTTTTTTTTTTAGCATATTAATTAATTACTTTTTTTAATAATTACTTGAAAGTGCTTCGCTTTCATTCCAGCCGTCGCTAGTTGGAAATCAAATCGTCACTTCACTTGTTTTTTCGATGCACAAAACCCTATTTATCCGATACAATAACATCTGTTCCTCTCCGTAGCAGTTGACGTGGTGTATCTAAAAGAACTTCTCCCAGACACTTGATTGTTAAACAAATTACCAGCTTCTATTAATTTGAATGTTCTTTGAATTTTTGACCTGTAGTTGATGCTTTACCTATATTACCATTACTGTGTTACTTAGGTAAAATGGTGTATCGAGATGTATCGAGTTCCTTCTCATTTTTGTCAGATAATATTTTGAGAAACTGTTAAAAATAAATATATTGAAAAATGTATTTAAAGATACAAGTAATGATCACTTTATTTCATTTATTTCAGACAAATATTTATTAGTCACCCTATAGAAAAATAGCTTTCCCCTATTCCCATTACTTTGCAATATGTAATCTGTTGGGATTTCTAAGGATTTTATTACATATATTTCTAATTAAAATTTTTAGTTTTATAATAGTAATTTGCAGTTAAATATTTAGAATATTATACTAGCAAAGGTTGACAAAATCTGTACGCTATTAGTATTTCGGTCAGCTAAAATGGTCGAGCTTATTATGAAAACCTGTTCACATAAAATCAACAAGACTTACATATCCTCATAAATATTAAAAAAAATACAATAGAGTTACGCAATGATTACTGAGGGCTTATATCACGACAAGACTGTTTTCTTATTCGCCACGTAACGATGGAGTTTTTAATATAGCAATGTCTGCATGATTTGTTATTCGTAAATGTGTAATTTTATGCTTGTGATCATTAGACCGTTCGTGTAAATTAATAGCCTTATATGATGACACCAAAACGACATGCTCTGTTATTTCGGAATGCTCCGTTAGGCAATTGCACTACGATGTCTATGTTGTACAGCTAAAGGAAAAGTAGACCAAGTTAATATTACGGGAGTTCATTAATATTATGGTAAAAAAATCTAACGTCTCGTATAGAAGATTAATATAATCGTTATATCTCTTATTAAAATAGAAATTATCTTTATATTAATGGTTTTATTTTTAAGGAAAGGACGTGTTTATTTATAGAATAACTATATCCGTTGAAGCGATATAGATAACTAATCAGCTTGATCGTAAAAATAGGGTCAATGTGAAATCAATATTGTATTTGCGGTCTAATAACTTCATTCCCCAATCTACTTTCCTCTTGATAACAAAGTCTGAAATTAGCTTCAGCTATAATTGCATACCTATCGTATTCATTGATTATTCAGTTAGTAGTACTTTTCTCCCTAATTGCATATCCAGAACTAATAGTAACACATTAACCGCATCGGAAACAGGGCTATTTTTCTGACTCTGTTTATTTTCTGTGTATATTTTCTAAAGAAATATTTAATTCCGTCGCCACTTGTATTACATCATTCAAACATTAAATCATTAAAACCTCCCTTGCTAAAACTAACGCTAAAACCGCATTGCGTAAATGTGAAAATGTCATAACCGTTTCAGAAAGGAAGGGCGTCGTGTCCCTTTCATATTAACGGTTAATGGGACTCGTAATGCATGTCGATTTCCTTTTAACCCTGACGACTTACTACAGTCTCAGAGGCATTACTATAGCGAAAATATCCAATATTGTCTTAGGTACAAGTAGAACAAGGAGCATCATTCTGATGTAATAAAGCTAATGCTTCAAGGTGCTAGTTAATGCGACAGTAATGGATGTATGTATATTGTATAGGTTAAATAAAATTTATATCCATTTTAATCATCACCAAAATAAATTGATATTGTTAATGTTAATAATGTTGCTTAATAATATATATAAACTTGGATGTCTTCACACGCAATAAATTTGAGACGGTAAAACAAAGGAGCCGTAGTCTTTCGACCCACTTTACTTTGTCAGCATTGTGCTAGCTGACGTGGACGGGTCGGCCCTTTGTTGTCACCTTCCTCACCAAATGGGTCTTTCACGAATCGTTGATTTCACGCTTGTAGAACTACATCTGCATTGAGGTTTACATAATCATTGATGTTACTAAAAATTTTCAAATCTGTCTAAATACGGCCATGTAATTTATGCCTCGAGGTTTTTGAACGCATAGAAGAATTATTTAAATAAAAATTTATTGTTACTACTTCGGAAATATTGTATATGCAACTGGCATGATCGTGAAAAATTTTAATTTGCAGTCTTTCGTTAGTATACTCAAATATTTAATTTTTTTTAATTTTTTAAAAACTTTCGTGTCATTTTCTTTCAACTATACTAATGATACAAATTACAAATTATTAATAGTTACACTACATTAATAGATTGATACTTGATCGATATTTGATTACTTGCAGGAAGCTTTTGTTACTGGCACTATTTCTTTTCTCTTTATACAAAAACTGGAGGGAGAGTATCGGCTAAGTAACATACTATAAAAGTGTTTATAATTTAGATAAGTATAGATAGTTACAGTAAAACAAAATTTATTTATAATTTATAGCTATCTTTCTATGACATTATCTGAGTAAATCAATTCACAGAGAGCAAATTGAATTTCGAAGGCTGTTTCTAAATATATAATTAAAGCAAGTCCAAGTCCTTATCTAATCTAAATATTTATCTAATCATTCAAGCAATTATCTCTGCCTACTTAATCGTGTCTTTAGTAAATTGAAAAAGTGTTACTACTGGCAGTTAAGATTATCAAATAGTATACCTATTCCTATTATAAAATAGCCATAAATAATAATAAAAAATAATGTCTGCTACAAATGTTAAATAATAATACAAATACTCATTCTAGATTTCAGTTTGACTTTTCATTTTTTTTATTCTGTAAAATATGACACTATTATAGTGAATTAAAAAATATTACCTCTTTTTTAATAAGTTTTGTTCTGCATTTTAACCATCTAACTAAAATTTAAGACATCATTATTTCCCGAGAGCTCCCTTGAATCAAGTAAAAGCATTTCTCTGTTAATATTAAACAAGGATGAAAGGACATTAAACCTGTTTTAAAGTTGAGGGATGCCTTGAGTCAACACTGAAGATTAAAACTTTGTCCATAATTAAAAGTCATATAAATTTAATTAAGACTAGAAGTTGGAAAAATAATTGTTTCAATCTATAAAACATTTATGGAAGAGAATAGCAGGAATGTGTAAATTATGCATTAAATTAAGAGAACTGTTACAAGTTAAAAAAAATTGCTAAACCTAAAATTAAGGCGAAAATAATCTACAAAAGTTTAAACCGACAGCGAAGTCAGGGGCTCTTTTTTTGGGTTATCACATGGACGTGACGACAAGATAAGCCGTTAGCACCATAACTAATGGCGATGCTGTAAGTTAAGATACACAGAAATTATGGGCCATTGTCAAATATTGGGAAACTTGTTCTCGCCGTTGACAATATAAAGCACTCCAAAACAAACAACCTTTAATATTTAGACATCGTTTTTACGTTAGATAAATCTATATAAATAAAAATATAGATGTTTGTAGCCGGGCTTGTTTAACGGCAAAATTACAGTGCTGTACCCTTGCTGAGAGTTTATTTTGTCACACTTAGTGTTCCCGGTTTTTTATTCATAACCCTACGTTGAATGAAAAATTGGACACTTTCCCTATGTAATGTGATGGTGGAAACTCGAATTAACATTACAGGTTTCAGAATAATCTTCAAATGTAAAAGTTTTATTTTCCAAAAAAAAATATCTTTCAGAAATAAGCGTTTACTCCAGTTTAACAAAGTTACTAAACTTTTAACAAACGACAAATGTTACAAACTCTGCTTGTATATTAATGTGTGTTTTATTGCACGTACAAAAAGTTTGTTAATATATCAAACACGAGATGATATAGGCTTGTTCTGTATAAATTAAGTTAGTGTTCATAAAAAATTATGTAAGTATACGCTGTTACAATGTTTACGTATACATAATAAGAAAAGCATTTAAAAGGAACCAACCATATTAAGGGTATTTCAGATATAAAAGGCGGTTATGGAAATCATGGAAACCACCTAAGCTTCAAGAATGATGAATTAAAACACAAATAGAGGGATTGGTTTCGTTATAAACAATTAATTTTCTAATATACATGCCTCCATTAAATCAATTTGCATAAAATCAATGTTTGATATAAATTCTATTTTAAAAATAAAATATAATAGCATAACAGATGTTTGTTGTAGCTTTCTTTTGTGAGTAGATGGAAATCGAAAATATTGTATGTAATGCATCAGATTGCTAGAGTTAATACTTTCATCATTAATAAAACTTCATTTGAACAAAATGAAAGTTTTTCATTGTTATAAGCGATTAACAACAATTTCATTCAAACCCAAGAAGAAACTGCAGAAACTAGATAAGAAATAGATTAGATATAGATATTCTTAACAGTTATAATGAATAATTAATATAATATATATGTTTTATTTAATAGACATATTATTTATAGATAACTTTAAAACTATTTCTTTTCTAAAAAAAAAACTTATCTGAAAAATCCGTAACCGACTATAAAAGTCTGATAGTACATCATTTTATTGCCTCGTCTATTGACCCCCGACGTAAATAAAAGGGTATTGTGTGGGAGGAGTGTGTCTGTCTGTGGCAACGCAGCACTCAAACAGATCGACCGATATCGATGCGGTTTTTTAAAATTTGAAAGCCAATTTCCGTAATTAGGTATATAAGAACGTTTCAGTGGCGTATGATTATTCGGTTAGGTGCCTCACGAGTGCCATCGTAAAATGACAATTGAAGGGTATTTATTTTTATGTTATAAAAAACTGTAATGACTTTTATAGTTTTCATAATTGGATTTTTTGATTGATAAACCTTTTTGAGAAATAAAGGCTTTTTGGATTCGTCGGTAATAAAATTCTTTTTTTAAATAGATATTGATTATTAATGTTCGTCAAAGTCGAATTACATAAAGTAGTGTTCAACAATCGAAATTGTTAGTTACGACACCTCGAATAATATTAATGAAACTATTATATTGTGTATGAATTTAATAAATAGTTCGAAAATTTGTTACTAGATGTCACTGTTTAAAAAAAGTTAGTACAGAATTGGTAGTATTCATAAAGTTTATTTTTAACAGAAAACCAAGTATTCTAGATGGGCATTACCTTTCCCTCTTTAGGTCTGGATCTGGACATCTCCTAAGATGTTATTAAAAAATAATAGCTCTATTCTCTAAATCCCTACTGTACAAATGCCAGACCTAATGCTGAAACACTACTTTTAGTTAACATAAATAACATATAGATAATAAAGGTAGAGGGGACATTACGTAAACATAATTATTAAAAAATTATTAGTAGTTTTCAGAGAAAAAAAAAGTCAAATCATTTAGGATGGAAGCTGCGAAAGGTAGTAAAAGAAAAACTGCAAATAAATTTATACTTGTAACAAATTCATTATTGATATGTACAATAAAATAAGCTATGTATCTACATCAAACATTCGACAACTAATATTTCACAACATTCTATAAAATCCTTAAATAATTTCAGAAAATTCTAAAGTGCAATAGCAAAAGGCAAATATAATTTGATGGCATTTAAAATTTATATCTAAAATTTCAAGTGTTTTGTTTTTCTTGTCTATGGATGCTAATAGCTTGACATTACATAAAATTAAACGATTTTATGGTCGTATTCTGAAGGGACAAAAAATGTTTTACTATGTTTCTCAGTACCTAACAACGGCTCGTTAAGTAACTAACCATTTGTGTTCTAAAACCTATCACAGTACGTATTCAGATCTTTGACTTGGATAACATTCGACTGCTATATAATAAGAATTTATTTAAATATAGTGTTATTACAGAAGCCATCTTCTAAATATTCTAATCTTATATAGAACATCCTCTAGGCTATAATGTTGAGGATTTGCTTTTACATGCATAATTTTTGGAAGATTGATTTACATGAATGTTTTTTTTTTAAATTCAACATACAAAAAAATTATCATTGAATAAGTACTTTTTCTTAAAATTGTATACTTATATAAACACGACTAATGTAGTGGTCTTTAAAGAATTGCACTAAAAATCTTAAAAGAACTCTAATTTTGCATACTCCGATAAAAGTAATTTTATGAAAGAGTTTTAATATTATGTAAAAAGACTACCAAAACAAAAGTCATCGCTATGTCCCTATGATTGTTAAAGAGTGCAATCGAAGTACCTAAACTTATTATAGAAGTGGTAAAATTTGTCAATGAAATCATTGCATTAGTTCTAAAATACTCTCTCTAAAAATAAAATTTGTAGTTTGTCTTTGGGAGAACCATTAAATTTTAAGAGTACATAGGTTGAGTCTTGTTACAAAATCAGTAGAAAAAGGGAGTCAGGTACAATTTATTAATTTTTCACGTGAGCAAGAAATTGTTTCCATTTTAAAATAAGAAATTAATAATAAATGGCACATTAAATGAAAATAATTTCCTGCGTGGAGTACCAAATATTAGCAAGAATATTTGTGCTTTTATGATATTAAAAATGTTGTCACGGCTCATTTCTTTAGCATATATCAAAAATCACTATTTTTGCAGAATCCGTTGGTGAAAAATTTTAATTACTCAAGAAATGGTAAATTTGAATGGCACCATTTTTTGTACAATTTCATTTTCATGTTTTAATTATTACATTGTAAAGTTCAACCCATCTGATGAATGACATCATAACACAAGAATTATTAAATTTTTCAATCGTCGTCATTCAGAAGATCTGTGCACGATTTTGCTTTGGTAGATCTGAAACACAAACGTCCATTAGTGGACACATTTTCTTTATATAGGGAAAGAAGTATTACAAATAATAATACATATTTACCAAGTAAAATATAAGTTAAAGTATGTACTTTCACTTATATTTTACTAGGTACCAACCCCGGCTTCAAACGGGCTCTTTACAAAAATATAAAATAGCCTATGCAATTTTGAGAATTATTAAACTTATATTTTGATAACTTTTAAATGGTACGACTGATTCAAATGATTTAAAAGGTAATTTACAGATACTGATATAGGCTTGAAAACGAATTAATTTATTTTGTTAAGACTTAAAACCGTATTTATGTAAATAGCTTTCCAATAAGCTCTTTAGGAATGCCAATTTTCAAAAGTTGTAAAATGGATATAGTACTAAACAATATGTCTATACCTTAAGGATTGTTATCCTTAAGGTGTAGACATATTATTTCAGCGCGGAGTTTTCTGTAGGCCTATATAAGATACACAATTTCACCATATATTATTTTGTTACATCTCAAAGACTTTAGGCAGCGTTTTCGTTAAAAGCTCTCAGACGGCTCATGTTTTCCCGACATTATATACTAAAACCTTCCTCAAGAATCACGCTGTCGAGTGATGATAACTATTTGATAATCGGTGCAGTAGTTTTTGTGGTTATCGCGAACAGACAGACGCGGCGAGGGACTTTGTTTTAAAATATGTATTGATTGATGATATTGATTAATTTTAATATACTTTCTTTATGAAAAGTCGAAAATTCTAAATAAAATGTGACAGTTTCACGATTACGCGTAATAAAAAAAAACAGTTGACTTATTTTGCTTCTTACATTTGTTTTTACTTTATAATTGATAACAAATGGTATTAACTTACTGGTTTTTAATTCTGCGGCAAACTCTTAGCTCGATGGTCCCACTTCGAACAGCTTTGAAGAGGGCCAGAGCTTCCACGTGGGCTAATTCATGACACGCCTGACCGTTCACTGCTAAAACTTCGTCACCTGAAAAAATTTTCATATACACTCATTAATTTCAAAAGTTTAACTATTGGCTATTTGTAAAAACTAAATTAATATTTTTGATCTACATTCTACATAAGGTCTTTTCAAAAGTGAAAACGTTTATTTGAAAATCCACACAAAAAATTATTTAAGATACCTTTAAAGCATACTCCGTGTATACTTAAAAGGTTAATATAATTATTGTATTAATTTGATATGATGCCATTATACCATGATACTACACGTATAAAAGCTTTTTGTGTTCCTGTTATGTTGTATACGTTATGGATATAAACAATTGATGATTGAATTATTTAGTCCCATTAAGTTGATATTATGATTTATTATAACGTATTGTTCCATGGGAACTGACACAATGCGAAGACCAATCCATATGAAAATGCATTCAACAAATACATTAAATAATACACGTTTTTTAAAAGTCTATTATCATTCTCCATAAAATATTATACAAACTTACCAGCGTTCAATCTTCCGTCGTCTATCGCCTGTCCCTGTGGTAGAATACTTTTTATGAAAATTCCCAAGGGACCCCGAGGAGAATCCCGTCCACCAACTATCGTAAATCCTAAGGGCTTCTTTCCATGACCCTTCTCAAACACGATCGTATGGTAAGTGTGTGTTGGCGCCCTTGGTTTTCTTGGGAGTGTGCAGAAATTTGCGGTATTCTGAGTCTGCATATTATCTTCATGTTTATCTGTCCTCTCAGTGCTCCCATCTGGCACATCCACATCCACTATATCACCTGCACAACTAAGAACAAGCGCATCTTTATTAGCACCACCATAACTGACAACTTGCCGTCGCAATAACTTGTTGTTCATACTGCTATAACCCGCACTCTGCCCTTTTAGGAAGCGCGACTGTGTGTCCTCCGTTCCATCCGCCTCATCCGTTCCTGATAAGAGCCGATTACATGCGGGTTCCTTTTGACGTAGGTCGACTTTGATGTCATATTTATTATTGCATCTCTCTTTTCCCAAAATTATAGCGTTTTCGTAATCCACGGAACTTTCACGCATTAAAGCTATATTTCTCTGTGTAGGTTCCCGTTGTATTGATTCAGGTTCTGACTTTTGTCGCTGTCTGCATATAACTATATCAATCTCCGCTGAACCAGACCTTAACGCTTCTTTGGCTTCCGACATAGTCAGATCTCGTAGTCTACGTCCATTTACGTTAAGAAGCTCGTCGCCTATTTGAAGAGTACCTTCCCTAAAATTAAAAAGGCATTTTTAATAATAAATGAAAATCAAAAATGTGTAAGATAAGGAAACTTACACATTGTATGTATCATTTTTTATGTTTGAGAGCAACAAAAAAGTAAATCAACCAAACAGACCACCTAATTCATATTTCACCTCATGGATATATCTGGTATCTCAGTGGTATCGCTAAGAATTATATAGACAATATTTATATAGGGGTGATATTATAAAAAATTGTACATTTAAACTTTTGGTTCTCCCACGATTGGCAAGATATGGAATTTCCGCAAGAGAGTTAATAAAGTTCGTATACGAATTGTATTCCATTGATTATTATTGTATTGTTAAGAACTTTGATACTTACTTATCAGCTAATCCTTCAGCAACAACATGTGCAACTAGATATCCCACATGGCCTTCGTCCAAAAGTTTAGTTTTAGCAATAAATATGCCCAACTCGTCACCCGGGTTATTTTTAATTATCCTTACTACTTTAAATTCTGACTGCAGCTTATTACTCTTGTTTTTAGTAGCTTTACGACATGGAGGTATTGGGGGTATTCCATAATCTTCCAGACTAGCATCTCTTTGGCGCATTTTTTGTTTTTCTGTCAGTTGTAGGTATTGAGGTTCAGCATATTCCGAATTTTTAGGCATACGCCTTAGGATTTCCTTACGATCTAATGACAAAGCTCTTTGAGTTTGGCGTGGTCTAGGCTTAGGATGATCGTTTTTGTCTCTTCGATTTCTATAAGAGATTCGAGTCTTAACATATGTTTGATCACCCGAAATACTTCTACTGTGACTCTGTATCTGAGAGTTTGTTTGTGAAGCAGAGCTTTCACATCGAGATATTCTATCGCTGTCAAATATTGATGACGCTGCTGATTCGTTGACTAGTATACCTGAATCAGCATCTTCACAATCTTGAATCAAAACATTTTCATCGTCGCAAGAGACTTGATACACATCATCATGAAAAACTGAATTTTGCTTTTGAAACTCATCTAAACCAGGTAATGCTCCATAGGAAAAACTTCTGAGTTTTGCTTTAACTCCACCCCTTTTCTTGCGACTCCTACTAGCTGAACTTGTGGACTTTATAGCACTGTCGTTTAGACTGTTTATACCTACTTCGTCGTTTTGTTTATATAGCTTTGAAAAAAATCTATTCGTAGATGATTTAAGATATCTATCAGACATTGCTCGAAGTTTAGCTGATAGACATGAACTAGGCCCTATTGTATCTTTATCGTCCTTAGTTTTTTGTTTATCAGTCTTTTTACCTGGTTTCGTCGGAGTACAATCATAAGGTTCATAGTCGTCATTAAATATTTGATCACTTGACTTAGAAAGTTTAGCTCCTACTTTTGGAATTGCATGATATCTGTCACATTCTGACCCTGAGCTGTAACATCTCGTACCCCTATTCGTAAATGATTTACCTTCACGCCAATTACATTCAATAGGAGTTTTAGCAAAAAATACATCATCCTCATAGTGTGACATTTTCACCCAAGGATTATGGTTTTCGAACTCCGTATGTTCAGAATAACTTTCAGCGTAACGACAATGTGTTACCTCGTCGACATGACCAAAGCCACTACAGTCACTACCAGATGTTGATACTGCATCATCTCCGTGTCGAATAGGACCATTAGATCTAAAACATGAAAGTTTAGTATTTTTCACTTTATCTAGCAATGGATTCCTCTTTTCTCTATACGTCATGTATTCTTTTTCCAGAGAGCTGCCTCTATTTTTTTGACTGCTATCATAAGGTAATTCTTGGGGGGATGCTGGTCCATTTTGGAGAGATATTCTTCTTGTTACTGGAGTTTCACAGCTGCGATGGCATGGATGAGGCGATTTTTCAACTATAATAATTTGATCGTTCAAATTGTAAAAATTGGTTTCTACCGAACTGGTGCTACTTTTTCGGTTATTATATCGCACTGGTGACATATCTGTAATTTAAAAATATTGTATTAATAGTATTAAATTACATCATCATCATCATCATTAGCCTATAGGAGCCCCCTGGTAAGCAAAGACCTCTTCTCACATTGAGAAGGTTAGAGCATTAATCACCACGCTTGCTCGAGACGGGTTGGCTTTTTAAATATTATAATTAAATTAAATTAAATCACATTATTGCTTAATTAAGAAGACTTATTGTGAAAAATTACAATTTTTTTTCTTGGTTTTCTACATATTCGTTTTATTTCTTTGAAAATCGTATAAACAAATTTTTTAATAATTCAGATATTTTTACAATTTTTTTTATTTATTTACTGAATTAAACCATAACTGCAATAGTTTATAAAATAAGAAAAATGGAACAATTACAAAAAATTCTCAGCAATGATTAAAACAACTACATATATTGAGTACCAATTCTAGATCTTCTAGTGGAGCGAGGCTCTTCGGGCGAAACGGCAAGAAGCCGCGGCGGCTCACGATTCCTGAACCACCGCATCTTTTCTTCTTTATACCATCTTTAACAGGTTGTCCCTGGAGACAAAAAAAAAGAGACACATTTTATTAAAGTTATCCTAATAAAAAAGACTTTAAGCTTAAACCTATCCCTTCTATTAGCTGCCGAAACAAAAACGGTTTTTGTAGGACATATCGTCTCAGCTTACACTTAAAAAGTTGTTGTCATTGACAGCTGTAATGTACATTGGAATGCATAAATTAATCATCTGTACGTTTAAAGTCTGTGAATCCAGTCACATTAAATGTAATTTTTCTCCTTATTCGATAAAAGGGTGTGGTAATTAGTTAAAATACCTAGAACTAGTGGGCAGGTGATGGTAGCTATATTTAAGCAAAAAGCTAAGGAATTTCGTAACCAGTTTATCTAGTTTATTAGATAAAGTACCAGGTAACTAATTCTATAGGGTCTATAATTACTTCAAAATATAATAACAGCTGTACATGAATGCGACTTCTCTTGCGTGGTTTTTAAAAATAGAATCAAAGAAAAAAGACCCCGTTATATTGCATACCATGTTAAATGCACTTCTATGTCTATAATATTTATAGAATTCTCAATGTAGACTTATAAGTCTACCTTGAGAATATATGTAAATTATAATTTTTAATTATTATTGATATAATTCCAATCTATGTCTTGTATGTTTTATATATATTTAAAAATTTTGATGTTAGTAACAAGAAAATTTTACGGGTTTGAACAAACTTTACGTTGAATGCAATGGTCGTAACTATGGATTTGATGAAATCACGTAACGGCGGCCTTGCTCGTGACAAAACTATGTTGTGTAATCGTCTTCGCATATTTGAGGCAATCGATTTTTTGATTGCGATAGTTCTTTGTCAAATAGATTAATAAATTCTTGGTTCTAAGTTACAGTCGTCACGTATGACTTTTTTGTTTTAGTTTTGTTGATAAAAAAAATTTGTATAATTTTTATGTTTTTTTTTTTCAAAGCAAACAAAAAAATATATGTTTGCTTTAACTAAGAATTTCGTAAACTAAGATTCCTTTGAATCTTAGACTATTAAATAATTTTATAGAGTTGTAATATAATTTATACATTTGCAATGCATTTCGCAAATGCTTGTGACAGCAGAGCACTTCGGGTTATCGAGTGACATGGGCGATCAAGTGTGCAATTTTAGATTTGATTTCTTATTAATAATTTATATTATAACCGGTTTGTCAAAAGGTCAGAGTAAACAAGTGCTATTGGAATCAATGTATAGATAGTGAACACAATTCTATGAGTGAGGTGTCCATTAGAAAATAGCCTAACTTTAAATAAATTTTGAAAATAAAACTTTTAAGTGAACCTGAACCTTAAATCGGTAAACATTTTGTAATAATATTAAACAATATTTAAAAATACTCTATATGGATCATAAATATTCTCAAAGTTCATTTTAGTTATTCATTACAGGCCTCAATTTTATAGTTACAACGTAAGTATTTGTTTATTAATATAGTTTCAATAAAGTTTCTAAGATATACATTGTATTTTCATATATAATATAATTAAAAAATCTTATATATGCTATTTTTGTGTATAAACATGTTAGGTCATTCTTATGTTTTTTTAATAAAAAGATACGCATGCTAACAAATCCTTAAAGGCAAATATTCAAACTGGTTTAGGGACACAAACACTCTCACTAATGACATTCCGTATGCAGGTAATGATGTCCTTACGTGTTTTCCGTGTAAACACTACCGTACGGAAGTAGCAAAAGGAAGAAGTTATGTGAATACTTACAATGCAATTTGCGCAACTCTAATCGCTTTTTCTTTGAATGAAACCAATTTCGCAATTCACACGTCTAGAGATTATATTATGAGAATATACATTTTGTTTGATTTAGTGGACTGTATTTAATATAGAACAAATAGTATATAATATGTAATAAATTACTTACTTCAGTAAAATACGATGTCGTAAAATAAATCACAACAAAGTCATGAGATAGCTTGACGCTACAACCTACTATCCTACAAATATTATAAATGCGAAAAGTTTCATGTAGGTGTGTATTTATATATTATTCAAATATATGTTACTATTGCACTCCTTTTGATGAATTTTTGTGTGAGCGTAGTATTATAATGACTTTAAAAACAAGATCACCTATAAAAAGGTAGTTTTGTATTTAAACACTAAACTAAACCTTAACATATTTATATTGAACGGAACTTAATATGGTAAATGAAATATGGATGAAAGCGGAAATGTGATATTAGACAATATTACTAAAGCAATTGAACTATTTGATTTCACTGATTTCTATTCTCTCTGAAAGTACAAGGATTTTGTAATTCTTAATTAATTTTCAATATATAATTCATTGCTGTAATACATACAAAACAAGATTATGTACGTATATTTATTTATGTATTGATTTTTTTATGTTCGAATGTCTTTAACAATATCCTTAAGTCGACTTATTTATTTACTTATATGTTTGATTTTCAATGCTACACAAGAAAGAGACGTCATCCCAAAAAAAAAAGCAATAAAATTTTATACGTAATTAATATTGGCATCAAGCCATAAAGCTGATGTCAAGGACTAGGAAGCCATTAACTTGTGTCTAATATGTATATATATCCGTATGTTTAGAAACAGGGTTGGTGTAACATAAATAAATATTTATTTATTGTATTAAAGAGAAATAGTTTTATAGACAACATTATGTTATAATGCTTTCAATGTTATGCGGCCACGAACGTGTTACGATACACTTATTGAAAACATGTATTAATGTGCAATGTGACGTCAGAGATGATAAAATAAATAAGTAAAATATAAAACAGTTAAACAGATTAATTCTCATTAAAAATATGAGTAGTCATATTGTAATGGACCCTTTACATTTTCTTAAGGAAACCACTCAATGTTTCTATTCCTTTTATATTTCACCCTGAATGCACAATAAATAATTTGAATGTCATATATATATTTTAATAAAATGAGTCAAATATTTCTGAATTTTTATTTAATTGTACACAAGAAGTGGGTCCACAAACTTCTGTAGAATTCAGTGTACGTCGAAATAAAATTTATTACAAGGATTATACAGATTGGACATGAAGACAGATTAAAACATTAAAGAAAGGTACTTAGTTAACGTCTAAAAATTAATTTAATAAAAATAAACATCAGTGTAAGTATAGTAATTTTTAAATCATAGACAAGTTTCAATTTATAAGTAGTCATGTAAGGGCCATTGTAATTCATGCCTCGATGTTATTAGTTTCTCTTATCCCTTGCGTTTGCGTGACGCATCTTGTAAGTCAGGTAATGTTTATTTTTTAATTATGAGTCACCCACATCAACAGAATTAGATCTCCGTAGTTACAGTTAGTTAGTTTAAAACAGGCATTCATATTTCCGTGTACAAAACACACTCATATAAGTTTTTTTATTGTGATTTATGTGAACATAATTCAATATTATTTTCTTGAGTATATTGTTCAGTATTTAGACGTCACTTTAAAAGCATTGACTTGTTCGTCCGCAAATATTCCCGTTAATGGCGGCAACAGAAAAGACATTTACTTTTTTAATTTTACTTAGTGTGTGACAGTAGTTACCAATTGTAACTGTTTACCCATATGGCTATTCACTTTACTGTTACTGGGTTGATGGTGTATGAATTTTAATATTATTCAATGGAAAAATATCCAAACAGGACACGAAGTGAAAAAATTACTCATTGACAGTTTTACAAAATTATATATTGTATTGAATTAAACAAATTGAAACAAACAGGTTTTCTCAACCATTCCGTAGTTTGGACTGAATTGTTGATGGAATGATTGACAAATTACAAAAATATTAAACAAAATATTAAAAAAAATAACAATACCCGGCATTACGTAGTAATATACTACTCATGAAAAGGAACACATACGTCGCGACCAGAAAGTCAAGTTTTTGGGAGTCGTTGAAACAAAAAGTTCATCTATTAAAGGCTTGTGGACCAAATTGTTAGTAAATATGTCTTAACAATAGGTAATTTCAATTTTCAAGGTATGTAATCTGAACAATGAATGCATATCGGCATAAATATCATCATTTCTTATGCGTTTAACCGTCCAATAGAATTGTTTTTTGCTTTAACATATAAAATGAAATTAATTTTTCAGTCAGACAATATAAATTTAAAATGTGAGTGTACTTTTTACTATTAACGACAAGAACTTTTAATATATCAACATAACAGAAGGTGCTGTATTTGGTTTAAGAAAGTGGCTATTTCGGAAGTTCTGAGAATGTTTGTCAATACTTGATATACATTTTAATTTAAGTCTTTTTGAATTTCTGAACGTCACCTCGTTTATTTGTCACTCTATATAAATATACTAAAATACATACATAAATATACATTAAATGAATAGTCTAACAGCAGTTTCTCAATAAGATCGAATTATCAATAAGGGTAATGATAACCAGATGAATATACAAAAAAAAAAATACTTCAGAAAAACTCCTACGAATTATAAAACATTTCGCATTAGAAGATTAATAGTGTGTTGATATGGTGTGGTATTCTGAATTATTCCTACTGGCGTTGTTAATTTCAAATTGATAATGGTGGACTCATCTTCCCACAGTCATGGAAATTGGCAAAAAGAGCTAAATCTCATAATATGTATATAAAAGGCAAACGGCTAACCCAAGCTAGCACATGTGAATCTCTTCATTTGGTTGTGTCACAAGAAGAAGTAATTGTGAAATGTGCCTTCACAAAATTTATATATTGAAATAAAATTGGTCAAATTATAAGTTATTGTGTAACTTTATCTAGCACAAGATAGTTATGAAAACAAACTTTTAATAATATATATATATATAATATATAATAGTTTCTAAAAGAAATTAAATTGATTGTACATAAATCTACAACAGTATAGAACAAACTACGCAAAACTATAATATTCTATCTAATGTTAAGGAGTACCTAATAATGGTAATAGTATAAAAATGTTTTTTTTCGTCACTCATTACAGATTATTTTGCATCAGATTGATTAGATTTACATATATCCTTTTCGGTATCGAATGTAAATATAAGAGCTGGAACGTAATTTTTCATTGTTAAAAGCCTTCACTTAAAATTATTAAATAAATAATGCACAAGTTTAGTATCGACTTGTTTATTTATAATAATTTTATATTATGTAGGTTTGAATTTATCTGTTTAATGCAAGGCTTAGTTTTCGACAAGCCTAAATGCTTTTGATAAGAATGCCCCTTATCATTTCAAGCGCATAGTACTAAGTAATTAAGTTACATTGTGAACTAGATTGTACAGAGGCTGTAAAATTTTAGTACTCGTTCAATCAACTGTATTTAGGTGAAATACAAAGCATTGCTTATATATACTAGCAGCTATAACAGGTTCACCCTTGGTAGATAGATATTGCAACATGTAACAATAACTTTAGCCTGCTATTTTCTGATCTATAGAATAGGTTGTTTATAATTTTCTATAAAAAGTGTAACAAATATACATCCACACAACAACATGTTGACAGGTGTTAGCATTGATCACTTTATTAATATATTTGATTTAAAGGTATACCTAATAAACCTATCTGGTAGTGACAAGTTCATGAATCTGCGTAACACCAAATGATGTTATTAAAATATGCAACAAAAGAAACAGCGCCAATTTATAGTGAAATTATCGCATACCACGAATTCTAAAAGAAAAGAAATTTCCTTACACGGTGTAGATCACGTATGTGATCGGTATTGGTGTCGCGATGAGGAACGAATTCGAATGCTAACATGGAAATACGGACGTGAGGGTGTAAAGTATTTGTCATTTTTGTATGTTTTCTATTTTTACAATCGGCAAAAACATTAAAATATTACAAATACGTATTACAGAATATATTGTATTCGCTATCGTTGAATGTAGAAATATTATTTCCAGCAAAAAGTAATCGGTAACTATCCAATATTGTTATTATTCTGACCTGAATAAGAAACCTATATAGATAGTCCTTTATCTATGTCTTTAAAAATGAAATGGATTTGTAGTCCACCGTTATCTAGATAGTGTCTAGACACGTAACTTGAACTAAAATTTTAGTGACATTCAGATTATCAAAAATATTGTGAAGAGTAACAAAAAAAAAATATCATATAAATTTTAGAAATTTTAACATTATTTTTTTTAAGCCAATTATTTTCTGTGACACGGGTAGATCTATTTAAGTATTTTAATCCGTTAACTTAAGACTTTTCGCTAGAGCTCAACGACATGGTATCAATGTACGATCGACGTTGACGGAATTCCTAAAGACCACAGTCTCCGGTAAATTCAATCCGAGCGGTAAAGAAACTTACTTAAATAATCAAGAATCTTAACGTATCTTTTACACAGCTGCAAACCCACGTTCAAAAATAGGTGGTTTTGATTTTAGGAAATTCCATTGATAATAATCGAATAATAATATTGAATAGACTTTATAATTTGAATTATTACTGGTACCATAAAAGTTTGTGTCCTGCTAACATAACTAACTTTAAAGGAATCATGTTTCAGATTTTAATAATATTGGCATTAATAAACAAATGCTTTTTTTTTTAAAGGTCTTGACTACAGTCGCGTCATAAGGCTAAGATTAGCGATGACGCCAACATGTCTTTAACCCGTACTATTTTAAATAGTTTACTTATTGCACGTTAAAATATACTAACTTTGAAATTTTATTTGTTGCATTTCATTTCGGTTTATTTTATTAAATAAAGAGTAAAATGAAGGCACTGTTTAAGAAAAGTACCAAATAAAAAATAAATTTGTTTAAAAAATTTCAAATTAGTTAAAGGGAAAAAAGGTTTAAGGATATTTTAACTTCTTAACTGCTTAGTGTTATGTTATTTGTTCAGTTAATTACAATTTCAACCAAGATATTGCAGAATTTATTGCATTTTTATACAATAAGGTCCCTTAAAATATTCAATTACACGTTATTGAAATAAAGGGGTATTTTTTTTAAACAAGTCTTTATATTTGAAAACTACCAACTAAAAGGAATGTCATGTTCTTTAATAGGAACCAAGCTAAGCTTTCAAGCTTTAGAGCCTTTTCTCTTAAAGCAAGAGCAGTTCTATTGAGTAAGCTCACATTGTGTAGATTCAATAAAAATCGAGCTGTCCGTTTATATTATGGTTTAAAAAATGCTTTGAGCTATGTTATTAAATTATACGTATATCACAACCTTAAGTATTTAATTTTAAAAATCTCTCTAAGCCTTTCCCAGTTGCTAATAAGATTTATACAATTTATTTCATCCTGAAGCCATCTTTTTATATTAAAGAGAAACTAGACGTGCAATTCGATTAAAATTAAAACAAAAAATATCCTGCATTAAAAAATATTTAAAATATTAATTATCGAATATTTTTCCAAGGCACAGTGAAATATAAAAGTTTGTAACAAAAAGCATAACCTTAAAAAGTTCGTTACGTAAATGAAATTTCCTATTTGCTTAGCCTGCTATCGTTTTATTTGTTCCTTTTTGTAAGCAAACTCTATTGGTATTCATATTTGTTGTCATTTTAATTTTATTTTCTTTGAACATTTAATTCTTGTGTTTTATTATTATTATTGAACAAAAAATATTTTAAACGCTATTTGTAGCTTGATACAGTTTTTTTATAACTTTGAAACTTAGATTAACTAACTCATTTTCAGTTCAAAGTCAAGTAGTCTATTTCCGGGAGAATGATACCTAATTGTATATATTGTGAAAAAAATATTGGAGTACTTTTAATTTTAATCCACCTCTCGACAATATTAAATCATTTTGCCATGTTTTCTGC
Source organism: Danaus plexippus (assembly GCF_018135715.1). Taxonomy (NCBI): domain Eukaryota; kingdom Metazoa; phylum Arthropoda; class Insecta; order Lepidoptera; family Nymphalidae; genus Danaus; species Danaus plexippus. The sequence goes on along the minus strand of NC_083540.1, from coordinate 5,987,864 downwards.
ATAAAATTCTATATAGCATGTGTTATTCTCTTAATATATAGCTATGCATAAAAAACAAAATTTGAAATACTTGTCAACATCGAAAGGCTTGTCTGTATATATAATGTTACAGAAGACGATTCAGGTTTGCCGTCGTGATGAATATTCATGGTAACTAGCACAAAGTTTTTGTTTGGTAAATAAGTTTTGAATTTCAAAGAAATTGTAAACAAAGAAAAAACATGAAATATTCACCAGACGCTTTGTTTTAAAATTATAAACGGAATGTCCTTATATGTTACAATGAAAGACATACCTGTGAGTGTTGAAACTTTAAACACAGAATAACTAAACCAATTAAGTTTTAAGTAAGTTGAATACAAAAGTAAAATTTGTTGCTTTTAATTTCACTTTATTGATAAAAAAAATATTAAACCAAGTACGTAAAAGTCGTCCAATTGCTTACACTTAAACGTAATCAAATATCAGATGGTCCTTTTAGATTGCTAACTTTGATGACGCTTTAGTCTCAAGAGAACGTACACAAATCTGACATATTTTTCCACTAACTATTTTAGATTATGATACAGTTTTAAGAATAATCAAACATTATAGTTATTGTTTTAACCAACGGTTTATAACGCCGTCAATTACAGGTTATCCCGTTCCATCGAGTCGGAACAAATGTGAAATGAATGGTTTTCTAAGTTCAGTGATCTCTATCCTGTTTACACAGGTACATTAAATATGTAACTATGTTTTTTTTTGATCTGTCGAAGAATCATCCCGTGTTTCCGTATGAGATTGTCGGTAAATGCCAAAATAACAAATATATATGTATAATGATTTTAAACTTTGTCATCATCAGTCATCTACAATAGCACAACATTATGTATCTTTATAATAGCCTCTTACTTTCAATAATTTCATTAACAACATCATTTGTACCATTCCAACAACTTTTTAAAAAGTTATCACAGTTAAATATAAATATAATGTGTCAGTTAATTATCTGCGGTTAGGGTCAAAATCGGACAATCCAATTCCAAGGTTAAAGATCAGTCCACCAGATTTTTTTACACGTATATATTTTTTCCGGCTAATTTGAATTCCTGTATTACATAATCCTCGCTAGTTACCCAGTCATTTTGTACTTATGCAGCCTATTAGTGTCACAAGGAACAAAGCTTCCTCGTTTAAGCTACATAATACATTCCAGGCTTATCTCGCAACGGTTAGCAAACTGTAGACCACTGAGATTTCTAGGAAATATATATAACCTACCGCAATACTTTGAATATTTAATAAATATCCAGTTACTTTATGTAAAAAACAATTAAAAATATCACATATTAACGATGCCTCGTTAGAAAATGCAAATACATGTCACGTTTATAAAATAAATATCTAGTGATATAAAATTCTTGCCTTGTAACTTGTTTCAGAACAAATATTTCGACACCTGTCTACACACCCGGCTTATGATAACAATTCTATGAATAGTGCCTAATTAAATACCAATTAATTATCCACTCATAATTATAGGCTATTATTTAATATACACAATATTATAATCATAATGTGAAGTTATAATATTATTTCCTTGAAACGGTTGCAGTTTAAGGTCTATTCTACGACTTGGTTGATTGGAACCACCTTGGAGAGACTCATGTCCAGTTGATATCACTAAAGGACGACGAAATGAATCTCTCGCTTCTATTTCATCAACAACGTGCAATAAGATTCTAAACCGAAATAAGGATGATGATGTTTCTGAAATTCAAATTCTATGTAATATATAGTATCACATGTACCTATTATATATGAACTACTGTTCCTCTCTGGTGTTGCTCACAATTAACGAACATAAATTAATTGCCTCTATCCATTCCTCTCAGCTGAGCATAGCTACAAGCTATATCATGCCAATGGGCCAATATGTTAGCCTTAAGGCAGCCACTTCGTAAGTAATGGCACATTTCAAATTTCACGAACTCTTTATACATAAACAGTAAAATTAGAATAAGATTTTATTGCACAGATGATGTTAAAATGATTTTTTTAAATTTTCGTTCCGATTTATATTATGTTTTGTCTTCAAACAAAAAAAAGGATCTGATAAGAAGTCTTTTTATACCACTTTTAAAAAGAAGTGTTTTGAAAACATTTGTAAAAATTAAATAAATATATGAAACAATTGATGATCAATATATGAATTACTACCTCATATCAAAATACACTTTCTAATACACTTACATACTACATATGGTTAAATAAGAAATAGCTGATATTCTTGTAATCAGGCATACGCTCAGCGAAAGTTATATCATAGCGTTCGATTACTTAATGGCTATACGTAGCGATTTATCCACATAAACATTACATTTCACATACTTTAACCCTGAAATTACTTCTGTCGATCAATTTTCTGAGTACTGATAAAGATAGGAATTTGTCGCAGATAGCTCCGACTGAAGATATCAATCAGACAATCTATGTCTCATTTATCCAAAATAAGGACTAAACTTATCGAAATTCCATTCAATGCAATGTTCTCTATAAAAAAATATGTATTTTTAAAGTTTAAAATAGTTTTGCTAGCTATTAAAATTCTTGATAAACCATTATAAATCGTAGTAGGTATCTCCAACAAGGCTGGAATCTCCCTCTGTTTGCGATAGCTAGTGAAATTTATTAATTAATATCTAGAGGAAATCCGAGAGCAAAACAAATGTTTCGTAATAGTTTTTAACAATAGTAATGTATTGATTTATAAATGCTCATGTTTTTACTAAACAATATTCATATTTTTTTATTTCCTTCCAACATCTTGAGATACACATCCATATAAAACAATTATAGTATCGGTGATTTCTGTGTCTACATGAAAAATATGTCACAAAAAGTATTATTTACATATTTTATCCACGCAACAGAAGTCAAAAATAAAATCTCTAAAATTTTTCTGCGTATTTTAAAATACTTTCTATGAAATATTATGGTACGTTTTACAGAAAACTAAATACTTCTTCTATGCAACTGGTTCACAAATGAAAACATTACCGACTTTTGTCGAATTACAAAGTCAGATTCAGAAAACTAAGCGAACGAAGTCCAGTACATATTTTGTATTAGAATAAATTGTGTTTTATTAATCAAGGGACTTTGTCTCAAACTCATGATTTACAATCTCATTTCTTCTCAGTTTAAACAATCCTCAGATCTTGATATTCGCAAGATCTTAGAAATATTATTATTATATTTTATAAAGTTATATTTTAATCATTATATTTTTTTATTTTTCCATACGTCATTATAATGAAGTAACGTAGAATACTAATTAGTTATTGTTAAACTTAAACAATAACAAATTAGCGTTGAAGACGAGTTAGGAATGGGACGTTAAAAAGACATCCGTCTTGTCGCAGCTCAAGGTCTGATCGGTTTCTTACACATATATAATATTTATTTTTGTATCGTTGTATACATTATAACATCATCATAAAGTCTTGTACCAAAGATGTTTGAATATGATTTACGTACAATAGTTTCGTTTAACGCGCCATAAACACGTATGTAGGTATAGGACTCGTTTGTAACAAATACGTATGACAATTTCATCTCGGACACATTCAAGATATTAGGGTACCTATACTTTTATATTAGAAGAAATTGATGATAAGCATATATCTTGTTATATAGTCATACAGGAAATTCCATTAACAAAGGAGGATGATAAAGAATTCTTTTCAAGTGTAATCGAATGATAAAACCACTTTCTTTGTCATAGCTTAGCTAAAATTATATTTGGAATTAAATTTTGTACTACAATCCCAAAACTAACAATTTAAATTATTAACGTCACTTGACGTTGCATTACAAAAATCTTAAAACTGACAACCGCATTGTTTTATTATGATTGCTGTCATTATGAATCATGTTCCACAAATCGAACGCGTCAAAGTATCGGCCATCGAATTATAACTTCATAACCAAGAAGGCCGACGTTTGTAATTTTAATACACGTAATATTACTAATAATGTAGTTATATACACACTTATCTGAGAATGATAAAGGCTATACACATAAATATTTTGGAAACTACGATGATTGAGAGAGTTTTTGAAATCTTTATATTTTGGTAGATAATGAAAAAATTAATCAATACAAGAATTTAAGGTGTGAAAGCAAGGAGATTTGAAGTTATTTATGTTACTAATAAAAGATAAATTTATTAAAAACTTGAATAAAATTATCTTATATAAAAATATTTCTTTTAACCATAAAAATACAGGTTATATATTTTTATTCAAAGTTATAAAATAAAGTCACTTTTATTTCATCAAATAAGAAGCGATAGACTAGGTATTTTGTCTTATTGTTAAATACTTAAAGTTGCAAGCTACAACACTCACGTACCACGTGGAAGTTAAGTAGAATATTAAATAAAGATCCGTATTATATCCTGAGTACAATATCACATACACTTGGAATTAAAAACTATAACTTGTTTCGATTTACACATAGAAGCAATGTATTCCAGTTTCGGAATGTAACACAAGTTGAGCACGTTCACTCGTCAAGAGCGCTGGATCCAACTGAAGTTATTCGACGGCCGGCGATGTTACTCGGCAATACGAGAGCTTTTCTATGTAGTTATTATCGATGACTTTATCGTCCATTACTGTTTTGTTCATAGTTCCTGCCGTATATTAGTTACAGTACGCGGCAGTGGAAAGTTTTGAGACAAGATAAAAAAACTTCGAGGCGTCGAGTCGAGCCTGAGAAATATAGTCAACCGGGATTTCTCACACGTAAACAAATTCGATTTAAGAATGAGATTATAATGTCCAGGTGAAATTGTGGAGACGCGCTGGTAAACCCCTGCGGTTATATTTCTTGTAAATTGTGAGAAATATTTTGAAATTGCTTTATAAATTTAAAATTTTCTTGAATTTATATAAAAATCCTGGTAAAAATCGGAAATAAACTTACTTTAATTTCAGTTTTAAAAAAAAATTGTAAGCTTATAACAATATTTCCATAACGATTCCATATTTGGTTTTATTAGACACAACTCTCAAAGAGGTTCTCAGCATTTTTTAGTTTGTTTAAAACGAACTAAAGGCTTAAAAAGAAAACAGTAATATATAAGTTTGACGTATTAGTATTTTTATTTTCAATTTTGTAGACGTTACAGTCCTTTTAGAAGGCTGAGTATATAAATAATTTATAAATAGATTTCTTGAAACAACTCCAATTTAATGGGCCAGATTTAATTTAAATTACCTACCTACCTGCATATAAAAGGTTTATTTGTATAGACTGTATCTTTTCCTCATACATGATTTATACAATTTTATATCAAACATCCATACGTCATATTATTATAATATCTTCTGTTTATTTTCATTTTGGATAACGTGACTATTTCCAGAGAGGAAATATGGAACGAATGAAAGGGGAAAATAAAGGTTCATTGAGTACCCGCTTCGATTAAGCGGGGTCACTTCCGGAGATGTCAGGGGAATGGCCAGCAATCCGATTAACCATAATACTGTGCTTACTCTTCCGTTCAGGACCGTGTTGAGTTAAATATAACTAACCTACTGTATGTGAGATTATTTCTGTGCTAATTGTGGTCGCAATACAAATTGACCGCATTTTAATGGTTAAAGTTTTTGGCAGGTTGTGATTGATGGCGCAAAAGCTATTTTAAGTTTACTAACAGATTTGTAGTTGCAATTTGCTCTAGTATTTTAAAAATAATTGTTAACTATTTTACAATGTATTTAAACAGCAATTTATACTAACTATAAAAACTTGATTATTATCAGCTACTAGCCGTGACTTCGATCATATGTTATAAATAGTAAAATATTTTTTAAACCAATCACAGCCGTCCTTCATAAAGATATTAAGGCTTCGAAGTCTTTTTCATATTTAAAATTTTTAGATGAGTCGCGTAATTATCTCCTCCATGTGTATAAACTCAATAGATTATTTTTTTCAAAACAGTTGTAATATTTGTAAGTTGTACTTAGTAGTAGTTGTGATTCCTTTTAAGTACCTACTACAAATATGCATTGTCACATTGCACACTGACTGTTTCCAGTTATTCATTCATAAAACTGCGTTACGATAATATAAATGTAGCTTTAGAAATAAAAATCTTTAAACGAGATATAGGTATATAGTCGCGGTAAAGGTCCATTCAAAAATCTCGGATGAGCTCGTTTGAACATATTCAACCCGATCAATCATTATCACTGGTCATTGTAAAACCCGTCTTCTTTAAAAATATAAAAATATATATTTGTATAAAAATACCACTTTACACAAAAGTGATTCTGAATATAGACCAATATCAAGTAACTTTCTTTTCTTTGTAACTGAGATATGCAGATTCTTTCTCGTGGGTAACCGATCTAAGAACATCTTAATGAGAAAGGGAAATTCGAGAATCTAATAGTGTTGCTGCCTTTATGCAACTCAAAATACTTCAAAAGAACCTTCCCTGCTATATAACGTTATGTAATACACTCAGTTCTATCATATATTTATTATGAGATCAGTGCACATTTATTTATAAAATGATGACTGAATTTTAAAAAAAAAAACATTTGTTATTTAATATTTTTAATAATTTATTAACTTGCTTTGCATTCCATATCATAGGTGATATGAGTTTAGCAAACTCATCTATTTAATTAAAATTTCCCTGTTTTTCCCACAAAGCTTACATACTATAACTTTAAGATTTCTCTGTGGTATCTGTTTTAGGTAGAGGAAAATATTACAAATAAATTGTCAGTTTTTTTAATAAATTATCACATAATTTAAACCCATTTGAAATAATTTACATCTCTGATACCAAGGGAGAGATAAGATTGGATGTAAGAATTGCATTTGACTTTCATATCTAAAACATAAACCTCTCACTGTGCAAGACTGATATATCTAGGAATTTTAATATATTATAATTGTAGACAGTATGGAAAAAGAAGTCTTTGAAGGTTCCGTCACCCCAAACAACAATTCGTTGGATTTGTGATTCAATATTCTAAGGCCAAACAATATAAACTACAGGAATGTTCATACTTCGGATTTTTGCCATATTTGCATACTTACATGGGAATAATAATATAAGATTAACCACAAAGACCTAGGATCGGAAAGAACCAAAAATCTGTAAATATATAATGACGTCACAAATAGTAACTTATTGGCAATTTATAACCTACTCGCGTCCTATACCGTTGTATGCAGACAACAGTTTTTCAACGACAAAGTTAAGTATATCTCTCATAACTAATCTGCATAGTACACTCGAATTTGTATGGTGTATTTATTTTAATATTAAAGTGCTTACGTTAAACGATAATGTACATGGTATCAAATACAAAACAGAATTATTGTTATTGTCTTGCTTGCCACCTGCACTTTGGCAACCGACAAACATACTTCGTAGAAAGATAGCTAGTCTTCTTTAAAGTTATTCTAGGAACAGCCTTATGTTTATATAAATATTTGCTTATTAAGTTTGTACTTTGTCGTATTCCAATAAAAACAAATAAAATAAAAACCACTAATTCAAATAAAGACGATTTTTTTTGGATTTTACAAAAAAGTTCCAAAGATCCTTAAGGACTATTGTAAAGTGAGGTGACGGATTCATTGATTTTTGGATAAAGTTGGGGAAAGAAGTACTTAAACTCAAGTATGGTGTAAAGAAGAACACTTAGCTTTAGCTCTATATACTTTTTGGGGCTACAAAGAGGCTCGCAATCGGAAGAAACATGTAAAGCCCCCATTATATGTTGTACCAGAAGTGTAACTTCTTTCTATTTTATACGCATTTTACTTCCGTTTGATTACATAAGCTAAATAAAGATTAAAAAAAACATTAATCAGAGAAACTTCTTACTAAGCCGAAGAATTGATTGGTAAAAAAAATATATAAATTTGAATTAAATTAATGTTTTGATATCGCTTCATGTCAAAAAACAGTCTCCTTTTTCATTTTATAAAACAGTCTGCAATCTATTTTCTTATTTGACCTTTTGGCAATATCAAACGAATTCACCCCAGGTTCTCTCTGAAAGGATTTTAACGAGTATTTGATTGTCTATGTCGGTTATTTTCTGAGAGGCGTTAATTGGAAAAACAAGCATAAAGTAAACTTTAAGTATTGTAATGCAATTAGAAATACATGTTTATGTTTAAGTCAACAGATGATTTCTAAACTAACATATCTTATATAAAGTTTATTTAATGTTAGAAAAATAGTAAACAATAGTGGCATTTGCATGTAAGAAAGTTGAAAGTGATAACTACACGTTATATTTAACATGTCAAAAAATATTTTTATGGACTATAAAACCGTCATAATTTTAAAAATCTCAGTTAAGAGGTAAACATTTTATTGCATCTGATACGTTGCTCACACTTGTGTTTAGTGTTGTATTTAAGAAAACATATTTAATACTAGTGATGGAGAACCAGTACAAAAGTATTTTCGTTAATCAGCCAAGATTCCTTCCCTTCTAACATTCTCTTGAAATCATATTACGATTTCAATTAAATTTTAGCAAATTCTAGTCAACATTTTATAAAATGTAACACAACGTAAACCAAGTCGAGTTTTTTTTATACTAGTATAAACGATTTATGTACCCTGATATCACTTCCTACTTGGTTTTAAAAAGATTATATCAGTATGTTTTCTAATTAGCCAGAACTGTTGATCGTTTCTTATGTGTATACTTACATATATGTATAAGTGAAATAACAAGTTTTAAATAATATTCTTGAGAAATAAAGTGCTTTAAATCATTTAATACCTTTTGATTTTAATGACAAGTTTGAAAGTCTGTTCCTTCAGCATCCTCTTCAAAAGGATTTTCTTATGTCCCTAGAGACTTATTTGTTGCTTTTAGCATCTAATTAGATAATTTATGAGGTATCTTTAAATAGGTGTTGTAAGGATGTGGTATATTTATCACGAAGTCACAGTCGAATTTGGTTTTATAAGATTATTTATCCAAAATGCTACATAACTACAAAAATTTTTATTTCAAACTTTATAGAAGTGAATTTTAATATTAAAATCTTGCTAAAATAAATGAGTCTTAATAGTATTAAAGTTCGCTTAAAGTTCAGGAAATATATCTCATACATGTAACTATATAAGATGTTTTCCTCAATATTGTATGTATGAGCTGGAACTTGGTATAAACTAATTACTTAGTACCTGCACGTATCATGTGAATAAATAAATACTAATAAAATATCGTATGTGCATATTTTTTCTATTTTTATGTTTATATAAATTGTAATATTTATGAATAAATTTTGAGCAAAAAAGTCAGAACAAAGAATATTTTGCGAAGTCAGATAAGTTGTTAATGTTATTGCGCAGTGCGACGCTCGATCGACTGATTTAAGCTACGGAAGCTGTTATTGTCAACCTTTATTATTCCTTCTTTGTAATAATTTTGTTTAAATGTTTAAATGATTTTTTAACAAATTAAGAGTTACAACAACAAATATAACAATGAGAAAGTCAATCCTGATAAATTATTACGCTTCGCTATAACTAAACTAAACACTTGAATTTATTTGACTTTGTTTATAGTAGTTTGTGTCATAAACTGAATGAACTGACATCAGTACAGTTTTCCAATCACAAATCAATATAAATGCCTCATCGAGTCTTTGAAAGTTTATGGATGGAAAGTCTTGTTACTATCTGTTTGCTGCTAACTTGTGATAGGCGTACTAGAATAGGAGATCTGGATAGAATGAACTAAAAACAAAATCTATAACAGACAGAGCACTTTATATAGATAACCGATGAATCATATTTGCTTAATAAATTAAATACTATAACCGGTACCCGTCTGGTTTGATTTGCAATGGGCAGCATAAAATGTTTATGTTTTCCTTATAAACGCACGTAGATCCAAAAAAGATTATCTTCAATGGTAATCAACTATATTGAAAGTCAACATGTGACTATGATACATTGTGTAGAAATAGTGACTATGAATCCACTTAACCTAACTATTCGAAGCCTTGTCCGGTGACTAACCCACGGTCCTTAACCTCTCAAGGTTACTATGAAGAACTTAAGGTATACACCTTACCTATGCTTGTTATATCGATTAAATTCAAATTTAGACAAAGAATTTTATTGTATACGTCGTATTGTGGGAGTCTGTTTACAAATGGTGAGTGTTGACATAGTTTTAAATTACATTAATTTATTATTGTCCATTTGTAAGTGTCAAAGAATAAAGATAAGGAATCAAATTGGATCATTTTACATTTCACTGGCATAGCTATTACGTGTAAAGTGATATAGCATTAGATTGTATATTTTGTAATAGTTATTGATAAATACGATTAGAAATAAATACACTCTGTGAGCAAATATTATCGATTCCGAGTTTTATTTTTATACTCTAAGACTAAAATATATATCTAAAATTTTTATATTTTTAATATTTAAATATTAAACCACTCAGTATTTTTATTGTAAAAAATATATATTCGGATTTTACATACATGTCTCATATAGCTTTATAATAAAACGCACGAGTGTAGTAATTAGTGTGAAAGTCCCCTAACAAAAATCTTGGTTTTCAAGCGTTCACAAAAGTGTGTAAGGGATTCCAATGGTACTCTGGTACGACTAATGACAGCTATTTATTGTACAAAGTCTACCGTCGTATGAGAGGCTTTTGAGGTGGACAGAATTAATGTTTAAAACATTTTAAGTCATTACTTTTGATTTCTTGCTTTGATACTTTATTTCAAAAATATGACTCATAAAGTTTAGAAGAAATCTAATTATGTGTGGTTTAGACATTAAGGTTTCGGAGGTTTCATTCACGCTTAATTATTTCTTACTTCAGGTATCTAGGAACATGGAAACCTTTGGTATGCTAATGTCTACGAAAGCTATTACCTAGGAAATGCTGTCCTACTAAACGATGCTTTGACGCCACAATCTGTCCTTCACTAATATATAAACCTTATGTGGGGAGTATCAGAATTAAAAATGTGTTCACAGGAGAGATTTTAATAAGAAAACGTCTAGTTACCGAAATTCAAAATACATTTTTGTGAATAATTTTAATAAATGACTCTTAAATATAATAACTTATAAGCTAAACCCTTCATGTAAACTTAAAAAGTAATTTACATAAAGATTTCTAAGGCTGTCTCTCAAACCACTTATATAAAATACGAAATTATCTCAAGGCATCTTAAATTTTATTAAGATATTTATCAAATGATTTTTCTTATTTCTCCAAAGAAAGTTGACTTCAATTTAGATAATTTAGCGTAAGACCGAAAAAATAAATAATGATACTGAAATATGAAAAAATTAAGATGTTAATACGGAATTTTAGGTAAATAATGTTAAAATGTCCTTTATAAAATAGAAAGCTCTTTCTATTAACAATTAAATAATAAATAAGTATATTTGTAAAAAACAATTATGTAAATTGTTTAATTTCTGTATTCTGGTACAGGATTAGAAATAAACATATGAATTTGATATAATAGAATTCCAATTAAATTAATGAGTGGAAATGATATGTTAATTCTATATGAGCTTTAATTTATCATACATACAACTATTGTAGATTTAGATACCATTTTCAAAAGATAAAATATTTTTTTTGAACTTTAGACATCCGAGTAGTCTGTGTTAATATTATACCACAATTTTTTTTAAACCGGATAATAGTTATTTAAAAAACTGTGCATAACAAAACAAAACAAAGCAAAGTATGAAGTTTATCCCACGGCGTAATGAAATGGTGCGTAAAATTTCCAGCAAAAAAATGAAAAATCACGCCAACATCTACGACTCTACGTGGTAAATAATAATAAAACTACAAGGGAAATAACAATACAATTTATTTCTATCAACAAGACCTTTGTCTACAGCAAAGGATTTCAGACCATAATTATATTTATAAGTTGTGGCTATAAAACTATTAATCCAGATCTGACATAACGATTTCCTGACTAGTATTACACAATTTGTGTAACAGCTTAATTACAACTTCAACAAATAACAATAAAAAGAAATTCCCATCCAAAACCCCGCTTTATTAATCTCATAATAGTTAAGAATAGCGCATGTCATAAGCAAGATTTCTATCTTTAACTATAAACGTTCGGAACTAATGGCTGTGTGAGTGAACCTCAGGTGTGGGGAAGAGAACCTCGACACTGCAAAGTTCAGTGCTCCTTCAGACGCTCTTACAAAGAACACTACAAACAATTATGATCCGCTTTACAACGGAACTGGGTTGTTTTTCAAATAACATATAATCTTTTTTATTCCGACAAAAGTCTAATTTTGATGTAATGAGACCACCACCAATGATTTAAATATTAAGTCGCACTAATTACGGTCAGTCAAAACTAACTCTTAATTAGCTCATTATTAAAACACTTTATAAAATGGAACTTTTTATTTGTTTACTATTCTAGAAAATAATATTTGTAATTATTCAAATAACTTAAGTCGAATAAAATTTAAAGAGAAGTGATAAAATTTTCCGGTTTTAGTCTCTTAATAGTTGTAATATCGTTAATGCAACATAGAGTTGTCATTATTCTGACAAGTTCTTACGTAAATATGTACTTCCTAGTTCAAAATGACCTTGAATGTCATCACCGCTGAAATGGGTTTGGACTAAAGAACAAATGATATGTGCATATTTTTACATCAGCATACATAGCATAGCAGAAGATGAATAAAGCGGTACGTAACTTTGATGTTAAATCGAATTAAAATAGTGATTTTGAACTTTATTTTATAAATAAAATTGGAGACGAAATTTTCATAGATTTTAAACTGGTAACCGATGAGAATTATTCACATAATTTATTTTTAAAATAATGAAAGTCGTATTACGTTAGACAACATCTTTATTATTAGAAAACAACTAATTTATTTTTTATTGGTACCTACATTGATGCGGATATTTGGTTAATATAAAGTAATACAAACAATTTCTAAGTAAAGTGCCACAACTTTTGAGTTATTATTCAATTTTAAGAGAGAGCGTTGTCTGTAAAGTTTTAATAATGATCGATTGAATTGGTTGCTGCTCAAAGCTGATTAAGACCGAATGTTCTCTTTGGTTTAGTCAAGAATTCTATAAAAATATTGAACTAGCCAAGTTCACAATCAATAAAACCGAACTGAAAGTTTAATCAATACAATATGTATTAAACTTTATTTAGCGAAAGTTTTAAAACATATATTACCCACTCATTTTCATAACTACAGAGCTACTCTTGATTTATCTAGAATTTAATGGTTACGGAGAAAGTAATTTAAACTATTTTGAAATATTGTGGAATTTATTTCGATAACCTTTGGTAACAATTATTGTAAATAATCTTGCTTAGCTGTAATCATGCTGCGGAAACTAACGGTCATACTTTGCCGCCCCTTTCTTATTATCAGTGCAGGTGTTCTGTTGTGCAATCTGACTAAGATAGAACAAACATAATTACTTCAAAGTATTAACTACTGTACACTGTTAGGAACTTTAGATATACGACACTGGTATTATTATAAATTATAGGACAAGGTTTTTATTCAGTGTATTTCGTCAACACCACGCTATGCTGGACATAGGCCCCCTAAACTCTGTCACAATTCCCGGTCTTGTATCATTGACTCGGCACATTTAGCTGGCGAAAAATAAGTATATATGGATCCATGTTATGGGATGAAGGAATGAATCAATTTTATATATTTTTTTTAACAATGGGAATACCACGAACCTTGTGCAGTGCTACTTAATGTTGGTATATAAGAATCTAATTAATATTTCTCTAATTACGGTAGGCAAATTTATACTTAGTAATCAGGACTTTCGACTGTCTTATCTAGTCTTTCTCCTTCATAACCTAGTAAGTATTTATTATTTCCTTTGTCGTAAACATCCGCTAGAATGACATATTATCAGCAAACATCGTCGGGAGGACAATTTAGATAAGTAGAAGTTGTATTTGCATTACACAGATAGCATTCATTTGTGTCCGGTTGATGTTAGTATATTAACTGTGGAAGAAATATAATAGCAATTATTTAATATTTTTCGATTATATCTAAACCAAATTAGTTTGCAATTTCCTTTACGTAAATGGTTTTCTTTTCCACAGAAATATTTCTTTTATCAAATTGTCAAACAGCTCTTCACCCTGAAGAGAGAATTTTAATTAAACGGATTAAATCGGTCAGGCAGGCAATTAATTTCACTGATCCGATGTAGTCACGAAATCAATTTTCCTTGATTTATCTGTAGACTCAATAAATGTTTCATAGGCATTCACGATAACGTGGGTCTAATTTATAAGTTAGATATGAATTATATTATTCTATATGAAATTTATTAACAAGGCACTAGGTTTTAAATTGTTTACTATAAAAAAATTACAGAATTTTGTCTATAACATAAATATTTGTAAGATGTTTCGCTAAGACTCATTTAAATATTATGAACACTTCTTATGTGCTGACGGTTGGGCAGTAAGTCTTAAGTCGTAGTACAAAAGTCAAAAAGCTACATTATCCGTTATGCAAACAACGTAACATGCAGGGTGTTCGCCCCACTTGTTACCTGGGTTCCCTGACAGTGTTTTATGTACGTTCAGCACACAAAGCGTCAACGAAACAGTACAATTGCTTAAACAAATTACTGGCATCGCTAAAAGCGCTGACATTGTTTGGCAAACTCAGCCGTTGGTGAGTAAACAATAGGGGGTTACATTGCGGATCTTTTTAACGAGATGCGACATGGGTAGCTTGATATTGTATAAATATACAAAATTATTGTCTTTTGTTTTCATTAAAATTAGACAAGATGGAATCCCTGTGACAAATAGTCTGCCTATTTTGTCTACATTATTTTTACGTCGCATCTGTATTCCATATAAAATGTTTTGCCTTTACATTCAATAGAAACAAATATGACGAATGTATATGTTTGTGCGTGTTTCGTAATTTATTAATGTTGTTATAAATTGTTTTATTTTCCCGAGATCTCTGACGGGACTGTTTTCAATGTAGTATGATTAATGTAAGAATAAATAAAATGAATTTGTTTGTTTGGTTTTCCTTCACGCTATAAAATGTGAAAGGTACAGAGAAAATCATGACGAATATAGATTCATTTAAAAAACGGGGGTATCAAAAGTATCTAGAAATATATTTTCCTATAGAAATTCTTAATTTAAAAGAAAATTATAATGTTAGAAAAATTACAATATGCAATCACATGGCAAGCCAAGGAAGGAGAAATTTCAATTCAAGGGCTAAAGTGGGATGTATTTATTATAAATGACATTTTAATAAAATGCAAGGTTGATCCCGGCTTGCAATACGCATTAATAATAATCATGGATTAACTAGCTTGAACGACCAGAATTATTTGTGTACTCCATACAACCGAGAAACGGGAGCTGTTAATGGGATTGGTAACTCACTGTCGGGGCTCGATGGCAGCAAAAAATAATAACAAACCATCATTTGAGAACTGGTTCCATCAGACGATGTAGTCGCTATACAAATATAACAACTAAGCAACAATTTCAATGCATTTATAATATCACTGGCCGGTAAATTTTGGATATGTTATGTATCAACAAAAACTTATTATAATGTATAGGCTATTAGAACCTTTGGTTTTATTTTTTTGAAGAAGAAGACTCAAACGAATTGATAGGTAAGTACGTCCAAAAAAATCTTCACCCACCTTAAAACAGCAATTAGCGCACCGGTCGAATATTATCCAACGCAAAACCAGAACCGTTATACAGTTGTCACGTTCGCAATATTAACGCTGTAATATTATTAACAATCATTTGATTTACACAAATTCACAACACAGTAAATGCGCGGAGGGAATAAAAATAACTTTCATGTGAATGGAACGTAAACGTCGGACGCTCGTTCCTTTTCGACTGACTCGCTAGAAGTCGCCGGCGTGTTTGCATTGCGAAGCCCCGTAAGCACAATGGTTGGGGTAACTTTACGACTAACAAGTAACACCCCCGTATTGTATAGCTTGTTAACATATCTTATTAGCTATTCGTTAACTGCTTACGAGTCCTATTCGTGCTAAAGTGGCCTCTCGACGAAAGTGCTTTCATTCTGAACTTGTGAAACGTGTTTAAGATTACAACTTGCCAAATTATATAAAATATAATAATGTTAAAGTAAAGAGCAGTCAACAAATAACTCTGAGAAGTATGCCATATACGTTTATATATTTTTTTAGTGTATAAATATATGTAATAATGGTATATAAAGTAATGAGATTATTAAAATCTGTAACTATAATAGTTGTGTTATTTAGAGTCGTCCCGTGTGGTTGTTGCACTGGGGCCCGCCGGATACAGCACATGTGCACGTGAATGTGAATCCTTTGTTTTGACGTCACCCCATCTTTTTTGCATGCATTACAAAACAGTTTAAATGATAAAATACAAAGAAAGAACATCTTTTCATTTTGTATTTCGTTCATAAATCTTATTCAATTTTATATATTTATATGTATATAGATTATCGATATATATTACAATTTCAATCTAATTGAATCCTGTATTATAATTTTGATATGTACTTATATCAACATTTTGGAATTAATCTAAATCTAATTTAAATTACATACCTAGAAAAATATTTTCGTCTTGTAAAACACGATAAATTGTGTAAAAATGGTAAGTTAATATAATATTATGTTATGAGTACATAAAACGAGAAAGTAATTTTATAATCTACTTTTATATCCTACAATACAAATTACATTTTTTGCATATAAATGTCGTAAATCATTATTTACAATGGTTATTTTTAACTACGAACGCATTATCATCCATTTTTGATACGGTCAACCTGTATCAAATAGGTCAAGTTGATGACGGCTTAAAATACAATATTAATATAGTGATATCAATATGGGGCATTCGATATTCCTCCTTTGTTTTGATGTTATAATTGGATGTATTCCACTACATCGCTTACACTTATTGTGACTTTTATTACTGTAATAAAACACATAATGTATGTAATCCTTTATCAGTTTAATAACTTAACTAATGAAACATAAGAATAAAGTTAAAGATATTAAATCAAAACTACAGGAAGGAAAAGATAGACTTATTCTTTTATTGAACGAGATCTAAGACTTTCGCGAGTATTCATTTTGATTGATTGATCACGGGCAGACGAAATGTGATCAAGGTTTCTGCAAAGTAACCGAAACGTAGGGAGTATATAGTTTTTTTTAAATAATTAAATACGCGTAGTATAACCCGGAAAAAATAAGTTTTATTTATTCCGTTGTTCTTAGTATATTCTCCTGTATATAAGTTATATAAGATTTTCTTAATAAGCCTAGTTAATTGATTCTGAAATTCGTCTTAGTTATGATTTACAGTTTTGCGGCATAGATGAGAAACGTCATTAAAGTTAATAAGTAAAGAGATCGATAACAATTTTAATATAATTAAGATGCCGTCACCTTATAATACCTTCAGTTAGTTAATAAGGGTTATAAAAATATTTACTTCCAGCTCTCAAATCGAAATATTGCGAAGTTTTAAATAAATTCCCTCCGATAAGATGAACGGAGACGAAGAACGAATTACAAAGTCATGGTTAATTGATATAGAAATCTAGCAAACAGAAATGGTGATTTAAAAGTCGCACAACTGTCGGGCGACCCGTTAAACTTTATAGATAAGTAGAACTATAATTAACCGTAAATACTTTCAAAACAAAAGTCATCCGACTTACAAAACAACATCTACAAGAGTAGAATCCTATAAATATATTATGAGGTATCAAACTACCTTGGCCTGTTACAATAAATAAGATTCTAGGACCCACGGACTATAATCTAAACCGTCTGGCAATATTTCATACAAATACAATAATATTTCAAACGGATGTAACATTTGTGCATCGATCGAACCGTCGCATTTAGAGCCCACGTACTGCAATGTTGACTTTTACGAATACTTCATAGCAGTAAATTTTACCTAATAACCATAATGAAAAATAAGCCAACTCTAATTGCATAGATACTGATTGTGACGTTGCCATTTAGTCAGTAGGTGCACTTGCAATTTTTTTTATTCCATTCAGTTTAAAATTGGAACAATATGTACTATATTTTAAAAGATTACATAACATTACGTTTGAGAAACAATACAAAATCCAGACGATATTTGTGCGTCGTCCTTCAGACCAGACATATTAATGTATTCGCGAATTTTAAAGCGCGCTGTGATAATAGAGCTTAGGGTTCTTTGGGAAACCAACATCCCCAAAGACCATACTATCAAGGTCAATAAATATTACGAGCTCACAAACGAACTCACTCGAAATAGGTTCGTCGTGGAATTGTACGTGGCAGAAGTGGGAGCGAGAGGTATAACGGCAAAATCTCTCTACAACCTACTAAAAGGCTAGGGCCTGTCCAGAACTAATGTCAATTCATTCTTGGAACGTACTTCGAAGGCAGCTCTAGTAGGTTCTTTTCAAAGTTGGTTAGGTAGAGAGAGGAGCTTGGACGGTGAAGGTGAGCGTTTGAGATAGGGTCCCCTTAAACCTACATCTGGGTCGCAAATCCCAGGCACTGTTTAAGCTCCTCTCCCTGCAACGCGATGGCGCCAGCACCCACACGATGAATCCATTGAATGCTAAGAAGTTTCGTCTCATATTTAATATATGGGTGTCAATTTGATATATTTATAAAATATGATTTTAACATAAGTTAAAAAAAATAAGTCTTTATATTATATGTTACTAATTTAAAATATTTACACTTATTTTATTGATTCACTTAGTCACTATTTTAAGACATAAAAAATATTAGATCTTAATTCAACCTTTCCTTGTAATGAAGGACAATGGACTAACGGAGCAAACAAACAAAAACACGGATGCACATGAGCGACCCGCCCAGTATAATAATCAGTTTCTAAGCAAGTCTATTTGTTTGTGATAATTTTTACAATTAATGAGATCTAAGATTTTCGCGAGTTTTATTCATTTAAATGAATTTTTACAATTCTATCATGTTCGTATTTCATATGTCTCATTGCTTCTATTTTCTTATTTAAATACAAAATGTATACCTAATAAATCTGACATCGCTTTAATTATTAATAACCAGTAAAATATTATTCCTCAACTTAACATTGAGGTTCTAAATGTTGACAGTGAATTCATAAGCCAGCTACATAAATTTTACATGCGCTGTAGGTGTGATTTTGTAATCGACTACGTTACATTTTAGGTATAGGTGAGACATTGCTTCATTTTCTATTGACCTAAATTTATCCAATCTTGGGTTTCTAATGTTAGTCTTATTGATTTTACTTCAAACCAGAAAGACACCTCGCTAAAGTATGTCTTGAATTGGTTCAAAACACCAGATACGTCGAATCATTAAAACAATGACTTATCTATTAGGAATAATTGTTTATTTTAACGATAGTGACATCATTAAGTATGTTAATATTACGGATCAATTGCATCCACCACCGGGTCATTAAGAAATAATTAAACGATTGGCCTTCATTACATCTTCGATGCATAAACAATGCAGCATGATTCAAACGGTGACCCAAATAAAAGTAGCCGATGAAGAGAAAGTCATGCATCTTAGGTTACATAATCGATGCGAGCCTAAGGATTGCTCGAGGCGTTTCAATTATGTAACCAGTTCTCTTTATTATCATAAGGTTGTTGGTGATTTATTCGCAATCACCCGTTAAATAGCTGAGATAATTTAATTTACTGTTCATTGTCTACGATCTTCTTTCGTTGTTTAGTTGCTTTTGAAGTTTTTCAGTTTTAATTAATGATACGTAAATTTAAAATGCATATTATTAAAAAACATATAATTGTTAATTCCTTTATAAAAAATATTATTACATATCCTTTTAATTATCAAAACTAATTTGTATGTAAAAATATAATCTTCATATTTTCCTGCTTTTTTATCATATCGTTTGAGCGTTTGAGTCTTTTAGTAGTCAGTAGACCGCAGCTCAATGCTCATTCTTGGCCTGCCAATACAATGGCAGCAGTTTCTCATATTTTTTTTGTATTCATTTTTATTCGTCTATCGGATTTTCTTTCCTTATTCCAATTAAAACACCTATCGAGAATATAAAGTGATGATAATTCGTGTGAATCTATCAATACTAAAAAGTCATAGAACTGATTGTGTATTTAAGGTACACATTTGAGTTAATGGGACATTAACATAATTCAAATCAAGTCGTAATGATAGCAGTCATTATTCCACATTTAAGAAATTCTATTTAATAAGCACTAATTGCTGCATATTAGCAGGTCCGACAAACATTGTCATGTCACGTCGAAGATGTTATTCCGACCCAGAAGCTTGGTTGGATTATAATTCGTTCTTAATGCCGACCATGGATTTTTGATAAAGTCCTTCATACCTATAAATATAACTAATTAACTCAAAAGGTTTTGTGATCTTTGTAAACAATTTTGGCGGTGTGTGACCTTTGTGAACAATTGATGGTTATTTTAACCGAGCTTTGCTTAAGGAATATAATAGTATAAGGAAGGTTACGCTGGGGCTAGGGTTATTTAAAAAAAATTGTAATAAATCTATTCAGTAACATTTTTTTTCTTTCTCCTTCATAAGTCTTTAGTTTTTTTTTCATATATTAATAAAAAATTGAACAGGAATATGCAAAAAAAAAAATATTGAGAATATTCTTAAATTATAATTAATGGCTATTTCGAATTCACACTTTTTTATTATATTTTATCACATACTTGTTTATCCATTTTGTTTTATTGATGCCGTTCACGTTTTTGACAAATTATAACATACGTTCGAAGTTCTTTTTAACTTTATAAAGATTTAATAAAGCTATCTACGTTATACATAAGGAAATCATTTAAAAATTATTTTCCTTAGAGTTTCGTGTATCAAGATAAGTACTGTCAGTATATATGTTGGTTTAAACTCGGACTAGACGTTCTGAGCTTTTTACCGTATAATTTGGGAAGGCGTGATCAATAACAGCAATGCGGTCAGATCGTATAGGTCATCAGATAATATGATATCAGTTGATCATGTTATGGTACTCTATAACTGGATTTAACTTCAAGCTTACTCAATTACGTTAATCGGTGCGGTTATTGCATAAGAACTATGATGTATTTTATTACACAGTTCAAAGTTTATTTCGCGATAGAATCGTTTAAATCAGTGCAGTGAGTTTCTAATGAAGGTATAAATTTTAGTAAATTCCTTTTTATAACTAGGTGGCATTGTAGATTTTAACAAATGAAATTTGTTGAAAATCAAAGTTTAAAAAAAAAATCTAATTTAAGACAGCAAGCAAATTATTATTGAAAGGTTTTTTACAATACACTTATGAAAAATGGTTGTCACAATTTTATTTTATAACATAAAAACCTAAGGTATTCAATAATAAAATGTTGCTTTAATAACATACTTCTTATGGGATATTACGTATATGGTATGACTCTATACAAAAATGTAGATTCAGGAAACACTATGCTAACGTCAGCTTGCGGACGGCCCCACCTTAATATAAATGGCTTCCATGACAGGTTCGTTGGCATTTTCGGGTAACTCGGAATTAATTATATGAGTAACGTTAGAACGTTAAAGTAATTAAAAGGGTTAATTATTTAAAAGAAACCCATAATACGACAGATGTAAAGTTAATTAAAATTGTTTTTGTTAAATAAAATTATTTATTTTACAAGGAATAATGATATAGTCTATACCTACACAGATCGTCAACCGAATAGAAAAAACCATTTCTAAATTACAGAACAGTTATAAATGAAAAGCTTAGGTTATCTAGAGTTCAAGTTACAACCTGACGATAGTTAATGAGAACGTGACAGCATCCGGCCCTCTCATTGTATCGAGAAAGAGGCTGCATGATTATTTAGGTCATTTTAGTCGCCGGTATGATGTTAACAGTCTTGGATTACACATTATTATGTTTTACTTTTATCTAAAAACGAAATGTAGTAACATTTTATATAGTAGTTGTCAAGGTTGTACGCTAGATAATATTTTATTAGGAAATGTTTATGGACACGACACGATGCGTTTCGAATTGATTCTGTTATTTTATTGTTTCGATTGGACGAGGTTTTGTATGCCCACGATTTTTATTTATCTAGTTTTGAAACCTTTTGAGTAGTTGTTATTAAACCTCCATCCTGATAGTTCAAGACATTTTAAATAAATATTTTATGGAGAAAGTTACGATTTCGTGTAAATATAGCATATTATAATTATTATAATAAGAGCATACCGGACGATCAGCGGAACAAAATTCCTGCAGCATCCTTTTAAATGAATACAAAAAAATTATTAAAAAAACAATCTTTTTTTTTATTTTATGGCTTCATTAGCACTTGAATCGTGGAATATTTTGCCAGTGTAAACGTTTTTGTTTGCTGAATCTTCAGCATCTTAACCAACTGACGTTTGATCGTCTTTGACACATAGATAGTAAATCACTTTTGTGGATATAGAAAATTACTTTGTCGAAGTAATATCCAAAGAAATAAGTTTATTTTTCAATTTTTCTACGGAATTTCTCATATGAAACACTTTAATTCTAACTGTAAAGAATACATAAAACATGTGCTAAGATACGTGAAGCTAAATAAATGTACATGTCGTTATTAAATAATTCAATATTTTTACTCTTTGTAACGATCAAAGTTAAGTCAATCAGAAATATTAATCAACTATACAATACCATGAGGGTCGTTTGTTCTATTGTATGCTTAAACGAAAGCAATTTAATTTCAGCAAAACCCATGTGGTTCTAGGGATTAAACGATGTTTTATATTTGATTATGAATATATAATTAAGTATAATTTAGAGGAAAAATTATTTCCGTGATTATTCGACAAATAATATTAAGTTTATAAAGGGTTCGAGTTAATTATTACATATAATTTCAGGCAATAACTGCTAATTGATTTAAATTTAATTTAAAAATAATTGACATTGACACATGTAGTAACTTTTTTCCTGATAACCGTTATAATTTGGTACAAAGTCACATGACACAGAGGACAGATGGCGCTGTCGATTCTATATATTTTTTTATCACTTATTATTCGTTTCTCTTCCTACTCTGAAGTCCACACTTATGAAGGCACGGGGGAAAATTGTGTGCATGTATGACATGGCAATGTTTTTAAGATATTCTTGCTATTTGAATAATAACTTATCAATACATAAAAATGGAGATATCGAGAAAGCATTAGGCGAAATGGAAATACGTAAGGCTTTTTTCATAATTTATTAATTTAAAAAAGTTACATATTGGCTGTGTCGCAATGTCTAAATATATAATATCTTATTTGAATTAAATTGTTTCTAAATCGACATCTTGTGATATTATATGAAAAATTACCGTTCTTTTAAGTGACATCTAGTAGCTTTTATAATAAGTCACAGTGTTTTATACACTTGGCATACCCAAAAATTCTGTGCTTTTCCAATAGATGGCAGTATTTAACATCTTTTTTTATCAAGGATTGATTAGTAGGTATAAAAAAGATATAAGTAAGTTTTGAATTATTATATTAAGATGACAAAATAATCCTTAATTTTTTATACCATTAATTTCTTACCCTTTTAATTATTCCTTTCGCTCTTTTAATAAATTCGCTCCCACCTCAATTTGAGAAATTTATCCAGTTTATGAGATTTAAAATGAAATAAGAGTAATTTCACAATTCACCGGAGATGTTTCCTTTTAAATCTATTCTCGCTTTGTGATTTGTCCATTTATCACTACGTGAAATGGAAAGAATCACAAGCTCACTGACCCGTTGCATTTCCATTTACAGAACCTCCCTTATTTCTTTAGCTTGTTGATAAGGCTGGTAGAAATAACGGAAGTATTTTCAGTCTCGTAATAATTTTAATATAATCTAAATTATAACCAAAATTTTTCCTATCACGTTTTATCATTACGTGCTGTGCTATTGTTTCTGTGTTGTTTTCATTATAATACTATGCTAATGGAAGTGAAGTATGCAATTTCATAAAAGCATTAGTCGTTTTACTATAAAATTTTAATAAACATAACCTGAATGGAATTAAGTAATATTTTTAAGTGAAGTCACTTTTTAAATTTCAACGTAATGTCGATGGCTGCAATGGTGGCAACATACATTATAAATATTGGTTTGCCGTTATGATTATCTATTTTACATTTTATTGGTATACCTACTTCTGACATAACACCACAAAAATCTAACTAATTAAATTCTTTCTAAACCTTAGCTGAATGATGTAATTTCCTTAAAAGATATCTATTTTACTAGTCAATATTTGATATCATCCAAAAATATTTATTCAATTTTATTTATTTCCGTAATAAGATAAAGATATTCATAATATTCCTCTCCTTGTACTAAACAAGAAAATTACGGTAACCCATATAAATGAGTACTGCACCTAATTTCAATATTTAGTATGCCAAAAAAAAAAACAAAAAATAGTTTCGGATACCATCATCTACAGTTAGGGTTTTGCGTTGCGTCCCGCGGAGAAATTTTGGACTACAAACGAGCGTGGAGAAAATATTTCATTTGTCCCGTGAGCCGCCAAAGCCGCTTTTGATCCTCTTTATGAGCTCTCCATACTACCACTGGGCAATGAACGTCTCGAAAATGTGACATCTACTATAATAACAGTAAAGCCTCCTTTCACACATCTAGTTTCGTTGAGTTTTGTCAACAGTTTTGTTATTTATTTTGGGGTCTCATAAAATAGTTATTCGGATTGAAATAACGTTCTTTGAGCTCTCCATATACTTAAACTAATATGAAACAAATTTTGCAATAGAATTTAATAATTGTAATGTATTACAATTATTATCTGCTATTGACTATTGTTAGTTATTTATAATGAAAACTAAAATAATAAAGCCTTTAATAGAATTTTCATTAGTTTTTAGATATAAATAATGGTTATTGGTATTTAAGGTTTAAACTAATTCCCAAAACATGGTTATTTTATGAATGACTACACATGTATGTACGTCACGGTATCATACAAAGGCACTTAAGCCTTATTTTATTGAATTTCCATTAACTATTATTATTTTACCAAACAACGACTTATATTTCATTACGTATGTTTAAAAATTTGTTGTTAATTTATCAACCTACTTGATCTATACATATTTTTGCAGTTGACAATTTTCTTATTGAACAGTCAAAATCCTGATTGATTATCTCAGTATGAGAGTATGAGAGTTAGATATGAATAAGGGAAACCTCCTTAGCATATACTTCTACAATGTATATTTCTTTGAGACAATGTTATTGCATAAACTTTAATATTTTATTCCAGACAGTAAACATATTAAGTATTCTTAAGGTTGTATTCTATTACTTGATTAAAACTAAAGTAAAACAGATAAATTATATTGCTTTTTCATAAATACAAGAATTAAAACAAGCTTTTACAATACAAAATGTTTTCTCAGTAAAAATTTTTTCCTATTTTTTATTAGGTTTCAAAACGTTTTCGATCTATTAAAGTCACTATCTATGGAATTGTGTTTCAATAGAAAATAATGAAATCAGAATCATTGTTCGAAAAAATATAAGATAGTTTTAAAAAATAATTTTAAAATTTTGAACATTTAATATCACATGGTAGCCTTTACGCAGCTCCTTTTTAAAAATCATTCGACTGATTTTGTTATTTGCAGGAAAAATACCATTATCTTGTCTTTTAACATTTATTATATATAACTGTTACAAACTTTATCTAGCTGTTGAGGTTTAACTGAAATAAACTGACTAACATAAACCATGCAAAAAAAAAATGTGAAAATAATTTTGGTGTTACAAAAATATTTCATTTTTATTTCAATGTTTTCATAGATGTGCAATATATACATTATTGGGTTAGATATAATTATATATAAAATTACATTTGAGCCCTACAGTTAAAACATTTTGTAAATTTCATATCGTTAATTATTTTACTTCAAATATTACTGAAATTCCTTATATATTTTCTTTCTTTACTTAATTTACATTTGAAATTTGTCATCAAATAAATATATTCATTTCACGTGTTCACAAATTATTGAACATCAAATCTAATTAAGGAATCCATGACTATACTGTTCTGCCTGAATTACAAGAAGTTTATAAAATTAATTATAAAAATATATTAATTAAGTTTTGTTTATTTTATGTTTCAACGATTTATCCACAGTCATTTTGATTGAAATAAAATGCTTCTATTTCATATGGGTTGGATGAAAAGAACTGTGAATATAATCGTTTACCGTTTTGTAAAATGTTTTTAAACATTTTAAAAATGTATATTCCTAGCAGGCGAGATAATACGTCGCTTAATGGAGTGTCGCTGCTGCATTGAAAAACTAAAAGGCTTGCGTTATAGGATTTGTATGCGAAAATGATGTACTCTTAAAATTTTAATGTTTTGAATATACGAATTACAACACTTTCGAATATTTTTTGAAAAAGATACTTTTGGATTTGATCATAACCTTTACCATAAATTAGAAAAATTGTGAATCGTTGTTAGCGTTATATCGAATAATTTATCGTTGTATAAAGTTTCGGATTCAAGACCGATCTCACATTAAACTCGTAATTGTTATTGATTTGGATCTGTAATTACAAGTTGTGTTCCTTCCACTCATTAAGACTAAGATAAAATAGGGTCAGGGGCGGTAAATCTTTGAAGTCACTCTCAAACCGAACCACGATGCCTCTCGGGACCGCGTTGCTGTGCTCCTGTAATTAGGTACTTAATTACACACGTTAGATGTCACCTATAAAATTTATTATAATGTATATAATTTGTCTTAGTAGCAGCGTATTAATTAAATGACACTAATAATATTCGGATTACTACGCGTATTTTATTATTTTTAAAAACTACATACCTACTTCCTACGTTTCGTTTACTTTGCAGCAACCGCGATCAAGGGCAGACTAGATGTCGCGATCATCATGTAGTTAATAACCAATTTTTTTAAAATAATACTAGCTTTTAATGGAGATTGAACCAATTGTTTTGACGGAGAGATTTGACAATAATATTTTACAGGTCACAACTCGGACTGTATGTCCCCTAAAAATATATTCTGCTTGGAATACGGTAACCCATAATTGTTTAATATTTATAAATATTTATTGTTAAAAATTTCATAAGTTAATTTCGATTTTAGTTCTAGACGGCGAACGAGCAGACGTTGGTGATGAGTCGTCGCCATCTCCAATGAATATTTGCAAGACGAGGGTAGCAAGTACTTTGTCGGTCTTGAAGGTCGGGAAGGTGCATGTGAATATGTATTGTAGTTCTTTAAAAAAAACCTGGGAAAGAGGGCCATTCGGCATCCTGCATTTGAGTGATAAGAATGTTCACGACACAGGTAAAGTCTTTTCATGTAAGTGATTTCGATGATGTGGATGCCATACTACCTTAAGGCGGTGAGTGCGATGATAACATTATCACTTAGGCACTATGTCAAACAATCCTTCAGATGTATGACGTCAAGTGGAGGAAGTTGGGATAGCGGGTCAACGGCCCAGAGGTAAGAGCAATTCTTCATGTGGGTATGAACCTGTGCTTCGTATAATAAAAGCATGTAATGCAGTGTAAATTATTGCTTGTTATAATCTATACCTTGATGTTTTCCGGGGCTAATTTAGCTTTATTATCTAAATGGGGTCTAAAATCTACATGATTTTTTTAATGTGGTAAACACACAGACTTGCTTCTTCGGGGGATTGAACTGAAAAAGATTGAGTTTCCCCTATTTACTCAATATTCTTGGAGGTTTCAGTTTTGCATTATACACTCTTCCCCTTCTTCTGAAGAGATAATTGCCTGACCGGTGTATAGACATTACTCGTAGTTTCACTCGCATAGTAACGTATTTTGCTGGTTGCCACATGTCGTTTATATGAAGGATAAATGGATAAAACGGGCACCGAATCTTAGGTTATACCAGCTTTAAGAGGCATGAGTTCCGAGTATAATACGTACACTACGAACTTAGTCTACATAGAAGAATGGAGTTCATCCTGCACAATCGTTGAGGTAGTCCGTAAAAAGTCAACTTCGATAGATGAACTTTGTGTTCAGTCTGATGGAAGGCCTTTGCAATATCCAATTAGATATGGTAAAGGAAACTCAGCCCTTTACAGTTGAATATAGATAACTGAAAAGCTGGACAGTGATGATTTGCTTAATATCTTGCGACACTAAAAAGGTAATCGCGACAGGCCTGAAGTTGGATAAAACTGTCAGGTAACCCCGCCTGGTAACAGGGTGAACATTAAGTAACTTCCACGAAGATGTAAATATTCTTGAAGTATAGAAGAGTAAGAATAGCGAACGAAATCGGGCACAGTACTTCAGATTTAATTAGGCCCCTAGACTTCTTAAAATCTATAAAATTTAAAGCTTTGCGTATGGTACTTTGTTTATAAGGCACAATGCATGATACTCTGGTGTTTTGTAGTATTTTTCCTTGCCTTTCAGAGTTGAATTCAACACAAAGAAAGAGCAAAGTTTTTCGGCTTGCTCCATTTCTTTCAAACCGTCATTTCTGTGTAGGAGTATTGAAGAGGTCTTACAGAAGTTTACTTCTACAGCTTTGGAAAAGGATTAAAAAGAAAGGGTTCCTGGAAAATGATTCAGGCGCCTCCTGCTAATCCTATGGACATGTTTTCACTTTGATCTGATAAAGCTTTCCTTGCAGCAATTGTTTTTTTGGAATTAAATTTTTTTGGGCATCGGGTACCTTTGAATCCTTCTCGTTTGATGAAATAACCCAAGTTTGATATTTAAGTTGTTTTGAGCCTGGTTATAAGGTTCGTATCAAACCGTACTTGCAAATTGCCAGCAAAACGGAAAACAGTGCAGGAAATGCAACATGTCATTCTCTGCAGGTTAGTATCTACATATCTGCGATGGATTATGCCGAAACCAAAGATCTCCCGACGAAAAGCATAGCTGCCTCTAGATTTATATAATTATGTCATTTAATATCAATCCGCTGACTTATAGAACCAGACTCTACGTCTCCCAGAAAGGTGGGCAGATTGGAGCAAAATGAGAGTATACTCCTCAACAACAGGGTTTCTGATACAAATAGAGGTAAACCATACGCCAGAAAAAATATTTCTGTAAGGACAACAGGGGGAATCTTTTCTTGGATTGGATTTATTATGTTTATTATTTGAGAATCATGGGGGTTATACAGCTTTTACTCCTTTGTTATGCAACTTAATGAGAGAAAAATCAGGTACCCCGGTAATACCTATACCGTACTTACATAATACAGTGGCGATTTCTGTATATCACTATTGTCATAAGATTTTACAATATTTTGAAGTTATCTTCGTTTATTTGCAGCAAATAATGATATATGACATATATTTTATTCTACTCAAATTCTTCTAGTCATAATGTTTATACATAGGGCATTTATTACTTTTATTTGTTTTCGAATGTCATGCAATACATATTTTGTTTAATGTTTAAAGGGTTCTGTCTAATCAATGAATGCATTAACGAGATATGTATTGTATATATAGTGAAAAGTAATAAGATTATTTTCATCCCATGTTATAATCATGAAATATCAGTTTTATAATCTTTATTAGCTCCAGTGCAAAAAGTAAATTTTATTTGGAGATGTCTGTCGGGAAAGATAACACTGGAAATGTCAATGTCAGGATGTCTGTTCCATTTTAGGAGACCGAAATTTAGCGCAGAGATTACAAGGGTCTCAGATAAGCTGCATGGCTGTAAGCATTTTATACATTTAACATTGGCAACAGTGAATTCAGAAATGAGATTTGGACTGCAAAGAAGCTCAATACTTAAACTTCTACGAACCCTTTCTGTATTAATAATTTATGACAAATTATTGTTCACGCACAGACCACACACATTTTTGAATAAATGATACATAAAAAAAGAAAAAGAAAACAATGCAATGTGTTATATTGCTGCGGAGTTGCCATTGGACTTAAATCAATCGAGGTCAAGAGAAGTTAATCTTTGAGTCACTCTGAAATCGAAGCCCTAGTCCTCTCTCGGGACCAATCTGTAGTAATGAAGTAGTTCCAGGTAAGTACTCGATATTGCGTCGCCGATAAACTTTTATTACTGGCAAGTATTTGCTTCACAGGAGTTATCTTTAATAAACTTTAAAGATAGATTTTAATAAGCCTATAAATAAATAATTATGTAATAGTTGTTGAATATATTGAAAATACGAAATCAAAGTTTTATTAAGGTGAAGATAAGTAGTTTTTATTCTTAGTTAACTTAGTAAATTTATTAGAAAACAAGATTGCCATAAGAATTTTTTCGCTCCATCAAAAATTTATTTACTAAAAATTGTAGATGGTAAGTGAATAGAAAGAATAATTAAGTTTTGTATAAGTACAGGACTATTACTTTTAAAAAAAGATTTTTTTATTTAAAACATAGTTATTACATATATGCAGATATATTAAATGATAGTTAATCTTCGCAGCCTCTCCTGAGGTAATGTTCAACCCGAAACAACCCGCAACCCCTTTAATTAAGAAGCTCGCAGCAATCAAATCTGATATTATCTCGCCCGCAAACTTCAATTACAAGTAAAACTATCTGTTACATAGAACAGTGACTACTAGCAGATTCCAATCTAACAAATATGCTTAATTTATTAGCGTTTAAGGTGATTATAACATTTTATTTCTTATTCATGACCTTTTAAATCCATTTTAATATATGGAAATCTACTTTGATCGTTTGGTTGCTTACAAGTAAGCTTGTGTTTGATTAATTTTGAGAATCTACGACTTTAAAATTTATTTTGTAGGCTTCCAAAGAATATTTATGAGGTACCAATATTAAATAAGTAATACAGATTTTGTTAAACATTTATTAAATCCTATCGTAATAAATTATATGATATATTTTTAAGTAGTACTTTTTATCAAAACAGCATAAAATAAATGATCCTTTTCTAGTTAAGGGAAACAGAAAGAATATGAAGAAAAATTTATTGATTGACTTAAATCAAAACTTACAATCCATGGAATATCAGGATTTGTTGCGAACCGGAAGCCATTTTTATTGTGCTTGATATACTAATCACTAAATTATGTTAAATTTTATTTTACAGGGAAGATTAGAATTCCATTGTTTTCGCAGCTTTGTACTAAAACACAGATGATCCCTATTTTCTCTGTGGTGACTACATTGTTCTATCAAGGAGCTTAGTTAAAATCAAATGACCGTATCATGGATATTTTCCTTTTGTATAATATTACCAATCTTATTCATTCTAGTTTCAAGAATCTTAACAAATTTAGTACAGTGGAGAAAAGATGTCTTAAATCATCTGTTGGGACGTATAACTTCAACATTACACCGAATTAAAATTCGTAATTTTTGTTTTTTTTAATAAACCTGAAGCTGTAATACATGACTGATGAATGAGCCTTGTGTTTCTTAAGTGAATGATCGTATTTATTCATTTCTTTTTATACAAATGCAATATGTATGTGCATTTATATCTATTCTTACAACCTGTCAATAATACTTCCTTTTTTTCGGTAAGAATATCAAAATAAATTTTATAATTCTACAATAAAGTGATAATTACACGAATACCTCTTGTGTTACAGTTACGTAAGGGATTTCAGTAGTCAATACTATAATACAAAATAACAAAATAATATTTAAAGTAACTGCAAATATAGAACACTAAAACATTGATGTAACTCTCATGTTTACCTAAGGGACATCCCTACTTTGTAATTAAGCAACTCAGAGCAATCAAATCTGACATTATCTTTTTCTCTTACGATAATAACGAGGAACACTATCACATTATAACACACAGACAATGTATTTGTTTTTAAGTAGAATTACAGTTTGTGGCAAACATTACATTTTAATCCCTTTTTAACTCATCATAAAATGTTTATATCTGGTTTGGATCTCAAATCATTTTTGCTGCTTTCATTAAAATTTATTAAGGTCTTTTTGACGTAACTTTTAATGGTATGCCTTTTTCGTGAATTTCTGTTTTATATGAATGATTTTCTTCATTTCGAATAATAAGTTTTCGTTCACAGGTAACAAGTTCAGGTATTAAATACTCCCATTTATATTGTTATATCGACATCATACAATTTTTAAATCATTTTCTCTTTCTCTTATTTTAAAATATAATTAACACCTATAATATCAAATATAGATTTAAAAAATAATAATAATAAAGGGTGTTCTTTTACCTTTATTTTCTATCCCATTAGGTATATGTATTAATATGCATGTGCATACATACATATAGTAAGTATACACTTATTTGGTACTTTTGAAATGATCATTTTAAATCAAAATATCTAAATAAAAATCACACTGTCACTTTTATTAAACTTCAGTTTGTAAATTCTGAACGCCAAAATGCAAAATTACCAGTACAATATAAGAATGCGTTGCCTCTAATCATGTTTATTTAGAAAGTTAATGTTACAGACAGATGGCTATGGTATATAATTGTATGCTGTATAAAATGTATTTATTAAGTCGTTATATATAAAGTTATTGTTGTTCAATTTAGATTGTATTAATTATCCCCATATATAGGTTTATTGCAATAGTAATAAGTAAACCTAAAGTTGTATCAATATATTTAGTATATAAAAATATTCAACTAGTAATATAATCCACAATGTATGAATAATTCCAAGATTTCTCTAATCAGATTATCTACAGAGAAACCTTTTAGAAGGATATTAAGGCAATGATCATTTAGGGTCTCACAAGATTCCAACTAAGCTTCTTTGAGCGGACGATGTCAACACCAAAAGGGATATAGGGCTCACTGGTTTGAGGTCAAAGCTAACAGAGCGGCTTTCTCCTTACCTGCCTTTTTGAAATGGGTCACAATATGGATATTAAATTTGTAAATTTATTTTGCTCTTTCAAGAAAATGTAATACGTATAAGTGGGATATTTATTTTTATGAGAATAGTTTTTCCTAGTTTAATTATCTATTTTTTTTTGTTTGCGGTTCACAACAAGGCAAGTTCCATGAAACTACGATAGTACTTAAATATATATTACGATAAGATAATAATTTTTAAACTTAAAACTTTTGTCAAAGACTACATAATTTAATCGATGTTAGACTAGCAATGCCAACAATTTTTTTTGAGGTATGAGAATTTTTCTGGTTCATACGTGTAGATATTTATTCAGCGAAATCAGTAATCATAAAGGGCATTATAATTAAAATTAAACGCTATATGCCAGACATTTATTTAATTTTATTTTAAATAAAAGGATATTAAACCAATTAATCAATAGAGAAAATTACTTTTAAATTCCACTTTCAAAGATTCAAAACAGAGATTCTGGACTGTCAAGATAATACTTAAATTATAGCTTATGCATATAGTTATGTATACTTGAATATGCGTTTTTCATTGCATTAAATGGAAAATAAAATGACATAAACCACATTTTTTTCATTTATTGAGTTACTAGGTTTTGCCCGCGACTCCGTTTGCGTGGAAATCAGAGTTGTTCTCTGCCATTACGGTAAATAAACCCGAACTATACTTCATGGTTCCACCCGTGTACTTTCGGGATCGGGGTCCGTGTAATCCCTTTTTAAAAATGCGCGTAATAATTAACATATCGCAGTTTTCATAAGTTTTACCCTATTATTATTTAACATTAAAATGAAATATAAAAAGTATAACAAAATGATAGTGCTATAGATATTTATATTTGTTTACTGTTATTATGAAGGTATTCGTAAGTACCACCTTTGGTAAATAGATGTCATGAATTGTTCAATATAAAAAAATTCAAACTTTCAACCGTTTTTGAGCCCTTAGGGATAAAATTGAAAAAAACTTGAATCACATCTTTGTAGGTTTTTGTTTTAATTTGTTACCAATTTTCATAGCTTTATCTTTAATATGATGGTTTTTCATACAAACCTACATTCTTCTTTTACCAATTTTGGGGAACGTATTTCCAAAAAAATTTAGTGCTCAATTACAGTATAAAAGAGACATAGGTGCCAATTTTCAAGGCTCTAACGCCAGTAGTTTAGGCTTTATGTTGATATATAAGTCAGTCAGTCAATCAGTCAGTTATCCATATATATATAGATAATACATTATTGTCGTAAAATATTTTTCATACAAATGTTAATTTGATATTATATAATTAAACCTTGATTTCTATTTAAACAGAACGTAGAGAAAAAAATTCTTACTTCGGCTATCGACCGACCATCTAACAGACTTTCGAATACATATATTCACATGTTTTGATTAACATTTAATTCAAACACTGACTCATACTACATATGATTGTTGTTATATATTACATTGCTCATATAGTTGCTGAAAAGTAACCGAAGCGTCGGGATTATGTAGTTTTAAAATAATAAAAATTCGCGTAGTAAATCGGAAAACATACTAGTTTTATTTAAATGACTCGCGAAAGTCTTAGATGTCATTATAAGTTTCACTTTATAAAATTTTTAAGAATACTTTTTCAATTTTTTTACCTACTATTGAATTCAAGATTATTAGGAAAATACAAAAATATAAATCACA
This sequence comes from Danaus plexippus, assembly GCF_018135715.1. Lineage (NCBI taxonomy): Eukaryota > Metazoa > Arthropoda > Insecta > Lepidoptera > Nymphalidae > Danaus > Danaus plexippus. The sequence goes on along the minus strand of NC_083540.1, from coordinate 5,953,121 downwards.
AATCTTTAGGTATGTTGTCAAAGTATTAATTTTGGCTTGCTGCATTTATAGACCTATAATCGTTAAGGTCACCGTGTATCTTTCAGATTATATTTTTTAGGTGCATGTATTTTAAAAATATTTAATTCGACTAAAAAAAGTGAAAAGCTAAACCTTCGGCCTTAACATTTACCTTAAGGATTAAATTGTCCCTTCATCATATAATTGTGTTTTATTTCTTTACAACAAAAATGCTAATATGTTTATGTTGTTAAACAAACAAGATTATTAAAAAACACAATTTCAATAAATCCAAAATAAAACCTTACTAGATTGTTGTACTTATTAGGAGACACTTGGTACGATCTGCGCCCTTCACGACCCTTATCAAGTCTCAACGTATTATGGAGTAATTAACCATATTTATTCTAAAGGAATGTATTTTTTTTTTATTATGATGTTAAAACTTTTTTTTGTACTATAAATCATAATGTCACATCTGTTTCAATAAAGAGCTGGCTTAAATATTTTTATCATGCACGGTTTCTGTTATATTTTTTCGGTTAAAAGCCAGAGCATCTGAAACCGACATATTTCTTTTTTAACAAAATACACTGATCCTCCATTTCCTAAAACAAGAGATGTTTTAAATTTCTGGACGAGGTGAGCAAGCTTTTCTAGCGAGTGATCGCGGTTCGCCCCATTAACAGTATGGATTCGGGCCTGCATGATGTACAATGTAGTTTCCCGAAGGGCTGATCGACAAATTGCGCTTGTGAAGGAGCTTGCTGAGGAGGCAATCTCTGGTGAAGTACTGTTGGCGGTCTCCTCAGACTTTTCAAATGCCTTCAGTACTTTACCATGGAATACTATCAAAGTGGCCTTGCATTACCACCATGTTCCGTGATATATATGTGATGTAATGGTCGACTACTTTGGGCTTGAGGTAACTTATCTAACTACGGACGGGAGGTGGCATAGAAGAGCAACGTTCTGCGGTGTTCCATAGGGCTCTGTCCTAGGACATCTAATGTGGAACATCGAATACCATTGGGTGTTGTGGGGATTTACACTCAGCGGCGTGACCGTAACTTGCTACACTGATGACACATTCGTGATGACATATGGTTCAAATCACAGCGAGGCTAAAATCCTCGCCACGGGTGGAGCAGTTGCTGTATCGGATACGGGTTTTGGGGCTTCATAAAATCGAGTTAAATCTTTTCTATATGCCTCCTAATCAGTCCCAATCGGATAAGAAGATTGTTGTCGATGGCGGCATGACTTTCTCTGAAGGATTTCAATTACGCTGACGGCCAATGTTGTGGCCGCCCACTGCAAAAAGTTAACACAAGGCGGGTTGCATGCTAAAAATATGAAAGAAAGGTTCTACCACACAGATGTGAAATTATGATTAACAAAATAAAAAAAATGTGTAACATAATAATAAAAAAAAAAAAAATCTTTTGGAAAATATATTGAATTACTCCAAAATACGTTAAGACTTGACGAGGGTCGTTAAGAACGCAAGTCGTACCAAGTGTGTCCTTAGAAGTAAAATAATCTAGAAAGGTATTATTTTGGATTAATTGAAATTGTCTTGAATATAATAATCTTGCTTTTCTTTACAATATAACCGGATTAGCATTTTATTGTAAAAAAATAAAACAACATATGCTTAAGCGACAACTCAAACCGTGAAGGTGAATATTAAGACTGAAAGTTTCTCCACTTTTTCTTGTACAACTACCGCATATAAAATTCAAATATTTTTTTTGTCCATGCATTAGAAAAATAATTGCGGAATAATAGTGACCTTAATAACAGTAGGCCCATAAGTAAAAATATACAAAATCTCTTTGCAAATTTGCTATTAAAAATAAGGAGGTGTTAAATTTATAATAAACATTAACTACATCATGCCATGACGTTTATATTTATTGAAAATTTACTTCATGACTTAAGAACTGTGGTGTAAGTATCATATTGTAATCATAAGCTCTGTACGTCCTTTAAGTATTTAAATTATATATCACCTGGGACCAACAATTTACTTTACCATACTCGTATTTTATTTGAGCTTACATACAATTGAGATGTATCTTAAAATTGTTGAAGAGGGGCTGTTCGTTAATTAGGTAAGCAAAGTGGCCCCGTTAATGGTCAAGTCACGTATTTCTAAATGAGGAAAAGAAATTTTATTGCTAGTCCCTTAGAGACGAAGAGATGGAGCGGAATTAATTTATAAGTAAGAAATGAAATGTTTTTTACTCGAAGTACGAGAGCTGTTACGAATTTGTATAGAAATAGACGTGTATAGCATGACATCCCGTCTCGTGCGTCTCTTGCCTCACTTCTTGTGTTTTTATCAACTCAGCTAATTTCTAAATAGGAATTAATCATATGACCCATAAAAAACACTCAAATTATGAATATTAGCCCCACAATATAAAATTTAAAATTATTTGTAATATGTCAATTATTATGTCGTGTTATATTTAGCTTGTCAAATATCTCCCTTCTGCTTTTTTGCTCTTTATTTAATGCTTTATAAAAAGTGTTACTGTGTCCGGATTTAATTAAAATATGCGCTGTTTTGTTCGATAATCTGTTTTCATCTAGATGGCAATTTCATAATACCCCTCTCGTAGAAGCCCCTCCTTATTTGCGAAGAACTCGGACAGCCACTTTTCACAAGCCTCTTTTGAGTTCAACATTACACCACGAAGGGCGTTCGCCATGGACAGAAGCAGGTGGTAATCACATGGCGCTATGTCTGAGCTATATATACGGTGGATGCAATAAAACTTCCCATCCGAGCTCCCGAGTATCTTCTGACGAGTTATTAACGAAGTGTGTGGTCTGGCGTTGTCCTGGTGGAACTCTACACCCTTCCTATTGGCCAATTCTGGACGATTTTGGTCGATCGCTTGCTTACAGCGGTTCAGTTGTTCGCAATGGATTATAGATTTATGCGTCTGGCCACGTGGGAGCAGTTCACAGTAGATGATTCCCTTCTAATCCCACCAAACCCACAGCAAAACCTTCCTGGCCGTCAATCCCGGCTTGGCCACTGTTAAGGACGATTCAGCGGTCCTCGACCACGACTGTTTTCGCTTGATAGTCTCGTATGTGATCCATTTTTTGTCACCAGTTACAATCCGCTTCATAAATGGGTCGAGTTCGTTCATTTTCAGCAGCATATCGCAGGCGCTGAGTCGATCCATAAGATTTTTTGCGTTAAATCATGCGGCACCCAAACATCAATCTTTTTTTTGTATCCAGCCTTCTGCAGATGGTTTAAATTGGTTTGATGACTAACTCCCATCTTCAGGATGATATCACAAAATGCCACATGCCGGTCCATGGTTCCACGTCTATATCTGTTGAACGCAATATCCAAACTATTAATGCATAGCGTCATTTTATAGGTTATTTCAAGACCTGTCAAATGATATATAGTATTGCTAGATACGAGCTCAGTAGCGCTTTGTACATAGCCGCGAAATTCAAAAGAGAAAAGGCGGAAGGGAGATACTTGACAACCTATTATTATTGTGTCACGTATAAATAATTATTATCACTTTCTGCATTGTAAATTATTCTATTTCTCCCAAAAAAAGGATTGAATTTAATAGGTGCGCCAAATAGTTAATTTTAGCAAATGGTTTTTTCTGTAAATCGGGGAAGCTAATACAAAAAAAAACCTGTTTTATGCCCAAATTAGTTTGGATGATAAGTTAATATCGTTACAGTCAACATTCGGACGCGCAGGTAATTTCACTGATTTGTTCGTCGGCAGAACTAAAAGAAAATTAAGGGCCTCTCTAACTAACAGAGATATGTGAACCTATAATTTTGTATTCCAGATTTACATAAGCATCTAACCGATCGCCTATTTACGAATGCAATTTGAAAAGGCTTTCCTTGAGCTCTTGTATACTAAAATATATACCTCTACCGGTTGAAAATAGATCGGGAGGTAGACCCCCATTAGTTCTTCCTTCTAATTACTCTCATTACTCTCTTATTCTCTCTCACTCACAGGCAGGAGGATTTGTTTTGGACTATTCCATTACACAGAGCGTTCACCAACTCGTGACATGATCTAGAAACTGGTCTTGCGGGAGGTAGGTTACCCATCGGTTCAGTGTAATCATTTTGTGATATCAAATGGGTACAACGATGTGAAAAGAAGAGGTTAAAAATAATACCCACTAAGTAAATTAGTGGTTCTTAAATTAATAAACAGTCTTTCTTAAGAAAAAAATAAAATACAACAAGACGGTATAAAATAAACGCAGTGTACAGGTGTGTATATATCATTAAATTTAACTTTACATACCTACTACTCTTGTTAATATTAAATTTGTTTTTTCTACGATTTCTAATCATACGACATGTACCTCCTTTTTTTAACGCTGTTAACTTTTTTTAAAGTAAGCCAGAAAGCGAAATATCCCTTTTCTCCGACCAAAGTGGGAAGTCGGAGGTGTAACCCTAGGATATGCTGGACCTACCCGCTTAACCCTAACGGTAACTCTAATCGCCTTAGCAGATCTCCACAGGGTCGCTTGCGCATTCGAAATTTATTTGCATATGTATCTCCTGCAAAATCGTTGGTTAAATACCTGGTATAAATTAAAACTTTATTTGAACCTGAATTCTTCATTTTCTATTTTAATTTTGGTAATTATGTCAACAGACTATTATAAACAAAAATACATAATTACTACATAAGTACATACACCATATACTAAAATCATGACGACTTTAAAAAAGTCTATGATTTTTTTTATTTTGAACATACTAAGATATGCAATTAAATGAAATTTGACTTAAATCTAAATAGCTTAATTTCAAACATCAATGCTTTAAACACAGCTCGTCGTGGAATCCAATGTTAGCTGAAATAGTTATTTTAATGCCAGTTAAATGATAGTTTAGAACTAAATCTTTTCTAAGTGAATAAAATTTCTTCTCTTTAAAAAAATCAATGTTTTTGATAATTTTTACAAAATATATTGAACATCTTCAAATAGGTGAAATTATATATGTCGGAGAAGGACGCACTTTGTCGTTTTTTAAAAGGGGGACGTCAGCATAACTGACTTTGACTTTATTCTTGACTGTCGTCGGGCTCTAAGGCTATTAAAGATAACCCCATAGCCGGTTTGACGACCACCTTACTTCGAAGACGGCTGCAACGGCTCAAGCGAGATTCCCAGTAATCTTTTTTTTAGTTTCGTTTTGTCTATTGCTGTTAGCCGGAGCGACGTGTATGAAGCGGGACCTCGTCTTCGCCGGCGAAGGCGGTTTATGTAGGTGTGGTTTTGAGTCATGGGGATCATTGTGTCAGTGTTGTCGGTTGTCCCAGTAATCTGTACTCTCGTCTCATTTATACCAACTGACACTCATTGTTACACTACACTTGCACAGGTGGTTATGCTGGCGACACCTGATAATTTCAACTACCCTCAATTAATAATTATTCAAATAATAAGCATTGCGCCGATATATAACATACAACATTGTCATCAAATTATGAACTTGTATAACAACTCAATTAATTAAGAAAAATGTAGTTAAAATGAATTTGTTTTATTTATTTAGTATTAAAATCAAATAAACATACTTGAATTATATAAATTGTAATTAATATAATAATTTTTCTCCATTTTCGTCAACAAGTCAGTTTTTTCACAAGCTGGATCACATTAAATTAAATAAACATTGCTTTCCTTCTATAAATACAAAGAAACCGTGCTTAATTTTGTTTATTTAACTTACTAAAGTACAATGGTAAAACAAATTTCGATGTATTTAATTCTGTTTGGGTTGAGAGGTAATTTAAAATTATTTTACATGTATCGAAATAATATTTATTTGACGATGAGGCATCATCCAAAATATACAGTGTATCCGATTCTGCAATAATTTACTGCTTATATTTCTTACTGATTTATATCTTTTTAGTTATTTATAATATATATTGTTAACGAAATAAAAGATAATTAAACTGAAATAAAGTATTTTTTAAAAATATACTATCTCAATCATTTAATTCACTTGTTGGAAGAAGCAAAATAATTTAACAATTTTTATTTCTCTATTATATCAACTATAAATAATTTGATATTGATGTTAGGATTGGCCATTGTTAAACTGGGCTTAAATCTCGGTATTTCTAATACCAATTAGATGTTGGCTTGGTCGTTCGTTCGTTACAAACAATAGCTGGAAGATCAGCTCAATATGATTACGTGGTATCGGATATCGGTAACTATTTAACATCAAGTGGGTTATCCACACAGTTAAAGCTTATATAAAAATAGTTTGAATAGAGTGCTTATTAGGTATTTTAATTTTTTTTTTTATATTTTGTTCTCTATCAATAAGTTATTTTACATTTAGGAATCGTTGCAATTTTTTCCTGACTACTTAATATTAATAAAAGCATCAAACGAAATAAAATAGTTGTCAGATTTGGTTTTAAATGAAACTAAGTTATTCGGATACTACGTTTTTATATTATTTTGTATCGATATAATCCCGACTTTTCGGTTCCTATACAGTTCACAGAACCTTATTAACGGGTAGATGAGATGATACTTTCATAATAATAAAAAACCCTTAGTATCCGAAAAACTTAGTGTCATTTAAATATATACCCACGAAAATCTTAGAGATCTGATTTTATTAAATGATGTTTAAATAACTACTTTTCTTTAATTTTTCTTTTTTTCAATTGATTTTTAAATTAATTTTATTATAATTCCAGGCTATTCATTAAGAATAAATTATATACGGATTTCTGTCATAGGTTCTTGCTCTTTTCTTAATTAAACAATTATATCATCCGTATCTCCTTAGATAACTGTAAGCAGTGTTTAATTGCTGTGTCTCATATCTAGCTTTACTTTTGATTCGGTTCAACGTTCTCGAGATATCAAGTTAAGTTTTTTTCATTCGGCGTTCTTGATTGCATGTTGTTTACTTTGAGCGTGTCTTTTTTTAAGCAATGTGGATTTTTCCCCAAAAAATATCTTCCATTGTTCTTATGCATGCTATTCCACGACTCTTGGTAGAAACAACACATTAATTCTTCGTGTTCTGTTTGTATAAACTTCTTCTTCAAATCTCTAATAGCATAGTCACAAACCCTCTCTTGAACGTTTTATTTAACATTATCTGATTCCGAAGTTTCTTTTAAGTGAGTTGTTTTAGTTTCTATAGTCTATTTTTTGTAATGTAATGATAGTTTTCTTTTGTTAATTTAGAAGTCAACATGGATATACTTTTATACTTTAATGTTTATTAGCAACTGGTTCTGGGATATATATAAATAGCCTTCTCATATTTTTTTCGGAATTTGTACCACTTACAGTATAGAATTTGGTTCTAGAAGTTTAAATCTGAGTCAATTATGGGTGTTATTGACAATGACGAATAATTTGTAAGCAAATTAAAAAATCACAAATGACATACGTGTGTATTAATAAAAAAGTTAACGTTTTTTCCTCTGTTCGTATTAAAATTTAAAATTTATGAGCTAAATACGTTTCAGTAGTATACATTTCACACTAAAACTCATAAGATTACTAAGAAATATATGTGAGACTTGTAAAAAAAAATTTTAGAAAAATCGAACTTTACTATTTATATACTATTGAAATCTTCAATCCTGAAAATCCAATTACTTGAGGATTCCTTTCATGGATTGTTGGCTCTAACAAAGTTTCGTCATGCAAGCATTTTTGAAATTTTGTGAGTTTCTTAAATGAAAGGAGAAAAAAGAGATCTTAACTCTATATTAACTTCGACTAAATAAATATCTTAGTATCTTAGATGAAAAAAATATAAATATATTACATTCCAAAATATGCGAAGACAATTTAAGGCACTGAATATTATTTACGATTTTCTTTGTAGTGGTGAAGATAATTCTATTATAAATAAATAAATAAATACACATACAGATACATACACGGACAAAACTTAGATGCTTTATAATATATATACTCATGAAGTCCTAAGCAGTATATTTAATATTGTATATATTTATTTTCATATTATGGACAGTAGTTGACTAACATCCTACGAATAGAAGGCAGACATGTGGCCTTGATGATAAACACGCGTTCTTAGGAAGATTATAAAATATATATAATATTCAAAATATCCAAATTAATTTTATCAGGAAAAACAGACCCAGATAAACTGTTCCAATACCTTTTCGTGTGACTATGAGAACGGAGGAAGTCTATCGCTTTATTCATGATGCGAGGATAATCTATTAAAGACGGATTGAGGCTTGCCGTGCATCTAAGTTTCTGCTGGTAAAAAGGTGGTAGAAGAATTATGTTCTGCCATTACTATAAAAAACTCTAAAGTGTAACCCCGAGACGCTGCCTATTTAATTCCAATTCTCTAGGTGTACTGGATGTTTTAACCAAATTACAACAGTACCTGACCCACAGTCAGACAGATGACACGAGGATCTTGTAACCTCTTCTTTGCACTTTTATCAGTTTTCATCAAAATAGATATCGGATCACTAGACCACACGACAGCACCGTGCGGCGGTCGGACTCGCTTTCAGAAGTTGCGCTGATATATATAAAACAAAAAGAAATCATAACATGTTGAAAATGCGTTATCAAACTATTATTAAATATAAAAAATCCGAAATTAGAAAAAAAATATTTTTAAGTTTTAACAGTTATTTAGTATTTTTTTCAAATATTTTCTAATTAAACTGTTTCTATTGGACAAAATATTATCTGCCATTAATAAAAAAACAACATATTTTTCTCAATTATTTAAAGATACATACACATGTAATATTTGTGTATAAAGAAATGTATGTAAGATACGTGTATGTATGAAAATACAGCAATTATTCATTTTAGCAAAAAGAATAGATTGTTTTTTAATAAAACAAAATGTTACGTATTGAAAACGTATTGGTCAATCAAAATCTATTCACCTATTGAAAAACAATCCTTTTTGTATTTTTTATTGGTTACAAGTAGAACGAAACCAACTATACATAACGTTTAGCCTTTCGAAAAATAACATTAGATGGTAAAAATTATATTAATAATATTGTTATATTTTTACATACATATTTCTTAATATTTTTCAATCTTCTGTCTGTATAGTATTTTATATGTACTTAATTTTTATCATTTTATTGCTCTTGATGCACCTGATATTAAAATAAAATCTTAAATATTTTTAAATCTGTCATTCATATTAATAACTTTTAGTATTTCGCATTAAGCGTCCAACGAATTTCACATTAAAAATGTTTCTCTGGGAAACTCACTTAGACTTGCAACGCTTAAGTAAAGACACTCCATTAACCAACATATTATCTCGCTTGCTGTCCGCATTCTTTTTAAAATATATGGTATTAATGAACATAATTATATTAATATTTTTTTTAATTTAACTTTTTAAATAATGAAAAAATATTCTGGGTCTAGTCTCATTTTTTTTCCAAATACCAGTTTCCATTTCTTTATAGTTTTGGATGGCTGGAAAACATTAAGCTAGTGTGTTTTTTTATGATATTTATTATATACCGGATGATATTTATTATATACCGTCAAGACATTTTTGTCTTTCGACTACATTAGTACGAAAAAGTTTTTAATATAATAATATCGTAAACAGTAATCTAGTTTACAGAGAATATTGATACATAAATTTGAAGTTTAAGTTCTCATATCTTAAAGTATTTATATATCTGCCTGCACCAATGTAGATAAGTGACTTAAAAATATTTATATATATATAAATATATTAGATCGATTTAATGGTAAGGTTCACACATTTTTGAATTAGACTCCTGTTCTTTAAGGGTTCCATACCAAATGGCAACACGGGACCCTATTTCCAAGATTCCGGTGTCCGTCCGTCTGTCACTAGGCTATATCTCATCATCCGTCATAATTAGATAGTTGTATGTAGTTCTGCAGTCGGCATAACAAAAATAAAATAAATAAATATTTATGCGTTATTTTATAAAACAGATGTGACTTTTTTTTAGAGCTTTTACGTATAATGACATTGAACCTTAAGTGCGCTAGTCCAAAGGAAATTTTCAGCCGATTTATTTCCTTATTTATTCATTAGAGTCTCTGCAATAATATGGATTTAAGTTTTATAAAAATATGTATCGTTTTTACTCTTCCCCACAAGTTTCCCAAAATATTACAATATAAATATAATTAATACATTTAATATTTAGTATAAAACTAAATTATTAATTATCTATAAATCGAAATTTACTATAGTAAAAATCTATAAATCAAAATGAATTTTGCAGTTTTCTAGAACAGAACTATCTATCGAATAAAGTTGAAAGAATACAAAAAATAATGTACTTTGTTATTTGAAATACCTATTTTATTAAAGACTATATGGGATTATTTTAAAAAGCAGACTTTATTTTCATAAAGGTCTAATTCTCTAGATGTCATTCTGGGCAACATCATAAAATTTTACGGTAAACGGTGAAAAGGCAAACAAACCGTAGAAATGTGTATATTGAAGGAGACCCGATAATACTCCACCGGACGTGGCTATGTTATTGTTAACTTTTTATTACCGGAGAGAAACCCCTGATGTTTTAAAACAAAGTGGATATTCATTTATGAACCGGCTTATACTTGAAAACAGGAATGGCTTCCAAATGAGTATTTTAAGGTCAGAATATAAAAATTGTCTTGGGGATTTAATTTTTGAACCATTCGACAATTTATAGCTATGAGATATTCAATTGTTTTAACAATATGAATATTATTTTCTTTACTTTTGCTTAGTATTTTGTTCGTTTGGCATTTAAATTTTAAATTTGTTTTTTAAACGTCTTGAAAATTAAGTATTTCACTTTAGAGGTATCTTTATAATATTTTTTTAAAAGAAAATGACTACAATGGAAATCGTTTTTATTAATAATATATACATGTACCTGCTATTAGACTAATATAATAAACAATTATTTAAATTAAATATAAAATTTTTCCGTTTAAAAAAATAATGTCCATCTAATCAATATTGAGGTGTCAATATTTAAATGTATTTTATTTTTCATTAGAGCAAAATACTCTCTTAATGCCTTCTTTTTCGTCGTGATTTATAGAAAAATGTTTGATGTTTTATGTTTGTCATATATTTTAACAAACGAAAAGTCTGAACAAAAAAGTTAGACTTTCATAAATAAAGAGATTTTTTTTTACAACAAATAATATAAAAACTTCCTCAATTTAAAAAAACGGTCTAGTCATACGTTTTACTTGAATATATAATTAATATATTTCATAAAAAAATCAAGATATTTAAGTAATTTCTCTGAAAACAAAAAGTTGTTTAGGATAATAATTATGCCTTTGTCTTACTTTATTAAAAAAAATGTTAGATTTAATACAATAAGTTATAGGAAGTTTTGGAATTTTCTTACAAGTTTTGACATAATTCGAAAAATGTTTACTAAATCATAGTGTCAAGATCAATTTCAAATTCAAGTCAAACTTGTCTTAAATCAGACCGATACGGAGTCTAGAACTTTTGAAACTTTAGAAATTTTTGTAACTTATAATAACATGACAATCTTAAATAAGTTACAAAATTCTGACAGGACATTTTGGTATTGGAATGAATGTTAAATATCTTTAACAAAGGTTTCTAATTAAAATAGTGAAAAAATATTAACATCTTGTATTCAGGTAGTGATGAACTTTTAAAAGTTTCTCTTTAAAATATACAGATATTGCAAGAGTAGTAGGCAGAAAGTATTTATTATCATCAAGATGTCGGTTTTGTGATAATTTTATAGTACTAAAATCTTTCACCTCAAGTTTGATACTATTATGATTATTTTAAATTTAATTCCTTTCTCTAAGTTATAACAGATAAGCTGGATCTCCAGAGATATTGGAAAAATATGGTAAAATATAGTGTTTTCAGGAATCGAGAGGCACTAATATTCCCTAGATGCAATATTGACGCTCGTTCTCATAAAAGTGCTTCAAGCGACGATCTCACGTATAAAGTTAGCGTAGTACACTTTATTGACCTTTTATAATATTGTGGACATTGCTCAGGCAAATTTCGTACGTCAAATGTATAGATTAATGCTCAAATTTTTTTTTATTTTTGAAAAGCTGTGGTATATGGTATAGTATCTTATTGAAAATCAAAAAACTATATTAAATAGTTTAAGCCACTGACGTTATTAAGTATATAAAAATAAAAAAATGTGTTTACTCTTATACACATTATGACCAATAATCTACTTATTAGTAGGAATTTTGGTCAATAACAGTCTTGTTGTTTGTAAAATTTGTTTGACTTACTTTAAGTATAACCTTAATAATACTTAATTACAAAATAACCTAAATTTATTTTGTTTTTTAAATTATATTAAGCAGAAATAAAATAAAACTAAACAGTCAAATAAAAAAATATATGGATAAAATATAATAAGTCTTATTAAAAGTCTACTTCATAATAATTATAATTTTTCTTTTCATAAAACATTGATAAAAATATATTAAGTTATTAATCAAAAATATTCGCACTCTTATCTTTACCCTTGTTCACATGCTGTTATTAAAACAATATCGTTTTTACACCCATTCATGTCACGTTAGATTAGTTATATTAAATATGGGAAGAGGATATTTTAAGTTCTGTTCTTACAAAATTTCGCAATTTTAACATTTTAACTTTATTGCTGCAAAATTGTCTATAAGAAAACTATTTAGATTTTCCTTTGCTGACAAATAAATAATTTCAAATACTTTATGTTCTTTAATAATAACTGCAAATACTTTATTTTCTTATGAAAAACACACATTTATCATAAGACGTTACAGGAAACGAAATGAAAGCAACGAGAACTAGAGAAATTAGAGAAATATACAGGTTTTATTACTGTGAAAGTGATTGTAAGTATTTTGATGCTGAATTGTATAAGACAATGAGCTGAAATAATGTGAGATGGATCATAAAAGTATCAAAGAAAAGTTGATGGTCGCAAAGATATTAAGTTGACGTACTGTTGATTACAGTGAGAGCAAACGCCCCACAGCCTGCATATTATGATAGCGAGAGAGAAGTTCGGGGAGAATTTTGATATGGTTACAACAGATATATCAAGGACGAAAGAACTATATATGGGAGAATAAATAAAAGCTGTTAAAGAGTTCGTGGGGATTGAGGTTTTGTGAGTCATAATATTAAGGTCGAAATTCTACTAGATGTTACTACTGCATGGAAAATTGCTACTACTCAAAAAACTGAAGTACCTCTGATAACGCATAAAAATGAACAACACTTAATACAGATTGATTGTTCTCTGATACGTAGGGACAAAATAAATTCAATCTAACACTGTAAAGTCATTTTGGGAGAAGCTACAGTTTCACTGCATCATACACAACTAGTTGTAGCCAAAGCACTTATAAGACCAAATAAAATGAAACCAAAACTCACACCCAAAAGAAAAATGGCATATGATTGAAAGAACAGAGTGTGGGAAAGATTTCTTAAGAAAGAGTGGCATATAAAATGAAAGAAATGAATGACATAGATGGAAAAAGTGTGAAGTGCTTCCTTAAGTGTGAGCCCTTACTTGTTTCTTCTTCGGGATGCACTAACATTGGATATTCAGTAGAAGCATCTTAGAGAGGCCTGAGGTACAGAGGAAATTAGTAAAATGGCGAGAGAAACGGGAGACGTGGGGCTGAAGGTCAGCTGGATCAAAACGGAACAGATGTTTCAGTTTACTAGTTTTACTCCAATTTTCTTAGATGGCGTATCCTTGCTAGTCGGCTACAACTTTAAGCCTCTCGGCTGTCTCTTGCACATCGCAGCAATATTGACCAAGAGGTTGAAAACTGAATAAACGCTAAAAAATTAATAAATTAAAACATTTTTGCAATTTGTTTTTTGAGTATTTTTTTCTCTTAAAAAATGAAATAAAAGAATATTTATAGAGGGTACTTGATAAATATTGCACAGAGATAAACGTGCAGCCTCAAGGGATAATTTCCCGGTTTAATGACATTTAATCGTTCCTTATAATTTTGCGTTACTCCTAGTTCACGGACATACTAAACGTACTTACTTACAAAACTTATATTCAAAATCAAAAGTAATATACATTTTTCGAAATTGTTGGCTCCCTGTTCTATTATTTAAATGTTATATTAGCGCCTACTAAAAATAAGAACGTATTCGAGCTGTAAACTAAGTGTAAATAGTCTATTTATTCTTATTTTACCTAAATGGTATTTTAATTTGTACTGATGTTTTCTATTCTAACAAAAACGATCTGACCCACTACGAATTATTTATAAATGTAAAGATTGAAAAGGGAGATATTTGGGGACGTTATTTTAAAATATTTATAAAATGGCATTACACAAAATATACTTATCTTGACCTGCACAGACTCTTGTTTAATTTAGATCCTTCGGTAATGGGACCGTCTTTAAGACGTTTATGTGTCTTGTAGTTATATATTTTGTGATATTTTTGAATAAACCTCTGTAAACCATTAAAATGAATATTTTTGAACTTCATATCTTCTCATTTCAACTTAATAATTAATTCTCTTTGTTATTGATATCGTTTAATAATGTTTTAAAATATTCAAATATGCAATCACGTTTCAAGCTTGAACACCTTTATATCTTAGGTTTTTAGGACTTCTCTCCAAACAATTCATGATTGAGTAAATGTTATACTGGTTCAACCAAAATATAATAATGTTTGTGTATTTTAGTTATAATATAAAATATTGTAGCAAAAGTAAAATTAAAAGTTATCTTGAAATCCATTTTACAGAGACGAGGAGTAATTAAAAGTTTTGTTACTTTTGAATCTAAAACTAAGGGTTATATCGTTAAAGTTATGATACTGGACCAAAGTCCTTTAGAATATTATAACATAAATTATTATAGTCTTATATTTTACAAAAATTTTTTTTCTACAAATTCTGATATTGCCGATTTTTTTTTTAATTTACTAAAATATAGTTACGCCACTGTCAACTGCTGTCAAAACTGGTGTCTTATTACTATATTGAATGGGAAAAAAATACAAAAATAACATTAAACGACCAAAAGTATAGGACAAATTATGAGGATTGTAACTAACATAAGCCTTATTTATGAACACTTTGTTAAAAATTAACAAATGAAACAAAATGTTGTTTTCATTACAGTGAGTTACAAATCCTTTAATGGAGGTCATTGTGCAAAACCAACGAAAAACCGTCTGGCTAATCATAATTAGGTGTATTTTTCTGTTACAGTAAAATATTCCACAGGCAATTGTTCAAAATAACAAACTTTAAATATTATTATATATATAGGGTTTTCCATTAAGGGCGCTTGATCGTGCAGAACTTCCATCGTAGCGTGTGCTGTGTGGCACGTAGCGTCGTCCTGTTGAAACCACATGTTGTCCAGATCCATATTCTCGATTTCAGGCCAAAAGAAGTTGGTTATCATCGACCGGTATCGCTCACCATTGACGGTGACGGCCACACCATTATCGTTTTCGAAAAAATACGGACCAATCACGCCTCCGGCCCAAAATCCGCACCAAACAGTCACTTTCTGCGGGTGCATTGCCACTTGGTGAACCTCGTGTGGATTGGTCTCGTCCCAAATACGGCAATTTTGCTTGTTGACATAGCCATTCATCCAAAAATGCGCCTCGTCGCTGAAGATGATTTTTTTGCCAAAATCGGCGTCAACTTCCAACTGCTCTAATGCCCAGTCAGCGAACACACGGCGCTGTCTATGGTCATTAACCTTGAGCTCTTGGGTCAGCTGGATCTTGTACGGGTGCAGGCTCAAGTCACAACGCAAAATTCGCCAAGTTGTCGTCTGCGAAAGGCCGAGTTCCTGTGCGCGACGCGGAATTGACTGCCGCGGGTTTTCGAGGACACTGTCGCGCACAGCGGCGATATTCTCGGCAGATCTCGCGTTACGTTGACGCACGGGAACCGGCTGATTGTTAACTGACCCGGTTGACTCGAATTTGTCCACCAATCGACGGATAGTCGACTCGGCAGGACGATCATCGCGACCGTAAAACGGGCGAAGTGCGCGGAACGTTGCTCGAACTGAAGACCCATTTTCATAAAACAATTTTATGATTTGCACGTGCTGCTCGACACTGTAACCTGCCATGGTGGTTTGGGAGGACGGAATGAATATAACACACTGCATTTGACAGCTGTCACTCAAACAACATGGCCGCAATCAGCTGTCAAAGTTCAAGCGTCCCTATTGGAAAACCCCTTATAATACTATATAATATCGTATTTTACGTACATGCCAAGAACTGTTGTAGATTATAACTCAATAAAATATTTTTTATAATCATTTATTCGTCGATGATACCGCCAAGGTAAATTCTACTGTGAGAAACAATTGCTTTATGCCTATTTATTCCAAATTCAAGTGTTTTTATGATATTTATGACTTACTTTAAAATGGTTTTATTATTAATGTTTATTAAATCATAGTTAATATAGTCGCGTTACAGTGAGTTTGGTAAATGACAAGAGATAAAAAAATTCTTCGTAAAGAATAACGTCCGTGAAATTTAAATTTAATTTGTTCGAAATGAATCCCCCAGATCACAGTAATTTAGTAAGATGGGGTAAAGCCACCGAAAAAATTTGCTACATCTGCGGGGAGGCAGTTGGAACTGCTAAGCACTTGCTGGTGGGATGAAGGGTACTCCTGGATAGCGGTCAATACTCGCGTCGTCACGATAGGGATTTAGAAATCATAAGTGAAGCAGTTAGTCTTTCGGTAGCAAGAGCGCAAAAAGAAATAACCACAAACCAGTGATCAATAGGTTTTGTAAGAGAAGGAATTAGGGCTATAAAATCAAACGTCAAGCGTTACTCTATTATTAAAGCGGCTTTGGATTGGAATATAATGATGGATACGTATGAAAAGCAATATAAAATCCCAGAGGATATTTTTTCGACAGCGTCGAGACAGGACATTTTTTTATATTTGCGAAATTTAAAGCGCGTTGTGATAATAGAGCTCACGGTTCCTTGGGAAACCAACATCCCCAAAGGCCATGCCATCAAGGTCAACAAGTATTACGAGCTTACTAACGAACTCACTAAGAATAGGTTCGTTGTAAATTTGTACGCGGTAGAAGTAGGAGCGAGAGGTATAACAGCCAAATCTGGACAGGACCTGTTAAAAGACTTGGGCCTGCCAAGAACGAACATCAATTTATTCTTGGAAAATGCGTCGAAGGCAGCCCTAGTAGGTTCGTTTCAAATTTTGTTAGGTAGAGAGAGGAGCTTGGACAGTGGAGGTGAGCGTTTAACGCGCGTAAGATAGGGGCCTCTTAAAACTACACTTGAGCAAGTCCCAGGCTCTGTAAAAGCTCCTCTCTATGCAACGTGATGGATCCGGTACCTTCTCGGTGAATCCATAGAATGCTGAGAGGTTTCGTCGCTGTAATGTGAAACATAATATATGAGTTTCAAATTGTTCATATCGAAAGATCTTTTTAAGCGTTCCGAATTTTATAATTTATTCCGAAGTTCATCCACTTTTCTGTAATGTGATCAGGGCAAAATGTAAAGGTAAGGAGGAAAAGGTTAAATTACATGAAAAACAAATTAATTAAGTCCCGAAAAATAAATAAATATATGAATGTAAGTTTTTCTTATTATTTATTTTAAAGTTTAAATGTTTATCATCAAGCAAATGTATTACGTACGCGCTACATATTATAAAAGAAATTAATATCGCCGGGGCAACATCGTTGTATGGACAAAATATCATATAACGAGTGACGCCGCTAACTCTGCGGAACGAACACCAAGCCGTGTGAACCAGAAGATTCCTGATACCACACAAGCTATGGAATGGCATCGCTATCCTAACATCGAGGCAATTATGTAGTCTTAGGTATAGGTTATAAGTTTTAATATGTAATTTTTATTATAATATAACATATAAGTATGTTTCGAAGTTTTCCTGGAACCTCCGGTTGCCACCTTATATAATTTATGCAGTACCTAAAATAATAATAATATTAATACTTGATTACATTTAAATATTATTGTGTAAATTTTAAGATTTTTTGTCGGACATAAATTACGTGCATAAAAAAATCTGTTAAAATTACAGTGAATCAGAGCTTATTTGAGATATACATAAGTACGATATTATATACAATACCTTAAAAATATAAACATACCACATGATCATTGATCATCTTTCATTTTGTCAGTGCTCTTATAACACATTACATCAATTGGCATTAATAAAATTCTATAATACCTCTTAGTACCTAATTTTATAATCCATCGAAGTTTTCTAGATTGAATACATAGAATATTTAATTTATTTAAATAGTAATTCTCCTAGTACTGGGTGTATGAGTGATGCTCCCTTTTTTGTCAGTATGATTGTGTCCAGAAAATATATGTTTAATTTCATATGACCATTATTTCAACGGCCTACCCTTATTTTGTTTTTCCTTTCAGCCAGTCCAAGCAGTAACTTGCTTACTTTATTTTGGTTTGTTTAGTATTGCGACTTGATCGGTTTATTTCTACTTTAACATTTTGGAATATAATAAATTGTTAATAAACTTCGTTTTTCATCTTATATCAGTGTGTATTTAAGTTTTTAATTTAGTATGTAGCATAGTAATTTTTTTTGTCATTGACCTACTTCAGTTTAATATTGTTGCATTTACCTACAGATTTAAATTAAATAACAGTGGAAGCATCGAGGTGGACAGATTTTTGTATCATAGCCTTGTGTGAACCAATATGGTCTCGTGTCTGAAACACTTGTTCAGTGTAAATTATCGTTCGAACGCGACGTAGAACTTGCTGTTTTTATTAAGATTCATGATAAACGACGGCTTAAATCAAGGCTCGGTAGAAGTTACAACGGCATCTGGTTTATATTTGGGTAAGTATTTTTATTTGTTGCCTTTTGTTTTCTTTTTTATGTATTATCCGTGTATAAAAATATTACTATGAAATAAATGTAATAGAAAATATATCACTCGTATATCTGGTTTGAATCCCAATGTTTGGTTCGAACTATTTTATTAATCTTCTTTGAACACGTACACAAATTTCATAAACTTAGTATAATTAGGTTAAATAAATATATAAATGCAACAAAATTTTTAATATCAGCTTTCATTAGACTATATATATACTATAGGGTTTTCCATTAAGGGCGCTTGATCTTTGAAATGCAAAAAAAAAAATACATGTAGGAAAGATATTTGCGAAATTTTTTTTTATTTGGAAGGTCTATTGACCCCATTATGTATGGAATATGACATCATTCAAATGACCGCCACGGCTTCGGTTGGTGGCGCGCACACGAAAGGTCCAATTTTCGATGACTCTGGCGCACAAATCGGGCTGTATTTGATCGATGGCGTGGCGTATGTTGACTTTGAGGGCATCGGTGGTTTGCGGCTTGTTGGCATAGACCTGCGACTTAAGAAAACCCCACAAGAAAAAGTCCAGCGGGGTCAAATCGCACGATCTCGGTGGCCAGTTCACGTCGCCTCCGCGCGAGATGACCATGTCCAGAAATTGCTCGTGCAGAACTTCCATCGTAGCGTGTGCTGTGTGGCACGTAGCGCCGTCCTGTTGAAACCACATGTTGTCCAGATCCATATTCTCGATTTCAGGCCAAAAGAAGTTGGTTATCATCGACCGGTATCGCTCACCATTGACGGTGACGGCCACACCATTATCGTTTTCGAAAAAATACGGACCAATCACGCCTCCGGCCCAAAATCCGCACCAAACAGTCACTTTCTGCGGGTGCATTGCCACTTGGTGAACCTCGTGTGGATTGGTCTCGTCCCAAATACGGCAATTTTGCTTGTTGACATAGCCATTCATCCAAAAATGCGCCTCGTCGCTGAAGATGATTTTTTTGCCAAAATCGGCGTCAACTTCCAACTGCTCTAATGCCCAGTCAGCGAACACACGGCGCTGTCTATGGTCATTAACCTTGAGCTCTTGGGTCAGCTGGATCTTGTACGGGTGCAGGCTCAAGTCACAACGCAAAATTCGCCAAGTTGTCGTCTGCGAAAGGCCGAGTTCCTGTGCGCGACGCGGAATTGACTGCCGCGGGTTTTCGAGGACACTGTCGCGCACAGCGGCGATATTCTCGGCAGATCTCGCGTTACGTTGACGCACGGGAACCGGCTGATTGTTAACTGACCCGGTTGACTCGAATTTGTCCACCAATCGACGGATAGTCGACTCGGCAGGACGATCATCGCGACCGTAAAACGGGCGAAGTGCGCGGAACGTTGCTCGAACTGAAGACCCATTTTCATAAAACAATTTTATGATTTGCACGTGCTGCTCGACACTGTAACCTGCCATGGTGGTTTGGGAGGACGGAATGAATATAACACACTGCATTTGATAGCTGTCACTCAAACAACATGGCCGCAATCAGCTGTCAAAGTTCAAGCGTCCCTATTGGAAAACCCTATATATGACTATATATATACTATATATACTATATGAACCTTGTCACAAATAAGAACATGAATAATGCCACAAAATCTCGTTGTGTTGTAGTATTCGGGATAAAGGTTTCATGAAATAGTAATTAAGTCAAAATGTCATTTCGAAACTTGTCTTATATTTACTTTTTTTGTTTTAAAGGTCAAGATGTAACTGACGCATAGAAAGTGTTTTTTATTCTGAGGACATCTTATTATTGTATCATTTTATTGTAAGAGTGATTATCTCAAGATACAGAACTAAATAAATGGTAATATAATTGTAAATAGTTCCATAATATTAAAAAAAATATTTCCAAAATTAAGATTTAAACCTTAAGAGTTCAATTACAAGAAACTGATTTATTTAGTAACTTACAAATTTATTTAATGAGATCTAAGACTTTTGCAAGTATTACTTTAAATAAAACTAATATTTTTCGGATTATACTACGCGTATCAATACACTTTGTAAAACAAAGTCCCTTGCGGCGTCTGTCTGTCTGTCTGTTAACGATAAACGAATACTGCACCGAACAGTTATCACCACTTGATAGCGTAATTCTCGAGGAAGGTTTTAGTATATAATTTGTTAAGGTTTTTTATTTACTTGTGTGTACATTAACGATATTTCTTAAAGATGTCGGGAAACCATGAGCCGTCTGAGAGCTTTTAAATAAAACGCTGCCCAAAGTCTTTGAGATATAACAAAATAATATATGGTGGAATTGTGTATCTTATATAGTTCTACAGAAAAGTCCGCGGTGGCATATGTATATACCTTAACGATAACATACTATATCCATTTTACAACTTTTAAAAACTATCTTTCCTAAAGAGTTTATTAGAAAGCTATTTACATAAATATGTTATTAAGTCTTATCAAAATTAATTACTTTATTATCAAGCCTACATCAGTATCTATAAATTACTTTTTAAATCATTAAAATCGGGAGTACCATTTGCAAGTTATCATATTTAAAGTTTAATAATTATCAAAATTAAATAGGCTATTTTATATTTTCTGTAAAGAGCCCGTGCGAAGCCAGGGCTGGTACCTAGTTTTAAAATAATCCCAAAAATATTAGTTTTAGGAATTTATTTCCAAATAATACTTCTCGTTCTTTTCTTTTTATTTATGAATTTAAAGTATTGATTAAATATATAGTTCATTTCAATAGTTACTAGTAGAACTAGTTTTTGTTTGTTTTGTGACTTCGTCTGAATTACTTTCAAAATTAAAAATGTATAGCTGACTGGTCGAACTCTGTTCCTTCTTAAGGCAGTAAATAAGAAGATTTTGGATTTTTTCAATTTATAATTTTTTTTGACCGTATGACAAGTATCCTATGTCCTTTACCTGGTTCTAAATTATCTCTCCACCAATTTTCAGCATAACCCGTAAAGCCGATCTTGAGTTATAAATAGGGTAACTAACGCGACTTTCTTTTATATATAAAGATATTTATAGTCATTATTATTTGAACTTTAACTAAGTCACAAATATAAAAAGGATCTGATAATACCAAACACTATCTTTTTGTTATTATATTTATGTTTATTCAACAGGTTGTGGTGAAAATCAGCTAAAACTGGGAAGTAAAATTGCATTTTTTTCTGGTATTAAGCAGGCATAACAATATATAGATACCGCTAAAAAGTACAAACCCTGTTGTGACGACACGATTATTGACCGCTATGCAAGAGTACCTTACGTCCCACCAGCAAATACTTAGCAGTTCCAACTGCCTCCTTGCAGAAAGAGTAAGTTTTTTCGTTACTTTACCCCTTCTTACTAAATTACTCTGATCTGGGAGAGTTAGTTGGAAGGCATTGAGATGAAATTTAAGCAGTACTGGCGACTATTCATTAATTAGAGTGCGCCATTTTAGTGCTATTGGGAAGAAAAAATCTAATATTTGTAACCACTCGTTCTGCATTTCTAAACGCTCTAAAATAAGCTCACTAACAAATAAAATATATATGAGTATTTATAGTATAAGTAATTATTATAATAAATTGAAGTATTTTTTATATAAACATGTACTGTAATATAACATTTAATATTAAAGTATCTTTCACATTACTAGGGACATACACAGGTCTCTGTCAATATCAGCTGATCACGTTTGTTTACAAAATTGTTAATTTCTATTGAAATGAACTATAAACACTTGTAAATTTTTAGTATGATAAAATTCTACTAAATAAAAAATTTAAAAGGAATTTTTAGTCTAGACATTACATATTTTCTTCACATGTATAAAAAAATATAGAAAATATTGTATTGAAATGTTGTTTTCTCAGTAATATTTTTTAAAAATATAACCGAAAAATATAAATGGCCCTCAAGGGAAAATGTGAAGAGTCGACAGCCTGATGTTGAGCTCAAAGCAATTGCTGCAGAACAGTTTCCTTTTAACTGAGACTACACGTTTTTTGTCTTTAGGGAATTCTCTTACATTTCCAATCTTTATTTACAGACTTCCCTATTATGGTAGCATATTTAAATATTTATTATTTGGGGCTACATTGAACTAAGGTTTGGTCTTAAATCTTTAGAATGGAGCCTTATAAGGTATGTACGTAAGACATTTAGATTTAAAGTTAATATTAACACTTATTATCAATTAGTATCAATTTATTTACCGATAAGTGTGATTACATTTAGGACCCCAAATTTATTGCAAGTTATTTGAAGTCAATCATATTTTAAAATAGCGATAATTTGTTATAATTTATGTGACTCTGAAATTTTAAGATTTCATCCTGAATATTTGATTATCTAAATAATCACTTAAAAGAAACTAAGTCTTCCAGAAAATTATAGTCTCATCTTCTATTAAGGTTCGTTTGCGAGATTATATCAAATGTAATTGTCAGTCAGGAACTACTTAATTACCGAACTAAAAGGTACCGGGACTAGGGCAGGACCTTTTAATTAATAGAGATAGCGAGTTACCTGATTTATGTTTTATTGGAGGTAAGGTTATTGTAATTACATCATAATACGATATCGATAGTGAAAACAATAGATATTGGAAAAACTGAAAAACACCCAAGAATTGCGATGTTTCATATAATAAAAAAATATCATGAGAAATTTGTTGACAATTTAAATAGGATCCATTTAATTTTTTTTTTTAATTATTTAATTTATACTCATATATTATAGCACGGGACTAACAAGAAAATTTAGAGGTAAAAAAAGGTAAAAATTAACAATAATTTATTTCGTTTTTATAAATAAAATACAGTAATGTTATACTAATTGCACCGGCCACATAAAGATGGTTGGAGACCATAGCCTGGTTGAGGCGGATATTCACATAAGGTCGTTTGGCCTGTTATTGGTTCACAGGAAGTCCTACCGGAGCTGAAAATTAATCTTGAAATCAAATCTGACGACTGCACATTCTGTTATTAAGGTCATATATCATATCACATAGTTTTGAATATATCTATCAATTATTTATTTTATGAAATTAGGTTAAATAAAAACTTATTTTTTTCTTTAAAAGTGACTGCTCAGACAAACTTCAGCGTTACCCATATATAAAACACTATATTTGAAAAAATAATAATCATATATTAACTAAAACACAAAAAAATAAAATTATTTATAATTGTAGAAGTTCTTAAAATACATATAAGAATAATCTATAAGTAACATAATATGTGGAAAACAAAAATGTATTCTAGAATTTTTATCATAATTCTAGAGACAAGGAGGTTCTATTAAAGAAATGTGGAAATGTGGTTTAACTGCCAAGTAAATGTCAAATATAAAGTAAATAAAAATAGGTTCTAGTGTTGCTCTGTTTCTTTGAAAATATCCATTTGTGAAACAAGAATAAGTTCGATTTTTAGAATCAAGGATAGAAATGTGAAAGTGATCATTATGCTACTATATTCCCATAAAATAAAAATAAAAAATAAATTAGTCTTCATAAAGAAGTAAAAGTGAAAAATCTTTTTTTTTAGATATTTTTTTTTTAATTTGTGAAGACAAAGACAATATTTAATTTAATTGTTTACGAAGATTCTTGACGGGGGTAAGCTTTATTATATAAAATAGAGGGATGGTTTTCCTTATCAATCTCTGCTGTCATGTTTAGAACTGCCAATAGTAATAAACTGATATTAAGGTTGATTTATCTAGAAAGCATAATTTTGATATCGCTATTTATGGTCGTTATGAAAGATTGAAAATCATTAAGTATTAAATTATTGGTTTAATACACATTAAAAATATCACAACTCTATAAAAACAATTTACTTGAATAGTTTTAAGGGAACTGGGAAATAAAACACTCATGCTCATAAAATCTACTCCTTTTAAGAAGGAAAATTAATAAAAGAAATAGAATGATCATGTGTAATAAATAGGTCATGGTTTAATAATATTACATACATTTACCTACGAGTATATATGATTAGGGTATTAAGAATTAAACTGTCCCTTAGTAATCAATTCCACCGAACATCACTAACAGCGTTTGAAATATATATGCTGAATATAATATTTTAAAGAGAAATATTACGGCTGAGGAAAATCTATAATAGTGTTTCAGCAATTGTGATAAGATTTTTAAATCATTTATTCAAATGTCATTATTCTCTTCGTTATTAGCTTTTGCTTTTAAAGTCTTATTTTATTCAAACAATACACTAAAAAACTAAAAAAAAACACGTTCCAGTTTTTTACTTACCGAGGGCCCCAAGGTGGTATACCTCCATTTCTTAAAGTCTGTATAATTTCATTCACATCACATACCGTAACATCTTCCTGTAAATATTAGAACAAAGAAGCTAGAAAATTAGTTTTTCAGTAATGTAGCTATATGTTTAAAATAATTATTTTTATATTTTTTTGGTAGTAAAAAATTTAGGTTACGGATATTGAAAATAATAACGATATATTTACATAATAATCGTCGTCTACAACGAGAACGGGTGCATTGACACACGCGCCCTGGCATTGCACGACATCCACGCCGAACATTTTGTCACTGGAAAGACCTCCCACACGGCAGCGGGTTGCCGCTTCTGCCGCTGCTAAAATGATGTCCGATCCACGCAGCATACAAGGAGTCGTTATACAAACTTTCACATTGAATTTTCCCCGGAATCTTCTGTTATTAATACAAAATAAATACATATTTATTGACATATACAATATTTGTATTCATTTATATATGGAAGTTTCAAAAATAATATATGGATAGGATGTCCTTAAGTACCTTTTATTCATAGTATAGAATGTAGCCCATTCGTATACTCTCATACGGGGAATACTGAGAATATCGGCCACTTTGTGCATAGCTGATATGGGTATCCATCCGATTTGCCTTTGAACAATATCCATTGCTGCTCCAAGCGCAGAACGCTGAGCCCCTTCGGGATAATTTTGAATAATAGCTGTTAGTCTCTGCAAAGAGGGACAACTTAGGTTTAAGATGCAAGTTTTTATGTATTTACAATAATTAATTTATAATGAAAGAAAATAAACATTTTAAAATATATCCAGATAATTTAAATGGAGTGAGGGTACTGAAGTAAAAGTGATAAAAAATAAATATTCCACCCTTAAATTTGCTTGAGAAAAGTCAAATGGCGTATTGGGATTGTTTTCTTTACTGTCTCTGTGAGCAAAAAGCTCTTCACTCCATAACCTTCCTGAAGTACAAATGTTTCTATTCAATCGAGGATTCTGAGAATCATAATAAAATGAATATGATTTATTAATGAAAATGTTTTACCATTAACATTTTACCATTAGTTAAACTAAGTATTTATATTTGATGTCACTGTCAAGATAATGATTTTTTTAAGGAAAACTTACTTCTTTTACTCATTAGTAAAATAAGAGAAATAGTGCAGATTTTATTACCTTGATAAGATCAATAAGTTTGAACATCTTAAGAAAAATTCTCCAATTAAAATTTGTAATAGTTTCTTACAGAATTATAATGTCAACAATGAAGTTGCGCCTGGATGTCATTCAAATTATAAATTCAAATTAAAAAAACAATAAAGAAAAAATGCGTTAATTGAGGTTGCACTATTTAATATGGAAACTAACAAGAATTTTTTAAAATTAAGGTGTTAAAATTTATACAAAACATGTATCATAAAATATTCATACCAGAAAATTGATTGTAAATAATATTGTGCAAAAGATTTTCCTTTATTTTTGCTATAATTCTAATTGTTATTGAAACTATCCTACGGTAAAACATTTCTGGCAAATAATATGAGATATGGTTTTGATGTCATTTATATTTTATTTGATTAGGATAACAGTTTTTAACTTTTGAAGAATATACGTATGTATATTGAATTTAGCTACCGCGTCATCAATAATAATCTTCTGAATAAGTATACGAGTAGTCGTTAAGACGAGACTTTGGAATTTTTTAAATTATTTAATATAAACGATGAATAGTAACTCTAATTAATTATTTCTGTGTATTAGGTATCAATACTATAACAATAACGAATTCCTTTATCGTTTATAAAAAGTTCCATGAGAAACGGTTACCCATTCCCAAATTTTATGCAAAAGAAAATACGATAAATATATGGTTGTTTAAATAATAATGAAGAATTGCTATTCATATTAAACAAGTAGAAAAATAAAATAAAACATTGTTCTAAAACGTTGGAAAGTATAAAACTTTAACGTAGAGTATATCGTTAATGTTAACAATTTAAAGTTTAAATGGCGTTAATTTTTAGTTTTTTAAAACTTAAAATGTTTTCGTGGAAAATCGATGGCTAAACTAGTGAATATTAAATTTATATTTTTAGTCTTTCACAATGTCTGACTCACTTTTTCAAAGCGATGTAGGCAGACTTCGGTGATTGATCGAAGCAAATGGTTCGTATGAAGAGCTTGCGATGGCCGGAGGCGGCGCTCCGTGAAACTTTACGAACCACTTCCTTCTTTAAATGAGAAAGAAAGCAAGTGCCCATATAAATGAATCTAAGCGTAATAAGATTCTCTTCCAAGAAAGCAGTATTTTTTATACTTTGGGTAACAAGTAGCATTTTTTTTTTGGGTTCATCGTTTTAAATTGGAGTTGCTTCTTAGGAATAATTTTATATTCATATTTTTATTTTATAAATGATTTAAATTAATTATGAGAATATATATTTATGAATATATATAACCACTACTAATATGATCCACCTTGATTTTCACCTGGGTTGAAGCTGTACACATATAATATAATTTTATATATTTCAGTGCTTTTCCTAATTTTGTTACACGTCACTCCAACATACAGGTATGGAAAAAGATACCTACAATTAGAGCGTCAGAAAGGTGCCCCATGACGGTCTTGGCTGTTCACATCCACTATGGGCCTTATAACGATCGGAATTCAAAAAATAAAAGTATACTAGTACTGTCCGATATCTTGTTACTCAATTTCTTTACCACTTTATTGAATTACGAGATCAAAACGGATTACGAGCCAATAGGTTAGACGAGTGTACTTCGTTTGACGGCTGTCAAACATAGTACACACGTGTTTTAAGGTGTAGAAAAAATTACAAGAGACGATCCTTGTATATCAAACACCTAAAAATACATAATGTTGTTGAAGCGCAACAATCGTCGGTAAGTTCTTTCAACTTTCACTTCGAATAGAGTTGACCCTCATGTATCCCATGGTGAACCATTAACTGGAAACTACCAGGAGTCGATTGTCATCCGGACACGTCTTAGCATTCCAAACAAGAAACAATCGACTTGGAAAGTTCACGACGATAATTAAGCGGTCCTATTAGAGGATCCGGGCTCGAAGCAGGAATTGAGCTCACGAGTAGAAACTTTCCAAAATACTATTTACGACTACTTTAACGAGCAATATCTACCTCGAAATCGCGAAACATTTGGAAAATGCACCATTTAAATTTCTCGGTCGTAAGATTCATAATATAGGTCGTACTCCATCTAAAGAAGGAATAGTAGATAGCTTTTTAAGCGATCTTAGCAAGGTAGATAGGCAACAGATGAGTAACGTCAAAAATGCTTGGATCTACAACATTACCTAACTTCACGTTTAAATTGGCCTTTCCTCGTCTATGATTGTAATAAAACCCTTTTGTCCAAATTAGATGCAGGCGTCACAAAGATGTTGAAGTTGTGGCTCGGGCTTGCGCTAACGGTTGATTCATCAGCTTTTCAGTCTAAAAAGGCCATCGGAGCTCTGTAAACACCTAAGAGTTTCTAAGATATACATATATCCTGGGGAAATCCCACGATGAAGTCGTTACATAGCTCCCAAAATGCAAAGATGCCCCAGAGCCAGAGTTACGACTTCAATTCCATAAGCAGTTTATGATAGGAGCACCAAGTGACAGACTAGGGTTAGGATCAAGTAAGAAGACCCAAGATACGGACATATTGAAGTCTTTTATTCGGCAATACGAGAATGATAAATATAAGATTTATGCAATGAGCTTAGAGATGCAGAACGAGTGGTTAGACATTTTACCATCCCATTAGCACCAAAATGGCGCACTTTAATACATGATTGGTCGTCAGCAATGCTAAAATTTTATCCCAATGCGTTCCAAATGACTTCCTGATCAGACCAGACCAGAAGAAAAAACTTGTTATATCTGTGGGAAGGCAGTTGGAATTGTAAGTATTTGCTGGTGGGATGTAAGATACTACTGGATAGCGGTCAATACTCACGTCGTCACGATAGGGTTCTGGAAATCATACGTGAAGCGGTTAGTCTTTCGGTAGCTAGAGCGCAAAGGGAAATAACAACAAACGAGCGATCAAAAGGTTTTGTCAGAGAAGGCACTAGGGCTACAAAATCAAACGTCAAGCCTTGGTCTATCCTTGAAGCGGTTTCGGATTAGACTATAATGGTGGGTACGTATGAGAAACAATCCAGTATATATTTGTGCGTCGTCCTCCAGACTAGATATATTTATGTATCCGCGAATTTTAAAGCGCGTTGTGATAATAGAGCTTACGGTTCCTTGGGAAACCAACATTCTCAAAGACCATGCCATCAAGGACAATAAATATTACGAGCTCACAAACGAACTCACTCAAAATAGGTTCGTCGTTGATTTGTGCAATGGTTAGGTAGAGAGAGGAGCTTGGAGGTGAACGTTTAAAGCACGTTACGTAGGGGCTCCTTAAACCTAAATCTGGGTCCCAGGCACTGTTGAAGCTCCTTTCCTTGCAACGCGATGGACTCGGCACCCCCACCGTGAAATCATTGAATGCTAAAAGGTTTCGTCTCTATCCGTCTCTATCTAAGTACCAAATACAGGTATAAATAATTAGGTTCCCAATTAGTAATCTTACGTTTGGTTTTTTATTAAAAATATTAAAGTACCTCATGTTGAAAATAAAATTGAAATTTATCGCTATTTAGGAGAAGAGTGAGTTACATTGAGGATTAAATATCGAAAGCTTACCCTGAAATCAGCGAAATAGAAAATAAAGATCATCAATGGATGTGTCAAAGTGCAATATTGGCGGCGAGAAACAGTCGTCATCATCATCATCATCAGCCTATCGGAGCCCACTGCTGAGCAAAGGCCTCTTCTCACATGGAGAAGGTTAGATAGAGCATTAATCACCATGCTTGCTCAAGGCGGGTTGCCGATTTCAATCTTACAAATTGAACTTATAAGACCACCGTTTCTTCACCGTTTGTCAGTAGTGTCTAAATACTCTTAGAAAGTACATATGACTCAGAAAAGATCACATTGGTACTTGCCAGGTTTCGAACCTGCGCCCTCACGTATGAGAGGCGGACCTTTAACATTCAGGCCACCACGACTCATCGAGAATCAGTAGTGTGGACGAAATTAACGACCTATTTTTAAGTAAACTTCCAGGAGACATAATTACCTACACATCTATTGATAATGTAATATGAAGAAGATGCGGTCCATTACCCACAGGATTTTCTTAATTCTTTGAACCCAAGTGCCTTTCCCCCACATTCACTCAAGTTAAAAATAGGTGTCCCAATAATTTTACATATAAATCTTAAACCACGAAATTTATGTAACGGGACCCGACTTCAAATCAAATTTCTAAGCAATAACGTGATCGTTACAATAGTTTTGACTGGTCCAGCAGTTGGTCAAACAGTGCTTATACCTCGCATCCATTGGGATTGATTGAATGACTCCAAATTATGTACCTTTTAATTTTAAAAGACTTCAATTTCCCGATAAGCCATCTTTCCCCGTTATAATTAATAAACCACAGGGGCAAACATTTAAACACGTAGGAATCGATTTAAGTCAAGACTGCTTTTCGCATGGCCAACTACCTATATGTCACTTTGTCAAGATCGGGTTGCGGAGAAAACCAATATGTTCTTCTACCACAACAAAAAAAAAAACTAATTTACTTTTAAAACTTAAAAACTGAATTGTCAAATATAATAACAAAAATTGACGTGGAAACAGTCCTGGCCATAATTTATAAAGCGGAGGAGGTTGTTTGCAAAAATAAATATGATGCCAAAAATAATTATTCCACGCGGACGAAGTCGCGGGCACAGCTTCTTCTTCTTCCTGGCAATTATCCCAGCATTAGCCAGGGTCTGCCTTCCTGCTCAAACTCCTCCACTTTGCACGGTCTTTAACATCCGCGGTGGTAAGTCCATTGGCTCTCATATCCTGCTTCACGGTGTCCAGCCATCGCTTTCTTGGGCGTCCTGGGGGTCTTGCTCCAGGGACCGACATATCAAGGCAAATTTTTCCGACGTAGTTCTCAGGCCGGCGTGCAACGTGGCCATACCATCTCAGGCGACTCTCTTGAAGCTTATCCGCTACGTCACGGACTCCAAGACTACCTCGGATAAATGTGTTACGTATACGGTCAGCCCGCGTTACGCCACACATCCACCTCAGCATCTTCATCTCCGTGACGTGAAGCTCCTGAGTGTGCCTGGACAGTGTTGGCCAACATTCGCTTCCATATAAGAGAACCGGTCGGATTATGCTCTTGTATATTAGTCCCTTGAGCTTGGGCGGTATTCTGCGGTCGCAGACCACACCTGTGACCTCACGCCATTTCGCCCAAGCAGCGCTGATCCGGGCTTGTACATCGTGATCGATGCCTCCGGACTCATGCAGAATAGATCCAAGGTACCTGAACTTTTCCGACTTAACGGCTGGTTCAGGACCTATATGGATAGTGCAAGAGTCCGGGCTTCCGCAAGCCATGTACTCGGTCTTCGTCACATTTAGTTTAAGACCACCGTTCTCAAGCGTACCCTTCCAGAGGTTCACTCTTCGCTCTAGCGTCAACCTGCTCTCATCAATGAGCGCTATGTCATCGGCATACATCATCAGCCATGGAGGCTGGTCCTGGATGTTAGCCGAGACAGTGTCCAGCACTACATTGAACAAGAAGGGGCTAAGAGCCGAGCCTTGGTGGACCCCTACTGAGATCGGAAAGGGTTTTGTATCGCCAACAGCAGTCCTAACCATTGAAACGGAATCGCGGTACATGTCTCTGATGATGTCAATATAGGCCTCAGGGATCCCTTTGAATCGCAATGCCCACCAGATACATTACATTACATACCAGAGGCACGCAGTCAAAGGCCTTCTGCAGATCTAGGAATGCGACATGCAGAGCTCTCCTTTTTTCCCTGTATGCCTCCATCAGAGTTCTGATGGCAAAGATGGCGTCCAAGGTGCCCGATCCTGGCTGAAATCCATATTGATATTCCGAGACAGTACACTCTCGGCGGAGCCTGAGGTCGATCATACGCTCAAAGAGCTTCATGGTGTGACTCTGATGATCTTAACGCCCCTATAACTACCACAATCTTGAACACTGCCCCTGCCTTTGTATATAGGGGTAATGTAACTATAACGCCACTGATGTGGCATAGTCCCAGTGTTCAAGACGCGGTTAAAAAGGTCCGTCAGTATGAGCACACCAAGAGAGCCCAATGATTTCCACGCTTCGATCGGAATATCGTCAGGTCCCACCGCTTTCCGACTCTTCATGCGTCGAAGACAATTCCGAGTTTCGTCAGGTGTTATCGGGGCAATAAGTCCAAGATTAGGAGGTATTTCGGTTGGAAGACTGCACGGGTGCTGAGTATTTAGCAACTCCTTGAAGTAGCATCTCCATCTCTCCTTCACAGAGGCATGATTACACAGCAACGTGCCTTGGGAATCTTTGACGCTAAGACATTTTGCGATATCTTGCGTCGCCTTATCCCGAGCTCGTGCCAATTTGTAGATGAACTTCTGCCCCTCCGCAGTTTCAAGTGTATCATATAATGGTGATAACCTATCACTGCGGGCTCTGGCAACAGCCCTTTTACTGGCACGTTTCACTGCTATGTACTCTAGTCTGTCTTCAGGAGAGTTTGATTGCTGCCACTTCTTAAAGGCAGTCTTCTTTTCACGAATCACCTCCTGCACTTCGTCATTCCACCACCATGTCTCCTTGTCAATGACCCGTCCTCCCTTAGAAAGGCCTAGAACTCGTTTACCTGCTGTGATAATTGCTGACTGGGCTCGATCCCAAACTTCCTGAGCAGTTTCGGTATTAGTCGACAGATTTTGACTCTCAACCTCTGCCCGAAAGCTGGTCTGCATCGTTCCATTCAGCAACCACCACCTGATGCGAGGCTTACGTTTCTCGGCCACTTTCTTTTTCGGGGTAACGACATAGTCCATGACAAGAAGTCGATGTTGGGCCGTCAGGCTTTCACCAGGAATGACTTTACAGTTAGTCACCTTGCTGATATGACACCGTCTGGTCAGCAGATAACCTATTTGGGTTGAGTGGGACCCGCTCTTATACGTGATAAGGTGCTGTGGAGTCTTTTGGAAGAACGTGTTCACGACGGCTAAGTCAGACGCAATACAGGTTCTGAGAATATTTTCTCCCTCTGCATTGCGGCGACCATAACCAAAACCACCGTGTACACGGTCAAACGTGTCCGCAGCCCTACCTACGTGGCCATTTAAGTCCCCCCCAACTATGATTACTTCAGCAGCTGGTATAGTACGTAGAACCTCTTCAAATTGCTCCCAGAATGACTCTTTTTCGGACCCGCTATATCCAGCCTGAGGAGTATAAGCACTGATCAAGTTAGTAATCACTCCCTCGACCAGTACCCGCACCCGCATCAGGCGGTCGCAGCGACGATCAACTTCAAGAAGAC
Organism: Danaus plexippus; assembly: GCF_018135715.1. Taxonomy (NCBI): domain Eukaryota; kingdom Metazoa; phylum Arthropoda; class Insecta; order Lepidoptera; family Nymphalidae; genus Danaus; species Danaus plexippus. The sequence continues at coordinate 5,919,384 of NC_083540.1, read as the reverse complement.
CATTCCGAAGCTTCTCAGATAGCACTACCGCTACACCAGCTTTACCTGAAGGCGACCCAGTATATATCAGCCGGTAACCCTGTCCGATGTTCCGAGACTTATTGTCCTTCCAGCTAGTTTCCTGGAGGAACGCACACTGGACCCGACTTCTCATGAGTACATCTGCGAGTTCTCTGCATCGTCCGGTTAGAGAGCCAATATTCCACGTTGCAAAACGGAGTTTCCTTTGGGGTACTAACGTCTTTAGCCGTGCCCGTACTTGACACGGTAGCCCTTGCCCACTTATCGCAGGTGTAGGGCGATGTGCCTGCGCGTCGTTTATCGGCGACGCCCTAGCCGTACCCAGTCCATAAACTTTTGCAACCATAAGAGTGGCGGGAGTGGTTTTAACGGTTTGACTGCCGTCTGACCTCCAAAACCCTGTTTTACGGGTAAAACCAGGAAAGGAAAAGATAGAGAAGGGGGGAAAGAGGTTAGGAAGGGGAATGAGGGGAGGTACAGGACACCACCTTCATGGACTGAGGATAGAGGTATGAAAGTGGTGGCTCGAGGATACGGGGTCGCGTACCCGTATGCCCAAGGCTAAATATCGGAAAAATATTTAGTAGGACACCCTCTGGATTAAAGTCGCGGGCACAGCTAGTCAACAATAAATTGTAAGACAATAATTGCACACTTTATTATTAAACTAGTTCAAAATCGGTGAGCCGTGATATATAATGTAAATATATATATATATTTATATTATATATATATATATATATATATATATATATTTATAAAATTAGTGAAAAAAAATTCTCAAAAGTGATCCTACTACTATGGGGTTTTCCAATAGGGACGCTTGAACTTTGACAGCTGATTGCGGCCATGTTGTTTGAGTGACAGCTGTCAAATGCAGTGTGTTATATTCATTCCGTCCTCCCAAACCACCATGGCAGGTTACAGTATCGAGCAGCACGTGCAAATTATAAAATTGTTTTATGAAAATGGGTCTTCAGTTCGAGCAACGTTCCGCGCACTTCGCCCGTTTTACGGTCGCGATGATCGTCCTGCCGAGTCGACTATCCGTCGATTGGTGGACAAATTCGAGTCAACCGGGTCAGTTAACAATCAGCCGGTTCCCGTGCGTCAACGTAACGCGAGATCTGCCGAGAATATCGCCGCTGTGCGCGACAGTGTCCTCGAAAACCCGCGGCAGTCAATTCCGCGTCGCGCACAGGAACTCGGCCTTTCGCAGACGACAACTTGGCGAATTTTCCGTTGTGACTTGAGCCTGCACCCGTACAAGATCCAGCTGACCCAAGAGCTCAAGGTTAATGACCATAGACAGCGCCGTGTGTTCGCTGACTGGGCATTAGAGCAGTTGGAAGTTGACGCCGATTTTGGCAAAAAAATCATCTTCAGCGACGAGGCGCATTTTTGGATGAATGGCTATGTCAACAAGCAAAATTGCCGTATTTGGGACGAGACCAATCCACACGAGGTTCACCAAGTGGCAATGCACCCGCAGAAAGTGACTGTTTGGTGCGGATTTTGGGCCGGAGGCGTGATTGGTCCGTATTTTTTCGAAAACGATAATGGTGTGACCGTCACCGTCAATGGTGAGCGATACCGGTCGATGATAACCAACTTCTTTTGGCCTGAAATCGAGAATATGGATCTGGACAACATGTGGTTTCAACAGGACGGCGCTACGTGCCACACAGCACACGCTACGATGGAAGAAAAGAAAGATCAAGCGCCCTTAATGGAAAACCCTATATTATAAAGGCGAAAGTTTGTAAGTATGGATGTATGGATGTTTGTTACTCTTTCACGTAAAAACTACTGAATGGATTTGAATGAAACTTTACCACAATATAGCTTATACATCAGAATAACACATAGGCTACAATTTTTGAGGTTTTTAATGTGAGGTCGTAAAAAAAACACATTTTTTGCGCTTACATTGCAAACGCTGACTGAATCCTACAAGATAGATCAAAACAATTTACTACAGTATTGTACAACTTAAAAAGGTCTACAAAAAAGTCCGTGATGGTATATGTTTATCTCTTAGGAATAACCCACAATAACCATTTTTTATCCTTTACTTTGTACGAGAAATAATGGCTTATTTACGAAGCGATTTTAAGCAATACAGTATTAATCCTTATCCAATTAAGTATCTTAAATACATTGTGCATTTAATAAAGATCAATATGGCTTTTTACAGCATGTAAATTAAATAAATATTTTCGAAGATATCACAGATTTAAAATGCAGAGTCATAGCAATTTCGGCGATAAATACCGTTTCGGTGATAAATACCGGCAGCGGCGCCAGGCGAACGGGCCGTGGGGGGAGCGGGGTAGGTGCGGTGGGGAAGAAGTGGCTCATCGCTGAGTGTGCGACCCGAACGCGGGCAGACGCGTGAGGGCAGACGTCGTTGACGGTTGTGTCCGTTTTGCGAATTTTCAAGGCACTAGCGATTTGATAAAAACGTATGGTCGCCTACTTTAAGTAATATAGGCCTAAGGTTAGTTATTGCCAGGTTTCTTTTTGGTTAGGAGTTACAAGTACAAAAAGATACTTCATTTTTACGAATTACTTCATTGATAATTCAATTACTATATAGATAGGTTACTTACAGTTAATTATAACAAATTATATAAATAGGTTAATTATATAACGAATTACTTCATTGATAATTCAATTATTATATAGATAGGTTTTTTACCGTTAATTATAACAAATTATATAAATAGGTTAATTATAACGAATTACTTCATTGATAATTGAATTACTATATAGATAGGTTAATTAAATAGGCAAGAATTACATTAAAGTACAATCATAACAATAACTACCGTACCGTTTTTTGGAAGTATAGAAACAACACGTACTTAAGAATTATGCCGCGAAAGCGTAAGTCTAATCTTTCCCAAAGCTCTAATAAAGCCTGAACTATGAAAGTAGCTAGACTTAACGAGACGTTTCCACAAGCCGAACTGCGAAGGCTTAAACAAGCAGAGCGTGAGGCAGCTCAAAGAGCTGCTGAGACACCAGAGCAGTCCCAAGATAGACGTCGACAGCATGCTGAGTATCTAGCATCTCAACGGGCTGCAGAGACACCCGAACAGTCTCAAGCTCGACGTCAACAGAGCGCTGAATATCTGGTATCTCAACGGGCTTCTGAGACACCCGAACAGTCCCAGGATCGACGTCGACAGCATGCTGAGTATCTAGCATCTCAACGGGCTGCGGAGACACCCGAACAGTCTCAAGCTCGACGTCAACAGAACGCTGAATATCTGGCATCTCAACGGGCTTCTGAGACACCCGAACAGATGAAACTCTTGATTACGAAAGCCACAAGCTTATAAAAATAGAAGCGATGAATAAAGAATGCAGATTTTGCGGTGCTCTTAAATGGAAAGAGGAAGCTGCAGGCATGTGTTGTTCGGGAGGAAAAGTAGTTCTTCCTTCAATAGACGAGCCTGTTGAACCTCTTAAAGAACTTTTTTCAAATGAAACAGATGAGTCTCGCCGTTTTTTAAAAAACATAAGAAAATACAATACATGCTTCCATATGACATCTTTTGGAGCTGATAACATTGTGTCGATGCCAGGATTTTGCCCGACTTTTACAATCCAAGGGCAAATATACCACACAATTGGCTCTTTGCTTCCTGCTGCTAATACGCAACCAAAATTTTTGCAAGTTTATTTCATGGGTGATGAGGAAGCACAAGTTGATAGGCGTTCTGAGTACGTACCAGGTGTGGAAAGAAACACAGTTCAAAAAATACAAAAAGTTCTACATGATCACAACGTTTTAGTGCATGAATTTAAAATGGCTAAAGAAAGAGTGACTAGCGATAATTACAAGGTCGTGATACACCCAGATCGTGTACCACGTGGTGAACACGAAAGACGATTCAATGCCCCGACCACAAACGAAATAGCTGCCGTAGTAGTTAGTACTGAACAAACTGCGTCTCGGGACATTGTTATTCAGGCGCACGATGGCCGGCTTACTAGAGTTCCGGACACTCATAGATTTTATGATGCTCTCGAGTACCCGATAATTTTTTGGAAAGGACAAGAGGGGTACAGTTTTGATATTCCTCAGACAAACCCAGTTACAAAACAGCCTATACCGAACAAAAAAGTGTCGTGCAAAGACTTTTATGCATATCATATGATGGTACGTCGCAACAATTTTAATTTATTGCTTCGATGTAGGCTTCTCTTTCTTCAGTTTTTGGTGGACATGTATGTCAAAGTGGAGAGTGAGCGCTTAAGGTTTATTGCTGTAAACCAAACAAAACTGCGAGCAGAAAACTATATACATTTACAAGACGCGGTCAGGAATGATGCGGATTTAGATCCAAACAATTTGGGTCAATTGGTAATACTCCCATCGTCATTTGTAAATAGCCAGAGATATCTTCATGAGTACACGCAGGATGCGTTCACATACGTGCGTAACTACGGGAGGCCTGATCTGTTTATTACAATGACATGTAATCCCGCTTGGCCAGAAATTAGTAAAGAGCTCATTCCAGGTCAAAATGCAACAGACAGACATGACTTAACAGCCAGGTTATTTAACATAAAAGTACAAAAATTGGTTGCTCTACTTACAAAAGGTAAAATATTTGGAGATATGAAGTGTTTCATGTACTCGATCGAGTGGCAAAAAAGAGGTCTGCCTCACGTGCACTTACTGCTGTGGTTGACGGAAAAATTACGCCCCAACCAAATTGATGAAGTCATAAGTGCGGAGATACCAAATCCAGAAAGTGATCGAAAACTCTACGATACTGTAACCAAAAATATGATTCACGTTCCCTGTGGTGCACTAAATCCGTCATCACCATGCATGAAAGAAGGAAAATGCACCAAAAAGTATCCAAGGGCGCTTTTGAAAGATACTCAAACTAACGACAAAGGCTATCCTTTGTACAGGCGTAGAACACCAGGAGATGGCGGCCGTACGATAACTCTAAAAACCCGAGGTGGAACACAGGAAGTATTGGTTGACAATAGCTGGATTGTCCCATATTCTCCTCTTCTGTCTAAAATTTATAACTGTCACATAAATGTAGAGTGCTGCAATACTGTACAGGCGATAAAATATATTTGTAAATATATAAACAAAGGCAGCGACCAGGCTATTTTTAACATTCGACAGCAAGGGAATGTTAATATTGACCCGAGAGATGAGGTGCAAACGTATCGAGCCGGTAGATATGTTAGTAGTAACGAAGCAGCGTGGCGGATCTTGGGTCTGCCTCTGCATGAAAGACACCCAACAGTCACTCACCTTGCGGTTCATCTGCCTAATGGTCAGCGGATTTACTTCACTGAAAACAATTTTAGAGAGAGAATGGCCGCACCACCTAAGACGACACTAACTGCATTTTTCCTGCTTTGCCAAAATGACGCATTTGCAAAAACATTACTTTATGTTGACGTACCCCGCTACTATACATGGAACGTGTCGTCGAAAGAATGGAAACGTCGTTTACAAGGCACACCTGTCGACGGCTGGCCAGGTGTGAAGGCAGGAGATGCTCTTGGGCGCATTTACACAGTGCATGTTAGTAACTTCGAATGTTACTGTTTGCGAATGCTGCTGAATGTAGTACAGGGCCCCACTAGCTTTTTGGATCTAAAAACAGTTGACGGCCAAGAACTTGAAACTTTTCGACAAGCGTGTGAGAAGTTGGGGTTGTTGGAAGATGACAACCACTGGCATGCCACAATGGAAGAGGCAGTGCTGTGTCGCTCTCCTTCGCAAATAAGAGAACTATTTGCAATATTGATATGCACTTGCGGTTTATCCAATCCTCTTCAACTATGGGATAAGTATAAATCTGCATTATCGGAGGATATCTTGCATAGATTTGAAAGGATGGATCAAGTCAACAATGATCTATGTTTCAATGAAGCACTGAGACATATAGAGGACAAAATAATAACGATTTCCGGTAAGAAATTGTCTGACTTCGGTATGCCTACACCAGAGCGTCGAGGAGAGTTGTCGACCGATTTGATCAAAGAGCTAAGCTACGATATTACTTTATTAGACGCTCAGGTCAGCGAAACTGAACCACGCCTGCTACCCGAACAAAAAAACATTTATAACAAAATATTACAACGAGTTGAGCTTGACAAAGGCGGCCTTTTCTTTCTTGACGCCCCGGGCGGTACAGGTAAAACATTTTTGCTTAATTTGCTTCTAGCAAAAATTCGTAAGGACCGTAAAGTTGCATTAGCGGTGGCTTCCTCTGGGATCGCTGCAACATTGCTGAGCGGTGGACGAACGGCACATTCGGTTTTTAAATTACCTCTTAATCTGGCGAGCGAAGAAACCCCAACGTGCAACATCAGTAAGAGCAGTGCCCGTGGCGCCCTCTTGAAACAATGTATGCTGATCGTGTGGGACGAGTGCACTATGTCACACAAACGCGCCATTGAGGCGCTTGATCGCTGTCTACAAGATATTCACAGCAATCGAAAGTTGATGAGTGGTGTGGTAGTGTTATTGGCAGGGGATTTTAGACAGACTTTACCTGTTATCGAGAGAGGCACTGCAGCAGATGAAATTAACGCATGTCTAAAAGCCTCATATCTGTGGTCTAAAGTTGAAAAGCTTTATCTTACCACTAACATGCGAGTCCAGTTATTCAGCGATGTCGAATCAGGAGCATATGCTCAAAAACTGCTAGAAATTGGTGAAGGCCACCTAAACACCGACCAAGAAGGTGTGGTTCTTTTCACACAGCAATTTTGTCATGTTGTGGAGACAGAAAACGAACTTATTGAACAAGTTTTTCCGAATCTGCAACAAAATATTCTTGACGAAAATTGGTTGTGTGAAAGAACCATATTGGCACCAAAAAATGAGATTGTTGCGAAAATAAATAAAAAAATCTTGGCCGAAATAAACAGCGAAACATCAGTGTATAATTCCATTGACACAGTTATGTCATCCGATGACACTACAAGTTATCCCGTAGAGTTCCTAAACTCTTTAGAGATGTCCGGGGTGCCACACACAAGTTGGAATTAAAGGTAGGTGTACCCGTTTTGTTAATGCGTAACCTGGATGCGCCAAGATTATGCAACGGTACTCGGTTGCGAGTTACCGAATTAGGAAGGCATATAGTGAAGGCTACAATTTTAACTGGAGAAGCCAAGGGAGACAATGTTCTTATACCGCGCATCCCAATCATACCCAACAACTTGCCATTCAATTTTAAACGCCTGCAGTTCCCATTAAAAGTCGCATTTTCAATGACGATCAACAAATCGCAGGGTCAAACCTTGAAGGTAGCAGGCCTACATTTGGGCACGCCATGTTTTTCTCACGGTCAGCTCTATGTGGCTTGCTCACGTGTTTCCAAAGCGAAGAATCTGTATGTTTATGCTGAAGGAAAAAGATCGTTAAATGTAGTTTATAGGAGCATACTGCAGTAGCTACCTATAGGCCTATGATTAGGGCTCTGCAGTGCTTAGTTACCGTATTTCTTACTTATTACTAGACTAGACGGGACGAACCTGAAGTCCACGCGAACGAAGTCGCGGGCAAAAGCTAGTTATTTATAAGTATGTAAGAGAATATGGGCCACAATTAACTATATCAGGGATAAAAAAACGTATAATCCTATAAATCTTGTCTTAACTCTTTTTACCATTTCTTAATTTTACTTTTTTCCACTAAAATACTTTAAGATATTTATTTAGTATACTTAGCATATCCAATCATAAAAAGTAAATAATTTTCACCGTGCTACTCATAAAACACCTACTTATGATCGTGAAGGCAGTAAAATTGGTTTCAGTGTAGACTAAGCCTCAATATATGAGTCTATAAAAAGGAGCAAAAACATAAAATTTCCAGTTATACACTAGCAATTTCCTTTATGAAGTTTTATAGCTTTTGCCTACCCTAGAATCCTGCACTATATTCAATATTAATATAATTTTGAGTTAATGAAATTGTAGCTGAAATAAATTTTATTTATAACATTATACGAATGTTATCCAAATTCACTTGCCTACAGCCTGTTGTATAATTCCTCTGACGTAAATTGAGTGTATGACTGTGTTTATCAATAAACTATTTTAGTATCCTGAAGGCACTTTGCTTACAATGAATAATTATAAAATGAAGATGTTTAACGTTACACAGATGCCGCATTCTGTGTTCTTAGTAGTGTAGTTTACACACTTTTGTGTTTTCTACTCTTATATTATTGCAAGTTATTGTTCGCCCAGGTTTTAGTATCCCCTTGAAGCCTCTCTTTTACTAATTATTGCGATAGAGATAGTAATCTATTTTTAATAAAAAAGACGAAAAAACGAGAACAATGTTTGGCCTTGCGTATCGCTCAAAAAAAATCTACTTCAAACTACACTTATACGCATGAACGAACCCGGCGGCATGTTATTAAGGTTTGCGTTATTTTAAACATTTATTAATATATTTATCTGGGTATTGGAAGTTGTAAATAGTAAGAGTTCACAAAGGAAAGAAGAAAAAAAGACAGTAAAAGTTTACTGAGTATCACAATATTTTTTTTTAACAAAACGTATATCTTCTATATTATATTAAGGAAAATCGATTCAAACACTCATAATTAATTTGAAACTTGCTGTTAAAATAAAATAATTGAAAATCACTTATTAATTTTAAAAACTACCTAAATTCTAGATAAGGTTCGGTTTGGAATAAAGATGAGGCATACTTTTATGTATATTTACAAACCTTTTTATAAATAAAAGGGTAACGGATTAAAATCATAACTATTTATTTATAAAAATGTGGCAGTTATGTTAGAAATAGAATATAAATTAATAAATATTTAAGCCTCGACGTAAAATTAGGGGTTCTATAAGATTGATATATCGATGTATTTGTGGCAAAAATAGCTCTTAAACGTATCAATCGACTTCGATTTGTTGTTTTTCAGTTGAAATCATTGCGGTGATCCTTAAATATATTTCTTTAATATCGGTTCAGAAGTTTAAGAATATTAGCTCTTTTCAAAAATGTTGTAAGGCCTTTTTGCATATGATTGCTCGATTAAGTGCCTCACGAATGCCAATATAACAGTTCCAAGAAAATTAATACGTTGTGATTGGATGTTTTAAAATTTCATAAAATGTTTAGTTATTGCACCTAAATTCTGTGTATTTGTTGTTTCTCTGTATTTTCACTTTTTTGAAATAAAATCCCGATAAACGAGCGGACGGTTTATTGGATGGTAATTGGATGTCATTGCTGAATGGCACCTCTTGACGTAGTATATTGTTATTCTCGCGAATTTAAGGACTTGGAAAAACAATAAATGGAAAGTGCAGAGAGTTTTCCAAAACTTCCACTTATTACTATAAATGGTTTTACAACTAGAAATATCGTTTTTGTTAATGCATATAAATTCCATGCATTTCTGTGGATTAACATTGCGGTTACAGAAAAGGCAATATGAAAAAGCCCTAATTAAAATTAGTCAAAGTACAATATTCCTAATTTATACTTTCTTTTTGTAGCTCATTTTTTATTTCTTTTCTGTTATTCTGATGTCATAACTTTCGATAGCATAAACACTTTACACTAGTGTTAATATCAAAAAATAAAATACATATGTTAATAATTCATAAAAAACGAATGAGATTAAAATAATGTACTGGTTTCATAGTCTGTCAGTTTGTTGCGTTACAGTAAATGAAAATTCTATCTTTTAAAACATTATACAATAAAGCTTTTATCTAGTCTGCTCGCGAGCGTTATGTTTGTTTTTAAAAAATGCTTATTAGTGTGAATACTAGGGATAGCTTTTTATAATTAAAACTTGTATTTCTAGCATGATATGAAACGAGAGTATGGGAGAATTATTTGCCCCATAAATTAAAATCTTAGCTACCGTTATTCCAACCCTAATAATCACACCAATATTTCATTGAGGGCCAATTTGAGTGGGCCATTTAAATCTGTCGTCTTACACTGTTACTGTAACAACTCGGCGGGGAAAGACTTTTTGTTCTTAAGATTAACGACAAAGTACGAGGTCACAAAAAAGTGTCGCCAAGTGCGGAAATTGCCAAAACTTCGTGTCGAAGCCCAAAATTTTCTTGTTCTAAATGTCGTAAATGAGTGATGGCTCTCTTAAAAACGGCAAAGAAATTAGGAACAGACGTTTTTGGTATTATGAGTTTTGTAAGTTGTATTCAAAAGTTGAGGTTTTAATTTAAGAATGACCCTATAGTTTAAAACACCTTATTAGTAGTAAATTGTCTAATAAAGTCTTGCATCTTTCCGATATAGGTTTTTAATCAAGTTATCAGTTAATAAATTTAATAAAGCTAACTAAATTTTAGTTAGAAATTAAATAAAACTGGTATTACTTAGCAACTGTTCTATATTCTGAAGATTTTTCCGATACTGCAGTAATTAGTGCGTGCGGTTGACACTACAACATGCATTTTTAATTCATTTTTAATTTATGCTTCTGTCACAGATTTCAGTATTAATTCAAATCATCTGAGAACGGTCGCATTCTAGATGATAAGCGAGACAACTTCGAAGGTATAGCATCTACAAATTGATTTTCTTTAGGGGCCAAAATGAAACAGTATTCAGATAAAAAATTCTTTTAATATGCAAGTATCACCCTGGACAACGAATTTGGAATTATATATTAAAAGAAAACAGCGAAAAACTTATTAGTACATATAGAGATTATTCATTATACTATTGCATATTACATTTGTTACTAATGAAAAGAAAGCTATAAATATTTATCTTATATTCGAGGATTAACTCTGCTTCATAAATAAAGCTCACATGTGAAAAATTAGACTGAGGTTATTTAGAAGAATTTCGGCTTTGCGGGTAACGTTTTCTGCTAATGACGACCTCCGGCCCCCAATATATCTCTCGTAGTTAGGCGCAGAAATCACGACGGTTCGTGCGCTTGATTGAGTTTTCTTTTCCATTGTGCTCCATTAACAAAATAGCTTTCTCCCCTATGCTCCCAGGACGCCATGTGTTCGCGGAAAATTATATCAGCAATTTTTCTTCACCGCCCTTAATACCCCAACAGTACATGGTTTACTTGTGTTATTTACTTATTCGCACATATTACGCAATTGAGTAGCGGAATAAAAAAAATGCTGCTGACAGTCTCATAAATAAAATAAAATTGAATACGAAGATATTATTAAAGAGCCAAGTTGTTATGTTAATAAACCAATTATATAAAAAATATATTTTAAAAGTAAAATTCCATCTCCAAATTAAAACATGCGAAATAAATGGTATGCCTAGAAGAACTCTTAACTCAGAATTTAGGTATAAACGAAAGTGAAGTGCTCTTGTAGACTACTATCTAATTAACGTATCTAATTATATTGCTGAGCCTTCCATGGAGAGAATTTCCCAGATTACTTAATGCCAGAATCTTATTATAATTAGAGCCTTAAATCAAGTCATCATTACTCAAAATTGCTGTGAATCATTTATAAGTAATATTTATGTGTACTAAATGTTTTAGTCATTTTCAATACTAATAAAATATATTCTCATTCAGATCAAAATAGGTAACGTTTGTCTTGATAAAAATATTATTTATATAAAACAAATGTTTTCATCTAGACTCAATGACCTGTTCTCGAAAGAAAATATTTTCGAACATAGCATAAGAAATATAAAGTATGGCTCTATTCGTGTAATAACGGTGGATAAATGATCCATTACTCTGCTTGTAGGTTTGCAAGTACTTAGGTTTGTTCTGAAATATATTTGTAATATAACAATAATAAATTGTTAAACAAAATTTTATATTCTCAAAATATTAATAAACACCAAACACTGTTTTCCAGTAATAGATCTAATTAGTGAGGCCTTGCAGCCATTAGGGGTATTAGGGCACCTTCCTCTTGTTTTTCCCTTTTCCTAATTGTTATATGAAACAAACAAAGTGCGGAAGACCGTCGAGGTTATTTCGGACGTTTAACTTTTTCATTGGTGGCATAATTAGTTTAAGGATTCACTTGTTACAAGCATGAGTTATTGTAATGAATAAGAAAATTAAATTATTGAACTAAAATAATGTCTTTATTTTATATATATTAAACCATAGGTAATTTTTTTGTGAAATTGAGTATAAATTATTAGAGAACATATTTAAATATTTAGTAAGTAAAGCATAATGTTCAACCCCTGTATTTATCTAATCCTCCGATTGTTTATTTCAATTGATTTTGATCGTTCGTTTCACTGCAGAGATTTTTCATTTTGATTTACTGATTAGATTATAGGATTATTTTTTGTTTCCTTTTTGATGTATAAAAATAAAATACGTTACTGTGCTAGCCAAATCTCTAATATGCTCAAGTGAACATGTGCAAATACAGATATTAAAAACATAATCCTTAAAATTTAAAACGTTTGGATGAATATAAAGAGCATCAATTCAATTACTAAAGCAAGTAAGTCGTCATCGTTATGAAAGGATATCCAAGGTTTAAAGTTAATACAAACATTTTTAGATTTTATAAACTAGAGTGAAATAAAATTAAAGATCCTAATTATCAAAAAAACATGAGGTGTAATAGTTTTTCACATATTCGTACATCTTCTAGTGACCTAAAAATAATTTTCCTATTATTTATTACAGTCACTATTTTATTACTACCAAACTCTTTGATGAATATAGAAGTAATTATAATTTAAAATGTTGAATATAGAAATTAGTGGAGGAAGTGATGGGTGATAGCTGTCTTTAAAAAATAATTTCATATATGATGCTCATAAAACCTCCTCCCATTATTTCTTTAGATTTACTAAGTAAGCTATTGGTTTAACAATTATGAATATATTCGGTACATTAAATGTCACTGTATTGAAAGACCACTACTAACTGTATATCATATGCTATGTAAATGGAAATCTGCAAGCGATATAGTGATTGATGACTATTTATAATGGGACATGTCTCGATTCCTATTTAATTTCCTGTTCGGATATTTGGCTGTCAGTTAGTTATAAATATATCAGAATTACGGTTTTTCTGATACATAGAATTTAAAATGTAATAATCACGTATGAGATATATTTTATAGAATACTTAAAAGCTTTTCTGTGTCTGTAAAACTTAATAGGAATACATACTTACTTATTTTTACATATTTAATAATTTTGATAATTATTATGTTTGCTGAAGTAAAATTATATAATTTAAATAGCATAACTGAAATACTATCGGTGTTATGTGAAACATTACGAAAGTTGTAAGTCACAATGAAGTTTATTAGTATATGTTTCCATTTATATAATTATCTCTGAAACCCTTTATCCGTCAAAATAAATAAATATATATATACAAGAAGTAAAAGAAGAAATAGAAATAATAATGACAATATACGACAATAGACACTGTGCTTTGTTTATTATTATGCTCAGATTAACACCTTCCTCTTTCATGTCTGTAAATTGACTTTTACTTTAAAAATAAAGATTTACAGCAAACAATACACGAAATGGAATGAAAACATACATATTTTTCACGATAAATGAGAAGGTTTTATGTTTCATTTTGTTTTAATCGTTAAACGAGTTCAGCGAGAGGTTCGATTTTAATTAAGAGATATCGGTATTCGGTGTTTTGTAATTTTTGCTAACTCGATTAGATTTTCATGAAACAATTAAAAATAATAACAGATAACAGATGACATTTTGAGGGTATTAAAATTCATCGGCGCTTGCTCTTGGGATATTTGAAAATTTAACCTTTTGATAACGTTTCGTAATATAAAAAGAGTTTTGTTTTCATGAGAATTCAATGAAAGCAAAGAATAACTATCCATTACTTATACAAAATCAATAACTTTTTTATAATTTATTTAAATATACTTTCTAAAAAAGTTTTAGTGAAGACCTAACCGTTCAAAGCATTTGTTAAATAATATACATATTTTATAAATGACTATCATAAATAAAAATTACGACTGCATAGAACAGTAAGTTCCTACATTTAAAAAGGTGGAGCATTCATTTGAGATTTTTATAAAACGAAACAAAATAAGCGGTATGTAAAAATTCTCTTTTTAAAAATTCGTAATAAAACAATCTGGAGCGGCGTCCGTAATGCGATGAAAAATGAAACGAAAAAAATTTAAAATAGCGTGCATTTACGAAATACTCATATCTAAAGGGTAAACAACACGCTGCCTGTGAAGACCGCAATGGGTCTCTCGTATGTCATTTATATTTTATTGTGTGTTACCTCTCAAATAATATAAGGATGAAAAAACATCTGACCAATAATTTTGGGCTCTTATAATCTCTTTCGAGAGTAAGTAGTCTAAAAGTAGTGTTTTGTAGACCACTTATTTTTAAATATAAGTAAGATAGCATAATTTTTTGTAAAAAAGAAAACTTATATATTTCCTTGTGATTAAAAATAATAGTGTTATTTAGAAATAGGAATAAAACAATTGAAAAATTTTACCATTTATTTTTTTATTTCCTGCAAAATTTCGGTTGTCCGAGTCATACTCTATCGGCTTCTCTTGTCCGTTCTCATAGCAACAGGCAAGGCACAAAACAAACACAGTGTTGCAAATGCAAACCGCAACCCTCCAGAGATTCAGGCGACTTAACCAGAATAGCTTTGTGTTCCTTTGTCTTAGCATGAACACAACAGTAATATATATACATAAACACATAGAGGCATAACTTTCGTGTATATTATACCGTATATTAGAGCTGTCTCTGAAGTCCAACATGACCAGGCAATTCTATCGTGCTATAATTAATAGTTGATAAATTATGCTAGATACAACAAATAAATGCAAACAACTATGTTAAATATTAATAAATCTGTAAATCTACTAAAAAATCTCATTACTTATCTAAACTATAACGCATTTTAATAGAGAAAGAAAAGAAAAAATAAACAGTTCGTTAGGCGAATTTCGCTTGAATAATTTTATGTAAATACAATCTTTTGCTCCATTTGCAATTCATATCCTAAATTAACGACCGAAGGCCTAAATAAAACAATTTCTTCGGCGAGGCTTGACAATATCTAGCGTATTTTTACCATTAATTTATGTATTAAATCCTTGTCGGAAATGTAATAAAGATTCTTTTAATTTCACGGCATGTTTTATTAAAATTTTTGCCGACATAGCTATAAAATGCTGTATCCGGCGTATTTTGTTTTTCTAGATGTTTACTTAAAGTATTCGTTATTAACGTTCACGCTACTAAATAGCAGTACTTGGAATTCCTTATGAAATTAAAGAAATCACATTTTAAAAAATTATTTAGTTCCCCTATGCCTATTTTATCATTGTAATAGCGATGTTAAAATTAGTACTCCAGGAGATGTTCCTGACGTTACAAATCCGAATCTTGTTTCTATCTATAAATTTTGCAATATTTATCACTTATATCATTTTAAATTAAATCATTTTTATAAACAAAAAGATAACGCACCATGCGAGTAAAGACAAATTATTAATATTTATATGTTTTTCATTATAGAACGGAAAAGTGCATTCAAAACATGAGATGATAAATCCGTTAGGCACTCTAATAACTCATTTATTAAGTCTGGAAGCTGGCTCAATATTTCAGATTCCTGGTATTGAAATGTTGCGCAAAGTACACTCCATAAATACAAAGCTAATAAAAATGTCACATTAGATATTCTTTTTAAATTCGTTCAGCATTGTCGATGAATAACGAATTAAAGTTTATACATTTTTATGCTTAAGATTTTTTCGATTTCAAATGTTGTGACAGTTTTAAATCTTAATTTAAATTACCTTGATGTCTAATCTTCAACTCCTAACTTTTACTATTATTTATTTATTAGGTTTGATTTGTTATTTTAGCAAAAGATTTTAAAAGAAGTTTATGTATATCACATAAAAGTAAATTGGTCCATCATCTTCTGAATATTAATATGCTCTTGCCCGAGAGAATTAAACCCTTATAATCTAACCCTTCAGCCTTATCCTTGGCTTTGGCCTACCATGTGATTGACGTCTCCGAGGACGATTATTCCACGCTCTCGGGGACCGTTTCATTGTGACCCAAGATTATATACAGTGACTTACAGCCAGATTAGTTTACTTTGTTTAGTAACAATACTTTGTTGTAGCTTGAATTATTTATAATCCTTTTACGGATAGGGATTAGCTTTAATAGGGGAGCGTATTGTAAGCTCTTTAATTTTTACTTAGATTTTTAAGTAACTTCTTAAGGGTAGTTAGTATATATTACTTAAGCAAATATTATAACAATATATCTTATGTTTTATTTCATAAACAAGACAGTGACTAAACCCTTCAAATACTAATTTAATCTTTAGTTTCTTTGATTATGAAATAATTTTTTTAAGTTAATTTTTTGAGGTGTACATTTTGAATTAAAATGTGTTAAAATAATATATGTAACTATATTTTTTAAATATTTTTGATTGTTTAAAAAAAAGTACCTCACCTAGGTTCATATGCATAAAAATAGTGGAATTTACAAAACAACGAGGGCTAGCCTCAATTTAAAACTTAAAGTTATAATACATCAGCTTCTGAAATTATGTAACTCGATAATGAAAAACCACGATTTAAACAGCCATCTTCACTATTGAAATAACTGTGTTTAAATTTCATTAATCTTGTTATATACATACCTGTCTTTACGAGTGGGCATGTCTGGTTTGTCAAAACGGATATATTGGCTTGACTTGTCCATTGTGTCTTCAAATTCTACTGAATTCGGCGAACGTCTATTTTAAATATATGAGATGTTCCTTAAAGTTTTTACCGATACTCTCTGTTTTTTCAATCAACGACAAGCCAAAATCCACTTTGTTTATAATCGCTTACTGTAAAGGAATATTATTAATGGTTGGCCTTTAGAATTGTCTCACTTTTTTATATGGTTTGTATATTATTTAAAGGAAACCATATTTAAGATGTAATTTATATATGTAATTTATTTTGTCTGTACCTAATTCTCTTCTAATAACGCAAACTGACAGGTTGTAGTTGAACTGTGGATGGCTCGAAATGATTCTAGTATCTAATCAGGTATAAGCCATGCTGAAACTCAGCATTAGATGTTCAGCTTCACAGAGGTGGTGGGGTCTCTGAAACAAAGATTTTCTAACTTAAGCTAATTGGCTAAAGTATACCTCTTTGTATATGTGAGTTTTCTATAAACCCAAATTATTGTTCGACATTCTTATTATATATATTCCTATATGTCAATATTATACAATAATACAATATAATTATCAAAGTAAATTATTATTTTCCTCCTATTCTATAGTACAATGAATCTTTGTATTGATAGAATTAGGGTGATTAAGATAGGCAGATGTTTTGTTTTTACGGAACAATGTGAAAGTGTCATTTACATACCGTTTATAACAAGGGTTTGGTTAGAGGAAAGCAAAGTCCTATAAGACTGTAACAATTACTATTTAAAGTAAATACAAAAAAAAATTATTAATGGCTCAGTTGCGAAAGTCTAGATATTAGTGTAGCACTCAAAGAAAACTCTAATTTGGTAACAAAATCGTTTGTTATAATATAGTGCGTTAAAACTGGGAATAAAACTTGAAGTGTATTTTAGATTTGCTATCGTCTATAAAATAAGTTTATGGGCATGTTTTTTAAATGTTTAAATTTATTGTATTACATATTTTATTATGTAAAGGTAACCCATTTGTTTTATGATGTATAGTTATGAAAATATGTTTGGTAGTTTTAGGCAATTGAAGTTCTTATGGTTTACATATATCGCGATGGTGAAATACAATATAATATAATATAATCCTCACATACTTTTCATCTTTATATATCATTAAGCAAGTTGCCCCTTTTGATTTTAAAGGTAGCTGTGCGTGTAGAAAGTTTCCAGCTGTATAAAACAGGTGAATTAAAATGGAAAACAATTTATAAATATTTCATTATTTCCACTTATCAGTTTGGACGTTTGTTATTCAAATTTGACTGCCTTAGTTGTTTATGAGTGTTTTCACTCCGATATCTTTGCAAAAAATTTTGTTTGATGTTTTTTTATATGATTCACTCTGCTTGCGGCATTTCGAGAGTGAGTAAGAGGCAAGTTTTAATAATGTAGGGCGGTTGGCAAGACTGCCGTTTCCTTCCATTCATCTTTCCCCTTTCCGGTTGGCGCAATTAAAACGGCGGCTCGTTCCGGCACTTAAAAAGTTCTAAAGTATAGGCACAGATAATTTTAAAATGAATATTTCTTAGTTGCTCAATAGTTCTTTGTAACTGTTTAGTGTATTTTATTTTAGAATATTTGTTTGAGACTTAAATTTTTTAGTTTAATATCCATTGTATATAAATAATAGGTTTTTAAACATCTCCCCTCCGTGTTTTTGCTCTTTTTCTATGCTTTATAAAAAGCGTTGCAGTGATAAGATTTAGTTCAAATATGCGCCGTTTTGTTCGATAATCTGTTTCCCTCTAGACGCCAACTTCATTATACCTCTCTCGTAAAATCCCTCTCGTAGAAACCCCCCTCCTTATTTGCGAAAAAGTCGGACAGCCACTATTCACAAGCTTTTTATTTTTATATTATTTTTTTTGCGTTCAGCTTTACACCACTAAGGGCGTTCGCCATGGACAGGTACGAGTGGTAATCACTTGGCTCTATGTCCGAGCTATGTGGTGGATGCAATAATCAGACATCATCTGACGTGTCATCAACGAACTTATATATTGTATTCCTTAAATTATATTCCTAATGTGAGAAAAGACGATCCTTTTTGAGTATATGTGCTAAAGTTCGCATTGCAGCTACACGCGATCCACCTAGTTGGCTTCGATGAGATTCCTAAAACGTTTGAATCATTCGCGTGTGCCTGACATTATTCACTACTACGCTAAAGTTCCGTTACGCGTGATTAATGGGCTCGCGTTCCCTCGACATTGTGTTTTTGTGATGCAAATAACTCGAGCCGTTGGAACAAGGAAAATTGAGTGGGAGGACCGAGCACTACCGATGTTTCAATTGCTTCGCCGCTGAATACTAATGAACCGTTTCGGTTAGAGGTATTATTATCTCTGTTGGTTTTCCAGATAAAACTTTTTTACTAACTTAAAGCCCTCATTATATATTTTTCTATTATTTGACAATACACCATACATATTGTATGCTTTCCAATAAAAATAAATAATAATAAAATAAACTAAACAAACAAAATTTAAAGCTAATCGAACTAAAAAGTAGAAAGTAATTTTAAATACAAGAAGTTTACATTACAGTAGTAGATGGTCAGATATCAAACATAATTACCACTAAATAAATTATAATAAAATTTAGGGTAGCTATAGAATTATTCGATTCAGACTGAAAACGAATAAGGTGATTTATTTATTGAATGTTACAGGCAAGTATCTATAAAGCTGAAATTATGGAAATGAAGTAAATGTACCTCCCAGTAAAGATGCGCTCAGTTATGAAAATAGATAAGACGTAGTAATAATACTCGTGAAAACTGTTACGTTGGATCCGTCAAATAAATAGACAACATAATTATTAAAATAATTAATATTATCCATTACTTTATTCATAGTCTAATAAATAGATTATCAAATATCTCCTATTTAAACATCCTTCCATTGCAACTTTAACAATATTTAGTAAAATAGATGAAAAATGTTTAATGCTAACATTCTTCACTTCGCTTGTTTTAAATAAGAATTCTTTATCCCAAAAGGCGTTCGCAAGAAAAACCTTTCGTAAGTAATTAAGAAGTTTGGGAAACACCCTCATTGGCATACTTTAGGCTTGTAATACGCAGTTAATCTCTGCACAAAAAGTTCCCACTTTTTGATGTTATAATTCACAGACTTCTCGAAAAGTATGGGTGATTTTCTTATGAGGACCCATCTCAGTTGTCATCATTTTAAACGTTTACTGAAATTATAAGTTTTATTGATCGAATAAAATTCTATAATTTCTAATAGTTGATTTGAGTTTATTATTTGCGTTATTTATAGAAGTTTCTACTCTCGCCTTATTTAATTTATAAACGTTTTTTATAATAAAAAGAAATGTACTATAATTGATCTTTTTTGTTATTAACCACCCTATGTCTTCTTGTTTATAATAAACTCGCTTTTAGGCATCTGTATTGAAACAGGAAAATTACTAATACTTATTACGTTCCTAAAGATTCTGTTAATTATTACATTGGAGACATGGATTAAAACTTATTTCCTCAAACGAACTTCGTGCCTTAACAAAGAAAAACAAATAAATCACAGGCTTTACGACTTGCAGTTACAAAAACATTGGTCTATAGAGAAGGCATGAGATTATTGAATGTTAAGTGAACTTGAATTTTTAATTAAAATAAAACTAATATTTTCGGATTACTAAGCATTTTTTTTACATAAACTACATATTCCCGACGTTTCAGTCACTTTGTCGCACCCGTGATCACGAAACAAAGAAACCTAATTATTAAAGATCTCATATGCTTTTTATGACCTGTAAGGTCTATAAGTTTCTTTAGGTATATACCAAAATCTGTTTGGAATTGGGTTAATTTATTCCCATCCAAAGCAAAGCGCATACACCCATGGAGTGGTGATAACTAGCCCTTAAACTAAATCCCAAATGAGAATATATAATCGATGTCTCTTAGGAACCATCAATAATTTTTTTATACGTATTTATTATTGAAAATAATAATTGATCCACTTATTCCACTATTTTGTTCATGCGGACTAATTAATTTTTAATAACCCTTAGAAATCGAGACTCTCGTGGCATGATATTAACGACTTACTTTTAAAATTAATTAAACCTACAAAATTAAGAAAAATGCTCCTGTAATATTTTTGCTAAGATTTAAAATATATTAGATGACAATACAATGAATAGATATAATCTACGTGATACTAAAGGTGTCTTGGATGATACCTTTGTTTGGAGTAGTTAATTGATGTCTTTTAAATTTCATTTTTTTTACGCCCATTTTAAAGTTATTGTGACAAGTTATGCGGAAGTTATTTCTTCATGATAAACACCACATAGGAGCAATGAACCACACGATTAAAAATGAAGTGATTAATAAGGAGAAAAGTTTTTTACACGAGATAAAAATATAAAAAACGATATAGAAATTATGTTTCTATAAAATTATTCAATTGTAAAATTTATTTTTCCGACTCAATCAAGTATTCTAACGTTAGTCTTCTAGCCAGGTGTCCCAGACGACCAATTTGTCTCCTAGTAGATACTTTCTTTCAATTCATTTTTAGAGAATAAACATAAAAGGTAAATTACTTTTATAATCTTATACTTATATTTATGCTATAAAAAGTATTCTAATACATGTATACATTAAGAAATGCCAAACTTTAATTATGGTTTAAATAGGATTTGAGATGTTTTTTATTAATAGCCCTAATCATTGTAGTAGGTAAATCAATTATATTTTTCACCAATTGTATTATAATTGTAAGGGTGCTACTGAAACCTAAGTTATTAACAAATTTTCATGACAAAATATCTGTGCATTTTCTCTATTAGTAAAATTGAAGGGATAGGTTGTTGATAGTGCGTTTATACTCCTACGGCTTTATTACCACCTACCATCCGGTGGTAGTCAAACACTGTTAAATTTTGTTTTAAATAAAAAGAAAAGGTATATTTAATGAGATCTAATATAAATATTTTATCATTATTATTTTTTTATTTTGTCCGCATTGAATTTATCGCTATGTAGATTATATTATTAAAAAAGATAATATAAATTCGGCTGTATTATTTAATGTGTATCTAAGAGCTTATAATATGTTGCGTAAGTAACCTGAGTTATAAAAAGGATCTCAACCCAGCTAATATAATACCCTTGTCATGTTGAGATAAAATTAGTTAAATTTGTGCAGCTGTGTCTTGTTACCGCATCGTTTATCTAAATTATAAATTGACATACAACAATATTATACATTTCCCGTGTCAATGTACTTTGCCAATGTGAACATTGACTTTGTGTTTCTGTTTGATCACCAATGACAGGGAACTATACAATGATTTGATTACTTTGAAAATGTTTACCTAATAATTAAATCTACAGTTTAATATATGTACATCATAGTTAATTAGGCAAATCGTGTATGCTTCTATGGATATAGGGAGGTCATAAAGGTTATGTAAATTCTCTTCTTGAAATTACTAAAACAGTCTTAATATCAACCTCAGGGGAAATAAATGTTCTTGATGGTTTAAATTTTAAAATAACTAATAGACTAAGACGTTTTTATTGGGTACAAATTTTATTTTGCATTAAAATAAGTGAAATAAGCCTGGCTTATATTATTCACATACAATTATATTTTATTTAGATACATTTTGTATTATTCATATTTTATGTTAAAGTAGTAGTAATATATTTTTTTAGTATATATATTTATTATAATACCACCACAACCATCTAGATTACAAGTCAAAATTCTCCCACCTTAGGTTGTATGGAACAAATTTTCATTTGGCTAAAGGACTAAGGCTAATTTGGTGTTTTATGTTTAATAAATATTAGCATTTTTTTAGTGTTCAATGAAAAACAAAATAAATAATTATTGCATGGGATGTTGCGATCGACAATTCAGACTTTTCTTATTATATAGTTTTTATGAGTGTAATATAGCTCTTGTAACACACTCAGTTTCAAGATTTACCAGATACGTAACAGATTAATCGATGTTAAGCCTTATACATATACGAATGTTAAATGAGTAGATACTTTACTAACTTACAATTTTTAAATGATAAAGAATCCTACAAACTATTTGTAGAAAATTAATGGTAGTGCTGAATTTGTAAAAATAAATGAAAAATTAAAATACTGACAGTCACGTGCTATTATTACGAAACTTAAATTCGTAATCAAAATAGATAACCCAGAAACTTATTATTGAAATTTTTACTTATCTCACGAAACGTTGGCCACCAATTGTGTTTCTGTAAAATCGCTTTATCTCGTTTATTATGTGGCATACGGGCTTCATAATGGCTTTTACCTTTGAAGCTAGTGTTGGACATCGTACATAAATATATTTACTTTGAGCTCTGGGAAAGATAAAACGGATTTAGACTAGCTGGTCTGTATATTTAACGCTAATAAAGAAATTGTTCCTGTTCGCTTTCTATTATAAATTTTATTTTGAAACTATTTCCCTCTTTATGAGAAGTTACGCTTTAATATATACGTTGTAGGTTGAAATAAGTAGTGAGAGTTGTCTTGTTTTTATGATTTTATATTGTGGATAGTGACTTCAAAAACTCTTTACAGGTTTTGATACAACTTACAAGGTTATTCATATGTTTAGTTTGAGCTACCGAAATCTTGTTACTAATTGTATTTGATTGATTTTTGTATACAAATTTAGTTTGAATGACAAATTATTTGTGACGGCACCCTTAATCTACCAAAGCAGAATATTCATGATGGCTCCCTAGATATTATTATTGCACATCTATATATGGTAATCAATAAAAGGTCTTGGCAAAAATAGCTCTAAAAACCCTTCCAGCGATAACTAAACAGCCAAAAATAAATAAAAAATAAGTCACCTGTTATTTCAATATAAAAAGGCAAAGGCGTAAAATTATAATTAAACATAAATACAATACACAAGAGTAAGAAATAATGTAAGAAAACTTTTTAATGTAGTTATTAAAATGAACCAACTATTGTTGAAACTAAAGTGCAATATTAGCCTCATTTTACGGATAAAATAGATAAAAACAGACTAGTTTTAAAAAACACAAAAAAAATCGAAATTTCTCAAAATGAGACTGGAAAATACAAATTAGAAATATGTAAGTTGTTACGTACGTGCAAAAATATAAAAAAATGAACATTGCCGGGACAACATCGTTTATAAATAAAATATCATATTACGAGTGACGTTGCTGACTCCGCGAAACGAATACCAAGCCGAACACCAACCAGAAGATTCCTGATACCACATAAGCAATGGAATGGCATTGCTATCCTAATACCGGGGCGATCATGTAGTCTGAGTTATAGGCTATAAGTTTTAATGTGTAATTCTGATTATAATATACATATAAGTAAGTTTCGCAGTTTTCCTGGACGAGGGTCCAGGAGGCGGTTGCCATCCTATATAATTAAGTCTTAATCAAACAATACAAACAACACACGAACTGAAGTTCGTACACGTATATTTATATACATATTTTACCTAAATACGACAAACAACTTATGGATTAAGAAACACTGAAAAAATATACAAAAAAAAAAACTGATAATAATGAAACTAATAGATTTTCTTACAAACTGCCAATCCCCATTGACGATATTGGATTTATATTTTTCAATTCATTTCAAATTATTAAAAACTCCGTTCACAGTGAACGTTAACTGTTTGCTATAAACTTTTTTGATATTACTCAGCACCCGGCGCACGTAAATCTGCCCTTACAGTGGTCTTGGTAACTTTTTCAATTTAACAGGTAAGTATAAATCGTTCATTCTTTTTATTTGAACATAGAAGTGATATAAACTCTCAAAGTTTAGGAAAAGTAGTCTATTGTTTGTTCATATTAACTTGGAAAATCTCTTCCTAACATGGAGGAGAGATATGAAGAATACTTTTATTAAGACACTGAAGCATTCTTATTAATAATGTTTGAACTTAAAGAATATAAGGAATTTATATTAAAAGTTTTCTTTGAATATAGTTTATATCAACAAAAGAAGAGTATGCATTTTTTCCTGATCAACAACTGTAACAATAATTAGGTGGCTCTTTTTTTTAAATGAAATCTACAATGTTATTGAAAACATCAGTAAAGTTTATTTACTCTGTAGATCATATATTTTGTAAAAATACATTATACTCTCAATATGAGTTTTTAATTTTGTAGTGTTTTCGTATTTGATAATATATTAACTTATTAACATGGAAGTATATATTTTTTTAATATTAGCTTTTTTTGTGTACTGCATGCGAATTCTTAAAGCTGTGAAATTTTTACGGAAATTGCAAAAATTTACTATTCATATCTTCCCAAATTGGGTTTATATAAACTATTATCTTGCTTATAATGGATTATGCTGATGTAAACTTTCGAGATTTTCCAGAGGAGCTACATAATAAGCTCGAGCTTTTATAAAGTCTTTGCATAGGTCTTATATTGGGCTTCGAAAATATTTCCTCATATTTGAGTTTCATACACAGCTTAAGTGGCTTCTAGTTTACCTTATATGGATTACTAAAATTTAACATTATCCTAATTACCCTCTGCCCCTGAACCTTAACACGGAGAATTTACAGAATTTTTATAAATTCCTCCCTCTTTCTAATCTACCTACGCTGACTCTTTCAGATTTTTTTTAAGATTTCAAACTTTTCTTCTGGGCGAGTATTCTAAAGCTTTTTAAGAAGCAACAGTGCTATAAAACAATTTTAAATATTTTTTGAGTTCTGTTTATAAAACTGTAATTATTAACGGCAACTTGTAATATAAATTATACATTTATGATTGAAACAAATCAAATGTGTATGGCATACATAAATTAACTTTTAATTTATATAACATGCGATAAAGATAGTCTGGAGGACATCACTTCTAATAGATGAGCCATCAATATGTATTTTTGTAATTTTGCTTTATGAAAGTACGGGTTGGATGTAAAAAAGCAAGCAATTGAAAGAAAATGTTACTAAGTTTTATAAAAATATTTTAATGTCACAACAATACATTTCGTAAGCTTCAATATTTTTTTGTGACCACAATACTAAATAATTTCTAAAGATTAAAAAAAATAATTAAGTTTCTGAAAAAACATTAACATGTTTTTCCACCGCTTGGAGTACGGGGAGCATCTTTCGACTTTCTCATGTTCCTCCAAATTCTCCAGAATGCTCTGCACATCCCGATATCATTGAAGGTAAGATAAAATAGACCTCCCATCATAAGGACAGTTAAAGCATAAACAACACCCATGGCAACTTTCGGAATCGTTGGACCGAATAACAATACACGCACATACTCTACCATGATAGCTTCCATACCCCTGAAGAAAAAATAATTACATTATAACAATGTTAATTATTATTTTTATAACAATGATGATATTTTGAACATTGTTTTCAATAGTATTCTCGAAAAATTCAAAACATTAGTTCTTGAAATATTAGATAAAACTTACCAATAGCTATGAGCTGTTATAAGAATTGTCAAAATAGAGTCAAAAAGTTTATTGGGAATCAATAGTCCAAATGGTATAAGCACTAACATAACAGCCGCCGTTCCCTTTTCAATAATCCAGAGTTTAGCGTGATCATGAGGTTTTTCATCATCTAAACGTACCATCGTCGTGCTAAACGGTTTAATCTATATTTTATTATAAATTTGTTAGTATGCTGATAAAAAAGAAAATTATAAACCTAGGTATACACTTTGTATAATACAATATAAAATCAATATCAAAATAGAAAGTTATTGAAGTAAAATTTAATACAGGATTAAAAAATGGTGATCCTATAGGCTTCATGGTTGTACAGTTATTTAACTGAATAGTAGAAGATAACGCAGTGCTTGATTTTAATACTGGGTCTATTCTTATAGATGTTGGATATCGGACATATGTTGCTATTTTAGCTGTAAAATAAACAAAATTAAACCATTATTTCTTGTACTTGTACAATAAAAATACATACTGTAGTATTGATTTTTAAATAACATCAAAAAATAAATATTGTCTTTAATTTCAATTGTTTTTTTCCCATAGTACTGGTAAATGAAAGAAAAGCAATAATAACTTTTAGAAATAGCAAATTATTGTGTAATTTTACACATAACTTATTTTATTAGTAATTAATTCACAGATTTTTGATTAACGAATTATTCGTATCAAAAGTGATTACATGATTGTATATCTCTTGTAGTATATAGAACACTTGGAAATTATACTCGCAAGAGGCTACCGTAAAGCTAGGTCACAGGTCTTGCCTAAAGCACTGTCCGCCGTAAATTAGATCTTAGAGGAAATACGCTTGTGTTAGAACTACTGTAGGGTTTGTCCTGAACTTTAAGATTTTGAGTTAAGAGAACTTTTAATTATATTACCTTGCCGACGCGAAAGATATGAAAGAATCATAATTAAAAATATTTTTAAGCACGAAGGTGAATAATAAACTACGCGCTTGTGAAAACGTCTATAATTTTTATATAATACTAGTTTTTCATTAATGTCAAATACTATTTAATTAAAAATGTTTTGTCTTCCAAAGAGGTTAGAAATCGCAAATAAATGCAGTTCTCACAAATGAAGAGTTTATTATTGTTCTATTTTTTTGTTTGTTAAAAAAAAAGAGTACTCATAATTAATAGTCATCAAAAATTATTGAAAAAAAAGATTTAAGGAAGGCCTATTTTGCTCTATCTTTTAATTAAATCTAGCCTATGTTTTAGAAAAAAATTACTGATATTAATGGCTTATAGATCTATATGGTATTAAAACCTTTGTTGTTGTCTTATAAATTAAAAATGAAAAAGAGTAGTTTTAATGTTACTGATAGTTTTATTTATTACTGGGTAATTAATATGATTAGCTTTAATCCTCTTCTACCTCCTAAAGAAAGTGTGAAATGAAAAGTGAAATTTTATCATTATACCAATATTCTCAATTATATAACTTTTTATTATTTAAAACCCATTCAGTAATGATATTATTGTCATATATTTGAAGGAAAATTTCTCACTCGTTAAGTTTACAAAGCAAATCATTCTTGGAGCCATTTTCCAGCAAGAGGATTCCATTGAATGCTGACAATGCCGTCTGTCGGTGGACGGAAGCCTATTGTTGCTTCGGAAGCTATTATTGACATTGCTTAAACTCCTATTAAAACATTTTAAATACGTGTTCTAAATATTTTCCCAGAAAATAAATACATAATCTGCTCGTAGAACAGCTGGAGAGTAAACTTTGAAATGAAACAATAAGAAATCGGAGTGATTTAGAAGTGACTTTTATTTTTAAAAAAATCTTTTAAGATATACACAGATATCTAGTGGAAACGTTAGGTTATTCTGCTGCCATGTCCCATAGTTGCATGATGGCCAATGAGGTTTAAGTTATGTAGATTACCTACAGAAGATGAATCTTTTTGAGGTGGTAGAGGCTAGCTATGGTCAAGTTACTGCAGCTCGAACATGGACTGGCTCAACCGGGGAAGCACCACCCTCACACAGACGATCGGCGTGAAGTTGTCTTTACTGGCTGCGTTTCGTCTGATGAGTGAGAGAACCGGTTGCCCTTTCCTTTTTCCCACCCTTTACTGTCCTTTCTCTTTTCCCTCCCTTTCCGACCTTTTCTTCCCTATCTTCTCTAATGAAGGGCGGCAACATATCCGCAAAACTATGTGGCGTTTGTCCACGGACGAAGGTACTACCTCCATCAGGTAGGCTGTCTGCTCGGTGGACCCCTTTAGAATAAAAAAAAAATCTCCTGAATAAAGGACACTTTTCCACGTCATTCACAGCAGAAGACGTGAATAAAGTTGTCAAAAAAAAAAATGCTTCAAAACCTAAAAAAGAAAGCCAGTATTGCAGACACTTACAACGCAGACCGTTTAAGAGATTTGAGGAAAAGCATAGTCATGTATTCTGAATGAAAATAGTGATGAACAAGTTCTATTCCATACTAATTGATTTGAAAAATATTCGTCTATACGATCTACCATTTGCATAGGCTGCTTTTAGTAACTTAAATTGTCGTGTGCAGCTCGACAGTAAACTTTAGGAAAACAAAGAAAGTCGCTGATAAATACTATATAAATTAAAAGAGATAATTTACCTTGCCTCTGAGGTTTGTTGAACCAAAATATCTTTTTATTTAGTCATATATTCAACAGAAACTTTAAAAAAATAATAATAAATAGAAATTGTTTTATTTTTATTTTTAAGTGTAAAAATTTACGTCCCAATGAAAAAAAAATCGATGTTCCTTTTTTATTTGTCCGGCGGTTAACTTTGCAATAAACGGGCGTCACAGAATGCCATGTTGGGCTATCGCAACGTATTTGAAGCAGTTTAAGCGTTGGCCTGCCAGCATACTTTTTAGTCTTTTGACGGTCCAATGTGGTTTGTATGTGTTATAGCTCGATGTGATAGTTTATAATGCTTTATAACGTTAATCAAAATTTTATAATATCTGAAAATATTATTGCTATTGTTGACATTTAAATTTAAAAGTAATATCTATAGTTTAATAAGTAATTATAATTTTAATTATAAATATTTAGTGATAATATTTCAAAAACATGTAAGATCAAACTCTCAGTATATTGGGTATGAAATTGATTAACTTGGGTACCATTATCTGATTCTGATTGTCTGAAACTAGACAGCCAATTTGGCAATCAATGGGTGTTACCGAGATCCTTGTTAGACTATCGTGGTGTGACTGATGAAGCGGTTTAGGAACTACCGCTTTATTTTGTCGACGCATTCTTTGTTTATTAACCAAATTTAAAACAGTAGATCGTTCTCAAATCGATTGTATTTCTTTTATGAACTCTATTAGTCCAATTAATTTATATTTATTTTCATCTAATTGCTAAACTAGATGTGAATAGCGAACATTTCTCACACTATCAACGACTTCAGACTGATTGCAGTCTATACAGAACTAGAAATATTATTTATTAAGCTTATTCAAATATAAATCATATGCAATTGCAGCTTATTCATTCGTATATAATTTTAATTTATTACTCTTTACATTGAACAATGAACTTTTTAGTAGCTTCAGTAATGCTAAAAATACAAAAGCCTATGAACGTGTACTAATATAAATATAAAATTTCGTGTCGATCCATAGAATTAAAACTAAATATGGGTCAGTATTTTTGATAAAAAATTAAGTTTCCAGGATTAAATCATGATGACTGGTTGTTTTCTTCGGCCTTTAATGATTCAAAGGATAAATTTATCTCTGTATATTAGTATGGATATATTAGTGACCAATGTAGGATTGTAATATTTCCCATGTGTATGTTTTTTTTATCAGCCCAACAATATTACTCCCGAGTTATAATAGAAATCAAAATAGGTAATATCATTTTATACAAAAGGGGCCAAAAATCCAATTACATTGGAGCGTAATATCCATAGCATGAAAATAAATATCGAAGGCATGAAACTAATAATTTTATTATATCTCATAAAATATTGTGAAAAAAGGTATTTCATAATTTATTTTTGATGGAAAATCAGTGAATTTATTAAACGTTTTACAGCAGGAATTTTTTCACGTTACACGGAGGATTGCTGTCAATGCCAAAATTAAATTGTTGTGTGGCTTTCTAAAAGTACACCTTTTTTGATGTTGTTTTCAAACTATGTCAAAGAGAATAAGGCAACGTTCTACCAATGATCTTAGGAATCTGTGGTCAATCAAGAAGGATGTATATTCATAATTTAAGTGAACTTAATTTTTTTATGTTTTTATCTTGCTACAATTACTCGATTCTTTCAGGAACAAAATAATATCATATAGTATACGCTAGTGGTAGCATTCTATGCGTGAGGAGTTCTGTGTTTTTGAACTTTATGTATAAAATAATCAAATATCTATTTTTATGTACATCGCTGGCACATAATTAATAAAAAAATGTGACACATTTGACACTGAAAAATACGTGATGGGAAAATATATTCATAAATTAGCTAAGAATATATTTTCGTCCATTCCAAAACGAAATTTTTCTATAAGTAAATGTTTTCGCGAAGAAAAGTGTGATGTTCAAATAGGTGATCCGTTTTCCCTTAAACCTATAGAATATGAGTGTCGCACCCTTCGGAGGCATGATAATGTAAGACGTCAAAAACTTTACGAGTTTGGTTTATATGTAGCAGCATGCATGCCGAAATATGTTCAAAAGATCCAAATGCAACATACTGACGAATTAGAAATATTAGTTGCTCCAGAAGGA
This sequence comes from Danaus plexippus, assembly GCF_018135715.1. Lineage (NCBI taxonomy): Eukaryota > Metazoa > Arthropoda > Insecta > Lepidoptera > Nymphalidae > Danaus > Danaus plexippus. The sequence goes on along the minus strand of NC_083540.1, from coordinate 5,888,352 downwards.
TTTCACCCCGTTCTTTCATTTATGGCACATCATCAACATGCCTGTTTCAATCAGTGTTCTCTAGCGACAGCCGTAGATGTACCTAGTAGAGAATATAGATTTGAAGTTGCTTATAATATTCTTAGTTTAAGATATGGTGAGAGGGCTCGAGTGAAGACATATACTGATGAACTGACTCCTTTGCATTCAGCAGTAAGTCTTTGGGGGAATTGCAACTGGCTAGAAAGAGAAATCTATGATATGTTTGGTATAATATTTACTAATCACCCTGACTTGAGAAGGATTCTGACTGATTACGGTTTTCAAGGACATCCACTAAGGAAGGATTTTCCTCTCGTGGGTTACACGGAAGTAAGATACGATGATGAGCTAAAGAAATAGTTTATGAGCCAGTAAATACGCACAAGAAATGCGTTCCTATAAATTGGAGTCACCTTGGAATACTTAAGAAATTTCCACGAGGGCTACAATTCTCCTAAGCCTGAAAAAGAGAAAGGGAAACAAAATTAAACAAAAAGTAATTAGTCGAACGTATAACGAGCCAAAATAATTTTAGTTTGTTATACTACAAATATCCAATGAAATTAAATTGTCGTGGTAGATTACATGGCTCTCCAAAATAACGCGTTGCGCATTGCGGTTGAATAATAAAGATAAAAAATACATTTAAGTTTTTACATAACCCATGTATTTTTGAAGAGTTATAACTTGAAAGTTAGGACACCGAAATTATGTAATATAGCCATATTGATAGGATAGTTTGTTATTATTACCATGAAATCATCTGTCACTAAATTTACTGCCTCACTTTAAGATCCTTATTAAAAAAAAAAATAGGGAATTTATTTTGTTAAATAAAAATGCTTTGTGTTACCTTGTTGATATAGTAATTGCGTTGTTGGCAATTAAATATTAATGCATTGCATGAAAAGTTCGTTGCACTCGAATAAGTGTGTTTAGAAATCGCATATACGACGAACGTACTATGTACCTGACTTACATATATTTACATATAAAAAAGATTACATTCAAAGATGACATCCTTTTACTCGTTAATAAAAGTTATTTATGAAGATTATTCACAGTGTTCATTTAAATATATCTCATAATTGAAAAAAAAAAACCAGAAATCGTTAATATTTAAAATTTGAGGGTAAAAATGATAAAAAAATAAAATATTCGATGCCGATTGAAGAAAGCAATAAAATGTATATCGAAATATAATTTTGCCCTTTATTTTCACCTCTTTATCAAACCAGAATACTAACTCGTACTTATGGCTGGTTATCATATGGGTTATAAAGTAAAAGCAACGTTTTTAAATAACTGTTCCTATGAATGTTTTCTTAATGTTCCCGCTTTTTTAATAAAATCTATAAGTAATAATAACTCTGAGAATTTTTGTTATAAAACTTTCTCGTAATAAATTAAGAAAAGAGATAAATAAACAATTTTAAAATGAACCACGATATACCATTAGATAACATTTATAAACACGTTTATATACGTTATATATTATATATTAGTTACATTTAAAGACGTAAAATTATTAACTTATCATAATAGGCACATATTTATATAAACAAGGGTATTGTATAAAAAGTTTTTACGCAGATGCTTGACATTTAATAAAAAATAAGCGGGTGCCGGTACAGTCCGTAATCCATCACGCCTTGTCATATAAGCTGACTTTAATGCTGGGTCACTTGATACCCTTTTGTTGATTTTAATGCAACATAACCTCAATAAAAAATAAAACTCATACGGTATTATACTTTATGTTTAATTAGTATAAAGAAATATCCTACAATTTATGTATTGTTTACCACCTTTTATGTCGCCAGTGAATCGAAAATAAATAAAATTACCCTTTAAAGCTGATTGTCATGTAGAGAGGTTCCATTAAATCTGTAATTATATAACTTTATTTGCACTGTCTACGGCCCAGATGATGGTGTCAGATATAAACGTCTATCTGAAATATCATAAGTGATTCCTAAGTTGCGATTGTTGTAAAAACTTTTGGGTTATAGGTATTGTGGAAAATACCGACAGGAGGTCTGTGAAACAGACGCAAATCCAGCCTTCCTAATGGTTAATGAAAATGTGATTGAAATAATTGAAGAACACTCCTTGTAAGAGATATCATTAATTCAATGTGGAGCAATCAGTGAATGATACTCATTAAAATTTATGTTTAATAAGTCTTTGAAAATTGTTACCTATGAAGTAACAAAATAAAATTGTTAAATTTAAAAAAAAACATTGTCGTTAATACAAAGTTTAAAAATCTAATAAGTTATTATTAGTATAAATATGAAATTACTTTTATTTCTAAATTCACTAATTGATAAACAACAAACGTATTGTTATAAGTTTAATTTGATTCATTGGTTAGTAGAATGTGTATGAAAAAGAAAATACACCCATATTCTCCCTATTTTAGTAGAAAATGTTTTTACATACAAAGCTAATAGCAATATGATGGAAAAAGAATTGTATCGGATAATCAATTTCTTTATTTTACCACTTAGAACAGTGAAATTCAACGTATTAATAAAACATGACAATACAAAAAAATATCATACAAAACAAAAAAGACATATAAATATCCTAATCATTTAAACTTCATAGAGAATTCATTTCAAAATAAAATAATATTTTCTGATGACTAACGAGTCCTGGCATTTTTTTTGGCTTTTGAATCAGTTTTCATGAGTTAAAAAATATATTTTGTGAAAAAGTTAATATATACTTGTATTATTTTCTTTAAAGTTTTTTTTTTATTTATACAAATCTATTTTTTTTTTGAAATGCTTAGTAAACATTATTATAGTATTTTCGGAACTATGTTAGGCAAACCGTTCAAAAGTTATACAATAAATAATCTTTATATCCATTTTATTTATAAAATTCCTAGTTCTATCGGGTTAAAATATTAATTTTTATAGGTAATATTTCCCGTTATGATAGTTATTTTTAACTATCTTTATTTTTGTAAAAAATCACTAAAATGAGATAACGTATATTATAGTCCGTATTTCACAATAAAAAAGCCTTATTGGATTTTACAGTTTATAAACCATGAGTTTGAAATATCAAATAATGTCACGAAAAATATCCTGCACCTCTTTAAATATTTTTTATTAATATTCAAAAGACGCTCAAGAAAATGAGAAAATCCTTTGACAGAGGTGCTATTATGTAGAAGCATGAAATAGGTTCATTGCGTGTGACGCTTCACAGTACATCTCCGGGCAGTTACGTTGTTCCTAAACACTATGGAACACTATATAACGCTAATTGAAAGAGGAACTGAAATGCCATTTTCTTAAGGTTGCAGGTCAAATCTGGCCCTTGGCAATGAATTTTTCATTCTATATTTTCTAATTTAAATGCAAGTTAAATTACACCTGGAAACTGTATTGACACTACAAAATTAATGAAATAGACAACTATAAACCAAACTCGTATTTAAAGTTGCAGAATACGATAACAGTCAGCTTATTTATTTTCGTTATTAAAACATTGATTAAATAATTGTAATAAATATTTGTACAATTTTATAATTTAAAAAATTTATCAAGAGATTTTTGTTAATGTATCCTAAAATTCCAACGATACATATTAATGTTTTTTATTTATACAGTCGAAATCGAATTTCTCTCAAATATTTTACCCTAATGTGTTAAATATAGATGCGTATAAACATCTCAAGCCTAATGCGACAACGTTAAATAGTCCTTTTACAAAAATTACATTTTGATCCTTTATCTAATTTCTTAGCAAATTATATAACAAAGTGCTCTGCATAACGAAAATGTATATAGAACTAGAAGCAAGTATTTCGTTTTGAAACCATTTCGAAATACCTCCTCGACGATTTCATCCTTTGTTCCTAATGTCCAAGTTATCTGTATCACTTAGAAACTTGAAATGAATAACATTCTCCATGCATTTAATTTTTATTATATGGTTGGGACATTTTCAATGCCTTATATATTTTTTTATTTTCTAAATATATGAAAAGTAATATAGCATGTTTTATAATATTTCATACAAAAATCCACACATTTGGATGCGGTGTTTTCAGTTGAAAGTAAGTTTCCTTGTGTAGGTTAAAAGCTATGTTAGCTTAGTACCCGTTCAATAGTGCAAAAGTATCAGCGCTTTTCAAAAATGATAAGTATTTCTTTCGTATATATACTTGATTAAATGCGTCACGAGTGCCAGTAGAATTTTTTAATGACCATTTACACTTGTCGGGTTGTTTAAGTCTCAGGAAGACGAAATACCAGTAGCTTGCAGTAGTTATATTGTTTGTAATGTAACTTTAAATTTTTTTACTTCGATTGCACCCATGTCATTATTACATTATTGTGTATAGAGGGTTGGCGTTTGGCTTGCATACATTTTTTTAGGAAGTTGTTGAAAGAATTAACAATATTTACAATAAATAAAAACAGACCTGATTTGAAAGATCTATAGAATAATAATAATAATAATTGTCTTCCCCTTATTTCAAATACTTTTTAAAATACCTAGTGAGAATAAAGACATATACGTATAAGATCAAAGAGAATTAGTTATGAAATAATGTCACTATGTTTATTAATCTCATATTGACTTAAATTTAAGTGATACTGGAATGTAGTCTGGTAGGAATTACAGGATATTTTTATATCGTCATAATTTAATAATAGTGATAGATTAATCCCTATCACAAGATACATTTTAAAGGTAGGAATTTATGATTATAAGCGATCGCAATTTTATTATTAAAATATTGTTGAATAAACATACATAACGAATACCTACCAGCTTGTCTATAAGCAAAAAAATCTTTTAAATGGGATTGCGGCTATCCTTTCAAATGCGATGTTCTCATATTATAATTACTCGTTGTACATCATGAGACAAACAATTATTTTAAATTTAGCAACAATACTGTCGTCATGGGCTGACTAAATACCTATATTATAAAATACGCGTTTAATAAACGGGTTTAATTGAGTTTTTCTTTGTTTCCAATCTGTGACAATAATGGTTATAATTTACCAACAAATATCCCATCGGATATCGGGACGCAGGGAATATATTTTGCCTTGCAAGTTACACCGAACGTCACGTAGAGAGCATGAAATATGTTATGGATTCCGTCTGACTGAGTCTGCACGCAGAAACCTGCTATTTGGTCCTATTATAAATTGGTTTTGCTGAAGACTAGGCTTTATATGTTGTAACCTTTATATTTTGTATGTGATTTAATAATACAATTTCTATTATAGTTCTAAGTCTTTTTTAACTTTTAGTTCTGAAGTGTTTGCTAAAACAAACTATAAAAACAAAAACATTTTTTGGCAATAATTTATGTACCCCTTCATGTTTCTTAGACAGCATTTCGAAATATTATTTTAAAACTTTCGTCGTACTTTTTAACCTCATATAATGAATACTGCCTACTTTATTATAAAATTACCAAGTTCTCTTATTTGCTTAAAACGAAGCGGATTATTTTTCATCAGAATAAAATATTAAATTATTTCATATATATTATGTGGTATCTTAACCGGAATTGTATTTATATTTTTGTAAAATATTTGTTAGATACCATAAAAACAAAAAAAAAACAAATACTAATCAATTAACGGTTTGACATAATTCTTATCATGTTTGTATTTAATTTCCAATGGATTATGATGAGTTACCAATATATAATAAAAACTTCAAGAGAGCGATCAAGGTCTAGTAATCAAATAAATATGTATGTGCTACATTGAAATATACATGCGTTTAGTTTCAAATCGCCCATTAATATAACATAGCAGAATAATCTCATAAATGAAGTAGCTGCTCGAAATATTGTTGTTTTACGAATTGGATCAACTTAATTTTTAATTGTACAATGTTTGATTCGCCTTTCTGTTAGAAGTGTCAATAAATTACAAATCATAAAAAATAAAAGGGGTCAGTTTTGTGCATTGATGGTACTTTTTCCCAAATTATTATATAAAGTATATTGTTATTTAATTCAACTTAAATAATAATAATAGATAACTGGTTTTGTTAACTCATAGATACACAAGTAATTAACGAAATATTATTTTTTAATTATTGGCTTTGTAAAATTAATTTGAACTTATTCAGGGATAACACTTAAAAACAGGTATTGCAAAAATTTTTTATTAAAATCTCAGGGTTTTATGGTGGAAATAAGTATGGTAAATGAACGCTTTTAATTTTCCATCGCAAGATCCGATGCTAGGAAATAACTAGGTAAAATGTAGACATATGTATATTAACTAAAGCGGGATTCGTAAGTAGTTTGTAGTAATCCAATAGCGTGGACAAAAAAGCAAGAAGTTCCCATATTTATGAGTTTTGACGAAGTGTTTCAAGAATGTATTCTTGTTAGAAATTATCTTTATTATAAATGGGAAAGAACAATAAAGTGAAGATAAATTATGTGATGTCAGAACCTTTTAACCTCTACAAGAAGTTACATAAAAATGTATCCTCTTTTTCTCACACCTGTGGCAAATATATGATGAGAACAGGATTGGAAACTATTTCATCCGTTTATAAATTTTAAGACAACAATATTTATAAATATATAAAAAAGAACAAAAGTTTTTTTTTATATTGTTTGAATTCGTTTTAATGTATTACTCCAATAACGTCTTAAATTGTATTTGAGATTATTATCCCGATGATACAAATATGGACGTAATTAATTTTTTTTTCACTAGAATGACGAGGGTCTTGTAACAAAGAAGCTGGCAAAATGTTGCCTCGTATTAAATATTTATATTAAAATAGCAACAATGGTCCTGCAATCTATCAAACATTGAGACAGTATTCAAAAAATACAGTAATATAATATGAATGTAACATTTTTTACGATACTTTTCGTATGTTAGTTCATTATTTACATATTTAAACACGTTTTTATCCCTTATCACCAAAATGGTAACTATTACTATCCTAAAATTTTATTGAATAACGACTGTGGTTTCATACAATGTCTTCAATTAATCTTAAAAATGTATTCAATTGATTATAGTCAGTATACTTTGTTTTGTACCCACTTAAGAAATTCTAAAACAACTTCTGAATTTTCAACGAAATCGCTCGATAATCACAAACACTAATTAAGAGATCGACTTTTATAGTCAAGTCAGATAATTAGTATCTTACTCTTTTTGTTATTATTTGTAGTCCATTATTTTACTTGGATTTAGTACATCTACTTTTCTCTTCAGCAAAACTTCACCAGTTGGTATAGATTTTTGTAAGGATTACATTGAAAAAATAATAGTTTAAAAAAACTAAAAAACACGCTTTTTATAGAAAACCGAACTAAAAAATAGAAAATAAATTTTAATAAATTTAAATTTAGAAAATAGTGTTAAATTTTATTTAAAAAAAAGCGTGGGGTGCTTTTTAAGATATTATCGAAATGATAATCACTCTACTCATATCTGTCAATAATATATTTATAACTATTGACACCATGCACCCCACGCTTTTTTTTTTAATAATATTTAACACTATTTTCTAAATTTAAATTTATTAAAATTTATTTTCTATTTTTTAGTTCGGTTTTCTATAAAAAGCGTGTTTTTTAAACTATTATTTATTTTTTTACTTTTTAGTTTGGTTTATTTATAAAATCTTGTTTTTTTTTAATTTGAATTAAGTTTCTTACCTTATCGACTATAGATGAAAATTATATAAATTAACAAAAATCATATTTTGCAAATTGAAAAATGGAATAATTTTATCAAATTAGTGTATTGTCATCGGTCCTCGATAAATCTACAAAGTTTGAACGAAATCTGGCCCTTTTAAAGTGGGTCAAAATCGCGCCCAAAGAAGTCGGTTACAAACATACAAACATACATACATGTGAAGCTAATAAAAAGCTAATAAAAAAAACAACGTGTTGGGGTAAACACTGCAATATAAGTTAATATTGTCATTGTAATTTGTAAAAGACAAAAAAAAAATGCTTTGTACTCATGAAGAGATTAATTTTTATTCTATCGCTTCATATTAATTCAATGTTACTAAACATAAAATATAATCCGTTTTCAATTATCATTGTTCTAACAAACTGGAGAGATCGCAGAAAGATCTCTGAGATTGTGACGAGTAGAACACATTTATAAAACATCTCGTACGTTTTTGGATTTATCTCACGTACAGAGACATATGTCACACACCTTTATCTTGTGTTTCCATAAACTGTTATTGCAATGTCAAGGAAGACGTGAAATATATAATTTTAATTGAATTCTATAATTTTATTATTAGACATGCAAATATAGCTAATGATTCAGTAATCATGAGACCAAGTTGTTCTTTGTAACATTTTACATCATGTAATATTTAAAAATCAATATTAATATTTTACTACATAATTAACGACTTTCATGCTTGCTTTATATCGTTTGTATTATTATACTATTTATTTTAATTAACACAAAACTGTACAACATTTGCATAGCTAATAAAACCGACCTTCAGTCAATATTTATTCTATAAGCCGTATGTTCATTTCCTAACAAGAAATATATTTTATACCTCAGTTGTTATCTGAAGTATGTACATAATAGACATGTACATTATATTTATATTCATAAAACGAATTAATAAAACAAATACCTTATTTTTTATAAATTTCCACTTATGATTTTGCTAACTTTATTAAATATTAAAAATATAATAAAAAAAGTGGAATGTAAACATTGAGCAGATATCAAAATTAAGATTTATGAAAAAATATAACATTCTTAACAGAAATGATAAGGTAGATAGAACTAAATACAGAAAATATTTTACTAAAGATACAAGCTGTAGATATAATTCTTCTTAAACGCGAACTGTAATTACGGACACAAACATTGTATTACATAATCATTTTAGAGAAATACATAAACCAATGTGATAGTAATCAATATTTAATTCTACAGGCTAATTTTATATTTAGTTGTGTAAATCGTTATTTATTAATGACGATTATAGGCTGTTTTAGTGATTGTTTAAATATTGTTTTTCTAGATAAACTGGTAAACTAACAAGAAAATAAAATGTTGTTGAATTTTATATTTAATTTTATGTTTATAAAATACTTTACGCTATTTTGGAAATTCTTCTTAGTACTAATACAATAGTTAATATGATGTACATTTTGTATAAAAAACGTTGCATGGTAAATATTATTACCTTATTTGTAACTTGTAAAAGTTTATAACTTGTCTTTCCATTCATAAAATCTAAATTCGTTCTTATTGAACCAAAAGTAAAAACGTAAGGTAAGGTAACTAGAGAAATAAAACCTGAACAGTAAAATGAAACTTTTATATCGTCCAAAAAGATATTAAATACCTTTATAAATTTTAAGTAAAGAAAAACGATTCATAGTAATTGCTAAAACATTTTTTCATGAACTTATTACAACATACTTTGTTTCTGCGTTAATATTTATTACGATAGCATTTATGTACTGCAATTATTTTATTATATTTTTTACAGAATAACCACTCAAATAAAAAATCAACAAAGTAAAAACGAATAAAAAATAAAAATTTAGGTGAAGCAAAAGAATTTCTACCAGACAGTTTTTGGGTTAGCGAATTTTTATTTTACTATCGTGAAAGTATGTACGTTATAATAAGGGTTATTCGTTTTAGAGTAAATATATACATATTTATATGAAACATAATTTTAAATACTGTTGAGTTGCTGGTGTGAATGAATAACAAATATTTGGCTATTAAATTAAAATGGATTGAACAAGAATTTATACCAAAAACGAACAGTACATAATAAGCATTACAACAAAAAATGTAGTTTTGTCATCTATATTCGTATTTGGTATATGTGTATTTGTATTCCGAAGGAAATATGAAATATTCATGTATACATTCAATATAAGTAATAAAAAAAAATATATAAAAATTTTTCAATTGTAAAAGTAAATATTATTCCATGTTGAAAAATGTTTTTTCACGGACTTCTTAAACATATGAAAATATTGTTTTCTTAACCATAAATCCGCGTTCGGGATGAGAAAACGTTCATAGAGGATGCTCGTATGGTCAGTTTGCTCTCACTAGCTGCTCTTGTTTTTTTTTAGAGTCCACGAGTTAGTTCTGTTATCTCCTAGTCTATGCGGTGAGACGAGTAGGGCGTAGCTCACTTCTGAGTGATTTGCTAAATATGAGATATCTGAGGTAAAATAAATGTTCAAATCTCCAGATAGCCAAGAAAGAAATTATCTTTATTAATATAATGGGTAAAATTTTATATTAATTTTTTTTTTCAGTCCAAGCAAATATTAAAATAGATTAGAAGACATAAGAAAATAGATAAATTCTAATGTTATTTTCCCTATATACTTTTAGTATAGTGAAGATTATCTTATTCTTCATTACTGAAAATATCTTTTAATTCCATGTCCTCCTCAGAATTTGTCTGCGTTCTTAGGTTTATCATCTCACAAGATTCATACCTCTTTTAAATTTTTGCTGCGGCTGCGTGTATTTCGATTACTATTTGTTTTATCTCTTAATATCTATACTGTTATATATACTATCTATACTCGATATAGTGTATGCTCGTAATTTGATAAAATATTTAATTTTTCAAGGACTAGAGTTTCGAAAAAGCCGAAGCGTTCTCTGTCAAAGTAATAAGTGTCAAAGTTATACAACAGAGTCTATGTATCTTCGTCCATACTGAGTAAAATGCCTAAACAATAACGCAACCATGCAGTGCAATATAGATAAGCCTATAAAAAACTGGCCGGGTTGCGTCCAAACTTTTGAAAGACGATTTCATACCAACCTCATCATTTTGTTACAGACCAAAAGCTCAGTTCTCTTACATAGACCTTCCGAGGCACATCAGATTTCTCTAGTACTTGTTACATTACATTAGTCAGCTTAAAACTGACGTATATTCAGTTTACAAAGAATATATGAGACTTCGCAGAAGTGAAAGCCTTAGTCCCTATGCTGAAAGTCACCGAAAGCAAAACTCTAGTAGGCCTGCTGGCTACATGCTAACTTACAGAAAGTATCTTGAAAGAAATTGGAGCGGTTAAATCAACTAACAAATAGATTCGTTCCCTGATTGTCATTTTATAGTTAGCTTGTTAAATTTCAAGCATTCTCGCAAAAATTCTTGACACACCTACACCAGACAATAAAAACTAAAAGAGAAATAGATAAATATCTCATAATAACAGAAGAGACTTTTTTGTAAACAAAGTAAGATATCATTTAGAAATAGGGTCATACTTTAAAAGCTTATTTATAATTACGTACGCAACTGTGTGCTTTGAGTACGGATGTCCCTAAATTTTTAATCAACTTCAAGTTCAGAATAACTTTACATTAATAGAGATTTTTCAAAGCCATTTCCGTTATTTACAAAAGTTTTTAACTATTCCCTGGGTCTGCATTCCAAGCTAGACGAGGAACGTCCTGACAACTCAATCTAATACCCTGATGAAATTAGAGACAACGCCTTCACATCTTCTTCCTCAACCATATCTTAAGCCAAGGTCCAGCATTTAGAGACACCTTTACCTTACTATGAGGATACAACCTGGTTTTATAAGCCCCAATTTTAACAGAAGTTCTGATAAGGATCATCAGCTCGCACTGGGAGGCCATTATAATTTTATTAAAATTCTAGTTAGTCAATCTTACACATTTTGACTTTTACTTTTTTATATCAGATATCAACCGTTTCTATAAATGACATCTGAAATTATTATTTGAGATTCTTATGAAAAAAAAAAATCTATATTTATATTCAGAGTCAGGTAAATTGCTTTTCCTTCTCTTGAATCGCACTGCAACATCAGTATTTATATTTTGTCGTACCTGAACTTTATAAGTATGCATAACGGCATCCATAACTGACACTACGAGCTCCTCGGCTTATTAAAACAAGACGGAGTTTCCTGTGCTTACTGTTTAAATGAGTAATTGAGATGCTGTTTGTAGAACAATACCATTTTATAAAGATTATCCCATTTACTTAATAAATTCCCTACATATTTTTGACTTAGAGCTCTTTGTTTATAGTTCTAAAAAGACGAGAAACTGAAAATGGAATGGAGGTCATGGAAGTTTTATCGTAAATAAAACTCAATTTCAAATATAACTTCTCCAATGCTGATAAATTTGACAAGTGTAATAAAAATTAAATTATTAAAATTATTTTTAAAAGGCAATGAATTAGTTAAAAATATCATCAATGAAAAAAAATAGGACTGAATGGAAGCTCTATTACTTTATTATATATAAATCCAGTAGGTTAAGTGATCATCATATCTCCATTGAATCTGTATTGAAACGCTATAGGAACGCTTACTATTTGTTCTGTGTTCTATGTTAATTGGATGTTTTTTTATTAATAAATGTCATAAAGCGTTGATTCAGTTACTACAAAGCTAGATTCTTGTAACAAGCAAAAAAGGCAATGGAATGAAATATAATAATAGTTAGCAAAACCTGTTAAGTATGATGTAAAATTTGCATTTTCTAATACCATCAATAAGCTTATACAAACATCTTTACAGTGGTATTTGTTTCATGTTATTACTAGACGATTACTTACAGTTCTTAGTAGTATAGAAACTATCATGGCAAAGTTATTACTATATTTCTATAAAAGTAACAATTTTGTTTTAGCTAATCTGGAAAATGGTATAATTTAATATGTTAATTTAAACAAAAATATGAATAAAATGTTCCACATCAATCGACTGATATAATTTTTTTAAATATTTCGCTTTTAAAGGTTAAGTGAAAATTACAGGCATTATTAAATTGGTTTCAGTAATTTGAATTATTGAACGGTCAGATAATTAGAAAATTTACAGTAATTACCAGATATTTAGTTTAATATATAGCTATAATATTTTTATGATCTAGATTGTTGATATGAAAGAGAAAAATAAATTATGAGTTTTGATTATAATTGAAAAATCTTATGCTAATATTAGATATATTTTACTTTTTGTTCGTAATAAATTAATATAGACAATTAAAATGTGAACATATAGTGGGAACTACTACCTGAGATTAGTTTGATTAATGGTAACTAAAACTCAGTTTTATTTCTTTTTGAAAGTCACTGCTCCAATTATTTTTTATTTCCCTAAATCATTACAACCTTGATGGGAAAATCACAAATATATTCGGCGAAAGTAGATTTTTACTAACATATTAATCGAAACAGCGCTTGAAAGTATCTAATATTAAAGTGAGGTAGTAGTAGTAGTAAACAAGGTTTATTTATTTGAAAATTTTCTTAAACTTTAATAAAAATGGGGATCTAGTAGGTAATAAAAAAAACAAAGAACCAATATCATATGCACTTTAATAATCTTCTGTTATAAAATTCATTTTAATCATAAATGAATATACAATTACAACATAGCAAAAGCATCAAAAGCATTTCGCCTTTCCTCTCGGACAATTTCATCCTTTGTTTCTAAGTCTGAGTTATCTGTCTCACTTACGGACTCTAAATGAAGAATATTCTCTTTTCATATCTAATTCAAGTGTTCTTACAATTTATGAATATCAGTAGCAGAGTTTTTACTGTTGTCATAAAAATCAATACCCTCTAAAATAGAATAATGACACCCACGAAAATTTACAAGATTCAATTAGTAGATTGTATTTTGTAAATTATTTGTTTTTTAGATCTTCTAATAGTAAGTAGCTTCATGAATCGAAACATAAAAAATCTGAAACATAATTTTTATTATAAGAATATATGTATTAAAAACATAAGTCGTATTCTTGACAACCGTTTCAATTAATATAATAAAAAACTTGAACTTTAAACTAAAACTAAAAAAAAATTAAACTTGAACTTTGAATCAACGTAAATAAACTAACTGTGTTAAATTAATTTCAAGGTTTCACAAAATATTTTACAATAAATAATTTTATTTAATAAGTATAGTTAAAAAAAATTGATATTTATACTTAATAAACCCTTCATCATGCAAGGAATTGATATTTGAATTTAATGCGTAAAAGTATTTATGTTCATTGGTACCTTATTTGTAAATATTATACGGGTGTGGGGAAAGTACAAGTTGCTGTCACCATTAAACTACATATGTGCGTCCGTCTAATCGAGTAGACGTTTCCAAGTCAGTGGTCCGAATATGTTGATGCACTAGCCACAAGACTGAGCTTGGCTGTGTGAAATTTTATTTCACGATTACAGTAAGTAGTAATGTGTCGTAATATATTTAAGTAGATTTTTTTTTATTAAAGGACTATCATTATCGCAATAATGAAATATAAATAAAAAAAATCATTAAAATAATTCATTTCTACATTGTGGTAACAAACATGTCTTAAATAAAATATCAGTCTATATTTACGAGGCACAAAAGTCTGTTCAGTTTTTTTTTGTTTTCGTAAAAGAGTATCAAATAGAAAAGTTTTAGTATCAGACAAGGCGATGTAAGTGCACTTTGTCACTTAGATTGAAAAATATTGTTCTTTGAAAAGAACTAGAAATCTGTAACTGAGATAGAAAAGGATGATTTGATTAAACTACACAATGATACACAGTGACTTAATGAGAAATGTGTCGTTACTATTATTATAAAATACATATTGTCTTTGTACAGATATTGTCTTTAAAATCAAAACATTATTTTGTTCGATATAGAAATTTTATAAATTTTATAAACATTTTAATTTAATAGATTAAATTTTCCAAAGGCGTAATCGTTGTAAGCTCTTGTTTCTTAGAGTTTAGGACAAATTTATTCTTACTTATTATATTTTAATGTAGAAATGTAATCAATTAAATAAAATGTAAAAAATATATATATTCTTTTATATTAATAACAGACTAGTTCTTAAGTATCTGGAAGTTAGAACCTTAAAAAGGTTCATGAATAATTCATCATGATTCTCGTTAAACAAATTCTGCAAGGCCTTCACGTCTTGTAATAAAAGTTTTAAGTATTCATTTAAAAACAAAAAGGTATTAATATTCCTTTCCATTTGTCTGAATAAACAATTGTCGCTGTTCTTGTTTCATTTAAAAAGAACATAAACCGTATATTAAAAAGATATATTTTGAACAAATAAATAATATTTACTTTCTTGAGTAAATTCGGCTCGTATATAAGATTCAATTTATCTTAAATATATAATTTAGAAAAAAAAAGAGAGACATTTAATAAAATATTTTTTTACGATGTCTTTAAAATTAAATTCCTATAAAAAGTAACAAAATATAGATTAAATTGTATAATTATGATTTATAAATTATTCAAATATTCTCAATCTATTTTTTTTATAAAATGTGTAATATTTATATTTACAATTAACGATATTTGAGACGTCACAACACGTATGACGATCAAAAAATCCTTTAAAGGTTGTTTATGTTCAGTTAAAAATTCAAATTAGAAAAATAAAGTTCGATTCAAAAAAGATTTTTTAAATACCCAACAATAATAAAAATTTATTATTGTATCACTTTGGGCTGGATATTATAACAGATTTATTTCAAACTAATCTTATTCTCCAGACGACAATTCATACAAACACTAACACAAGAATAAAAAATAATAAAAGTTAATGTCGTTTTCCAAGTGAAACTTTTCTAGACAACAGTTACAATTTTTTTATTATTTAATATTATACTTATTCTTATTAACGTTACTTTAATATATAACTATTATAACAAATGTAAGTTCAAAAATATTAAAAATATAGAAAAGAATAGGAATTGCTTCCAGAAATGCTCTATCCAGAATATAATATTAATCATACCGCTTTGGTTGAGTGAACAAAGTCCTAGAGTCTTACTTGTTATAAATTAAATTTATACTAAGCGCTTTTACTAACAAAGTTCGCATTAAACGCTTAGTAAATTTAAAGGCTAACTAGGCAGATTTTAGATGTTGTCGTGATGCTAAGTCATTAGTTCTGAAATGAAAACTCACGATGCAAACCGGATATTATTTTTAATATAAAAAGGTATTCAAACAGAAAACTCTGGGTAATGTACACAAATATCATTGAAATAAAGCAAGACTGGTATAAACACGATCCAAGAATTAGGACGCCAGGCGTATGTGATATTAAACAGTATTAAGATATACAACCACGTCTTTAAAGTCGGTCATTGCTGTACAGGCAAAGCTCTTACAAATTAATTCAACGAATATTTGAGAATAAAATGTTTTAAGTATTTCGAGACAGACATTACAAACTCGAGCGAGTTGTTGTTGCGGCAATACGCTACTTAACCTGCTAGTCTGGAAGTAACAAAGCCACTAGTAGAGACGAGTGGACTTCCTTGGAAATGCACATTTTACACTTCATAATAGGATTGCAGCAACAGCAAAATACAAAATAATATTTTCCCAAAATTACAATATAAAAAGTAAAATATGTATATAAAAACCTAGGATTCATTATTTGTATATGAAATACACATCAAATCAATTAAATGAGTTTGAGACAAAACTTCCTTTATGGACCAGGAAAAAAGCTTTTGATTTTAAAACGCCTGCAAAAATATTATTCCGGAATAATTTTATTTGTCTAACGTCGCCCCATTTTACAGTACTGGTCTTTTTTTTCGAGTTCGATCCTTGGCCGAACAAATACATGTAGAAAAATACTCGTCATAATTGAAAATGTATTCTGTTTTTTTTATACTGCTTTATGCATAGCTTAACATTGTTTAAATGGTTAAAACATAAACAGAGAATTTTAATAAGCTAAAATTACAGGATCCTTATATAGCGATCTTTTGTGAAGAAACGAAAATGTATGAAATGCCCATTTGACTGATTTGAGTGGGGACACTATGACTTAATTAGCACGTCAAAAGTTTTGAAACCCATTTAGATTGAAGATTGTTTAACAAAATAAAAAAAAATACTTTATACAAGTGGATTTTATACTTTCAGTTCAAAAAAATCAAACCTCAATTAAGATTCAAATAAGACACCACCACTAAACTATAACTTATTGTATAAATTACAAAGCACAAATAAAACATTACAATTGTACGTTAAAAAATCATTCTACACTCTACAAACTCTTGCGGTGAAGCCATGTGGACCGCTGGGTGTTATGATAAGAAAAATATATTATTTCAAATTCTTACAAAGTAAACCTAAACACAATGTCAGGGATACGGACCGGTTTATTTCAAATGTATTTCGACGATTTACAAAATATCGTATATAATTTGTAAAATTTTAATGCCAGTCCCACATTTCAAAGTAATCGCTCACTTGTAATTGTGAGAAATACGATAACTCACGGTTATGTATATGTCGTGAAGTAGTAAATGAACGTAACGATTAAGGTAACGTGAAACATGCCTCAAACATACGCGTTCCCGAAATTACATTCGCCGTTGACAAGCCCCGAATTAATTAAAGTCAAACAACGCAACCATTTTGCAAAATTATCTTCTTCGCAAACAGAATTAATAATTTCATTTCGCGCGAAGGCTGACTAGATTGATGTTAGTAGGCCTAATATAGTTTGAACTTTAATGGCTGATTAATGGTTTAAATTCAAAGTACCTACTAATTTACTAATCAAATTAGTCGAATTTGCTGATTTCGTTAATGATAATTTGTGCTGTTATAATATAACATAATCTACATAAAATATTTTGATCTGTACTACTATTGTCTTGCTTTTAGAGGTAAATATTAACAGACGTTGCATTACTGTATATATATTTTAAATAGTAAACAAATCTATCTAGGTCTTAATCCAAATGTTGAGATAATAACACTAATATTTTAAGAATTATCTCTTAAAGAATATTAATATTGTTTCTTTTAGGTTTGTTAAGGATTATCGCATTGCGGATTTCAAGGGTTTAATGACATACATATTTCTTGAGTAGTTGAAAATGGAATCGTATAACATTTCTTGAAAACCCAATATGTACTTTACGCTTAAATATAAATACGCATACATATATTGTTTAAATTCTATGGGGTTTTTATCTTGTCTTCATTGTTTATATAAAGTAAATCTTTGTCATAATTTCACCGCGTACGAGGCGCACTTCTTAATTACTTGTTTAATGTCATTTTGTATATTAATGTTAAATTCTAATGGTAAAAATCCAAAACAATTTAAAAAAGATATTTTGAACAGGTCATATTGTATTTACATAAAACTTTGTTCGGGAGAAATATATTCGTAATGCGAAAGTAATGTATTTTACATTCATACTACGTTCGCCACATTTCTAGTGTCGGTTTATCTCAGCGTCCGCTACGGTTTTAATAAAATCCATTTTATTTTCAAATTTTATATCTTTATGGTCCTTAATATCTATATAAAATGACTCTCTATACATATGTTTGTGTACACTGCCCTGCCTGGTTTGTAATAGAACGTAGTTAAGACCAGCTAGTTATGTATATAGGTATATATTTTTTTATATGTTGAACACTTGTCTAAATATAGAACAAAAGTGTCTTCGTGTCATAAAATAGTCGTGTAAAAGTAACAATTCTTTCATTTAATAAGTATATTTTGAATTTGTATGGTCGTTAGTGCTTTCATCGATGCTTAATGCTCCTGCGGATGAGAATGTTTCAGCAAATGTCCATTTGTTGGATAGAATCTTAACTACCATTTGATGAAGAGATCTAAGACTTTCGCGAGTTTTATTCACTTAAATGAAACTAATATTTTTCGGATATACTACGCGTATTTTATTATTTGATATACCATTTGATGAGATATAATGATGTTGTTGCAATTTTTGTATAAGCCAACCATGTCATGGTCCCAATATTATCAGTACTTTTGAAAAGTAACAATAATAATAAATACAACGCAACTTTTGCAACTATGCCATAAAAAATATGCATTTTTCCCAAATGAAATATAATAAACAAAGAGAATAAGGCTTTGGTTAAAAAGCAAAGATTATTGGAATACGAAGTACTTAAAATAAATTTCTTTACGAATAATATCTCATAATTAATTTCTTATAATAAAACGAAGACATGATTAATTATTAATGTATGAATAAAAAACAGCTTTCATTTTAATGAATTAAGAAATATTATTTGTTACGGTGAATGTAAAATAAAACCTATTAATTATAATAATTCCATTTGTTTAATCCACTCGCTTCATTTACGAGAACAAATGATACGATTTTACATTTAGTTGTAGGTTAGACACGTAACCACAAATGCACCGGTTTACTTCGCTCTAATACGATAGTGGTGCAGAAGTTTTCATTGTAAACTTTTATGTTAGTCTCATTGCAAATTCCTTTGTATATTACGTAAGACTTCTCTTTAAATTTATTTTTCTTACTTTAGACTAGGAGTATTCGTTTCAACAGCGTGAATATCGACCTAATATAGCTAAAAGTTTCGATGATCTCTCGTTTGTTTTACTTTTATAAATATAACTAACTATATGATATTTTACTATTTTCCTAACTCAAATTTCTACGATTATTTTAAAGTATGAGTAACAAATAAACTATTAAATAATTACATTAATAAATTATAATTTTATTTTTTGTGTATGAAACATTGCTTTATAATATTATGTATTATAATATAACAACATCAAAAGTGGACAATGGAACGCTAATCGGATTATTGCAAACAATAAAAATTTCAATACCCCATGTTTAATCTTTAATTAAGAATATTGAATCCTCACAGATCATACTCGTCAACAGCTTTTACTATATGTGTGTTCATAAGAGCATTGTCATAAACACACATATACTAAGATATTCCTTATATAAATATCATTTTTTATCACGATTAACGGGTAGGTACTTATTTTTTTTTAGTTTATATACTTTCCTAATAATAACTAACGTTGTAACTTCTGATTTTATGTGAATAATCAAAAATTTCAGAAAATAGTTTTAACAACGTTGGGTTTTTTTTACGACTAGACTACGCTAAAAGACAGTGTCTAGTCTTGAAAATGGCGTGTTCATTATTTTAAAAATAATTGTAGTATTATTTCACTCTAGCATACGAATATAATACAGGTTCAGTGAAGCTAAGCTAACTCTATTCTTATCAGCGCTAGGTGCTTTACTTATATAGTAAAGTACAAAAACGTTTTCTGTGTATTATAACAGCGAATTTAGTATTATTTAAATTTAAAATTCTTATACCGTAGATACAGCGTCTGTCTCTGCATAGATACGCTCACAGGCAATTTCTTTGAGAAATATTAAGAATTCTCAAACATATTTTGCCTCAGATAATGTGTGAAATCGTTTAAATTTTGGTATTCAATTACATTAAACCTTACTAGAAATAAAAAAAAAATATTAGAACTAGGGGAGCAGTTTTAATATTTCGTTCTCCTTAGAAATGATGATAATCTAAAAATTATCTTTAAAATAACTAATTTATGTCTATTTTGAAACCTGTATGTAGATAGATAAAGAAAACTAATTATTATCCGTGGTTTAATTAGTATTAAATTCTTACTATCAAAGTTCAACCAATATTCGGTACTATTTAGATATTCCTTTTTAACGTGGCTAACGATATGAAAAAGTTCGAATGAAAAAAATTCCATCGACACGAAGGCATCCAATAACGCAAGTTTTAACAAACCTTTGTTAGTTTAAAATGAAAACAAAGCGTCTGCGAAATATTCTAGATATTTATAGTTTCATTTTTATTTCGAAACCGAAAAAATGACCAATATGTTTTTTTTCTGTGCGTTTTTTCAAATACTGAGACCTAAGACATTAAATTAAATAATAACTAAAACAACCCACAAGTATGCAGTTAGTTTTAATAATTAATGTTAAAATATATATTCAACATTTTTTCATATTATAAAATCGATCTGAGACATTTGTGAGTGTAATAGACAAAAAATGTGGTAATCTCAAACTAGGTGCCACCGTAGAAAAGAAATAAGTGGGGTCAAGTCGTAAAGTACAAACATTCTGCATATTTAGAAATAAAGGACAAGTAAAAGCGGTGTAACCAGGAGTCTTGGTACAGCTATCCATGCCAGTTAGTCGTAAAAAATTGTCGTAGATGTTTTGTTATAAAAATAAAAAAAGAGTAGGTGACACTGTAAAACTTAGTTATAGTTCTGCAGTCTGAAAAGTATATGGTAGAAACCGCTTACTACAAGGTATAGCTTATTTATATAGAAGATAATTTCTTCCGCCTATAGCGATGGGATAAATAATATCACCGACTTAATCTACAATGAAAGTATGTGTATTACTTTTCATCAATTGCCAATCTTAAATCTTTTGTGAAATCTGGAGCATTTGTTGAGCTAGTAAATAAATGAGACTGTTCATTTTAAAATTTGTTTGTTTGTTTGTTTGTTGAGTTGTTTTTACAATTTTCTTAACTTTTGTTGATACGTTATTTAAATAAGTTGGTGGTTTTGACATTATATATGTGACATACGTTTTGACATTATATACTTTTTACTCCAATAGATTAAAAATGCTGAAAATAAATAAATAAATCAATTTATTTCCCCAGCGAGAAAACATGTCCCAGCTAATCCGGTTTGTAGGACAGCGCTAGGGTTGAATCGTCAATGAGGAACCTCTAACAAATATAAAAGAGCTCCGGAAAAGTATCGAGAATGCTTTCATCAATAAAAACTTTCTCTTTAGTAAATAATACTGCTTAATTACTTTTACATCTTGATATAAGATGTTATAAAGATTTATTTTTATTTATAAAAATATACAAAGTTAAATAAAAAACCTTGCTACCAAAATATATATACTCCTTAATTCTACAACGTTAAAAAGATTAACGTCAAAACAAATTTTGATCCAACTCATCTACATAACTTTTTATATGAATAATGCTTAACACAAAAAAGCTTAACTTCAAACTCATCACAGTCGAGTTGGATGCTCCGACTGCTAGCTTCGGAGCAGAAAAACTTATGAATAAAAAATGAATTCCTTGGTTTTAAAATTAGCATTACAAAGAGAGGTAATTCTCGTACCTTTGCGCTCGAAAAAGAAATGTATAAATGCGCTCTTTGTCGTTTGTTGTAAGTGAAAATCAGCGATTTCTGTGCATATTCTTTTTTTTTGTATTATTTATACTATTTGTATTTGTTGTTAAATTCTATTAAGAGTTTTGAATTGTCACCATTATTCTGTAATCTTTAGAAAGCAAAATTATTCCTTGTAGCTATTTAAAAAATTATAATTGCTTTGCAAGTTTGTAAGCTAAATTTTAAAAATTTATAATTAAATAAATCGTGACCAATAAATAAACTATCTAAAAATATTTCCTTCAATAATTTATTATATACTTATAAGAACTATGAAACATTTTGTCGTTACATATAATATGGGAACAATTTTTGTTAAATAAAACTTTATACGAGAGGGGTGCGTGTCGGCTGAATTAAAATTTTGAATGAGAAGAAGTGTTGATAAAATTTTGTCGACTTTCTACATATGTATTGTATTAAAAGTAAGGAATTTATTGATTAGAATTAAAATACTTGTAAACTTTTTTACAGGTTCTTTAATTATTATTTTTTTTTGTAATGAAAGATTTATAGATATCTACACAAATTTTCTGCGTTTTGCCCATTGAATATGTAATAATTGAGCATATATTATTCCATAACTATTTCAAACAATTGCTTGTTCCCAAATTGTATGCAAAAATGTTCCCTCGCTCGTAACATCAAAAGCCCGTGACATTGGAATTTCTCATTACAGCATCAGCAAAATCGCCATACATCACGATGAGAAAATACAGCTTTTAACAATCCCCCTACGCCATTAATAGTGGAACACACATATAACTTTCCGTTAAGCATAATGTATTGAGATCTTTACATTTCAAGAAATTTTACTTTGTATAGACTTAAAATAATGTTTTTATATCAGATTTATATTTAAAAGATAAATTTATGCATATATTATATACTCTGAAATCCAGACGACAAATGTTTCATTTCAATGAATACTCGGGGATGTCTTAGATCTCATTACGACTAACGTTTTATGCTGAGCTAGTGAATATAATTATTTATATTTATTATTAATTTGATTTTTTTTAATATAAGTTGATATTAATTTCATGAAAATTCTAATGAATTCAAAATATACTTATTTTTTTTAAATACAAATACATAATAACAGGATCACCTTATTTAAGACCTATTTGGATATATTATTTTATTTCTAAAGAAAATTGTTTCTTTTCAGTAATATATATATATATATATATATATATATATATATATATACTCCTTAAATAGAAATAAAACATTGATGCATGAAATTAAGAGCGTTTCGATGTTGTCAGCATATAAATACAAGCCGAGTTGTTAGGAGGGAGTGGTAGGAATGTAGCCAGTTATCTACTCCGGATATCCCTCGGGATTGTTCAGACACGTTTTGTTCACTCAGCAATAGAAATTTTCCAAATCTTAAAGACAATTCCACTGTTCTTTTCTCCGGCTTTGAAGCTCTCGGTATAACTGACATATAATTTCAGTTTGATGTTAAATAAGCTTTTGATCTTTGCCTCGGTTACATATCACAAAAATATTCCCGTCCTAACAATATAAGAAGTAGATACGAATTTATAATTTTAAAACAATTTTTTATCATTACGCGAAAAGAGCTTTGGAACATAATTGCGTTTGCCTGTTGTTTATTCTTATCAAATACGCTCATTATCAAAAAAATTAGAAGAGAAAAAGAATGCTATATAATATATAATATGTTGTTAGTAAATTCTGACCTGTAGTTTAATCTTCTTCCTAACTTTTATTTTTAAGTAACATAATCGATTTCGCTCAGTTCTGTTTTTTAACATTTTGTTATCATTAGGCCATCTTAAAAAAACCGTTCGCAAAATGGTTCAGCCATGAGGAATTTTAAAACCTAATCATACTGTTGATATTCATCTTCCACAAAATATAATTACGTTTTGGTACTATCGCGAGTACCAAATGACTCCATTTTTGTCGTCTTATCGTCATCCTTCATATTATTTGCCTCATGTAACTATTGATTTAAACTTTCTATCTGAACAAAAAATTGGGGCTTACGAAAGTGAGACCCAAGATAACTCAATATCTTATAATGCTGTTCAATTCTCCGCACCATTAAATCATGGACAAAAAAATCTTAATCCTTAGCAGTCTCGAAATATTGTGCATAACAAATGTTATAAGAGAGATGTCTAAGAAAAGTTATAATTCGTCTGCACACTCTAAAATATTTATAATCATATTTAAAATAAAAAAAAAACAATAAGTGTTTCTAAATTTTACTTATAAATGTTATGTTTGTAAGTTTTTAGAAAAATTATAATATATTTTCGGCATATTAGCTACTCGTGAAATTTTTTAAAGACAGTAACCCTTGTTTATTCCTTTATATGTTCATAAAAACCGTAAAATTGTTTGATAATCAATTCCATAGACAATAATTACAACAATTTACTTATATGCCAACTATTCTACTGAAATTATTTTCTATTAAAATTAAATATTTTCACTACATGTTGGAACAATATTATGAAAATTTTATATTTCCTATGATATAAGGTACATCATTGTTCTAAGTAAATTATTACACTTAATTATATATTAATTTTCCCGAATTTAAATAACTGGTGCGTTGCATGCTAATTTTCGTAAGCTTTATGTAAAAGCGTAAGTTAATAAGAAGCTTTTAAATTATTGTCATGCTTACAACTTGGGCGAGTAGTTTAATATATCCCTTCTCTAAACCATGTGGGGCGCCACCCAAATGCATACAAAAAAATCATTCAAATTGGGCCAGCTGTTTAGGAAGAGCTCAGTTCAGATATACACATCTACAGTTGAATTACATATAAATGGATAGTTAGCCTCGCATCTACGTTTCGACAGCTTTCGATTGAATGATGATTTTGTATTTAAAACTGAAATTTCAGGAGGGTATTTATTATGATGATTTTATTAATTTTAATTACATATGTAAATAATGAAATATAGGTGTAAGTATAATATTTTATATTCAAAGTTTTAGTGTAAATACCAAAATGAGTAAATTTTATATTGGCACTGTTTTCCGTATATCTTCATTCTAAATTAAAGTGAATTTATTCATAAGAGTGGTGATGTAATTTATATTACTATAAGGAAAACCATTCCGATTTAACCTTTCCTTCGTTTTCTAAAAAGCGGCGAGTGTTCCCAAAACGGCCACACTTGAATGTTATCATTAGGAATTTTTTTGAATAAAATATGTAAAAAGGAACCGTAGCCAACCATAGTTCATAATAACATTGGAATTCAATTATATTTGCTTAAATTGCTTTTGTTATTTGTAATTTCATCTAATTGCTACATTTTACACACAGGTTAGTCATGCGATATGCAATGACATAGCAAAGCTATTTAGAATAGGCACATAACAGAGTGTAGTGAATCCCGTTCAGCCCGTTAGCGTCAAAGGCTGTATAATTGCGCGATACGCAGTCAGGCTCGAGTCAATGATTACCTCGCAACGCGTGGCTCGTAATTAAGGATCGCTGCGAAAGGCCGATATATTCGTGTATTTGTTGTTTACTATCGCAATCACAAACTAAACAATAGGTTAAGTGCTCTTTACCATGAATTAAGGCTGTTCCTATATTTTAATTGATTTTATTAGTTTAATAGCATATTATGTAAATAAGCATACGCTTTAAGAGAAACAATTCATTTGAAATTGAATTTTTATTTTTTATTAAAAATTAATTACGGATTTATTTTTAATAATTCTATTCGTCTTTTTAGTGAAATATTTTGAATCGCAAAATGTATATTTTCAACTTCAGCCAAGACTCTGCCAAGGCTTTCATTTTAGAACACTTCCACCTCGCGGTCAAACCAACTACCATATTTAACTTAACAATTTTAGCGTAATATATATTGTTAATACGTTAGTTATTATTTATGAAACAACTTCTAGTACATCCTAACTCTCAAATTCGACATTCGATAAAAAAATCTATAACAAGAATTAAATTTGGATATATGTACTTATATAATTCTACAATTTAGAATCATAGACAAACCAATACAATATATGTACTTATTTCAAAACTAAATAGATCCCACGTACATTTATCTAAAGATTGTTACAAGATGAAATATAATCTAAATTCCGAAATATCCAGTGAATCTTTTTGTGTTGGTCTTCACAAACGACTTTTTTTAGTTTGTTTTAATTAACTTTAACGCATGCATCGTTTTTAATAAACCAATTTATAATGAGTCGAAAATTTTTAAAATATCTTTATTATAAAATAAATTATGATTTTGACGCAATTACTTAAAGAATGGACTTATGAAGCCGTTCAAATACTTTTATATTGCCTAACTTATTAATCACATAAAAAGTTTAAAACACTATAAAAATCGTACTTACTGTTTTTATTAATTACTAACACAAAATATTAGGAACTCTTCGTTAATTAGATTACGAACGAATAAAGGAGACAAGATTAATAACAAACAAAGAAGCTACATGTAGGATAGGCGACATCACAAAGCAAGTCACGCACTCACCGATCTAATTTAACGTTCCCAAAAAGTCCTCGTAGAATTACAATGACCAAAACTAACTCGTAGCACTAATTCGTAGCAGCTGCGTAGGCTTCGTAACAAAAGTAACATTTCGAGTCAAACTAATAAAAAAACTCTTTGGATTCTTTCTGTTATGTTTTTTGTTACTTTTGACTGACATTAATAATTATTTTTATATAATATACGTGATGTTATATTTTTGAAAGATGTTTTTTCTAACGTAATAAAGGAAAGCTGTCTAGTGATATTCTAATACCTAAATGAATCAACTTAGAAGATATTTTATTTTTAAGGGTAAAATCATCAAATGACCCTTCTTTTTCTGGGTGAAACAAGAGGGAGTATCAGATTCCTACTGACTAAAAACTTCCCGTACCTTCACCTGCTCCGAGACAGGCCGCGGTACATCACTACGCTTGCACCCGCAACCCGGCTTGGCGTCGGTCTTAAGGCTCCATCTATGGTGTTCTGATGGCTCTTCTATATACTATTACCGTACCCTCGGGTGTGGTTCCGATCGAGCGGCGAGCCACCCTAGCTCGCCGTCCGCAAACCCGCGCTTACGGTGGCTGGAGATAGTCTCGTGGTCCCTAATACCCGGAGAGAACTTAGAAGTTGGATTTTCTACTTACCAATTGCTATAAAATGAGTTAATAGTAGTTAAAATAATAAATCTCACAATCAAAAACCAACAAAACCTTATATTATGTTGGTGAACTAAATAATTTTTAGCAGTAAATAAGTGTGTCTAAAAGTGTAAAGGATTAGTCTAAGTTCTTACAAAAACTATTCACAAAGTAAATGATCTGTTTATTTTACTTAATATTGGAAATGGATAAAAATAAATTCTATGTTTTTGAATTCGTTAATTAAAAGATTTTATCATACAAATTAAAAATGAATGGAATCGAAGAGAATATAAATGATAGTTAGTTATTTTCCATTAATTATATAACTCGATAAAATAGCACAAATACGAATACAGTTAGTCAAACTTAATTTATGTGATAGTTTCTCGTATAATCTATGTAAATAGACTTACACCAAAATATACAGGAAACTGAGAACGTACAAGATGTAATCAACAGTTCTAGAATAAACTTTCATATTAAAACATACGAACCAAAAAAACACATTTTAATTAGATAGAAGTTTAATCCAACATTTCAATTTGCGAATAAAACTATTTTTAAAGGGAGTGTTTAAATAGCTCGGTGAGATTAATTAGAGGCTCTGCTTTATGGTGTCCGTCTTACACTGCAGCGAGGCTAAAGAAGCTTATTTTGCCATCTTAATTAATAGAAGGTTCTTGTTGTAGTTAACGTTGTCGTGCCTCAAAATAACTTTAAGTATGAGGAATTTTTGTTTATTTCTGTTGACGTGACATTAATCTTAATTACATCTAATAATCACTAATAGTGATTCTAGTTATTGTTATCGTATGATTATTTCATGAATAATATAAAAACATTTATGATACAATTTATTCATTATTATAAAATTACTAATGACTCTCCATTTTTGTTCATTCGAAGTCCAAAGAATAATATAAAAGATGATATCAGTATCTTTTGTATTTAAATACAAAGGAGACTGATTCAAAGTCTTAAAAGGTTTTAACTTAAAGTCGAATTTATTGTTCTTCCTAAAAGTGTAACGTGCCTAGTCCTATGTGATAAGCAGTATATTAATAACTCTGACCATCTAAAACATGGTATCATATATATATATATATAGGATAACTGGTTGGACAAGAATCATTTCCAAAATTCTAAGCGTAAATGGTACATGTATAGTTTTTCAGTGATATAAATAATGAAAAAAACAATATCCCTAAGGAAAAGTACAAAGATAACATTACGAGGGTGGATTTTCTAACTCAGTTTTTGCATTCATGATTAATGCACTATGAGAGCACATTTCGTCTTTGTACTTGTACAATTATAATATATAAAATGTATACTAGCTGTAACCACAACTTTGTCCGACTGGAAAAGTGAGTTTGGGAATATTTTTTTTATAAATAATAATAAAGTTATTTAACAATATTGCTCCCTTATATACATTATGAGACGTATAACCATTAGGCATCAAAGAATACAGGCTACTAGGATTGCTAACATGAGACAAAGCCATGTTTTTACTCATATAATATGTTAAACGTAGTTGAAAAACAAATAACATATATGAAATACATCCAATAGTATAGACCAGTGGCGTTACTCTGCATTGCCGAATCGCTTTAACATAACGCTTTGTGCATAAACTAAAAATGTCCAGTCTAACTTGAGCCCCATTATGTGTGATTAATGATATAGATCTCACGTCAACTTACTTGGTTACAAAAAATCCAAAAATAATAATTTACATCCTTCGTTACTCATTATACTTTTATATAGTTTATAATCATACTTTTATATGGAGTAAATTTTCCCACTATGCTGCTGAATAGAGAAAGAATAGATATCTGAATAGTTCAATAAATTAACGAATAAAATTTTCACGTGATCTCTTAAGAAGATATTACTTTTTTATTAATAATTCGATCAACATAAAATAAACGCTAAAAGCTAACTCAAGTTTACTACAATATACTAGTGAAAATTTCTTCTTAATCGAGTAACCTGTTCTTGAGATAAGCGTGCAAAAATGCACAGACAAACGAACAAAAATTCTTACAGTAGTTGTTTTTGGTTTTATTTAGGCTAACAAAGTTTCCAAGAATATTTTTTCTCATATATCTAACAATAGCAGATAACAACCCGTAACATTTGTATTATATGTTTTAAAAAGGGTGAATTGAAAAATTTCTAGCTCAAAATGAAATAAAATAAACCCAAAGATTTTAAAGTTCTTTTCATTTTTCGATGTAATCGTCACCCTTTGTAATTAAATTATTGCACACGGTTGCTCAAGCCCTTATACCGTTTTCGAAAAAAAAATCGTTTCAACTCTCGAAATAGACATCAATTACATCAAAACTTTCTTCGTTTTTAAAAGTCGCTTTCCTTTCAAGTGTTGTTCTTTAGACGGGAGAAACAGTTGAAGTGTGATGATGCCAAAACAGGTGCATAAGTGGTGTAATTCAAACGGGAATACGGGAGTAATTCAAACCCATAAGTATGGACTTCAATCATCGTTTTGCAGGATGTGCGAAGTCGAGTTTTGTCTTAATGAAACACCACGCTTTTCTTTAACATTTCTTGGCATTTTGTCTTTATTTTACTATGCAACTGACTTAAAAGTTTAAAGTGGTAATAAGAATTTATGGAGGATCCTTAGAGTATTTCACCGTTAGGACTCTATTTGAGTCCCTGAATACTGATTTTGCCATCGTGCTTATAGACACAGTTGTTTTCGAAGGTGTTGATCCTGATCCTCATCATTCTTTTGATATAGTTTAACTTAGTATCATTATAATCAAAGAAAATTTCACGAGGTAACAAGTCTGTCTAAAAAGTTTTAAGAATCAGTTTAAGACTACAAACAATCGTTCGAAACTGTAAGTCAGCTGCATTTAAATTCTGAATTCTGACTGAAACGTGCTTTGCTCTCTGATTTTCAATCTATGGTCCCCCAGTCACAATTTGCAAATTTTTAAGATATTTTTGTCAATCGTCAAATACTGTTTAGTGTGTGGATCAACATCAATGCTCTGCAGAGCATGATTAAATTTTGGCGAACATTTTTTAACGGGTCACAAATCCGTCTAAAGTTGCCATCATATCTCCATGAATCTGTTTCAGCCTGATCCTTCTCTTGAATAGATGTGTGATAAAGGGGCAATATTCCACCTTGTTCATTTTGAAAAATCGTTTCCCTTGATGCTCTCACAAACTCTGAAGCATTGAAGACACTTAACAAAATTAAGACTAAATAAAACTTCACATAACTATAATAAAAGAGTTGTTAGATGTAATGAACGCATATAAAAAAAGGAACATGCCTGTATGGGGCCACGAACTTTTCAATCCATCAAGGTATTTTTGAGACAACTATAAAAAAGGAAATCGCTTTCATAAATATTGCCGCAGGGTATGTAATGTTGATATATACACAGGTAGTTTTGGCAATATACTATAGATAATCTTAAGATAAAGAACGGATAAAGAACTGTACATAATCCAGTTGGAATCTCAACTGCATATCTATTCTGACCAATACTTTAAAAAGTACTACTATATGACATAATGAAAATTATATCATGTTCTGAATGTGAATTACACCAGAGTCTTCAGGCTCACTTTATGCTAATGAAGTTGTGTATTAGTACATCTCATCATAAAAGCTTTTTCGAAAGCGCTTTTGCCTGACACTAATTAGTGCATGTAGTCTGGTTTAGTTTCAAGGTGAGTTCACAATGTCCTGACATTCAACATGTCATTACATAAATCTGATTTAAGTCTATGGAATTTTGTATGGAATTTCCTAAACCATAAGGACTTGACAAATTGTATGGTCCTGATGAAATCTTGCAATCCAATTTTTATTTACCCTGAAACACTAACGACTATATAAGTCGTATACTTTAACATTACGGGTTGTAAGAGGAGAATATTAGAAAAAATATTGAATTTTTTAAACTCAAAATGGTAAAAGGAAAAAAACAGGGATTCTTTTCAAACCAAAATCCTGGAATATATTTATGACTACTATATGTGGTGACAAACATATGTATGCGACAATAATTATGTCTGTCTGTTTGTCTGTCACGTTTTCACGCCTAAGCCGCTGAACTGAGTTTGATCAATTTTGGTATAGAGATAGATGAAACCCTGGGAGGACATAAGCTACCTTTAATCCCGATCATGTCCCGAAATTACACGGATGGAACCATGAGCGCAGTTCGGGTTCAGTGGCCGTATTGGCCGAAAACAACTCTAATACAGGTATAGCTTTATGCGAAATATATCATTATATTTTTTTAATTTTCTATCATTTTTATAAAATTAATTTACTTATCCTATCTGGATTATTTGCAACTGTTTGCATTGTAAAAACTGTACTGAATAAAATGAATTGTCAAATAACATTGATACTTTTTATATGTGAAGGTATTATGAATTCTGGAATATCCTATTTGATGTATAAAATTTTGTGTATTTAAATTGTTACATGTCTTTCAATAGTTGATAATGGATCACAATACACCCATTCGAAAACGACAAGTTGACGCTCTCAATAGTGTGTGCTAAGCAAAAGCGTATTATTGTAGATATTTTTCCTCCACTAAATGATTGTAATTGTACAGTCGGATTTACATGTACGTTATAACAATAAACTTTAACAATGACACCACTAAACTATTACAAACGTAATATAATTTACAGGGCGCGTTGATTAATTTTTGTGGCTAACCGCATTTCTATAATTTATAGGAGAAACCAACAATATTATGCAAATAATATGGTTTGTGTTGTTTATTCTAAATTACGCTTACTGTATTATAGTATATCCAATAAACTTAATCTCATCATTGACCTTTAACAAATATACATATTTTTCTAATAAATTATTCATAGGTATTATTTTTCCTTTATATATGACAGCGATATAAAAGAAAAGAAAAGCTTGAAAAGATTTAAGCATTATATTTATATGTATGTATACCTTTTTAATGTTTTTTTAGCCTTTTGAAAAATATATTAAATCAAAAACCATAAAACCCGGTCAAATATCATAAAACTGAAAGCACCCCTATCGCTATTGATAGTTGGTTTTGGTACGCCCTGAGAATGCAACAGTTCAGTCGGGGCTCAAGTACGATGAGACGATATCACGGAACATTCCACAATTTCATTAAATTGTAATAACTACAACTTAAACAAAGTAATGCAATACATTGTCATTTCATATCGCAACATATGTCCATACAATGTATTTAAAATAAAAATACTATGCAAGACTAATCTGAACAAATCGAAACAATTAATCTTTAAATACACAGTTAACTATTTGCATTATATAATTAAAAGGCCAAAGTATCGAGTCTTATAAAAACAATGCTTATCTATAAAACAATAATAACTGAATACATAACGCCTTAATTTTGGTTATAAATAACAATTTGAATACATTAGACGTATATGTTCTCCATTGAGAACCTCAAACAACATTGTGTTTCTAGGATGTTCGTTTTGATGGGATAGATTTAAGTTAGACCGAGGGATCACATGCGCCATTGAGTATAAGTCTTCATGGTGGTTCCGAGCGCCCTCATTCGGGATAAGTGCTCACGTCGCAGGTTCAATGAGTTGGCTTTAAATAGCTCATACCTTTCAGCCATATCTAATACAACAAGACAAGGATGGGAAAAGTATATTTATAGGCCTTAAAATTTTATTTTATTTATCAGAATACTTACGTCCTCCATATTTTCATACAGGAATTTAGTTATTTAAAATTTTTAATTTAAAACCTTATAATATAGTTCAGATTTCTGCATAGCACCAATGTTTTAATCGAGAAGACATTCTTTCCGTTTATGAAATTTTATAAGTATCCACACAACTCGTTTTATATAAATTGACCCCAACATTTCTGTTAATTCTACAATGTAATTAACTGAACTAGCTTTTTGAAATTAATGAGATAGAAGAGGAATATGATTTCCATGAGAAGTTTTCGGAGATGCAAAAATAATATTAGAATATGTTAAATAACTGGCAGGGTACCCGCCAGTTATTTAACATATTTTTACGATCGTAAAAAGTCAGTATATTTCAATACAAAGACTTTCTGCACGAACAAACAATAAAATCTTAAAAGAATAAAATGATTAGGTACTGTTTATTGTTTGACGACGCATACTGTACCAGGAAAACTAACTGTTACTAATCAGAAGAACCTCACTAAATAGGAATATAAACAGTACTAAAATATTTGTAACATGAAATCTTGCCTAAATGCAATTTAGCTATGCCAGCCAACATTAAAGCAAACGTTCGAAATTAGATTTTTATAGTAAATAAGACAAAGACTGACAGATGTCTTTGGTCAGTAGCATAACTTACCGAGGTATGCAAAATTTAAAAAATAATGCTTCGTTTCAAAACGGTACTACTAATAATCACTAGAACACTAAAAATTATGACTAAAAATTTTCATTGCCATAAATTTAACTTTAACAGAAAGACATATTTTAATATAATTGATTTCAACTGCTGTTAAAAATGTACCAAAAGAATAATAAACAGCTTTGTTCAGCTAATTGATAAACTGCTTGAAATAAGCGGAAAATAACATTTGAACGGATTTAAATTGATTATTTTGAAAGAGTCTCAGTGATATAACTGTTTAACGATTTATTTTCAGAAAAAAATATTTACTTGCTTTATTGTGATCTATCACTATTAAAAAAAAACTACATATTTATGGTATAAAAGTTTGTTGAAATATAGACTATATTTCTATCATCCAGTGATAGTCGTTCCAAACAAATAATTAGGACAATCACGATAACAGACGGATAAAAATATATTTTCAAAGAGCTTATGTTTTTGGTATCGTTTAACCATGTAATCGATAAAATATAAGTAACTTTGAAGTTACAAATAAATATTATAATAATAATAAAATAAAGTAAAGGTTATTTTATAGAGTAAATTATAATTAATAGCAATAGAGGCTGCCTTAGGATTATAATATATAAACATGAACCAATGCATCTAATGGAATGTTGAACGTTCTTTTTCAAAATAAAAGAATCAAAACTATACTAATTCCGAATGCAAATATAAAATGTATCATTGTATAAAGAATGCTTATAAATATTAAGCTACATTTAATAACGTTTCAAGTAATCTCTTTGAGCATCCAACTTCAATTTCCCTCAGACGATTAAAAAGGAATTAAAAATTATATAGAATAATGTATCACACTTTATTTTATAAAAATTGCATCCAATTTGGGTTATTATGAAATAAAGATTTTTTATATATTTTTTTAAATTTCTATGTGACAAAATATTAAAAAAAAAAGTCACCCAACCAAAATCATTTTGGGTAGCGGGTCTTTATGAATCTAACGTAAACATTGATTAAGGGATTCTTTTTGTTTGATTTTATTATGATTGAATACATTTATATCTCAGTCTAAAAATACTAGATTCAGTTGATAAACATAATTTTTTATTTTGGTCTCTTATTTGATCAAGCCAAATCTACTTTTTAGCTATAATATAAAATTTATGTTGCTATTACAGCGCTTTATATTATAATTATGGCATTAATATTTTTATGTATCACCACTGCACGTCTTTTATTAAGTTATGATATAGAATAATCAGTGATAATAAGTATGCTGTTTAATGTTACAATGATCTAAATATATTGGATACTCACTGCAACAACCACTGTGTCCTTTCATTTGTAAAAACAGTTGATTTAATTAAAATATGTTTCTTAACGGGGCAAAAAAAGGAAAGGCCTACGCCTTCTGATTCTACTTCTTATTAATGTGATCGACGACGACGAAAATAAAAATGTAGGTATGCGATATTAAAATTCAAATAGAAAATGTTCCAAAGCAACCGACCGGTACGCGATATTTTGAAAGTTTGAATCCTGTTCGTGTTTATACTTTTTACATTCAGTCATATATATATATATATATATATATATATATATATATATGACTGGATGACGTTTTGAGAGCTGTCATTCTAGCGGAACGTTGGACAAGGGGGTAGTGGGGGCGGGCATCGGCATTTGTCGTATTGGCGGCCGCCCGCGCACTACGCTCACGACGAATCGCAAGTTACCGACGCAATCCTTATTTTTTAAGATTCTAATTATCCTTTCATTGATTATCTGTGCCTTTAGAAAGGTAATTAAGTTGTTATTTTAAGAATCGAGAATTGTTAAGTGTAAGTGTGATTAAATAACTTTCAATTACTGCAAGACTCTTCGTTACTACCTACATATTATAATATGGATAATTGTGATATAGGCGATCCTGATGTTATATATATAACATCATAAAATTTGTTATTTTTTTTATTTATAACTGTTCAAAATAAGGGTTGTAACAACCTTTCAAACTTTACTCATAATTAAATGTCATAATGGCACATTTTTTTTTTCTTGTAATTTATTTATTTTTTACCCGACAGACCTTGTTCTATCATGTCAAAGATAACATTTAAACCTTCGTAAGTGATATAATTCTTTTTTAAAACCATAGCTCATGGATTACAATAATAAAATCCTTATTTCTGAGTAATATAACTCTTGTTAAAGCAGAAAAATAATAATAATAAAACCTTACTGTGGAACTACGAGATCTAGGTAAATGATATTGAAGGTGTGGGATCTATATGAATAATTGACAGACAACTGTCAAACAACTGACAGTTTAGATTTCGAGAATTTAGTTTAGACCACACAAAGTTTGAAAATCCTTACCAGTTTGAGTTTGATGACAATGTTATTCAAGGTGTCCTTACGATGAGTCGCGGTTTCATGGGGTTAGATTATTTATAAGCTTTTTTTCAAAAGACCTTTTATTCATTTTAAAGTGAAAAGCTGAATTAAAGATAAAAATATTTTTTATTTCCTTGTTCTAACCTCATCAAACTAAAAATTTGATGACTTTGTGTTGCTTAACAACGCCATCTACTGTCAAGTAGAATTAATTTTGCGACTGTGTCGGTAAAACAGTTTAGTGTTTTGATTGTTTTTATTGCCTGAAAAAATTGTTAAAACAATACTTTCTTAAAATAAAAGCTAGCTAGATTGATTTCTCGCTTTCGAAACCTTTTACATATATAAAAGATTTGGTCGTGTAAAGGCTTATACCTTTTAAAATAAACGTATATATATGAACACACCTCATTTGAATGTCAGGACGAAATTTCCTCCAGGCAATGAGACCGCCTTTCGTATGTCACAGTATTTGCTTTTTCTTTTTAATCACATCTGTTAATTATGTGGTGTTCAGTAAAACATTAAAGTAAAACAAATATATAATGATCGTGTTCCACAAGTTGATATTTAAATAAAATAATGTTTTTTTACGACATTACGGCTACTTTATAGAACCCTTGAAAACCAGAAATAAACATCTTTGTTTCAAATTGTATATATAAATATATAAAACGAATTATATCAAAATAGTTGAGTTTTATTTAAATATAATTACATATACATTGTTAAAAGGTAAAAATGCATAGAAACACGTCTGTAATGATGTTTAAGTCTATCATTAAGGAATAGTTAGACGTTTCTTATAACATTTAAACGCCAAAGCTCTATACTTATTTTAACTTTGCTCGCTTGTCATAACATGCAATAATATTAGTGCTCCGGATTTCTGCTGAGTGCACGCGAGACGCGTCGTGAGTGCATTTTGTCGTTGAGAAACCAGTGAAGCGTGCTCGCTGCATAAACACGAGCTCTAACTGAACTGCTTCTACATCGATGGCACATTTTTATTCAGCATTTCAGTATTGATGTTATCTTTCCGAAACGGAATGTAGATAAAATTTTATTGAAAATTTGATGTACGAAAGACACCAACCCTACGAATCTACGATTCACGTCGTCATATTCAAAAATAACAGATTAGATTTATAGTACTTATATCAAGGAGATACCTTGGAATATAGAAAATATATTACAAATTTGTTGTTGTCCCTTTTTAATATACCTTATAGGCATGATTGATCTAACAAACAATATGTTCTTTAAATGTTACACTTTCTTAATATAACATAATATTATTTAAAGCAATATTAATGTATATGAAAGGCCTTAATCTAAATCTAGTCTACAGAACACGTTGGAACATTATGAAATAATCGATTCATAATATAATTCATATAATCTGATAAAAAGGAAGTAAATTATAAGATTTAAATTTAAGTCGAACAATATCAAAAGCAAATGAAAAATTATATCAAATTATATATCATTAAACTTAAATTTCATAAACGTCTCATATTTTACATGCGCGCGAAACATTCTATAATATGCGTGCAGCATCTGGTCTTCTTGACAAGTTACATTCTCAGAATAACTAAAGTCTATTCGAGATTCGTTCTTTTTTAAAAAATTTATATGTTCATGCTTCACTTGGAGTATATATGAATGTTTAATACAAAATAATATTGTTATAAACTTATGACAATTATGAGGGGCATTTTAATACTATCTAATTATAAATTCAAATTTAATACTTCAAATTTCAATGTTTCTCTCATATAAACCATATGTTCACAGAAATAAAATGACTAATTTTAGTTTAATAAAAGTTTGTATGTTTCGCTTGTCAACCAAAGCAACTTAATTTATTATTAATTCATTTATTTTTTCATTTCCATTGGTTTCTTTCCCAACTTGTTGGGATCACAGTTTTTTATCTGAAATCGATAAAAACGTGAATGACTGCAACAGTTCCAAGCAATGTGTAATTGCACATGTTGAGTGACCTTATCTACAAATTCTATTTTAACTTACAGCGTAACGGTGTTCGTGATAAACGGTGACTATGAAACGAAAAGGAAGAATATGGTAACTAATTAAAAACTCTAAACTTCTTTCATTATATCTTTCTACGTTACATTTTAATTTATCCTGAGACAACGAACTTATAGTTACACTAACAGAAGTTAAATAACATGGAAAATAATGCAGTTTGTTATTTAACGCTTCCAGAACCTTTTTATTATTAATTAAATTCCAATTTAAAATTATTTATATTTTGAACATTGATCTAAATATTTACTCGTATCTATTAAGAATTAAAAGCTTGCTTAAAAATAATATTTTGCCTGAATTGCTTCTGGTGGAAGGAGGGACATGTATAAATATATTATAAAAGCCTTAATATAAGGGTCTGACCGTAGTAAAAAGGATCCGTCATTTTTTATCTTGTCATCAAGTTTTTGACAGCGTTCCATTTTGTACGGTAGCATGTTAAAGGTATCGGCAATGTGAAAGCTAATAACATTATATGTAGAGAAATTTGCTCCTAGTTGGTTAAAAGATATTTATAAATGCCATTAATAAATGGAATATGACATACTTTACAAATAAAATATAAAGTTTTTGACTGTATTTTTGAACATTAAACAAGAAAAAACATTTAATTTAAAAATAATGAAAATGAAGAGATTAAATTACGATGTTAATTTGTATTCATCAACTATAAATCACACAAAAAAAATATTCTGAAAACTGAAGTTTAGCTTCGAAATTTTGCTAAGTAACTTATAGATAATGCTCAATAATAATAATATTATTATTGAAATTTTAAAAATCGCAGTTCTAAGAATTTTTTAGACATTAAAGATACATTTAGATAGAGTGACTGGGTGAATGCTATTGTTATATGTAGTACTATATTGTTATATGCTTACAAGTAAAAAATATTTACTCTTTAAACTTATTTAAATAGCTCATAAAACGGTGTAAAAGAAACTATTGTTTTTATTATAACACTGTAAATTCTTAAAACTTCCATATAAACAAAACATATGTAATTTCAGACATATTTCATGTAACAAATACGTACTCGTACTAAAAAATAATAACTCTACTAGAAAAAATATTAATTTTTTTCAAATGATTTTTGTAGGAGAGTTCTTATTTGTCTACAAAACAAAGTTATTTGTGTACATAAGTATGCAAAGGTTTCTATGCAAAACAAGATGTGGCATACAAGCAAAAAGTTTCGAAACTATAAAGGCGGAGTGTGAGAGAATTACATAAAAATTTGCGTTGAATTACACTAAATCTGCTACTTGTAGTATTCTTATTATATATTCTACGTTATTTTATCCTTAATGTACATTTTCCACGATTTGTTGTTTGCAGAAATAGCACAATGCAAGAAATATCGCGATAATTACAGTAAAATAGAAAATGAATAAATTGATTAAAAAAATATGTATTTCAAAACAAAAAAAGGAATGTTTTCAAAGCAAAACAGTAATATGAGCAGATCTAGATTAAGAATTAGTCATAATACAAATTTGTTTATGTTTTTATCTTATCTGAAATATAAGATGGTATAAAGTTATCGAATTACAACTTTTTCATTTATTTTACTTTTAGTTAATTATCTTTTTCTTTAATTAGGTAATAGAATTATATTTCATATTTAATACTTGTTTAATTTTACACTTGTATATATAAAGTTTAATTAATGTATCGCTTTGATAATACGACATAATTCGTCTTTTCATAGCAAATTGCACTCACGCTTCAGACGCTCCAGCCGTGTGCATTCTCCAATACATTTACATATCGATTTCAAATCACAGTACCATTTTGCATTATAAACAATCCAATTCACTAAACTGACCAATTTTCAATCGTCACTTTTGTAAAATCGTAAAATATTTTTGCTTTATGAAATTCAAAAGAAGTTTTTGGGACAAACATTTTTATTGAACTATAAGAAAGGTTACTGTTTTAACCTTTTTCCTTAATAAACGTGCCTACAAGGTTGGTATGTAATTTTTATTCGGAAATATTCTATTTCCTTATTCGTCGGACCGGAATGTGGAAACCGTATCTTATAATAAAAAATCTATGTAAATCCAAATTCATAGGAAGGGTTAGCGAGAATATTGCACAATAAATTAATCATGTCTTCATCGGGTCTCAATACCTTTTTTCTCTATGTTCACTTCAAATCCACGAGCTAGATTTAATTAGAACCCCGCTTCGTTTTCAAAAATTTGTTTTATCCCCTTTTAAAAACACAATATCACATAAATACAAACGTATTGAAATATTCCGTCGAGAGTATGAAAACATCATCATACCATCTAGAACGGATTAATGACATAACAGGTAAGAAGTTGCTAGAATTAAAATCAAATTAATAGTAACATACTTCCCAAATAATTTCTGTGAGCGCGGTTATACTACCCATGTTTCATTCTGACTAGAAATTATTACTAATTTACGGATACACTCTATCCTCTCTTGGATTCAATAAATTCGCAATTTCTGCAGATACGAATAAACACGTGGAAGAAATTTTGATTAAAAAAAAAACTCGAACTATAAAACACCATATCCAAAACAAAGAAACAATTTTGAAAGTGTATTAGCGTGTTCCAAACATCAATCTCTATCTCTCCACCCATATATACGTATAGAGGCAAGTAAAACTCGTCTATTTTATAAATTCTGAGTTAGCCCGATAAATGAAAGCCCTAAAATTTACATAAAAAAATTAAAAAAAATATTATTCTCGAATTCGAAATTTCAAAAATTTTGGGAATTTGAAATATTATAATAAAATTACAATCAGGTATTTAGGATAAAAAATACAGTTGACAGCGATTTTAAGACCTATTCAGATAATAAAAAAGTACAAATTTAACAAAAATCATCGATGTTGGCATCTTTACAATACTTCATTTGAACAGCAACAATCAGGGAACAGGATTATATTGTTTTGAATTTTTGAAAAAACCATGGGATGGCATCGCAATTATGACAGATGATATATAAATAATATTTGGAACACTCAGTTAACTTATATTACAGTTTAATTGAGCAAGCTAGTGCCAATTCTAGAATATCGCATGGTATTCAGAAACTTGCAAGTTTATTCGGTTCATGTCAGCGAATATTTCATTTTATTTTTTCATATAAATTCAAATAATTTGTCCATCATTAATATAAGATTAAAAACTTAATTAAAAAATAATGTAACGGTTGATATAATATGATTTAAAATCAGCATCATTAGGAAAATGAAAGCAAGCGTATCGATAACTTGAATTGAAAATGTTTTAGCCTTGTCAGCGAATAAACACGAAGCGAATTGTTAGGGAAGCGAAAGGAATGTAGCCAGTTAACTGTTTTCCATATCCCTCGGGATTGTTCAGGCGTTCGATTCATTCAGCATTTGAAAATTTTAACTCCCAAAGACAATCCAACTTTTCTTTTTTACATGGATAACAAAATATATGTGATCTAGCGTTCCTCATTCAATTTGTATATTCTTACACAATGTACTTTATTTGTTTTAGATGAATCTACTGAAAAGTTTTTTGGATTATTAGAATATTTTATTGCATAATAATATTTTAATTAAACATTTTTTTTAAGTTATAGTTACCGCCAAAAAACGAGAATCTTGGATATGATGATTATTTTAAATGGGTTTAATAAAGGTTTTAGCGATAATATAAATCTATTAGTCACATGTACTTGTGTAACTTATTCCATCCATCGTGAGCAAAGCTTCATGGAGGATTTGAGTGCTTCCACTAATTCAGCTTAATTGCCTACGTCGAAGGCTCAATAAGCAGGCTTAAATTGAATTGTTGAATACAATATTATATAATACGAATTATGTATTTTGAATTAATTTATTTTTGGATATGATAATAAAGGAGGGTTGGTATTTCATTTTGAATACACTGAAATATTGAAACTAATTAAATTTATTTCTAATTATTATAATTATTCTAATAAATTTAAGCAAAAATGTTTGTTACCTTTATGCCGATACTGATGG
Source organism: Danaus plexippus (assembly GCF_018135715.1). Taxonomy (NCBI): domain Eukaryota; kingdom Metazoa; phylum Arthropoda; class Insecta; order Lepidoptera; family Nymphalidae; genus Danaus; species Danaus plexippus. The sequence goes on along the minus strand of NC_083540.1, from coordinate 5,846,239 downwards.
TGGGTTGTTTTGTGTCTCATAAAATGGATCGTCTTCTTTTAACTTATTTTTTATTATTTCTAATAGGTCTCACTGAAAATAAAACTATTTCGAAATAGTAGTTATTGTCTCTTTTTTTTAACAAAAAAGAAATGAATATATACTGTAGGAATATGAGAGGGTAGAAGAGAATCAATGTAGGAATATGAGAGGGTAGGAGAGACTCAAACGACATATAAGCCGTTGTCAGAGGACATCAGGGCTCTTTTTTCGTTCGTAACGCGCGTTGGTGTGATAGTTTAGTCGTTAGTAGATTTTCGAAGTGTGTTTAAATCTTTCGATTGTATTATATTCGGATTTCATTTAACGATTAGTTTAAATCAAGATAGTTGAAAGTTATTCATTTAGAATTGTTTTTATTTTTGTGTAAATTTAATAAATTTGCAGTGGAATTGTATCGAATGTTATTTTTTAAAAAGTCAATTCTTACCTTGTTTCTAAGATCAGAAGTGGGATACGTACCTTGAGAACCCCGTTTGGTAAGGCCTTGTTATTTCAATTTACCCACACATTATTTTTTTTTGTGTTTTATTAAATATTTCTTTATAACTTTTTTTTAGACACTGAGTTATTTTAAATATCGTGTTACGTTATTATCGAGAATATTAATTTGTGTTAATTACTTTGATTAAGCGGTGAGTAAGCTTTTATTGCGTTTGTTTGTTGATACGTTAATTTCTAGCGATCATACTTATTTAATTATTTTATTTTGTTACTAAAATGTCTGAACGTGAACGCAATTGTAGCCGCAGTGGTCTTGATAGTAATCCTCGTCGTGATCGTAGCTAGAGTCAGGGTAATAGTTCCCGTGAGTAATCCTTTGATGAGAATAACATGTTGAGACTTGATATGGAGGCAATGATGTCTCGTCTTAAAACGTTAGAGGCGAAAACAAGGGCTTCGTCCATGCCGCACCGCGCGTCGGTGAATTCACACGACTATGAGGAATTGCGTTACAAAGGTTTGACGCCCGGTAGCGTTTGTAATAGGCAGTCATCACGACAGTTGCAGACACCAACGCGCGTCCGCGATATATCTCGCGTTTCCGATCGTCGTGTACCCTATAGAATGCGTGAATTATCGTCGATAGGGCATCTGGTTTCTCCGACGCATGTGACTTGACGTGAAGCTACCATTCAGAATGTTATCATCATCAGGATCCGAGACCTCGCTCGATCACGACAAGTAGGCGACGCGGCTATACCGTTGGAATTAGTACAGGCGAGTGTTACCGATTGCATTGCTAGTGCCATCAGATCAATTAGTACGGCTGAAAAATCTCGGTATTACTATATTTCGAACTTTGACCCAAATCTACACAATTTTGACGATTAGTGCATACAAATTGATTGCGCGAAAGTTTTAAACAATTGGAATGATTTAGAATGCCTTTCACGAATAGGAAATTGTTTGTTAGGGGATGCGAAATCTTGGCTCAATAAATGGGTGTCTAGCTACCGTAGTTGGACCAATTCTAAGAAAGAATTCAAACCTTTATGTCCTGAAGTACCAGATTTTGCTGGAATATTGTTTGAAGTTATATCTAAGAATTCCGATCACTATCCAACGTACGCGTAATATGTACGCTGGTCGATACTTTGCTTACGTATAGTGCAAGGACTCGATGAGGAGCTTATTTCGGTTATAATTATTCGCAGTGTCATTGATCCAAATATTAGGCCTACGGCGACAAATGCTAAACTATTTCCGAATGATTTAGTCGAATTCTTTTCAATCTATGTTAAACCAAATACAATTAGTGTTTCGAGACAACTATACTCGCGTTCGGAATTGTGAAACGTTACGACAGATAGACGATCTCTGGAGTATTCACGTAAACGTAATCTGAGTGATATCAGGTGCTTTTTCTGTGGGCAGTTGGGGCAAAAAGAAGCTTTGTGTAGTAAGAGACCCAAAATCGAACGGTTATCAGGGAGTTTATCAAATAGTGAGGGCGTTAAGTTATCTAGGCTCGAATCATGCACATATTTTATGAATTAATGGTGATGATTGTTCAGTCTGATGTTTCGATGACAATTGATACACCTCTGGTAGGTAACTATTTAGAGAGGGTTACTAAGAGGATAATTAATGAATTCTCTCGGTACTTGATTACGGGAACTGCTACATCAACCGTAAACATAGGTAGCATGTCAATTAAACTTAAATCCAGCATTCCTGTGTATAATCGGTCATATCAACTCTCACACGCTGAAACGATCCGTGATCGTGACATAATAACAGATTTGCTTGAAAAGCAAATAATAAAGGAATGCTCGTTTTTAGCTACCACTATTGAATACCTGGGTCGTACGATTAGTAAAGGTCAGGATAGGCCAAGTCGTCAGAAAGTGCGGGCCTTAATTGATTCAGCCGAACAAAAAAAATCTTAAGCAAGTAAGGCAATTTCTGGGGTTAGCTAGCTATTTTAAGCGGTATATAGTTGGGTTTGCCCAAAGGGCTGCTTGCATAGCGGCACTTACTAAAAATTAACTTTCATTGAGGTGCTGAAAAACAGGCCGCTCGTGACTACATCATAGATTGTCTTACAAGTGAGCCAGTACTCGCCATTTATGATCCTACGCTGCCAATAGAAATACTACACAGATGCGAGCTCGATTGGTTACGGAGTCGTCATGATGAGAGTGCATAAGGGAAATCGTAAACGAGTACTGCCTTATTGTAGTAGACTCACTCAGGGGGCTGAGAGGAAGTAGCACTCGTACGAACTGAAGACGCTGGCAGTGATTAAGGTATTAGAGTATTTCAGGCATTATCTTGTGGTTGCACACTTCATCGTGGTTACTGACTGTAACGCGTTAAAACTTACCCAACGTAAGAAAGACTTGTTGCCAAGGGTGGCTCGGTGGTGGGTATACCTCCAAGAATTCGATTCTAACCTGGAATATAGAAAAGGTTGTTTTTTGTCCCATGCAGATTATCTTAGCCGCAATCCGGTTAACTTATGTACCATTAAAAGACCGCTAAATTGGGCGCAAGTTGCTCAGGCTTCTGACGAGAAAACTCACACTCTAAAACAAAAACTGGTGAATGGGCAGTTAAACCTCAGTCGTTATGACATCCTTTAAGTCAAGCTCTCACCTATTGGTGAAAATCCTAATTTTTGTTGTTATATTCCAAAAGGCCATAGACTGTCTTATGTGTATTTTCACGACGAACATGATCATCAAGGGGTTGATAAAACTGTAGACTTGATAACAAAACACTTAGTTCCCAGGGTTGAGAACATTTGCAAAGAAAAAAAAATACATTTCCCATTGTTTGGTTTGCCTTTCTCATAAAAAGGTAGCTCGTGCTCTTTCACGGCTCATTCATTCATGGGAGAAAACCAGACGTAGCATTTGAGGCAGTCCATATGGACACCTTGGGCCCCCTACCAGAAACTGACGGTCACCGTCATGTACTTATTATTATAGACGCGTTTTCAAAATTTTGTTTATTGTATCCCATGTTCCGACAAGACACTGACGAACTAAAGCAACACTTCACTACCATGGTGTCTCTCTTTGGAACTCCAAATTAATTGTCACTGATCGGGGACGCATGTTTCAATGTTTCAAAGCACTGATTTTATTAATTGGGTCAAGGACTTGGCCAGCTGTTTTGTTGAGGTTACAGCTGATCCTAAACATAACAAAACGCAAGACAACTCAATATTCTGCTTTAAACCTGCTTATAGGTGCTGAAGCTGCCACACCGCTCATACGTAGTTTGATACGAGACGTTACTGTTGAAGGCTCAAGTGGTAATCGAGAAGTCCTTCGTCAAATGAGTCGTCAGAGGGCATCTAAACTCCTTCGTGCCAACTAAACTCGTCAAGATGCCTATGCTAACTAGAGACGTAAACAGCTCACTCTTTTGAACTAAATTCCTTAGTTTTTGTTAGCAAGGTGGCTCAGTCAACAAGGAAGCTGGACTCATGTATGCGGGGACCATACCGGGTTATGAAGACACTATCACACTGCCGATATGAGCTGCAGATGTTAGCTGGCTCATACGGCAAATCGACTCGAGCAGCTGCGGAATATATGGTCCCGTGGAAGTGAGAATGGACTCCCGATGTGTGTTCTGCTTTCTTTGATGGTGAGGTATTTGCCTTATTCTGCCTGAAATTTTGACTAAAACTCCTTTTGAGATTTTATTGAAACTTAATCCCATTGTGTTATTTATTTTAATTTTGTTTTGACACAAATCTCTAAATGTATTGGGGTTAAAGCGAGGAGACATGAGTTACTTGTTACGATGTGAGCGTTTGTCTTGGAGTGTATCGGACACGCTGTATTAGAGGTTAGATCTCTGGGTCTGGGATAGCTGTCTTGGAGTGCATCGGGCCGGTTATCCCGGAGGGGATGCTTAGGTTGGGATAACTATTTGCCTTGGAGTGCATCGGGCCGGTTATCCTAAGAGGTACGTTGAGCCTGGGATAGCCGTTTACCTTGGAGTGCATCGGGTTCGGTTATCTCGGGAGGAGGCTGATTCTGGGATAATTGTTTATCTTGGAGTGCATCGGATACGTTATCCTGAGGATCTGGTCTCTTGGTTAGGAATTAATTTAGTATGTTCGGAAGCTTGACTTTGATAGTGAGTTGTCTATCGAGCTGTGGTTGTAAAAGATCAGGAGTTTATTTATGGGATGTTGGTCGGCCAACATTGCCTGTATCAGATGGTATGTTTTGGAACATGTTTTTATAATAACCTTCACACACACACCAAGTCATGCCTCAAGCAATTCCTTGTGGGTCTCTGACGAGGTGTGAGGGGGCGATCTTCCGACAAGTCCCGCCCCAAGTGGTTGGTTATTGGGATGTTTTACAACCACTTTGTGTGGGCTATGTTTGTTTAGCTCACTTTACATTGACGTTAACCATGATGTTACTGTTGAGTTAAATCAAAAATCGAAAAGATTTCTGCCGTTATATTTCTCAATTTCAGACATAGACAATGAGGGAGAAGAGTTGTGTCATGACGCCAACTTGCCTCCGGAGGTTGACCTGCCTGTGGAGGGGACTGAGCCGCAATCAAGCCCGTCTGGAATGTCAAGACATTCAAAACTGAATACGTCTAGTGCGAATGAAAAGAATTTCCTGCCCTTGGTGCTAATACTACGTTTTGGACGTCAAGAAAGTTAAACACAAAGGAGCCCGGGGACGTGCTCATGTCAGGAAAGGCCGTGTAGGAATATGAGAGGGTAGAAGAGAATCAATGTAGGAATATGAGAGGGTAGGAGAGACTCAAACGACATATAAGCCGTTGTCAGAGGACATCAGGGCTCTTTTTTCGTTCGTAACGCGCGTTGGTGTGATAGTTTAGTCGTTAGTAGATTTTCGAAGTGTGTTTAAATCTTTCGATTGTATTATATTCGGATTTCATTTAACGATTAGTTTAAATCAAGATAGTTGAAAGTTATTCATTTAGAATTGTTTTTATTTTTGTGTAAATTTAATAAATTTGCAGTGGAATTGTATCGAATGTTATTTTTTAAAAAGTCAATTCTTACCTTGTTTCTAAGAATACATATATAGAGCACGAGATTCATTACAAACTCGTATATCTCAAACTCTTTGAAGATTACAAAGTTAGTCCAAGAGTTTTTACAGCAAAAGTGGATTAAGATTTCTTCCATGCACCTAATACTTTATATTATGGTAGGTTCGTATGATTTATAGGCTAAGTTTAGGAAGTTTCGCATGTCATCCACTGGCTCTTAGGGAAATTCTAAAGAAAGTTTAAACTTTTTACGTTAGCTTGATGACGAACTCTTGAGTTAAATAATGTGATATATTTTTAAAAATCAATTTAACTCTGCGTTTATGTCTCGGTTTAAATATAAAAAGATAAATTTTATAAATAAAATTTACAACGAATGTAATATTTCAGTTGTTTTTGTACTACGGACAGTTCCAATAGATAATTTCGTCAGAATATAATAATTTAAATTAATACATATATATTTTTTTGTCATTTTATAATTGAAACTATTTATCTCAGGAAATAGAAACTATTGATTTTAACTTCCTAAATGTTAATTTAAATAACATGAACATTAACATTCAAGAAAGTGGATTTTAACACTAGGAGAAATACGGAAATGTTAAAATCCTTATGAAAAAGCAATTCATTTCCTCAAAATCGTTTAGGATACTACCATTTCTTTATAGCTCAATGCGTCGATCAATAATATTAGTGTTTTAGATTCTCTCTGAGTACACTGGAGACGCTACATGATCGCGTTTTGTAGTATAGAAATCAAGGTAGCATGTGCTCAGAATAATCATTAACTGATCCTTTTGTACCATTTTAACCATTGTATATGAATAAAATGAATAAATTACATTATCATATTATAACATTTTATTAGTTTATATTTAACATTATTTATTTATTTATTTATTTTATTTGTTCTTTTTTTATTATTATTATATATGGACTATAATATGTTTCTTAGAACATTATTTATATGCTTTTATAGCTATCCTATTTTATTAGTTAAAATATGAATGAGATGAAAGAAAATGTTTAGGTTATGTAAAAAACCTTAACGTTACCTTTATAATTTTTATGATCCGCAGGAACAATTTGAATTCTCTTTTGAAAATTGAGGAAACGCATTACGATAGAACTGTTTTGGCGCTTTTATTAAAAACAGGGCAATTTGCCGGGAGCGACTTTCGTGACAATGAAAAGCTTTCAATACTTTTCTCTTTACACGATATAATAGCCAAAATACTATCCTTGGTCCTTAGTATTATTAAAAACTGAAATAAATTTGTGAGAGTAATTAAAAAAATAAATAAATAAAACTATCAATGATGATTATAATTGATTTTCTACTGATCGAATAGATTTAATGTTTTTTTTTAATCCGATATTTGGGATATATTATATTCAAACAACGGAAACTTAACTAGAAGCTTTTTAAAATTCTATTCAGGCTAAGTACACACGGTACCTCATAAATAATATTGGTTTCCAATTATTACTTTATTAATGAAATAATCATAGAATTAGCAAGCTTTAATATTTCAAGTATAGCCCATCGTATTCTATGGTTATGGCCCAACTTCCAGTGCGTTCTTTCAAAAGACCTTCGTAAAAGCATTATTTAAACTTTGATACAAAAAAGTGTGGCACTGCGTTTCCAACATCTTAATTGGATTCATTTTTTTTTTCAAAAAGAATTTTGCCATGGATGTGAATAAATAGTAATTTAACGATACAAGGTACGGACTAAATGCTTGAACTGGTAGGAGTTCAAAACCAGCAACTTCGTGACTTGTATTCTGCGTTACTTTCGTAGTTTCTGTTTTAGCACTGTTTTGTTGTAAGAAAATTTTTTTTGGGTTACATAGATGGATATTTCTCCAATAAAACTTTATAGATCGTGTCAGCTTTCCACTATGTATATACCTCAGTTTTGACCGTTTAACCAGTTGGAATGATTTCAAAATACAATAGATCTTCATAATTTAATCAGACAAACAACAAGAAATTCCGCTCGAATCGACCTTTCTTTCTGACGCATTGTGGTCTTTTCCCTCACCAATATTTTTTTATATATTGGCCTTTTATTTAAATACAAATTTATTATTCCAATTTGTTTTATTGTGTAAAATGTTCCCTTATATAACTGAGAATTACTATTTCTACGTTGTAATAGTATAATACAATAATTATAGATTACATTGCAGTCAGATTAAGAGTATACAAGAGCTATAATATAAGTGTAACATGCTTAGAAATGTTCTGTAACCCATTACGTCAGAGTTTTATATTTATGATTATATATTTGTGTTCATAGCTTAAAACTATTTTTCAAGATTGTAATGAAAGGGCTTAAAGAAGGAAGGAAGAAGGCAGGGACCTGTAAACCGCCTATTTATTTTTCTGGTACTTGTTAATTTGACTTGATATGACGTTTAACCTAATGAACTATTGTTGCTCGATTAAATGCGCCAGTAAACATCTCATCTGTTTCAATTGTGTACTCTGATGTTGAACTAAATGGCACTAATAATGAATAAACCAAAACATGGTTAAGATATAAATCCTTCGTTATTTAATTTTAAATATTGATACATTTTCTCAATATTAATTTTTGTTTCGATGGTTGGAGATAACATATAAATAAGGTAATAATGCTTACTTATCACAGGTGATTCGAAATTGTGATTTGTTATCATAAATAGTTCAAGTTTAATCTCGAGCAATACCTTCAGTCCACATATGAAAATAAAAAACATTTTTTAATAGATAGCTATGATTTCATAAAAATAATATACTATTAACATTTCAATAATTACCCTATACTTTCAAAATCTTTTAAACACGTGACACGATTTTATGATTAATTAATATCCTTTTATTTTTCTTCGAAGTAAAAATAATTTAAAAGGAAATACCAATACTATGTAAGTATAAAATCGTTTTTAATATTTAGGACAGATTCTCAAATACATTGGATTGCGGAATCAATCAAGGAAAACAACAGATATGGGAAGAAAATAGACGTATCCGAGACTTTCAGATCGAGATCTTGGTTGTTATAGAAGAAAAAAGTTATTCTCAATAGGATTGCCACATTGTTTGTTACTATTAAGGTCACTTAACATAAAAAAATCTGTCTAATTTATATATATTGATAGTGAATTGAACGTGTTCTTATTTCATATTACAATGCGAATTTCTAATTTCACTAAACATATTTTTGACCAAGGGCTAGATATTATCCACGATTCTACCATTCTTAAATGCCTCCCATTCCTGTACGTGTCGGTACGGTCATTGGAACAACGAACGTGCAGATTTCTACTGAATCTTCTTCGGAGATTTTCGTAAGCGTTATGTGGTTGGCCTATTTTTCCGCCGTGTAATAAGTGCTTTAATAAAGCAATAACGAATGAGTGTCTGCCTTGTGTGAATAATTTTTTCCGCATATTTGTGCACTAGTTGTATAAAAATATCTTTAATGTCTTAATCTCATTTTGTTACTGTTAATTTTTATTGTTTGTATTTTAAATATATAAATATTGACTGACAAGTTTAACGGGGAGGTCGAAATTATTATTAAAAGTCTTTAAATTATAGCTTTTAAAAATATATACTTCAATTAAGAACATGCAAATAACGAAAGAACTCAAGCATATAAATGTTATGGGGATAATGGACATTTAAAAATATATATAATAAATTATAAATATGACAGATTACAATACCAGTTAAACAAATTTGCTGGTTCGGTTTCTTCTTTATCAAGTCGTAAAATTTTGAAACGACGAAATTATTTGCAAAACAGACTTTATAGGTAAACAGAGAATCAAATATCCGAGTGGGATAACGGACATTATAAAACAGAGCACGTGGGCTGTCTATCTAGTTTAACCTTTTCCAAAGTTTTTAGGAGAATTTCAATGACTAAAAATATTTAATAGCACTACTTTAAACAATCCAAGAGGATTTAATTGAAATAATTTTTGAGAGAAATACTAGACTTCTCTTCAAAAACGTTGTTTCTTTAAATTTTTAAATAATATTTATGATTTTAGAAATAATACTCAATAATTATAAAATTATACAAATTACATAAATTAATATTATGTTCTTATATAAAATACATTTAATTTTAAATTAAAATTTGCTGTTAAATGTGAACTACAAATTAAAAACTAGTTACTGTATCAATTGATTTCCGACTAAAACTAATTAAACATAAATATAACTATTGGAAGCCATATTACTTCTGAGCGTTGTGACGAACTGTATTTACACAGCAAATTAAATTACTCTTTGAGATTGTTTAATTTGAAGGATAAATATTTGGTGGATTAGGAAAATTATGGTAAATTAAGTCATCGCAAGTAATTAAAATTGTAATTGCAATTAAGATTCTTAAATTTTATACGATAAATTTTAAGTGTTACTTGATCGTGGGCTCAATTGTTTATTGTATGTAATATTATTATATCTTGTGTAACTTTATGTATGTTTAGTTTTGTAGTATTTCGTAAATAAAAGTTTTAAAAACTACTCTTAAAATAAGACTTGAGTTATATTCTGTCAAGATATAGAAAGAAATGTCTGAGATACTTGCAATAAAAAAAATATATCATAAAGAAGAAATACTGAAGTTCCATACTAGGTAGCAGTTAATTCTTTGAATAAAGAATTATTCTCACCAAAAATCCGGGTATAGTACATACTTATTCTAGTTCAGTATTCAAATGCCGTTGACGAGTAGCAGTTCGTGTTGTCTGCACCAATACTCAGGAACGACCTAAAACCAATTAAACTTCCAACGGAATATTCTCACCTTTGGTATGTTTTTGATAAGGAATACGGTGTGGATAGTCTTACATAAAATAAAAATATGTTTTTTTTTATATTTCTCAAATTTCGGAATATATTTTGCTCAGATTATTTTTTGTTAGGTTGAAAAAAAAATTTTTATTTGATAATTCATTTGGATAACCAAAAAGTATTACGAATAAACAATTTCTATGATCCGATATTCTGAATACCAGAGCTTATATTTTATTTTTAGTTTTATAGGATTCTCAATTAGAAAAAAATATCTGAATAGGAGATAATCTATTAATATTTTGCATTTATGCTATCATTGAACTGAGATTTAAATTTATTCATTTCAATTATCATAGATTGCCATATTTATTTTTGGCTGTTATATGATGTTTTATAAATATAATATATATTTATTAGATAATAACCGTTATATATCTTTTATTTATTTTAATAAGTGGATATTATAAATTTTATCCTTTTTATGATTATTAACAATTCTTTCTCGTGAAAAGAAATATTTAAGTAACTTTCAGAAATGTTCGCTTGCGCCTTATTCCTAAAAATGTAAATTTAACTACAAGGCTTTCCATTTCTTAAGTATTAGGATTAAAATAATTATCTTTTAAATTATAAAGAAACTATAGGACTCAGAATCGGAATTCTACCAATTTCTATATTTCTACCAATTCCAATTCCAAGAGTTTCCAAGTTCCGAGTTCCAAGAGACATAACCTGGGGAAATCCCATGGTAATATCGTTACATCACTCCCAAAAGACAAAGATGCCCTAGAGTTAGGATCAAGACATTAATTCCATAAAAACTTTATGATAGGAGCACCTTTGTGTAGTATTTAGTGTTTGAGCTAACAGAGTAGGGTTAGGATCAAGTAGGGAGGCCAAAGATACGGATATATTAAAGACCTTTATTCGGCAAGTCGAGAATTCTAAATATAAGATCCATGCAATGAGCTTAGAAATGCAGAATGAGTGGCTACACATAGGAGATTTTTGCATCCCATTAGCACTAAAATGGCGCACTATAATTCATGATTGGTGGCCAGCACTGCTAAAATTTTACCTCAATGCTTTCCAGATGACTCTCCCAGATCAGAGTAATTTAGTAAGATGGGGCAAAGGTACCGAAAAAACTCGCTACATCTGCGGGGAGGCAGTTGGAACGGCTAAGCACTTGCTGGTGGGATGTAGAGTACTCCTGGATAGCGGTCAATACTCTCGTCGTCACGGGTTTTAGAAATCATACGTGAAGCGGTTATTCTATCGGTAGTAAGAGCGCAAAAAGAAATAACCACGAACCAACGATCAATAGGTTTTGTGAGAGAAGGCACTAGGGCTACAAAACCAAATGAAAAGCTTTACTCTATCGTTAAAGTGGCTTCGGATCGGACTACAACGATGGATGCGTATGAGAAGCAATGTAAAATCCCACAGGATGTTTGTGCGTCGGCGTCCAGATCCGACATACTTTTACATTCGTGAATTTAAAATCGCTTTGTAATAATAGAGCTCACGGTCCCTTGGGAAACCAACATTCCCAAACACTAACGAACTTACTAACAATAGGTTCGTTTTAAATTTGTACATGGTAGAAGTATCAGCGAGAAGTAAAGTCAAATCTCTTTACAACCTACTAAAAGACTTAAGCCTGTCAAGAACAAACAATCAGTTCATTCTTGGAACGTACTTCAAAGGCAGCCCTAGAAGATTCTTTTCAAATTTGGTTAGGTAACGAGAGGAGCTTGGATGGTGGAGGTAAGCGTTTTAACGAGCGTTAAATAGGGGCCCCTTAAACTTAGACCTGGGTTGCAAGTCCCAGGCACTGTTGAAGGTCCTCTCCCTGCAACGCGTTCGACCCGGTACCCGCACGGTGAATCCATTGAATGCTAAGAGGTTTCGTCTCATTTCATCATGTACCAATTTCAATAGTTATACCAATGGCAATAATTGCATCATTAAAATTAAAAATTAAGTCATGATACAAAAAAATATATTCTCGAAGTCGTTGAAATTTTTACACGCCCAAACATGAAACCGTTACAGCGAAATCTATTACAAGTTTTAATTTACAACATTAAAAAGGAATGATAAAAACACATAATAAAAGGATAAAAGTTTAATTATTTTAAAAAAAATACAATGTTGTGTGTCCTAATACTAGTTCACCAGCCTTGGTTGAGTTTTGTGTAGATTAACAAGAATAGTTTAATTTTCCTATTTAGCATAAAATTTGTGAAATATAAACTTAGAGCTTGAATTATATGCACAATTTCAATGAATATAATGAAGCGCAAATAAAATAAGGGACAAAATGTAAAACTATTTCATGGGTAGTAAGGCCAGGTCAGGACTGTATGGCGAATGATTCTTTATCTCAACACCTGCCATAGTAAAATATTCAACATTTCGTTTTGCTTATTACGCTGAAGTATTGTCGTGGTAAAGGAGGATCCTGCTTCGAGGTCGCTGCTGTCAATTTTTTCCTAGACAACAGGCAAACAGCGATTGACATACCAGTGTGCAGTAACTTTTCTTCCGTCTTCTAGCATAACTATCATGAAATTACCTTTCCGACCACAGTATGATGCAATCATTTTTTTCCCTTGACTTCTTCATTTCTTTAACTTAGTTGGCCTATCCGCGAATGGAAACACCCACTGAATTGATTGTCTTTTGGTTTCGAATTCGTAGCAATATATCCAGCTTTCAACACCTGTGATAATGTTAAATAAAGAATTTCAGTCACCGCCATTAACCTTATCTAATATTTGGTGTTACCAGTCCATGCAAAAGTGTTTCTGGTCGTGGGTTAAATTATGTGGAAACCATCTGGTACAAAGCTTCTTGACGCCTAAACGTTCATGTATTATTTTTTTGTACTTGATTCATATCAAGGCCTTTGCGCGTATCTGCTGGTAGATCACTCTTCTATCTTCCCCTATCATGCGTCGCACAGCACTAATGTTATCTTCAGTAGTCACTGTTAAAGAACGTCCGTTGCTAGGATTCTCATTGAGATTGCTACGTCCACGTTTCTAACTGGTCCACGTCACGTGTCACCCACGTATAGTGCACTATATTTTACCTGTCAAGCCCTTTCCTTTGATAACCATATTGATAGGATGGAAAAAAGTAGGTTTACTTACCATTTTGTAGCCTCAGCAAACTTAAATTTACAATTACTTTTAGAATACACGATTGTATTGCCATCGAAACCAAAACGCATATAAAATTTTAGATAAATCGGTTGTCAGGAAGAGTTTAAAATTTAATTTACTAAATTTCGCCAATAAAAACAAATACTAACGAAATAAGGTAAATCAAACCATTAATAATATAAAAAAAGGAAATAAAATTCTCTTCTGAAAACTTGGAGAAGCAATATAAAATCATGATTATGGTTTCAATAAATACATCAATGAAAATGATTGCAATGAAATAAATTGTGGAGCTTTTCCATCTGTTTGCTTTCTCATATAAATTAACATAAATCTGAATTCCGATCGTTTGGAATAATAAAGAATACAGGGTTAGTGGTAACACGTGCATATTCTTTTTATAAAAACGAAGACATGTTTATTTTTCCATTATATTTTCCCTTTTCTTCTAAGTAATATGGTAAAGGATACTTAAGATAACAATGTATGTGAACATGGAGATTACTTTTAATATAAAATAATTTGGATCAATATAGTATTCATATTACGTCGGTAAAAAGCGAACCGTTACCTCAAGCGATATGAACGATCTTCGTTTCCAATAAATCTAGACGTTATTTACAAATATAGCAAATATTAGACGTGGTCATATCAAGAGACAATTGTGTTTATGAGTAGTTATTACTACCTAGTTAGAGCGTAGAGTTTATGCAACTTCTTTTTTTGTTTATGTCTATCACAACGCTATAAAAACAACAAGCTTTTGTTTACTTTTTTAATTAAATATTTCATATAAAATATCTCAAAAAAAAAACGATGCGGAATTGCTATCCCTCGCCTCAGAATGGAGAAGAATAATTAAATAGAACATTTTAACTACTTTTTTTGTTTCAATTTATTTACCGATATCTTGCACTCGTTAGTGAATAAAAATTATAATATAAATTATTTTTAACATTTTATTTAGAGATTATAACTTATAACCCGTATTAAATTTTATCATCAGATTTGAATAAAATAATTATATTAAACATGTTTTCCATAATATGATAAATATACAACTATTATTCTTTTTAGCAATAGATTATTTCTTCTTTATAATTTATATTGTTCTTTACCACCTACGATTAAGCTTTACAAATTTGATTAAATGGAAATTTTATTGTTTTACAAGTCTAAGTTGACTATCATTATTTTGTACGTAATCATTAAGTAAATCCCTGTTGCAAACAAATATAAGCAAGATTTACATACCTACTTATTGATCTAACTCAATTTTGGAATTCAAGAAGTTGTATTAATTTTTACAAACCTTTAATTACTTTCTGTCACTATTAAAACTACTTCCTTAATACCAGTCAAGAATTTTTTTTTGTAATTGCTTATTACATATCTTGTTAATATCATTATAAAACCACACTTTTTGTTGTTCACATTGTGTAATATTGACACTATAACAGACCGACAGGTTCGGCAAATGTTATTTAATTTAATTAATTAATTCTAATACTTCGTTAATAAAACCATATATTAAAAATGGATTATCAAAAAATTGTTTCTCTTTACGGTTAAATTTACCAAGTTATAAAACATACTCTTACAAAAATATTTGAAATTTGTTCAAATAATTTCTAAATGATAAAACCTCAAGTAGCCTTACGGAATACCTAATCAAGGCTTATCTTTTCTTCCAACAAATGGAATGTCGCCTTAAGACAAGTAATAAATTTTTATCCTCGTCATTGTGTTACAAGTTTTTGTCTCCTATTAGCATATAATGTAAACTAATTGAAGTATTCTATTGTAACTCGTAGTATTTTAAATTTTTTAATATTATAAGCAAAAAAAATACTCGCACTAACACCATTAGAAATATAATTAGTTAGAGCAAATGATACTTTATTCAAGGGCTCTTGGACGTGATGTAATTCTTTGGAAAACTCAAAAAGGAAATATGATGGAAATAGTTCGCGGCAATAAACTAAAATCTTGAATGCTTGGAAAAAGTGAATGCTTTTATTAATTTTGGTGTTAACGTAATTTCAATGAGTTATCAAATGGAGGAAATAAAAAATAATGTTTTTTTTACTCATCATCTTGTAAGATTACTGTAACATCACCAAATCAATATTAAAGTAAATGGCAAATTTAATATTCCTTCTTGTAATTGCGGCTTGAGGTTAATAATCCAGGGTCCATAATTTTTAAACCAAAAAAAGGGAAAAAGGTTATTCAGAACAGTGAAAGGATAATAATTTACTGATGAACTGGGGTCGGGAAATGAAAAGGACCGAGTTTTGATCCTAAAAAACGGTTTATCTCCGTTTCCGGAAACATTCCTATAGAAAAAAGTTAATTTCCAAAGTATTTGGTAATATAATCTACAGCTTTTGCGTATGCACATTTAACATTAACTTAAAATTTGTGAATGTAGCCAATACAGAAAAAAAAATCACAAGATAACACGATGAGCAATAGAAGTCAAAAGAATGAGTAACGGAATCCGCTCTTTGAACTAGCGCAGTTTCATTTCAGTACTAATAAAAAAACCAAACAGAAAGCCCGTCCCAGATTTTTCTATAATATTTCTTCTAATATATTTTTGCAAAACGACCTGCGAACCCTCCAGGTATTCATGTCTTTACCTAATGGGGATATTGGCTCGCGGGGCGTAAAATAAGACTCAGGTGTACTTGATAGCTTTTATCCGCCAAAACTGATAAAATATGCTTTGATCGAAAACCCGACGTTCTACGTAGTTTTCTACATTTTACTGAGTATTTTTAAGTATTAATATATTTTAATTTATAGTGAATAACTATAAAAAGGATGAAAATCGAGTAGTCCACACATTAACTATTATTAAATATACTTCAAACAATATCACTTCTAAGTATAGGCAACAGTAAAATTCCGTATTGTCAATTATTATTCCTGCTATTAAAAGTGGAATTCAGAAAGTTGCCGGTTTAGAAGTCTTCTATAAAAATACAGTTATGAAAGCGCCTTCGTATACATATGTATATGTAGGTACATAACAAAGCATAATACGGGTACTGACGGTCTAGTTCCAAAAACTTTAGATCTTTCAAAAACTTTTGCTGCAACTTCAATAACCAAATAATATTTAATTTGAATAAGAATTTAACTTTTAAAAAAAGTTTAAACATCGATGTACATTCTGTATTCAGAATTATTTTATTATTATAGAAGGTATAAATTTTGACAAAATTAATAATGCGTTCAAATAATAGTCAGAGTGATATAAATAAATATCGTACGTTCCACAAATATTCTTATTTAAATTAAATATTAAAATCATTATAGTTATGCCAAGAAACTGCAATGCTATGTCGTCATCAACAGATTTATAAGTTATTTCGAGGACTCAATGCTTACTAAATGCAATTTAGAAATAATAGTTTGCATTGCATCAATTACAAATTTGCGTAACAAGAAATAAATGAATTATACATAAACAAATATGTAGGATAAATATATAGTTTGCATAAGTCGTCTATTGTATAATCTCAACTTTTATCAGATTGAAACTAGGTAATAAATTGTGTCCTTATTTACTTTCTACATGATTTCATTAAAACATATAAAGATAAACTTACAAGTTATTTAAATGTTATCATAAATGATTATATAGGGTTTTCCATTAAGGGCGCTTGATCTTTGAAATGCAAAAAAAAATACATGTAGGAAAGATATTTGCGAAAATTTTTTTTTATTTGGAAGGTCTATCGACCCCATTATGTATGGAATATGACATCATTCAAATGACCGCCACGGCTTCGGTTGGTGGCGCGCACACGAAAGGTCCAATTTTCGATGACTCTGGCGCACAAATCGGGCTGTATTTGATCGATGGCGTGGCGTATGTTGACTTTGAGGGCATCGGTGGTTTGCGGCTTGTTGGCATAGACCTGCGACTTAAGAAAACCCCACAAGAAAAAGTCCAGCGGGGTCAAATCGCACGATCTCGGTGGCCAGTTCACGTCGCCTCCGCGCGAGATGACCATGTCCAGAAATTGCTCGTGCAGAACTTCCATCGTAGCGCCGTCCTGTTGAAACCACATGTTGTCCAGATCCATATTCTCGATTTCAGGCCAAAAGAAGTTGGTTATCATCGACCGGTATCGCTCACCATTGACGGTGACGGCCACACCATTATCGTTTTCGAAAAAATACGGACCAATCACGCCTCCGGCCCAAAATCCGCACCAAACAGTCACTTTCTGCGGGTGCATTGCCACTTGGTGAACCTCGTGTGGATTGGTCTAGTCCCAAATACGGCAATTTTGCTTGTTGACATAGCCATTCATCCAAAAATGCGCCTCGTCGCTGAAGATGATTTTTTTGCCAAAATCGGCGTCAACTTCCAACTGCTCTAATGCCCAGTCAGCGAACACACGGCGCTGTCTATGGTCATTAACCTTGAGCTCTTGGGTCAGCTGGATCTTGTACGGGTGCAGGCTCAAGTCACAACGCAAAATTCGCCAAGTTGTCGTCTGCGAAAGGCCGAGTTCCTGTGCGCGACGCGGAATTGACTGCCGCGGGTTTTCGAGGACACTGTCGCGCACAGCGGCGATATTCTCGGCAGATCTCGCGTTACGTTGACGCACGGGAACCGGCTGATTGTTAACTGACCCGGTTGACTCGAATTTGTCCACCAATCGACGGATAGTCGACTCGGCAGGACGATCATCGCGACCGTAAAACGGGCGAAGTGCGCGGAACGTTGCTCGAACTGAAGACCCATTTTCATAAAACAATTTTATGATTTGCACGTGCTGCTCGACACTGTAACCTGCCATGGTGGTTTGGGAGGACGGAATGAATATAACACACTGCATTTGACAGCTGTCACTCAAACAACATGGCCGCAATCAGCTGTCAAAGTTCAAGCGTCCCTATTGGAAAACCCCATATAAAGAAAAATTATATTTAAATTGAGATGATTACCCCAATTACATTGTTCTTTCAAATTTAATTAATATATTTATTATTTTTATGTACATTTGCATTCTATTGTTATATAACCAAATCTGAAATTATTTATCAGATAAAAAGAATACCACTTAAATAAAATTCATATTTTTCCGAATATTCTTTTATATCAGGCAATATTTATTGTTTATCTATATTATTTTATATAATTTTGAATACTTTTCTACGATAACACATTATAGTCAAAGTTACATGTAGAAGGACGCTTGTTATAAACTGCAGACAGATTATAATAATAATTATTATTATATCTGTTCTTGTTTGGATTTATGGAAATTATATTTTCATCAATAATAGGCAATACTTGTATTTATAAAACTATTAAATTAACAAAATGTGATTTCAAAAACTCTTATTTTTTTATATACATATTATAAGGTAAGAACATAAAAATGTTGTTTAAAAAGATAATATACATATATTGAAATAATCCAAATATGCCATCAGACATATACATAGTTTTACTATTTTAAAGATTCGCTAATTTATTTAATTAAGAAAATTGAGGTGAGAATCAAATAAAATATAAAAGTTGGACTTTTTGCAACCCTTTGTTTTTAGGTATAGTTCTCAAAAAGCCGCTGTGAGCTAAAATATTGATTAGTTCCGATTTCATAATGGTTAGTTTTTAACCACGCTAAAGCAGTAATACAAATCCATCATGATCTTCTGTCATGATCTCAGGAACTTCACACTACCTTCTTTGAAGTCATTATGCTTATAACGGAATTTCACTATAATTCTAGGTTTAGGCAGTTTGACAAACTTTTAATCATCGTATATTTTTCATTTATAACAAAAATATTTTAAAATTACTTATTTTTATAAAGGTTTTTTAATTACTCGGATCATAAATTATCAAATTTTTGTTGTTGATGTATTTTATTTATACGATAATGAACTTATTTTTAAAACTTGTTATTTCTCCTAATTGGTTTAAAGTTCATTTAAATAGTTCGATAATTGTATAAAAAAAATAAAATTATTGTTATAAAAAAAAAAATTGAAATTTCATAGGTAGTAATTTTTTTTAAATATACCAAAAAAATTGTACACATTTATGAACGAGTTACTAGTTTAAGTTTTTCATATCCCAATATAAACTACTTGAATTACATATCGGAATAATTTATAAAGCATATACTATTTTAACGATAAAACTGATTAAAACTGAAATTTAAAACGAAACCTGACATAAAATTTCACGAACAAATGCTTAGAAGATAATGTTTGTGTGAATTATAATATTATGTTCTAGTCACTTAACCTTACACGAGGCCTGGTTCAAAGGAATATTATATTTAAAGCCAACTCATTGAGCCTGCGACGTGAGCACTTATCCCGAATTAGTGAGGGTGCTAGAATCCACCATGAAGCGACGCGATGGAGCGTGTGATCCCGCGCTAACTTAAACCGATCCCGTATAAACGAACTCCTGGATCCCTCGTGTGGGTGAACCCAAACATTTTCGTACTTCCTTGTTTAACTCGCTTTGGTGTCGTCTTCAAATAACGGTCAGCGTTTTCATTCCCAAAGTGCAGTGACCCGTAACTACATACAAAATATAAGATATAGAAAATTAAACACAACAATAAAATAGCGGCAAAATGTCATACTAGAAACTAATGTGCGGGTATATAAAATATTAAAGTATATAAAAGTTAAAAAAAAAGGATTTGGGGGTAAAATTCTAAAATTGCAACGTTTT
This sequence comes from Danaus plexippus, assembly GCF_018135715.1. Classification (NCBI taxonomy): domain Eukaryota; kingdom Metazoa; phylum Arthropoda; class Insecta; order Lepidoptera; family Nymphalidae; genus Danaus; species Danaus plexippus. The sequence goes on along the minus strand of NC_083540.1, from coordinate 5,825,986 downwards.
ACTTTTGAACAAAAGTTAACCTTTACAAGCCAAGCCTGCATTGTGTTCTCAGAAAGCGTTTAAAATAAAACAGATCCAACAGCACTGGCCTCGCAGCTACACAATAGCTCTTTCTGTTCCCTAATACTGCAATTAGAACAAGCAATACCATTGAAAGGATTTGCTTTCCTTTAATAAAGGAAACTATGTAATTACTCTTTATAATTTCAGATATTTGTAAAAAGTGATGCAAAGTATTATATTGCTTCTGTAAATTACTTTATGTGTTTCTAGAAAAATTATTAAGTAGTTACTGTGCATTTTATTTAATGACTTTTATAAAGAATTACACAATTTAAAAAAATTAGGTCAAGGAAAGTGTCATGATTGTCTTATTCAAAATGATAGGAGAAATAAACCCAGATTTAAATATTTGAATGCACATGTAAGGCAATTAAGTGACTCCATTGTATTGAACTAACTTTTCTTCCCATATCTATTAATACCTTATTTTTAAATACCTACATACCCTCCTTCGAAATTCTAATAAATAAAAAATTGTAGTCGTGACATGTCGCAACGTGTCAGCTAAGAAGCTCAAAGAGCTCAAAGAGCGCTATTATTCACTTATAATTAAAATAAAATACTTTATAATTAAAAAAAAAATACACAACTTTATAATTAAAAAAAGCAGATATATGTACATATGTATATATATTTATATACTAATCATCACATTTAAAAATCTTAGATATTTTTGAAGTATGATTGGATCACAAGAACTATCTGAACTTTTAATAACGAAGTGAACAAAGGAGATCTTTATTCGCTCTTAACAAAAGCTCCAGAAAGAACCAACAATGTAATCTTGAAAGTATTTGAGATACATTTTTGTTCCATTAACAACAGAAACAAGCGCTGTCTTTTTATCTAATTTGACGGTATATACTTGATTTTATATAGTAAGAAATCAAAATTTTATGTTATGTGTCAAAGACAAAGTCAATTAAATAAAAAATAATCTAAAATCTTATAAAATCATCATAGTAACTTTTTAAATTTGGTTTCAACAAACAAAAAAGATTTTTAACATATTTGAGTTTAACATTTATATTTAAAACAAAAATATGTTTTAGATCGGGGTGTATGTATTTCTTATGTCATATAGGAAACCATACGCTATATAATGGTGATTACGTTTGTTAGTCTTTACACAAAAACTAAATATTAGTTAAGGCGTTTTCGTTTCCTGGGACAAATCATACCTAAAGCTAGACCTACAGATTCGAAACTCTGCAGAAGCCACTTACCATTAAATATACCATTAAATGTACTGCCCACAAGTGAGCAGTATTTTTATGTCACTCTAAAACCTAAACTTTGCTCATATTAGGTTGTCATTGCATTTCATCGGTCATGTAGCTAATTTATAAAAATATTACAGAAAAAATAGGGGCACGTTGCATTTTTTGAAATACTGAGATAACATTGAAACTGCCTAAAAAAATGTAGTGTTATAAACTTAAATTCTACAGTATTCTATAAATACTTTGTGAGCTATTCAGAGTGGTGCTGTGATTCCAGATCAATATGTAAATGCACAAGTAAGTGCACGGCTGGAGCCGAAGCTGGCAGGGCGTGAGTGCATTTTGTCGTAGAAGAAAATCAACTAGCCGTGACTATGCAACCTATCTGTAAAACTAAACCCACAGTTGGATTCAAATGAGAAAACTTTAAATGCATTTAGTTTAAAAGTTGTATGTACGTATTTATTGTAACCATGTATTAGTTATGTTGGTTTATAAAAAAGAACTCACACAACATCGTCTTAAATTCTTAAACCATCGAAGTTTAGAAATGATTTTCTTATAATCATGATTTTACAAAAATGTTTATTTTCTCATAGCAAATATATCAAACATTTATTCGTTTATTCATCTGCATTTACTTCTGCACAGTAAAATAAGATAAAAATAAATGAAAACTGAATTTATCATTAGGAGTCCTAAAAAAGTCCATTACATTCATGTGTTTTAAACAAATTCATAACAAGACATAAATTAGAAGTTATAAAATTGAACGTTTACTTCATCATATCCTACAATATTTTTTTAAAAATCAACAACTTATTTTGTTTATATAATAAACATCTATTATTTTAATATAATATTGAATATTGAATGTTATGAACGACAAAAATATTGAATGTTATGAACATATCATGAGTTATTTACAAGAGTCAAATTACACTTATTAATTATGATCGCACACGAATAATATGTAAAACTTACACAGATTGATAATAAATTATTAAATTCTAGCTAATGATACAGCTTATGCAGATGTCGTAATAAGCTGAGAAATTAATCTTTTCATTCTAGATAACTTTTCTCTGTGGTAAGTGGAAAGCTAATTAATCATAGCCGCTGTACCTTATGATTAGATTTTGATCTTTTAAAATAATATAAAATACAGTAAATATTTCTTACCAAACTAAAGTTAATGATGTTAAAAGAAAATTAAAATAGCGGGGATACAGCAGTCGAATAAAATTATTGAAATTAACTATGACCGGACTCGTCAAAAAACTAAATTATGACCATGTATAGACTCGTGTAGGTATCGCTCACGCAAAGTTCACTCACCCATAGAAGACCATACCGCTAATGGATAGGCAACACGCCTCATATTGCCATTTCAATAATTCCACGGCTTTTAAAGGTACATTTGTTTAAGTGGCCTAATTACTATCCAATACCCATAAAATACTCGTACAATAATGATAAGAAGTAAAAAAATATATATTATATTTTAGAAAAGTAGTAATTTAAATTTTTTACTTTAATTACTTCCTTCGTCCGATTTAATATTTGTCTAAAATAAAAAACTAAATTATAATCGTTCATAAAAATGGCTTTCTTCAAGATGTTCATCGTTGTAGACCTTTATTTTAATTATATTTGTATAAAGCCTCTTGTAGATTATAATGTCTTTCCTATGACATCAAACTTCTAAAGAGACTGTAGAATTTCTGGTAGTCCGAGGGATTTCAAGTAATTGAAAAATGTTTTAGTTTGTGATAATTTTTAAACTGGAATCTTCTTAAAAAATATTTAGGAATGTATTTTTCAATCACCAATAATTTTAATTGCAGCATATTTCATCAGATAAAGCATTTTAGACGTTATTTTGTGGTAAATAAAATAGATTTAGCATAAACCGCTACAGCTAAAAGTTCATAAGCAAAGTAGGTACTTACCTATTATATTGAACATAAAAGTTTTTACGAGAATAAACCTAGACAAATCAAAGATACATTTTTAATTTTGATCATCATTTATGCGGAGTTATGTAAATTATTGCATATTTAAAACTAAAAAATATGCAAAATTACAGCGATCATTAACCTATTTCAAGAAGAAGAGAGAAGAGACAGCTACGATGATTAATTTACAGTGAGCTGGCCGCAAGCGAAACTCGTCCGTGAAGGGAACCTTAATTCTCAGTTTAAGCATAAAACTGAATAATTCGTACATAAACTGAAAGGATACTTGGGCGTACAACATGTCAAAGCCAACTACACTTTCAGGAGCTATGAGGGATATGTACTGTTAATATTATTTAAGACCTTTTTTTGTTTACTCTCCACGTTAACGTTTCGTCATGTGCTTATAATTTATAATCCCAACAAAATTTTATGTAGATAATTGAACCAAAAAAAAAAAAAACCGCATAAATATATCACCTCATCTATAATTGTGTCATTTGACGTTCAGTGTGAAGACCTAATATTTTCTTAACCTTTATTTTAATATAATAAAAGAATAAAAATTTAATTAAATAAATAAAAGAAAAGTATAAATGTGGTTAAAAAAATATCACAAATTATTAAAAGTATTATGTTTATATTATTATATTATATTCTGTGGGTATTTAATATTTCTTTGAGGCCTGTTCCTAAATTGAGAAGTTCTTTAGAACATAGTCTTTGGTAGGTAATTTGCAAAACAGTTAAAAGTAAGAAATGTTTTTGTCTTGTGCTGGTGAATAATGGTTGCCGCGTCGAGGATTGTTCGAGCGAGATGAATTCTGAAGCAGCCTCCACCGCCCGTGAAATTAACTTTCCTCTCCGAGCTGTCGTTTTATTCACACAAGTTTTTGTGACATGTTATCGTGAGTATTCATAAAATGTTCATCTTATTTGAAAAGAATCAACAATATTTTTAATACGACTTATCCTTATCGTTGTTGATAAAGAACAACGTAAAAGATATATATATGTATGTATATGGACACATGTGGGTAAAGCGCTTAGGAAAAGATATTTTCTTTTGGTTTTTGTTAAGTAATATTTGTAAAGGACTTTAAAAAAAATTCACAAATTTACATTTGCTTTCTACTGAAATATTTTGTGTGTTTCCAATATAATTTTGACATAATAATGACCATAATTTAGTTAGACTTACCTGTTTAAACTATTTACTATTATCAAATGTAAATACATTATGATGTTTTGAAAAAAGCATACTTTAGCATTGAAGTTAAGTCCTCGATAGTTTTTTGTGGCTTTTCCTAATAGTCTGTAGGTATGTTATGTCCATAACACATGTTTATCTATGGTTCCGTGTTTTCAAATGAAAAACAAAACAACATTCACTAAATTTTGTGTAAAAATATTGGAAAATTATTTACATTTAGAGGATATTATAACCGTATCATATTTATTTTTATATGAATACCTAACTTTAAAAGAAATATAATATGACTTTTATTATTCCGGTATATCTCAAAGAATTTGAACAAAATAGTAACTATTAGTTCAAACAATCTAGTTTACTGACCGCATCTATCACATCACACAACAACACAACTTCTAAAAGTCAATTTACTTTTGTAAAATATGTTATTCTGTCTTCTCCTTCTCACTTACAACAAGGCCCATAAAATTTTTAAATATTAAGTCATTAGTCCTCAATCAATGGATGAGACAAAAAATTTATTGGCGATAGTATGTTCAATACGCATTTCAAGCTCAATTGTTGTCACTGACGCTAATCTAGAATGGATCGCTCTAAATTATGATGGCCGCCTGATCTATATTCCTCTAAGTCAAGCCATATCACCATCGTTTATATATTGAAAACTATGAAAGAGTCTTTATAACTATTTAACCAATTTACAGGAAATAATTAGTCTAAGTTAATAGGGTTTTAGAGAAGTTTCTATGAAGTTTAAGTGTATATAATACCAGGAACTAAGTTTAATGTAATAATTGAAATTTAATATAAAGTGTTTGTTAACGTTACAATACATAGTTTTAGAACTGAAGGAATATTCTAACGCTCAAAATAATTATATTAGAACCTTTTTATTTTCTTTTGCGAATATTTTCGATCTTAATTTTTTTTTAAGTAATATATATTTTAATTTCTGTAAATTACAACATGTAATTTCAAAACACAAATGAAATACAATAAACGAACGTACAAATATACAAATGAAATACAATAAAGAACGTGATATTCCGGATTCCTGATCTTGTCGACGGATTTTTCACTCTATATTTTCTAATTTAAATATTACTTTAAGTATTACTAATATCGTTCAGTAATAAAATTATTGGATACATAATGAAAAAAAGTTTCAATAAAATAATAATAATAACTTAATGACGTGCTTTTATAAAGAACAACTTGTGATTTTTGTCAAACTTACTTAAGTAATTAGATTTACCTCCTTGGTCATATACACACTTTTCTTTTGTACACATGGCATAAATTATGTTATTTATTTTTATTTTTAATTTTATATTATCTGTATTTTTAATCAAATTTTATTCTCTTTAAAGCTTTTGATAAGTATTATTTCCAAAGCTATTTTTTTTAATTAGATTTTAATTTTTCAAGTTGTTCTCAATTATTAATCTGTAAGTTACACTCAACAAATTATTTAATTTGATTATATATCGTAGAAAAAAATTTTGGTATGCCCACTTATTCTGTATGCCATATTGGATTTAAAGTTAAAAATCATTATTTAAATGCTCAAAAACGCGTCACCGAGAAAAAAAATCGTCATCGAGACAGCTTTTATGACTTAGATATATTTTTTAATTTAGGTTGAACCATTAACAATAATGTATAATATAGAGCCCTGTAGCAAAATAGGAATCGTTAAAACAATGAATGACATTTTATAAAAGGCACTACCAATATTAATAAGAGCCTAGATTACCAGGCTCTACTGTATGTTAACTTAAAATTACCTTGATTATTATTTGTCGAATAAGTAAAAATAGAAGCTTTTACAAATGACATAATTAAACATGTCATAATTATTCATTTATTTAATTTTCACAAATACATTGAATATTTAATTAATAAATCACAATTTTGTTATGAAAATAAAAATGTATTCAAACAAATAAAATGCAAAATTTATGAAATAGATATTGCAGAAGCTTACGTATTCATATTTTTGAATAAGATTTCAAAGCCATTTATTTAGTTCGTTGAAAATGTTCAAATATATTTGTCCATTGTGTATATATTTTTCGCGGGTATTCAAAACACGTCGCACGATGCGGAGAGACAAAATACAAATCCTTGGAGATGCAAAGAATCTCTTTGCAGTGTATACTTCCATGTTCACCTTACAATTGAATGAAAAATATGAGCTCGATTGCATACTAAGTACAGGATGTTTATTTTGTGTGCTAGGAATTTCACATGTTTATTGCAAATATCTCTTGAATCGACTTTCTATAAACAACCACCAAGATTTCCTTAACAATTTTTCAATTCATTTATCACTTGATTTTACTTGAAAAGAAAATGGTACCTTGTCGTGTTAGTCGCAGAAAACTCATTAAGAAAAGTGAATAACATTATCTAATTTAATTGACCACTTTTTTATGACCTGTATAAAGAGTGTTCAATTGAGCTCTTCAACAAACATCAGCAAGTGTCCTTTGTTTGCAAAAGCATTTTATGATTTATTAAGACCACTTTAATTCATAACGTCACGTTCGATACTTTGGAGGATTATTTTCAAAACTCTTTATGGTAGTCAAATAATTATTCTAAAATTTTTGCATGATATTGTGGCTACGGTATTAAATTTTGTTACTTTCTGGTTGCATCATTACATATAAAATTTTAAAATAAGGAATTCATTCGACTGTGTATTATTTACCTTGCTTGACATTTCGAGCCACGGTTTACTGGGAATGCTCACAAGCTGACACAACTTGGTCGGCCGCTAGGGTAATAACAAAAAGTTTAACAAACATGAACTTCAGAACTTCCACTTTTTTGAAGACTGATTAAAACATTTAAAACATGCTGACAACTTTATGACTGACATAAACAGTCATACACTATAAAATACTATAATTACCTTTTAATGTAAAATGCTATAATTATACCTTAGAAATTATAAAAATAAAACAGTAAATTGTAATCATATCTAATTGAATTAATTTTCGTTTAATTATTTATTTTGCATACCCCGTCTGTGTATTGTAACGGAAAAAACATTGTGGGACAGTATTAATTGTAATAGATTGTTATTTAACATTAGGAACTATAACTTACATTGGAACATACTTTATCCTATATGAGATCCGGGCGGTTCGCCGGCAGGGGGAGTCGCGCCTTATGCGCGAGTGGGGGGAGGACCTGGCGGGCCAGCCGTACGGTAAACGTACAACGGCTGCGCTCCGTCCGGTCCTAGAGCGTTGAATGAGGCGGAAACGCAAACCCCTCACTTTCCGTCTGACGCAAGTTTTCACTGGGCACGGCTGCTTCGGTGACTACTTGTGTCGGGTGGCCAGGAGAGAGCCGGGAGGGGGCTGCCATGAGTGCGGCGCTGCGGTGGACTCGGCCCAGCACACCCTCGAGGTGTGCCCGAGATAGGCTGCGCAGCGCCAAGAGCTTGTGGCGGCGCTCGGCGGAGTGGGCTTGTCGCTTTCGAGTGTCGTGGAGAAGATGCTTGAGAGTGACAGGTCCTGGATGGCGGTGTCCTCCTTCTGTGAGACGGTCATGTCCACGAAGGAGGCATCTGAGCGGGAACGGGAGGTTGCGGCTGATGCACCCTCCCTCCGCAGGCGACGGACGGGGGTGCGCCGGAGGCGATATTTGCAACGCCTCCAATAGCGCTCCTGCACTCCGGGCTGGGGTCGGGCTGGTAACCCGGCCCCTGTGAAAGCCCGGCGTCGTCGGGGCGATCCTAATTGCCGGGATCGCCCCCTTTCTCCGAGGGAGTAAGTCCGGTCTTTGCCAGGACCGGCCAGTCGCTGGTGTGCCCTGTTGCTGACAGATCCGGGGTGCACCAACATAGCGGCCGATGGCTTTCGCAGTGGTTTTAGTGAGTAGGGGCCTGCCCAGGTCGAGTCTCACACATCCTCTCCGGCCCCACCAAGGCCGGTGAGACGGCTCGTAAAAAGAGTTTCCCTGCGTCATCAAAAAAAAAAAAAATACTTTATCCTATATACATAAATGAGAATTATTATACATATATAATTATAATACATATATAATGTATTATAGTCATATAAAAGTATGAAAAAAAACACTATTATTATCTAAACCAAAGATGCAAAAAAATGCTTAAATGAACTTTTTATATATGAAATATATTTCTAATTTACTATTTAAAACAGAAATACAAAAAGTTTATATAAATTAAAATAATCATTTTCAAAATAGGTTTTCCAAATAAAATACCATATAACTTAGTTAACTAATTTACGAGTAAGTACTACAAGTAAAGTACTTGTAAAGAGTAATTACAGAGTTCATCATTCATCTTATGCGTTGCCTATAGGACTTCGTAATCATTTAGCTAAATAAAAACAGTCATATATCAGGTACAGAAAAGTTGATAATCAGATTCATAAATAAAATAATTTTGTATTTCATAGTGATAACGAATTAAAAATGTAACAAAACTGCTTTGTAGGTAACAAATAATGAAATATAAAATATTTCAATTAAAACTCTAATAACATTTCGTTTATATGATCGTAATTTTTTCAACAATATTACGAGTAATTATTTTTCGTTCAATTACATAAATCAATCACTATTGTGAGGACTATAGACTAAACCTTGTGGTCTCCTCAATGATTTAACGATCAACATGGGATCATTTCTCATATTTCAGCTGAAACTTTTCCTTCTCCTTATATCAGTGCGAGTGTAAGTAAAATATTAAATTTATATAAAATTACCTATTTAGACACTTAAAAACTAAGAAAAAAAATGGTTATACTAAAGTAATCAAAATATTAATGCTAAACTGAAATAATACAAAAGACATAAGCAATATTTTAAAACTTGCACAAAGCAAATTCGTTGCAGTTATATCTTAAAGATCGTCAATGGTGAGTGAATTAAATCTTCTTGTGTGTTGACTTGTAGGTGTTTTGTCAGTTGAATGACAATATTATGAATGTCATATGGCATCCCATCGAAAGCTATTTGAAACATCTTTACAAAATTATTGTTCTGATGAAAAACATTTGTAATTTTAGAAGAATGGTTCTTTTCACTTTAGGATTTTGAACATAATACTTATCAACTTCCACATATGAATTGCCCATAAAATAAATTTGTATACAAAATAAATAAAAATGTATGATCTTTAACTGGTAGGAGTAACAGAGACTCCAGTAAGTGATTAATTTGTCCCTGTATCTGTAATTTTTAAACATTTGTCCAATAATTATTTGACATATATATACAAACTCCCCCGATAAAAACACTGCAGTTACTTTACCAGAAGCAATCGACTAGGCACCCCTTCCAGAAAAATTTACTTGTACGACAGCCGCATTCCTTGGCAAAAAGAGCACAATATCTAGGGGTTACCCTGGATAGATATTTGACATTCAGATAGTTAGGAAGAGGGCAGCCTACATCTTAGGTCGCCTATGCCCCCTGATCTGCAGTTAAAGTAAATTGTCCCTTAGAAGTAAGGTCACGCTTTACAAGACCTGCATACTTCCCGTCATGTCGTACGCAAGCGCGTGCTTTGCCCACGCCCGTCCCTGAGCCATTAACAAACTGCAAGTGCTCCAAATTAAATTTATGCGTACAGCCACAAGCGCACCACTGTATATCAGGAATTCTGATCTTCATAGGGACCGCCAACTTTCTGCGATAGGTGCCCATTTCAAGACGATCTCAAAGAGATTTTTCGAGACCGCGACGGTACATCCCAACACGTTAATAGTTAAAGCGTGTAACTATTCCCCAACACCCAACTCCCTGATAGGCAAGAGGCGTCCCAAAGACGTTCCCCTAGACCCTGACGATAAAATAACAACCGACAATACTGTCTGTATTGTCCCCTATGGCCCCCATGACTCAAAACCACACCTACACACACCGCCTTCGCCTGCGAAGACGAGGTTACGTTTCATACACGTCGCTCCGGCGTTCTGCCGTCGGGGGACGTCATGCAATTCAATCTCCGATGACATCCTCGACTCCAACGATATCCTAAGCCGAGGTCCGGCCTCTTAGAGGCACCCTTGGGGCGGGCGCACCACTCCGTCGCGCCCTTCGAGCCCGAATTAAAATGGGTTGGCCCCGTCGGGCCTCCCACAACTCCCGGTGACGCTGTAACAGCCATTAGGGCTAAGAGCAACAGACAAATCAAAACAAAAAAAAAACATACAAACTTGAATATTAATAAAAAAATATTTTTATATTTGTTTACGTTTTAAACCTTCCCTGGACTACCATGAATATTTCAAGACCATAATTAAACAAATCGATCCAGACGTTGTCGAGTTTCAGCGAGACTAACGAACAACAATCAATTTTTATATATATAGATAGATAAAAGCACTCATTACCCCAGTATCATAGTGACGTCAGTAGTTAATAGCAATAAAAATAATAATGAAAGTACTACCTATGAATTCATTACAATAAGGTGAGAAGACTAATACTAGAATGATTAATTTACAATGTGCTGGCCACAAACCAAACTCTTCCACCTTAATTAGTTTTCTGAGCTAAACCGTAAGACTGCATTATTCGTATATAAGCTGAAAGGATAGTTTCTCGTCTCACAAATTTAAGCTAATGAACGATGTATTCTTAAGGTGAAATGCATACAATAAGTTTGTTACTATAATTTTACTATAATTTTTTTTTCGTACTATTTCCTAACATCGGCCAACGGGATAGTTATTATTAGACAGCCATGCTGCAAAACGGATTCGTCGTGTTCTGGTATGTTGTCTAGTGAAGTTTATATAAGATGGTTCTGAACAGTTTCCTTGTGATTTGGGCCAAATACGAAACGCTAAGATCTTTGTTGCGTTGGGTGCTTATTCTTAGAGGGTGACGGGATGCAACGAATGCCGATCCGCTAGTCACCCAGAGTTAGTAGGGGGCCTAATTAGTTTGCTAGTCACCTAAGACTACCCTGCCAACTGGGTATAATCCCAGGATGGCTCCATCGGTCTGGTTGGCAATCGAATGAGAGGACGCGATGGCGATATCTGGCTTTCGTGTGGGGTTATAATTTCAAGATCTCGTTTAATTCATTCATTCTCTTCATAACATGAGAAGTAAAAATAGAAAAAGTAAATTTTCACAGTAGTTGCACTTTCTTTCGTTCAAAGTGCACGTTACTAACCTCAAAGGTTGTTCGGTAATATTTTTTTTTTATGCTCACCATCTCTAAATTTAATGCCCACCATATTTCAATTAAAATTTAATGCCCACGATCAAGACACTATGTTTTCATATAAGCTCACCAACTGAGATGGCACAGAAACGGAGCATTTCACACTAACACTGTCTTTCCCCGCTCTTAGAAGAAGGGTGCCGGATATAGATGAGCAAACAGTGAAATGAGTTTATATTCTGATGAAAATAGACTCAGATAAATACATTGTCGAATTCTCATCCCCGTTGGGTTAATCTATGATCACTGTCTTATTAAGTCTTTATCAATATATCCTCCACCCGGTTATGAGCTTCTCTATGAGAGGGTAATACGGCGATACAAACAGCAGATTCAGACGCATCCCGATCTCACCATTTTATTCTTGGCGACAGGTTTGCTTCTATTCTGAAAATATCACGAGATGCGCGGACGCTATCTCTGATGTGATATGTCAGGATATGGAATACTTCATTCAGAACACTGACTTCTACATACGTTAGTGGCAAGCTTTCCCTTTTCCCAACCTTCGTACCCCTTCTCTTTTCCCTCCCTTTCCCACTTTTTCCTACCCCTCTTCCCCAATCAAGAGTGGCAACACATCCGCAAAACTATATTGCGGATGTCCATGGGCGACGGTACTACCACCGTCTGCTCGGTTGCCCCTTAAGCATAAAAAAAAAGTTTGCCCATGGCCAGCCAAATGAAGTAAGCCTGAAAACCACAAACATTCAGTTAATTAAATCTTTTGAATCCATTTTTTTGGTTAAACTGTCCTATAGGTAAACGATTTTTTTTTCTAATACACTAAATTATTTGTTTTTGTTCAATTCATTAATACATATTTCTATTTTTTTTATTTTATTTTCATTATCATTTTTAAAAAAAAATAGAAGAACACTTTTTATAGAAAAAGCTTTTGGCCCGTGACCTCATCTTAGACTTCAGATTTGTATTTAGAAAAAATAAAATAAATTGTACTAAAAAAGTATTAGTAAACCAAATTTCTAATAGCAAGTATTTCTGGGTCACATGTGTTCATACAAAACTCATCAGTTATATTGTGTTCCAATATAAACTACATTGATTATATAGATAAATTATAGCTTTTACATTATTTTGCAATATGTTGTAGTAAACGTGTATAAATTACAATACAATATAATGTCTATTCAATGCAATATTATGTTCACTTCCTAAAAAACATTAAATGCTAGTTCATATGTATAGCTGTGCTCATCCGCATAAAGTAGCAGTATTTTTCAATTAATCTTTTGATATTTTGAAATTTAAAAAATTATAAATAAAAAAATTTACTTCGCTACAATAATTCTATACACACGATATTATGACGTTTGTCCTTTGGACATTATAACAGACCTGTTGCGAGACATACATACATACATTTTATTCACGCCAATACTATTATATTTCAATGTTTACCAGATGAGAATCTGAACCACCTATTAAATTTAATTTAAATATAATTTTGTCTTCTCTCAAATGATATATAAGATAAAAAAGTAATAATATATACCTAATAATTACTATCCCATGAAACAGTGTATTCTTCTTGTGAGAAAACACTTTATTACCTACCGGAACCCATGAAGTGCATTCTCATATATAAAGCTGAAGCAATGGACCGAATGAGATAGTATTATAGTCTGTCAGGCGTTACTGTAATTTACCCTTTAGATAACTCGACTGACTTAATACCAATCGTCTACATACATCGAGCATAAGAAAATGCGCTGCATCAGTTATATAAAAATATTATTTACTTAAAGGCTACTACAGTATGTGACGTTTGAGAAAATATTATAAAATAATTTTATTTTAGTTTAATTTCGTTGATATTTTTAATCGAATAGATATAATAGAACTTTTGATAATATTTGAAACACCAAAGATAAATCACATCTTGTATTTAATATGTATACTGAAATAAGTCTCTTATTTCAATTGGAAATTTCCTCACAGCCTACCGTTAAATGAATATATATTGAACATAACATATGTATATTCGGAATGTTCGCCATTGTAATTTCAGCAAATTGTTTGACATACCTACAGGCAAGTTACAATGATATTATTTTGCAGTAAATTTTATTAACAAAAATATTAGTTCAGTTACGCTCAATAAGAGCCATGATAATATGTGCCATAAAATTTATTACACTAATTAATTAATTCAAGTATTGTAATAATTTCGACAGATGTCAAAGCAAATAATGAAACTTTTTTGAGATATTGATTTTGCTTCCATATTTTTTTATTTTAAATGTTCCTATTACTATTGGAATATTTTATTATACTTTTTTATACCAAATATATATTCTAATATTTTTTGTGATTATACAAAATATACAAAAATATTTATCAATTATTTCGTTTGTTCAAATGAGCTAATGAATTGAATCACAGTCGTTATGACAGCAGGTATGAACAAAACTAATGGAAGTTAATTGTGACGACTGCCCTCACAATATCTCTCTGAGTCGCCTGAATGAAATTAAACAATTTATCTTTTCCCAATCCATTTATAGTATTGAGCTCAAAAATATTGGAAATACCAATTGCTATTTGTAATAGTATTTCTGTGAATTACAACTTGAAGGCGAAATCAATGAATCAATTAGAAAATTATAATTTTATTTGATAAAAAATTTCTTAATCAGTCATTTTGTTTGTATAATAGTAATAATGAGATAACAGACATTATTAACAGAGCTAACATTAAATAAAATTAAAGTTTATTTTAAATGTAATTATATAAATGATAACATTATATAAAAATCACAGAAAATACCAGAAATAACAATTTAATTTCATGTAGGTAAAAAAAAGAATATTTAATGTAAATAAAATAATTAATAATATTTAATTGTAAGGAAAAGCTAGGGAATGTTATATTAAAAAAAAATATAAAATATAAACATATCGGAGTTTTCATTCATACGGTATCTGATTTAGGCTCGAGTTATGGAGAGCTTGAGATTGGACAGTGTTTAGACTGAACTTCGTAGGCCTAGAGTGACTATAAAACCTTCGGTCACCATGAATACCAAAGGCGTTTTTTACAGCTACTTAGACGACTGTGTATATTGGATACTCTATTGGACCTTACAGTACGTATGTTCACAGTAAATAACAAAAATTCTGTTCTCCAAAAAATATTTAAAATTGGAAGAGGAATGTGATCAAGAACGAGAAATTACGACACTATACGGCAAAGACTGCGATATTGAAAAAAAGTGCCGGCTATGACAAAAACGGAATGTATAATTCGAATGTTGTATAATGCCTTAATTAAGAAAAAAACGTGCTGCGACTACTATTAAGCTAACCGAATTTGATCTTCATAAGATTGATGCAGTTCCACGGTCATGATGTGCTAAACCAGCTATGTATCGTTAAGCAATAGAAGTGCAACATCATAATCTTAGAGTTCACAGAAACAGCGCTGCATTGGCATAAAAAGAATTCAATTTTACACTTTGGAATCTGTACATTATATATGAGTAAATTCGAATTTGTTCTTCAACTATGGCGAAACATCACTCTAATATTTATCTCTAACTTTGAACAAGATTTGAATTACAACGTTAATATATCAAAACCTTTTCATAATATTCTATTAAAAGTATATGATGATATAAAAAATATATATATTTTATTTCAACTGATACTTATGTTGCTGTACAAGATGAATTGGAGGAGTAACGACGTTTTTCACAATTTTAAAATTTATAGACGCTATTCAAAATTAAATAACCTAAATAATTTTACAAAGATTCTCTTATCATATTGGAAATAGAGGAAATGAATAATAGACTTACATAATACTTATGTCTTTTGTACTTATAAAGATCAGTGTTGCTATTTAAAGTGAAAGTGACATTGAGGTTCTTTAGTATTCAGCCAGACACATTCCCTCAATTTAACAAAATTGAAGTAAATAAACTTTGCTACTAATGAGAGCAAGATTCGGAAGTTTTAACTCCAAATTGTCGCATTTATGTCTCTTTTAGTAATTAATATATCGTGCTCTACCTCTTGTTGATGAATTTTACATTCTTCATTTTCTATTTGAATTATATGTCAAGTATTAGTTCAACTTTGCTTGAATGTTAAAAATAAAAGCATTGTAATAAATTCTGAATCTTTATAGTAGGCGAAAATTTTAACGTTATTTAAATTTATTTTATATTTACCTATTTTATTTTAAAGTGAGAACAAGGAGTCGGAGATAATGGCAGAGTAAACTATCATATTAAGATGAAATACAAACACATACCTATAAATAATCATCAGCAGAATGCAGTCTTTTTCCACCATTTTATTACAAGTAGAGTGCAGCCCTTTTTGTGTTTATCACTCTTATTATAGAATTGTTTTATTAATAAGTTACTCCGTAGAATATCCATTCTATATATGCACATTTGTTGCCTCAGAATTACAACCATCTACTCCAAAATCCTTTAAACAAAAGTACCGTCATTTTCTTTCTTTTCCACATTCTATAAGTTTTCCATCAAATAAGGTGGTTTCAACTACTCTTATCTCTATTTTTTATGTACTCAAATTGAAGATATTAACGCTATAGAACATTTTACATAGTGTCCTTTCTATAAATATGAATAACTATGAATACATTGCTCTCATAAAATAAATAAAATTTGCTAGTATTTTAAAAACAAATGCTATAAAACATAAAAAAATATCAAAATAGGGAATACATATATATTATATAAACTATCCTAGTAATAACTTTATAAAAAGCATTAATTCAGTATGTTTGACAGCTTAAATTCTTTCGTAATGGAATCAGAATTTGCCGGTAGTTATAAGTTAGAGACATTTTGTTAATATGTCTTTAAAATAACTCATATATGCTTTATAGCATAAGTCCAGAAGAATGTAAGTATATTTCAGTATTTACATAAACATATAAAGCTGAATGTCCGTACTTGTAACTACAGGCAAAAGTACTAAATAGATTTAAATATTTTTTTAGGTTATTGCTTAGACACTTGTGTAAATAAAAATGTGATAAGTTTTAAAAAACAACTATTTATTAAAAGTACCGTGTAAAGTGATGTCTTTCTTATACATACATATATGCACATATTTTATCGATGTCTCAAACGACACAGACTAAGTCACGCGTATCACTTACTTAGTAAAAATAATTACCATAATTACTTTTCAGAATAAATCTTAACGAATTCACCGTCTCATAATATTAATTCAAATGCAGAGGGATAAATAAAACAACGGATTGGTGATTCTGTAATGATATTGTAATTGTAATAGATATTCCGGAATAACGTAAATAACGTAAATTATATTTTTTTTTTAAATGCAATAATAAACTGATCAATACATTGGTCGTTATTGAATTCCGGAAACAGTAGGTATATTTTACAGGTTTTAACCTTATTATTAATATTATTCTTTAGTAATTATCTACTAGTTTTTATCCAAAGCCCTACTTTGGATCCCATGGGAGTGTTGGAACAAAACATACGCAATATTTTATTTCAGCACTGTAGCTTTACCAAGTTTTTTAGTTATATACTATACTACACATTAATAATCCGGCCACTACTTTTTATATCATTAACTAGTTTTTGCCCGCAACTTCGTCTGCGTTAGTTTTTTATAGCTGACCAGGCGAATTCTATTCCTCCTCAAAGACAGTAAAAGAGAAGATTTTGGATTTGATCATCTTGTTTTTTTCTTCTTTTTCAATCGGATGAAAAGTAACCTATGTCTTTTCCCTTGTTCTATGCTGTCTCTCCACCAATTTTCAGCCAAACTCATAAAGCCGTTCATGAGTTATAAATAGTGTAACTGACACAACTTTCTTTTATATATAAAGATGAACGGATTTATTTAAGTATTTAAAAAAAAAATCTTTACACTTTTCATGGTATATAGATGTAATTTTTAGTGAATATAACTAATATATAAATTAAAATTTCTATAAAATGAAAATAGAGTTACATGTATCACAGATAAAATAATTATTATCAAGTAAATGTAAAACAAAATAAATTTTAGTGAAAATTGGTATTACTGTTGCAGACTTAAAATTGATCGAACGCTTGCATGTTTAAGCGCTGTAAATAAACTCACAGTGGAACGTAGTAAGGTAAATTAATTTCACACGATTATAAAAGTTTGTTTTATCCAAATCCTTGTTGAAAAAGCACTATTATGTCTAACTAATCGAAAAAACTTTAATTGAATTGACAACTCAGTAGTAGTTGTAAGATTAAAATCTTTTTAGGACGTAACAACTTAATATAACAACAGTATTTAAATGTAAAATGATAAGTTTATTTTGGAGACCACGCACAAAACCATGTTTCTAAATTAAATCTATTAATATTATCTTTTGACACATAAGCTTTAAATTGACATAAATTGAACTGAAATCAATAATTACAGATATTATCCCGTTTGTTAGGAAATGTGCTGCAAGTTACAATAAAAGTGATGGTATGATCCAATGGTCATTCAATTACGATTCTAACACAATTGCGGTCACAGCAGGTAGATCAAACGTAGATCGCAGTAAACTGTAATGGTGTCCTGACGTCGCAGTCGTCCGAGTCACCTGGGTGGAATTAAACGATTTATCGTTTCCGAAGCCGATTTTCAGAGGTCCCTGACGTAGTTCCCAATTTAACAATACTATTTGTTTTCTCCACGTGTAGGGATGACATTCACAATTAAGTTTTTTGTATGAATGTACATACATATGTATATAGATGGTTATTCATGTATTTGGAATAGCATATAGACATTATACAAGTTCCTCGCCACCTTGTCATTAAACAACAATTTGTCATTAGTTTTACCGCAATTATCAAAAAATCGTTTTCGTAAAAGTAACTTACATATGTGGGTACAAAAAACTATCAACTTACATTGTGATATTAAATAATTGAGAGGTTATACACAAAATATTTTATAATTTACTTTAAAAAAATAGGTCAATAGGAAGACAATTTTTTTAAATTCCTCTCAGCTACTAAAATGCCAATAAAAAATAGTGTTCAACTCATATTAAGGTATCGACTCAGCGGAACAATGTATAAAATTTAGGCCTAAAATGACTATATTTGAAAAACTAGATGTGTTTATTATCGTTAGTTGTCAATGACCGAGGATATTTAGACTTATTGTGATATAATTTTATGTTTATATACATAACGTATTATTTTATAATTTGAGAAATGTATAAAATATTTAATAGATCTACCTCCCCTTTGTAACTATGCATAGAAATTGTTACAGCCGAAATATATATGTTATTTATTAATTTTACGATAAAATGAGATTCATGGCGAGATTCTAACGATCCAGTCACTGTCTTCATTCTGAGTTTATTGTCTTCTTCTCCATAAAAAAGTAGCATGTATCTCGATAGCTCCCAAAGTTTGAAATTAAATGATGAAAAATTACAATAACAATGAATATTCGACCAAAAATTATTTAACCGCTATCTAGTATTTAAAATTCTTATCGGAAAATGACATGCGAATAATAATTAAATTTTATTTACTTTATGCTTGCACCAACAGTTCACTTTCACAGCGTTCTGTTGGTAGTGAATTGGTTGGACTGGTTAATAAGTAAGAAAGTACAGACAACGCTTCCATAAGGGAGCAAGCCCTAGGTAACGATCTGTTTTGTCAATAAATGCAGAGAATGGTATACTAATCTAAAACTAGATCAAAGTGTGGCGAAGAAACAGCGATTCCTCTGAATAGTTCCCGTTTCCGTAAGAAGTAATTCAGTTGGTATGATCAATAAACTGATTCCATACATTTGTAAGAGTATGATTATGTTTACTAGTTGAGTTTTGTAGCTTTTCTTAGATATGTCATTGTATTTGCACTTCTTTTATTAAAAAAAAAAAAAACAAAAACCGTAAACATAGCACTATATAAAAATAATATGTATAATGAATGAATGGTCTCTGATTGTTACTAATAGAATGTGCATAAATATGCTTTCTTTAGCTTTTTAATTAATTTTTTTTTTTACATTCTTCGTATTAGGGTGAACTGGAATGCATTCAGTAGTGAATTATTTTATTTTACTTTCTTATTGAAAATCACATAAATAAATTATTTTTTCGTCCTTTTATATCCGTTTAATTCTTAAAGATGATTTTAAACGAAATAGCAAATATATTTAATACAATCTTATTTCACACCACTAAAAGGTTTTCAATAAAAAGCGATCCTCATATTTTTGTCCCCTCAAAGCGTAATACAATTTTGTATATTTGAAATACTGGAAATATAGATATAAATTAAGAAAAAAATACCAAATACTTAGGATCTCTTTAATATATTTTTCACTTCTGTTATAGACGAATCTTTTCTTGGCAATATTTAAAAAAGGTTTTTAAGCTTTCTAAACTTACTAGTTCAATAAATGTCAAAGTGCGATGTTTTTGTGACAGTAATGTTAAAAATGTTAGTAGCATTCTAACTGAACTGCTGTTAAGTGGACAAAATCATCGTATTATGAATTATAACTTCTGTAGCAGTACAAATGTTAAATTGTGAATTTTAAGTTAATTGAATTAAAATAGAAAATATAACTTCCATATAATTAATTCAATATGAATGACATATGACTCTTTTTTCAATATTAAATTAATATTTGATGAAACCTTTTTTTATATTTTTCTTTCATTTGTCTATAAGAAATAAAACTGAATCAAATTGTTGATATATGAGTTCAGTAGAACGCTTATAGCTTTGAATAGAGTAATAAAACGTTGAACCAAACACGCGATGCTTTGTGTGAATTCTCAGTTATTATTAGGTTTTTTCCTCATTGCTTTTTTATTTATCTGATATCACATTCGAATAGTAAACATCTCTTCCGTGGCTCTTTGACGAAATGTAATGGAGATCACATAAACGTTTTGATTTAAACCTACAATATCTGTAAATAGTTCTAAGTTACCAGGTTAAGAATTTTGACTGTTTATTTAACTTTACTTAGTTCCATTAGTATTTAAGGTTATTTTTTTTTCTATTTTAAATTTTATATTTTAACAATTTGAGATTTTCAAAAATAGTGATATCGTCGCATATAATTCCATTGTCTTCAAAGGAGTCTTTCCTTGTTTGCGTTCTTCTACAGCTCATACATATTATACATAATAATGCACATTCCACTTCCTTTTTGATTTTATATAAAAAATGTTTTATAAAGTAAGTCTATAAACAGGAAGTCGTTTGAAAGTCTAAGGGAGAATAAAAAAAAAATACCTTTTTTTTAAAGAAAATTGTTGTAGTATTGAAAATTTAATTTTTCGAACATACTTCCTCATATCCCTCGATTTTTTTTAACTGCTAATTAAAACAAAATTACCTTACAATTAAAAAAATCTCTAATATTTTTTCACGGTTCATAGTATAAGTCTCACTACACTACAATCATTTATAGAGATATTGGTTTTATTTCAGTACTAAGCAAGTGTACATTCACAGAAAGGCATTGATCCATTCAATAAAACTCTTATATTTTCTGAGAACTTTTCATCCTTTATGATCCGGATCAATGGGATGATTTGCCGCAGCGCCTTATCAAACCCCAATTTATAGACAAGTGTTTATTACGCTTGCAAGTCACTTATGCATATTTATTTAAAAAAATTATCTCTTTTTTTTTAATGTGTTATCGGTGCACGTATTAAATCAATGTAATTCCTGAAAAAACGTTTCGTTTTTTCAGCAACAGTTCTAGATTTCCAACATTTAAACCTTATCTTAACTACTAGATATATACATTTTGTTTTATAATTACCATTTTATGTAATCATTTAAACATATACTTAGTATTACTTTAAGGAAAACTTAGAACGAAATACACTTGTAATTTTTTTCTCGAGAGAATAGAACTTCTATCAACGAGCTATGACTTATGTAATATTTATAAGAAAAAAAAAAGGTATGTATATATTGAAAAGAAACCTAAAATGTTTTACTGAATTGTTTATTATTTTTATTTATCTTTTTACAGGATTAAGTAAAATACAATTATAAATTCGAAAATTATCAAATTTCTCATCTTTGTGATAAGCGAACACAAAACTTCCTTATCTAAAATTGTAAATCTTTTTACGTTAGTTAATTCGTTACACGTTTTGCAATATCTATTGCTATTGCTTATTTTCCCCTTTTTAATGTCCGAAGGGATTCCGGTGGTTCGCGTGATTTATGTTTTATGCAGAAAATGAGAGGATATTTTCTACACCATAATTCAGCCTAGTTGAGATTAGAGTTGGGCCATGTAGAGGATGATATATCAATCTATTTTATGCTTCAATACGTTTTATGTTGAACCATCTATTTTATTTTATGTAATAAGTATTTTATGGAATATACTTTTTTATTTAAAGTAAGTTCAAAAACAATTAATCATAAATGAAGGTTTAATATTAGTTTTATGTTTTATTTGAAAGACAATTTATTTTAAACAAATGAATGCTTTTAAAAGGAAACAAATCAATATAAACTCAAAATAAATGGTTTATCTTCTTTGTTGTTATGAGATTTTAAAATGAACTAGGAGTAAATATTTGGAAGTATAGATAATGTGGGAAAATAAAACTCCTGTATAATCTGCAGTCTCATTTAATTTATCATTTGTATTTTAACTAATATAGGTACATCAAAACACACATGCGTAACAAATTTAATTGGAAGATATGTCAAGAACCAGTGATACAACGTACTACAGGTTTTTTATTGCTTTCCTCAACTCTCCCGTTCCTTCGGATGTTTGTTACATTAAAATTTACAACTGGCTATTTCATATACGATAGGTTCATATATTTTACACGATCATTGGAAAAGTTCATGCAAAATGTATGAAAACGATTTAGGATGTTTGCGATGCTCGCTATTCCCCACCACGGATTAAAGCAGCCCCAACTTGATATCCATTGCGCATGGAGAATAAGCAAATATGTTACAAATTGATTTTCGATTCCGAAGTGTTTTCCGAATCAACGGAAGGAAGGACTCCTAACCTAAATCTAGACTGAAACGGCTATGTTACATTCCACCACGAAGCACTTACACTTTAAAAAAGTAACGCTAAATTCAGTGTAGATATTTTAATATTGTCAATGTTTACTTTAGATTAGCATTTACGTATATTTTACATATATATACCGATACAAAGCAATTAAAAAATGTACGTAGTTTATTATTAAGTAATGCAATACATCTTTTAAATAGAAACACAGTAGGTTTGATATTTATAAATACTTGATTTCATGATATTTCAATAAAACTACAAAATTTTTCGTATTATGAACTTTCAAGTAAACAAAATAAAGTTGTACATTTTTTTTAAATCTATAACTATGTACATATGATACAAAATATTAAGTACAATAAAATTAACGTTACCATAATACTTTTAAATACCAGTTTTGAGTGGAATGTCATGAATGTTCTTAATTTTATTACCAGTAAAAAGTAGAAACATATAATAAAGCATATTTTATTCTAAAATTGTACCAAACGTGTATAACGAAAATCAGTCAAAAGTTTGCATTTTGCTTATATATACGAATTGTCGAAGAAAGTAACAGATGCTTAATCTGTTTTTTCACCCTACATTAAACTGTTCTTGTATTGAACGTTTCAAACTGTGTTTAGAAGTATTAAAGCATCAGTACTGTCACGTGAATTCAAGCGGTGAATCGAAATAAGTAGCACTTAAAGCAACGCTATATCAATCGCTGTGGCGTTTCGTGATTATTAGTTTTTAACTTATTTCGCGATTAATATAGTTCTCTAACAACACGAGTAAACATATCATCTAGATTGCAAACAGTATATAAGTTCCAACAACTAAAATCCAAGTTTATAACAGTTTTCTTAACATATTATGAATCAACACAAAAGAAAAATTAAATCGTATTTTATATATATTTATATTAAAAAATATACTTAAATATATACTTTTCTATATCATTATAGCATCAAATAAAGGGCAGGCATATAAATAAGCAAAACTTATACTAACTTATACATAATAAAATCATCTACTGTACAACTATGGCACTGTTTAAAATACTATTATAAATTTATTCTTATTAAACATGGAATGATAGCAATGAAATTACTAAATTATGAGTTTAAGTCAGTTAAAATTCTAAAATTTATGAATAGACAGAGGCTAAGAGGTTTTTTGACATAATTCACACTTGTAGTGTGTATTTTTTTAACCCTCAACTGTGAGCATTCTCTTAGTTACTTATAAGTTACACAGATCATAACTTGTCCATAATGATATCAATAATTCTAAGAACATTTTCAAGAAAATTATTGATGCGAACGTTACAAGATAACTTTTAATTAATATAAAATATTTTATATTGAAACATTATGTTAACTTCTCTAAAATTATAAATATTCTTCGAGCGGAGATCAAAGATTCAGCAAAAATATTAAGAAAGTTTAGACAAGAAATTGTTAATTTATTGTTCTAAAGTTTATTAGTTAAGTCGTTTTATAACATTTTTCGATTTAAATATCCAAATTCATTTTTATGTCTTAATATCTATATGTTCTTATTTTGTCTTTATGTTTATTAATAAAACAGATTTAATGCTCAAAATTAAGGGTTAAAGATCTCAACTAGTTATACAGTCATTACACGTTATATTCATGGAATCTTTATCTATTCAGCAGCCGCTATTAAATATCGGCAATACCCAAGTAAATTTACAGAAAGCTTTACATTACCATGGAATGTTATTATTAAATTCCTTAGAATCTTTTACTTTGAGTATAATTTAACACAATAACTTCCAACGCCTTGTCAGGGTCGCCGTATAACAGGTAAAGTGATAACATATTTTTAAAGGATTTCCTATTTTTTTATCATCAAGTGTAATCCAAGCACCAACATATAGAAGATTTTATCCTAAGTATATATCTTAAATTATAATATAAATTATATGGCAACGATATATTTTGGTTATCTACTTTCATGTCCTTGGCTATTTTTTTTTCAAATAACAGCAAAAATAAGAAGAAAGAGGCATTCTAAAGGAAAACAAAAAACCTAGACAATTTAGGATATGATTAGGAATAAAATTATATAAATGTAATTTGTACCGTAATAACTCACATTGGAAGTTAATATGCGATTTTATTAACTTTCATAACTCGAAAATAAATTGCAAATAAAAATATTTGCTTGAAAGTTAGACGTAGTTATTACAAGTATTATAATAATGAGAATAACTGCCAATGTGATTAAATACACTGGCTAATAAGAACTACAGCTACGAAAATATACCCACAATAATACTTTTACATTTCACTTCTATGTTAAAATCTCTTAGGGATATGATTAGTGATATTTATGAGTTTCTTAATCACAATATCGTATTGTAGTCGTCGGTCGTATAGGTGTTGTAATGTCGATGTGCCTACCGTTAGACTTCACGCTGGCGATACAACCTCGGAATCCTGAGTAAAGGTCCCCTGGCAATCCTAAAGGAAGCGATGGAGATCCTCCTATCGCCAAAACGTCAAAATTAATTTACTTCACCAAATAAGATTTCAGTGTAAAGGCCAAGCCAAAAATAATTTTCTTGCTTAAGAAGGTTAAAAGACTACAATGAGCATATTTTATACTTGTGTTGTTCTTTTGTTTGAAATAAAGTGTCATATTTTGTTCGCAGTATTTTTCGACATTATATACAGTTGTGATATGGTAAAATTTCAATGTATAATAGATAAGTATTAAATGAAAAACATTAACATTAGCATGGATACACAATAAAGCTTATATAAATATTCAAAATTATTAAAATTATAATAAACATATACGATCATATTAACAAGCAACATCAGTGATAAAATAGTTTTAGTAATTGAAAATATTAGTAATTTTGTTTAACACAGGTCATCTAATAACTTTATAAAAACTTTACTTACCTATCCATAACTTTGGATTAGCTTTCGAAGGTACCAGCAATGATTGCGAGTACCCCCTCACAGGCGGTGTATCGTCTACTTGCAACATTGCGAGCCGCTTCCTTCTTCTAACAGTCGCTGTATGCCAACGTCCATCATCTACTCTCTCCTTCGATTCAACACTTTGAAACCACTCCTCGTTCAAAGCCAAACTGTTCTCTTTTACATCTGTGTCAGTGTATATTAATTGTAATTTTCCATTACTTAATCCGAGTCCGATGAAGTCCCGGGGTCGTATACCAATTTTTCGTCTCCACATTAAAAGACCGGAGTTATTATAAGTCCGAAACTTTATTTCATATCTAATACCACGAAATCCACGGTTCCTTAAAAAAAAGTATTCATTATCATTATTGCTTTGTAGACAAAGACAATCTAGTACAATATTTAGGAAAAATAAAACACTCACGACACTTAAATCTAATGTTAAAAACCAAAACAATAAATTATAAAAAGAGTCTACCAGATGTAACAGTAGAGAATAACTAAATAACTAAAGCAAACGCTGCTCAGAAAATTAAAACAGCTTAATAAAAAAAAACGTTATAAATGGCTTAAGCGATGAAATGGGATTAACAGTATTTCATCCAGAATTATTCAGAGATATTATATAATTGATAGAACGGAATGGACCTCTTTATATAAAATGCATGGCACATCGCTGTGAATTTTAGTCATTGGGTACTGTTCGATAACGTTCACTTAACTAAACTGTTAAAGCACAAATTTGAAATTCTATAATACGAATTAAGTTGGTTGAATAACAGTTTGACACTTCTTGACGTCTTTGAAAGGATGTTACGAGTTTCGCATATTCGCGAGAGTTCAAGCAAGTCACGTACGAGCACTTTGGCTTGATCTGATAGATTCAACTCAATTTACAAAGCCTAATGAAATTCCACTACTAGGAATACGCTACCGGTTTATAATACGATCGTTTAATTAGCGTTAATTATTTTAAAATATTCACTTAGTAATTTGATCAAAAGAAGGAAAATAGAATTGAAAGGAAAATAAAATGCGAGCATGCAAAGAATTTAGGGCTTATTTATTTTTTATTTGAATTTTTCGAATGTAGTAATATGAGTTCAAGCGAAAAAATAGTATACAGCAACAGAAATGTCACAGTAAGAGTTAATTCATTACCTAAACTATGTTTATACTGTAGGTAGATTCATTTAAACTTATATCTAAACAATATATTTCATGTCACTCTCCAAATGTTATCTTACATCGTAATGTCCTTCACCAACATCAGAGTTAGTTCGAAAGCTAAAAAGAGAAACCCCGTTAGTTGTTAAAAAATTAAGACTATTAATGAGTGATAAAAAGTTATAAATAAAGAACCATAAAACGTGAACAGCCTATTTATTTCCATTTATATGAAATGCTTTATTTTAGTGAAAATAAATGAGACCGGGTTACAATACAAATTGGATGGTATTTAATACATATGCATATAAACCACTGATGAAATTATTATTATGAAGAAAATTGTATTTTAAATTAATATTGAAGAAATTATTCACATTTTTTTGAATAATTTGGTTGAAATATTTTTTTTATTATAATATAAAAAAAAATTGTGAATATTTAATATATGCAAGTTTTATAATAAAGTCTTGGTAAAGTAAGGGATTAATGTACGTTAGTAAATATAAGTGGTATATGTGTATTGAAAGGCAGAAATTAAAATTAGATAAAAAAAAAATTTACTTACAAATTTTCAATAATATTAAACTATTCCAACTCCCACAATTTAGTTCACACAAAGATAAGGACCGTGAAATAATTTAAGTATTTAAAATTAATGAATTTGACTTTTAGTAACTTATTACATATTATAAAATATTATATGGAAATATCACTTTGAACATAGCATTAATTTTAAGAAGTAAATAATTTACTCTTTTCTAATTGCTACTTTCGAACCAGAAATAATTAAAGTATTAATATAAATTCATTTAACTTACCTACGGCCGCCACGACTTCTGTAGGAGTAGTAATTATTTCCGTCGAACTTAATTGGCGCTCCATCGTTTAACATCTCTACTTTTAATTGGAGCTCACAGTTCCGTCCTTGATATCCGTCTGGGCATATACATTTATATTCGTTCAATAACGGTACGCACGAACCATTATTTTTACAAGGGGTTAGATCTATAACATATGTTTAAATTATGTATTATATTTATAAAGTTACACAAAAGGTGGAAGCTGTCGAAGTAGAAGGAATTCATACCATCACCACACGGCGGTCCGGTGTATTTAGTGACGCCGCTCGTAGCACACGGAAGTCGCTCTTCCTCAGCAACTACAAAGCATTTTGCTGTATCCTCACTGTATAGCGATAGTGGATTGCCGTTTACGAATACCTGTTGCATAACCCCGATAAAACTGCTGGTCACCCCGGACATTTTGTGAGGACGGACGTAAGCACTGAAAAAGTACGGTTATCAACGCCTGATGATTGATGACGCTGATATTTTTTATTTCCATCATTAAAACACCGAAACCATATTAAAAACGGTCAAAAAAGTAAATTGTATGATAAAATAAAATTTCGCTTAATATTTTTTAACATTATCTATACATTGGGCACTAAAATTCAATATAAACCTCAGATGGATAGGATAAAAGCTCATTAAGTCTAATTTTTTAACAATTACCAATAAAATTCAATGGAAGGTAAAACCATTAAATTTTACTATGGCACGTAAATAAACTGATTTCAACCGACCGCAATATTGGGTTGCATGGAAAAGGTTAACTGGATTGAATGAACTTTGATTGAATAATAAAATATTATTTCAATGCTCGCAATCATTGTTCATCGCATCAATATTAATAAAAAATGAATCCTTTTCATATTGCAAAAAGCATAAAAATTAAGAAAAAGTTATCTGAATAAGGTTAGTTAGATGCTTTAGGTTTTTAATTTTAATAATTATCAAATGATTAATGGACGAAAGAAGAAAGAAGTGAAATAGATTAAACTACTTTTTTTAAACTACGTTGCTTCAAGATTAAGGAAGTTGCAATATTAAGATGAGCATCGTCTATTGATCAAAAATAAATGTTTAACTTCCAAAGAGCAGAAGTTAGAAATCAAAAGAAGTACTTACGGCAAAGAACCAATAAATAGAGGGAGATTAAGCTCCAAGTGAGTGAGGGGTGGTGGGGAAAGGCCGCGCTGTACAGGCAACTGATCAAGCTGTAGACTACCATGTCTGCCAACTCGGCTTACACGAACGCGATGCCATTGCCCCTTAGTTATCGGTGTTGGGGAACTGCAAGACGCACCTTGTTAAAACTAGTTTTAGATCTGTGAATTCTTTGACTGACATTGAATGGAATTGCAATTTAAACTTCAAATCCACGTTGTATTTTACTTTGTAATCTTTGACATAAATCTTAAATTAAATGGCATAATTGTGAAACGTAAATGCAAAGGTAGCACAGATTTCATTCATTTTTTATTCATGTAAAATTATAAAGACTGACATCAAGTATAAAACTTTTTTTTATTAATTATGATTGAAGTATAAAAGTCACTTTTACATTATCTGTAAGCTTTAAAAAATAATTTAATTAGACATTTGAATTATATTGGACGGCTTTAAGTGCCAGAAACCTAAATTTATGGTAAATGGTAAGTGATGTATGTATTTAGACGCCTTTGTATTATTATATATTAGGGTACTAGGGTAGATAAATGTAATTTTCGATTTACCGAGGGAATGCTTAAGATGCTTAACTAATACAATTTATTATTAACGACGATAACAACCTTAGCTACAGCTATATATTTACATATGGATGTAACATACAATATTTAAACAAAAGAAACAAGTAGTAAATTGAGTTTAATTGATAAAGATTATTCGAGTCATTTAATGAATACTTAAACATAATTTTAAACCTTCAACCTTACTTACGTGATGTTTGCAATTCCACTTCCTAAATTATACCTAAACTGTAGATATCCATTAACCAAGTTAATCGCTATAAAATCCCCCTTGGCTTTATTTGACTGCCCGGTATAAAGAAGCATTCCGGAAAAACGGTTCGTTAAAAACCAAATTTCGATACGGAATGCTTTTCCCAAGCCCTCGAGCGGCGGTAACTCGATATAGCTAGTACCATTGAATTGAGGTGACCAAGTTTCATGGATAACATTAACATCTAAAAACAATAAGTTAAAAGTGGGCTTACATATATTTTTTTAAACAAAGGTACATGCAATGTATTTTTCTAATACCTTTATTGCAATTATTTCCATCGGATTCGATATTTCCCCCAAACAAACACCGACAAATATGTCCGCCGTCAGGACCAATATCACACAATAACCCCTCATCATATCCACAGGGATTGGATTCGCATGGATCTATTCTCTCGTTACAATTGGCTCCTTGAAATCCGAAAGGACAGCTACATGTATATTCAGTCACCGAACCTTCAACAGCCTGACACGTGGCCCCATTTCTACACGGCATACTCATACAAGGATTAGATTGACACTCTCGAACGTTTTCCATGGCGACAACTAATGAGTCTGGACGACCCAATTTCTTCGTTATTTGGTGCCGAATAATTCTCAAATATTTAATACAACCAATAAAACCATTTCGGGTTCCAATGTTTTCGAATACCCTAAAATAAGTATAATTAAAAAAAAAGTAATGAAAGTTACATATAAATTCTTTTTCTAATCATAGTTACCTCGTGTAATTACTTGGTACACTACCAATGAAGGCATCGTCCGCAAGATCTAAAGCTTTTAAGTTACCATCTGATTGTCCTGCTACATCTTCCATATCATCTACCGTCAGAATACCATCGCGGTGATATCTTTTAGCCGACACTTTATGATATTCGTTCAATGATATCTTTTCTAAAGATGTTAAAATTATAACTCCATTCCCAAGATTGTACCTAATTTTAGATATAGTATTAAAATCAGGTAAAAATATAACATAATAAATTATTATGGTAGTTGATAAAAAGTAAACATAATAGCGATGGCTCACCTAAACTCCAAATATCCGTTTACCAACGCTAGCGAAACAAAATCACCCGTTCCGTCGAGTTTCTGCTGATTGTACAATAAGACCCCATTTTCTGAGAATGCCTTAAATTCGATATCGATGTTCAACTTATGGTAAGCCTTCAGTGGTCTTAAGCGTATGTAAGACGAACCGACAAATGATGGAGTTTCGATGTACGTAATCGGTGGACCGTCTTTGATAAGTGATTCACAGTTCGAGCCGGTATAGGATTCGGAGCAGACACAAGTATAAGTGGAACCTGGCAAGTCAATGCAAGTTCCGAAATTATAACAAGGATCTGACAAACATGCACTGTATTCTTCTGTGGTTTCTTGAGGAAATTCTTCTGCAACAAATACTATACTAAAAACTCCGTCATACGTCTTTTCTAACTAAGTAATGTACAAAGTCCCCAAAAATTACTTTTTAAAATTCACAGTACTTAAAAACCTTAAATATAATATGATTATTTATTAAAGTCTATTCTTATATATATTCAATTATTTAATAAGGTGAGTTTAAAAAAAATAAAAATATTTGTAATTTATATTACATAATTTACATAATAAACTAGCCTACGTTGTTATTTAATATTATTTAAGCACTCAACTTTATTTATATTCTAAAATCCGTAAGCTTCATTCTATTATTAACAAATAATATTAAAAGATAACGTTAATATCTCCGTCACTACTAAACCGAATACCGAAATGAGATTATTTACACGATGAATTAGAAGGCATATAAAGTACACTGTCATATTTCTTGTGGTTTCAAGTTGATCTTTATATTTATAAGTACCTGGATTGCTATTTTATGGTGATTTTATTTGTAGTTAAATAAAAGTAAAAAAATATTTACAACATTTATACTGTACTTACCAATACAAGCCTTCCTATGCGCAGTGGGCGTGTAACCCGGACGACATACACAGCCACCACGTGCACAGAGAGCACCCGGCAAAGCTGCACAGTCTGCGTCTTCAGCACATAAGTCCCCAAGCAATGCTCCCACCGCACCCACTGTTGCTGTTGTCGCTGTTTGCGAACCTAAATGTTTCAGTGTATTCATTACCGTTTGCTAGATTTCATTTTAAAATAATAACCAAAACAAACGATTTTAACCTAAGTTCAAAATGTATTTATTAACTACAGTTTCATTATATCATAAAATAATACAGCAAATAAACTATTACAATAAGTCACGAACAACTAATAACTGAACAACAACAAATTCTCTATCATTATGTTGACCCAACAAATAAGTAAGATAAATCGGTAACAAAGTTAAAGATACGAGAAATAGTGTTACAGAATGACAAGGGAAACTCCTCACACAACCAGCCAAACTGTAATCTCTACAAAATTAACGTGATTAAGATGAATTGAGCTGTTACTAAAATACGAAAGTCAGTTGATTGTCTGCAAGTTAATTAATTCAGAACTACAAATTGCGGAACTTTGAATATCCACTCGTAAACCATAGCTAGAAATTTGTTCAGTATCTCATTAATTAGCATCACTAAATAGAAGACCACTATTATATAAATTCTAAGCGGATTTACACTTAGATTTATTTAATTTAAAATTTATAGGTAAACCTTTTGAATTAATTTATAAATTAAAAGCTTTTTTCTATAATTGTATTTATTTTTACTTACCTTTTACTTTCTGGCCCGATACAATGTTTTCAAAATCACTTGGAGTTTCTTTCCTTGTCCAATCATATTTATTGTAATATTTGTCAGGGTTAAGCAGATGCCTTGTAGACTTCGAAGCTGCTCCATCATCTTGTTGAGTGAACTGTATCGGTGAAGACGGTCGTGGTGGCCCCGCAGTTCCCGATGCTTCGGACAACTTGCAAGGACCAAATGCTTGAACGACAATATCCTCTTGAGTGCGACAGGCTTGCAATTTCAGGTGGCATTCTGATTCGTAAGTTTTACCGTCACTGCCGCAAACCTGTTGATTTTTATTGAAGTTTAAGTAGTTCGAGAGAATTAAGCTGGTAAAAGCTTTTACGTTTAAAACATAGTTCAGGAAAGCATCAAAGAGTATTCCTGAACCTGTTGCTTTACGACTCCGTAAAATGAAACCGCTTTCAATTCTCTTGTATTAACTTTATCTCGTGAATATATTTAGATGATTTCAGATATCTGTCTCCTATTACATCGGTCTACTTTGTCCACAAATCATTAAAAAATAATCTGATATATTGTACATAGGTATATATTTTGATATAAATATATCAAAATATATACCTATGTACAATGCTATAAGATTATTATCATAAAGATAATATAAAAGTAATTGGCTTTTACCATCATGTTAAGATCACTGTCAGGACAGTTGGCAGCAGCACACTCACACAACGCTCCACCCGTACGTTCTGTGCACACTGCTCCGAAATAACATGACAAATCCGCACATGACTCCACCGAACTGCCGTTTTCCGCTGAAATTACCTTATCTTATGCTTACCAAAACATTAACAAATAAAATTATACATTCTTTTTATACAACAAATATATACGGATTGGTGACAACATAAAAAAAAAATTATGGATAGATATAAAAGTCCATACATTTCTATTACCATTTCAAAAGGCCATGGGGGTATAATGTCATGATAAACATTAATATATTTTATTCTTTACCCACCCTCTGTATAG
The DNA here is from genome assembly GCF_018135715.1 of Danaus plexippus. Taxonomy (NCBI): domain Eukaryota; kingdom Metazoa; phylum Arthropoda; class Insecta; order Lepidoptera; family Nymphalidae; genus Danaus; species Danaus plexippus. The sequence goes on along the minus strand of NC_083540.1, from coordinate 5,792,555 downwards.
AAAGGAATAAATAAAATTCAGTAAAGGCAAGATCACGATATAAAAACCAATATATCAGGATTATCGCGTACTTACGATCGGAACAGCCGTTAGGTCCTAAGCGACGGCGATGGTCTGCGCACACGGTACACTTCTGACCCTGAACCCCAGTACGGCACACGCATCGACCGGTCATTTGCTCACAATCCTCTCTTACAGAACCAAATGCAGAACAACCGCATGCTAAACAAAATAGTGTAATATTTTTTATCTCAATTATTCTTTACTTTTCACGAGAGTGATTTAAGCTGTTTTAAAAATATTGCTTTAAAGAGGCTTGCTAAAAATTGTAATTTATAAAAACAATATAGAGGAAAAAAATTAAAGCAAAAAAATAATAAAAATATAAAAAGATTGTAACGATGCCTACGAATACATCCAGTATGTCCTGAGCCTATGCGAGGCAGACCCCAGTATCCAGGCTCACATCTATCACACTTAAGGCCCCCTACACCGGGGCGACATACACACTGGCCGCTATCATCACACCGATCAGATATTGACCCTAGGCGGTTGCAGCCACAAGTTGAAGTCGTAATTGGACAACCCTCTTCACCCGGGCCACTTGCTGCGGTCGAGCCATCTGAACAACAACCGTAGGCGCTCTCCGAACAGTGGGTAGTCGTCTTCCTTTCATCTACTTGTTTTGTGTCGTCTGCATAAAAATTCGTGAAAACTATGAATGAAGTTCTGACATGTAATATAAAACATGAGATTTTATTCAGCGACATTTTATAAGGTGCGAACAAAGGAGTTAAAGCGAAAACAGCTAGCGTGATTGTATCCAATTTATTCTTCGCTCCATATTCTTTTACCATCCTTTCTTCGTCTTTTTATCAATATACATTTGTGTCTCAGTATAAACTTATAAAAATATCTAATATTTATGAAACTAAATCTAGTAATTTTTTTTTTTTTGGTAAAAAATTGCAACGAGCATATCGTTTAAAATGTTCGTTTTTATTGTCGTTTAAAAAAATATTTACTTTTAGGGCAGCACTTTGCGGCGGTCAAAGTGATATGGCAGTAACTTCCAGCAGGACAGTCTTGACGATGGGGTCCGTTGCCGCAATCTATTTCAAGACCTGACGATTTGTCTATTATAGCTCTATTATTTCCGCAAGGTCTAACTTCCATACCTGTATACAAATAATATAAGTTGACAATATAGACATCAAAAAATAAAAAAAATGATTTTATATTAAATTGTTAGTAAAAAGAATTATAACTTCGTAATAATGATACTATGAAATCAAACCTTTACATAAATCCAGAGGTCTTAATCTAAGTTCCAACTGTTTTTGACAGCCTTCCTTCCGCATAGCGCATAAGCTTGGGTAAAGTCGAAAGTCAGAAGCGCAAACCGGAAAATATTCATCGTCGGCTGGACATTCAAATAAGCAAGAACAACGCGGATATCCGTCGTAACCAATTTCACAACTGGCGTCAAAGTCACAGCGGATATCGCGGCAAGCTGAAGGACTTGTCGTATCTACTTTCTGTGTCACTTCCACAATATCAGTTGAACTTTCATCGGCTTCAGTTGTTATCATCGCAGTCGTAGCTACGCACACCATGTCAAATGTTTGAGTTAGTAAAGCGGTAAAGCGAAAGTTAGTAAATTGATTGAGGGTTGGTCCTAAAATTGGATTTACTGCTGACATCCAGGTCTAATGACGGTCTAATTAGTAATGATGGTCTCATATATAAATAATATTTACCATAATGCAATAATTGCAGTTTTAGTTTTTAAAATTAATATTGCTATATACTACAAAGTTTTATTGGATTAGTTAAACAAATTATAATTGTTATAAACGTACTCATAGCTATTGGTGGAACCACTGCCAGCCTATCCTTGCAATCTCCATAAAAAATCACGTGAAGTTTGGTTGGAGGAGGAAGGTTACATGCTGCTTTCTGAAGTTCACATTCATTTTGATATGTTTGCATAGTGCTTCCACATACAGGTTCTCGAGGAGCACCGCTACAATCCGTAGGGCAAATACACTCTCCAGCTACACAATGAGCACCATAGGAGCACTGAACGCCATTGCAGAGAGCTATATAAATAACACAAAATTATTAAAATTTGCATAAAATGTATAATTTGTTTTACATTTAATTATAATTGGAAAACTTCTTTCGGAACAAGAAAAAAATCTCAGTTTCTATTGACAATAGTGAAGTAAGAAAAAAATAAATATTTTTTATAAAGATTCAAAAGATTTTCTGTACAAAATGGAAGCCTAAATCATAATCTTCCTAATTACACATAAATAAATTTTAAAAATTTATGCTATATTAATAAAAAAATTGATTACGAATTTTAAAAGCAAACATTGTTGTGTTTGTTTTATTTTTATTCCTTTATTCCATTTCACCGACCTGTATGTATTCGTATCAAATAAATAATAGACGCGTATTTGAATGCAATAATATAATTTGAAAAAATGAAAAAAGCCTTTAAAACTTCAATATGAAAATTTTATTCAAATACATGTCATCGTAAAAAGAAATTCGGTCGTATAAAGGTACCTGCACGCCAGATACAGCTGTGCGCTTTTTTAGTTTATCGCGCTCGAGAGAATTCTTAGAGAGCGATTATTTTTGGTGTATTTTTAATATAGTATTACTAAATGTAAAAGTTTCTATAAATGTACGAATACTAAGCAATCATGAAAAAACAGAACAATTTGTATTTTTAAGTTTACTCATCGCAAAATAAAACTTGTAATACAAAATATGAATATACTTTTCACGTTTCATATTTTGTTTAAAAACCATAAACTTAGACATTTTAAATTCACTAGCAGAAGAGTAAAAGTAATTAAGAAGAATCTTTGAAATATCATACGGAGTAAATTGGTGTAATTTAACTAATTAGAATTTAAATTAAATAAAGGCGTATGTTACCGTTACATAAGAAACTCATATAAAGAGTGAACAATGACTATAAACTTCCTTTTATAGGTTTCATATAATCAAAATTCTACCGTAATCTTCCGGCTCATTAGCTAATAGGTTTTAATACGTAAAAAATTACCAATAGAAAAACCATACGATAATGTTTTCCAGATGATTTGAAGAGGTATAGTTCAGAAGTGACGTATCAAAATGATTATGCTTAATTTGGTTCATTTTGGGATTTCGCCAAATATGGAACACTGTCATATTGCTTGGGTCTCAAACCCGAAACCATCACGCAACTTTTCGTAGCGTAGTTTTACTTATTTTAGTAATTAAATTAAAATAAAAAGGCGTAATTCTGTTTTTATGAATACTACTACTATGTAATTTTTTTTATTATATTCTATTTTTAAATAACATAAAATTGGACTAGAAACCCTCGTCCACAACAATAAAATACTATTGTCCTACTAAACCGTTTTGCTTACTGAAATAAGCGTTTTTGAGATCAAAATAAACTTGTCAGGACAACAATATGAATGTATAAAAACGTTTTATAAAACCTATTTTTTATCTCATTTATTAAAAAAAGACTTCTGTAGTAATATAAAAACAAACGAGTTAATATTTCTTTAATAATAATATTTTATTCAAAATCTACCTAATTTTATTTTATACGTAATACTAATATTGCAGTCGCAATTTATACATTAACAATATGCTTCATAAACGCGATAAAGTATTAATTATAGCATAAAAGAATAATAGTTCCAATTAGTAACAATGAAAATGTTCATATGTTTTTCAGACATTTATTTTGCTGCTGCAGGGTATTTAAACAAGCATTAAGCGTGTAGTAACACGTTTGCATTAACTGAACTATATCTAAGATAGAGGAACATTAATTTCATCTTAATTATAATTAAAGTACACTGAATTGCCACTGACTGTATGTAATGTAAATAACATGATACTGCACATAGAGTCACTATGCATGTTTGCATGCACGTATATTCATGTGCATTCTGCTCTGTTACTTTTAAATCGTTAAAATAATATAAATTTGTTATTTAGGAACAGGTACTGATTTATACAACAGTAGTCTCATAAAATTTTACTTAAATATATCACCAATTACTTGTTCATACGGAATAAACAAAACACTATTTCATAAAGCAGGTTGAACTTTCATTATTATTATATAAACTGACATTAATAATTCAGTTGAAAATTGCAACAACATTTTAATGTTGTATTGTTTTGGACACACAAAATAACACAAAGCAGAACGAGGGCTACGGAGTGCTACGTGCCACCCGTAGCAATAAAAATGGAATATTTACGATCTTATGCTATGGCAACAAAAACTTTTACGAAATACGGTGCCAATAAAACTAATACTATTTAACATTCATATCCCAGAAAGTGAAATCCCTTATATGTCCTTTTTTATTTGGTAATTTGTTGCAAATATTAAAATATATGAAATATAAAATCTCATTCACTTTTTTATATAATTAAATGAAATTTAATAAGCTGTAATATTTATCGAGTTCTTGTTAAATTTGTTTTTAAGATATCTTAAATGTTAGATTCCTATTTCCTTTTTTTTTCATTTTAAGCATTAAAAAGTCCTGACTAATCAAATACTATATAATTATTACAATGAGGAATTATTTTGTGTCGCACCATACTTCTTTATTTTGACGAATTTCATTCATTCACGACCGTTATCCTTTGAGAAATCTAATTTACATTGGGGACTATCTAATTTCCGCATTACCTATGACAGAAATTCAACGGCAAAATTTGTACTTATGACGACCGTTTTGTTTGAATGTGTAGAGATGTTAAAAATGCTTTAAATAGCTTTATAATTATCATTTTTAACGTGTTTCGTGCTCAACCGCAATTAGCGAAATTATCACGTAATATCACAAAACAAAGTCAAATTATTTCTGGAAAATTACCCTTAGTACTCATAATAAGTCACCAAGTTAATTGTAAATGTAATTTTTTCTGTGGCTTGCTATGTAGAAAATCTCATTATTATTTTTTTATTATCTTTAACATTTTTTTGTTTATCTGACGTGTATGTTTGTTTTTGTAATATTAATTTTATAAACCTTATTTTCACGTCAATGGACTGACGTTTTGAGAAGTAGCAGGTAGAAGTGGATTGCCCAGAACCACGTCTCCCTTTGACGCACTAGACGAAGATATGCTGACTTAATTGATGATATTTTTACTAATGAATTTATACCTAAAATTATTTATGGTTTATCTAACTTTGTATCTTTATTTAACAGAGGTGCAGGTACTTTTTAGTGCAGTTAAGATCTTTAAACCATTATAATCTTAGTGATACCGTATCGACTTAAATTTTATTTATCCATATATTATCCATGTATGTTTATGTATTATTAATTTCCGGCTTCTTCAAAATTTGACGGCATAGGACCGCCTTGAAGCATTTCCAGTCACCACAATTCCTGCTTTGACCCTGCATCTTGTGTTCACTACAGGCTATGTTCCAGTCCCATGCCTTGTGTTTTCTAATCCTAACTCTCGTCTCCTCGAAATATATCCTCCAATACTGTAAAACTCATTTTCTAAAAAAGAGTCAGTGAAAAATTACAAAAACCCTTAAGCCACTCGTTTTTCTACTGCCTACTAAAGCCTACATATTAGATAGTAATCCTCTTGATAATAGCATTCTCGTATTGCCTGTAGCGCCTTATCATTAAATACCTGATATTTAGATATCTAATTTACCTGATATAAGCCTCAGATACATTAATTCACCACTAAGCCCTCCTGGCAATTAGTTTAGTTATGGTAAGTCTTATAAAATTGTAATAAATTAAAGCTATTATGGTCACATAGAATAAATCATCTACTCCTATCTAATGAGAAGACTTAAATAAAACTTCCAGAGTGTTACCATAAGGTAAGTTTCAGTTAAAGAATAAAGCCGACTTACACCACGACAGATTCTAATACTTTGTTTAATATGTAATATCATCCACTGCATCACAATTTTAATAACAAATATTTCAATAAATGCAAATCGTTCATACATTAGGATTTTATTAATACTACTTATTGCAACGGACGAATTAGGTTACATTTAAACTAAGTACAAAAGCCTACGTTACTGCAACTCCAATTATAATATATCAAACTGGAGCTTGTAAATCAATCCATCGAATGTAACACAAGGGTCACTTCCATACTGCACAACGCTGCAATTATATAAATTTAGTGCCAGTCAATTCTGTCAAAACGTAATGGACCGTGTATTATTAGGTACAGCTTGACACGAGCTGGGAAATATATTTATGATAAAAAATTTATTTCAAAGAATGCTATCCACAATTTTACAGTTTGAACATACAGTAGTATATATGGTAAAAATATATAGAACTATCTTCATACGAAGGAAAACATTCGCGAAAAATGGGGAAATAATGTTCGTATGACTTATCCATCATTTTCTGTTTTAATAAATCTGACGTGAATGTTGGACAAATTATAAAATATACATTCATATAAATGAATCATGTTTTGGTCAAGAGGTGACTTAAAAAAGCAAACTTGAAACGTTTAACATAAAAATTATAAGTACAACATATGTAACGATCTGAGCTTACAATTCGTGGACTTCTTAATGCCCTTTTAGACCTCGAAAGGTTCATCGTCTACTTGTATTACAGAAATATATATGCAAAATCGGCAAAAGATCCTTAGTAATTCAATTAGGACTCACCACAATCTCCACTGTAGGCCGACCGCAGCTCGCTCTGGTCGCGACACGCTGTCAAATCGAGCTCACATTGTGACTGATAAGTCTGGCCGTCAGTACCGCATACGACGTCTGATTCCTATTTTAAATTAAATTATACTTCTTCAAAGATTGCATATACAAAAAACATTTTTTAATAATTTGGAATCGCAGTGCCTTTCATTCGTACTGACAATTAACCTAAATTACAATTTCATTTTATGTGAGTTTCAATAGTTATTACGTATCAACTTAGTATATCAAAATAATCCACAGGGAATATAATGATCGTTTTCACATAAATAGCAATTAGTGAAACGAACCGCTTCATTGATGGGAGTTTAAATATTTAGAACATAGAATAGTTATTTCATTAAAAATTCTACCTATAAATAACTAATGGCTGTTAAGCGATGAAATATTAATTAAACTTATTTGATAGCGAAAAATAAATGTAACTATTATAAAATGGTTAACTCAGTAATTTTCTTAATTGTAAAATTCGTAAATGAATCTACTAAGAATTGAAATTTAGACATTACACCTCAAGACCCTATTGCATTATTGCACTCTAAAAATAAAATAAAAAAGAAATGAAATAAGTAATCCACCTCAGCGGGTAAAGCTCTTATCAATAGGTCACTGAATAATAAATAATGAATGTTATTGATCTATATTTTATACAGTTTTATATTTTCATTTAAAACTCCAATTCAAGATATGCGGTAAATGTTTTTATATTGATTGATAAACATATAAACAATGTTATTATTATTTAATCAAAATAGCCTATAACTTAATAAACAATCGGTGGGATACACAATTTATGGATATATAGAGAAAGACCAATAAATAATAAACTAAAATTTGTAACCCTGTAAGCTAACAATAAAGAGAGTTAACGATATAAAAAAATAGAAATCTAAAGCTTTTTTATGTTCATTAGCTTGAGAATGATATGAGCATTACATTCAGTAGATTATAAGATATACGAGTACTGCAGAAAGGAACGAGGATAAAATTTTGAAGAAGTCGAATAAAAACTTTGCAATTTAAAAAAATGGTTATTTTAAAAACTTTATAAAGTTCCATATATACTATAAGAATGCGGCATACTTTGCGCATAGAATGTATGACATGTACATGCGTAAATATTGTATAAAGGGTAGTCGACTTTATGAGGAAATAGTAACAGATGGTTTTTGTGCTGGATATACATTTTTGTGGCATAATTTTGGAAAACACATGGCATATCTAAGTTATAGATGCTAAAATCAATAACCGAAACATTTATATGTATGAAGGTACATATATGAGTAACCTAAATAACATTTTTGAATTATGAAACAAATTTTGTGATATACCATTGACATTTTTACCGTTAATTAATTTTTATTGTTATAATTTCAGCTTCATCTAATGGTAAGAGCAATGATTTTTTTACATCATGATTCGATTATGTAATGGTTAATTATATATCTCCGCTATAAATACATAGCGGATGTAGGATTAAAGTGAGTAGATTGATTTGTACTCACTTTTTATACTTGATATTTCTATATTACATAGAGTTGTGGAAACAGTAAAGGACATGTAGCTTTAGCTTTTATATCTTTGATTTTTTCATATATGATGGTTTTAAAACTAGCGAAAAATAATTGGCTGAGAAAAGTTATGTCAATCACAAGCTTACATAGTTTATTACACATAAAATAATAATTAGTATGAAATAATATGAATAATTTAATAATATTCAAGGACCAAAATAAATGTACGTAATGTCATAACTCAATTTTATAAATCCGTATTAGGCGTCCCTTTTACGATCCGTTAATAACCCTAATTGTATGTCCCGTAATCATTCATTATTTAATAATCTTCATAACTCCTCCTTTAAATTTATTTTAAACCCACTTGGAGGACATATAAATATGTAAAATTACGGATCCTTCGGCCTCTACTGAGTATTGGCTATTTTGTTTTGCAATTGTTAGTGTAGAAGATTTCGGTTATTCAGTATTCACAACAAATCAAATTTAAATCCTGATATGACCATAACAATTAAAAAATGCTGAGCATTTAACATATTATGACCTTTGATTAAGAAAATGTCATGATTGTCCAATCGATCATATTATCATGATTATTCAAATAGGTCATTAAAATAAAAAATAACACTTTAAATTATTACCTGCGCTGTGCAATTGTGGTTGCAGTGGCAGATTGGACGGCCTGTTTCGTCCATTTCACAAGTCCCGTCGCCCATGCACATAACATCAGCACATGTTTCTACATAACATAATCACAATTAGTACCTCAATTACAAAAAATATAAACAGAAAAGAAATATTTTAAGACTAAGCTGGTATTAATAAATTTAAATATTAAAGAATCCATTTAGCAAATATTTATAATTTTTATCCTGAGTCCCCCAGTATTCTCGTTTATAATTTATATTTTAAGACCGCGTGTTTAAGCAATTCTCTAGGGGATTAAAACGAGGGCTTAATCTCAAACCCGGGAAAACAGATCGTAGTAAATGATTTTCTAAGTGCGAAATTGAAATCCTCTCAAAGAGATTTCATTAAAATATGAAAGCGATTATAAGGAGACATCGCTGTCCAATATTGATTCAATAACCAATAAGATTCCGTAAAATTAATCCTTTGCCTTCTTTCCATTAATCTGTGTCTCTTTTAATTATTCACAAAGGCAGTTTTAATCTCTAATTGACATTTCTATCAGAAAACAAGAGCCTTATTAATAATCATTCTATTAGCATGACAAACAAAACTTTCAATACTTTCTTGAATATTTTAAAGCCAAGGGTCGTATTATTAATATTAGTAGTAATATTCCTATATTAATTAGTACGAAATAAATTTGATTGAAAAGGAAAAATATAGTGATAACTATTACTTCAAGAGTATAATGACTTCATAAACGACGATGTAAAAATATACCTAAAATATATAAGTTATAACTTTTCTTCAGAAATATAAGTTGTAAGACTTCATCGATTAGATATTAAAAAATAAATCCTCGTGAAAATATTTATACGGCAAAGTATTCTTCTTGCTCTTTTTTGACAACTTTATAAAAGAAGAAGACTTTCATCGCTGGAAATTGATTGCGATTTTTCTATAAAAGGAATTTTATAATTGATTTCATCTTTACCTTCAAATAACGCTTTTAGAATCGTTGAGTTGAATAACTCATGGAAATTTTTTGCGCTGTATATGTCTAATGAAATGGTAAAATGTACATAATGCATATATGGGCAAAATTATTAGTTTTTTTTAATACATGGTTAATACCTTTGTTGTTTTTATTTGTAATACTTAATTAATAAGTACAATGAATTAGTATTTCAATATGAAAAAGCGCTTTATCTAGTTAATTATAGTATGTGTCTGTGAATAGAACTCTCCTTTGTTATATCAAATACAAAGTTCACCCTAAGGGTTGTTTTAGCAAGCCTGCACCAGTATTTGCATTTAACTAGTTAAAATAGTTGGGTTTATGGTTATATAATCACGCTTGTTCTGCAAGCGACTTACACACGCATGAAGTGTGAATAATTTACTAATTAAAATGTATTTACGCTTAATGTAATGTAATTGGAATGGAAGTCAAGCAAGTATTGGCATCCCAAACCTTTAGTTTTAATATCAAACAAAATACTTTAAGCTATCACCTGAAAGAGTACGTAAGACATCAAGTAGCTAACAAATTGTAAACAAAAATATTGTGAGTTACAAGTACTAGTCAACAATACTCACGGCAAGTGCCGTTATAGAGCACCCGAAGCTCTCCCTCCTTAAGACTCTCCTGACACGCGTGCATACGCATTTTGCACTCGCTCCCGTAAGTGTTGTGGTCAGATGCGCAAACCGGAGAGAGAGTTGCATCGCATACTGGACACGAACAGTGAGCAGCGCCGCTGCGAGTCACACATGCTCCACCCCAAGGACAAGTTGCACGTGCGCATGGATTTTCCAGACCTGATTAGAAGGATCAATATAAACATAAACATAATTGAATAAAAAAAAAATTGGTACTTTAAATTACAAACCCTAACTCACTAAATAATACTTACCACAAGCTCCCATATAAGCGACCCGCACATCTCGGTTTTCCAAACATGCTGTTCGCTCTAATAAACAAGGGCTTGCATATGTGCGATCGTCGCTTCCACAGACTGGTCGCAGAACGTCTTCACATTCTGGGCCACAGCCACATACAGCTACACCTCGTGCATCCAATATGCAACGCTCTCGGATGCCACACTTCACAGATTCGCAGGGATGTTGAGCTTAATGTGACAAATGAACAAAAAAGTGAGGATGTAAATATATCGTGATTAATAGAAAAACGAGTCACATAGGTTAAACTACAATATTGAATCCTAACCACCTGAACAATATTATACACATCAAAAGTCAATGTCATTTTGTTCTTAACTGATAGACAAAAGATAATAATAACTTTTCGAAAATTAAGTTAATAACTTCAGAAAATTAAATTATTTCGTTGCTATCACAATTGCTTTTGGGAAGAGTACGCTTCGATGCTCGTGTCCAATTACTTTCTTTAGAACAAAATGTCTCTTGTACAAGGCTATCATAGCGAGGCCACTTTACTTTTCAAAATAAAGATCTAATTTCAGATTCCAGTAATGTGAAATTGAGGTAACTGGGGTAACAGGTTTTTCTTATAACGTATCGACCATGTAATTGTATTAAAAATTTACACCCTATTGTATTAGTGTATCTTTAAATACTTACCTGAGGCACACTCTCCTCTATAAGCTATCGAAAGCTGCTGTCTCGTTCTGCATGATTCTCTGCGAAGCGAACACTCGCTAGCATAGTCCTTGAAATCTGAACCGCAAACTGCCGAGCCTGGTCGAACGATTAAGTTACAAGGTGGACCACACCTACATACTGGTGCACGAACTTCATTCAGTTGACATATTCCTCCATCAACGCATTCATGTTCCAGGCAAGGATCTGTTAAAACATAGTATAAAATAACAAAACTCTTATCTCGAAGTTTACAATATTTTTTTACTGTATATCAGAAGTCATTGGAATTTTCATTCACTTTGCTGGAATCAATAAAGAAAATAGTCCCCAGACACGTCACATCAGCCTCGAGGAATAACAATCCAATCAGCATGTGGTCGTTAAATCAAAAGTTTAAGACATTTCCCTTCACAAATGTATCCTCTAAGACCCGTTAGCATAGAAATTCTCGAGTCTAAAAATGCTTTGCGAGTAGATGTGAGTGTGAGTATGAATGTAAGGTCACAAGTGGGGCTTTTAATATTTTAGCATACAGTAGTTTAATAAATTAGTATTTTGTCATTTTTATTCTTTCATTTCACAATTTCTTTAAATATATGTATTTTGTAATAATTTAAAATATATATTGTATTTTAAGTCTGTAATGCGATCTTCATATTTTCATAGTTACATCATTAAAATAAAATGCAACATAAAGATAAACTATTTAATAAGAGTAAAGAAGCAAGATTGTAAAGTACACAGTAAAATTCACAAAGGAAGTTGGAATGTGCGGGCATTTGGACTCGTACAAATTCAGTCCAGATCGAATGTTCCGGGACAAGTTTTGTGAAAAGGGTTCACAAAAGTACGTAGATAGAGCAAAGGAGATTAAATTACTCTCAAAGAAAAGAATTTCACTAACTCGTTTTATTTGTATTATTGAGAAATATATTTTATTATATGTACTTGTATTTAATTGAATGTCAGAAGAGTAAATGTGAAGAATATGCTTATATTAATTTATTTGTTCTCTTCATACAATTATCAAATGAAATTTTATAAAATAAGACACCTAAGAAAATATATAACAAAAAATATCTACTCAGGTTTTCTGTATCATCATGTATAATCTTTAAAACAGACTGATAAAATTCATTAATATATTTATTATATTTATAATTCAAAAGCACGAATGAAATATAACCTAAAGGACATTAAAACATTAAAAAGTTTTTAGAAAAAGAAAAACTTTATCAACAAATGTTCTACACCTTTCAACTTTTTCAAAAGTAATCATTCGATTTTTATTTAAACACAAAACTACTCAACCAGAAGTGAAGTAGTTATAATAAGTACTGAAATGAATTTTTCTATTAGCTTAATGAAGTGAATCTGCAGACTATATTTCTTTTTTAAATATTTGAACCCAGATTTTACAATTATTCCTCGTGAAGTTAATGAGGACGGCATAAACTTCCTTGGGACAATAATATTGACCCTTTTTGTCCTCACCACCGTTATTACAAACCAACTCTGGGAAAACAAATCTCAACGATGCTTTCAAGCTTATGAAGGGTTTCAGATAGTTAATTATATCTGTAGCATTAATGAAATATATCTTTATTTAATTTTTTATTACGTTATACATTTTTCAAACTGTAGAGCTGTAATATAAAAATTCCACTTACCACATTTGCCGTGATACTTGATAGTGATGTTTATCTGATTGTCACAAGCGTGCTTATCCAGATGGCAAGTAGATGGATACTCCCGGCCATCGCTGCCGCAGACGGTTTTTCGGCGTTGACAATTACGGGGACACCGACATTCCGCGTTGCCATAGGTAACTACGCATCTCGCACCAGTGGGACAGGTAAGTCCGGAACAAGGATCTCCCGCTTCTGTAACATATTATGATCTAAATACTGGAATTACATACTTCTAATAATCAAAAAATTTGACCACAACTATAAAATAAATTAAAGTGAATCACAGTATATATATATTTAACAAATTTATTGATTCTATGTTAAAAGAGACAGATCGACCAAATTTGTATTTTATGAGATGTACTAAATGTATATAAATAAATTCGTGGCTATAAATTTACTTTTCTCATTTATTTGCTTTAGAAATTCAACAGACACTTTATATTTTTATTCCAAGACTACATTTCATTTTGAATATCATACAAAATACTGGAACACCTACCACATTCACCCTCATGCTTGACGCGTAAATTGAGCCTTCGCTCGCAGGCTTCTTTACGCAAAAAACAATGGTTACGGTAAGTTCTTCCAGCGGTGGAACAAACGGGTGACGCAGAGGACGGACAGGAAGTGGGACAAGCGCAATGGGCGCGTCCGTCGCCTAATGACACACACTCTGCGCCCCATCGACAAAATGTCTTCTCACAAGCTTCTGTTGAATAAATATTTTGCTCATATAACTTGTTCTTTCATAATGTAAACTTAACTGATTAATATTATTTGTTTATTATTTTAATTATTTTTTTTATTTGAAGTACTCAGTTATCATATTTTAATCTTACTCCATATTGTGAAAAAAATAATAATAATATTTAATTTTACATCATCGGGATATTTGTTGTTTCCCTAAAATAAATATTGTAAAATAATTATTATTTAATCGCTCGTTGGAATGATAATTATTATAGAACGACGTGAGAGATTTCGTTTAAACTAAAATGTTACGGGACAACATTTACGCTTTAACAGTTAAAAATACGCAAATAAATTGTTGCATTGCAACGATTTCATCATGAAAATTTTGATTTAAAATCAATAATCAATTCTACATTACTTATAGCAGTCATCCATTAAATCAAATTTGCTCAAAAAAAATTGAGTGGAATATAAATCAAGCTGAAAATATTTTCAAATAAATAACGTGGATTGAAAGAAATGATTATGGAAGTAAGCATTGTGGAATTTTACAATTCCCAATCTTCTACCTGAGAAGACTCAGCCGTGACTAAATTATTAAGGTGAACGAAAATAAGATGCGAATATCTGTTAAACCACCGCATTGTGTCAGGAGGCTTTGGGATTACCGATCTCTATCGCCTAGTTAAAATTCCAAACAGATTGTCGAGTGCAAAGTCACACAAGGCTTTAAGGAAAGTTAATTTACAATTTTCTTGTGTATCTCAAAATCAAAAAAATTTATAAGTTAAGTTTAAGTTTTTTAACATTTTTATTTTTAATCTATACTAATAAATAAAATTTAATGTTAGTTTGTAATTTCAAACCAACAGTTAATCAATAAAACCTGCATATGAAGGTATATACGATACCTTCATAAATACTTCAATTTCTAAAATTTCTGTCAATCTGTCTATTTGTTCTGACGAATCTCTAGAATTGCTTAGCTGACTTTGACTGAAAATTCACTCTCAGATAGGTAAAAAATAAAGAGAAAAGGTTACTTTTTAAGAAACTTTAAAAAGAAAGTTCTCTATTTGACTATATAATTGTAACGTTATGTCTAATTTTCAAATAGTTTTTTTATTATTTGAAATGGTAATTTTCACAGGTGATTCTCTGACACCAAATTAGGATCTCGTAAAGGTATGCACTGGAAATGGAATGAAACCTTGAAAGGGTGAGAACGTGTACTCAGGATACAAGGCGGTTTAACGTTAGAGGCTAGTATAAAATAGCTGGTATTCAATAAACAATCCTCAGCCTCAACAACTCTTAGAATCTTGTGCCAAAACCATATTAAATGGAAAAAAAATAATAGATGACATTTTCAAGAAATATGACGTAACTTTGTATGATGTGGAAATCCATCGGAAAAGTAGTTGAAGAGATTGAAATCTGTCTCATCACATTTTAACAATTTTTTATAGGATGAATTCGAAAATATACTGTATTAAATAGTAATTGAAAATTGATTTGTAAGGAATAAAAATTATTTTTGACATAATTAAAAAAAAATTACAGTCGTATTAAAAATGGCATCCGTTTCTGAAATAGACCCTTGTGAATTATAAATTTTTTTGTACTGCTCTCTATAAAGTTACATTTATTATGTGGAAATTTATCAAAAATCAAGATTAAACCAAGAATTCATTTCCTTGGGCTTATAAACGCTGTTGAAACCAACAGAAAAATCCGCTTAGGGAAGCGAAAGCAAGCGGAAATAACAATTTTGAAAGAAACAAACAAAATTCTAGAACGCGAATCGCTGTAGACGCCAGATATAAATGAAGACAGGAGGGGAGATAAAAATGATGGCGGATGCTCCGTGAATTGAAGAAAATTAGGATATTCACCGCGCGGCTCTTTCAGGCACGTTCAAACTGGTTTATTCGCAGTAGACTCTTTTTGGTAAGTATTATCAATATTACTTTAATCTGTTTATTTTGAATAAAATGTTTTAGCTCATAAGAAGGGGACTAATTTCAAAAATACTTTATATTTAATTAGTAGACAATTCAAGTAAATGACTACACATCATTGGTCACTTTCAACTTATACTTGTGTCTATTAATATTAATTAATATTGTTGTAAGTTGAATATGTTTAATATTTTTATTTATTTCATATATAAATTGATTCTTTTGAGAAAAACGAAAAATAAAAGTAGTATTCTTTTTTAAAACTATAGTGTCGTATGTACTTTTAAAATGAAATGTCAAAATAAATGTGAAAATGTCATAAGGTAATGTGAAATAAATTAGTTGCAAAACATTAAAAACTAAAATATTGTCATATCATATTTCAGTATCGCAATAAAATTGAAAAAAAAACCTATTCTAAATATGAAGTCTTATCAAATATTGACTTTTTTGTATCGGATGCATACCGTTCAGCTTGGATTCCATAACGTCAAAATAAACATACCAAAAAATTTTGTAAAAACTAATTAACTTAAATTAAATATCCTCACATTGTCTATTTAAACTCTGTTACAAAGCATTTTGACTTTCGTAGTTGGAACCCGTACGATGTGAACGTGTAGACTAAAGATAAGAGCGACAAAGGGACACACTGAACTTCCTAAAAACCGTTGTGATTTAATACACAATTTTAGAACTTATCAAGAAACTTCAAAAACACAACATATATAATATTTATAAGTTTGGAACTAAGCAGAAAACAAGATAAATTGAATAATTGAAATCTGTATAATATAATAGATAGTTAGTGATTTTAAATAGAAAATAAGTCCACGTCGTAACCTCGCTAAGTAATGTGCTTGTAAAAAAGATTGTCGTAGTGATTTATCATGCTTACCTTCAGGAGCAGGTGGACGAGGTTGATAATGTAAATCTGTAACAAAATTTTTTTAAATTAAATTAATGAATAAAATTCAAACACACTTAATGCCGACGTCGCTAAAATAGCAACATTTTGACAAAATCATTCATTGAATCGCTCTGTCCATTTGTAAATCCACTCGCTTTGTTATTTAGAGTAGAAACCACAATAATCTAATTATTAAGCTAACCCATATACACCGCAACAGTTTAACTTTACTATTTCAGTTCTATTAGTTTTTAGTGCTAGTTGCATCTTATGTGTACTGTACCAGCAAACATACAGATACAAAAGTTGTAACAATATTATTCCTGTAACAGAACGACGTTTCTGGACTAAATGTTGATTGGTTTAGCCGTTTTTGTAAGACAAAAAGATTTTTTCGTCTTTCTAAATCGTTATCTTTGTTAATCTAATGTGTTACAAAAACATTTTCACGTAAATAGTTACAAATCTATAAATATAAAACAAAAGAGGCCGCTGATACCAGTGGTCACAGGCCGCCGTGTTGAGGTGCCATATTGTTTTATTGCAAATTGGTTAGACGTACCTCCTCTGTCCTTTACATATACGAGGCTATTAAACAACGGCCGGTGTTCAGTCACGTATTAAACGAATCCAATAGCTGCACAATGTTAGACCGAGAACGGGAATCGACTCTCATGACACGTAACTAAAGTTCGAAAAAACGTTATGCAAATATCAAACTCCATCCCCGCATTCCGAACCATAGCTATGTAATCTAAATGTTTGCCAAAAACTAAAGCATTTTAACAACTAACGTTCTCTACTCGGCTACTAATATATGGATACATGGCAAGGCATTATGTTAGTAATTTTATACTACCGTGATAGCAGTTAAGGTACATAAAATTTTAACTTTGAAATAAAGTGTTTATATAATACTGGAAAACGCAAAGCACTTTGTATTTTAGTACAAACCCACTAACAATATATTTTAGTTACCATTTTTTTCGTCTCAACCTTCCCCGAATACACTATGTTACACATTTTGACGAAAATATAATATAATCATGTAGGAAACAAATACATACATATTTATTCCAAATAGTCTCTCATCTGAACTACATGGCCCGATTTAAAAATTACGACTAAATCATTAATGATTACATTGACAAAGAAGGATTTGAAATATTTATTGAAAATAAAATCATATTAAAATCTCGATTCTAGTTACAAGATAAAAATATATTTAGAATATCGATGCTGCTAGCATTTCTATTGAATTGGAGATTAAATCCGGAGGAGACGCAACAGGAAACTGAAGTAGTATCGATTTACAAGGAATCATGGCGACTACAGAGCCGCAACAAATTGAAATTGATATCATCGGTGGGCAGCCACCGGATATTACGGGTGTCAAGCGCAATCACGCACTTACCTGCGTTCTGAATCTTTAAATGTTTGGTACGCTTCTTATATCAACATAATGGAAGCTATAAAACACACAAAACGTTTTTGAAATACATAAACACTAACTGTACACAACTAGTTAATCTGTTTAATATTATATCACTGAAATTATGACTAACGTGTTGTGGGATGTAACAGAAATGAAAACATAACTCCGGTGAGACAGGAAACAATCCAGACGTTCTTTACTTTCGTTTCCATTTCAAACCTTATAACTACTACATTATTTATTTCTTCTTCTTTTATATATATAGAGCAAAAGAATTATGAAAATATAAAGCAATTACCTATATTCTCAGAAACTTCAAATGTTTTTGCAAGCCGTTTATTATCTATCGTATACTCTTAAATTAATCGATTCAAACCATAATTATCATAATGATATATATTAATACACTTAAGTTATGTCTGTGAACTTCGGATGAAATATTTCATGATCCTTTTAATATGCGGTGACTAGGCGTTGCTTATTAGGGTAAAAACCTGCGTGTCAAGGGAACGTTAGTCAATTTTATTCATGTATAAATTATAGCTTTATACTCAATAATTTTATTGTGCTGGACCAGAGCGTAGCGGCCGGCATGATTTTTTAAATTAACAAAAACACTGAATGTAGAAAAATACTTTTATGAAAATGGAGAATAAATTTTAAACACAATATATATTTTTTGTAATTAAGTATAACCCGTAGTTTTTTATAACCAGAAAGAGACAATCAAACTAACAGAATGGGTATTTCAATCAAACCCATAAATATTTTTTGTTTTATCTAATAAAAGAAACGGAATGTACGTATTTAACTATAGGATTATTATTTATAATTCCTCTTCAAATATAACATTAATGATATACATATGGAGCTGACGTAACTGATTAAAATAATTTCTTACGCACTAATAACTTTTACATGATGTTATTTTGTATAACGGAATTTAAACTGCCTAGACGAATTTCCTGATACACTAAATATTTCAAATTCTGTTCATATAATCCGCAAGAATTTCGTGCTCAGATAGCGTGAAAATTAATCGATCGATTAACCATTCGCTTCAAAGCTAAAGTTGAACGTGAGCCGTGAATTACTCTTGCAGCACTGCCAGTTCAATTATTTCTCATAAAACAAAAAAATATATGGACACATTTTTCTTACGTATATACTTTTTGACAGACTGCAGAGCTATCCGCATCTCTTCAGATTCTATTATTTTCCTACGCTGCTTACTACAGTGCTCGTTTACCAAATATCCGCATGAATACGGCTTCGTTAGCAATCAAATGTTGTTATAACCTACTTTCATTTATCGGATAAATAATATTTAAAGGTATTGTTTTTCTCAAAAAATATTATTTAAAGCCTAAACTATAAATTATTTGCAACTACTTTAAAATTATTATTATCCACTTCATCAATAAACAAAATATATATAATTAATTTGTCACCTCTTTTTTTTTAATGAACTATGAATTCGCAGGTAGGGAAAAATAACTTTTAGTAAGAGTATGCAATAATTTTGTTATAAAAGCTATCACAAAAACGAACACTGGGATCAGTCTGTAAATTTTTTGGAAGATTCCTCAGTTTCAGTAGTTTCGATGCAATTTGAAAATCTTTCATGTGGGGGCCGAAGTGCCGCTAAAATAAATGTTCTGTCAGAGAGAAAAACGATCAAAACGCTAGCTCTTCACAACCCCTAAACACTTATACTTCTTACTATTTCATTTCAACAAAATCAAACGTGAATAAGGGCGCAGGCCCTACAAATGGCAGTTATTATTTTACTTTGACGGTGTCGAGCCATTAAATATTTTCAGGAATTTGTTATATATTTTACAAAAATAATATTAAAGTTACAAATAAATTTTCAAATACTTACAATTATTTGTCAATAAGAACCCTGTTGACACGCCAAGTAGTATTAGAAAAAATATTAACAACAGAACTATAAGTGCTGGTCGGCAGTAGTGTATCCAACAGTAATCCTCTGAGTTAGCTGCTGGGGCATTAGATGACCACGGACAACATTTGCTACAAGAAGAATCAGGTTCGGATGTAGACCGTACCACCGCGCTATTTCCTTGTTGATTAACTATCACACCCTGAACCGGAGTTTCATTTCTCTGACCATATGATATATTTTTTTCAGAAAGATGAGCAAATCCCGAGCTTTCCTCATCTTGTGAATTACCGTATACTCCATACGATGCTACCATGTCGACGCCTGAAAGCGATCGGGTCGTGTCGTTCGCTCCAGTATCTTGTACTACATTATTGTCTGTACTAGGCCAACATTCACAAGAACACCTGTCTTCCTTTCTTCTCTGTCTTAACTGCGCAGCGTCAGATCTCGTAGCTTGTACATCAACTTTTTTCTCTTCTTCTTTTTTATTTTTTGTTTCTCGAGAAATGACGTCACTGTTTTCATTATAATTACTTTGAATATTTTTATGGTTTTCTATATACCAATGTTTTTCTTCCGCCCGGAGCGTGGTGTCGTTGTTGCCTTCATACACATCCGCATAATTCGAAAGTGGGTGCGTTGAAGGACTGTACACAGGTACGGAAGCAAGTTGTCCGTAATCTCTTTCATACTGTGGTGGTCTTGAATTTGATGCATAGTAGGTTGTTGACAAAGGTACATTGTAATCGTAGCCCGACCTGTTCATTTTTATTCCTTATGCGCATCTTTTGAGTTGGATTGTCTTTAATAATGACATGGCTGTTGCTAAATTTAAAAAAATAATAATAAAAACTCCGCCTTACTTCATCGACTTATTAATATTATGATGCAATCACAGTTGAGTTATATTGCCATTGAATTTTTGCAAGCAGTAAAAAAACGTTTGTCTTAAATCGTTATGAAACAACGGTATTCTGGAGGGAAAGACAAGTTGTAAGACTAACTTTGTTGATTTTGCTGTGTTACATTTAGAAGCAGTAAGTTACAGAGCTAAATACACGTGTTTATCTCATTTACTACTCTTGTTCGACAATGGTATTTATCTTTTGTATTAAGAAGAGCAACCCTTGTTCGCTCGCTACAAGATGAGGCACAAAGAGAAAACTATTCAAGTAAATAGATAACTTTGTCGTTAACAACGAGAAATATAATTTTTATCACAAATGTTCATTAATATGTTCAATAAAAAAATATTGTGTACATTTTTTATAAAGATTTAACTATAAATTACGTGAATTTTTATAAAGTTACTTCCATAGAATTAACAAAACTTCTAACATTTAAAACTTTAAATAAGAAAGTTAAAAATCTAAAGCAGGTCAAGAAACCTCATGCAAGCAACGTTCAAGACTCAGATCTTGGAAGCATACAAAAGACGCATAGAAACTTACGTTACATAATATCTTTTATTTACCGTGAAACTGTTTTAGTCAAGTAACCCTAAATATATATCTATCAATATAAACATAAATAAATTGTTCCAAGATCCTTTAAAATATCCACCCATCCACCGCCTATCAAAACTCTTAACTTATAAACGAAATAGGATTCAAACTTATTGGAGGATACGAAGTCGTTTAGGGTTGTTAGTAAAACAGTTATACGTTATCAGACCTGGTTTATTTTTTATAAATGATTAATCATTATTAAGTTGTCTGTAGAAATTATAGTTATCTCTCAAGATTATTTTTTTTTATTTCAATTAGAACAATAGAAATATATGTCTCTATATAAGTGATGAGAATCGGCTTAAGCAGCTCAATGAAAAAGTTTTTAAGTTTGAATAGTTATACCGACCGCTGAGTGAAGCGTAAGCTGGAGCATTTCAGAGACTAAAAAGTTGGTTTTAAAACTATTAAGCCTTGATATTATATAATTTAAACGTTATAAAGCTTTAATTAAATATGTAACATTCGTATTTCGGTTTGATCTAGATAAAAATATTATTCACAGTTAACAAAATATCCTTCGCATAGGATAAAGAACATATAAAATGAATGAAAATTAAATATAAGTGCCACTGTTATACCTACGTTAAAATGTTTATATTAAAATAAAATAATTTAAAGATAATTATTTTATGCAGACGGATCATGAGAATATGTTTATTGATATACACGTGAAGTTTAATTTTATTATTTTGTGTTGGTATATTGAAATGGGTACTTTCATTTTTATTTATTGTACTTTAAGGTATCGCCTTAGTGTCAATATCACTATAAAACGGATCCTCAAAATACTGCCAGTATGCAGCAGTAAGCAATATTATAGAGCAGACTAAGCAGACGTTGAGTCAATAAAGTGGAAGTATAATGTACCGCTCAGCAATTTCAGCAATCGTTTCGGGTCACTGTTATGTATTAGAATGCACGGTAGCCACCTGAACATTGAATGTATGCAAACAACCGAAACATTTAAATAACCACACAGTAACTTATCATGGTAACGTAAACTGGTTACTGGGTAAATTTTCTCGTTTGTAATGTTTTCAATTGTATAAAATCCATTCTAACATATTACACGGGCGTTCATGCTCGTAAAGTTTTGTTTATAGACAACGAAATTCGCGGTTCTCATTTAATTACGCCAGGATAATGCTGAAATTATACATAAACTCTCTCTCGTATTAAATCTCGTGTTTCTATAGACTTCCATTTTAATATTAAAAATTATTCGTTGAAATAGGTAACTCGTTGTTTTTACTATAAAAATAATATCATAAAGAGATGCTACATTACCTACTTATTAAAACACTTCCATGAAATGTAGAGCTTTAGTTTGTATATTTCATTGTAATATATCGAGAAATAAATATTGATTAGTTATTGCCCTTACCTTAATAATAAAATATAAGACAATAGGTCACAAGTACAATTTACGGTAGTAGAGGAAGTTTCGTAATAAGGTCTAAAATTTTAAAAACAATTTTTTCAACACCATTCTATTCAGCTAATCAATAGATTAATGAATGAAAAATTTGTCAAGTAATAACTTGACAAAATTTTCACAAAATTAAATAGTCTAAATTAAAAATTGTAAAAATTCTATACCAACTTTCAGCTCTTTTTCAGACTTTCCAAGTTTTACCTTGGAAAATATAAAAAAATAAAATCCTTTTGCCTTTGTTAAACATTTACAGTCTTCTTCACAGAACACCGATGTTATAAAAGAAGCTATAGCTGCTATAATGAATAACTCATTTCTCTCTAAATTCGTACACTTAGTAACAAAAAGGCAAACTTATCAAAAATGTATTCAAACTAAATAAATCAAATTGAATGCTTAAATATTTAGATTTTTTTACAAAGACACCAGATGTTTGATTGCACATAATTTATTTTATAATCACTTTACTAAAAAAGGTGAAATAATAGAAGCAAGGCAATATTGGTACAAAATTCGAATCGCTATTAACATGCAATTAAATCTAGAAAATGATGTTCTATGAACTCTATTTATCCTATTGTTTGAATGTTAATAATACTTTAACTATCTAAGTTAATAAAACAAATTACTGAATCATGAAAGGTTAAAGAAAAATAACAAATCTTTTTTACATTACACATATAGACTTATATGTGTGTGTGTGTGTTTTTGTACAAATTGCATAAGCCACACATTATTTTCAGAAGCGCTCGGATCATAACGTACCACTGGAGTTAAAAAGCAAAATTTGGTAACATTTCCAGCAAACTTCTTACGAAACACAAAGTTGTTTCTACTTTACGGATCATTGTAACTTTTTGTACTTGCATTTGTGTTATTATTTAATATATAATTTTTTTATATGGGATCAGAAGCATTAACTAAGATACGTAACTTTAGTTATATACATGACAGGGATGAACAATTATTTAGTGATTGTGATTTTCACTTCTCATTCATATTATGTATTAGGAATAACGTTAGATCTGCGAGATGTAGAAAAATCGAGTCAGCAAATCACAGCAGCAGCGTGAGGTCACAGGGCTTACGAAGAGGTAATCTTCAAAACTATTAATCTTTTTTAAGTAATACGTTTTGTTTTACAAAACTTAGATTGGCCTTTATAAGTATGTATTTTATTTAAGTGAATAAATGTACTTTATTATAACCGCAGACATGATACAACATGGTTCTAAATAAATTATAATTTATTTTCATGATAATATCACGCAACTATGTAAAAATAAAAAAAAATAAAAGCTAGCTGAAAGCAATAAATATAAAAATAAAAGTAAAACAAAATTTGAAGGTGGAAAAATAACAAAAATTGTTTACGGTTTATTACGTCAGTTTATGAAAACAAAGTCGACTGTGTTTGCTGTGCCTTTACGAATATTGTCACATCTCGCGTGTCGCGCTATTTTGTTTGACAAAAATCCAAATAGACTTTAGTAATAGGTTAACAACTGAAAACAAACGTTCAGAGTAACAGTATCCAGTAAAAACTTCCTCATAAATTAGTATTTGTCTTTTGTTAGGTTAATTAAATTTCAATAAAACACATATTGTACGAGAGATAATTCCGTTAATTATCAGTCTGAGACTATCCGAGAAGAATAAAAGAACATTTATCGTAAATAGTTTTATGACTTCAAAGCTTCTGATTTTATTTTTAAAGCGATAGATTCAAATTGTTTATAAAATTAATGAAACAAATATAAAATTGTATGAGTTAAATTACGATACTTTAAGAAACCGAGGGCTATTCATTCTTTGGAGTTTTTAAAACATATTTTTTTATACATGTATTGTTTATTCTACTGTATTTATTATACATATTTTAATAATATTGACTAATATGATGCGTGTATACTATATATATAATAAAATTACACAAATCGGTAACCTCAGGGAGCTGAAACAGAATCATTAACATAGATATATAAGGAATAATACTATGATAACCGTTTACATCAACACTTATTTATCTTCATGTGCCTGAGAAAACACAGAAATTAAATTTAGCCAATGTTTGTCTTCTGATATTCAATTTGTCTTTATCCTTTTATCGTCTCTAAGGTATTGTGAAGGGTTATTTTTCTTTTTACTACGATTTTCTTTTGACTAAGTTAATCTCAAATAAATATTTAATAAACCAGACATATTAAAATTCTTTCATTGCAAAATTTTACATTTTACATTTAAATTAATGTTTAAAAGCCTAACTTAAAAAAAAAATCTATTTGTTAAGCTTTCATAGAATCTTAGGGATGTATTAAGTGGTATTATATAAAAATTAAATTCTATTTTAAATATTTACATTATAATTCCTTTTGTAAAATTTAAAAACTTTGAGTGTTATAATTTTAACCGATGACATTAGAATTAGTACCAGTTATTTATATTAAGAATTAAGTCTTATAACCTAATTCGTTTATTATTTGCTATAAAAAACATGTCGTTATATTTCTGGAACACACCATTTCTTCGATCTACAATTGGATTAAAAATCCCTTAAAAATAGAAGCCATAACCTAATTATATTAAACCATTCGAAGTAGATCAAATAAATAAATAGTTTTTTGTGTACATAATCAATTTATTTATTTTTCATATAGTTTTATTTTGGATTTCATTTCATTTCATCAGTTTATATAGAGGTAAAAGTTGTTTTTTTTTTATCCGCAATTCACTTTGGAGCAATCAATCAGTCTGCTGCAGTCACTAATTGAAAAACCATAATGTCTTAACAAATAACCGATAAAGTAATGACAAAAAAATAATTCATAATAATTAAGGGCCTAATGGTCAAATATTGATTTCTAAATACAACAGATTTGTCGTGTCCGACGGAACTGTGAATTTATTGTGTTGATACTTGATATCGTCTATTAAATATCGGAACTGAATTTTGGAATGTTGTTGCCAGTTGTGAAGAGTTGCCAGTTGTGAAGAGATTCAAAAAACATATTGCGTTTAGGTAAGAACTGATGGTTACCTAAAAGGTATCATTAAAATCCAATACGATGATTACTCAATAATAATTCCGAGTGATATATTTTTTAAGCAAACTATTACGTGGGTTTCAGATACTAGAGATTGCGTGTTTTTTATTTTGTTCTGTTTACTTCTCTATTTCTCGTAAAACGTTACTAAAAATTCTGCTTCTGGACGGCTAAAGAAGGATCTGTTTCAGTTCCCGTAACACAAAAATTGTAAATTTAAGATGTTGTTTTTATTTGTTACTTAGGTATAATTAGATAGAAAATACAATACGACCACAAGAATAGGATAGATACAATGAATTTTTAACGTTATAGGAATAATTCAATAATAACAGTATGTTTATAGTGGCATCTTACTAGCTTTAATAGAATAAGCGTTATCAAGGTTCGTGCCCATTAATCTTATTAATTATGTCCAAACACGCTTGTTATATTATTTGATATAATGTATTAAGTCTTTAATATGATACATGCTGAGTCTTATCTTGTATAAATGACATTATTAGAAAATAATTATCGAATAAATATATTATATATATATTTTGTCTTTACAAACCAATACTTTATGACCTTACAAAAAATTTAAATTAATATTCCAAAATACTATTGTACTTTTATATTAAGACAACATTGTTATTTAATACAAGAAAGACCTGCGAGGTATATGTCATATTTGTAGCACCTATTTTGTTTCAAATGCGGCTTCCCATAGGTAACATGACATTACATGCATGTATTTATATCTAAGCTTCTAAGTAAAAGTAGTAAACAGAAAGTTATTACTTCCCAGTATAACGTTGCTCAGTTCAGGGTGAAAGAAACTACTATTAAAGTTGCCCTACTAGCGGATGACAATTATAACTTACAAAAGTAATTATGCGTCATATTTATGTACGCTATATTCTGTTATATTAAAGCCACTCCATTAACATAGAAACATATAATATGAGCTGTATATGATTCAAGAGTTCCTACTTTCATAATATAATGAAAATATAAATGTTATTAAGATTTAATCTTATTTACTTATATTTGTTATAACTCCTACCCTACAATGTAATTTTATTATAAATGTAAAAGTATGTGTATGTGCGCCCTTGTTACTCAATCGGACAAAAATAGTAATGTTATATGGAAATATTTTTAATTAAGTAGCCTGAGTTCATTTCTACTTTTCTAACATTTCTACTATTTATTTCCTAAATGCTTGAAATGGAATGATACTAAACCTTAAAAATGAAACAAATCCAAAGGTTAAGTCTAGCAATTTAAATATCAAATACTTAGTAAGATTTAAGTTTAGCGTTTGATACTATATATTTGCTCTACTTTTCTTACTCAGGTTTTATCAGTATTTAATATGACCGTTAAAGCCTGCGTGCGGCTTAGTAATAGCATGCAACATTATGCCTATAACGTGGTGTTTAGCAAACTAATATTATTTATTTATAGTTTTATAATTTAAACATTGCAAGTTATCAAGAACACTTTTACTAAGAATAATTATTTGTTAGAATGTAGTCTGATATTGTTCATTAGTAAAACGACTGTGGAAATAACAAATTAATGTTGATTAAGGGACAATTAATACTGGCTTTAAGAGAAAACAATTTTAGACAACAACTTTGGTTGAAGTTATTTCGTAAATTTACGTTCACCTCGAAACATAAATAAGGTAACAAACCAATTTTCCCATTGTTACTCAAATACAATAAACTTTGATGGCATCATAATAATAATTGCCGAGACGTATAACTAATACTATCTGGGTCATGCCTATCATCGAAAGTAACTGATGGACAACGATCTTATGCATCCTTACAAACGAAACCGGTAGCTTGTTATACAAACATTCACCCACATACATAAAAATCACTGAACACTTTTTCATATTCTCACGGGGATATGTTCCATAGTGATTACGAAATACATGTAAGGTAAGTCGAGATTCGAATAACTAATGACATGTGGTACGCGAGCTATACCTAAGGGTAGCGAATGTCGACGTAACGTCGCCGAAGCGCGGCGCGGACTGGCAAGTAGCAGTACGAGGAACCCCGCCCGCCCTGCCGCCTCCTCTGTCACCGCCACTTGCCCAAATCCAAGCGAGTTTTCATTAATGTTGTTATCGGTATAAAGTTCGACCAAGTTAAACTAAGAACGTATAGCTTTAATTAACTGTCTGTAAAATAGCACTAAATACACAAACGAGGATCCGATAATAAGGATAACGGTTTCAATGAAATTGATGGCTATCAACTAGCAAGTCAAATATTTGTTAACAGAAACTTACGCTAAATGTCTGACATTAAAATAATTATGTTTTTATTTATAAAATCTTCGATCTTTAATCGATCTCTTAAAGGGAAACTTTTAATAGTTCATAAAGTCAACTTTCTTTAACTCTTATTAAATTTGTCGGATTAATAAAATAAGGCAAACGATATGACATTAACTAAAATTTATTATTTAATAGAAAGGAATCATGCCATATCGATTATGATATGTATTATATTGCTTTTAACTCTTTTTACCGTTTGGTTAATAAAAAACACATAAACAAATATATATTATATATAGATGCAATGCCTTTAGAGCTACGATATTTACTTTACAAAAGATGACATTTAATGGTACGGCTTCTATCGATTGGAAGTTGAGACGAAGGGAAAATATTAAGAATTATTGATATCGCGTGGGTGGTGGCTCATAGAAAAAGTTTATAAAAGGAAGTGGAGCGAACAAACTGGCGGAGAACAAACTTTTCTGCTGGGACGCGACGCGAACGCGAACGTTGCTTATCTGCCGCCGCCGAGCTGACAGCTGCAGATGAAAAATTGAAATTGTGTGAGATAAAACTACCTAACTGCCGCACTGCACGAACAATGTGATGACAACAAAAATTGTAATCATTTTATTCTGGATGGTTCCCA
This sequence comes from Danaus plexippus, assembly GCF_018135715.1. Taxonomy (NCBI): domain Eukaryota; kingdom Metazoa; phylum Arthropoda; class Insecta; order Lepidoptera; family Nymphalidae; genus Danaus; species Danaus plexippus. The sequence goes on along the minus strand of NC_083540.1, from coordinate 5,763,489 downwards.
ACATCGTATATTTCAATTTGATGAATACATTTTCAAGTGTTCCAAGCGACCGTGACTTCCAGCTTAACTGTCAACAGTATTGTAACATCTTTTATGAATATAGAAATATCAGTTGTAATATCAGACGTGATTTCATTTTGTTTAGAGTTAACGTACCATATTTCACTTGGACAAGGGTTGGAAAGCAAACAAATATGTAAATTCATAGGCGAGTTTATGCGGATCCTTTATCAATTCGGCACGGTCGATAGAAGCTGAATAGTGACAACAGCACTCGACTTTATCATGCAATAATAACGACCTGATCAAAAACGTCAATCTGCGACCCTTTTCTATTTACGAGGAACTGTCGAGGGCCCACGTGAAATTCCTAGTAAATTGATCCTTCCAATTCACCTATCTTAAATACATTACTCTTTCGAATAGACGTCTCACTGAATGGATAACGTCGACCCTCCCTCACAGGATCACCTCTATCGATTCATTTGCTTTTGTTCTCTTCCAATTAATAACCTACAGAAGGGGCGTTTTCGACCACGGCATGTCATTAATGATCTAGGAAGGTTCTACGGAGATTCGGTGCAATTCACCATCGTCCCAGTTAAATAATATGAGGACAAAATCTTAATTCATGATTCCAATCTGATAATTATTAATTATTATTATCAAAACTTTCTTTTTTAATTTTGTAGAAGACAAAATTAAAATGACAAGGGACATCATAATACACCATCGCGTGAATATTCTTTGAAAAATTTGAATAGCTAATTGTTAAATGGCGTGATCACTAAACTCAAGTCGCTGATTGCTATGGTGGTAATGGGTTAAATAATGTTACGTTATTAATGTATTTGGTAATGTAAAAAGCGTTTTATCATAAATATGTTATATATATGTTATGGAATTCAATAATCCCGTACTAGAATTATCCCGTGATTTAGCATTACCAAGTAATTTATACATAGAGGAATTACGAAGATGTATTACACATAGATACAATCATATCTAACTGTAATATACAAAGTGTTTGTTAATTATAAATTGCTAATAAAACAGATGAAATAGTCCCTTAAGGTTTATTTAAAATTGAGTATTTTTGAAAATCTACTGATCTATATAGTTATGAAAAGCTATATTTATAAAAATTTTTGTATTCTTAATTCAAACAAAAAACAAAATTGACAAATAGAAAAGTTCTAATAGATGAAAGTAAAGACAAAATCTCTTTGTATATTTAAGCTAAAACATTCCTGATTTTAGATATTAGCTTAACTTTGAAATAAATATACTTAAGTAATGTAATACTAGAAATTATTTTTATTAGAAGCGTTTCAACACTCATTACTTCTTTTCTAAGTTGCATTATTTTACTGTTTTCATTTCCAATAACACCTAATTATTATATTACAACTTATATCAAAAACGTAACAACACAAATAGTAATACTTTGCATACCAAATTGGCATTTCGATTGTAACGGTCAATCAAAAGTTAGGAAGTAATTTAGAATCTTCTATTTATGTACGTGTTTTGGGCAACCATCGCCTAATAACTAAATGAAGCCTAAAGAGCAAGTACATGAAACAAAATTTATCATAAGTTTTATAAATATAATGAATGTAGCTTTTTACGAGTTTTGGGTATCTTGAAGATGGATTCAATTCGGAACCTAAATTAACACTCCATTATATTAAAATAAATATTGTGAAAGAAAATGGTCAGAAAGATAGATAGGCCAAAAGTAAGGTGTTCATGTACCTGAATCACTTGGGTTTGGATCAGATTATAATTTAAAGAAACATATAGTATAGTATTTTGATGAAATCTTTCATACGCGCACACGTACAGCCATACTTACAGAAGACTTTTCCGTCATTTCAAAATAGAGAAAAAGATAAAATAAATTTGGTTTTCGGCCAAAACATATTTTCGAATTTGATTTCAGTGAGATCCAAATTGCAGAATAAAGTTTCATGACACAAATATTTCACTGAAGATTTCTTTCTATTTTCCGAGAAGCATTAGCTCTGTACTGCCTAAACATGGGCCAAGTTCTACATTGTTGTTTACGGTAAACTGGAAACTTACTAGGAACAATTCAGCCCATAAATTTTCGTGTAATAACAGCTCACAGTTTCCCTAGACACTTGTAGGAGCATTGCAATAAGGTACGGCTGCTAAGTAAGCGTGTCGCAGTATCAATAGCTTCTGGATACATACGTTACGTTAAACGATATGATAAAAATAAATTACATTGTGTAAACCAAAATTCTCAGCATTTGATTTTTTCTTATTGGTTTCTTTGTCATATCTTGGAAGATGTTAATAAAATAATAACAATATTTTTAAGTATTTTAATAACAACTAACACTGAATAACAACTTAAAATTTTCCATAAGGACTAAGTATAAGTAACTTTATAAAATATACTAACTGTATATGATACTATGAACATATATAAAAGTTGTCATAGAAAGACAATAAATATCATTATTAAACACAATACTACAAAGCTTAGTAAATATTTTCCATTTCTAAGTAAAATGTATAGAAGATGGAAAATAGAATGTTAAAGTCAATTTGAAGAGAGAAAACATCACAGTGCATCTGTTTACTTTATAAGAGTCCACAAGAACATTGAGATTGGCTAAAAATAAGCTCAGCTTTGTTATATATTTAAATTGAACATTTTGTACATAACATTTCATATTATATTTTTATTATTCATTTTTATTATATACATACTAGTAGATACTTCTGCGATAAAAAAGCAGTGACCATTAATGCTGCTATCAGTATTTGAACTGTACAGATTTACTTCAACATATGTACCAATTATTCACTATCGCGCTAAAATGCCGAAAAGATTCATCGCGCTGCAGAAAAATAGAGCTATTTTGTTCCAGAACACTATCAATTTGCGCAATTTATTACACGCGCGTAGTAAAAAATGCTTTTCATGTCGGTTTACAAAAAAGAGAGAAATTTTTTAAATGAAAAATAACGTATTCTGCGACGATTGAATGTAGTGAAAGTGGAATTAGACATACAGACCGTGCTGAGTTAACATGGTAATAGAAATATTACCTTTGGATCACAAAAACACGTTGTTTGATTTTTATAGACGTAATACAACCCGTAATATACAGATTTTTTTCTTACTAATATGTCAATATTGATTTTGCTTTCTAATAAAGATGGTTAATTTTTGTTGTTTATTAAAATAAAAAGGTCAATCAATCAAATCAAATATAACGAGATGCTGTACAACTTTTGAAACAATAAAGCTGCTAATGAAATTGATATGAAATAATCAAGTTTGTTCTTAAGTGAAATAATAAATAAAACTGATTTTATTTGTAAATTACATGTCATACATGTAAGTTTCTTTCTTGTGAATTAGATAATTTTCGCCAATTTACCTCTAATTGGTAAACCTTTTGAGTTAACAGTTGAAAGTCATTCAAGCGATCTTACTTAATTACAGATCAATGGTAATTATTATTAAGTAATTCTAACAGATTATTTCAGAGGTCAAATAATTATTAAGCACAACTTACTTCAAATGTAAGAAAAACATATGAAAGTACAGTGTGTATGTTTCTTAAGTAAATAATTACAGAAAAGGAAAAATCTTTAGTTCTAATAAACAAAATCCGATATCAAATGATAAAATCTTAAGTAAGAAACTAATCATAACTAATAGTATCTTTTATTATTAAGTCTACTTGATCCAGCTTAGAGAAATAAATTGGTAGAAAAAGGCAAACAGGCTAATAACAAAACTAATGACCCTCAGCTTAACCCGGTTAAATATAAATTTGCCCTCTTTTACTTCCTAATTAAATAAACGCTACTGCGGACGCTGTACTTTCGTGCGTAACAATTTTTTGTTTGTAAACTTTCAGTTAAAAAAAAAGTTTCAGTTGACTTAATTTGGTTAAAATAAATAATTGCATTATTAACGGTTTTATATAAAGCGTGTTTTGTTTATAGTACATCGTCTTTTTTATGTAAATAAATGCACACGTAATATTATATATATCGACTAATCCGGACGTGAGAATAAGAAGGCATTATTGAGATAAAATAATCGCATTCACTATAAAGCTTATATTTATATCAAATTTTGATATTAAACTAATACAAAATATGAAAATGATAATTTCAAAATGTTTTCCAGCCTTTATTTTACTTTGTCAGCGAATACGCTATTTACGTAACCCTGGGATTAAATATTTACGTAACATTACCTATTATAATATAGTGTGAGGCTTTTAATTTCACGTCACGTCCATACAGGAAGCTGACCGTAATACTAGTTCGTGAAGTCCCACTATAAATCATAAAACCGTTTCAATTTACCGAGTATAACACGGCAGTAATAGGCCAACTACCCGGCCACTGCTGAAAGACTTAAATTTGTATTCAAGAAACGATACCATCATTAGTTAGTGCAATTTTCTTCCAGTCAGTATACGAATCGAGAGCGATATGGTTGGAATGAATAATACTTAATAATTACTTGTACTATAAAAGTGGAGTCCGGGATCTGGAGATAGCAGATACAGTTAACTGTGTTGTGGGCTCGTTACGCTTCACCAATATTAATTGCTGCTTCACTAATTGGAAATCAGTAACACTTAAACACCGCATTAACATTCTCCTAGTGGTGACTCTCAGTCGAGTACGTCTAATAACCTCTTACATATTACAACAGTGATGGATAATGGATTAGGAAACAGAAACAGAAATTGACTCAAACATACTAACAGTCCCAAGATTAAATATTACATACCGAGGTTCGTGCACTGCATAAGGGGAATAGTAGCTTCATTAATAAATTTTCATTTTGTTAATTTTTGTTATTAATACACAAAACTAAGTTAATTAAATTCCCACCAAGACTGTACTATAGATATAGAATATACAGAATGCTTTTTTTGCATTGTCTAATTTAGGAATTGATTAAAAACGTTCCATTTATATACTGTCGCAAATACCGTTTTGTATAAACTACAAAATCATATTTGGAACTCCCGTTACTTAGGCAACTTGAAATGAATTGAAGTTTCATGTCAATAACTTGACATTTCATTACTAGCATTCCAATAATAGTTCCATAGATATGGAATTAATATTGAGCTACTTTACCGAAGCGCCAACGCAACTAAATTAATAATTCATTGGTTGATAAAACATCATTAGCGATGTGGTCGCTACGCAAATCAAGTAATTATGCAGGTTAAGGGATTAACTTGCTTTCATAAATATAAATTTTATGATTTAAAATTCTGTTTTTGTTTATGAATGCATTGTCTGTACTTAATGTTTTCATAGCCAATTTGTTATGAATATAATTATTTCGATTATTCCTTCTTCCGTCGAACGGTAAATGGGAAAGGACTTTAAATTTAACTCTCGATCTAAATTTATGAAAATATTTATATGTACACATATAAATACCACAAAATAAATACAGATAAACATAAATACAGACAGTTAAAACAATGAAAATAATTAAAAACTTGATTATAACAATATTACGTTCCTATTGAACGTTATTTTAAAGATACAAACTAAACTATAGTACTCCCATATATTAGTAGAGGGTTTAAAGATAACCCTTTGTGAAATAATTAGAAAAAGGGTGAAATGATGAATATATTAAATCATGATCAATGCACACAAAAAAGCTATCATATCCGTAAAATATATCAATTGAAAATATAATAATATTGTAAATACTATCGAAACTCCAGGAAGCAAATAAAAATTACGCCTCACAAGCAACGTGACAGATATAAAGAAGTTATCTCAAAATCCAATAAAGAAAAGTAGATGTTTATAATTGAAAACGTGTCCGTGAAGTAAAGTTATTGCTCGAGAACGGGCACTTTTTGGACCACTTCCAAATATAAAACTCATTTTGTAAAGTAAGTTTACCTTGTAGAGTATTAGAACACGCATCTGTTTTTATGACTTTAAATCCATTTTTTATTACCTAAGAAAAAAATCGGTAGGGTCTAAAATATTTATATAGAAAATTATTTGTATTTTAGATCAAACTATATATTATTAGCTATTTGTATTTTTTTGCTTCCCTTACTAAAGCTCATTAGGATATATGCTTCATCTACATATATACTATAGTTTTTATATTAATGGATCCGACTTAACAACCGTATTGAGTTTAAAAATATATATACTGTACAAAATATAAACTTGAAAATGTTTATTGATAACAGACGATGAATAAGCTGTGTAGATAGTAGAGTCAGAGTTTCCAAAACTACGAAAACTCTCTTGGAAGTAATTTATAAGTATAGAATTCCATTGTTATACATATAAATTATACAGATATATCTAAGTCTAATTTAAAGTCCACGATTGTATTAGGCAACATAATTAGTAACAAACAGTTAATAACATCTTTTCTTTATTGCAAAATAACATAATTTCAATTTTTGTTCATTTCATTTTTTACTTGTGAAGTATACTCGAAATATTTTAATAAAATTGCTAGTTCTCTCACACTCACTTCAGTACAATGCAATCGGCGGTCTTGAAGCCATGACTTCAGGAAACACGTACATGTAATATTATTGATTACAGGGAGCGGTTGGTCCCATTTGAATTTCTAATGAGCTCGTTAGAATTTGCACGGACACGGGACTTGGACAGGCGATAAAAACTTCATTCCTTTTTAGCTGATTGTACGCGTTGCGATTTCACAGAATTACAGTAATCGCTCCCTTTTTGTAAATGGTTCTGTAAACTCAGGCGTCCCGATTATGTTGGATTCGTATAATCAAACCAATTTTAAAGCAATTCTATCAGATCATTTACATTAAACGAACATCAAACGGTAATTGCGATAATTCAAACAAGCCATATTAAATTATCGAATTTGAGTATATCGTCATGCCTTTTTGTTTTGTTTTCGCAAATTAGCTTAACTAGTTAATTTACCGATATTGTAGCTTATTTCTTAATTTAGACATAAAATCATTATGTTTAAATTGACAGACTAACCAAAAACATGACATCACTTGAAATTGGAAATCCTTTTTATAAAGTGCCTTTAAAAAATATTTTAATAATACAATCGCTAAAAGAAAAAGTTTGCTTTTAAGGTTAGGTTTCAGTATAATTAGCGTGGTCTGAGATGATAAATATTAAATTAACTACCTTTTGCTGGAGGCTTTTTAGCGGCGTTATTACTGGTTTCCCGTTATTAAATTTTCCTCGTATACCTCCCAGTGTACCTCCAGCCGTATGTAATATATGTAGGTATATAAAACAAAACTGGCATGTTTTCAGCTTGTGGCAACTTATTTAACCCTTTTTATACAACTTTTAAGTTTTTAAAGTAGATTAAAAGATTATATTAAATTAAATCAGATAGAAGTGCCTTAAATATTTTTTAACAAAAAAGACAATGTCATCGCTCGCGGACATGTTGGTGATGGACCAAATTTGTTATAACTATTCAAGGATTGACGAAGGAAAGGAAAAACTCGAAAGGACTAAGGCATTAAAGAAGAGGAAGATTAGGTTCTGAAACTGTCGCTTATCAAATGAAATCCAAAACTACAAGGTTCTCTATGGAAACCTCCTTTGCGAAAATTTCCGTTCACTATAAATACAAGCTGAAAATCCCTTAAACACTAGAATTTTAACTTAATTAAAAATCCATGGGAATGTTATTTTATATTCAGAAATTATCAGATATAAAGTACGATATTAATCGATTTTTTTAATATATATCTCACAAAAAAATGAACAATAATGACCATAGGTATATAACTTTATAAGTTCCCTTTAAAATAGAATATCTCAGATTGTATTCCAAAATCGGAGGCGTACAAAGTGCCAGTGTAACATAAAGTAACTGTCCCCTATAGCAATACTCTAATATCGAAGTGGAGTTCTGCAGCAGCTCTTAATTAAAGCACGGCAAAGCCTACCGGCAAACTTCGATTGCGCTGTCAAAAATCCGAAGAATTATTCAGAGAGTAAAATAACTTGCGCGATTTTAGACTTTATCGCGTAAGTTCAGGCGTATTAGCGAATTTATACTTTCGTATGCAATATGCGGACGTAGCGCTTTTATTAAAAACATTTTTCTATTTATCGACATTTCGTGTAGAGTGAAGATTATAACTTTCCTCTACCTATTTCAATAACAGTAGTAACCAAGTCTTCTGAATTTATATACGTAATTGTGCAAGCAATAATTATTTCTAAAATTATATCAGGCAATGTTATTATGCATCAAAATATAATCAAACGTTAAAATAATGAGACTTAATGATTTCCTTTACGAATTTCAAAATGATTTATCGTTGAAGTCTTTGAACAACGTACAGGGAAATAAATGGCTATTCATTTCACTACAACAAAACGAAACGTGGGTAGCCTGGGTTTGAAGCAGAGATTTGTATTGCCAACATTTTCTTTGTTTTTTACTATACAAAACGATATAGGTAATGTATAAGGTATTAAAAATATACATTCTCAAGTGCTTTATACCTAAATTTCATATAATAATCTTATTTCTCTGCAAAACAATTTTTAAATGTAATTTAATAAACAACTCAATCAACGGAGGAACCGAGGTCGTACTGGTATCTCTTAATTGGTTGATGCCATGTAAATTATTAAAATCGCTGACAACCTACAACAAGAACGAAACAGGTACTCGAATGTATCTTATTTCTTACTTGTGTGGAGTGGGGGAAATTAATTGAATAATTTAGACCCGTATTTGTCGAATGGTGTTATGTTCGCGTGGATACCCTCTAGGAACATCAGCATTAAACTTAAGGGTACTTACAGACGTTTTTTTAACTACAATAACAAAAATTAACAACTCAATAACATACAACTAAGTTCTTAAAAAAATTAACCATTTCAGTATTATTCCCAATTCAAACCGGTGGTCTTGGAAATATTTCAAAGAAATTCCTATTCATTATTATTCTTATTAATAAATTAAAATGGCATTGAAGCAGTAAAAGTAAACAAACAAATTAAAATTGTTTATTTCAAGTAAAATCACCCTAAGTATTGGAAACGCGTGTAGTTTACGACCTCTACGGAGTATGTGGACTAATTACGATACTTCTGCCTTCTATACAAAAGCGGTAAACTTAAAGGCTTAACTACAATTTACTCTACCTCTGTAAAATAAGCAAATTATAGCCCTTGTTTTCCATTCACAATAGTTGTTATGAATGCACTATTTTTACTCATCTGTGCGACTTTCATTTCTTGTAAACATAATTTAAAATTTAACGATTCCACACATTTCATTTGTACGAACTTGTGTCACCAATAGTGCTTAATTATTACATGAAAGCAATTTATTTATCGTTGATATATTACTGCAACAGGTAACAATAATTTTTATTTTTACTTGACAAATAAATAAAAAAATATTTAAAAGTGATCATATTATGTATTCTAAAATCCCCCATTCCCTCGTTTGAACATGTTATATGAATTATGTTATGTGAATTGTATAAATTAATTATAATTACATATTAATTAGATAATTAATAATCTCATAATCCCTCTTGTCATTCCGTAGAGCTCTCCGTGTCCCTTATCAGAATAAATTTCACATTTCGTGCAACAAATTTTAATACATAAACAATTTCGCTACCTTAATAATGCTTCTGAAATTGGCGATGCCTAGCTCGCTTACTTCATTTAATTGTTAATATCGTAGTGATCTAAGTACGCTGGCTTATATGGGTTAATGAGTTCGCTAGTAATTCATAGCGACGCGGAAGTCTTCCCCTGGTTATGAAACTGGTGCACGCTCGAGATGAGGCAAGTTATATGGGCGTCTGTCATTTATCAACCTTTCTTTTTAGTTCTAATGATACGGCTCATTGGGGCTTTGATTTTTTTTATTACGAAGGTAGTCCATTTATTACGCAAGACGTTTTGTCATTCCTTTCCTTTCCGCGGCAAGAAAATAAAACCATAATTGAATGACTCCCGCACCCACGTATAATAGACTAATGAAAGCAAACGTTTCGCTAAAACCTTTTATGTGATAAATGAAAAGTGTTCTGTGAAAATATAACGATGTTATAAGTTCTTTTAAAAATTATATGAAAAGAGATGTTAACTTTTATTTGTATTTCATATTAAAATATAATTTATGATTCTATATTTTCATATTACTATTTAAAACATTAACAAAATTTTGACCTCACACATACTCTTTATATACAAATTCTAGCTCTAAATTGTAGCTCAATTTGATCTCAATATATAGCACTACCTTATAATAAAACAAATGAACTCAAATGCTTGTAAGATATTCAATAGATTAAAGCCTCTAGTATAGGCAAGCGCAAGCACAGTCAGTTTAATTAGTGTTTAAACCTTCCAGACAAGGAATGAAAATCCTAAGCTGGCTTAAGAAAATATCATAAATGCACATTTTCCATTGTCTGTTGCTGCTAGGAATTTTTATCATTTGTTTTCTTTGTACAATAAAATTTTGTACGTTAATATATTTTTTTTAAAAGAAGCTAATAAACATATTAATTATTTAGAAGTGATTCCACAATGAAAATTCATGTTTTTCCTGAAACGGTTATATTACTTTCCCTTCGAATTGTGTTATTTATCCGCAATTAAAAGTCCTAGATGTAGACAGTACCTTACCATTATAAATACACCAAAAGTCGTTTAGTGTTTTTATTTAACTATGTCAGTAACACTTTGATTTCATATACATATATATATATATATATTCTTCTGTGAAATTGATGCTAGTTGCTACTTTATTTAAGCATTTAAATCTTGAGTCAGTATTAAAATAATTCCCTCTAATGGATGATATCTTGTAGTTGATTTCTAGCACAAAAATCTTTATGTATTAAAAACGCAATCTTTTGCGTACAACATACATAAACAAGATTTAAAATTGTGATTATTGTAGATATATCATGTGGCTTTTATTTGGTATTTCAAAAAAAAAAACAATAACCTCCTACTTGTATAACAATCATTATTTTTATTTCAGTAAACGTGTAATATAGTCTTTAATCAAATAATTTTTTTTCTTTTACATTGACCTGTTTGTTTGTGCTCATTTCTTTTTATTATAAGTAAACATGAAAATTCAACTGAAACGTAAGATGACACTATAAGTTGCCACTCGTAAATAAAATTCTTAGTTATTTAATCCATAATATTAGTAGTACACGTGGGAATAAAACGAAACTGTTTTCATATGTCCATTAAAATAAGAGTATAAGTAAATAATAAAGCAAAGACGGATTTTAGTATTTACTTCATACTTAAAGCGCTTAATTATAGTAACGTGTATGCAAAATGTAGGCCACTTTGGTCTTGATCAATACACCGTGATCAATATTGGACGATAGTTTTCAGTGATATTATTTGTTAATGATTTAAGCAAAAATTTGCGATATCATATAAATCCAATTTTATATTTATGTACATAGTAAAGCTTGATAGTATATCTTTAAAAATAAATACACTAATACTTACCATGTATTAAGTGTTTATGGATGAATATAACTCTAGAGGGTTGTTACTCTTTCATGCTAATACAACTCACTAGTTCTAGTTAAACCTTAACAGGAATAATTGTATTATAGTATATAAACATCACAATAACATGAAAGCTGCTGTTTGTCTCCAATTTCGTATTGTTCAAAACATTACTATAAAACACGTCATAACAGATCAGATGTAATTTGTATAAAGTCACGTAACATTGACCATAAATGGCACTGCTAGTTCGTTACCATTCCTATTTTGCTCAAGTCCAAACTTCATGTAATATTCCCCAAATTAACGAGTATTGAACGAATAAACGAAATAATAATTTAAATTTACAGACAAAGAGATATAAAGGAAGAAACGAACTTCAATTATTTAATACAATATAAATATATATACATGTGTGTAGATATATGTTTGCATAATATATTATATTGTATAATAGATATACGTTTGTATAGTTAAAATTATTATCCTTATGACACAATGTTGTCTCATAGATTTTATAAATAATTTTACTTTTAAGAAAACGTCGATATATTCACATACATACATGTTTAATGGAACAGTCGTATGCATTTTTAAATTGACTTTACGTATCATAAACTTTGTTCAATATGATCAACATTTTATAAATAAAAACGATCCTGATAGCATTAATATTCGTATTTTTTCATTTTATGAATTGCTACAAGAATTTATAACCAAATTAAATGCAAGCTTATGTGACAGCAAAGGACAAGGCGTAATATTATGTATTGTATATATTTTATTTCTTACTCCGAATATAGCTCAAATAAACTTTAACTAGTTCAAATAATTTTTATTATGTTAATATTTGAATGTCTTATTAGAAAAAGTAAATCGTTCCCAGTGATTTTAACTGATTTTTTTTGTTTAATTAAAATTCTAAATTTTGTAATTTCGTATTTATTTGAAATTCCTAATTACTTGTACTTCAGTCACGGGCGCAATAAATAACAAAGAGGTTTCACTTATAAATTTGAAGATTATCCATATCCTTCTCTATAAGTACAAGGATATCATTAAATAACATCGTAAATTCAGAAGCAGCTGTTATAGTTATTGACACTTACTATAATTCGTAGTAATAAAACTGTCGTAAAATTAAGAACAATTAATTATATTTAAAAGCTTGAATTGTTAAATAACTTATTTTTTGTCACCTTGAATAAAAAATATATGTACACCTTGTTTTGATAATCAATTTGCAATGAACAGGTGTGAAATACTCGTATGTCTGAAACAATGTTTGTCTTCCACTAGAGTTATGGACGAACGTCAGGAACGTGGCCAGGATCCACACTTCAATATGTCACTCATAACTGCCATGCCCTTGTATTATGACGTTATCTTGTACTAATATTACAATAATAGAGTTGGCAAGTTAAACTCTTGCTATCTCACTCTTTGAATAGATGTCTCTAACCTATATACTAGTCAATGCTAAATTTTATTTTCTTAATGTTTTCTTAATTTTGAATATACAAATTTCGTTTGGTTATTAAAAATACAATAAAATATAAATCGTATATAAAGTTATGAAGAGTAATAGCCAGAAAACAAAGTTCTGCAGAACCAAACCAAAGGATTTTTTTAAATTTTCCTGATTTGAACAGTTTTTCAGTATTTTCGCTGTATTTTTTTGTTTTTATGGATTATGTGTAAAATAATACAAAATATTTGTATATGCGAAAATAAAAACAAAAACGTCATAAAACAATAACAAAAAGAAAATTTTACAATATTCTATTTCCCAACACAAGTCTAAAATTTATTTGGAGACACTTAGAGGATTTCTCACCACTTTACCCAAATCCGGGTTAGACTGTAGTCATAGCATTTCTAGACTAATATGCAGATTCACAGAATAATTGGAAAATCTATTTTCAAACGTTATTACAAAGGCTACCATTCTCACCTCTACAAGAAAAAAACTTGTAAATATATATATATACTTACTGACTATCTTGCTCATGAATAAAGCTACAGCACGATTCAATAAATCAGATATTCATTGAATAATCCTATCCAGTCTGTTAGTAAAAGAAAATGTATTAAAGAAGCGGACAAAGTTATCAGAACTAGTTGAATTAACATGGACAGATGGCAAAAATTTCTGACATCATTAAAGGAGTCATCATGCTGAGAGCAATAAGCAAATACGCTTGGTATCTGCTGAGCTCGGGTTCGAACATTCTGTTATCGGACGCCCGATATTATCGTCATACTGGCCTAAGGTCCAGTTTATAACATTAACAACATCTAGACACAAAAATTATTAACAGCACATAAACGTATTCAATATATAAGTTTTTTCTGTTTTCAGTATTACTTCTGGAAAATCATTCTTAAAATTTAAGATAAACATAAATATCTATATGAAAAAACAAACAAAGGTTCGTCCATTTAAAGAATATTATGTAAGAAAGGCTGCTCAAAATGTTAAACATAAATATTAAATGAAGTCAGTATGACATTGCTTTACTCCCTCCACCCGCCTACCTCGTTACCCGCCTAACTCGCCAAGACCGCCAACGCCGACCCTGCCTAGCCGTGTTTCAGAGAATGTAACAACCCTTATCTACACTTTAACATGCAAACTCGGTTAGATCACGACAATCAATCCACTATTTTACTCTACACTTCTGTCCAAGTTTTATCTTTAGCGTTTATAGTGTTAGTTTTACTTGTAATTAACCAGATAGTAAATAGATTTTCTAATCAAATGTTAATTAAATAACAATTGAAATGGCATTGAATTTATTAGATACTTATTTCTTAAGGATGAAATCGTATTTATTGAATTTCTTTGTAATATAGCTGTGGAGTCAAATTGGAGCATTCTATTGTGAGGTGGAGTCGCTAGCGACGGATCGACCCGACTCCACAACACTTCCGTTCTGTAAGCGTCCGCCTAATTAATTCAATGATCGTCCGCATAATGACTTGCATGCGGCTACCCTCTGGCAAGTGCGATCTAAACTATCGTCGTATAATTTTCACCGAGCTATTAAAATGAATTCAGCAGGCCAATGTTTTTATTTCCATCCCAGCAAAAGTATAAGGCAATTTTTGGCAATCTCACTGCCATTTAACGTTTCCCCCATTAATCTCATGTTTCCGCAAAGATTGCATTTTAAACTTTCTGTTTGGTAGCATTTGCTTGTAATGTTTGTTCGCCGCGGGCACCGCTACAGAATTAAAATGAAGGTAGTGACGTACTTATAAAACATAAACTCCACCAATTTGATGTTTTAGTAAAAATAAAATAAAGCAAATGACTAAAAGTTTTCATGAGTATGATCATCGTTCTTACAGTAAGTCGCGATATGGAAAGTCTCTTTTCATAACAATATTACTGGCTACTTAGTAGGGGCTACTTATACAGCCATTTGCAGAGAGATTCACCCGACCTACGAGGTAGATTGCTGAACTTTAGAGATAACTTCAACAAACTTCGAACATTTTGACGCTGCAATACTTGGATAAGGTAAACTGACTGCTTTCATTAAGTTAAAGGATGCTCAAACATTACTAACATATATATGAGCATACTGCGTGAGTTAATGGTTTTACACTCAATTCATAATTTATGTATTAAAATGTTTTATAAGCAAAATAGAAAATTATTTATTTCTTCGATAAATTGCAAAACATTAGTAATCATAGTTTTATTTTAACAGTGAATAGAAAAGGCAACTCGATTAAGTCCATCAATTGATTCGACGCACCGTGTTCTTTTGAGGTATTACAGGTACACAAATCGATTTATATCTGTCTTGATTCAGATTGTTGCAAGATATGTTATTATATCGATTTTAAATACGTGGGAGTTCGGGGTATGTAAATAGTTATATTATTGTAAACACTTCATTGAAAATAAGTGTATTCTAAAATCTCATTGTATAATTTATATTATACAATGAGATTATTATGAGGTTATACATAAATATATATTTAATATAACATAGCTTTGTGTATACAAAAATATGCAAGTAAAATATTCAATACATCGTAGAACAAATTATGTCAGTAAAAAATACAAATATAATTATAATTTCAAGTAACAGCGTATAACATATTAAGTCATTACAGCAAGCTATACAGTAAACCAGCTAACGAGAGATAAGACACGTTATGCACAGCCAACGATTTGTTCGAAATTGGTACCACTCAGTTCACAAGTACTTCGATTCATAACAATATTGTTCTTCGTAGATGGTATAATATTACAATATACTGGACATAGTTATTATCATTTTTATAGTAATAAAACGTAAATATTAAAACAGTCATATATTATTTTATACCTAATATTATACTTAAAAAACTCTGAGTTTCATTCAGATCTAAAAAAGGAAACATAAAATTATCATAGATATCAGTCTGGATTGAAGTCGTCCGGATTGGAGGGATCAACGACGCACAATACTTCGGGATCACATTGTAAAGTACTTCAAGAAACCGCTTTCTCAAAAGAGGTCTCGCCTTTTTTGCAATTTATAACGGTTTCTTATCCAGATTACTTTCAACGAAAGCAGTTGTATATCAGTTTTTATTATATTTACAGCGTTGCACAAAGAAATGATTTATTAATAGCCTTATTACAGAACGTTCATGTTTTTTAAATCACAAACTTGTATTCGGTTTAACCTTTAGGTCCATATTTTTAATATTACAGTAACTGATCGTCTACCATTTGTTTTAAATTTAGATTTCGACTGTTTAAATAATAGCCACAACGACTGATGTCATAAATTTAATTATTTAAAGTCCAAACCATCTCATTGTTTTATATTAAACAGACGTGCCTTTATAACTACTTTTGAACTAGAAATTACTTTGTGAACTTTCTCACGCGCATTTGGTAATTATAATAATATAAAATATGCATTTATAGCTGTTTGGACTCAGTTAGTGGGTATTTGACGCCATTCAACGCGTGGGTGAACTAGCGTCGGACTGCGAACGCCAATCGCTATTGCCTCGGTGATTAACGATGATCATAAAATGAATTTAACACATAAGAAGAATTTATACGTCTGATTACGATTAATATATTATATAATAAATTATCCAACATAGTGCACGTTTCTTTAAAATTTACGAATTTCTTATTATTTATTGTAAAATATTCAAACACTTCCTTCTTTCGAGATCAACTTTTCTTTCTGTTTATTGAAAAAGGTTATACCATTGTTAATGTTTCATAATATATGAGACAAGGTCATCACTTTATTGATATCTTATATTCATTCGAACAATTCTATTGCTATCCTTATCCTTCCTTTCTACTGCGTAATGTAACAGGTAATTAACTTAACCGACATAACTATGTACAAATAATGTTAATAATAAAAATAATAACAGTAATCTAATAAATCAACATTTAAGTTATAAATTCTAACACTCTATTTTTTTATTGGCATACTTTATAAAAGATTGTGTTTGTTGTAAAAGAAATAAAGTCGTTTCCAAAAACTTTTATAATAACTTATGAACAAATAAACATTTAAAAGTAAATATTAAAATGAAAAACACTATGTTCTTTAATAATAATATCAAACATTTAATTGCAAATTCCATAATTAAAAGACTTTTAATAAAAACCATAGACTAAAAATATATAGACTGTATTATTACTTTCCATGGATAAAGATTCAATAGACGGAGAAAGTAAGCGGGAAACAAATTAACATTGAGTTGGTACGGAGAAAGTAAATCGAAATATTTTCAAAGATAACATAACAACTAAGACTTCATCCTAAGTCAAGACCATAACAATAATTGACTTAGAAGGCTAAAACCTGATTTAATATAATAGAAAAGCAAACAATAGCTATTCCATTAGGAAATCAAATCATATCGTAGACAGACAATTTCATTTAGTTGAAAACTGTCCCGTTTAGTGTTTACTCAGTATAAGTAAGGCATACTGGGCACGGAGCAGGGCAGCTTACATTGTGCAGGCAAATAAGGCTCGGGGAAAGCTAACCCTTACCTTATACCTACCATTTACTAAGTCTCTAAACCAATACAGACACGGGTTAGAGTTGTTAGAGGCACAAATGGATCTTTCAATTAACAATTTTGTTTAATTTATGAAGTTGAATATTCTCTAATTCCTTTTTTACTACGATTAAACGGGTACTTAACTTCGAACAATTTTGCAATCCGTAGCGTTCAAATTTTATTTGTTTATCAAAGCGAAATGTTAGTACTGAGCGGTTCTAATTTTAGAGTAGTCACATTATAATTTTAAGTAAGTTATAATTATTTATTATAGAATAGTATTAAATGTATTAAAGTGTATTCTAAGAATTGAGTAATATGCATTTAATTGAAGTTTTATAATCTAGTTAATCTTTGGAATGTTTAATTAAACAAACATGTAATATTTCTTATTTCAGTAACCAACTATAAAGACTTTTATCGAGAACGTTAATCCATTAAAATTGATTAGACCTTTCTGTAACCCGGAACAGTGAAGGCACAAAGACCATTCTAGAAACATTTAGCCATGCAGACATAGAGTGAAACAAATAATATTGTACATTAATATATCATCAACTTACCTCTACATACATTGCTTATCACTTTACCTTACCTTTATAATAAGTATATCATAAAATATCACATATTATAAATGTAAATAACTGTATCACGATACGTACCTGTAACAAAAGAATTAAATTATTTAGTAAACTAAATTTTACAAAATTTATATCTCGGCAAAGTTATAAAACTTGTTTCCCAAAAAGGCATAGACATGTCTTTGATGTCCTACACACAGTCAAACACAATGTTTCATACTAATTTGTGTTTTTAAATATCATGTCTCTCATATAAAAAACTTTTAATAAATTAGTTTACATTTTATAAAAAAGTAAATAATAAAAGTTTAATTTTAAAAGTGGTTAAAACACACAAAAGCAGACTTCAAATTTCACGTAAACGAAGCAGAAGAATGATATTATATTCTCTGTGATAGTACATTTTAAACATTCGCTTTATATTCATATTATCATTTTTGCGGGACGACTGAAATAACATTAAGGCTGTGATACTCTTTGTGCTTTTAAAATACAGTTAATTCAAAGATAGTATTATTATACATGGTCTGATACAACTTTATTTATCAGATATTATTAATCGGACTATTGCCTGTGAAAACAAACTGTGTTCATTGATTGCGACGATATCGGAGAATTAAAATCGCGGTGTACATTTGGATTAAAAATCATATTGTATGATGAGTGGGAGAGTCATTTTGATTTAATTATATTTTTAATAAATGTCCAATTAATCAGTGTCCACTTATAATTATCAAGATAATATAATAAAACCGAAAAAAAACTTATTATGATCCGCTTTCTCTGATTAATGAACAAAGCGTAAGCATGTCATAATGTCAGCTGTCAAATGAAGACTATAAATTATTATTAAATATGAAAATAAAATTAAAACCAAACAACTGCTGTAAGGCCTCTATAAACAAGAAAATAATTTCACAAGTAATTATGTTCCTTCCGAACTTCGCATATTTTTCTTAATATTAATTACATTCTTTACATTACAAATTAATCTACTATTTTTTTATTTTAATGTATGATTTATTCTCTTCCGAAAATTATAATTCCAAAATAAAAAAAAAATAAAGTCTTTAGAAAACTTAAAATTTGCAACGTAATGTTTATAATCTAATAAATTAACAATCCACCTTTATGCTAATTTTGTTAATATATTACCGCGCAATAGGATTCAATCCGACCCAAAAAAAAACGAATTGTATTGCCTCCGGAAGTGTGTGGGCGAAGACAACCATCACCGTCGCCGAACAAAAGAAAGGAATGTCGACTTACGTTTAGTAATAATGAATTCAGAACGATTAGGATCCATAAACCACCACACGCTATTATAACCACAGAATGAATATTCAATAAATACGTTAGACAATAATTTTAAAATAGAAATGTTAACAATTTTTAATAATTCCGAATTACCCAAAAGTTACGAGCAATAAAATTTCTATATAATAAACATTAAACGCAAACGGCAAAAATTAGTATTGTCGTTTTTACTGCCTTACCGATAAATTTTATTATCTTTCTCGCGGAAGGGTGTTTAAACGCCTACGCATTAATGGAAATAAGACCTTGTCACAGAAAGTAGTGTAGTATTTCAATTATATTCTGTCCAATGTACATTTACTTTATAGCTGGTGCTCCCCGTGACGTTTTACGAGCATACCATCCCTTTCTTTCTACCATTTTGCTTCTAAGGTTTGGGACACCCCGCATAATGGACGAGCGTAGGTAGGTAGGTACCTTTAAACAGTTTCAGCCATTATCAAATTCTATAATAAAATGTTTATGTTGGAGTGTAGATAATGTTGAAAATACATAAGTTTAATATGATATTTATTTAGGCCTGAATAAACCAAATGCTTAAGATTTAAATTCTTTTACGAAATAACTAAAAACGATTTTAGATCTGAAATCACATTTAATATGTTTATGTAGAAACACATTTTAACAATTAAGATGGTAACATTTGATATACATAAGCATTTAAAGAAGGTATGAAGTAGCCTTAGATTATGAAAATATTGTAGAGTTACTCATTGAAGGTGCGATCACTTAAAATTTTCATTTGATCTATATAAAATTTATATGGGTACCAGCTAATCAATACATTCTTTCCTAACAAAATATTTAAAACCCAATAAATATTTAAACGTCTAATTAAGAGGCAGCTGTTTTATTGGAACTGCATATATTAAAAATTACGTCTTTATTCTTAAATATACTTTAGTTAAGAAAAAGAAAACTTTTAAGTTTCCTCATGTCTTCTCCACGATAAACCTATAATATTATAGTTAAATAGTGTTTTAAATAACAAATATATGTATTATTTTATATATACCTAAGTATAAAAGGTGCAAAATATTTTCATATACCTTCATATACATGTATATTTTTAATTATATATAACTATAAAAACGAGGTAAAAATTAAGAGAATCCCTTTAGAAACACTTTTAACACTTGCTACGTAACCGCAGTGTACATCGTAAACTTCGTTATTGAAGCTGTAAACTTGTACGAATTTCATGTTGCTTTATATTACAGCACGAACATCCCCTAATGTGACAAAATGTGCTTTTATCATAAATATATTAATATTTAGAAGACTATTAACACAACAAAAATATAAGTATAATTCAAAATTCTTTTGAATCATACTCATTAAGTAAACAATTACATTCTACAAAGCATTATTCTTCTTGGAAATTGTACTTTGAATTCACGACATAGTAATAATAGAAGCAATAGAAAAGGAACACAAAATTTCAAAACTCTCAAATTATCTTGAACAATCATAATTTTGGTGAACTCAAAACAACAATAGACAAAAGATTACAACGCTATTATCTTCATAATTTGTACCGCTTTTCGATAATTATATTCGTAGGACAAAAATATGATCGGTTTTATAGTAGAATTTGAAAAGTTAAGAAATATACACTTTGTTACTTGGAGAGTTTCATAAAACTGAATTATGGCTATAACCCTAACTTGGTCTTAAGGATCCTCGTAAAATGACATCTTGGATGCTTATAGGACACGTGGAGATGACTGCGGTTAAATTTTATTGAAACGCACCCGAATACAATAGCGGTATGTAAATTGGGTAACCAAAAAGACTACGAGGGACATGAATTTTTAAATTGACAATTATGAAGCAGTATGTGTATTTATCGTTATTCATTTTGTATCCTTCTGAAATCATAAAGAAGTAAATTATTTAGAGTTCTTTTTTTCTATATAAGGTTAAACGTTATAATCTGTTGGGAAAAGGTTACGCGGTGCGGTTTATTTAGTGATGCCCACGCAACCTTATCTGTTGTGTTCACACACAGGAATTTACACGTGCTTGCAAGCATAGGCAGCTCGTAATAACGCAATCGTCGTATTCCGCCAACAGCGGCAGCTAGTCTCGAGACAATATACGTAGCCTCGTATGAGTATCCGACAACAGGCCGAACGTGGGCGACCTGCCGCAACCGGCGCATTTTTATAACCTTTTTATTCCATTGTCACTAGCGAAGCGATGTGACCGAAGGAAGAATAAATTTTATTTCTTATCTAAATGTCAAATCGTTCAGTTTCGATCGAATCAGTTTCCAAATAGTTTTAATAAATCTCCTTTTACGGTGTATGGTGCGCTGCGAGCATATCTCTACGCATTACAGATTCATGCTGCGAGTTATCGTGTTTTATTCTGCTGTTGTCGGTGCGGCTGTATCTGTGCAGCAACAATAGATTTAATTGAAAGAGTGTCAATAAATTTGTCTTGTTGTCCTGGCACTTCGCTGGTGGTCCCAATAAGGTCGATACTCGAGCAGCTATGTGACTTTGCGGACTTAGTTTGAGCGACCCATGTTTCGGGGGACTAACGTTCGTTTTATCAAACGCCGACCTTGTCTTCATTATTATAAATCTTTAAAAGGTTCTTTTATCAAATAATCGAAGTTTTATCTTGTCTTGTTTTATGTAAGATTAAATATTTTTTATCTTCTATGTTACTTTCCTACCAAATAGGTTTTTAAACCATTACTTTTAAGAAAATATTTTAAGTCGATTGTGTGCATTTTTGTGCTTTGAATTTGTTTTCTCACGATAAGACCTGCCCACGATATGTTTCTCCGAAATATATTATGACTAGAACATAAAACTATGTCTTCATAATTTTTAATGTTATTGGAACTAGATAAATTTATTTCTTTTACAAGCTAAACTTACTATTCTCGAAACCTATGGTTACTAATGGTTGTGGATTATTTAATTATTTTTATTTTAGAGTTTTCTTAAATAAAAGTACAGGTTAAGTGTTAATTTAAGGTTCATTCAAAGTTTTCAAAATGATATTATATTAAGATTAAAAATAATCTTTCAAACGTAAATTATTTATTGTATACAGTAATATTTTTATACATTTTGATTGATTTAATAATTATAACCAAATAGAACTGTAGTGACCATAAAACCCTAGCTAAGTGGTTGTATAACTGCAGTCCACTTTTGGGTCTAACAATTCACACCCGATAATCATCTTTGAGATAAAACGCCGCCGGTGTATCACCGTAAAATCACACCACTATAACATTACTAAATTTAGACGCAATAGTCATTATGAAAAGGTAGGATGTTTACATTTTAAACTACTTTTTAAAAGTGAAGAGCAAATATGAAATGTAAATATTTCTATTGCAATTAAAACTCTTGTCTCGTTTACAGTTTCATTCGCAGATCTATGTAGAGTACAGATAATGTATGAAAGCTTTTATCTATATAATAAAGTTTGGGCGCTGTGGTATTGAAATATTTTAATTTCATTCACATTTAACAGTGTTTTTTATTAAAATGTAATTATTCAATTTATTTTTAGTATAACAGACATGTAAGAAAAGTTAGATTTAGAAATTTTGAATCTCTACTATCAAAGTATTCGACTTTCCAGACATAATAATGCAATATTATTGGTTGTTTAAGGTAATAAAGCAATATAAATAAAATTACCTTTTATGGCAGCTTTTAATCCTCGCATGCGATCTAGATTTAAAGGTATGGGGTCTATCAATAGTTTTATAGGTGATAATCGCTCCCCGAAAAGTATTGCTGACCATCCTTTCGACACAGAGCACATTTTTCTCCACGGACCACCCTCAGCAAATAAAGATACACTTTTTGAAGAATTTTTACACGTATTCGTACTCAATAAATCACTAAATACACCGTTATCATCTTTTAATATTCTTCTTACGTACACCTTAAAAACGCTTCCTTTTCGATTTTCCTCACCATTATTTTTTCGCTGAACATTTGAAATTTTCCCAGTGAAAATAAATTCTGATGCATTTACGATACGCCTCAGATGTTTCACATTCTTAAATATCGTTGTATTATAGCACGTTGGTATCAAATCATTGTTTATTTTAATGATGGTATTTCTTTTCTTAACATTTTCTTTTAAATACAAATCGGCAGATGTGAAATTTATAGCAGCCAGTATGCATATTATTTGCATAAAATTTTTCATTATTATATAAGATTAAAATACATGTCTTTAAAGTTATTTATGTATGTCAAATATCAAAGTCAATGTTTCGCAAACCTTGGAGAAAACGGTAGGAGAGCGCGCGCGCACCTCGCCGCACTAATAACAACTGAAGGCTTTATCGGAAGGCCGCTTGCTGTAGCCTGTTTTCGTTATGTTTGTCTTTTATTTCTTAACTACAACTTTGGAAACCATATACAAAACACGATAACATTTCAATTCCTAATATGTTAATTAAATCTTCGTATAACGTTATTTAATATAAAAATAAATAAATTTAAAAGTTCTAAAAGATGGAAGCCCAAACAAATATTACGTATGTCAAAAATTATGATAATTACCTATTATAACAATGTATTAAAAAATACATATTAAACGAAAAAAAATCTATTATTAGGAAATGCCTTCATACTATTACGTAAGAAGAAACCAGAAAGTTATACAGCATACTAGTACTTTATGTAATTTTATAAATCACAACCATGCAAATGGCAAACACTAAACACCTACACATGTTATTAGATAATTATTAAACAAGTAATACTCGTCATGGTTTTATAATTTTCATATTATTTACAATTCGAATGGAATACTTGTAGAAATGCTTCAATAAAAATATTAATAAAATGTTTTAATTTTTAATCAAGATATTACATTGTAAGCTGAGCAAAAATCACATTTATTGGCGCTATTAAAAATAAAAGTGTAATAAGCGCATACTCGTTCAGGAAACCTGTTAAGCTATGGGTGAGATCTTAAACTAAGTACTCGATAAGACCTTCCTTATATTATTCATTTAGAAACTTTATCAGAAGTTTCGATCGAGGATTGACGAAGTGGTATGATCAGAGTTAGAATATGCAATATTAATTTCTTAAATAACTTTATATCTTATCAAATTTATAAATTAGTTTATTTATTAAAAGCAAAAATATTTCATGAAGAAGATTTTAAGTATTAACAATTACGGATTATACTACGGTGCTTATTCTACGACAATAAATAGTTTGCGTAGGAGAAATCGACCAATAGTCGTGACAGTTGTTGCAAGGCTATACGTTAATTAAAATAATACGTGAACATGTTAGAGCATTTTATATTTGTAACAAAGAACACAGTCTATTTTCGATAAATCCTTTTCAATTTATAACGATTATTCAAGTCGGAAAAAATATAATTTATGCATTTTATTCCCATAGAATACAATATGAATGCGAAATATAGTGTGATTGCCTGTTTTAAATCCATGAGGATAACACTTGTGTGTTCTTTATTTTGCATGACCAACATAGTTTTATTAATGTCCCTAAAAATTCCGACTACTGAAAAAAGCGATTTAAAAAAATAGTTTCAGACTGTAAGACAGTTGAAGTAATTTTTATTTCATTGATTATTTTAAAAAGTCGTTTAATTTTGTCGAATTATTTATATAATTTTGACTATAATTGAATTGTGATCCCCTTTCTAGTTCATTTTACTAAACATATAATAAAAATAGCGAAAAAAAATTAACCAAGATATATTTCCATCATCAAGAAGATTTTATTTATATTTTTTTAAATAGCGCTCATAATATAAGAGACGTGAGTAAACATTGTGTTTCTTACCTCCAGACAAAGGGATCTGATTTACACGTTGTTAACATTATTGTATAATCAGAGCACAAAAGTTCCACGGAAGAAAGCTATTACAACCAACCTGACAGACGTATAGATATAAACGGTGAACAAAGTTGAATAAGATCTTCATTTACTTTAAAATGTTTGTTCTTATCTTAAATCTTCGAGTATTTTCCATGCTAATAATTTAATTTAAAATTAGGGTAACAATATTTAATAAACATTATTTGTCAGTAAAATGCAGTAAAATTTATATATATATATTAATTACTTGAACAAACCCAAACAAAATGTATTATACTATTTGCTCCTTTGTAGTAGAAAATGGCCTTTTACTTTAAAAATTCTACAAAACATAACTAGAAACCATTTCATCTATATAAGCTTAAGAGATTACTTTAAATTCCAGTATCACGTACCTATACAATCGTAATGGTTTCATTGAGGGATAAACTATTTTACGTATGCGTTTTGCGACTAAGGCATGTGCTATCCGGAGCGTGTCTGATCCATACAAATAGCCAAATTACGTTGAAATGGATACTTCAATATGAAATTCACCTTAATTGAGAGTTGCATTGATAGGTCAGGTCCCGTTTAAATATCGGTATGCAATTCAAACATAGCTTTGGCACACAACCATAAATAATTGCTTTGGTGATATAGGAACGCTCTACTTAAAGTGAACATGAGAATTTGAATGGAACTTAAACAAACTTAAGTTTTCGTCTCCAATATGCCGTTGGATGAGCAATCGCTAAGTTCCTGTGATGCATTCATACCTCCTAAGCGAAGCAAATATCGCTGCGTCGTGTCCTGTCTTAGTATTCGTTGATTACCTTGAGTGCATAACATTCTTAGGCTTAAGGGTATTTTCTAACATCATTATGCAAATTTCAGTTAAAAGCACGTAGTTGAGTTCTGTTTGCGTAATGTATCTAAACATATGAACGTCCATAATATTTTATGAAAGTAAAATTTCAAATCAGACTTAAAATAAAGGAGTGCAATGTCTTATAAGACATAATATTCGGCTTATAAGACATATAAATGATGATATTGTCTTTCAAATTATTAATGGGTAAAAAGGTGTGCCATAAGAAAAATTAAAGGAAAAATGTTGCTTCATGCGGACTAGGGTCGGACGACGGTCGACGTACAACTCCGCCAAACTGGAGCTACCACCATTTTGTGAACTCTGAGAGATTTAAAAAAGCTCTAAAAATTAATGAACCGACGGAAAACTGGAAAACGAAACAATTTCATAATGAAACAGTTTATTCTTACTTTGTGAAGACAACTAGGTAAAGCGAGACATTGTTCTTAAACTTGTAGGTAGTAAAAACATTAAAGCTTTAATAAAAACACATTATTTTACACGAGTGCAAAATTCATTACTTTCATTATATTTGCTGTAATAATTTAGTATTACATTTTTTTTTTTATTGTTATACATATTTCATAATGGTAAATTACTAAGAGATATGTGTGCATTAAACCGCGTTCTGAATACTTAGAAATATTATTTACACACATAACATTATGACACAGTCGTGACAAGCGCAAGGCGTAGTATAGCAAAAATGAGATGCCCACGCCGAGAAGCGAGATTAAACATGGAGCCACCGCCTTCGCATGCCAACAGATTTAAAATATTATCAACGTAAACTCACTCGATGAATATAATATCAAACTTAGAAACAATGTTATATGTATTCAAATAATGTACAATCAAAAATTTATACAACACGACAGGGCTGTCATACAAAAACATTTTGTGTTACTCCATATTTAGGGATTATAATAAATGTTTTTGTTTTCATTATTATACCGATTACAAAAAAGTTAAAAAAATTATTCAATAACATTTTTCTTGTATGCTGCCGTGAAACTTACATGGACAAATAAAATCTATAAAACAAGAGTCTAAAAACAGAAGGACTAATTTTGTGTCGAGTTATCAATAGTGTGACGTCAACCCGATTCCTAATATTCCTGATATGTTACGACGACACGGTAGAGAAATGTACTACAAATTGCATTCGCGACTGCAATACCGCTCCAACAAAATACCGCCTCATCGATTGTTATTTTCTCTATTGTTAGACAGAATAAATGCGTGTTATATTTAAATTTAGGCAATATAAATTTAATATTTTTTATCCAATTCGTATTTGAAATCGTTGAAGTATAACGCATTATCTGAATAAAATTAGCAAAAAAAAAAGGAAGCAGTGTTAGATTTAAGTAAAAAAACTTTAAGAGGGTATATCCATAGTTATCTTTCTTCCCAATCCGCAGAAGTGTCACACGGCATGCGAAGAGAAATGGTCCACAAATTGCGTACGCCTGACTACGTCCCGCGCTACAGCACTCCCCGACGACTACATGTACCATATAACTAAATAAAATGCTCTCCATTTTGTACTTATTGTACGGCGACATGCTAACAAAAGTTTTATGCAACATTGATGATATTTCATTATAACAAAACAACTCTGCAAATAAAGGCATATATAAATTATACATCTGGTTGCATTTTAAATAGTAATAACATTGTTTCTCTGAATTAATTATCGATAATTTCATTCAAAAAACTTATTAAATTCAAACAAGTTTGTTTAAAAAGTAAATACACCTATTATTTTCATAAAAAATACTAAACGGTCGTCATATTTACTACGAGTATTTTTAAGGTATATTTAATGGGGCTGTTAATTAAGTTACATAAAAATTCTCTTTAGGCGTTTATTTAAATTTCCGCTCTTAATAGCAGTTTATGAAAGGTTTTAAGAATAAAACAATCTGTTTGAAAAACCTCACGTAACCGTATAACAAAAACAAGTACAGAATGTTAAATGTTGTGTAGAAACGTAATGTTTTTATAATACTGGGGGATGAACAACGATTATAAATGAATGTTTCAATTGAAATAACGTGTTTTAAAGTTATTGTAAAATTCGCCATATTTCGAATACTGTGAAGTGATATTTAAAACGCAAAGACTTTTCTGTTTTTATCCCAAAGCTTGAATAATGTTTAACAAATAAAACCAGTCTGGCTGAATGTTACGAGGAGAATCAAGGACGCTTTAAAAATATACTCCTCGTTCAGACGTCAGGACAATTTCCCAAGCATTCAACGTCGACATTCTCTAAGAATAAACGATTTGGAGACAAATAAACATTTCTTCTCTCGTTATTATCCCCTACTTGCCCTTTGTCCTTTCAAACAAAGAGAGTATGTGAAATAGTCAGTATTTATTATTCTAGAATACCAACATATTTTAACACTCAAAAGACTCTTGACGTTCTACCTTATTAGATATTTAAATGCTGAATTATTCTTCAGCATTTTGAAAACTAATTTATTCAATAGAATCAATATTTCTTGAGCTGGCTATTAAAAATTCATAAAACGGGTCTTTTTCAGGCTTGTATAATAAACGTTACATTTACGAGACGTGTGCGGTGACCGTGCCAAACCGAAATGTCAAAGTTAGGTAGAGGCGTGAAGAGAACGCGAAATTGTGTTGACGCAGTGACCGCGCTCGGAACGTTGACGTTGCCTGTGGCGCGGTACTTCGCAGGGTGGTCCTCATGCCTCAGCCCACTCAAAACAATCGCAGCCAAGCCATCATCGCTGGTATAAGCGGCTCATTATTCACTAAAAGCCCACCGCGTGCCCGTTCGGGTAATTGGAGGCTTTGAGCCTTTGCACTGGGCTTTGATGCTCTCTTGAACTGTATACCAACTATACGTTGGATTATTATTTGCACAATAAACAATGTTTACGCTTCACACAATCCGATGAGTTATTTGCAAAACCATGACATTCATATATTTCCTGAAAATAAGAGTTTTAAAACTTTACTCTTTATAAAAGCAATTTAGTTAAATAAAGTCCACAAATCAAATAAGCACAACGAATTAAAGTGTTAGTAAAGCTTTTGAGCGGCAGATGTTATAAATAGCTTTTGACGGGCGTCCACTGTCACAATAGCTTCAAAAGTGAATTACTATGTAGCATTTTAAAATATTAGCTTTCCATTTTAAAAGCTGACAATGTGTTGGCAGTAATATTCTCGCTGATAATAAAATTAAACTTCTGTTACCACAATGATGTTTTTTAAGAGTGTGCTGTTTTTTTTTTTACTTTTGCTTAAAACCTACACAAATTTCATTGACATTTCGACTTATATGTCTGCCTTATGTAACCGAATAACCTAAGATGACTTTAAGGTTTTAATGTAAGTTAAGTAAAATAATTGAAATGCGCTATATTTATGTAAGTAACTTGTCATAACTTTCCAATTAAAGTTATATGAAAACTTTCTTGTCTCTTCCATTACTCATTAAGAAGAATGTTGTCTATAGTTACAAATTGTTAAAACTGATTAATTGCTATTAAAGATATAGACAGTTTGAGACTAACTTGCAATCTATAACTATAGCTTCGAGGTATCAAATAAAGAGCGATCATTGTTCATTAATTAGTGAGATTAAGAAACTCCAATCGACAATGGTTCATTGTTCTTCGGAACTTGCAGTAATCACATTGTACTTGATTAAGACGTCCAATCTTTATTCCAAGAATTTAAAATGTTCTTTTATCTGTACTTTAATATGACCTCGTTATGCATTTTAACATGCCGCATTAAAGTAACGTCTCACTCATAATATTATGTAGCAATGAAAATAAAAAAAAAACTTCGTAGGGTCTGGCGCCTGAATTAATCGAGTTCCAATTTTATTAAATACTTTTTTCGCTTACATCTTTATAAGGACATCCTATTGGAAATAAATATTTAACGACATAAATGATTTCACTTAAATTATTTACACTTAATACAAAAAAAAAAGGTAGACAAAAGTATTTTAAGATTTTTGATACCAAAATAAATAAATTATAGGATATTAAAACATAAGTTCAATAACATTTTGTCCACCTATGAAGGGGCTATATTTATTTAAGAAATAATATTTAAAAGTAGCTCACTCGAAAGCTGTTTGTCACCATTGCCTTCATCCCGTCAACGCGGGCTCGTTATAGCGAGTCCGTGGCCTCGGGTCTCTGACAAACTTACACACACGCGTGTCATTCTCAGTGATATAAAATTTTCAACCTTAATATTATGAACATGGGACAACTTCTTTGCTAAAGGACGACACACGACGCTACAACCCACCTTCCTCATTACGTCTGTCGGCGTTATTGCCATCTCGAAACATCAGTATATGCCGCTCAGAAAAATATTTACATGCTCCACAAATATTTGATATGGAAGGTAAAATACATGCACTTAATTATTGCTGTTATGATAACGGTTTAATTTTATCCCGTCGACGTTGATTAGTTTCTAAAAATGTTTTTATAAAGTATTTAACTATACATTTTAATTTTCTTCCCTTCGTAGATTACGATATCTTTGAGGCAATTGAACCTTATGTGAGGATTGCAACAGTTTGATTTGGCTTATCTACTTTTTTTTAAATACGAGTTCGATAAAACTAAATATCAGAATAACATAAAAAAATCATAGGTATGAAATTATTTTCTCTCATAAAAATATAACTGAACTATGGTTTATTATATTTTTACCAATATCGTAGGCATGTATATAATTACATATAATTTTTAAAAATCAGCACTATTTTCATATTATTCCCAAACACAAATAAATAAATTCCTTAAAAATACAGGAGCTTAACAAAATTTGTTTATATTGAAGCTAATCTATTGTTAATTAATTTAATAAATGAAAACGGGCTTTCCAAATCTGGAAGTCAGATTTCAATGACGTCAAAGCTTAAATCTAGTTACAAGAGCTTGCATGTATATGACTGACTTATCCTAAACGTTTTCAAGCTCGCCCCCAGTGACATACGTTAAACGTTGATATAATCTAGCCTATTACTAGAGGACGAAGGCTTCTTTGGACTCGTGTATGTCAAATACTAATCTATTTTATCGATGTATGATGTAATGCGAACTATCTTATAAGATTAACTACTACTAACAATAATTATGTTTTGTTTTAATACCCTCATTTTTTTTTTATAAAAAGATGTTACATTGAAATGTTCAATATATGGTTGTAATTTTAAACAAAATGTATAAAAAAATTTACTTTCAATATGTTTTAAAAGACATATCTATTTATTTTTTTTATTTACAGTACTTTTCATATCAATGTCTACCATTTTTAATATGTGGTTAAAATTAATAGATTGCAGTGGATTTTTTCTATATAAGCTGTCATTAATTTTATCACAATACGATGTCCAATGGCTGAGCTCTGTCATTAAACGGATGCCTCATATATACAAGAACCGCAACAATATCCTATGGACGGTACACACCTTACTTCTATACACTTCTGAAATTGTAAAGGTAGCATAGAGAAACCATAGAAGAGTATGAACTGTGTTTATACATGTTTGTATCTGTGTAGTAGCTATACACTGAGATTGTATGTGTCACGTCCGGCTCCAAATACCGTGAGAGAATAGAAAACAATAGAGACTCCAGGACCTTAAGGGTTTTAAGAAAACAAAAAAAAAATAAGGACACTGTGTCGAGACACGTAATCCAAACAGATAGATCTTACTGTCATATGAAGTATGTAGTAAAAAGAAATAAAAGTCCCTACGACTTTGAAATGATAACAGCATCATTGTATGATGAACAAAAAAGTAATCTAACAAAGCTATCGCAATATTAAAATGTTTCCGAAGTTAATCCACTAAACTGTAGGCTATGATGTCGCTATTGACAAAAAAAATATTAGCACCTGCAATACCGTAACAAAATAATACTAATCTTATTTGAATATCGTAAGTGATTAAATACTATTTATTACTACAATATCAACTAGGACTAATACTGAAAACTTAAAGATTTTCAAGTATTACTTCCGTATAAGAACTATGGTTTAATCCAAAAAACGACATATTCCACCCACGTTCCAATATTCAGTGTGGTGATCACGTAGTAATAAACAAACCCTCTCCTATTATGCCTTTACATAGAATTTATAATTTCCTGGCTAAAACCGAGGATTATTAGACATTGTTAAAAGAATATTTGGCATCGAATGAAGTATATATATATGTACATATATGTATGTATATATATATATATATGTACGAGATTAATACTTATAAATGCTACTTATTAAAAACTAAACAGAAAGTGTTATACGTTTTATTTTAAAGATATAATACATGCAGTTATTATAATAATAGTTGTACGTTTTGCGTTATGATCCTTTTCACGGTAATTCAAGTTGGTGTGGGTGAAGACAGATACTGGTTTTCTAGATCATAATGTAGATTCTAGTTCCATGCTATATTTCTAGAACACTTCACAAACTAGTGTCCACTACCCACTAAGTTCCACAGTTAGTTGGTATCGTGGCTTTATAAAAATAATCTATAGTTGCTTAATAATAATATAACATGTATTAAGCTATAAAATATGTCAATCTTATTAAAAATTACCACCCAGTATGTTTTATTTAATGAAAAATATACTGCGTCTACATTCAGTAGCATTAATCAGGATTACAGCACGGCCTGTACATTTTAATGCCTACCTTGTCTTAATTGAGACGCTTAGACTCTTTTTGTTTTTTATCGCATTATCGGGATATAAAATGAGAATTTGTAAAATCCCTTTTACCTTGTTCTTTTCATTGCATTTGTTGTCTTATGAGTGCCAAAATTTTAAGAACCATACAACTGCCACAAAAATAAGTTTTGATGTAAGTAAAGTGACTTACAATAATTTTGATGTATAAGTTATTGTTATTGTTTCTTATAAAATAAAAATCAATTGCCATTATCTTTGAAAAAAAAATCCTTCTCTTACTTAAAAGGAAACTATTGATCAATTAAAATTTGACACAGCAAGTTCAGATCGGTTTTATATATACTATTAAAACGCTCTGACAGTTTAAAATAAAGTTTTTCAATTACACTCTATACCACTTTAACGAGTTTAAATATAGAGAAAAAAAAACATAAACAATATCTAAAACCGTCATAACGGAGCATGTTCAGTTGTGAAAGTATAAAAGAAAGCAGAAATAATCGCATATGGTGCTTTTCAATAAAAGCAGTGGCGTAAAACTGGGCTATTGGTTTTTCTTTGAGTCGTAATTTAAAACAAGTCTGAACAGTTCGATTTTTTTTTCAAATATAATTAAATTTAAAATTATATTATAAAATATTTACCATAATAAATTATAGTTTGCTGCTTATTAAAAACCAACAATCGTTTTACATATCTAATGAAGAGTGTATGAGAACTAACACCTTTAAGTTACTATTTTATGTTAGCGGAATGTGTTATGTAACTTAAATGATTAAATTGTTACTATATTATTCTTGACTGCAAACTCAACTTTAAATTTAAATCACAAAACAACACACAGATGACATTTTTTTTTGTCTACTTAATTCATAAAAATATTCGTCTCATTAAAACCGGAAAATCTAATAGATTACTCGTAATTATAAGTTCGTAACTTTTATTATATCTTCAAATATTGGAAGTCGTATCAATTATAGTAATTTGACGATCATATTTCGAGTTTTAATTATACATCTTTGATGGTACAGGCCTATTTTAATTAATAATATTCAAATATCCTCAGGCCTCCTCTAATTATATTAACTAATTAGGAGCGTGTTTTATATTCATAAGATTATAATAAAATATCAATTTTTTAATAATGACAAGAATATATGAAAATTATTACTATTCATTAAATGCTTGAGTTTGATATAATTAGTTCTTTATTCTTTTATTTCTTTAGACATATTCATTCTTGATTCAGCATTCTTGATATTGTTCGGAGTTATATATGTACATATATATATCTATTCCTTTTGTACTTAAACCATATTTCTTTTTCTTTCAGTCCACGACATCTAAGAATTTTTTTGCCTTGAAACATTGTCGAATGCTTATAATTTTGCCCTTATTATTCTACGAAACTAAACCTGCTGCATCACGCCAGTAGGTACACCGGTTTCACGGCAATCGGTTTAATGCTAACGAAAGGCATGACTTCACATATTCTACTCCATTTATATTAAATTTTAATACATTATCATAACCATTTACATAGCAAGTCAACCGCTACGATAAACGAACTCTTATTAAACCTAATTATTGGTCTTTGTGTTTAAATTCGAAGGGTTTTTTATTCAAATTAAGTCACGTATGCATAGGCGTGAGAACAATGAATTTCGATATATTGAGTTGTTGAAGGCATATTTAATAAAGGATCTCACGCACTGAAACGTTCCGTGAAAGCTCTTATGTAACAATATGTTTTATAAAATTGTTGCATACTTATCAAAGGGGTGAATAAATGAAATGTTACAATAATAGAGTCAACAGTACATATATATGAGAAATATTAGTGCTTAGCATATTTTTTTGTACAAAAATGAAGGTAAAATACAATTATGTACAATGTATACACTTTACTCACGTGTTTTGTTACCGCTGCGACATGATATCATATTATTATGAGTCGTATTGCGTCGAAACCCAGATACCTCAATCATAGAGATGAAGGATATGAAAAGAATATTGTTATTTAATACTGGAGACATATTTTATTTACTTTTATTATAACTTTTTTGTAAAAGTAACAGATATCATTTAAATTACATTTTCAGTGTATTCTGTATCTTAACAGATGTAGAGGAGTGCTTACACAACCGCATAAATTCTCTCGCGGCAGAGGACGTCACATAAACTTGATTTATTCTTTGTGACGTTAACTCAGTAACAAATCTTACGTCTTATAGTTCGCTAGAAAAATATTTTCAAAGTAAAATATCTTACATAATCAAAAGCACTTCGGAGGTGCTCTGGAGTGCGTAACATCAAAAGGATGGTAGGAGGGGTTGCGGCTATGCATTTACTAGACGTAGCTTATGTTATATTTACGTAGTGATTGTGAAAATTGCATCGTGTCTCTTGAAGGCAAAACTGAGCTCGTGCAATATTTTATTTTCTCGACACTAGAGCTCCACGTACTAACCTACATAACTATACTGTTACTTTAATGTTTTGCAAAATTATTGTGTCTATTTATTCCATAAATGTGTACTATACCTATTTACTCTTATGAGTACATGTGTTTATTATAGAATAATATTGTTCATAAAATATTTTATATAAGCTAGAAATGTTGTGAGTGCTAAAACCGTCTTCTTAGTATAAATATAGTCAAATTTAAGAGGATCTTATATCTTGGTTTATTTTGCTCAAGTATGTATGATATGTCAGAATATTTACTATTAAAATGCAAAGTGGTTGCTATACAGTAAATTTCCTTATAAAAACTAATGCAAAATATTGGTACAATCTACCTCTGATAACGAAGCATCCTTAGGTTTTATTGAAGATGTATATTTTTTAATTTAACGAGCAAAAAACGATTCTTTTAGTTATGAGAATAATTTTTTCTTTGAAATAAACGGTTTCTTTTCACATTACAAATAAGATGTGGTTTTATGAATATGGTGGAAAAATATAATTTAGAAAAATAATATCAAAACTTGTTAGTGTCCTCGAATTTGGAGTACACTAATGTATGTAGGTACACATACCTACTTTTAACGCCGCAATAATGTTAAGCTTAAAGCGTTAAATAATTTAAGCGAGATGACATGGTCTTTGTGTTTCATAATTTGAGATTTCAGAGAACAACAAAATTCTAACATGAATACGTTGTAGGCGATTTATTGACGAAATTAAAAATTCACGTATAAATTTATAAAATTTTGAACTAGAAAGTTTCATGTATAACACACTCGTGTATGTGTTACATTATTGACTAAATTATATTTGTATTAAAATAACAAAAATATCTTCTAAACAGATGTTGTTGAAGTGAAATATCGCTTTAAAAGATTTTAATATTCTCAGATGTATATACGAGTATATTATTTCATAAAAGCGGATTAAACTTAGCCGTAAACGTAACTGTGACTAAATTGTCCATTTACCTTGCTGTAAGATTCCTTCAAAATTTCGTAAAGATGATGTGTGGGTTTTTATTTTTATTTATATTCAGACAACAAACATATTACTGTGACAGGATGATTACATAACAAATATCCCCTAGACATACATAACAATCCTATATATATCTTGTTCCAACGAAAATTCAATTAATTTGAAAACTCAGGAAATGAAAATGAAAATTCTAATTACTAATGCTACTTCACTAAATAGATTGTAATAGCGTACATTGGAATAGGTTACTACATAACATATGTTACACAAACCCCACAAGCGCTCGATCTAATCAATTTAATATTTTTATAACCAAAGCGACACCAGCCATGAGACGGCGTTAATTAATATTGAGTTTACGGTCGGCGAAGTGAATGAATATTCATGCGATACATTCACATAAACAATTGCAAAACTTCTATTTTATAACTATCTTCTATTTGTCACTCGAACATCTCTATAGTTTTATATCTATATAACGATGTCTAAAACATTTTATATCTCGGAAACGTCAAAGTAATATTCTTATTTCAAATCGTTTCTTGATGCTGAGAAATAACGAAATCCCATAAAAAGTTTGAGATATCATATTTGGGATCAGTGTTTTTATATTTCTGTAAGCCTCGTAATCTTTTTGTGAGAAAAAGATGTTTTACTCTATGAAGAACTCAATTTAAATTTTTGGTAGAATTAAATATATATAAATATCTCTCAAATAGTTTAAATTGCAATATTATACATTGATATGAATTTTTATTAAGATTGAAGCTATTTATTTTCATACATTTTTGACGTAAATAACAGATAAAATAATGCATGATTTATATTAAACATACACCATAATATGTTTTCCCCTCGTTATATATTAATAAACTAGCTACCTTTTATGTCTTTCTTTTTTAAATATTATGTTACTTATAAAGTATATTTACGTAGACTATAACAGGCGAGATAATTAACATGCGTCCTTTATGGCGATTGTTTTTATAAGACTGTAAGTAAGTCAACCTAATAATTACTTTAGGTGTAACCCGTTTTATAGCTCGAAATACTGCACCGGCAATGAGCGGTAGAATATATGAAAATAAAACTGTCAAGCGAAATATATTGTAATAATATAAAAGAAATTTATTGTTCAAACGCACTCAGCACCAGCCAGTAGGTAAGTGTTTGCACTAAAGTCGTCAACAATCGAGCAAAACACTAAATTGGGGCGCATTTCGCCCATCGGGGAACAAATATCGCAGCAAATTCGTAGGGATTTGGGGTAAATATGTTAGTGACTTGTGAGAACTTGCGAATAGAAATATGCAGCGAATATACGCTTGGAGAGTTTTCTGTGTTCGGAATGTAACCTTTAATTTGTTGGCTTAGTCCCGCATAATACAACCCATGTTTTGTAAACGTATTATGGAATCAGTGTTCCATAAGACTTTTAATTCTGACAACAAGAGTTTGTGCAAAATATTTATGAACGTCACTTTATACATGATTGACTAAAAATTAAATATGTCACCTTATCTATTTTCTCTTTTGATGGTTAATATTATTATTTTTTAAACATATTTTTCACACATTTATCATTTTATCATTCGATATATAGTATAGTCTCATTTTATATTAATTTAGTCATGGAACATTCACAAACATTACCATAGTAAAAGTGCATCATACTTCTACATTTATTCATAAATTGCATTTCTTCTCATTTTTCCCATCCTCGAACGCAGATCGCTCGCCTTTAATTCTAGAAAAGTTTTTAAGTCTATTTTGTATCTACGCTTTGAACCAATATTAAAATAACATACCGCCTTCTTTTGATTTTATTAAAATTTATTTTTATTTACTGCTGATATTATAATGAATTATTCACTTGTTTACCCAACCTGCATACTTCAAGTAATAAGTAATACCACAAAGTCATTGAGCTAATAATATAAGCTTAAATAGAGATATTGTTAGAGCATCAATTTAATTAAATTACTTACAATAGAAGCACATATATATACAATGTATGATGAACCGTAATTTCGGTCGTCCTTTCCTAAGACCTGGCTTTGCTGAAAAGCCTGAACGGGTTATTAAATTAAGGCATTGTATACATTTCACAAAAGTCTTAACAATATATAAAACAATCGAAATAAACTCTGTATATTTTTAATAAATAAAGTAAATATATTTTAGAACAATATTATATTATAGCAGAAGCACGGCTTTTTATAATATATTTCTTATAATATACAAAATATTTTTCTTCTAAGTAAAATTTTAACAACGACGATTTTATTAATAAAACGAAACTCTATGTACGTTAACGGGCTTAGTTGTAAAGTTCTTGCACTATAGTCGATTAGAAACTAGCGAAACTATCGTTAGCACTGTTCATATATAATGAGGCTATTAATTGCTCCAATTTAACGGGAATTTTCTTTTAACCAAGCACCGAGTATTAGAAATAAGTTATATTGAGTTATATAATGTTCTAACAGTGTACAGTTATGTAGGCATCCAGTAAATACACAAATATTCTTCTTTAAAGGACTGCATTACTTGAACTCACCCAAGGTATGAGCTCCACATAGTGATAAAAGAAAATGTATGGGACTTATGAACTATAATTCAAAGTCAACTATTGCAACACGACTATAGCTGCTAATTGTTGCCAAACTTCTGCGAAGAGGTAAATTTACGTATAGGTTATGAAATTTCTGTTTCCTGTTTCACAAATGAAAATAGACAATTTATAAAAGCTACAAAAAACTTTCAAGGATTCACATGTGGCATAATAAGATTAACCGATAATTGTGGTTACGACGTCATAAAAACTTTATAATACATACGAGTGTATCAAGCAATCTAGCAAGTACAATATAAATCAATTTAACAAATGAAGCGACGTATGCATGTACATTTATTGAATTTTCTCTAAAGACAGATCAGTTGGTTTCTAGTGGGCTCATTTACACGGGTGATTTACGAGTTCACACATCGGGTCCGATCTCACTTAGCAATGATTTATGCTCAACATCTCCCCCTGCCGAGTTAAGCGCATTATCGGACCGCATGCCCTATCAACTTTGTAAACGATAACATTAGCTTTATACTTGTACGCATCTCTGACTCAGCTGAGAATTTCACACACGTCAAATAACATAGTTTCATACAAAATTCTCGTTCATAATAATTTATAGACTGCTGTTAACATGTATCAAGCAATACTCTCTATCCAAGACGAATAACGAGCAAGAAATATTGCATCCATTATTCTTAGCACAGGCCTATGTAAACAGAGGAGTAATTACATAAAACACACTTACGCGCTTCCAAATAAGGCTGCGTAAGTAAAAGGGTCTTTTCATATGTCTAATAAATTACTTTAAAAACCTAAAACAATTTAAATAAATAAATAAAAACTCTGAATTACACTATAACAATAGCTAAAGTAAAGATCAATAAAATTGATTTGTTCTTAACGAGGATAAAACAGTAATCTGTCTTGCAAACTCGATTTCAATTTAGCCATCACCCGCACGCATAAGCCGACAATGAATTGAGAGCTTTCGCATAAAGGTGACAAACGTCTGACCCGCTCTAACGAGCCACAGCTACGGACTATTATTTATTTGCAGGTAGACGATACCTAGATAGCAATATCTAACAGTTTAATTAATATTGAAATAGGGGACACACCCAGTGAAAAGCGAACCTCGTCTCTCATCAGTTAGCATTTATCAGAAACGCAATGAACAAATATCTATTGATAATATAAAATAAATATTTCGTTTAAGAGTAACTTTATTTTAGAAAATATATTTTTTTTATAATAGTATATGTGCAAAAACTATATGCATAAAATATATAAGATCAAGACAGGAAAGCTTAAGTTTTAATAGCTGGTTAAAAAATGTTATCCTATACAAAAATCAATATTTTTATATGTATAAAGTTTATAAAAAACAATGAAATGCAAGTGTATATCCATAACAGGCATCATCGTCATCATCAGCCTATGGTGCCCACAGCTGAATAAAGGCTTCTTCTTTGAATTGACAATGTTAGATAATTAATTAATCACCACGCCTGCTTAAGGCGGATTGGTTATTGTAATCTTATAAATATAAATTATAAGTCCACGTTTCCACACGATGTTTTCCTTCACCGACTGTCAGTGGTGTCTAAATAATCTTCTAAAGTAGACATAAAACGGAAATATCACTTTAATACTTGCCAGGTATCAAACCCGCGCTCTCATGCATGAGAGGTGGACCTTAACCTCCAGGCCACGATGACTTACGCCATAAAAGACTTCATTCTTTTTTAGATTTAAATTTAACTATGTATGACCTGTAATGACGTACAAATAGGGGTTGCAGATGTTGACGTTCTACATATCTAGCTAGAAATTACCCAAAGTTTTGGTACAGACATACATGCACAACTTTTTAAACCGCTATATATATCGTTTTGTTTAAAACAGTATAACATAGTTTTTTTTAACTTTTTTATAATAGAAA
Source organism: Danaus plexippus (assembly GCF_018135715.1). NCBI lineage: Eukaryota > Metazoa > Arthropoda > Insecta > Lepidoptera > Nymphalidae > Danaus > Danaus plexippus. Next base: position 5,722,614 of record NC_083540.1, on the reverse strand, counting down.
TAAGAATTCCTTAGAACACATTTTGCTGTTACATAATTTAATTAGGAAAAAAATTGTGTGTGTATTGAGTTTTGAAACAATATATTTTTTCGAACGATTACAAAATCGCCGTGTGTATAATAAAATTTACAAATAATTTTTGTTTTGTAGATTTATTAACCTGAAAGGTAAAGAAAATGAAAAGTGAAGATAAGAACTACTTATCGTATATTTAATTATTAGGCATTGACCGTTAGTCAAATTTAAATTTGAACTAAAAACATTTCCACAGTACACATATCTGACAAAAGTATATGTGTGGTTACTAATGTACTTTATTTTTGTCTAGACTGACATGTCTAAAATGTCAAACAAAATTGAACCACCTTCATTGCTTCAGAGAAACCAGAGCTTCATTTGAAGCGACTTGTTAATCTATTTATAAATCAAAGTTAGTTTTATAAAGCGTGCAGTATCAGATGGCATAAAATTTTATAAAAAAGGTAATAGGAATAGTTAATTTGTAAATTAATACTCTTGAAGCGAGCCATACAAAATACGAATTATTTATTATAAGATGATAAAACGTTTTGACCTATTTCACCCTAAGAGGGAATTTATAAAAATAAAGAATGTTTTCATTTTATAAATTATTTTAAATTTTTAATTATTGGTGTCTCAAACTGTATCAAAATAGTATTAAATGAAGATAAAAAAAAAATCCTATTATTCTTTATGTTCGAATATAATAAGTTCTTTGAACTACAACTATAGAAATGCAAATAATTCATCAGCATTCTGTATAAAATCAAGTTGGTGTTGATGTTGTTATGGCGTAGTTCATACAATTTCGAACTCTACTTTTTTCTATTTGTATTCAGAAATACTAAAATGTCAGAAATAATAAAATCATACCGTGCCATATTAAAAATGGATTTAAATATCGAACAATTATCATGATTATCTCTTATATAAGACGAAAAGCGATTTGACTCGGAATTAAAAAAAAAAAATATTCAACTCTGATGAGATCTCTGTTGAAAGGATCTGTGAAAACATTTTTCAAATATAAATAGCGAATGTAAAGAAGCACTGCAATATCGTATAGTGTATAAACATACATTCTACAAATATATTCAAAAACAAATACGTAATAAACGTATTTGTTTATGTAACACGTAATAAATATTATAAAATAAACATATGTGAAAAACAAAATAAATTGTGAAAAGCAGCTGTCATATGTCGTGTGAGAAGTTGAGAACAAAGTTAAAAATGAATCCCACAAGTTTCTGACAGATTATAATTCACATTATTTCGGTTACTTACGTAATAATATTAACAGTATTAAATGTAGTCAATATATTTTCTTAACTATTAATTATTTTAATGAAATACAATACATAAATCGCATATTTCACAGTCTCATTAAATTTATTTTTCCATTATTCATCTTCGATAATTATCATAATGAGAAGACGAGTTTTATGACCACTTAAATGGTTAATAAGTTATGAATAAAATTATATTGATAATGTTTACAATAAAACCTGGCATTTTGTTCATTATAAAATGCACAATAGTTGTTTACCTCTAAATGTAGTAACAGATATCAACAATCCGTTTGCATGAGGCTCTTTGTGTACATAAGAATATTAGAAGAGTAACAAGTAAATACTGTACAGGTTTAAAAAATCACTTGACACACATTGGTAAGGTCTAATTTGCTCGGTTGGCGTTCGGTGAATTCAATCAGAAGCGACACACGAAGTAATCTCGTCAGCGCAAACGATTCGGACGAGTGTGCATTCAGCCTGGCGCCGGACGAGGGTCGATGAGAGCCACTCACCTTAGAGCCTCCGAACCCACAAAACCACTCCACACCAATAACAGGAATACTCAAATATTTCTCTTTGCTTTACTGAAGTATGTCGCTTTAACAAAAATATATATTATGGTTTGAATGCATACAAAATGTTTATAATGACTAATGATTCATCTTCTTTACTATACCACCATCAACCATTAAATAAATTAATATAAAGAAATATAAAAATAAGCCTCAACTTATTAAACTTATTCAATGACAAATATTTTATACAAATAATATTAATAATAATAGATATTACAATCTGATTATTATCAGGAGCGCTCGATAAACACCAATCGGAATCAGTGTAGCTCATTTTAGCGTTAGTTAACCACGGGGTTACCAGAATAATATAATATTGTGAATACAAGCGGCTGCCGTTTACCCAAGCTGCGGGCAACGGTTAAGTGAAACAGACAGACCACTTAACCTTCGTCGTGTATTTAAAGGGAAGGTGAATTGTTGAACTCGATTTTCTGAGCCATTGGGCGTTAAGGTGCGATTTAAATAAAAGCTATTCCAACTTTAAGGACCGTTTAACTTACTACAACCCCTTTTAAACATGGCTATTTTTGTCTATCCATGGTCATTTCGATAATAAAGAATTCAGAGCTACTCCAAGGAATACTGAATCTCTTTTAACATAAGAGAAACTGAACAAAACTTTCATTGTTTCTACATTAAACAATCACTAATACGAAACAATCTAAATGTCGATGCAAACAAAAAACCTTGAAGTAAAATCACTGACTAAATATATAATTTATTAAGAACAAAGATACGATCGCAATTCTTATTTATCCCATATAAGACATGTCATTGTATAAGTCAGGAAACAAATGCGCTCTAAATTGTCGTCAAACTGTCTGCATACAGAAACACAATTTAAGCCAATTGATGTCTATAAAAAGCACCAGTTACTCACGTGAGGAGTATTACGAGATACTGTGAATCATTTGTTTTATCAGCGATAACTGATATAAAGACAGCTATAATGAAAAATCTATCAACCGTTCCATTATATATGAGTATAGATACAAAAATTAAAGTCCAAAGTCATAGTTCCTGACGATTTATAAACGTTTATTTTCTGGAAATATTAACATGTAAAGCAATAAATTTCACATGCCATTATGGTGGCACTTTCAAAGTTTCAGGTAATTTAAATCAGATGAGTAATTGTAAATTTAGACATCAAAAACGTTGGAGTAAGAAAATTATCTCTTATACAGGCCTATGTAAGAGGAGTAATTACATAAAACACACTTGCGCTCCAAACAGGCTGCGTAAGTAAAAGGGTCTTTTCATATGTCTAATAAATTACTTTTACCTAAAACAAGCTAAATAAATAAATAAAAACTCTGGATTACACTATAACAATAGCTAAAGTAAAATCAATAAAATGATTTTTCTTAACAAGGATAAAACAGTAATCTGTCTTGCAAGTCGATTTCAATTTAGCCATCACCCGCACGCATAAGCCGACAATGTTGAGAGCTTTCGCATAAAGGTGACAACGTCTGACCCGCTTAAGAGCCACAGCTACGGACTATTATTTATTTGCAGGTAGACGATACCTAGATAGCAATATCTAACAGTTTAATTAATATTGAAATAGGGGACACACCCAGTGAAAAGCGAACCTCGTCTCTCATCAGTTAGCATTTATCAGAAACGCAATGAACAAATATCTATTGATAATATAAAATAAATATTTCGTTTAAGAGTAACTTTATTTTAGAAAATATATATTTTTTTTATAATAGTATATGTGCAAAAACTATATGCATAAATTATATAAGATCAAGACAGGAAAGCTTAAGTTTTAATAGCGGGTTAAAAAATGTTATCCCATACAAAAATCAATATTTTTATATGTATAAAGTTTATAAAAAACAATGAAATGTAAGTGTATATCCATAACAGGCATCATCGTCATCATCAGCCTATGGTGCCCACAGCTGAATAAAGGCCTCTTCTTTTAATTGACAATGTCAAATAATTAATTAATCACCACGCTTGCTCAAGGGGGATTGGTTATTTTAATCTTATAAAAATAAATTATAAGTCCACGTTTCCACACGATGTTTTCCTTCACCGACTGTCAGTGGTGTCTAAATAATCTTTGAAAGTAGACATAAAACGGAAATATCACTTTAATACTTGCCAGCTATCAAACCCGCGCTCTCATGCATGAGAGGTGGACCTTAACCTCCAGGCCACGATGACTTACGCCATAAAAAACTTCATTCTTTTTTAGATTTAAATTTAACTATGTATGACCTGTAATGACGTACAAATAGGGGTTGCAGATGTTGACGTTCTACATATCTAGCTAAAAATTACCCAAAGTTTTGGTACAGACATACATGCACAACTTTTTAAGCCGCTATATATATAGTTTTGTTTAAAACAGTATAACATAGTTTTTTTTTAACTTTTTTATAATAGAAATAAGAATTCCTTAGAAAAAATTTTGCTGTTACATAATTTAATTAGGAAAAAAATTGTGTGTGTATTGAGTTTTGAAATAATATATTTTTTCAAACGATTACAAAATCGCTGTGTGTATAATAAAATTTACAAATAATTTTTGTTTTGTAGATTTATTAAAACCTGAAAGTTAAAGAAAATGAAAAGTGAAGATAACAACTACTTATCCTATATTTAATTATTAGGCATTGGCTGTTAGTCGGATTTAAATATGAACTAAAAACATTTCCACAATACACATATCTGACGAAAGTCTATGTGTGGTTACTAATGTACTTTATTTTTGTCTAGACTGACATGTCTAAAATGTCAAACAAAATTGAACCACCTTCATTGCTTCAGAGAAACCAGAGCTTCATTTGAAGCGACTTGTTAATCTATTTATAAATCAAAGTTAGTTTTATAAAGCGTGCAGTATCAGATGGCATAAAATTTTATAAAAACGGTAATAGGAATAGTTAATTTGTAAATTAATACTCTTGAAGCGAGCCATACAAAATACGAATTATTTATTATAAGATGATAAAACGTTTTGACCTATTTCACCCTAAGAGGGAATTAATAAAAATAAAGAATGTTTTCATTTTATAAATTATTTTTAATTTTTAATTATTGGTGTCTCAAACTGTATCAAAATAGTATTAAATGAAGATAAAAAAAAAATCCTATTATTCTTTATGTTCGAATATAATAAGTTCTTTGAACTACAACTATAGAAATGCAAATAATTCATCAGCATTCTGTATAAAATCAAGTTGGTGTTGATGTTGTTATAGCGTAGTTCATACAATTTCGAACTCTACTTTTTTCTATTTGTATTCAGAAATACTAAAATGTCAGAAATAATAAAATCATACCGTGCCATATTAAAAATGGATTTAAATATCGAACAATTATCATGATTATCTCTTATATAAGACGAAAAGCGATTTGACTCGGAATTTAAAAAAAAAAATATTCAACTCTGATGAGATCTCTGTTGAAAGGATCTGTGAAAACATTTTTCAAATATAAATAGCGAATGTAAAAAAGCACTGCAATATCGTATAGTGTATAAACATACATTCTACAAATATATTCAAAAACAAATACGAAATAAACGTATTTGTTTATGTAACACGTAATAAATATTATAAAATAAACATATGTGAAAAACAAAATAAATTGTGAAAAGCAGCTGTCATATGTCGTGTGAGAAGTTGAGAACAAAGTTAAAAATGAATCCCACAAGTTTCTGACAGATTATAATTCACATTATTTCGGTTACTTACGTAATAATATTAACAGTATTAAATGTAGTCAATATATATTTTTAACTATTAATTATTTTAATGAAATACAATACATAAATCGCATATTTCACAGTCTCATTAAATTTATTTTTCCATTATTCATCTTCGATAATTATCATAATGAGAAGACGAGTTTTATGACCACTTAAATGGTTAATAAGTTATGAATAAAATTATATTGAAAATATTTATAATAGAACCTGGCATTTTGTTCATTATAAAATGCACAATAGTTGTTTACCTCTAAATGTAGTAACAGATATCAACAATCCGTTTGCAAGAGGGTCTTTATGTACATAAGAATATTAAAAGAGTAACAAGTAAATACTGTACAGGTTTAAAAAATCACTTGACACACATTGGTAAGATCTAATTTGCTCGGTTGGCGTTCGGTGAATTCAATCAGAAGCGACACACGAAGTAATCTCGTCAGCGCAAACGATTCGGACGAGTGTGCATTCAGCCTGGCGCCGGACGAGGGTCGATGAGAGCCACTCACCTTAGAGCCTCCGAACCCACAAAACCACTCCACACCAATAACAGGAATACTCAAATATTTCTCTTTGCTTTACTGAAGTATGTCGCTTTAACAAAAATATATATTATGGTTTGAATGCATACAAAATGTTTATAATGACTAATGATTCATCTTCCTTACTATACCACCATCAACCATTAAATAAATTAATATAAAGAAATATAAAAATAAGCCTTAACTTATTAAACTTATTCAATGACAAATATTTAATACAAATAATATTAATAATAATAGATATTACAATCTGATTATTATCAGGAGCGCTCGATAAACACCAATCGGAATCAGTGTAGCTCATTTTAGCGTTAGTTAACCACGGGGTTACCAGAATAATATAATATTGTGAATACAAGCGGCTGCCGTTTACCCAAGCTGCGGGCAACGGTTAAGTGAAACAGACAGACCACTTAACCTTCGTCGTGTATTTAAAGGGAAGGTGAATTGTTGAACTCGATTTTCTGAGCCATTGGGCGTTAAGGTGCGATTTAAATAAAAGCTATTCCAACTTTAAGGACCGTTTAACTTAGTACAACCCCTTTTAAACATGGCTATTTTTGTCTATCCATGGTCATTTCGATAATAAAGAATTCAGAGCTACTCCAATGAATACTGAATCTCTATTAACATAAGAAATTGAACAAAACTTTCTACATTAAACAATTCTACATTAAACAATCACTAATACGAAACAATCTAAATGTCGTTGCATATAAAAACCTTGAAGTAAAATCACTGACTAATATATAATTTATTAAGAACAAAGATACGATCGCAATTCTTATTTATCCCATATAAGACATGTCATTGTATAAGTCAGGAAACAAATGCGCTCTAAATTGTCGTCAAACTGTCTGCATACAGAAACACAATTTAAGCCAATTGATGTCTATAAAAAGCACCAGTTACTCACGTAAGGAGTATTACAAGATACTGTGAATCATTTGTTTTATCAGCGATAACTGATGTAAAGACAGCTATAATGGAAAATCTATCAACCGTTCCATTATATATGAGTATAGATACAAAAAATTTAAAGTCTAAAGTGATAGTTCCGAACGATTTATAAATGTATATTTTCTGGAAATATTAACATGTAAAGCAATAACTTTCACATGCCATTATGGTGGCACTTTCAAAGTTTCAGGTAATTTAGAATCTTGATGAGTAATTGGTAAATTTTTAGACATCAAAAACGTTTTAGGAGTTAGAAAATTTTCTCTTATACACATTAAGTTATTTGAGTGCTGCTTGCTCTGAAAAACATGTGAATAAGTTACAGCCAGAGTAATATACTGTTACCATTACATCGAAGCTATTAATAAAACAAATAGAAGTAACAATATCACTTTGTCATTTAAAAATACCGCTTTTTAATTAAACAAATATGTAAATACACAATTTATTTAAGTCAACATTCAGTTTATCCACATTCTATGCAGTAAAAGCTGTTACACAATTTTTCCGCAATGGCAATAGCATTTCAATTTAAGCAAAACCTTTCAAAAGACATGGGGGAAAAATATACGGGGAGCATTAGCACGTTGGAGCCAAACAAGAACGGATCATAAAGCACCTCGGTCTTAGTAAGTAGCTTTGACGCCGCTCCCCGAGGAAAGCAATGAACATTAAACTCAACCAAACTTCAAAAGAACTTAAATTTTAAACAACTCTGTGACAGAGATACTTACAAAATTGCTCGTAAAATGGTTCAGACGGGGGACCATGTACCTCTTATGAACTTAATTAATGTATCTCCCTGAAATGTAAAATATGTTTTATATAAAAGTTCTGCCGCATTTAAAGTGTACCGCGTCTGCATTTGTACCAGTAGCGAAAATATAGACATGGAGTTTTACCATATTAATCTCAAGTAATATCGCAGTTAACTCTTTCATATATAAAGTCATGATCTGTTAATCTCATATTAAAATATAGCCATAAATTATACAACATTATATTTTTTGGTCAATTACTTTTAAACTGTGACAGATAAGGTGAAAATATTATTAAATTAATAAAGCTTTATTCGTGTCAGTAATATATTCCATTACAGCCACTTTGATTATTACATCCTTTTTGTTAAATTTAAATTAAATATTAAACTAAGTAACTTCATTATATTATTATTATATTAATTTCTAACTACATTCATGTTTTATATTAAAGTTTAGGTTAATGAGTTCCCTGTCATTTAAATAACAGAAATATAATTCAAACATGTAAAATACTAATGTTCCATAAAAATTAACACTCACAATACAATGCAGATAACTAAATTGTTCATCTAATTGGTGAAGCGTTCTAACTTCGATGTAAATGTCAAAAAAATACACAAAGGTACAAGCATTTCACAACTTTGTCATAATAGATTTTACAGATCTTGCTATTGAGGTTGATACTAAAAGTCTTAACAATAAAACCAGATATATAAATTTATTCGCCGCACACTGAGCGACCACCTACGATAATATTGTGTTATTGTGACAGAGTTGCATCTCTGACTCGAAATAAAGACATTTTGTATTAACGTAGTTGCTGGTCGGTAACTAACAATAAAAAGGATTAACCATACTATAAAAATGGTCGTTGTATTATAAAAGGTGAACGCTTTGCACAGTATAAATTAATATCTCACTGTAGATAATTCATTTAAATGTAATGATAGTGAAAATGTACATTAAAAGCATCGTATGTCAAAGCCAAAATAATTGGTTGAGCTAATGAGATACCACGAATTTATTTTACCTCAGTTCATATTTTGGTAACAAGCAATACGTTTTGCTATTGTAACGTGAGTTTATGGAAATGTTGAAACTGCTAATTTACAGTTGTTTATGTATTGTTTTGTAAACTTTTAATTAAGATCTAACTGAACTTTAAACCACGAAAACGTGCCTCTAATAATAAAGCTTTGTGACAGTACCGACATTAAAATAAAGTTTACAGAAACGTTAAAATCCTTATTTTATGTTAAAATTACTACATACACATACTTATTTTTAAAGCTAGTAATAATGAAGAAAAAACCTTTGTTATGGTTTGCTCTTAAGGACCTTTTAGTATGATTTGTGATGTCTCAACTGCAAAAGGAATAATAAAAATAGTGTATATTTAGCCCTAGAATGTAAACAATTAAAAAGATTTTAAAACTTCCTTTTAACTGGTAAATTTCGTAAATAAAATTTGCACAAAATTAAAAATGTCGCATAAATAAAAACTATTTTTTCAATTAAATCCTAACTAGTCTTAATTCATATTATGACAAACTGTTGCTCGTAGCCTTGATGATGTTACAGCCAAATCAAACAGTATGCAAAAAAAAATATTTACGGAATATTCTGTCATGTATTCCACATTGATATAATTTCATAAAAACGCTTTTTCTATTTTTAAATTAATGAGTTGCAAAAAATATACATTTCTCCATACTTCATATTACATTTCTAATAATATTAATAAAGGTAGATGTGGATGGCAGAACAGAACATTATTCAATTGAATTATCACCTACATATTGCACGGTTTTTGGAATATGTAATTTATTCTATTCATTCCCATAACGGCTGAGTTCCGACCAGCTTTACGGTCTAAAGCTAACTAATTTGGTTAATGATCAAAATTTGTGCCAGAAACGTTCACTAGCACTAATATATGGAACTGACTCGTCGGATTTCAGTCGGGAATGGGTTTAAACGTTTTGCACGTTAGGCTCATTTATCTTGTCCATTTTACCTTTAGAGAAAGTAATGTTTACAGCTATAGGTGTGATATCTTATAATTAATGGGGTTGTTACTTATCTGTTAAATAATATTAGAGTTTTAACAAATTCTAGACGTATGAAATAAATTTAATATAATTTTAGCAACGATACGTTTATTATATGTACGCATGTTAGCGGTGAAATATAAGATATTTTGCAATTTCAGTAGTACCACATTGACCCAGCATTCCACACGATCGTCTTCAATGCCCGCCGCGTCTTTTATGGCCCTCGGTCCAATGGCTAATTTGAAGACGAGGAATTTATTTCATAACATTTCGTAGACATTTTCTTAAATGTACCAACTATTCATTGGGCTCATATGAAAGCCTGCAAACAATTTATCATTTATGCTAAAACTTGTACGTCACGCTATGAGTACATCTATGTATATAACGTCTGGGACGTTAAATTACTTAAACGTCAAATTTCAAATTCAATTTCTTAAAACGTCTAACACGTAAAAGCTAACAGGCTATGTAAATACAGCGAAGCCGCCAAAATTCAATCACCGGCAAATATTTTTTTTGTACCAATATAATTTTCCCTAATGGACTTTGAGTTGTACATTTTGAAAATGGCTTCCTAATATTCTCAATCCCCACATCCCACAGGGAGTCATGAATAGTGAATGTCTTCAAACCTTAATTATGGAGGAGAGTCCATTAGGCAGATCTTTAATCGTCTGTTTTAAAATAGGCCATGAGTGCGACACGGTATGTTTGTTTCTCACGGTCCGACCGCCCACTCTTGACTGCGAATGTGGACACTACTTATTAGACATGCAACTAACCAATAATCTAATATACATTCTAAAAGTCACGCCTTTCAACGTAAACAAATATTTGCACGAATTAAATTTAAGTGTATTTGTTGTGCTATTACCATTATTATCATGTCGTAAATTCAATTACATACTCTTAATATAAACAGAAAGTTATATTAAGTAAAAAAAAAATGTTATAAAGAGAAAATAAGTTAATTTATTTTGTATTATCAATATCGTAGATGTTTAATATTATTCATATAAAACAATCTCTATTTTTTTTTCTCCCTTTTTTATCTTTTTTTTTTTGTATGATGTATTTACGTTATGCCTCAACCTGTTCAAGTGATTTTAAAACTCTAAGACAAATTACAGATAAAAGTTGCACGGATGACAAAATAAAAATAAACAAATATTAAATAAAACCGCAATCAAGATTTTTATCTTAGAATTAGTGTTGCAATGAAAACTGGGCTAAATAAAAGCTCATATAAAAAAACTTTGCATACAACGATCGCCACTGGGGTTGCTGAAAGCGTTCCTTTAACGAGATTCTATTAGAATATAACTCTAAACTAACAAGAAAGACCAGGACTTGGGGATTCGGCGGAGGTTTTTGAAAAGAGCTGTTTTATATATTTTTAATTTTTCTCCAATTGTGAGTCGTGTATTCGAGATCATGAAAAAAAAAATTGAAATAATTTTATTACCAATAAGAGACTAAAAGGCTCTCCCAAAAACATTTAAATCTGTTTTTGGTCTTATAAAGTAAAATACAGATACACCAAAAATCTTAAGAAAAATGTATAGATGTACCTAGTATTAAATATATACAACTTCAACAAATATTTATATTAAAGGTAAAATAATCTGATTAAAAAATTCCTATTGCTTTTGTGAAGCAAAAATATATTTTTATAAATTTTGTGTGCTAGAATAATAACAGTTTTTAAACCCTTGAAAGCCAAAAAACACGTTATCATTAATGTTTGTTTAAGAAATTTTATTTAAAGAGTTAAATATGAAAAGCGGCGTTTTTAATAATGATAATGAAGGTAAGTAAGTACCTTAATTAATGTATAAAAGAAATATTTTGCCCTGACCTTTTACCGGCAATTAATTCCACTCAACAACATTGATATAAACGAACTTTTGAGACCAAAAATATAGATATCCAGCAAAAAATTACCAACTATTTCTTAGCCAACAGCAATTTTATTAAATTTTATTATAATACCTTAATCTTTAATATTTATTTACTCCATAAACATGATCACAGCCAATTGATTCATAACAGTTGATTTTCAACTCTACGCCTTGTTGTTTAAATCAATACTGAGTGCTAACTCCCAAATGAATTATTGAGATGTAATAATGGTTTCTATTGAACATTGTAAAAGCGGTTGAAACAAATTTACATTGTTTGATTACTGGCTGTACAGATACGGCGTGTGACCATAAGTGGCCGCCACTTATATACACACTAAAACACTAATAAATTGTTCCATTTGGTAAGTGGTAATGAGACATTTAAGTGGCTGTCATCGAAGAGAACAGATTCGAAACTTAATATCGCCATATTATTCTGTGAGACAAAAGTTAAGGATGAATATAAAACAAAATCTAACAAGCCACCCGACAAAATGGTTCGAATAAAATAATTTATTATATAAAAAACGTGCTTTATCGACCAAATGAGCATCCATAATAAATGGTGTGTGATAGCGCAGTTAAATCTCCGACAAACAATGACCTGAATGTACAACGGGAATTTAAAATAAAAATCTTGTCTTAGATACAAATTTATTCTTCGTACATATGAAATAAAAATACAACAAATGCAATTTAAGAGTCGTTAAATTGAAATAAAGATAAAAAAAAACGTACATAAAAAAATGTACAAGTTTTCTGCCAGACGACAAGATAACTGCCGTCAATAAATTAATACTTTTATTTAGCTTTTGTAACTTGACCGTATGTCGATATAAATTTATCTTTAATAAATTTTAATTGTTGTAAGCAAAATAAAAGTATATGAAAGATTTTCATAGTAATAATAATTTAATATCGTATTCTTTTGTCTTAACATTAAATATGTTTTTTAAAATAACAAAATTTCAGACCGCTATAACATATTAATTACAATATATTATTGAATAAAATCATTTGAATGGACCAATTAAATTTTTTTATTACATTTATCCTGAATGAAAGGCTTTATAACTTTTTCAAGTATCGTTTAGCAAAAAAATTTTTTTTATATTATAAAGAGATTTCTGATGTATTTTTATCTCTTAAGTAAAGGCTTAAATTGTTCCAAATTAATATCTATCCTCTTATAATAATTTAATGAATATTTTTAGAATAGAAATTTAAAGCTTCTTAAAAGTTTTTTTTTTTTGTATTTTCTCTAAATAATACTCGGTAAAATAATTGCCTAATAAAATGTTTGTCCTAGTGATATATATTAGATTCTAAGGAAATATCTAATTGTAGACATACATAATTTGAGTCCCTGTTGACTATATTAATTATAAAATGGGAATATACCACCTGTCATAGATTAATATCTTATAGTTAACGATAAACTACAGAATAATTGTCACTCAATAGTTAATGAATCAGGATGTTAACCCGAACTTAACCGGTCCCATGTCATTTCCATAAGATATCCAACTATTGTGGAATAGGGAAATTTAATTTTTTACTTTTTTGCCTACTATCCTCGTCATTTGTTATATGAAATAAAAATATTACAAAAAAATATTTATATATAATATGATTAAATATATATAAATATCAAAAATATTTTTTTTACATAAAAATACAATCCTAATACATTTTTAATTATCTTTCATTTCAGTTATGATAACTTAAAATCGATATTCTTTTATATCGATCATTCAACAAAATATTTCAAGAGCGATGTCATTTAAATGATTCATCTCAAGAGCTGTGACTGCTATTAACTAGAACAGCTTTCGTTTATCGATATGATTATATGGCTCTAAATTATTATGGCCTATGAGTCACATCGCCATGGGAACACCGGGAGGGTTATTCTAGCACATTTATTTTTTATTATATCGTATAAATAATAAGTGTTAAATCTTTTTATGTTAAAATTTTTAACATTTTTATGCAAAATATCAGATTCCAATTAAAATCTTGCAACAGAAAAATTTTATTTACAGAGTAAACTCGTGTATTGTATCATTTTCAATTGAAATCCGATATTTTGCAGACAGCTTGCGTTATTTTGGAGTCTTTGCGAATACCTATAAATTCAAATAGAGAAAAATTCAATGTTAAAATAAGGTTAAAAGTCCCAAATAAAATTAATTAAACTCTTAGAACACATTAGCTTTTAAGGATATTAAAATTTTATTTCAATATTGCTCATGTAGTAATAGTAGAATCAACCTCATATAAACACACAAGAAAATGCGTGGGCAAGCCCGTTTGTACTCCGTACGCAGGCGTATCAACAAATTACGTTTACCTACTGGGGAGCAGTCAAGAGTAGAGCGAACTTTAAACTCATTTTAGGGTTGTAAATAGAATATTAAACAGATTTGTTTACACAAATACAATTATGATCATTTCCACTATAAAATCCCAATTTAAAAGTGTTCTTACTACTTTTTAAATTATTTAATATAAATAATTTCGACGTAAAATATTTCGTTTCTTGTTTTATTGCTTACAACTCACAACCCTAGCATGAATAGGCGCCGACAATACTACAAAGCGATGCACATTTACACTATAATTTACGAAACTCAACAATGACAGGCAGCATAGTGAAACATCTTTTAAAGAAAGAAGGGCTCAATCCAAATTGAATATTTCTTAACATAACAGTACATGGTAATAAAAAATAATTTTATTTCAATGTTATATATATTTACAGATACATATTTGGTTCTATTGTGAATCAATAAATTATATCTAAAGAATATATTTTTTATAAATTCAAATATAAATGACAATACGAATATAAAAATTTCCTTAACTCTGAAATCATGATTAAAAAATATATAAAAATTTGAGTTCAATGTTAAATTAAATGGTTTATTAAGAATATTATAAGATATTTATAATAAGAACTTCCATTTCACTTTGTTTACATCTAAACAGAAACTTAACAACATTTTTTATAGAATAAATTTCCTATCAAACTAATAAAAACTGAAAAGAGTAAACAAACTTAAGTTAAAAAAATAGTTAAACGATATGAAGATAAAGTTAAAAATCAAGCTGTAGCTACATCAAGTTTTTCAAGCTAACTTCCGATCTTCTACACACTAGAAGTCATTTAATAAGAAGATAATATTTTATTTGTTATCTTCTTAACCTTCTATCAAAAGGCATAGTAGCTACTAACCATGAAGCAAAATCCCTACTTTGTATTTGTACCATTTATTGCTATGACTAACACCTTACGTAAATTTAATCGTTTCAATAATTAATCACGTCACAGTTTTCTAATAACATAATACATCAACAATATACAACACCAAACGTTTTACACAGTGTGATAAGATTATCAGTAAAATGACGTTATAAAATATTAACATCACTGAATGTACACGATAAAGTTGCTGTTTGTTTCGGAATAATAAACAATAGAGGCAACTGCAAAAAAAAACTGCTGAAATTGATAACGGGTATCTTGTAGTATTTTATATCAGTACCTTGGCGTCTATTATATGAAACAATCGCAAAAATTGTAATAAAAATGTACTCACAGCGAATTAAAAATGGTATTATATACGGGGATGACAATATCCCGCCTACGCCGAATTTGAATTATGGAGCGGTTGCTTTGGAGAAAATTTTATCACACGATCCGAATGGGGTTGCATTGGTGAGTGTAATTACTATACCACAATAGGATAATCAAAATCGCTTATTTAAGAACTAAATTAAATTATTATTACATCTAAGAAACAAAGTTAAAAGACAAATAGCAATGCTAAAATAAAATTTCAAACCAAATATATATTTTTTTTATTATTTTTAATTGGTTTTTGTTTATCTCATGTACTCTGCGAAATTTAATAAGCCATTTATAAAATAACAAAATAAATGACCGCATTTCGACCACAGTCATAAATCAGATTTGTTTTAAACAATACGTTAAAAGTAGTCACAAAATAAATTCCAAGCTTTTAAATAATATACGAACGTTACCCCAGAATACTTATATTATTTACTATCTCATTACGTAAATAGCACACCCGTACATATTATACCAAAAATATTTGTTAGTGAATTGATGATAAATTTATTTCCAATAAATGTTCAGATTGATGGTGCTAAAGGAGAACAAATAACATTCGGTGAGATGGCACGGAAGATAGTCAATATTGCTTCATCTCTAACAAAGCTGGGTGTGAAGGTCGGTGATGTAGTAGCTATATGTAGTGAGAACAGAATCGAATACCTCATAGCTACTATAGCTGTTTTCTGTTGTGGCGGTGTTGTTACTTTTTACAACCCAGCCTACACTAAAGGTAAGTTGTCTTTGAGTAGAATAATGAAATACAAAATATCAGCATATGTTAATAATACATAATCTGAGCTTGATCTGTTCATGTAAACTGAACATTTTATATATCTATTTATAGCATTTTTAATTAACATTTCCGTGAAACTATGTTATATAGATTTTCTAAAAATTTTTTGCAATGCAAACATATTATGCAACATTTTTATCTCGTGTCGTTTTATTTATCATTTCTTAATGAGATAAAATATCATTTTTATTATGTAGTCTTATATACCCCAAAACTTGGTTTATCAGCTTGATAATGTCAAAACTTCAAAGATATAGAGATAAACAGTTGTTTTTGCGAAAATATTAATAATCTTAATGCAATCACCAATTTTTTTTGTTACTTGTAGATATATAAAAAGCAATAAATTATTCAAATAACAGTGTTTTCCTAAAAAAACATCTTTTAATGTTACAAATTAGTATATTACATAAATATATGTAATTAGAAAATCAGTATAGGTCTCTCATAAAATCTGTAGTTTAACTTGAACAAAAGAGTACAGGTACAAAGAGCTGAAAACGTGATTGATTTTTATTCTTGAATTGTGATAGCAAATTCCAAAGCAATTTTAGTCAAGTACATTACAAAAAGTACAGACACAAAAACTTATTTATATACTATCTCTTCCGATCTGCTTCCTACAAATTCATCAAAAGAATCTACTATTACGATTTAATTATCCATCCTAATTATTTATTAAGAACAGGAAACATCCTCATATATATTATCTAACACTGATTATTCTATTTGAAATCAAATTTGTTTACAGATGATCTTATCCACGGCCTTAACATTTCTAGACCGAAATATGTTTTCCTTTCGGGAGAAATATATGACACACATTTCGCTACTATGAGGCACGCGAGCATCATCTCTAGATTCATATTATTCGATAAAATAAGATCACTGCACAGTCACGTGCTCTTCAAAGATTTAGAGAATAGTAAAATTGATATAAATAACTATCAACCAGTTAAATTTCAAGGTAAATTATAAGTTTTACAAAAGTTATAAATAAGTCGCCCAAATAAACACAATAAATAATCAAAAAATCCTCTAGGATATATCTATTTGGAAATCTTAAAAAAATATATGTTAATCGCAAAACATCAAATTTTAGTACTTTATTCTACTATCCTATCTAGATCGAAATTTGTAATGATTTAACGTTATACTTATAAAATATTTTAGGTCAACCCAGAACTGCTATGATACTCTATTCATCAGGAACAACGGGTATGGCCAAAGGAGTTAAACTAACACATTTAAATTTGATTGCAAGCTCCTACCAACTACGGTAAGATAAACTAAAAAAAAAAACTACGGTAAGATTTTCAATAAACAAATATTTTTATAAACATTTGAAATAACAAAAGCAGTTTTATTTTTAAATTAACAGCAGACGCTTCAGTGTCATACTTTATTATAATATCAGTAAAGATATTATTGCATTTATGGAAATGATACTATAAAATACAAAAAGTTACACTAAACACGTGTTTTTTATATAAATTTTACTTCATAATAAAATTAAAACATTATTTTATTCAACAGACCAATAACAAAAAACACAATAAAATTTACGGTTGCACCATGGTCTAGCACAATGGGAATCTTGTGCAGTCTCCGTGAGATCTTATATGGAAGAACACTTGCGTTTTTGGCAAAGTACGAAGAGGATTTATTCCTCCAAACTATACAAAAGTATAAGGTAATCTGAAATAACTATATTACTTTAAATTAAATTGTAATAATACACAATTAATATTTACAATTCCAGGTCGGAGTTCTTATTATTGCACCACCCCTCATCGTAATGTTAACTAAATCAGAATTAGCTAATAAATACGATATAAGTTCAGTTGAGTTTATATACTCAGGAGGTGCACCAATCGACAAAGAGTCTATAGAAAAAGTTAAGCAAAGGTACTGTATAGTTCTGTATCTGATTCAATATAAGACAATATCTGAAAAGTTAAGTCAAAGCGCTATTTACTTTTAACTCGATTAAAGTCACCTAAAGAGCGATTACTACAAACAAGCTATTCAATTGCTACAGCGGATTCAACATTTTACTGAATAGTCATAGAATTAAAAGTTTTAAATGTATAGAGAATCTTAATTTATTTGTTGAGAACATTTCGTTTAAACATTGTTTTAAAAAGTCTCCTTTTTCATTTGTTTATCTTTACGAAGGTATTCAAATATTAAACACGTCCTGCAAGGCTACGGGATGACAGAAGCGACAGGTGCTATAACGGACGACTTAGAAATCGCACCAAAGGAAGGCAGTGTCGGAAGGGCTGCACTAGGAATAATAATTAAGGTTATTTATAATATTTATTACCAACATTTAGAGTCATATACAAAGATTTATAAACGACAGTATAATATTAGAGAGACGATCATCCAATCTCTCTCATTTACTTTCTCTTACTGTGTCTATAAGTAGTTATGTTATAATTTTATGTTATGACCGAAACATAATGAATATTCAAAATTTTTTTAGATATCTGATCCTTTTACCAATAAGACACTTGGACCTGGCGAACCAGGCGAAGTCCGTATTAAAGGTTTAACTTTATTTGAAGGTTACGTCAGAAAAGATATGAAAAATGAATTTGACGAGGAAGGTTTTTACAAAACAGGTGATATAGCGTATTACGACGAAGATGGCTACTTCTTTATTGTGGATAGAATAAAAGAACTTATCAAATACAAGGCATGGCAAGTAAGTAACAGCTTTCTTTTCATCGATATAAACGTTAAACCGAATAACTCACAAATTGGTATTTTATAATCCTACAAAATCATTCAAATTAAAAGTACATTATTCCTTTTCAAAGTCTATTACTATTTTTTATATTTAGATTTATAATCCGATATAACAGTTGGATATTATTTAGACTGATAGTAGAACAGTAGAACATAATTAAGATTCATGATAAATATTACAGTCAGTTTCGAAATCCACAATACACGTCTTGTTTCATTACTTAACTAAAAATACTGTTTGTCATTTCATGCTTTAATATTTTTTAGGTCGCACCCTCAGAACTTGAAGGTCTGATACTGAAGCACCCGGCCGTTAAAGATGTTGGTGTTACTGGCGTTCCCGACGAACTTGCCGGGGAACTACCTACGGCCTTTGTGGTGAAGCAACCAAACTCCACAGTCACGGAACAAGATATTATCAAACACGTAGCAAATAAGGTATTAATTATATGGATAATTAACATAACACCTGAATACTTTTTTTGATATTTTATAAAAAAATACAAATACAGAATAACTTATAGAGCAACCAAATATTCTTCGTATAAATCTAGATGTTTATAAATAATGCAGTCGCCGTTGAAGTGGAATGTTTTAACTACGCAATTTTATACTAACGTTTATTTCCAGGTCGCTCCATGGAAGAGACTGCGAGGAGGTGTAATATTTCTAAATGAGATACCAAAAACTCCGAGCGGCAAAATTCTGAGACGAAAACTACTATCGCTGCTGCCGAAGCGAAGCCCACTAAAGCTACCTGCCAGCAAATTGTGATCCCGAGAGGACTTTGAATATTGAATTATGAATTAGTAATGCCGCTGCTGTTTTCTACATTAAACATAAAATCTTTGATAGTTTATTTCTATATGAGTCTGTTAATAACTAATTTAATAACAGTCATTTTGTAGATTTTTTAAATGTCTTCAAAACATAGGAAAATTATGAGAATATTTTTAACATCAAAGATGTTTTTAGTATTAATGCCTTATGCGAAATATTCGGCTTTTCTTGATATAAAATTTAAGCGTTCTTTTGAAGATGATATTTAATAATATAATAGATGGTTCTGGATGTATTCAAAATATTACTTATTGGATTTTATTCCTTGAAAATACTCACGTATAATTTTTTAATAAATGTTACATTAATAAAACTGCCTTTATTTTGAGTTTTTTACCATAGCCACAGAAAATCGCTTTATTAGAATTCAAAGTTTAGACATATTAGACAGATTTTAAATCTTCTGACTGAACGTAGAAGGATACTCTGGTAATAATAATTGTATAACTTCATGAATTTTTAAGAAATTACACAAATGTGGTGGTAAAAATGTAAATTAATAACGATACATTATTATGCGATTAACGATATTAATCGCTAAAGATGTTATTTCGTTGTGTTATTAATAGCTATTGAAAGATTTCCATTTGAACAAGCATTTTATTTGCACGTAAAATAGCCTATTATAGCTTTCGCTCGTGAAACATGACTGCTGCCGTTTAAAGCAGTCTAAACTTATCGACAGCATGTAATAGCTAGTAACAGAATATCATTAGATTAATATCGTTGATATAACACTCCTACGTTGATATATTAACCTACTTCATGAGTACAGCAGTGCAAGTGAAATTATAGCTGCTTTACAAATTTATGCACAAAGCCTTGGAACTTAATCAAAACGGTCTGCAACTTGTAGGCATAATCATAAACTTTATTTAAATTTTATATATAGTTACTTTTATTTGAAGGAATATTACAAGCATTAACATATGGAAAAAACATGTGTATTGCTAACTCGTCAGTCGTCAGATCTGTTAGCATAATCTTATCTGTGGTATGAGAGACGAGAAATAAACAAATTCCGGAAACTACCTACGAGTCATTAAATTAATGCCTTTGTATGTTTCTTCGAAAACCTTCAATTGGAAAACGTATTTATCCAACCGAAGATTTTTTTGTTATACAGATCGTATCTCGATTTCTAGTCAAGCTTTGCATCAAATTTCAATTAAATCGATTTAGCAATTTAAACGTAAAAGCGTAATATTCAGACAACATTTTTATCTTGTTTATGAGATTAGTAAAACAACTTTATTCAACAATAAATATTATATTACTGTTCCTAAAAAATATATAGAAAAGACGATTTTTCTTTGGTCTATTTACCGAATCTTTGACATCCTGTCTCTTTTTTTATAAAAATGATTGCTATCTGACAGTAGAGAGTACAGGAAGACCACTCAAAACCTTGTTAATAATTTGTAAGATGTATTGACAGCTGGTGTTACTTATAACCTTAAATAAGAGTCTAAAGAACTTAGATATAAATACAAATAATTGGGTTAACTATAGTAATCAATAAAATTATAATAACGCCGTATTAATGTAATGTATGTATTAAATGTCACATTGGAGCTAATATACAGTAATCATTGATGGTAATTCTTAAGGATAATGATGAAAGTATCGACCCGGATTTATCCGATTACTAGCTAATCAAGTTTAATTAACACCAACTAGCACGTAGTGTGAACGTTTCAGCTGAGAGGCGCCAGCAGATTGATTGATTACACACAACGCTATTGAGATTTTTGTGTTAGATAAAATGGGTTTCGAGGTAACGTATACGCCAAACGGTTTTTAAGTAGCACGGTCATTTCATAGCACTATCAACAAATTTTACCTGAGTGTAAGACTCTTAGTTTCACATTTACCAATGATACAAATATTTTATAATTATATATAAATATTTTATAATTTAACCAAATTATTTACTAAATGTAAATAAATTTAAAAAACAGCTGTAATAATGCACAATGGTTGGATAATAATGGGATTGTTGGTAGTCGGAGTAAATTGCATGGTGTAGCAAGAGACGCCCACTCTGCACTCCACTTACGGTATTCGTAATGACACTATATCATTATCCAAGGATCAATTCGTGTCCTATTTTAAATATCTTGTTAAGGATAGCGCTCTATAATTTATAGTCGGCCATAAAGTATTACGCTACGCATCTTGCTAGTTATTGTTTATAACATTAAACTTGAAAAATCTTTTATTCGCTGCGCTACTTATTATTCTTGAAACGAGCCTGACGTAAGCCTAGCGGCGTAGCGGTGCGAATCGTTCTGAGGATGTGTTCCTCTTTTTATAACTCCTTTGTATCTTTGCATCTTAACGGCATGTAAATTAGGTAATTATTATTTTTTTTTGATATAAAAAAGATTACTTCTATACACTTTATTTCTATATTTTACATAATACATATTACGTACCTTATCATTCACGATGGGACAGTGGTCAATAAAATTTCATTTTCATAGATTTTATCAAAATATTAAAAAAAAAATATCAATAAACGACGATAATTGATAATTATAATAATTGAAAACTTGGAAACATAAAAATCAATATGAATTCTCTTTTTCGCTCAGTTCGTTACGCTGGATCCGATTACATCTACTGGTTGGTAGCGGTTTATAGAAGCTTCCACTTGAAAATACATTAACATTTCAAACCAGCTGTAAAGTGTTTGTAAAGTTTTAAAACATTAACAGCGACATCATTAAACGCTGTTCAAATCCCCAATGTTGAAATAAATTTAAGTGATCACAGGGAAGTTCCTAATTGACCGATTTTCTGCGGAGGCGATAATCTGACGAAGGACAAGGCTTTATCTACTTTGATGGGAACTTACATTAGGCCTGAATGTCATTTACATTTTTTAATCTGATTAACTATATTGTTTTTCTTTACTAAATAGAATAGTTCAGTTCTTCTTCTATATTTTTTTTATTCGTATTACTTAGTATAAGAAAGTATAGCATAATAAAATTATTATAAACAAAAATCCAACGATACTTTGAAGTGTAATAATTAATGAATACACTATCCAAAGACGACGACAAAAGTTTATGTAAACGTGAGGTTTATAATGTGTACACTAACAATAACAGTGACATAAAACTTAGCATAATAGAATTGTAAACATTTACCTTTTAATGCTGCATTCACTCTGTCCAAATCGTAAAGTGACAGTGGTAGTGGCTCGTACAATAATCGAAGACGAGGCATCTTCCAGCTGTACTTCTCGTAAAAACCGTCGCTCAAAAATATGCCTGAAGAATGTCTGTATAATTTATAAGCGCACTTACTCGTTCGCAGCCAGTCAACAATCACAATTGCCCCATTCAAAGTCCGACCATCTCCTAACAAAACGTGACTCTTCAACTCCGCCACATCCCCTTTCATTATCAACCGTATATATAGTTTGTAGGACATGAATATTCTCGGTCTGAGTTTGCTACCTCGCCTTATCTTCCTGACGCTGAGGACACGGCCCGTGAAAATATATTTAGATTCTGACACCGCTGACGACAGAACTTCGTAATCGTTACTTAATGTCTCGTTTAAAATACATTTGGAATCGTTTAAGATTTTTTTCTTACGTAACATATTCTGATCTCTCACCATAGTTCTTGTATTATAGTAACTGCAACTGATTGAGAAGCATTGAAGTAAAAATGCAAAAATTATAAGCCTCATTATTGCAACTATCCAAAATAATAAAATGTATTTGAGGAATGTGTTAATTTAATAACTTCTACGACAAAAAAATCTGTTTCCCAATATCGAGACTGGCGCCACGGAGACGCGTGCGCGAACGCACACCCGCGCTTAAACTGGAGGCTTAGCAATTCTATGCAACCTTAAAATTGTAAACAAACATCAGTCCACATTACGTTACATTTATCCACCAATCAGCTGTAGAGTCGCGTTATTGGTTCAAATATTTTATAAAAACGCCCCAAATAAAAACTTAACATCTTATATTGTTTTGCACTAGTACGTCCCATCTGAAAATATTTTTCCTTTGTATAACATGTCACGGAAGACTAGATAGTTCAACAAAGGTACAATAGCCTCGGAAAAGAAGATAATACATAGAACACAATATGACCCAAGTTAACAGTTATTGCCGAACGGGTCGCCGCCTTACTGCACCCTGAATATTCATGTAGTAGAGCGCAGTGGCGGATCGCTTGGGATAACTACTTTTGTCGCAATATATAGTATTCATGGGGTCTCTTCGTAAAATGGAAGCTCATTGAGAATTTTTAAAGCTTCAAAAAGTACGCAACTTTATTTAAAATTACTTTAGTTTTACTTGTTGAAAATAATATGTAAGCATTTAGAATTTAAAAATATTAATTCTTAGGTCTATCTATTCACTCCACATAAACTTAGTATTTTAAAAAGTTGTAAATGATAAAATTATATTTTCGATTTCACGATCAACATAATGTGTAAAATAATAAAAAAAACTCAGGCAAACAAATAAAATTATCGCCGTTAAACGTACATAGACGATTGCAACGCTTACACAAGGAATTTGGAAAGTGGTACGAGCGTGGGCGGGCGAGTCGCCGCGGTCGCTCTCTTGACGAATCTTTAACGTCACATTTATTATTTTGAAACAATTTTTTATATATCTTACCTCAATTTAGATAACTACTAACATTTTTAATCATAGTTATGTAGCTTCAACTACGAGAAGTTGCAAAATATATAATTTTAAAGTCAAATATCATAGTTTATTTTATAAAATTTATATCATTTACTAAGGTGGCATAATTATTACAATAAAAGAGCGAAATAAAGTCTGTCAATTCGTTAAATATTGATTCGGTAGTTTAATAAAAAAACGCAGTCGTTAGGTTATCATCAAAACAGATAATCTTCGTGTGGGGTGCACGGCATCATGACGAATGGACCTTCCCATTACTTTCTCTACAACCTATAACGCCTCCTGTGATCAAAAGAAAGATAATCCGTAAACTATAAATACATCGATAACAATTTTGACATGGTGCTTATATCGCAATACAAAAAACGAGATAAAAATTGGTTTACATTACTTACGGCGCATCTGTGTTGTCATCAATAGTTTAATGATGCTGATTGGAACTGAATGATAGCTCTTTCCATACAATTTATAATTTTTCCCTTCACAGAGTACTGATAAGGATCGCCCCAGCGCTTTGGCAGTCGTCGCAGAACTTACTAGACGTTACAAGTAACAAAGAACGATGGGTCCTAATAGGGGACTATTTGAACACAAAGACAGATTTATTAACACCATTGAAGCTATAATTTATTAAGCATAGACTAAGTAGCGTTTATTCGCCACAGCACTCGAGGGACCAGTATTTATAGTAGGGCTAAACAGTTCTTTATTTATGTAGCACAGTAAATGTACTATAGCCCATAATAATGATCGGCTATTCTTAACATAATTAAAATATTTATTACTAATTAGTCTTATCATGTCATCAAGGACCACGTGTGTTTTATAGTTTTACATTATAATCAAAATTAGTCCTGAATAGCATTTTTTTAGATAATATTTTTAACACGCACCATTTTCATTATATAACACAGTGTTATGTTTATGAAAGTATCATATTGAAACAGGAATGGATTACTTATTAGTTATTATTAAGTATATCATGAAGTGAAACCCTATGCTTTAAACGCATTTCAGTTCAAATACAAAAGGTTTAAGAGTATATTGTAGCTAAAGATGGAAATGATACTCATCTCGTCGCATTACGCGTGGCTTAAATTGGATCTTCTTAGAATTTTTAGCTTAAAACGGCTCTCGCAATAAATTTTACGGCAAAGTATTTGACCCGAACTGAATCGCTTGTAAATCGTTTTGAATTCAATTAAATCTGGATTAAAGATACATTTTTAATGGCACACTTAAAAAAAAGAAATAAAAATAATTTAAAATTTACATCTCGTCACAGTTATGTAAGAATTAAAGATTTTTGTGCTAACTCAAAATTTCTTGATTAGAAACGTTGAGCTTAAACAATCAAAATTATAAATATTTGGATTATATTTTCAAAAAGCAGAGATCAGGAGGAGAAACTCAATACCAACTTACTCGTATCAGAACAGAAGATTAAATTTGAGTAATTAAAGTATGTCATTTGCTTAGGTATATTTGTGTACAAATCGGTATATGGTACCTAATTTAAATATAAAATATATAATTCAAGAGCTAAGTTGTTGTAATGATTATTGAAGACAAATAAATGTTGAAAAATATTTTATTTTCTCTTTCAAACCACCATATTACTTACATACATTTATTTAAAATGTGTTTACGATAAGATGATATTTAACTATAATTACTAGAGATCGATTTAAAAAAAAACACGACACTAACATCTGCAGGATTTTTAAGCACTAATTGGAATTAGTTTGTTTGGCAAACTTAAAAAGGTATCATTATATTCTTAGAGTTTAACTATTTTCACCTCTATGTCTTGAACAATAAAAGATATACGTTTCATCTCCGAGTGATAATTTATCGATTGTCGGCTAAAGTACAAATGCATCGAGCGCATTCACTCCATTAACTTAACGAACAGTTGTCGAGATGTCGATCAAACCACATCTCAATACCTTCACAATGTGCATTATGGATACAACACCCACACCTTATTATAATTCCCAGGCTCTTGAGTATTTAATATCGCCCTTGTTTAATCTCGCTCTGAGCTTTTTATAATCGCCTTTGTGAATTTATTAAAAGTGACTGAGGTTTTATAATTTAATATCACAGGAATTTCTACAGCAACGCCTTAAAGAAAATTATAATATCGTTCTAATTTTGTTTTTCATTTTGTTTATATTTCTTAAAAATAAATAAAACATTATAATATTTCCATTAAATGTTTTAAGTATATAATTAAAATTATTAAATAAAATAAAGTTTTTATCTATGTTATAACTTACCTTTAACGGCAGCATTTATTCGATCCAAATGATAGAGAGTTAGTGGGACAGGATCCGTTAAGAGTTTAAATCGCGGGCTTAGTCCGGTGTTCATATCAAAAATGACGCCATCGCTTAAGAAAATAGCTGAAAGTCGAGGACGTGGTGAGGGGGAGCAGGATTCACGAGCACGCTGACGTTCAGCCAACAACGTAGAACCACTCAACGTGTCCATAGGCCCATCTTGCTTAACAGAATCCCGTATCTCATACTCATTGCCCTTCAAAACGCGCCGCATATAGACTCTATACAAATTCGACCTTTTTCCCCTTATCTCTTGCACGGATTTAAACTTCTTTACCGTCAAAACTTTACCCGTAAAAATAAACTTCGACTTCCCAATCGCTTCCATCAAAGACCATTCGTCCTCTATAAGGCTTTCATTGAAATTGCATGGCGGCAAAATAGCTCGATGCCTGCGATGTACATTGTTCCTTTTTTTCACTTTACCCCGTATTCGCATCTCGCTTTCGACCGCGATCGAAAACGAGATAATAAAAACAATAACCATTGAGAACCTCATGTCACAGAATCACTGCTTAAACACTTATAAATGCGGGCTCTACAAATGTATCTGTCACATTATGCAAGTTATTTATGTATCCAGAAGCTCATAAAGTGCCGGCAACAGCTTATTAAAGAAGCCGTTGACATCTCACCAACAGAATTTCATCGAATTGAATAACAAATCAATATATAAAAGATGATTATTTATTTAATATTTTTTATTCTTTAATAATATTTTAATTTATTTTATTTTATTAGGATATATTTTTTTCTTGATATCGATGTTCCGACGTGTTAGTAAACAAAGATGCGTGCAAGTGGCGCTAAATGCGTGCGCGCGCGCCGGTCGCCGGGCCTGACTGGAGGCTGTCATGCGTAACCTGCGATTGTAATGAAGGAATACATAGTATCTGTTTGTAATTTAATAAGAACTTCTCACTTACTTAAGGATGAAATCTAAATTAAACAAAAGAAATTGAATACTAATTCCATAACAAATTACATGCTACCATACTAAATGAAAAAATTACTTCATCTATTTTCCCAAGATGCAATTATTAATTATTTTTAAGTAATTATTTAATGACTTTAAGAATGATTTTATTTTTGAGCAAATTTAGATTTATACTATATTTTTATATTATAAAAAATATCCAAATAATCTAATAACATTGTTTTCATTGTTTATATTAAAAAATATTTTGTTTTCGTTCCAATAAAAATGTAAAGCTCAATATGCATACTATTTTTCGTGCAAAGTATACAGCTGCAGTCGATGTATACATAAAAAACATCTAAGAAACGTTATGCATAATTCAAGGGGTCCCCTTAAACTTTAGCAGGCCTAGTTGGAATGCAACAGTTGCTTGCTACGAGCTTTTTAAAAGTTTACCTTAACCTAGGGATCGTGTATACTGATATCTTTACATAACAAAGCCTCCCAACAAAGACCTGTTTTACAAACTTTTATTGGAAAACAAAATTTTCTACCAAAAACATACTGCAAACATGAATACCAAATATAATAATTTTAATTTTATAATAGGAATTATGAAATTAAAATTACTATATCAAAGTAAGTTGTTTGGAGTGTCGATTTTAATCTTAAATACTTAAATGTTATATATCCTTTGAGACTAACTTTTCACGCTCCGTGTGTACAGTGAAAAGGTAAATCCTTACATCCTTATATAGCTGAATAAAATGGTAAAAACATGACTGAAAAACATTAGCGAATAAATCCGTCCACGAGACGTATTCATAAAAAGAATTATACATAATACTCTGTAATATGTTCCTAAGGTAGGGCGCAATAAAAAACTACTGTAATATGTTTAAAGGATTTTCATCTGTGTAGTGTTTGCATAAACGTTATATTTCTATGTAGTATAACAATTTGTAGGATTTTGTACAAGTGTACAGTGCTTGTGAAAGCTCACGATGCGTGATGCGTGGGTGAACTGGATGTGGCGCCGCTAACACCGCTTGGTTTTAACGCGGTCTATGTTATAAACTTGTCATTATACAAATTAATAAAATGAATTATATATACGAACAATAATTTCATTATAAAGCGTAGTTAAATGAAAATAAAAGAAAGAACCTATTTAATAAATACAACATACATATTACGTGCTAATAAACAATTAAGTAAATCAAATATGATTATATCACGTTGAATATAATATAGAGACAACCTCATTAATTATGCTGTACGTAAGGAGGTGATGTATGTTGTTATAGAAACATTACTATGTAACGGGATTGTTATCGTCTCCGTTACAAACTACACCACTAATGGCGAAACGCTGTATCGAAACGAGTACTGATATTAACGTTAATATTTTGCTGATAAATTTAATAAATATAGATTCAAAGAGACACAGCACGATTGCCGACATATTGAGACTGTATCGGGATATCTCAAAGTTACGAAGATTTTATCAAATTATGTTCTCATTATAATGTTATCAAGGATACTTTTTTGTATTTTTCGTTTGATTTTTTTATCATTCGTATTTTAATTAAGAATAAAGCACACCCTATAGTAAACAAAGAAATACACGGCCAAGTAATAAATATGTTAAAATATTCTACCGTAAAATTATTTGTAGAAATTACGAAGAGCAACCGACGTGATTGACTACGCTCTCAAGAATTTTACTTAGAGAGAACGCAAATAGCCCCGGCGTTATGAATTTAAAAGCAGAACAATTTCTCTTAGAACAATAAATATATAAATCAAATAGTATATACAGAACGATATTCTATAATTACCAAAGAATCAGGATGCGGGGTTCGCATAGCGCACGTTTGCATAAAAAAAGCCTCCCACACAGTTTCCCTCCACAGTAATGATAGGTTGACGTGTGTATGTGTGTTTACAGCTTTTGTTCCACGCATTCTCATCTGCAGAGCATTATTAATGCGAGTATTTATGTAATATACATTCACATTCACTATTTATGAAAGGCTAACAATAAATATCTTGCGATGTATGAACTGTTTGCTCATCAAAAGAGTAATTACTCTGGCAATCATTTCCCTCATAAATAAATTTGTTTTATATTTATATTGATGTTTATGTAAAAAATAATGTTCTTAGAAGTCAAGTTTCGTAGAAATTATAATCTCAGGGATACCTTTCATGGAAAGATAATAAAATTTGAAATGACAGTTTTATTCCCCGTAGCATTTTCAAACCTCAATATCATTGAATACAATTTTAAATAAAACTAAATGAATACGTCAATCTACGACGAGCTGTTCGTTAAATCATGTCCAATATAAAGCGAGAGCTCCCTATCATAGAATAGTAACTTAATTAATAAAATAGCGGATATAAAAACACAAGAAAGTCTCTTTTATGTCGAGATGTAAAAAGAAAAAATGTGTCTACTTATTCTTGATACAAATTGAAAATTATTAGGAACACTAGACTCATTGATAAAGATTTCTTAAATATTTTTTAACGATACGAAGAAGACTATTAGCGGTTAATGAATTTTCAGTAGTAATTATAGCTAAAAACACTTCTCAATATCCCTAACCCGTTAAAATTAAGTAAATTAAGCATGTAGCTAAAAGTGATGATAAACAAAATAAACTCGTGATGAATTTCTTTTTTTTTTTCTTTTAATTTTTATCATATATATAAAAGCTTAAGCATTAACTTCGGAGCACCCAATTCCGGAACATAATACGTTATATCACTAAGTTCTAAATGTAGAATGGTTGTAAATAAAAGCTGAAGCAGTCACCTATGTAAGCCGCTTTCGATTTATGCGCTGCCTGCAAAGCCGTCGCAAGCGTACTAGAGCGAAACAGTGGCAAAGCGCTTACACCACTGAATGTTACTTCAGACTGGAGTATAGCAAATTTTAATAAAATGGCTCTTCCTAAGATATCTTTTATTATTAAAAGCCGAGTTGATGGAAAATATTTCAATCCAGTTCAAAGACTTATATCCATTTGATATAATTTAGAAACATGAAAATATTATTACGATTTAAAGAGAAGAATATGCCTTTTGATTATATTAATATAGATAAATATATAGATAGGTCTTTTGAATCCATTTGAAATTCATAAGTCTGTGTCTGAGACGTCCGAGCCAGTGATAAAATAATACATCAAAGCGTAGTTAGCCGAAAATGGCTACATCATTAGTCCTGTACAAATCACGGTTCAACAGACCAGAAACTCTTGATCTCAAAGGTACCCGGACCGGATTGACTATAGACGATTGAATCGAGCGGGTTCCGAAACATTGTCAACGTAACATACCAACTACCCTTATACTAGCTAGATGTCGTAAGACCTTAATTTTTTTATAAATCCAACATATAACTCTTACATTGTAACATTAATTAAATCATTTAACTTATATATGTCATTCCACGAGGTAGTAGAAAAGTCGCACAAACTCTATTTCATGTACTTTCACAAAACACAAAATATATTAATAAAATTAACTCAAAAGTTATTGTATATTTCTTAACTGATACTTTATTTTTATATTACATGATATTACATTCGGATGCGTTGTCACCCTTGTTTAAAGAAGAGGGAGAGGAAAGGTTGGGAAAAGGGAAAAATGAAGGGCAACCGGTTCTCTCACTCATCGCACGAAACGCAGCCATTAAACACTGCTTCACGCCGATCTTCTGTGGAGGGTGGTACCTCCCCGGTCGAGCCAGCCCGTGGTCGAGCTGTAGTAATTTGACCACAGCTAGGCTCTACCACCTTAAAGATGTTTATTGATGGTTTATTAATTTAATATGTTATATTCGATGAAGATCATCTTAAGATTAATAAATAAGCAGCTTGAAAATTTATCAAATTAATAAAGGAGCATAAATATATCAACTCTATGATCTCTCGCAACTTATATAAACAAATGGACATTAGATCCACCAAGACTGACTTATCCTGACGTTAACGGTATTTGACCTCAGTCCCATATTAAGTTACATTTAAATAATGGTTTTTCAATTCTGACCCCAGCGACCATTTCTTCTTTTATAGATATTTGAGTCTTTTGCATACATTACTTTATACTTTCTACGAGAATTATTTAACAACAATATTGTTTCTTTCATACATACACTTCAAATCTAGACATCGGATGAATATGAAACGTAAAGATGACCTGGACATACTCGTACATATATATGTAGATATTTATTTTACCAACAAAGCGAATCAAATGTGACGTACATTCCATCCGACTAACTAATATCATGAATATAAATTGAAACATCAAGTTATTTATGCGGGGTTGCCCGTAGATATTGCTCACGGCGGCGATACCGCGACGGGCAGGTGTTCAGACAATGTGCCCCACAGCAATAGATTTCTGATATCAATATTTATGCCTATTACCAAACCGATCGTAAGAAATACAATAGCATTCGATATCGCCAAGCACTAGACGTCGAACTAACGAAATATTACGAAATATACGAAAGGTTATACCTTATACATTTTAATTTACTAAAACATAAATGCTGTAGCCGTATCGGATGCAATTAAAATAATCCCCGCGTGTAATAGTGACAGCATAATACGGATTTAGTAATTTACAAGCAATGAAGCGCTTATAATGAAATGATTTTCCACTAATCATTTCCATCGGCTTCCATATATTGCACCGGCATAGTGGAGTTGATGAAATATACCGGCTATTTGTGATTGACTAGTAATACAAATGACCCGCTCGTCATTATAGAAATGTATAGTCAAAATATTATGCATTTCATACATCCTACCGCAACCATTTATTGGAATATGATTGAATTATTAATATTGCCTCAATAATAATTTAAAAACATACCAAATTTTTTATTAATCTTGCTTTTCAATCAACAACAATGTTGTACACTGAGATCGAATTTAATTTTTTTTACGTTAAATATTTAAGGAACACATTTCATTCTGTGTAAGAATGTTAATAATAACAATTTTCTAACTTGTTAACGTCAACTTTTCTAAATTTGTTACTAACAAATGTTAAGAACGTCATAAATATTATCCCAACAAAAAATTAAACTTTGATCAATCAAATTAATTACAATAATACTAAAATGTAAACCTCTCCTTGGGAATTAAAGTGCCAGATTTATTCCACCTACAATCTGATACATTATTCGTTTAAAAGTCAAAGTAATCATGTAACCCACACGGCGCCGATCGCAGATACGTCAGAATGCATATGTGGCCACGATACAAGCGATTGGCGAATCACGTTTAAGTTTAATAAGACATGAAATAGAACATTTAAGTAAACCTGAATCTATAGCAATATTTCCATAAGGGAGATTGTGATAGGTAAACTCGCTACCGCTTCTTGATTCGTTTATGTTCGTGGCCCGTTTACCATCGGACAGCACCTAGGGCGAGATTGCATTCCACTATCACTATCGCTAATGTAGGCGGTAATAGATGGATCTATACTATGTAAATATAGTTAGCAAACGATTTGAGTTGACAGTCTAATGATAATATATGACTTTATTCTGTGATTCCATCATTATTGATGCAATCTTTATCTTTTATTATAACCTATAATTGAATTTATGTAACTACTTTATTATAGATTATATTGGAAAATAAAAAGTTATGATATATCTTTTCATCTCAGTCGTATTATTGATTTAAGTTTAAGAACCAGTGGCCATTTTACTTAGAATTTTCAATTTGATAAAAACCATCAAAATAGGAAAATATTGTTTATTCACTAATTTTGTAAATCATACATTTTGTAAAAAAAAAATCAAATTTAAATTACGTGTAGCTTATTTGCTAAAATTTGTTAGAATATGGAGGCGTGTATCTTTCATTAATTTTATATATCTAAATATTTTAAAAATTAAATAAATTATTTTTAAAATGATTATTTTAATTTCTAATTCTACGTTTTAAACATAACGTTTCTTGGATATCATATTTTATTTTATCGACTGTTTTTAATTCCTTCCTATCCATGAAGGAAACATATAATTCGAAATACGGTTCTTATTAATACGAAAACCATAATTCATAGCAAGACTCCGGGAGATATTTTTAATGATAATAAATTTACGATTATTGTTATTTGGAAATGGTGTAAATCTAATTGGTTATAACCTAGCAATTCTAGGCAGCTGTTAAACTGCACCTACCATTTTTTACCTATATAAATTATACCCATATACTAGAAAATTTCTTTTTTAATAATAAATTTAATATAAATCCTTAAAACAGTGCGTGACGAATAATTTAAGACCGAATTGGTAGAAAAGATAAGCGACTAAACATTTCCAAATTCCGCTATTAAAAATTCAAACCTAAACGTTTCCAATTGCCAATTTCTGTTCGCATAATGTAGGGTGTACCCTAATTTTAGTATGCCATTTATTTAAGAACTATTTTTGGATTTAACACCGCAAACTCTATGCGACATTCTCCTCAAATCCATATAAGTAAATAACATTATCACTTAACCACAGATTTCCAATTATGTTAATTACGAAGCGAGTCGCCGCATTTCTAGTCATCGGCGCATAACGAGGCAGCGCAGCCACAACTTATCCCCAACAGAATACTAACAGACAACTGTAATGATATATTTAAATAAGATTTTTATACTTTACTATAGTACAAGAAAAAATACTTTACTTTAAATATAATGTGTAGCTTACACGGCTTTATTTTATATTCAAAAAATACTTTTTTATTTAAAAAAAGAACAGTTGCTTTTTAACAAGTGTCATTAAAGGAGAAGATTGGTCTCATTATAGTGAAACCAGGGTCTGGTGATGGCGTCCCAGGGATCCATCTAAAATCGTGACTTTATTGGAACTAAAATAATTACAAAGGCTTTTTTCTGAGCTAATACCAGGGGATATTTCATATTCGTGGGATTTTGCTTAATAAAGATACCTTCATACAAAATTTTATAACAATAGAACTAGTAATTTTAGAGTTTATTCCGTGTTAAACAACCGTCGTCGCCTTTTTCAAGAATCATCCTTATGAGGTGTACCCATCATTTGAATTCATAAAACAAATACCTATTTCAAACTTTAAAGTAAATAGTATGAGAAGCTTGCTTACCAGTAAGAAGTACATATTTTGGTTTTGTAAAATCGAATTCAATAAACATTATTTTAAACTGTTGAAGTCGGTGTAATGTAAGACAATGATTGAAGTAAATTTTAATTTTTTTAATTTAAAGCTTGAAGTTTGTCATGGATTTTTTGAAATAAAAGATGATAAAAATCATACAAGATGCAGTACACCAGCGGTAATTAAACAGAAGCTGGTTAATTTAAACACTACGTTAAAAAGAACCTGAGGTATGTCGACGCACAATCAACTAATCACATTTATATGTAATCGGGTAAGCCAACACCCATACTTGATGTTGTTATGGGTTTTCCGTCTAAATTAAATCGCAATAATTTTTACCTTTTAAAAAACATCAAACATTATTACCATTTCACACTTCTAAAGCATGTTTTTTTTAAACCATCTGACGAGAAATATCTAATCTTTTATATAATGCTTTTGTATATTTTTTGTTGACAAGATCACTTATACATTTTATCGGGCCTAATAAATCAATATGTTTACATATTTCGTGCAGACAATTATTGAATATAAGCAGTTTAAATAGCTGCATAAAGGTGTATATTTTGTTAGACCAAATTATCGTAAATCTATTATTCCGACCACTTGCAAGCGCGCACTGACTGAGACGTATGCAAAGGGATCAATGAGATAAATTGCTTCAGTGTCTACTATTTTACATCGTAATGGATGAGGGAAAAGTAAGGAGTTCTCATTTAATGACCCGCGTGGGCCTGGCCCCTCACTCATTTTTAATAGTACCTATTCTATTACAATGTTAAGGAATACTGTAATAGTAAATATCCAAATTTATTATATTTAAAACGATATATATTTTCTATGATACTATCACCATTTAGGAGTTAGATATTATATTGAAATCAGACAAAATGCCGAAGCATGTATTAGTGAAATACCGAAGCTCCGGAATCCTTAGTTGTTATAACAATTTAGATCACTTTGAACATATTGTGTATCAAACACAAAATCTCATTCAAGATATACAAAGGCGCTAACTAAAGTTAACATTTGGTCCTCTTATCCCGATGCGTAAACATTCAAGTCGGTATCATGTCTTAATTTGCATGATCCGATCTACAAAGCGTTGACAATATCAATAGGCTTGTTCAATCATTTATGTGTATACAATAATACTAACTAATCATAGCTGTATGGCCTTCAACTCACTCTGATATTAGAGATTATCCGCACAGAATAATACAAAGGCCTTACAATCTTATAATATAATGTATGTATTATCAATCTCTATAAGACAATTGAATTAAATTAATTCCTCTAATGTGTTGATTCGTACTTTGAGACAAACATAAAACTAAATGTAGTTTTTGGCTGACATGTTATGAGATTTTTAAAATCTTTGTTACCTAAATTTTAATTCGCTTTTATATAACAATTGATGAATTAATAGGTTTTTCTTTTATTCGGAAAACGTACTCCAATTACAGTAAGTAAACATTTAGCTGTGAATGAAATTTGTGGTGACAAAATGGAATAAAAATATTCCTGATGACATAAAAGGTTTTGTTTTTAACATAAAATACCTGTCCAATGTTTTGTAAACGAAACAGTTAGTCAACAAATCATTGTTTTAAAAAATAAAAAAATATTCCATAAAAAAATGGGACTAGAAGTTAATTATTTTAAAAAAGTTATTTTTAAACTATTAGGGGAACAAGATAACGAAAGAAAGCACAAAATAACTAAGCACGTACAATTCAGTTCGCAACTGAAGATCGAAATGAAATGTCGCGTTTTGTGAAAAGAAATTTAATAAAAAACTTTTCTTAACGTTCGGAATACACAAAAACTGCTTACCCAGAACTCGACAGCGGAATTTACTATTTCATATTGAATAAGCAAGGGTCTGCAACCTAAATTACTTATGATTGAAGAAACTTAAAACTGCTTTTTTCTTTAATTATCCCATGATTTCATTTTTCAAACTACTGACTAGAATGTATATTTAAAAGAAGCCTAAAAAACAAATAATTTAGGATAAACATTTACAGGACTTTAAGAAAATAAGCAGAAAATAAAGTGGCGTTGACAGCTAAGTCTCTCATCCATCAGACACACGACCCGAAGAGTGATCCCTCTTTCTTAAATATCAATATCTATTAGGAACTCTGGCACAAAGCCTGAGGAAATCTAGTCGTTGGAGGATAGACAAATAAAAAATGATTCTATGTTTATACAGAGAAGGGAATTATTTTGTAAATTTTTTATTTTGGATTTCTGCCTTTTTACATTTTTATTCTTTTTAGTATTCAATTACGTTTCGCTCATTTGCAGTAATCGTTTTTCACATGAAGAGCGAACGTCAGTCACGCAAACTTTTTTCATCTTGTCTTTATCCGACTATGGAGGCTTGTGTGGATATAAAAATAGTTTACCCAATAATATAGATTTATCTTATGCTATTAAATTAACTGAAATAATCGATTAATATTAATCGATTAATCGATGAGTGATTGGCCTAAAAAATTATTATTAATAATATATGATCGTAGATTTTTTTTTTGTAAATTTAAATTCATAGACGTAAATATTTTACTCCAAATGTTCAAGACTTACATAGGTTTACAATTGGAAATTTTCTTCTATATTATTTTGAAAAGCTCTTAATACGTTAATGAATTCATAACAAGACGCTGTACAAGAAACAATAAGTAACTGCGGGAATTCACAAAATGAAAATTTTGAAACAGAAATTAGCACCTCTGTGACCAAAAACTTTGTTACAACGTATACTTCACTACACCAATTTGCATCACTTTATGTCTGCATTAATGAAGTGCATCGTTTTAGTAAAGAATAATAATACCTTAACCAAAATATACGTCTTTATTAAAGAGATAGAAGGCATTTTTAAAATTCATGGGCATTATCCTACATGTTATGGTATGCTTCCTTCAAAAAAGCATACTATATATAGAAATTTAACAATTTGTTTTATCCTGAATAAAACATAATATAGACTACATCGAAACTAATTGAGATAATTCCGAAAATGGGTTCTGAGTGCAGCCATTGCTCGCCTGTGTACACTAAGTACAGTGTACGTAGATCTCAAAAGCGCAATCAACTTTCGTAGTCGTTTTGTGCGATATTGCGTCGCCGGTTAAATCGATCGCTACAACACAATGGACTCTCGTTTGCGAGTTCCATAAAACTAAGACGTAACAATGACCCAGCTTCGTGTGCTAGTTGGATAATACCGAGAATTTACAAGCATATTGAACATAATCTGTTATCTATTGGTATTACCGGACACTATAAGGATGATGTTGAAGATCTACGTACATCGTTAGGACTCTCGTTATACCTTTTAAATTCAGCATTAGTGTTCATTGTTAAATTTTATCCCATATTTTATGTCAACTAGTATGAGTATAAAAAAGAGTTATAAAAAAAATATTCACAGAAGTTTCAATAAGAGTATTTGTTTTGTCATAAGTGATTAGTCCCAAAACAATTGTCACAGAAATAAAACTGACGATTTCGTGCATGCGACAATTTAATGATTAAATGAAAACAAAGAGTGGTTGGCGGCGCTGACAAATTTTCCAATAATCCTTTAGCACTGTAAAATACAATTCGTGAAAACCCACTCAACCATGAAAGCGAACATGTCGCTGTTTTTGCAAAATTAATTGCTACATTTTTTTTAAATAATTATAAAGTTTACTGGCACTAAGCCGAACCGATTTCCGACAGACAAATGAGACGATATGAAGGCTAAAGATTACCGCATAAACTTGAAGCAAGTACAAAGTTCTAAAAGCATTATTCCCAGCGGCTATAATGCAAAATTACATTGGAATTTATATGTTATGATTATTATAAACAAGAGGGCATATAAAACTTCAGTTTGAATTTTTAAGTTAAAATATAACGTAGTAAAGCACAGAAAATTTACAAACTATATATATAGTGTGAAGAATATTAAATTTAACTTTGTTTAGCTACTTTAGTATTTAATTCCAAGCTTCATGCAAGTGTTTAATTAGATATATTCTGTAGAGGGTGTGAATAATAAATATATAATCGTGAGTAAAACTTGGCGAAAAACTAATTTAATACAGTTACAACTAAAGTAATAAAAACTTTATACTCGAAGGTTACATATTTATATGGTAACAGCTAATAAAAGATCCTAAATATACTCCCCAACAATAGTTTATTGGATCGTTAAGGCTACATGTACGTAACTAAACATAGCATCCCGGACACCTGAGTGCCAACCCTTATTTAAGGACCTTCATGCGACACGCAACGTTTGTTACCCACACCAAGAAAAGATAAATCACACGCGAGATGTAACAAATGTAGATATCTTAGTTTCTTACACCTTGATACTCCCTCTGGGATTTCGTAATCACGAACTGTGCCCATCTTAGGTAGACATACATAAATCCACGCGCTTTATAACGTTCTTGTTACTTTAGTTCAGATAAATACTATGTTTGAAATCTTAAAAATAAAAAAACCAATTACAAATTTAATAAAAATGTAACAGAAGTCATCCCAAAGCTTTTATGTTTTAAATGAGCACAAAACGATGTCATTACGGTCTCTTTGAAATCTGTAATCTTAATTGCCATATTGAAGATAATTTAGACTATCATTATAGGGAATAAAGTCATGTCCCATGACACAATTCGAGTGTCTAAATTGTCACTGAGTTTTTATAGCTATGATAAAAATATGAACATTCATTCATATGGAATATTGTGGGAAGGTTCGTTATAAAGAAATAACTTGATTAATTTAAATCAGGGTTTCATATTATAAATCGCCAAATAATTACACCATAATTAATGTTGAAAGAAAATCTTATTTTTATTACTAGCTATAAAGCAAAATAAAAGTGTCTAGAATGAAATATAGCGCCGCACCACAATCATAAAGGCCAACTTAAGATTTTATTTCAAAACTTTTAAATTAATATCAATAACATTTCGAATCGGCTTGTCTACTGAAAATCTTTGATTATGTAACCACATACTATGTATAACGATTCCTAACTGATGGGGTATCTTTTCTGGTTAATCAAGTCTTTTATTCGTATAACCTTGTTGGTGAAATGGATCGAGTTTTAATATAACGCAGACAGAAATATACTTACCTGTATCTAACATTACAATAAGCACTTCTTTGAGTCAACTAGGCCTACCAAATTATTTTGTCAAATATACAATATCTCGCTACTTTATTGCTATTTATTATTCTCCTTTGCTTAATTATTTATAAATCGATAAATATATAACGAAAAACGTATAATAATATAATGATAGAATATTAACACAATACCTAAGTCTTTCATATGTAAACCTTACACTATAAGTACATTGAGTTTATCTGTAAAACACATGTTGTCTGTACCCTTTTAACTAGCCATCTCACTAATAGAGTATATTAAACCGGGCGATATCACTCCCGAACATGATTTTCATGTTGTTTTAGGACAACGTCAACAAGATTCTACATAGAAATAAATTAACTACAAACAGAGCCAGTAGTTATGCACATTGATACATAAATATACTATATATACAACTATGAAGGTATTCTGTCTCCTATTAAATGCTTGTTCGTAATATTGTCAACCACATACATGTACAGAAATATCTTAACTACTTAGATTGATGTTTTTTCAGTTGAATAAATTTAGTAGGATTTTGAAAAAAGAACAATCATTTATAAATATTTATATACATATATTTATTAACATTATTTAACTATTTATTTAATTATCGTTGACACGAGATATAATGTACATAAAAGATAAAAAAGCTAACGTAAAAAAGAAGAATACATATAATACTTAAAAAATAAAATTGGACAGCACAATGAATCTAATGTATTGATTGATTACACATCGGATGTGACGTGTTTGTATGTCGACTGTTGCCAAGGTTAAGTTGATCACACAAGTTGCTCAGGTGACACACACTTTCGGCAAACTGTGTCCCGGGTTAATCGAATCTACCTATAACTTAGTTGGCTTGTCGTAAATACGGTCCACTTTATTATCTCTGCCTGATTTAACAACCTCGTCTGCTTGATCGTTACTTACAATCTGCCATATGTTCAGATACTTGATCGAAAATAGATATAGATTGTCGCCACTTAATAAATAATAATTCAATTATCTGTAATAGTAATATATAAATAAATGTATTGTTTTTATATTTGAATATATATAATACTATATGTATAGAATTGTCTTTTGAATTTCTTTAACTGTTTTTTATGCAATTGAACAACTCAATATTGATAATATACAAGAAATATCTGACAGCCTACATACCAAGACAGTTTCTTATTCTTCATGACTAGTATTATATATATATTATAATTCGTTTAACTTTCATTTTCAAGGGACCTTATTATCCTGCATGTCTCTGATGTAACTCTTATAATCATCTTAAAACAAGCCACTCTCGCTGGTAGTTTTCATTCCTACACTCAAAGCAAATAGAAGAGGTTGTGAACTAAGGGAAGAGAATTTTATTACGTCTAAGGTTTAATCGTTTCACTAGATGAATCTTGAATAACTTTTATTAAAATAATCTTTTGATCTCTATCTCTTCAATTTTTATCCCTTATCTTTAATCTTTCATCTTATTGAATGGTATACTATTTTCTCGAAAAAGCGGCTGCAAATTTTAAAACTTATTAATTTATCAAATTAGATAGGAAACCCTTTTTATTTTATACAATTTTAT
The DNA here is from genome assembly GCF_018135715.1 of Danaus plexippus. Taxonomy (NCBI): domain Eukaryota; kingdom Metazoa; phylum Arthropoda; class Insecta; order Lepidoptera; family Nymphalidae; genus Danaus; species Danaus plexippus. Next base: position 5,680,855 of record NC_083540.1, on the reverse strand, counting down.
AGAGAAAAAAAATATATACATATATATATATATGTGTGTGTGTGTGTATACAACTTTCATTATTCCCTCTAGAAGCACTATGTACACCATGATGTCAGTACTTTTAGGATATAATTGAATAACACGAGTGAAAATCACGCCAGCCGCAATGTCTGATACAACATGATATGACAGCGCATACAGAGAGAGTTTTATAAAACTTTATGCATTTGACTGGCCTCTGTCAGTCGTTGGTTTAATTGAATTGCTCGTCAAATTGGTGATATAAGAGAGACGAATCGCAAGTTGCCTGTGGCGATTTGAATCACACCCAATTTATATTTTATACATACTCGTACTAAAAGGTAATAATTTAAATTGTCTGCATTTTATTCAATGTATGTAACGCTACAAAAATGAAACATATTTTTTCAACACTAACATTAAACACTAAAACTAAGAACTCTGATACTTGAATCTAAACAATAAAATTGATTTCATACAGTAATAAACACTTAGAAATATTAAAATATTAGTCCCAGGAGTTGGGAAGTATCCAGTGTGAAGAAGAGAAAGTTATAGTTGGTGTTGTTTTCCCAAAGGATCACTACTGGATCGCTAGTCTGCTAAGTTGAAGTGAACCCGATCATCAACTTTAACGACCTGTGAAGTTCCGACATTATGGTCACTAGCTCTACTAATATTTCGAATACTGTAGCGCCCGTGTTGTGCTAATACATACTTCATCTTGAAGCATAAAACTCGTTAAAAGACCGAGGACTTTTTTTTCCTTTAACCTGGGAAAAACATGCATATGTCCATCCTTCCACAGGTTTTCACGAAGCATATAAACTATTCTTACTATTTTAAATAAAAACAAAAAATTTTATGAACCTTATATAATCTTGAATGAATCATATTTAATACGGCTTACAACGAACCAGTTTCAAATAACTACTAATTACTAACGTAACCGACAGTTCTAGATCACAGTAAATGTAAGGCCGTCAGAATTTATGATATCTTTTAACTAAGCAAAGAAGACTTGTGAAATATAATACTGAAATAAACATAAAACACATTTGACTTGACTTTTTATAACTCAGCAAATAAGTCATTGTGGGGCTCCAGTTTATTCCCCATGATAATGCCGCCATAAAAGAAACGGTGAGAACCATTTATTGAAATAAAAATAAAACATTATGGAGGTTATTCTTAGAAATTTTTTTTCTGTCGAAAAGTAACATTCGTTTATGTAAAATAATTTTTAAATACATGAGAATTATCAACGTACATAACCTTATGATTTTATTATTTGGAAAATGGTTAAACAGACAACCGCTTAAAATGAAATAGTGAAAAATATGTTAAGATACCGTTAATTACTGTGTTTCATAAATAATTTTTAAATCTGAAGGTAAAATGTAACTATATTTTTTGTTCAGTTCAACCAAAACTTTTTTTTTATATTTTAAAAGACGTCAAAGAGACCGATGTTTAAAATTGCTATCAAAACTTAAAGCTCGCTCCGAATATCACAGAAACTAATACATAGCGGTGTAGATACAACCTAGTTCAAAACACGTTGAACTTTCTTGTGACATGGGGATAACAAATTTAATATTTCTGTTCTATGTGTGTATAACTTAGAAGTTGGGAACGTTTTGTAGCTACAATTATTACAGCATTAATCCGAATGACATTTGAATATATTAAAGTTGTTCTAACTATACTCACATGAATAAAATATTTAACCTTACATTTATTTCATAATAAGGACGAATTTAAAGCTTTTATATATGAAATTTAGTATAATCTATCAATCATGTTTATTGTTTAGTCACCGATGGTATACTTAGTTGTAGGTAGGTGACTTCATTATATACGTTACATATACATACTAACTATAACAACGCCTACTAATTTAATTCTAATAATGTTTTTGATTTTTACAAAAGTTACAATAATTTATTGTTATTAAATTGTTTGATATCAAGAACATTAATTCTTTGAATATTGTATTTACTCATTAAGTATACATATATATAGGGTTTTATATACATACATACATAGTTTTATTATACACATACATAGATTTTGCCCGCGATTTCGACAGCGTTAGTTTCATAATTAGAAATGTATAGCTGACCGGGAAAACTCTATTCCTCCTTATAGACAATAAAAAACATGATTTTGGATTTGATCAACTTATAATTTTTTTCTTTTTCAATCGGATGGAAAGTATCCTATGTCATTTCCCTTGTTCTAAGCTTTCTTCCCATCATTTTTCAACCAAACATGTACAGCTGTCCTTGAGTTATAAACAGTGTAACTAACACGACTTTATTTTATATAAAAAGATATTATCAACCTTCATATACAATAGAATAGATTGACTCAAACCAATTCAAAAATTTTACAAAGATTGAGAATCAGAAGCAAAATATACTCTTACAAGTTTACTAAATCTCATAATATTACTTTTAAACTATTAATTAGTAAGGCCTTAAACAAATCGTTTAAGATAGATCCTACATAGCCAGCCCAGATCGCAATCAGTTTCTGTCATGGCGTCCGTTGACTGACGCTCCGCCCTGTGACTAATTGCTGCCTACTTGTTTACGCAATAAATTTAACATCTCACAATTTATATTGAAAATTTATAATTTAGGCTTATATTAAATCATAATAGCATAATATTTTACACCTTAAAATAAATATTAATTCAATATATATGATACATAATATTTCATGTTTAATACATAATTACAAATGTTCTGCAATATAAAATTTAAGTTTTGATGCTCGCATCGTTGTAAAATTGGGGTGACACATCTGAACGACAGCGACGATTTTACTACTTTTCCGTTCAGTTCGACTGTTAACTGCCAACATCAGTCAATAAAAAGTTAACAACAATTTATTAGGGCTCACCTTTTATCGCCGCTTCGATGATATCTATGTTCCGCAGCGTCAACAAAACGGGATCAATTACCAAATTAAGTCTTAGAGTTTGTCGATATCTACTACACTTAGTGAGAAATATAGCATATGTTCTAACACGCAACGTCGAGCATTCCAGTGATTTTAAGCTCTGCACTAAAATCGTTGTGTCAATAAAACTTACCGAATTAATAGTTTTATATTTCACATTCGCACTTATATCATTAATATCACCTTTCAGCACTCTACTTATATTCACTTTGTATGTTCTCGAAGTGTTTCCAGAACTAACATTGTTCACTTTACCCGTAAATATGTATTGTGATCTAAGAGTTGCATTCTTTAATAAAACCTTGTCGTAGTAGACATTCGTGTTACAGCCAGATGTCCGCCGGTGACGTCTGTTGGATATCCCTCCGGGACTCCATAATTGCAAGTCCATGTTAACGGTGTACATCGATAGCAGAAGCAATAATAATTTGGCCCACATTTTATTTTAATTCAAAAGAGAAATAGCACCATAAAATTTGCATCAAAAAGACAAACATGTCATAAATAAACCCGATTCTTGATTCGTTTTGTCTCGCATTGATATCGATCATGAAATAGTGTAAGGAGCGTGCGCACGGGCGCAGACCACACTGTAGGCTGTCGCGCCACGCAGGCTCTCACCCACTCGCCATAGATCGTTCACCTACCCTACATATTTACATACTGATTGGTACTGCAACAAATAATATTAAACACCTGGCATATAACTTGATCATCCGATCAAGTTATAAATTGTAATTTTATGCTGATACACCGCTTATAAAATACCTCAGTAATGTCTCAAAACCGTCGAACTACTGACTTTCTATCCAATTAATTGTAATTCAATTACTAGAATAAGTAAATATTTATGTATAAATATTCTCTTCATTTATGATACTTCTTGAAACTGAATAGCAAGGTAAATGAAGATCATTCTACATTATTAATGATCACGTAAAGTAAAAGTTCTTGTTGTAGATGAAGCAAAAAATTATCGCGATGTCAAGAGGAGTCATCAAAAATCAATTTGCTATTTGCCTTTTGAGACGTTTTCGCCGCCCTTTTTTACCGCGAAACAAATCTCTGCAGTAATATAATTTGCACGTTCCAGTCCATACCTAACTCAGCTATAATTTTTAATCTAAACAAAAACAATCCTTTTAACAACTCAGACCCGAAACGCACGTGAGGGTCATTAAATTAAAATTCATGCGTACAAAGGCGCTCTAGTGGAGTTGCAATTAATATGAAAATCTCTGGACAATATTTATGACACTGACAGAGGCGAAATTATACCAGACTTTAATATTTACTGACGGCCCGTATTTTACACGGCGAGGGGATTACGTGCGAAATATAAACGTAAGCTGCGTTATCCAAATTTAATAGTCGCTATTTGACACTTGATCATTCGCGTTCCATGGAACGACACATTTCGAACGCAGTAATGCTCATCGTTTATTTTATCTGACAATCACTACATATGTATGTATATATAATACATTAAAACATATTCCTATTTCTATACTAGTTCAACTTTGCCAGCTATAGGTATAGTTCTGATATGAGTTCAAGACTTTCGCGAGAATTCATTTAGAGATGACATCTCGTCTACCCGTGATCACCGTTGCTGCAAAGTAACCGAAACGTTGGAAGTATTTAGTTTTTAAAATAATAAAATACTCATAGTAATCCGACAAATATTAGTTTTATTTAAATAGTTCTAATACTTTCGCTACGTTTCGACCAAATTTGTTATGCATCAGTGAAATTAATCCAAAGTCATATTAAATTCCGTTGATGCATTGCAAATAAGGGATCCAACAGTAGGCATCCCTCGAATCACACATAGGGGAAAATTTTCAACATGTTCTCAACGACTACTTTCACAAATGTCAGCGCTGCATCCGCTTGATGTATTAGGGCAAATGTTTGTTTTGAAATATTCTGCGCTTCCAAATAACAACCCGTGAATAAAACACAAAAGGCTGTATTATAATTCTTCAGAAAACCTTCTAAATAAGTATCGTAGCTTCCGCGCTAATTCTCCGTCAAGAGAGAAATCTATGAGATCGTTCTCGTGGCGTGGCGATGAGAGATTGCTCGCCTTTGCGCCTGTTGCGCCACTTCAGACACAATTAGTATTTTATTGCTACCGATGCATAAATTATAATAGTCGTGACTAGTGCCTGAACTGCAATATACCAAGAGCTCGAGCTATTAAGAAGACTTATTTTCACTCAAGGAGACATTAATATTTTGAGAATTGAAACGAATTGGAATAATATCGTAAATGAATAACTTTCAATGACTTTATATTTCTTTACTACAAATTTATTTCATAGGTCACGTTTTGCTTCATGACTGGAATTTTTGTATTATTGTGATGGCTTTTATAACTACTGAGATTAAAATATTAAGTTTATTTTTAAAAATATATAATGAATATAGAATTTGAAGGTTCAACTAATATTTATGTATGAATTGCAGAACATTACTGTTCCACACTTATCTATTACTTTGCGTGCCTCTTTACACTAAACCGACCCACTGTTCATACTAAAAGAGTTATCAGAACAAAATACACAGACTTTTGGAAAGAAGGTCACATTAACTATTTCTTCTTAACCCCATAAATAACTCATAACATAGAAACATTAATTTAAATTAAGAGATTATTATAGATGAATTATCAAAGGAATGAAATTAAATGACTACCGTTGTATTTACTTTCACTGTTGTTTTTAGATGGCATCTCTTTTAAATAAGTCTAGTAGACACTAGCAAATTGTTTTTAAGCTAAAATATAAATGAAAAACAATTCTTTAATGGAAATTTAAGTTTCCTAGAATAACTATAAATTTTATGATAATATTTTTGCTTTTAAGAACATTATATATAATAAATGTATTATTATACATGTCTTTACTTATTGGTTGCTTCTGATAATAATGTTCATAATAAATTTGGTTAAATGAATAAAGAAGACACATATACTCGTATATATTTCCACAAACAGTTAAAAAATAATCAAATTGTTGGATATTTTTTTATATCATCCAAAGGGCAAATGGCAGACGGTCTATTGATGGAAAGTAGTCACCGTCGCCTATGGACATCTGCAACACAAGGGCTTGTAGATGCGTTTCCGACCTTATTTCTGAAAGAGCCACCTGAACACTTGATCTTTGAAAGATCCCATGACATCATTGATAATGATAATATAAAAATATAGCAGTAAAATAGAGAAAATTTGTTCGAATATCTGAAATACTAAAAACTTATAACACAATAAGCTTTTAAAGATTTATAACTCAAAAATAATACCCTTTAGGAAAACACATGAATCAAGCGACAAAAATCTCCGTGAATATGTTCTTGCCCAAAAAAAAATTGCTTAATATATTTTTTAATGTTAAATTGCAAAATGAAAATTATTAAAATGCAACTATTATACAAGTTGGTTCGTTAAAGATACAACCTCTCAGAAAAAATCCTAGCAATTATAATTGTTGAGTGAGCAGGGAGGGGCGGTAACCCTAACTCACTACGGGTAAAGGTTTGTTTCAATGAAGGAGGCTTTATTATAACTGAAGCTCACAACCACTTGAAAGTGCACCATCTGCTATTTTATTTTAAAAACGGAAAAAACACAATCAAACATTGTTTATAGAAATGCTGCTTGGAACTATATTTATAAATTTTATTATAACATTACAATATTCTTTTAAATTAAAATACGATGGTTTAAATCTAAAAGATTTTTTTCAGTTCAAAATTGCAAAAATCATAATACGCTAAGTTATTCCATTTTATGAGAAAAAAAAATTAAGAACCACGCCATCTTAGAACAGAAAATATCTTTATATTGAACACAATCATTTATTTAACACTGTCTTAAACCTTTCACTAAAATAATCCTTCGTCGAAAGCTTTGTCATCTCTATAAGGATTTCATTTCCTGTTTATCGGAAGTATCACACTAGTTGATTAGTCTGGAGACGGATTTGTACGTAAATGTTTAAGTTAATTCACAGAATCTAATCACTGAATGCTTGTAGGCACGTACATAAGGACAGGCATGCGTGAAAACAAGCCTGTGAGAGTGCAGCTTCAAGTACCTAGCTGGAGTCACAGTAATTAAACATTCCACAGCCTCTCTTCATATTAACAAGTTTGAAAATTCTAACAATGTACTGGGTGTTTAAGACAAGTTTGTGATGTAAACAACATTAATCTGGCAAATAAAGCCTGACTAGTGACTATTTGTACAAACGTCTACGTATTGAATATAAAAACATTCTACGTGTATTTATAGACATCACAGCATAAGAGACTTATGATATATATGCTATATATTGGTTGGTAATGTTTAATTGATAGTTCAATTCGATTTTTAGTTCCTACATAATAAATCTTGCAAGGCACTGTAAAATTTTTTTCGATATTCAAACTGGCTGAAAACTTGTATCATACTGTTTAATACTTTGTAGCAATTTATAATTTTTTAATTTATATAACCTCAAAATCGACTATCATTTTAAAGTACAGTAAAAAATATTTCTTCAGTCCACGAAATAATCACAAATGAGAATTTGCAAAATGAAGTTATTATAAAGTGACAAGCATATGCATACACGAATCTTGGTGCTAGCGTCGTTACCCGCGTTTTTTGAAAAATAAAAACTTTAACATTGCGCATTTGTGATCTTACGTAAGAATTATCAAGACTCCCTCCCACCCCCTTGTAAGAATAAATAAGACCTGGCAGACCCCCCCCCCCAATTCGTCTTATGGCCTATGGCTTAATAAATAAATGGCCGCTAAGTACGTTTTCATAAAATATTAATTTTTTTTATGTCAGTACATTAAGGTACTCTTAAAATTGCGTTTACCCACTTTTAACCTTGTTGTTATCTTGTTTACTTTAATATAAAAAAAGTTAGAATATTACATAATATTGTATTGTCACTTATAAGTTTAGTCAATCCGTGAACTATCATAAAATATTAAGTTTCATAGTATATAAACGCAGCAATTTAGAATAAAGATATATATTTTTCTGGTGAATATAAATCTTAAATTGTCTTCAGTAGTAAGAAGTTTTATTACTTGCCTTTGGTCTCTCGCATTATGATAGCTTAAATTTGCTGCCAGGCCTTTTATAAAGGAGACAGCGATAAGAAGGATTATAAAGAGCAATGGGGATCGACTGCTGATAGCAAGTAATGGGATGTCGTTGAAAAAAAACTTCAATATGACAAAGAAATTTATCATAATATTATGCAAGCAGTATTCTTGGTATAAAATTCATTTTTTTTTTTATTATTATCAAAACCAAATTACCGCTTTTTTACGTTGGTAATAACTTTTCACAATTTCTGTGCCCATTTCATTTTCTATTTATTATGTAATATCCAGGAAGACAAGTGTAACGTTTGATTAGAACAGAATTAAAAGTTCAATTAAATCAATCATTTAAAGAAATTAATTATACTGATTTTATATTCATATATTTCTAATGGTTGCATTTGTTTTTTCACTTAAGGATTGTTTTTCTTCTAATTTCTCTTAGAATGACATTTCTTACTATTGAACTATCTGTTAATGTAACAATATTGAGAATATTAAATTAAACCAGGTAAAGTAAAACCTTTTATAATTAATAAAATCTAAATTGATTTGAGTTGATACCTTTTCCAAATTAAGAAATGCATAATTGTACGAGATAAGAATTAGATAAAAATAATAAATTTAAAAAAGATGAAAAATTATTGAAACAATAGATCCGTTTAGTTCGTATCTTATAATGAACTAGACGATTATGTAATTTCCAACTATGGACAGTACGAAAATAATGATTTTAATTAATCGGTATAGAAGCTATAATTATGACTATGATTTTCTAAATATAGCCACTTTTCATTTCAACTTCTTTCATACACTTCATCCACAGTTTCTCTGAACTTCACTCACGTTCCCATCCTTTGAAATCCGTGTTCCGTACCCTGAGAATAGCTAAACTAGAATATCATTTCTCACAAGGAAATAAAAGAAATATATATATATATATATATATATTCACAAACTACCGCCATTTCCAGATCGTTTTAAAATAGTATTATTTTACAAAGTCTATTAAGACAAATCCGTCGCAATTTTCTTATCTCTTTTATATATAAAATAACTTTCTTCCATGTTCTTAACAGTCCTGTACTAAGCTTCCTACTGATGCAGATCGTAAATTTTAGAAGAATTTAAAGAACACCATATTGGATTTAAGATAATGCTGTTCTTAATTTTTTTTATAAGCCTTTTATATCATTACCCCTATGTTGAGACGTGACAAAATTTTGCCCATCCGTCATTACATACTATATATTATATTGAATTATTTGCATGCGTTTTGTTTTAAAAACTGTTTTAAATTAAATTGCAAATTTGAATCTTCAAGTAGGTACATATTAAAAACGTAACGAGTTACATAAACACCTGTTATAAACAATTCGCAAACAAAGAACAATTTACGTGCACCTACATAAAGTAACGAACAAAAAACTAAAAATACGACTGCAATAAGCAAACCAAAAAAGACTTGTAAAAAGATTAAATAGAATTAGCCGTCGGTCTCGGATTATATTTTGCTTGCTTCCTTTATGTGGAAGCCTGTACCACTGACCGACTGCTGTTACCCTTGTGTCTATCTTTTTACTTTATGTATTACTAGTCAGCTTTTTTTATTTTAGAAGTTTTTTTTATTAATTTATGGCTTTTTAGTCCTTCTTTTGTAACTATTTATCACTCGAAATTGAGTTTCAACATAAAAGAGTTATGTACAGTTGTAAGTGACTTTTAAAACCATCCATTCTGATTCCCCACTCAGGAAATTACAAAGAAAACAAATTTACAATTCCAAATTATTGCGCACTAAAGCTCTCTTTTTAATATATCCATGGACAAGAATAAATTTTAACTAGGCATTATCTTATACCTTTATTGAAGTTTTTTATGTAAAAATCGTACCCTTCTTTTTAGGTACTACAGATGCGAATGTGGTAAAAATATTCATATGCCATAATTATATTTAAATAGAATATTATAAAATGAAAAACGAGAAAAATATTTAATAATTTAATTGAAAATATATTTACAAAAGTACAGACTTTGATAGTATTAGATAATAATTTGATCAATTAGAATTAGGGATATGCGAAGATTCACAATAACAATTGAAAACTGAGCAATATCACAATCGAGTTTTTACATATAATTAATAATTTCATAACAATAAGTATTAGTTAGGCTTTAAAATATTTAGATAAGTCTTCGTATAACATAGATCGATATTAACGAATCCCTATCAAAAGTTACCTCATCATGTTTCTTAAAGTTATTTAACTCTCATGGAATTCTTATTATTCATTTAAATTGCTCTTAATACATGATAGACATAAAGACATTATGAAACTTTGACATACGTCGTTTTAAACATTGATTTAGAATGTTTAAAACGACGTATATCAAAGGTTCTTTAATCATGCGTCTCTTCGAAATATTATGAAGAGAAAATTCCAGAAGAACATAATAACTACATAAATATTGTTCATCTCCAACTGTTAGGATAAAAATTTGCAAGGAGAATCAGGAGAAAATTTAGAATAGTTTTCCATAATTTATTTTGACTAAAATGAAGGTCCTAAAGAAATATTGATTATATCTAAGGACACACGACCTTGGCTAGATTGTAAGGAGTGCATGGTCGCAGACCATGAGCCACAATATTTAGGCCTCGGGATGGGGGGATGACGTCACGTCCGCTCACACGCAAGCGATGTACACATCCCACAAAACCGTTCATTGTGTGTACACCAGATAACCTTGAAGAATAGTAAGATTGTGAGTAACGTCTTACTTATATAAAGGGATTAAGGAGATAATTGATCAATATATTTATTAGTAAGCATATATTAATGTACCCATATCTGTAAGATGATATAAATAATTAACTGTAAAGTTATGACTTACTTTGTAACGTTATCCGGCGGATGGCCAATATAAATATAAGGATCAACGTCTAATGAACTCATGCGTCCATGTGTCGTACCCCTAACTGTATAAGATTCAAGTTTCAACATGGCGTCCTTCTTATATCGCCGCGCCGATATTTTAGACTTAGTATCAACTCTTATTTTACCAGATCGTAACTCTAAAGGGCCATTGCCAGCGTCCCAACGCAATACAGCTCTGTCTTTTACGAACCCGAGCCATAAATAATCTCGCACACCTGAGGCACTTATTAAAGCGCCTTTACCGCACACCGCCGATACTTCGGCCCAAATATCGAATCGTTTAGCGGGCAATCTTGTGCGAGCTGTCATCCGAGCATGCCCGTCGAACAATGGCGATGAGTATATTTCGTTTTCGTTTTCCTCGATGTATTCTTCGTATATTGGATAATTTTCTTCAACCTCATTTGTTATGTATTGCTCTTCCTCCGATTCTGTAACTTCAATATCGGTATCTATTTGAGATGGGTTTTTGTTACAATAACCTTCTTCGGCATTTTCTTTCGAAATAATAGATGAATTTATTTCCTCTGTGAATCAACGAACACACAGATAAAGAGTATATTTGATTAATATAAAGTACTACTAGAGTTGTGCGCACTACAAAACTAGCTTATATCTAGCGATAATCAACTGGAGGTAATATATCGATGCATGATATTTCAGGTTCAGGACTGTCGGGTTTGCCACTATCGCTCGTATCTACTGAGGCATCAGTGAAAATGACATTGTTCTGTAATGTACGTTCCGTATTCATGTTGTCTTTTCGGATTTTACGTGACAGGTTCAAGCGTAAATCCGTAGAGCGACTACCTCGCTTCACAGACGGCGTATCTTCAGCACAGGGACCAAACGCCTGTACAACTATGTCCGATTGTGTCCGACAAGCGTGCGCCCTCGCATGACAAGCTGATAGATATGTCCGTCCGTCACTACCGCAAACAGACGGGCCCTCGGTTGTAAAACATTCCTGAGCATTACATTCACAAGTAGCAAGACCGCTACGTATAGCGCAGTAGGCTCCGAAATAACATGTCATACGTTCACAGTCGGTAGCTGGTAGTTGGGTGGATTCCGCTGTAGAAAATAAATATTTAATATAGTGATAAGGTTACTATAGAAATCTAAAGACAGCCCTGTCCCATCAGTATCAAATGTATACCCACGGTCAAAGCAGCCGTTAGGTCCTAGAGTATGTTCATGGTTGGAACAAACAGTACACTTCTGCCCCTGAATGCCCGGTTTGCAAACACACCGCCCGGTCATCTGTTCGCAGTCCTCACGAACTGATCCGAAGGCCGAACACCCACATGCTAAGATAAATTACAATACAGTTACGAATTCGTTAAATCTAAACCAAAATCAATATTGTATTTAGAATCAAAACAGTTAATTTGTATTAAAATGTTTGATTAAAACCAATTACTCCAATACAGTTAATTACTACAAATTACATATTACACGGCAAATTAATCCTATTACATTTTAGCGACAAACGTCTAAGATTAATATTCGAATCTCATAATAACGTTAAATTATTTTCGATAGTAAATTATCAACTGAAAATTATTTTCTGTAATTAATTTCATGAATATAATATGTCAAAACTAAAAATATAATAGTAATTATTATGTGAGATAGTAACAGATTATTATGATAGCCAAATTATATGCTGGGTCGTCCATAATCATCCTTTCAAATAATATCATCGTAACTTAGTTTTTAAAACCCCTTTTTACAATCCCTATCGTTTCCTCTTGTAAAAACATTTTTTTGAAGACAGTTGACATTCAATTCCAAACAGGTAGACCGTAATTTCAACATGTTACTCGATACATGAAAACAATTCTACAGAATCGAGTACTTATTCTCCACTTTTTTCTGACTATAATTTTACATTTTAACTGTTATTAACTAGACCTTTCGGGAGGGGAAGATGAAATAATACATTTTCATCTCTTCTTGCCGTCGTCCATAAATCTCGATTTCTGTAAAGTAATATTGTTTATTTCCTTATAACACAATCATGCATGTCCATGAACTCACGTATACAGCCAGTATGTCCAGTACCGATCCGGGGTAAGCCCCAATAGCCTGGTTCGCATCTGTCACATTTGTGCCCTCCCACACCAGGTCTACATTGACACTGGCCGCTCTCATCACACATCTCGGACACAGAACCCAGCCTGTGACAACCGCATTGTGAGGGACATCCCGCCCCCCCAGGACCACGTGCTGACGTCACCCCGTCCGCACAACAGCCGTACCAAGATTCTTGACAGTCTTTCTTCTCTGCGACAGCTTTGTCTATATATAAAGTATTGTAAAAATGGTGACATAAATAGAAATAAAAAATGTAATTAAAACATACCATATAATAAACTCAATATGTTTTATGAGTATTAACAAATTTATTTGTTTCTAAAAAACTACACAGTTTTCATCTTATTCCTTTAATAAACTACCACCAAAAGGCGTAGATGACTATAAAAACATTATAGACAATGTTATTATAAATTCGCTTCTGGTTGTCTTAAAGTAAACCCACTACAGATCCAATAATAAACAATTAAACGCTTTTGATAACGCAAGACGTAGGTTGAATTAATCATACAACAACAATACAAAGTTAAAGCTCTCACGAGCACCTCACCCACACACGACTATCTAAAACAATTTGCTTTAAGTTTATGGAACATTTATAACTTCTAGATATCAACCTACTTCTTATTGTTATTATTTATATTATTCACGTTACTTTTTTCTCATTTGTTACTAATTTTTATATAAGGTATAGCTTCAGCCATATTTACAAGGGTCCTCAATATCTACTAACCTTTCCTACAACATCTTGCAGCCTTAGCAGTATGATGGCAGTAGCTATCCGTCGGACAGTCCTTACGATGAGGTCCACCGCCACAATCAACTGGAAGACCTTCCGAATCTGTTACGGTTTCATCATCACCACATGGCCTGAACTATAAAATATACATTTACCTTAAAAATACTACTCTTATTGGGCACTTTTCATCGATTTTAAATTATATCTATGTTAAAGTGCAAATTAAAATATTTTGTTTTGAAAAAAATTAATATATTTTTAAATCACTACAAACGTTATTACTTCCTTAGCGGCAACCGATAATGATTTATTAACTGACTTGCATGGATATTAAATAAAAACAAAAATGTTAATAGACTTAATTAGAAAGGTTAATTCGTGTTTCCAACGATGTGTGGTAAGATGTTCGTGAAATACCTCGAGACCCCTACACAATGCTAATGGCCTCAGTCGTAGGTCCTCTTGACGGCGACAAGACTCCAGTTTCATATGACACAGCGTGGGGTACATGCGTAAGTCGGAGGCGCAGACGGGCGCTGAGGAAGAAGCTGCCGCCGCAGCGCAGTCAAACAGACATGCACAACGAGGCTGGCCGTTACCTGATGACAGAATATATGTATTGCCTTTGAAAGAATCAATTCACAAATACAATAGACACGATCCTCTCAATACCACTCCTCCTCCTCTATTAATTTTCAGAGAATTTTTGGAATAGGAATACTTAACTACGTCTGTCGACCAGATCTAGTAAATGCGGAAAATTTTTGAGGGTAACTAATGGGCAAGAGAATATAAGATGTATTTAAAAAGAAACTTTAATTATGTATTGAGTAACAATAAAAATGCTATATAATTAAATATAATATATAATATGATATAAACCGGTATTTTATCTGCATAAAACGTCGATGTTTGCTAAAATACCTGGACATGATATGTATCATAGCTAGAATCGGACTTACCAATTAATAAGTAATATATAGTTGTACATTACCGTCCACAGCGCAGGTTGCCTCGTAGGCGCATTGCACTCTAGCACAAACGGCTGTTCCAACAGATGGTTCACTGGTACTGTCGACCTCCACACCATTCCGTATCTCATTACTCTGTTCCATTTTCTCTGATACATTAACCCCTGTAACTTAAATTCGTCATAGCTACAGTTTACATAAGTTGATACGATCTAAATATCTTATAAATCAACCTATACATTTCAAATATTAATAAAAAAAAATCTGTCTTCAAGTCACACCTCGCTTAATTTGCACAATTTACAGCAATATATCCAAATCACCTGAACTATTATCTTTATTAGCATCAGTACAGTCTCCATAGTAAGCAACCTGCGGAGGAGGTTCCCCGCGGGCTCGCGCCTCGCACGCAGCTTTATGCAATGAACACTCGTTGGGGAACGTTCGCCTCGTGTCAGAACAAACGGTCTCTCGAGGAACATCAGCACAACTTGCACAAGCACATTTGCCTCGAGAACACCACATACCTAGCGGACATTCGACATTGCCGCAAGATTCTGAAAATAATTAAAAAACATAGCCAAGTAAGAAACAAGTATAACTATAGGGTTTTCCATTAAGGGCGCTTGATCTTTGAAATGGAAAAAAAAAATACATGTAGGAAAGATATTTGCGAAATTTTTTTTTTATTTGGAAGGTCTATCGACCCCATTATGTATGGAATATGACGTCATTCAAATGACCGCCACGGCTTCGGTTGGTGGCGCGCACACGAAAGGTCCAATTTTCGATGACTCTGGCGCACAAATCGGGCTGTATTTGATCGATGGCGTGGCGTATGTTGACTTTGAGGGCATCGGTGGTTTGCGGCTTGTTGGCATAGACCTGCGACTTAAGAAAACCCCACAAGAAAAAGTCCAGCGGGGTCAAATCGCACGATCTCGGTGGCCAGTTCACGTCGCCTCCGCGCGAGATGACCATGTCCAGAAATTGCTCGTGCAGAACTTCCATCGTAGCGTGTGCTGTGTGGCACGTAGCGCCGTCCTGTTGAAACCACATGTTGTCCAGATCCATATTCTCGATTTCAGGCCAAAAGAAGTTGGTTATCATCGACCGGTATCGCTCACCATTGACGGTGACGGCCACACCATTATCGTTTTCGAAAAAATACGGACCAATCACGCCTCCGGCCCAAAATCCGCACCAAACAGTCACTTTCTGCGGGTGCATTGCCACTTGGTGAACCTCGTGTGGATTGGTCTCGTCCCAAATACGGCAATTTTGCTTGTTGACATAGCCATTCATCCAAAAATGCGCCTCGTCGCTGAAGATGATTTTTTTGCCAAAATCGGTGTCAACTTCCAACTGCTCTAATGCCCAGTCAGCGAACACACGGCGCTGTCTATGGTCATTAACCTTGAGCTCTTGGGTCAGCTGGATCTTGTACGGGTGCAGGCTCAAGTCACAACGCAAAATTCGCCAAGTTGTCGTCTGCGAAAGGCCGAGTTCCTGTGCGCGACGCGGAATTGACTGCCGCGGGTTTTCGAGGACACTGTCGCGCACAGCGGCGATATTCTCGGCAGATCTCGCGTTACGTTGACGCACGGGAACCGGCTGATTGTTAACTGACCCGGTTGACTCGAATTTGTCCACCAATCGACGGATAGTCGACTCGGCAGGACGATCATCGCGACCGTAAAACGGGCGAAGTGCGCGGAACGTTGCTCGAACTGAAGACCCATTTTCATAAAACAATTTTATGATTTGCACGTGCTGCTCGACACTGTAACCTGCCATGGTGGTTTGGGAGGACGGAATGAATATAACACACTGCATTTGACAGCTGTCACTCAAACAACATGGCCGCAATCAGCTGTCAAAGTTCAAGCGTCCCTATTGGAAAACCCCATATAATTGAAATATTTCAAAAGTATTAGTTTGTTTCGTTATGCACTCGAGCAAAAAATTGACTTACCACAAGAACCCATATGTTTAACGTGGAGTCTCCTCTTTTCGCGGCAGGCTATGTTACGAAGAGCACAAACGCTGCTATAAGTTTTGTTGTCATTACCGCAAACTTCTTCAGTTTCCTAATAAAATTATCGATAAATACATTATACTCTTATGATTTATTTTCTTTTTTAAATTTATAATATTTTTTACTTACAGTTCCTTCTTCACAATGTTTTGGACAAACGCAGCTAGCTTCAGAAACACCATCACTCTCGCAAACGGCATAATATTCACACTTTTTATTTTCACATCCATCTAAAATAACAAAAAATAGAGCCAATTTAAATTAAGAAAAAAATTAATAAAGGTCACACATTTAGAACCAACTTACTGCAAGGTCCATCGTACAAAACTTGAACGTGACGACGATGTCTACAGGATTCTAACTGCAGCTTGCATCTGTTGCCGTAGGAAATACCATCAGAACCACACACGGGAGCAAATTCATTAGAACATTTTGGACATCGACAAACGCCTCGACCTCCTGAGGAAACACATTCACCACCGTGAGGGCATACCCGCCCAGCACAAACACCGTTGGAACCTGAAAAAATTATTATAATAAGCCGTAATTTAACATTAAGATGTACCTATAACTTAAGACTTAAATAAGATGGATTCTAATTTAAAAAAGGAAGTAAAATACTCAAAATTATTTAAAACTAGTATGGAGTATCATCATAGCGAGACTGCCTTTTTTCGCATCCTTAAAATGTTTCCTGTTCTTTCTGAATTATTTATATGCAGTAAAAGACCAAAAAAATTCAAACCATATCTTCACAATGCAGTTCTTGGAAGATAAATATGATTCGTAGAAGAAGATATCCAGATGTACAAAGTACATATAACTTTGATAAAGCTGATATGAAAAATCATCGCGCTTTTTTATTGAATAAACTGTGTAACACACCGCAGGCTCCAGCGTGAACGACCTTCAACTCTCTTCCTAACAAACAGCCAGCACGTCGAAGTTCACATTCGCTGTCATGGGTCCTCGCATCAGAACCGCAGACAGGTCGCAGCACTTGTTCACAGGGGGGCGGACAAGCGCAGACCGCACCACTACCCTCCACACGACATTCAGCGCCGTGACGACACTCCACCTCCGCACATGGGTTTACACCTAACATTTAAAATATTATGGATTCATCGATTTACATATTAAGCCATAATAAATCGCATAATAACGGTTATAATAAATCGCATTATATAATGATAATCCAACAGTATGGAGTTTTTAATTTTCTCATAACTATGAAAATACTAGCTTACCTGAAATACATTGTCCTTTAAAAATAATCTTTAATTGTTTTCTGGCTCGACAGGACTCTCTATGCATTTGACACTCGTTCGAATAAGTCTTTCCATCAGACGCACATACAGGGGAGAATTCTAAAGGACAAGGTTCTGCGCAGCGACAGGAAGGTTGGCGTTGGTCATCCAATTGGCAAACTTCTGGATCTGGACAGGATACGCCGGCGCAGGGGTCTGGAATTATTATTAAAGATTTTCATGTTCAATATTCTACATCTGAATTGAAAAACTGTTAAATTTAAAAACACATACCACATTTGCCATGATATTTAAAAGTTATGTTTGTGTTGCTCTCGCAAGCAGCTCTTCGCATTTCACATGTTCCGGGATAATCTTTAGCGTCGCTAGCGCATAAGGGGCGTGAACCTTCATGATCCCCGTAACTTGGACAAGATGTTGGACATTCACAACTGTAACTCTTTCCGTCTGCAGTAGGGCGACACAGCTCTCCTGGGCCGCAGATCACGCCTCGACACGGATTCGTCACGTCTGCCACAATAGTATATCAATTAGCTGCAACAATGAAATTTAATATGCGATACGACAATTAACAGTTTTAATTCTGACAACCCTGGTACAATAAAGTTAGCAATTTTTCTTTTCAAACCATTTCATTCAATAGTTGTTTATATTTCAGTAAAATTTACCATTCGGAAAAATATAGCATCCCAATATATTAGGGACCATTAATAAAATCGCATTCGGTGAAGTTAGCATGGTCACTCTGGCAACTCAGCAATTTACCGTTACTCATTATCCATTCGCAATGATGTTGAGAACCTAAAAATAAAATATTTTTTTTCGAACAATGCACAGGGATAATTTGTTTTTCCAATTTACCATATTTTCTTAATATTACACAATATATCTATAAAGTGGATACATTTGATAAATTACCATTATTGATATAAATAAAAAGTCGATTTTGATTCGTATAATTTAAACAAATTTAATAAGATAACAAGAAGTCGCAAGTTTCATAGCAATAATTCAAATACCATAAAGCAAAATTGATCACTTTAAGCAACTGCTTAACTAGACCGTTTAGTACAGTTTTAATCAATATATTACAAGCAACTGCGGCTAATGCAATTAAGTAATAATAATACTTATTTACTCACCAATGAATAATAATCAAATTCGTTTTCAATAACGTATTATTCAAAATGTCACTCCAAAGTTTTGGGTTATTGTTTTTGTATTTGAATAAAATTGTCCCTGTCTACTTTATACAGGTTCCAAATATTCACTGGCATGAATTAACTCAGCTGAAGAGTAAAATCAGAAACCTTTAGACTGCTGGCGACGGACATGCGCAGTTGTTCTCAGAGAATTCATTGAACAGTATTGTAAAAAGTATGCCATATAAATATGTATAGCACGTTATCATAACGAAAAATGCTATTAATCAATAGATCCCATGATCTTTTAGATCCTTAATTTCTGACATATGAAATATATTCTGAAGTAATTTATAAACATATATTACTTCTGTATAAATGTTTTGCAATAAAGAAAATCCTTTTAAATCGCTTCTGTATTTTTTTTACAAATCTGAAAACATACAAACAAACTTCCTATTTATGAATATAATTATACTTATGATTATTAAAAAGGTAAGGATATCTCTACCAATTCAATCCCATAAGTAAATTCTATTTCTTTATATAAATAATGAACATTTATAAAAAACGGTAATATTCATTTTATAAAATACTATGATGTTTAAAGAATATCCCAAAAAAATATTCAATATACACGTACTTTTGAGACAAGTTTGCAATTTCTCATTCATAAATCTTTGCCCATGTCGGTATCAAAGTCAGTTTATGAATGAACAACTGGGGACGCTTCGTATGTAGTGGGACTACGCAAATTTGTGGTAAGATTACTTATTTATTAAAAACAACTTATTTATACAAATCGACATAATTACTTATTGAACATTGTAACGTTGCCTATTCTCAAGAATTACCATTTTCCACCTCAAATTACTCTATCTGTAGTTTTTTTCACGACGCCATTATATTGACAAATAAACTTCTCATATTGTCCTTAAAAATATTATTTTGCCAATCATATTGATATTTCAGGACAATAGTGTGGTGGAAAATGTTTTGATTTTAAGTGCTGACCATATACTATAAAGTACTGGTCAATGTTCATCACTGCGTAAGTTGAATCGATATTCGATCGCCGTTCACAAAGTCCCCTCATATGGGTTTACCTGTTAATATTTTTAACACTGATGTATCCAGATAAAATACACGTTTTAATTTTTTTAAGTGAATTATCACACTACATATAATTTCCCGTTTTTCATCCAATAAAAACCGTAATATCAAGTGCAGAATTATAAACCAAAACTGTTTACGTTCTGCCTGTATTATGACAATGCCAACTTAGACAAAACATACTCTATTAAGAGAAGGGTGAAGATATGAACATCTTTTTCAACCTAGGTCAAACCTGGGTAAGAGAGAAATGAATAAATGAGAAAAAAGAGTAATTGTCAGGATCCGTCATTTTAAGCTCCCAAAACCTCTATTAGCGAGAAACAGAAACCTCTGTAAGTCTTTTTTCCCTCAAGGACCTCCCTAAGTGAGATTTCTACTTATCCATACCTCTATAAGCGACAGTCAAGATTTATTTATATTTAACATCTGCTATTTTATGACTCGTTCTTAACTTTCCTGGAAGTTCTAACCATTGCTTTTGTATCAATTTGACGACGACGTAACTACCCCTAGAAAACAAACCGACCATGACGTCGTTAAGAATTGTGTGTGTATAGCTGGAAGTGACAGTAAAGGCGAGGCACCGATACCTCATTCCGGACACAGAAATAATCATATCAATGAAGCTAGCTTTAAATGCGTTGGAAACGGTCCATCAGTACTTTGAAAACGCATCGGTTGTTGAGAAACCAATATTCGACAAAATCTAGTAGTTAGAGAAAACATTAAAAAAAAAACAGTAACCCAAACAAAATTGACAGATTTTTCTAGGTGTAAGTAAGTTGTAAATAAAATAATATAACTTAGTGCATGAATTTTAGTTTTTTTTTCGTAAGCATCTTGATATCTACTCTTATAAAGTTGCTGTGAGTTGTTAATGCCGCTTACCTCTAAGAGAGAAACTCGGGTTAGTGAGAAACCTATATAAGCGAGGATGCGATTGTGCTCCCTTGAACTCCCCCTAATCCAGGTGTGACTGTATGTATCGTTTTGTAAATACCTTATTCTGGATCCAGGTAGTCAACTTATTGCTAAATTAAATAAATGGAAGGCAACTTTAATAATATGTTTATTATCATTGTGTACACCATTTAGGTGTTTTCACTCGTATTACACTCAATTGTATGTAACAGAGAATAAGACTTTACATAATATGTATAAAAATAGGACTGTATGAGTCCTACCAGGACTCCAAATGCATGTATAATGAGAAAGGAAATACATATCAACTCTTTCCAGTTCACTGCTAAAATGCAATGACAATTTATGTGCTCTTCAAGCTATACACATTGTTTCGGATTGCACATGATTTCAATATTTATGCATATCTATTAATAGCTTATTTTTGTACAATATCTTAATACAATGAATTACGCATATATAAAATTATAACATACGCATACATTATATTAATATCACCTGTGCCAGTGTCAAATTATTTATCTCGGTTGATGCATATAATAAATAGGAAATTAAGAAATAGTAGATTGAAAGACTATTTATATTTACCGGTAAAATTGGCAACAAAATTGAAACAATATAAAAAAAATAATGTTATTTGTCTAAAATCTGTACATTAACAAATAATCGAATCGGAAATAAATAAATTTTACTATACAGTCTCACTTATAAAACACAGTCATAATATTAATCAATGTCTCAATAGTAATTGATGATGCGCTTCGCTTATCACATAGATAAAAACCACAGCACTATTTGTCACTTACACTTTACAGTTTACAGTATACGGCTAAATCGGTGTCCACGGAAAGAGATCTCTATGGCTATTTACACATTTATAAAAATCTATAACTATATTTACAGAAGGTACTTCTCAGCCGATAATATAAGCCAGCTAGGAGGATATAGCTAGGTTGGAGGCGCACGTCGGTCGTAATCTCTTCGGTAAACCTCGCGCTCATACTCCCGGTCCTCGTACGGGTACTCGGGCTGCGCGTACCCGCGCCAGTCGTCCGAGTAAGCGCGCACCGGCGGGAAACCCATACCGCTGGCCATCGCCGCGCCCTCATAGTAACCACTGTATGGACCTCCCATAGCTGCGTAACCTCCGAACCTATCGATAGAGACATTATAAATCAAAACAGTCAGTAAACAATAAAAAAATATAAGAAAACAAAATACCGTCTCTTGTCGTGTGATCGTGAATTGCGATCGCCTCCGCGATACTGCCGCGGGCCAGGATACGCTGGCGGGGTCCAGCCGGGATGCGCGGCATGTGCGGGATGCGCTGGATGAGCTGCATGCTCGGCGTGCGGGTGGGCCGCATACGGCGGCCTCGCTCGAGGTTGCCCCACGCCTCCACTGTCCCGCCTCGTCCTCGATCGCTCCCTGTCCCGATCTCGTTCCCGGTCCCGGTCTCGCTCCCGCTCCCGGTCGCGGTCCCGATCCCGGTCTCGGTCCCGATCTCGATCCCGATCCCGCTCTCGGTCCCGCTCCGTCCGGCTCCGTTCTCTGTACATCAAATTGTCCCTCTTCACGCTTTCATCCCTATCTCTGCGATCCTTGTGCTTGTGTTTATGTCTGCAGGTAATGAAGAAGCGAGATGGTGATGAACGGGGGAGGTTAGCGATGATATTAGTTACGAACACAAAAGATGTTAGGCAAATGAAATATAAGAAGCGCCTATCTAGTGAATGATCTTAGTGGTGTTATGGATATCCCGGTCACGTGATGATTTCTCAATACTATTTACCTCTCATGACGTTTATTTTCAGTTGGCTCAGGATCACATTCTCCCTCTTCGAGTTTCCTCTTAACTCCCGACACATGAGGTGTTTTCTCATTATTTTTGTCTACTTTTTCCTTCTCGAGTCTAGGCCTTTTATCTCTACGGTCACTATCGTTTTGCTTCACCTCCTTTTTATGAGTTTTGACGTGATTATTTGTACTATTTACATTGTTCTTCAGATTGGACTAAAAACATTCAAATGTTAATAACTAAGATTACGTTAATTAAAGAAAATTCCTTAAATAAAATTAGTCTCGCATACCTTATTTTCTTTGTGTTTACTGTCCTTCTTTCCATCAGTTTTCTTAAGGCCATACTTATACAGTCTGTACAACTGCTTAGCGTCAAAATTGGTAAATTTAGATACAAAATACCAGAGATTACTCCTCCATTCAACTTTCTTTTCTGGGTCTGGATATTCAGATAAACATATATCTATTTGGTTTCCTATTTGTGTGAGGCAAGCCCTTGTTCGCGACAATTGTTCTGTGTCTGACAACGTGTGGTCAGGATTATCTAATGCACGAAGTGCCTTTTTAACCGGTCTCATTTTCTCTTTACACTGTAAAATGAAGAAAACATAAAAATATACTTTTGTTCTTAAAGTCTTAAGGGAATAATTCTTTGATATATACCTCCTCAAATACCGAAGGGTCAAGGTCACCTAGGACTTCTAAAGCTCTGGGTTCATTATTTGCAGTAAAATGCATAGGACCAGCAGGTTTTTTGCGACCTTTAACCTTTTCATTTTTAAGTCGGTCTTTCCCATCCTTCTTTGTGCGTTTTCTATCCTTTTCTTTTCTATCATTTGATGTTTCATCATGGGTTAACACCTCTTCTACTTTGGATTTGTTCTAAAAGTGAAAAAAAAAATTGTTATAAAAATTATAATGTATCAGCTGAAAATATATATATTTTTTTCATTATATAATGAATGTTAAGTTTATTTATACCTTGTCATTTTTATCATTTTTGGCACTTCTTGTTCTTTTGTTTTCTTCGCCAGTACTAACGTCATCATCCACTATATCTTTTGTAACAGGCTCCTTGGCCCCCTTCTTAACTCTTGGTTTTCTCTGTTTTTGTTTTCCATTTTTCTGGTCTAAAAGCTTTTTGATAAGTTTCAACAAATATTCAGCTCTAGACTGTAAATGCTTTGCTTGCGGCTTTTTATCTTCATTTGTAAGTATTTTATCACAGATTTCAAAAGATGAGTCCATCTTTATGGCTTCCCAAGATCCCATCCCATATTGATAAATGCCGGCCAATAGCTTCGAATCATCTTCTACTCCCCATTCGATATCAAAATTAGCTGGTCTTGTCCTAAAATCGATATAAGTAATTCATATTATGAAGGGAACAAAAATATTAATTTAAAAATTAAGTTATTTTTTAAACTTATTTTATACACTATAATAATAACTTACTATATAAAATAAAAACACAAGGTGTCAGTTTTACCTGAAATCCAACTGCCATTTGAGCCTCTCTTCCTTGGTTTGTGGCAAGAATTCATCTAATGGTGCAAGTTCATCCTGGCAGGCAGCCATTGTTTTAGCATTTACAGGAACTCCTCCAAGTTTAAAAGTCTTTCTTGCATTTTTACGACCATCACTTTGTTCATCTAAAATATAATAGATTTATTAAATACATGAAACATAGGTCAGTCATCTATATCTATGTATTGATTGAGTAACATACTAGGTGCATCAGCCGTATTATTTAATACAGCTTTACATCTTTCTTGAAGAATTTCTCCTAACTTTTTCAGGTCTGCTAGTGGTTTTTCCTGCAGCTCAGCATCACATGCAATGCTGTCTAGATGTTTCAAGGGAGCTGAGAATTTCTTGTAACTTTTGACGAATCTTCTTATCTGTAATGACATTTTTTTTATATAATAAATTCATTTGCAAAAATACAACTCATAAAATATTGTTAAATTGATAGTGATTAATAAAAAGGAAGTGTAAAACTATGATAAATATGTTTCCTAAATAATATCGTAAATATATAGATATGATTCTAAAAAATGCAATTATACAAATTCAATAAAAATATAAGTGGCATCAACAAATTTTGAAAATTAACTTAAAATAATATTATAAACAGACAACTAAAGTAAGAAAAGTACTTAACATCTAAAAAGGCCATACAGATAATCTCAAAAATCATCATAACTATAGTAACCATATAATTAATTAAATAATTATTATTATCTGTTATTAATAATGTACTCTATTAGGCTGTACAGAAATGTGTTGATCACAAATCACAGCAGTGTCGAATGTATTGGCAGTCCAGTCTATCATGTTTAGATATCGTTGAGGCTCGCACGCTTAGTACTAAGCACGTATAACTGATCCGTAATATAATAAACATGATCACCTCCTGATCAGTGAATCCTTTGATCTTTTCTCTGTGCGAGGCTGGTGGCCGTCCCCGTTTCCGAGGTCGGTCGTCATCGGCGCTGGCGTCTCCGTCTCCGTCCGAGGCTTCGCTGTCGTCACCGTCACCGTCACCGTCCCCCGCCTCCCCTCCGTCACCCGCATCACCTCCGCTACGACCGCGACGCTTACGACCACCTGAGATTAGCATTATTATATTCAAAATGTAATTTTGATACTCAAATTAATATTAGAAAATATGGAATTAAAATTTCAGTGACACATTAGTGTTGTAAAAAGCAAATGGATCGCAATATTACGGAGGTTTCAGGTTCGAATCCAGCAATGAATTTTCAGTTATAATTTCTATTCTAAATTTAAATTTATATGATTTTGAATTCTCAGAGTAATTTATAGACCTTATACAATTTGTTTCTTTATACATGAATAAAGATATATTATTTTCATACTAATGGAACAAAAATTTAACCTTTTGTTTTAATTGTATGTAATAGTAGCAAGCTTGTATTTCTGAACATTTTCACCAGCAAATATGTTGGAGAAGCCCACAAATACGTTTTGTTATGTTTAGAAAAATATTAAAGAATAATGCTTACCACTATCAGCATTATTCTGATTATTTTTTCTTCTGGGTGGTAAGTACAAGTCTTCCATTTCTTTATTTTTCTCTTGCTCTGCTATAGTTTTTCTAACATTTTCTGGTATAATGTCATCCTAGAAGAATTGTACATGATTAATTTATTTCATTTCATACGATACAAACAAAATTCACTTATTTCATTTTATAAAATATAAGAAGTACCCAATCTTTTGCTTCTTCATCTCCTCCTTCTTTTTTGACCTCCATAACCGCCTTGTCTTCGTCAAAAGCAAAACTCGCCACTTTAAATGCAGAAAGCAGTTCATCGCCTGCCATTGAAGGCCCTTCGTCCCTTGTCTCTGCTCTTTGCAGGATTTCATCTATATCACACTATAGAAAAAAAATCATTTTTAATGGTATACAAGCTAATAAATTCAATAAACTGTTCTATATATTATAATTACTTACTACAGGGTCTTCATCATTTTCATCGTCATCTTTAAACAATTCCTCTGCTCCAAATTTAAGAATAGCATTCAAGTCTTCTTTATTAAACGGATTATTTGCGCTGGTTCCGGTGGCGTCCCGTTTATTTAAGACTGTCCTCCCTGTTGTATCCATTCTTTGAATTACAAGATGGTCAAGTACCATTTTTCTTTTAGCCCTTTCAACAATATCTTCCTCTACGGACCTGGCAGTTACTAACCGATAAATATTGACCTACGGTTGCAAAATTACGAAATTAGTCTTAAATAGATTTCAAATTAATTAAATATGCACCATCAGTTCAGGATTTTAATTTCGACCTGATTTTTTTGCCCAATACGATGAGCGCGAGCCTGAGCTTGGAGATCGTTTTGTGGATTCCAGTCAGAGTCAAAAATTATCACAGTGTCAGCTGTAGCCAAATTAATTCCTAATCCTCCGGCACGTGTTGATAGTAAAAAACAAAAATCTTGAGATCCTTCAGCATTGAAATGATCAAGAGCCTGCTTCCTGATTTCCCCCTTTATGCTTCCATCAAGACGTTGAAAAGGAAAATGTCTCCGTTGCAAGTATTCAGCTAAAATATCCAACATTCTAACCATTTGAGAAAATATAAGCACTCTATGACCTGTTTCTTTAAGCCTGCACAATAATTTATCTAAAAGAAGTAGCTTGCCCGAGCCTCTTAACAGTTTCTGAAAATAATTATACATTGCATATATTAATAATACAGAATATAAAGGTATTTTAAAAAACATATCTTTTTAATTATAGGGATTATAGTGATTATACCTCAACAGCATCTGTAGTGGCAAGAGATGCTCTTGATTCAAAATCTTCAGGTTTGGTTAGAAGTGCATGATTACAGCACTTTTTTAGTTCTATTACAATATTGATAAATGTATTAATTGAGCCCTTCACACCCTTCCTTAGTGCACTGTAATTCTTTGTCAATATCCACTTGTAATATTGTTTTTGTATTGAAGTCATCTCTACACGCAAAATTTGTTCCACTTTAGCAGGTAACGATTTCTCTACATCTTTTTTCTGCCTTCTTAAAATGAAAGGCTCTAGCTGTTTGTGGAGCTTCTCATATCCCTTAGTGGCAGCATCCTCATGATCTTTTTCAAATTCCTCCCAGGTTTCAAACCTACATCAAAAATATAAACTTATGAAAAATCTTAAAATAAATTTAAATTCTTATTTAATCAAAATACTTACTTGTATGGCATTATAAAATGAAGCAGTGCCCACAATTCTTTTAGTGAGTTTTGCAAAGGTGTACCAGTAACTAATAACCTATGATTTGTTTCAAATTCCTTAAGGGCTTTATAAAGCAGAGAATCATCATTTTTCAATCTATGTGCTTCATCCACTAATAAACAGGCCCAACTAAATGATCTAAGAAATTGTCTATCTTTCAATAATATCTCATAGGTAGTTAAAATGGCATTAAATTTTAGTCTCTTTGAACTGGCAAAGCTCCATTCAAACTGTCTGATCTGAAAAGAATTATAAAATTGTTAGGATTTTAAAAGGCGAATTAACCTATTGCATTAAATCTAATTATTTTCCCACTCACAATATCCCTGCTTGTAACATCACCAATGTATGTAACTACATTAATATCCGGCGCCCACTGCGCAAACTCTCTCTGCCAGGCAGTCATAGTACTTAAGGGCACAACACAAAGAAATGGTCCATATAGTTGTTGAGATTTAAAAAGATAATATAAAAAACAAATTGTCTGAAAAGTAAACATAAAACAGAATAAGAAAAATTAAAAACATTAAAATTTCAATTATATAAAATTTTATGAATAAAATTATTTACTTGTATAGTTTTTCCTAAACCCATCTCATCAGCTAAAATAACAGAATTGTCTTTACACCAGGAATGTATTAGCCAATTTAATCCATCCATTTGATAATCCCTTAACACATATGTCTGGAAAGAAAAACAAATATGAAAAGATTATACTAAGTAGGTCACACAGATCATTGATTTTTTAAAATAATAATTACCTGATCTTTACCCATATACTCTGGTTGTTCTTTAACTTGATGAAATTTTGGACGTCTTTTTAAAACAGGGCAATGCCTTGACGGTGTTGTCTTAGCAGCTTCCCTACTTTTAAAATTCTCAGCTTTCTCAGGCCACCTTTTTTCAATAAGAGATGAATCTTCCCAGGTTGCATCGGCATATGGTAGAGATTCCCATTTACAGAAATATTCATGAGCAGTTCCACCTCCTTCTAATTCTCTTGTTTGTTCAGCTATAAAAATATTATATGTTATAGATAAAATAAATATATTAGAGGTAATATTACATAGTTGTTCAAATACCTATAATCCTTTCAACATTGTTGTATGTTTTGACTAATTCCTGCTGCAGTTCAGACTGACATTCATAATAGTCTATATCTTCAGGACCAGCTTGCTGCCTCCACCATGACAGATCAGCCTCCTTCTTTATATAATTCTCTAATTTCTTAAGTCCCTTAACTTTTTGTTCATTAAGACTTTTCTCGGACTCCCATGTGTTATGTATATGCGACCATCCTTTCCATTTAATCAGGTACTGTGGTTCAGTCGAATCTTCATCATCAGGATTACAATCCTCATTAGGATCACCGTTTTCCTCTATATAGTAAACTGTAGTCACATTTCCAGTGACTGTATAATGATAAGAAGACATTAGCTAAAATTTAATATCATGTGGCACACCAATTAAAACATAAATTTTCGAAAAGTACACTTCTGATAACTTAAATGTTTTTATCATTTATTTAAATAATATATAAATAATACATTGGTGTTGTCAATTTACCTCCTTTCTTCCCTCGTCTATGGCCAAGAACCCTTTCAATAGTCTCACTATGGTCTTCTGGTTCAGGCTCCGGTTCAGCTTCAGCATCTCCACAGAGGTCGGAAGAGTCTGTTTGTTCATCACTGGCTTCTTTGTAACTAACAGCAGCACCTGTTCGTCGAGTAGCCGTCCGACTAAAGCAATAATTGGAACAAAATAAATTTACATCCTTTTAATAAAAAATATACAATATTTTTACACGCAATTAAATACCCAAAACTAAAATATCTTAAAAAGTTAATAAGAGATTAACTTAAAAAGAACATTTGCCGATTATTATTGTACGTCTTAAATATTAAATACGATAAATATTTAAGTATAAAGAAAATTAATCTGAATAATTACAATAAGTGAAATAAATAAGCAGTTAAATGATATGACGCGTTCGCGGCCTTATGTGTTACTACTTACTAGCCCTGCGTTCGATAATCTTAATATTGCTATCTCGCTCTATTTAAACGTCATCAACAAAGGTTACGTATTTGTCATTAAAATAAATTATTATGTTTTATTTTTAAACGAAAAAGGTAGAACACTTAATTGATATGGCTTATTGATTTGTTATAACTTTTCAGAAAACATGTGCATCATGCATGTTCTATGAAATATACCATGCCACGAGTCCGAAAAAAAATTATATTGAGAAAAAAAGCAGATTATTAAACTTTTATTTTTGATTTTAAAAAGATGAATATTTAACCAAAATATTGTAAGCAAAAAAATAAGTGAACCCGAAAATATAAACATTAAAAATGATTACACTGAAAAAAAAAAGAGAATTATTTTTTGGACTGTTAATTAAAATAAAAATTTCTAAAACATATACTATTATGTAATCAAATAAGAAAAGATATATCAAAGTTGTATAACAAATAATTTAATAAGGAGACATTGAACATAGCTTCTCATGTAACTCAAACAATTTTAAAAATACATGATTAATGCAAAGTAGATATATATTTTTATGTATAGTGTCATTTGTATGTTATACATCTGTGTTAGATTTTTTACATATTTTATGAAAATAATAAATCATAAATTAAACTAGGTTTGCTGGGTAATAAAGACAATATGATATATTAAAATATCAAACTGAAATAAATTAAATAATTATGAGTTACATAATAATTAATAAATATATCCTTTTGAAAAATTGGTAATGTTGGAATATATAAAGAATGGAATAAAACCGATCTTTTTATTGTTAACTTTGACAGGGATTGCAAAATTGCACTTTGGTAGTGGGGATGAGTAGTAGATATGCTCCAAAATTTATCATTATAAAGTGTTTCAAGGGTTCAAAGTGATTATTTAATAAAAACGTGCATGAGAATCCTAGAGTAAACCTATTTCCATTAAAATATATGTATATCCCTTACATATATAATATTTCTGATACATAATAGCAAAAATCCACTTTTGCTGCATCAAAGTCTTAGCATATGTCAAAAATTTTTATCACAGTGGACATTAAAGCAAATGTTATGATGATTTCAACATATGTAAATTTCTAACACTCCACAGATTTACCAATTGGTAAATACTGACCCAATTCATTACCTGTAACAACTTTGTAAGACTATCAAAGTAGAAAACTATCATCCATCACATCATATTAGTCAGTGATCCAGGACAAGTCAAATATATTTGCAGGAAAACTTATCAGAGGTGACATTGCTTGGCTAACCAGGAGTCCAAATCCCATATCACAATTACACTTCATAGTACAAAAAAAAATTGTGATAACAAATTTAATATTAAACTTTGTTGTCTATGCGAAACTTACGTTTATGTGTCGAAGAGAGCATGAAAGTTTTTCTAACATTTACTGCAAAAAAGTTTTTTTTAAATAAACGATTTGCCATTGGCTTTTACAATATCAATCCAGAAAATGTCCATTAAGGTAAATATGATATATGAATATGCAGTAGCTTTAGGCCGAAGGTTAGGCATTAAGTCAAGGTCACCTGTTTGTTATATTTTTATTTTAGAAAATTTGATCATTCAGTACTTTAAAGTAGACACTCCTAGACCACTTTGCTTGAGCATATCTATAAAGCGACTGAATCATACCTATGAGTATATATATATATCATATTTGGAAGTAACAATATTATACACAAAGAAATACATACACTTAATAAAATTCATTGATGTTACTAAAAAACTACATTTTAAATATAACAAGTCCATATAAATAACAGATGTTATCCTTACAAATAGCAAATTTTTACAATAAGTTGACAGTCAATAAAAAAAACTAATCACAGGAAAGTGGAATATGAACATTCATATATGAATATGAGTATGAATATATATATGTATTCCCCTATTACCTATATATCTATTAACTATATAATAACTTTTTCTTTTTGAACAGCTCCAAGCTAGGACACTATTCTATTATCTAACTATTTTTTTTTGACAGTTGTTAGAACATTGTTCAGTTTGCAAGAACGAGTATGTTAGGCCAAAACGTTTAACACTCTACAAACCCCTTTGAAAAGTCCTTTTTGGAAAGAGTTTCAAACTCATTCCTAAGAATTGTAAAATCATACCCAAATATCACCTTCAGATAAAATTGTGATTATGCTTGTGCATTTGAACATTATTTGCCCAAGAATATTTTTTTGTTAATATCTATCAAATTAACCTTCACCAATCACACTGTTACCTTGTGTTTATTTTTATATACTACAGTCAGTTTTTATTTCATGAGACAGAGATATGACTGGATATTGAATAAAATATTTAATTTTATAAAACCTTTACTATTAATAGACAAATAAAAGGGAAGGAGGTGGTAAAGAGAATAAATGTAACATTCAATATTACCTTTTGGTATCTTCATCAGATGCTTCTGAACTTTCTTCTTCGTCACTTGTAAACCTTCTTCTCCTTGTGGGTTTCTTTTTTCTGAGAGGAACACTTCTTTGGCCCGGACGCTTAGATGGCGGAGGTGGAGAACCCTTCATATCACTATCACTATCTGATGTATCTGAATTCCATGAGTCACTAAAAATATGAGATTATTATAATGCTATAATCATCAAATTTAAATTACAGATATAAAAAGAAATATTAGAATCTAAGAAACTACCTTCTTTTCCTACTTTTTCTACTGTGGCTTTGACCTTTATCACTTGAATCACTATCAGCTACCTTAAGTCTGTCTGGCTCTTTCCTTGACCTGGCTGATCTCCGAATACCATAAATATCAGGGTTATCTTCCCAAAGATCTGATTTAACTTTTCCATGATTGTTTCTTGACTTACGCTTTGTAATAGAATCATCGGAGGAGTCTTTGTCAGAGTGACGATCAGACTTTGAAGAATTAGCATTACTGTGCTTTGGAGATCCCTTGGTATCATCACTTAAGTGTGAACGATCCCCATTTGAAGATTTTTCAGAACCAGACCTGCCTCCGGAGCCAGAACCAGAAGAACTAGACCCACTGTCACTGTTGAATGAAATTATATAATAATATCCATACAGATTTTTAAAATTGCTACATTTTTTTAAGTTTGAAGAACCACCTGTCACTTCCCGAACCTGACCCACTTGAATCACTTTTGCCTCCCTTCTCACTAATAGATTCACTTCCAGATTCAGCCATAGAACCAGCCTGAAAAATATAGAACATGTAATATTGATAAATTTGGTCTTCCTCACAGCCTATTGTTAAAGTACAAATTGAAAGCTTTGAAAATTGGGCTAAACAATTGGTAAATATTTATGGCACCACCTAAAGGAGTAAAAATGTAAAATATGATGGTATTAATACAAAAAGATTGAACAATTTAGAGATATATCAGAAAGAAGACACTAATATCAAGACCGCACCAAATTAAATAAAGCGAGTATTTTATACCAAAAGGCACAAAAAAATACCAAAAAAATATAAAAAAGCCAAATGGGTTACAATACTTTGAAAAGATGATAAAATTTTCAAAAAATAATATACCAAACAACAAAACCTTCGATAAAGGTTCTTAAAAATTGTATATATTTTTTTTTTTTGAAAAATACAACCAAAATTGGTTAAGTACAAGGTTTACCACCACAGCATGTAAATGCCCATTGCAAAGCAAAATTGATAAAATATTTAAAATAAATTATGAGAACATAACCTCAAAGCATCATACTACATAAACATTGCTGAAGAAGACCAATTTTCAAAGGCAAATTGCTAAAATGGGTCCATTTCCAAAATAAGTTTCCTTGGTCTCTATTGAAAGATTACGTAACAAAGAAACAATAAAAACGTTTTTTTTCGTGGAACAATCACATTTTCATACATAAAAAAGCCAAAATATATTGTAAACAATCATAGAAAACGATTTATTCACTATTACGTCTTAAAAAAACTCTTCATCTTAAGGCCACACCCAGCACTTCTAGAACATTCTCTTATTAAACAAAACCCGAAATATTAAAAGAAGTATCATATACACAAAAACAATATTCAAAATAGCTTTAAAAACACTTACCAAGTGCATTTTGAAGATATTTCAATGAATACACTGTATTTTTTACAATTGCAACTTGAAAACAGTTAAACGCGGTTAATTCATTTCATAAATATATATTAATAAACTTATTAAAACATTTTTTTGAATTGTTTTAAGATTTGCCAATAAAATTGAAAATTATAATTTGCAGTAAAATCTTGTCAAGCGACGCCATTTTGTCGTCGCATGAATTCTGGTGACGACGGAAATGAAAATCAGTATTTTCCCTATATAACTTTGGCAAATATAAGGTAAACAGAGATAACAATCACTAAAAAAATTAAAAATGAAACTTTAGAGTCGTCAGAATTACACCGTTCTATACTGAAATCGATTTGAGCACCGCGCACTACCAGCGAAACTCGAAAGCTACAGCCATATTGCCACTGCCAAAGCCCTGACACGAAATTTTACAAAAAAATATGTTTGAATGTGGCCAGCTTTTAAAAATACCTACGCCATTTCCGTTTTGGTTAACTTTATATTTAATTTAAGTTTTACATATCAATTATTTAATTTTGCTAAACAGTTCCTAAGAGGTCACAAATTTTAGAAAATAATAACAAGTGAAAATTATAGTTAATACTTTTTTAAATATTTATATCTATGTTAATTTTATAAATTATAGGAAGTAAATTTGTTTTGGCAATATTTTTTTAGAATATACATAAAACAATAAAAAGTTATTATTTATTCAAAATAACTTGTTAATGGAGGTTTTTTAAGTATATTGAAATAAAATCTTTAAACAGCAATAATACAAAAACAAACACAATAAATATTCAAATCAATAATAAAAATAAAAGTTTGGCTTTATTTTATGAAATTACGATGTACGAAATGATAATTATGTGATGGTTAAAATCATGTTTTAATATGAACTTTATAACGTTCAAATGTTAGAAATAAAGGGAAACGATTTAAAAAAAAATATTGTATAATGCATATTCGAGTATATAACAATAATCCACACAACACAAGTGTGTTAAAAACTGAATGTAGTGATTATAATAAGCCCTATTCAAAACACAAAAATACAACACCTAAATGACAGAGAACCTGTACTAATGACTAACAATGTATATAAACTATAAGGTCAGCTAAAACAAGCGTCTTTACCTGTATTTTAAATGAGAGGCCGCTTGTAATACAACTTATGATAAATATATGAAAAATGGAGCCTGTGTAGCAAAGGATTCACTATAAAATAAATGTGTTTTGTAAAACCCAAAAAATGTTTAAAGATATTGAAAACCACACCACGAAATTTTGAAACCAAGATAATGTTATAATATTAATAAATATACATAGATATAATATAATAAAATTTGCAATGACTAAAATAATATTATAATATATAATTAATTATAAAAAATATACATATTATATATCGATAAATACTTTAATTTATTTGCGATTCATATCATTTACCATAACATAGGATTAAAATGGGACAATATTTATTTACAGAATTATATAATAAAAAAATGAAAACAGAATGAAAATAAGTAAGATTACAAAACAAAATTTCCTTTCACAGAGACATTAATTTATATTAAAACAATAATAGTATTAAACTTTAACATTCAAAAACTTAAGAACATTTCTTTTTTGATTTTTACTTTCAAGCGACTGTCAAGATTTAATTGACATGTCCGTATGTCCTTTGTAGTTAGAATTTTTGTGCGTCGGGTATTAATTTTGTATTGTATGCATAGGGAATAAAACATTTCCCTTTCTCATCAAATTTTACTATTAAAGGGATAAAATTACGTTCATATTAATATTATAAGATAAAAATGAATTAGTTGTTGTGATAGGAACTTTAAATCCCTTATATTCATTAAAAAAAATTATAATGTCCAAACGAGTAGCATCAGTCGCATTTAATGAAAATGTTGATAGGAAAGTTGTTAAAGATGGAAAGAAGCATTCCTTGGATTCCGACGAGGAGGATAGTGGTGCCGAGGATGAAAAACGTAATGTGTTAAACGCTGATGATATAGAAGGCGAAGAAGATGGCGCAGGCGGCATGGAAGGTGAAGTGAGTAAACTTTTCTTGTGATTTGTGTTGCGATAATGTTGCTTCATACAAGTAGTTGTTATTTTGTTATAAATTACAACCACTAAAGATATCCAGAATTATATTAGTCGATTATATTATGGTAGATATTTTTTAACAACACTAAATTTACCTGTCTTGATTTTTAATCAAATCGTGATTATATTATTTCAGATAACAATAACACCATTCAATATGAAGGAGGAATTGGAAGAAGGTCATTTTGACACCCAAGGTCATTATCATTGGAAAAAAGAAAAGGAAATTAGGGATAGTTGGCTGGATAATATTGATTGGGTAAAGGTAAAAGATCGACCTGACAATAAATATAAGATACATAAACCAGAAGGTGAAATGAGTGTGCTAGATGATACAGATTCCGATTCAGAAGAAGAAAAGGAAATGGAAAAGTTTGATTTAATAAGAAATTACAAAGAAATTGTAAGTCATATGAAACCAAAGGAGACAATTGCTAAAACATTACAGCGCATAGGTTAGTGTTATATTTGTTAAAGTATTAAGTTTTTTAAACTAATGACACTTGTATAAAAGCTAGTATTTAGTTATAGGTTCATAATTTTGTTCTAAGGCTTTTATATTAATGTCATATGATACAAAAATAGTTATAATATGCATATTTTATTGTAGGAGCAAATTCTAAAATGTCCAGCGCTGAGAGGTGGAAGAGAAAAAAAGCTGGAACTCTTGATGAAGGAAGTCAAGTTGTAACCCGAATAACCGAGTTGGCAAATCAAATTCTTACTAAAACTGGTAATATGGATATATATCAGGAAACATTTGAAAAAATAAATAATGTTATATCAAAGGATAACAAAGCAAAAGGGGACTCGGAATTGGACATGTATGCTGATGACTTTGATGTAAAGGAGAAAACTAGTATGGACACAAAGAAAACGGAAGAGGAACATGTTGAAAACGAAAGTCCGGAAAGTTCCAATGAAGTGAAATGGGAATTTAAATGGTCACAAGACAATAATGCAGAGATCTCTGGACCGCATTCCACGGAACAAATGCAAAAGTGGTCTACAGATGGCCATTTCAAAACTGGAGTTTGGGTTCGGAAATATGGTGAAGACACACAATTTTATAGTTCTAGTAGAATTGATTTTGAATTATATCTATAATTTAAGTGTTATGTCTGTCATTAATAACTTCTACTATTGTAATTCATAAGAAATACAAAAAAGTGTTCCCAAGTCTGGATTTTTCTTTTGAACCTTTTCTAAATATATGTTGTTTCTAAATACTTTTTTTTAACACAAAACAATAATGAATGTTAACTATGTAATAATT
The DNA here is from genome assembly GCF_018135715.1 of Danaus plexippus. Lineage (NCBI taxonomy): Eukaryota > Metazoa > Arthropoda > Insecta > Lepidoptera > Nymphalidae > Danaus > Danaus plexippus. Next base: position 5,643,482 of record NC_083540.1, on the reverse strand, counting down.
ACCGACTAAATAATATTAACAAATAATATTTATACATATAGCCCTCATTATACTATAGAATGCTATGAGCTTACAGTAAGTTTAAATTTATTCAACACTTCGTAAAAAAATAAATGAAGGTTATGGTAAAAATTTCGAAAAATAAAAGAAATATTATAAATAAGTGAAGATCTTAGCAAAATAGATATATAGCAGTTAGTTTTATACGGCCGAAATACATTGCCGTGCTCTGTCATATTGATACAAAAATCATTTTTCATCTGTAGAATCATATTAATAGTTACTGAAATATATTATTGTTTCCAAATTCCAATACCTTCAAATGTTAATAAAAGTGTAGTTAGTAACACATACATGTGTTACCAACCTAATTTCAACTGCATTTTGATGTACCTATAGATGACATTTTCTATTGTCTAGGATAATGTATGAATCTATGGACAGTTTTGAGGTTTCACTCTTGACTTTTGCGTCTGGCGTTTTCTGTATAGTAATCAGAATATAGAAGGGATAATAATTCTTAAATCAAAACATTAAAAAACTCATCATAAATATTTAGTAAGACATTTCATATGAATTAGAAGTGTGGAAAAACGGTGCATTTTGTTATAACTTCTAAAATGAGTTTTGTTGATTTACCTGAAGAAATTATAATTATAATAATAAAACATCTAGATATGATGTCCTTAAACAATTTATATACTGCATGTGATCGAGTACGAGATATAATATCAATGTATGGGATCATAAAAACCTGCAACATGTCCCTTAATATAATGGCTACTGTTCAAACTTTAAAATTAGATTTTTTTAAAAATATATCAAAACAACTACAAGAATTGAATATGAGTGGCATCGTCGATTTAAGCAAAAACCTCTTACTACCTGCTATGAGCAGATTAAAACATTTAAATGTATTAAATGTCTCATACACAAATATTAATGTATTGGACATTATAGACATATATGAGTTATGTCCAACTATAAAGAATATAAGTGTTAACTTTGTATTTGGAAAATCTATGCAAATAAGGTTATTGAAGAAGCAATTGCTGCAATGTCAGGATGTCTTTAAAAACTTTGAATGTGTGCATTTTGTTGGAAATCTTACTAATTTAATATATTCTCAATTGGGACCATTCATTTTACAAAAAGCCAGATTAAAAACATTAAAATACTCCATCACTGAATGTGAAATGACTCCATATGAAAATGAAGAATGTGAAGATATGATTAACTTTGATTATTTTGCTGTGTATTTGTTGTACAGTAGAAACTCTAATGTTTATTATGGTTTTATGCAGGAAATGTATTTATTCAACATGTTAGATTTTTCAAAGTATGAAGTTATAATTATAGTGAGGCCAAATCTTCAGCTCTTTGCAGTTTATGCATCTGTTATATTCACTGATTTTCTGAATGACAATTTTCATGTCAGAGCTGAAACTTTAACAGATTTTTCAATTTCGTTATCTGGCAATGTATGTGTGATGTTGTGGAATAAAAGCTCCACAACATTTGATGACAAATTCTTCACACAGTTGCTGAATAAGTTGAAACAGTTATTTCCATGTAATTTCACCACGGGAAAAATGCCACTTGCTTCAAAAAATGACTGGTATTATACTACCCCAAAGGAACTAACTGTTCCGCAACAATATGAATTATGTGATACAGGCTTCAAAAAAAAAAGGCTTGCTCTTTCCAACCTTGTTTTAAATTATGATGAAGAGTTTGCAGATAAAAATGAGTTACAGTTAAGTTTGCAATTTGATGGTCAAATGAAGAGTGCTGTTACATTATCAGTAAATAGTACATATTTAAGAAAATTAACTTATTTAAGTTTAAATGGAACAGTGCGCTATAGCACAGAATTTTTTAATATTTTATTTAGATGCTGTGAAAATCTAGTAACATTAGTTGTTGAGGCACCATCTCTATGCTCATGTCTTTCATCAATATCTAGATCCTTGCCCTTGAATAGGAATATAAAGAACCTTAGGTTAGTGGACAGAAGAATTGATTTCAAAACACTATTTTCTTCTATGAGTCAATGTAAGACTTTAGAAAATGTTAATATATGTGATATGTCTTCAGATACTTTTGATTTGTCTGATCCATTGACTATGTTCAAAAAATGCGAAAATTTGTATTGTTTATATGTTTATGGACCTGTCAGTACTACCAACAGAACCAAAAAAATGCAAATACTTAAAAGGGCAAAACTAAAGTGTCAAAAACTGCATTTAAATGTTAATGTATTTATTAATACTCAAATGGCATATGATCCTTATATAGATGTTTTTAATTTAAATCCAATAAAACCAATATAAATTTGTAAGCATTTAATTTGGTAAAACAATATTATCTTACAATTAATTATCCTCTATTATATATGTAATAAAAATGTGATTATATTATGTTGGAGTTTTCTTTTTCGAACCTAATGTAGTTATTGATAGAGATAGAATGCCAAGAACCGCACTGCCCCCACAAGCGTAGGTTAGGACCCCTCTATAATATTGCGGGCAATCCAAAGTATCGTCGCATTTGCTGTAATGAAAATAATATTACAGTAAGAAACGTAAATTTTATTCTTATTTGTATGTATTTGATTCTACTAACATGAACTAGTATTTAATTATAAAGTTATGATAATTAAAATTTTCTAAAATTTATAGCATTTACAAATTGAAATATCGAATATTTTTCATTTGAAGAGTAAAAGATGGTGGTTAATGTTTGTAAATATTTCTTAACTATTATTTCTTATATATTAACTTACTAGTTTTCAATAGCTACTACGGCGATTCCTGTTACTAGTTTATCAGCAAACGTCACAATAGAATATATAAGTGCGCCTTGATGAGAATGGGGTCCTATTAAATCGGCCGTCACACAGAGACTAGACACCAGAGTTATGGAGCTGCCTGCACCTAAAATTCGATTAAAAACAGATTCTTTTAGCTTCTTTATATTCACCCACATGAAATATGGTGTCTGAAGCCTTAGGATTATATTAACTGTTTTTCGTCAAGGTTTGTTTGTAAATCAACCGTTGCAGTTGGCCATGTACTTTACTTACATGATTTCCGTTTGTCAGTCAAACTTCATATATAATTTCGTATAATAAGATTTGAGCTTACTTTTAAGACTAATTGAAATCCAGTACTTTTTCTATGGGTGATAGGTATATAAATGTTGTTTTTTCAAATAAAATCACTGTAAGTACAGACTTCAGAAGTTAGGAAATGAAGAGAACAACAAAACAAACCTTCTTCTTTATTTTCTTTAAATGCTAGGGTAGTTTCATCAAAACAAATAGAAAGGTACTTAAATTTAATGTATGAGATTTATGAATCATATAAATATTCCTAGGTCCTAATACTGTGTCCTATTAATTCGCCTTACCTATTAATGTTGCAACTAAATATATTTGAGCAACATGCGCATCCGGTGAGATAGCGAGTGCTATCCAAAAGCAGCTGACCAAACTCAGAGAACTGCCTATGAAATACGCCACCTACAATAATAAATTAATTATATTATCTCTTAATCGAATAATTAAGGAGTTTCAAATTAGTAATTTCAACATCTAAATAACCTGGTGTCCAATTTTGTTAATATTGCTTTTCAAAAGAAAGGAAAATACGAGAGAGGATATATAGAGGACGAGCGGCACGCTTGCTACCAGTTCGGATCCCTCGCTCGGATTCACTGATAGACGCTCCTCCAGGAACAACGGGACGTACACTAGGCTCAGAGCCCAATATAGACGGGAGAAAACATATCTGTTAAAAAAAAATTGCAACAATATAAGGTAAGGTAATAGACTATATTATTGGAGTCATTTTTAAGGATGCCATTGACGTGCTTTTTTAAAAATACTTTTCAGGGACTGCAATAGTGAGATTCTATTTAATTCTTTACTTTTTTATGTTAAAGGGGGCAAAGGGGGTTAAAAATTACCATACGTAAATACAAACCTCCATCCGCAGACTTGTCGAAATTGTTTATAATTATGTTACTTAAAGAGACGAAACCTCTAAGCATTCAATGGATTCACCGTGCGGTTGCCGGGTCCATCGCTTTGCAGGGAAAGGAGCTTCAACAGTGCCTGGGACTTGCGACCCAGGTGTAGGTTTAAGGGGCCCCTATCTAACGTGCGTTAAACGCTCACTTCCACCGTCCAAGCTCCTTTCTCTACCTGGCTAAATTTGAAAAGAAACTACTAGGTCTGCCTTCGAAGTACGTTCTAATAATGAATTGACATTAGTTCTGGAGAGGCCCAAATATTTTAGTAGTTTATAGAGAGATTTTGCCGTTATACCTCTCGCTCCTACTTCTACTGGATACTAATCCACGATGAACCTATTTCGAGTGAGTTCGTTTGTGAGCTCGTAATATTGACCTTGATGGTATGGTCTTTGGGGATGTTGGTTTCCCAACGAACCGTAGGCTATTATCACAACGAGCTTTAAAATTTGGGAATACATAAAAAAATCTGGTCTGGAGGCCGACGCACAAATACCCTCTGGGATTTTGTATTGTTTCTCATACGTATCCAACTAGAAGCCGCTTAAGAATAGACTAAGGCTTGACGTTTGCTTTTGTAGCCCTAGTGCCTTCTCTCACAAAACCTACTGATCGCTCGTTTGCGGTCAATTTCCTTTGCACTCTGGCTGTCGAAAGACTAACCGCTTCACGCATGAACCCTATCGTGACGACGCGAGTATTGACTGCTATCCAGGAGTACCTTACATCCCACCAAATATGCTTAAGAGTTCCAACTGCCTTTCCACAGATATAGCAAGTTTCTTTGGTACCTTTACCCCATCTTACTAAATTACTCTGATCTGGGAGAGTCATTTGGAACTGAGATAAAATTTAAGCAATGCTGGTGACCAATCATGAATGAAGTTGCACCATTTTAGTGCTAATGGGATGCAAAAATTTCCTATATCTAACCACTCGTTCTGCATTTCTAAACTCATTCCATGGATCTTATATTTATCATTCACGTCTTGCCGAATAAAAGACTTCAATATATCCGTATCTTGGGCCTTCTTTACTTGATCCTAACCCTACTCTGTTACTTTGCGCTCCTATCATAAACTGCTTATGAAATTGAAGTCTTGACTGTAGCTCTGGGGCATCTTTGTCTTTTGGGAGCGAGATAAGGACTTAATTATGGGATTTCCCAAGACATATCTCTTGGAAACTCTTAGGTCTTTATAGAGCTCCGATGGACCCTTTTAGATTCAACCCAAAACTATTGCGATCTCTGAATAAAGCGGAATAAAGCTTATTTATAATTATATTTAATGAAAATCATCGAAATCGACATTATTGAAATTAGAGAATTTCTTTTAGGTAGGTACAATGATTGTATAAGTTGATGTTTGGGACACGTTTTTGCGAAAAGGATAATAAGTTACTTGCGTTGTAAATTCATTTAGTTTTTATGATAAAATTTATTCTGATATTTACCTGAGTGTTGTTAATTGTCTGAATTTTACTTAAACATAACGATCTTAATTAGCTTTACAGTCGCTTCATATATAATTAAAATTACTTCAAAATCGGATTAAGTTATAGATATATGGAAGTTTTGCTATACAAGACGCAATATAACGTACAGAACTATGTAACGATTGCTGAAAACTTACAATAAGCTTGTTTGATATAACAATGGCATCTGTAAGAAATGCATAATTTTGGACTTCGCTGTCATTTTTAGCGGTTCATTTTCTCCACTCTCGATTACATGCCCATTCGCTTTAGGTTTCTCCTCTTTCAAAGGGTTCAAGTTGAAGAAGACGTGAAAAACAATATACGATATTACTCCCATAACAGTTATGATAAGGGAAACATCCTGGAACAAAATAAATTATCGATGATCAATTGCAAAACCGCATAAAGTTCTTTATTTCAAAGTTATAGAATTCATATATTAAGGAGTTTTTATTTTTGATGTACACAGAATTTAAAGATATTTATATACTATTTAGTTTTTAATTTTAATTAAAAAACCTACTTTACTTAGCTATAGTGTATATTACTTATCTATCAAGTTCAATTCAATATTCATGAAAAATGTGTTAAATAGACGATATTCATCAAAATATATGTATACTTACCCTAAATTTGTAATCGTCTGACGGTCCGATGAATGTGCTGTAGTTTGTTGCTCTTAATACTATCCAAGTTATAAAGTACACGGCCAAGCTGGATATGACCGAAGCCATATATCTACAAGTGAAATAGTTCATTGTTTTTTGAATGATCGAGACGTATATTCAGTAAGAATAAAGTTTCATTACGATTAGCTTAGGTGTAGTTTAAAATAAAGGGCCTCTCATTTTTAAATTGGCTTATCTACGGACCTTATATTTAAGATACATACGTACAGATTATATAAATTTACTTCTATACGAAAGAACTATTGGAAATAGTACAGAATAGTCTGGAAATAATACAGAAGTCAATAGGTATTGCTTTGCTGTAACGATATAAATCAAAACTCACCTTATCGAAGTTAGCTCGGATCGCACTTGTAGACTCTCGGTAATAGATGGAATTATCGCTAGATGAGATATTTGTACAATAGCCCAACCGATTTGAAAGAATATTATCAAAAAAGCATAATAGAATGGAATCCACCAGGTGAGATATTCTGCGGTGCTGTTAGAAGAACATCCCCAACATCGGATGAAGAGAAGCGGAAAAGTGAATGTTACCAGTGCACTGCCTGGAAAATTTTTAATATTAAAATACACATATCATATTTTAAAGTATAGTTGTTGTAACTATGCCTAATATTTCTGTTTCACGAAACCATTTAGAGAATTCACATTGCATCCAATTTGTTCTTCAATGCAAATAAAGAAAAAAGAATTGCGTGTTTTGGTTGTAAAGAGGATTTTTTTATACCACCCAGCATAAATGTTCAAAATAATTATACCCCTTTATTATTTTCCGATCGCTTGTTTCTTGGTTAAGTTTTACCTTTAAAACAGCTCGATATTTTTAATACTAAAATATGAAAAAAAAATAAGCAATCAAAACATTCAAGTTGTTCATTCCAAGCTTTTAGAAACACATCACAAAAATTTTGAGGTACCTCTGAACATTATTTAAACCTCTTAACAGATAATAAAAAATGTAAATAATATATTTTTTTAGAGGTCCACTTGTACCTGTTAAATGCCAAATTTTCTTAGTGCTATATTTGTCGGCCAGTATCCCCACAACAGGTGTAGCTAGAGCATCCACAACTTGGCCTGAAATGAAAGAAAGCATTAGTATTCATTTACATGTCATTAGTCGCCTATTGCCAAGTGTAATCCATACTTATTCTATTTATTATTAACCTTGCTCTATAATACAAATATAAACATTATTTTTTATGAGTTCATTTTAAATACTTTTACGTTTTATATACATTTCATTCTAACAATAGCAATATTTAGAAGGGGAATAGTTTAAATTTGATACGACCATCAATGCCACAGGTAACACAATACGTTACCTAAGAGCAGCATGGCACCGCTGATGACTGCTCTCATTTCCATCACAGCTTGGAAGAACAGCATCATGTATGAAAACCACATAGCAGCGCACAAGTCGTTGTATATATGACCTAGACCATATATAAGGTTCTGGTTCATCCGCCATGGGAGGCATCTTCGACGTTTGCATGGCACACTGAATTAATAGCGATCATTAATGTTTATCATTACATGATTCAGTAATAAGAAAAGATTTTAAATTGAAATATATTTTCTATATGAAATATATTTTCTATGATTTAACCGTTATTTACAAAATTAAAGTTTTTCACCATAAACCCTAGCTCAATTTTAATGTAATAAACAGATATTTCATTATTTATAAGTAAGCTGTTATTTATTTATTTATGCTTTGCTATTCAATAATTCTTATCAGTTTGATTTTAACAAAAAGTTACATCGAACGAAGGAAGTTTCAATATTTCGTAATAAGCAAGACAATTTTCATTTTGTGCCATCGCGTGTGATAAATTGACTAAATTGCAAATTGTACAAGAATAAAGTCAATCACGTGAACTTTGGATTATAGCACAATACCTTAAAACGATTTCATTATCTAAAGTCTCCTGATCTTCAATTTCCGTACTATCGTTGGAATTAGTCGCTCCATATTTAGTATTCATTGTTTAATTTATCGAAATATAATTTACTTTGATTAAATACTTTATATAATCACGATGTTTTAAATAAAACCATTATCACTTCACTTTAATTGGGGACACTATTCAATTTCACAATTCATAGGTAGGTCGATGCGTGTGTCTTGAAAGGATTCCCTTGGACGTATGAGTTCAAATAGAGGGCTTATCCCGGTCGGCTACAAAATTTGAGCTGATTTTTCTGGTAGCCAGTCTATGGACTTGTGGTTGTAACGACAACATAAACGAAAACATTAGTTGGACGCAACTCCGATATATAGTTTTGATATTTCTTTGATATTTGCTGTTCTAAATCAAATTAAACAGTGAAGATAAGAAACGTCAGAAGAGATACATAATTTATACCTAAGTACATGTCACATTGTTTGTTAGATACTGCAAATTGTATTTATAGTAAATTGTTCACTGAAGTTACCATGGAATCTGACCTTAATTGCTAAACCGCCTCCGTTATACAAAGTAACTTATTGTCTATTAAGTAGACATATTAGGCATGACTTCCTATGCTTTGGTAATATTGAGGAAGCATGAGTTATCTTGTAAAATTGATGGTTATTATTGGTTTAAATTAGGTACATGTAAGCCGATTGAAAGGATGTAAGATTTTACACTTTTATTAGATATTAAGAACAAATTCTTTCCCCATTGAGAAATAGTCATGAGGATATCAATAAATACATTTATTATGATTTTATTAATATTGATCAAATTCTGACGCGAATTTTAAACAATTATGGTGTCAGATTTGGACTGTTAAATGTTAATAGACATTTATACAGTTAACTTGTAAACTGTTTTACTAGTGATATAGTGTGTTTCTATTTAAATGTTAATAAAAACAAAATGTGTGTTAAATATAAAGAACATATATACTAGAATTTGATTAATTTTATATATAAAAGTATTTATTTGTAGTTTACTTTAAGAGGTTCTACAGAAAACTTTCAAGACAATTTTTAAATACGTAAAGTCAGAGAAAATATAGATAATAGAAGAGATAAGTAAATATCTTACAATTAGAAATGTAAATAAATTTAATAATATTTTCAAATTTATTAAAGGACGCTTCATAAACATTTTTCTAGAATTGTCCACTAATATCTGAGCCTTGTTATTATTAATGGAAAACAGTTTTGAGAATTAAAAATATTTGAAGCATTTTCTATGCTCGAAATTTTCAGGTGTAAAAATATGATGATACGGATATTTTTATACTTAGTAGAGTGAAATTTAACTCAAAAAAATTTACATGACTGACATCATTGTCTTGGCCACTGTTCCACAAATTGTACAATGTACATATCAAATTAACAAACACCCAAGTAATCTATAAAAAATATTTATTCAAATTTACGTATATGTAAGAAAAATAAGTGCAGATGTTTTTCATTAAAAATAACTAAAAATAGCTCAATAGCCATTAATTTGTTTCGTTAGTGTACACATTATAAGTAAAGGTAAATAAATCGAGTACCTACACTTATCTTTAAAATGTACAAAATTATATGTAAAATGAAAAGAACATATATATTTATTATTCATAGACTTATGTCTATGTATGGTATTATAGACCTGTGTATAGTTATAATAAAAGTTAGCTTAACACAGGTTAAATAAACCTTTTTTTTATGTGTAACGACTCAGTGGTCTGTTAAAAAAATAATTATGGCTCTATATGTAGTGTTATGTAACTTTACTCTTTAGAATATTGGTTTCGATATAGTTACTCTATTAATTAACCTTCGTTAGTTAGTCCTCGTCTCTGTGTATCCCTTTATATTTACAGGATTACTTTATTGTAGTTTTACATAAAAATCCCACGAGTTAGGAAGACATGTAAATTTTTAGAAAAACCAATTAAATAGACCACACACGTCTCTTTTTATTTGGAGGTGATGTCTATTCTAGTAAATTTATGGTCGTTTTCTTTAAATATTTTTGTAAATAGCCGTAAAATCTTAACAATCTTTTAAGATACAATTCAATCACAAATTTAGATATAAATTGGTTATAGTGTGTGTCTATAAATGTAAAAAAAATATCATCTTTTATATTCCCGTTTGAGAGATTTTGATTAACAAATATATAAAAAAAATTTAAAAAATTATTTAAAAAAATTATGAATAATTTAAGTAGAATTAATTTTAAGGTACATTAGACAGGGACTCTGCTATATTACGATTTTACTATTATAGAATTGCGTAGCGACATCTGTGGTGTTGTAAATAAAGTATCATCTGCCCGGGTAAACTCTACAGAAGCCTAAATAATACTTACATCTTTACCTAGATGGCGGTGACCGTGACCTTCCTTAAAACTTACCTTTGCCAACCGAAAGTCACTTAATATAGAAACAATCCAATTGTAATATATATTTTGTTTACTATGAAAAGAAAAATCCATTCGAATATGGATATCTTATTTTAAAGAAATATGCAGCCGAATGAGGAAACTCTTCCATGGTTTTAATATGGGTTAAGCGTCACAATACCATTTTAACATTAACACATAATTAATAAAATATATAAACAAAGATTTCTTGAACCGATTGGAATAATGGGAATGGCATAAGATTATTTAATTATATTTAATATGGCAGACACTTATTTTAATAAGATCCAACCATAAGTTATTCCTTGGTTTTTATAATAATACTTGAGAAATACTTGAACACCTAAATGTAAATTGTAAACCGAAGCATATTACCTTGACAAAAATACGTTTAACTATTGTTCTCTTATAAATAGGGTAGGTACTTATTATAAAACAAACTATTTATGATTACGTTAATACGGCCTGACGTAGTAAATGATAAATTTTATTGTTATGGCTATTATAATGACAATATTAATTAATGGGAGATTTAATTACCGTGACTGCAGTAGACCGCGAATGTCTACATAGACACCGGCTGGCACATAAATCATGTGGAACAGTTTGGTGCACTCTGTTATGGGCCTTTTGATTGGCAAATCGATTTTGTTTGGATTTTCCATTTTTAGACTTCGTTCAAACGAAAGCTTTTGGTATTTATTTTAGAACACATTAGTATAATCGTTTTATATTTCGTTATTATTTGCGATATACTCGAACAACAAGTTATTTTATCATTTTATGGATGCTTCATTTCTTACTTTCAGATCATTGACAATTTTGAACAACAATAAACTAATAAAAAAAACCTACAATAAATTGTTACCGCGTCGGCCGCAATTATATTTACTTTTGAAAGTCGAAAGCACGAATTAAAGGTTTGTTTATCTTCAATAGTAAATTTGTTTATTTACTATTATTAAGTTCTCATCTTTTGAAATGTCACAGCACGTTCACATTACATTCTACGTTTCCCTCTCTATATTTTTGTTAGGTGTCACCTTACCGAAAAGTATTTTTGGGTGAATAATTATGAAGAAGTAAAAATTAAATATTCTTTTTCTATACTCAATCTTGTTTTGTTTCTGTATTTATTCAAATGTTTTTTCATTAATAAGCAAATGGTTTTGATTGTAATTTAAGTGAGTGCGAGGTCATATTTTGCGTTTAAGCCTCGTGGTTTAGCATGCAGCTAAGGATAGTACATACATGATTACTACTTGAAACGAGGGTCTTACTACGTGACATGTTTAGGAATTGTCTCATTTTGTTTTTGCACCATTAATGTTGTGCCTAATGTGAGTAAACTTCTAAAATGAATCGTGTCTTTCTTTATTTTTATAAAAAGTTTTGTTTGTCACACTTTATTCATCATTATTACTATTAAAAATATATAATTATAAACGTAGCATGTGAATATGAATATAAATTTACCTTACATTACCAAATAATAAGAATAGTTAATGGTTAAAAGGGATGCTATTTGGTAAACGTTATCTTTGATGCGCTTATATTTTTTTATACGCGGACATATCTAGTACCTTCACATGTTTTTAAACGTTTTGTAATTATAGAAATACCAAAGTAGTTAAGATTTGATTCTTTTCATAATTCGCTTATTGATCCTTGATAATTGACATTTTATAAATAAAGAGAAAGGAAAATTGAAGCAGTAGGTGTATTGCATTATCACATAAAAACTACGAATTCACTTGGAAGATACATGGGCTACTATCCAATTTAAATATTACACGGAATAGAAAGGAAACCCTGGATAAAAACTAGTAAATTATTTCAGACTTGACCTGTTTTAATATGGAGATTAAGGGTGAAACGAATGCGGGAGTCGTTTTATTTTAGCTCAAAATCAATATCTTGATTTACGAAATCTTGAAAGAGGAAAACAATAAAATATTCTTTTGAATTAGCATAATGGATATAATATTATAATTTCTTTTCATTTATAATGGATTATATATTTCCCGTGGTTTTGCTCGGACGTATGAGTGTAGGTATATGCATAATATATAAACACATTACGTTTATATATTTTGGCGATGACTTGTATATTGTGAAGTTAAAAAAAAAGCAAAGAGTTCACATATTAACGTTTTAAATATCCACACTAAAACAGCAGAGAAACTCTCCGGTTTGAAACTTTTTTCATGATATTAGCAAATGTGGAATGTATTAAATGTACCATATTTATTGTTTGAAATAATCAAACTTCTAAAGTGTAGATTCTATATAATTTTTGTATCTTGTATATAGTTATGGACAGTGGAGTGGTATCAAACCGGTTCCCATGCCAGCCAGGGCCAGTCGGGATAAACTTGAGTGTGGAAAGTTCTCTGCCCTAGTAAAGCGTGTTCCTCTCACACTTTACACAGTTCCCTGTTGTGGCGAATGTCAAGTTTAACGCCATCAAAACAAATGCTCGACGTTTTATAGTCAAGAAAAGTTCGTTGAAGTTGAATCATCATCGTGTTACATGGTTTTACCAACAGCTATTAGCTATTCAGGTGTCTTCAAACCGTAATTTTAGGAGATTCTTTGATTCTAGGCTAAAGCAACTGCAGGTTATACCACGCAACTCTCTTGTTTAATATGCTTTGTAGATTGATGTACAGATATTTCACACGTAGCTTAGATTGGTAGAGATGGGACCAAGTCATGTGAAAACTTGACCACCTACTTTATTTATATTCATCGTTCATCATCAACAAAAAAAAAAAAAATGAAATATAAAATTAAAAAGTTCATGATATCTCATGATAATATTGTTGTTAATGAAGTTGCAAATTAATAACTTTTACGAATTTTAATATGTTAAATTTTATTTTTTTTATAAACATTTTTTAATATTAATGTTATAATTATGTTTATGTTCTACTTCTGACGTAACTTTCTAGCTTTTCGGTATTTAAAAAAAAAATGTAATTTAAACTTAGAGTCTTCTTGTCTGTGAAATATAAAATATCAACTTGCTTTTTCTTATACGCTAGCAGAAAATCTTAAAAGGCAATTTTAAAACCTCTCGGGTCGTCAATTTTTAATTAGACTATGTAATTAGTTTAGTATCAACATAGAGCTTAGATATTTCCAACTATTTCAATCTTTTATACATATAAACGTTATACGACTTACTTCCTATCAAATAAGTTTTTTTTATCATATCGATAAATTTTAATTGTTTTTTTCTTAATTTGCTTCACTAATGTACTACTACTTCATATTTGATGCAATTTTGTTAGATTTAGAAAATGTTTGTGAGTTGGTGGGATTACACTTTGATTTGAGTTAAAAGACCGACAGTCGATAAGAGTAAGTTATATATAAAAAAATATATATCACTCAATCAACATTAATTTCAAATTTATAAATCGTCTTTCAACTAATTTGTTTCTATTCCACATCGTACCAACTTTATCTGTAAATTTTGACAATTTTCATACTATTTAAAAAATAGCTACTGAATAGTCTACAACCCGTGACATGGTTTTAATAGGAGTGATGACTGAAACTTATCATTGCATCAATAACAGCATCATTTGTAGCCTCGAGATGTTTACTAGGAAACTTTTATCACAGAGAGGTGTTAGATTTAGCATAGCAATCTAGAATTTCATACCGCTGGATTTCTCGGGCATAGATTAAGTCGTATTTACTGCAATAAACACGATTTCTAGTTTGGAAACTTATTCAGGAATACCCTTGTTATTCCTGGCAATATTCTCAATAGTTTTGACTTGCTTAAGGCAGTAGTGAGAAGTATTTGGTGCACGACAGTAGAAATCTTATATTAAATGAAACATCTCGTCTGCCCGTGATCACGGTTGCTGAAAAGTAACCGAAACGACGGGAGTATGTAGTTTTTTAGAAAAATAAATCACGCGTAGTTTATCCGAAAAATATTAGTTTCATTTAAATGAATAAAACTCACGAAAATCTTAGATCTTATTATGAAAATCTTATATTTATAAAGATCACAATATATATTTTTAAGAAATACCTATTTCATTGTATCATATTTTGTTTTATTTTTATGAAATAATGGCAACCACTAAAAGATCCTGTATTTGACAACTGACCATATTAGTCCTTGCACCCGATTTTCACTGTTTCATACGTGGGAAACATGGAATAAAAACAAGTTGTATGACGAAATAGTTAAATTACTTGCAATTAGGTATAGGTCTAGCACACTTGGTGTATGGCAGGTGCCTTAAACGGCATTCCGTGGCGGTAGAAAAACTGGATTCAAAGCTCGCTCCTGCCTAGTCGCCAAGTGTCGAGATTAGATTTATATAGGGAGTTTATTTTACATCAACAACACCGAACTACACTGAGGATCCACGACCCGAGTTACGTGGCTATGCAGATCTATATTATTTATGGCCGCTACAAGAGCATAAACTTAGAATTATTCTAAGCTGCAGCTTACTGTTCTGGTAAGCTGTATAAAACGTGTACGGTATGGATAAACATCGAATTTCATATCTATATAAGATGAAGACAGAAGCGTGACAATAGAGACACTTCTATATGATCTTAATATTATGTTTCAAAGGATTCAAATTTTATGTAAGCAACACTGACATCATTCACATTAATCGGAATTGATTCTGACTAATAATTATAGTAATAATAAAATGTACTACATTCGAAAGTCGCCAAAAAAATTTCTTATACCAACATTAAATAAACAGATATATTCTTTATACAATATTTATAATATGATATTGTCATAAAAACATAGTAAACGTGAGTTCAAAGTGTCATTGCTACTGGTTGTGACTTGTGAGGTAATGCGATTTAGCGTGTTATTAGCCAAATTATACAGATACCTGGTACGCCGGTCCACTGGTCTTCTATATTAGTAACAAGAAACATAAAATAAAGTTTAATGGGTGTAATTCCTAAAACGACCACTCTTTATTTTTACCGGTGCCAAAATAAAAAAAGCATGCTCAAGTTAATATTTAATACTTAGACATCAGCCATTTCGAGTTACGTAGTTCTTTTTGTGTGTGTTTTTTTTTAAGATAAAAGCATCGTATTTTCATGATAATATTTAAAAATGTTTAAATGAAACTACGTTTTTTGGATTTATTATATTATTTTAAATTTCATCCAACGTTTCGTTCAGTTTGCAGCAACCGTCATCAAAGGCAGACGAGATAAAAGAAAATCTCATATATTATTATGTTTAAACTATTTCTTGCTAGTAATAGCAATTAAATGGGATCTAAAATTTATTCTGTAATACTGAACGTTATACGTGTGTAAGAAATAATAAAGCATCTTTCACCCTCATTCTTTCTCAGTACAAAGGAATAAAAACATAACTTGACCAAAATATTTTCGCAGTCATATCACGACCGCAGCATTAATTTTCTCGACGCGACGTTTTTAACGAATTCACAGTCGACATTAAAATTGTTTAATATAAGACCATATCGTCCGAATTTCGAGTGTAAAGCACTTCATTTGTTTAATAATTAAATGATGAACAAAATGGCAACAGAGACAGCCATAGAGTTATATAAATCAGATCTGACCATCACATTTTCATTAACGGTATTATTTGCTAATTTGTGACAAACAACCGCATACTTAAGGGTGACTGGGGACCAAATTACAGCATTACACCGGTACGTGATAATTAACAAGGCCTGTTACCCTTCTACATAAATTAGAAGCTCTGGTTATACAGAGAGTGTTGTTGTTGTTGTTTTCTGCCTCAGGTCAAATAACAGTTGAAATTGATACAGTAGTTATAAATTCCATCATAATTTCTAAAAGGGAGTACTGGTGTTTTAAAAGATCAACAATAAAGACGTTTTGAACATAAACCAACCAAAGAAAAAACATAAACCAAGAAAAAACTATTACATCAATATGTGCTGGTATTTGAAATTATTTATAATATCTTTTTTCGCGTACAAAAAAAAAATATATTAGGATTTTATGATTGTAATATTATTATAAATCCCAATCCTTAGCCGGAAGATAACTTATTTCGAATGCAATCAATAAAAATGACATGAGTAATAAATTTAATAATTATTTTCATGAGGAAATGAGAATGAAGGTACGAATATAAAATTTCAGTTCTGTAAAACTTGCATATTTGTGTAAGTATCTGTTCCTAATTATACCATTCCCGGTACAAGTAAAATTTATTAAACGAAATTCAAAAGTTTAATAATTAAATTGTGTAGTATAACGTTATATAATAACAGTTCTTATGATATTCTTATTTACATTTAATCAAGAACGAGTAGTTGAAAAAAAAAAGAAAAATCTCACAAAGAACTAACTCAAAGATATTATATACCAAACCACTTTATATTCTCTGGAATTAAGGGTACATTTTTAGGATTGAAGTCGTATATTTTCTCTAATCTCACTTGTTTTTCTATCAAGGCTCAAAATCTTTTCCAAGCGTCCAAGCTTCCAGGGAAATAGACATTTTAAATAGTGATCTTTGTTACGGTGTATTAGTATATGTGATTGTTATAGGCATGATAATCATCCGCCTCGTTAAGAGGACGGCGTTTCACATCGAAATAGTAAGTGAAAAACAAATAAGTCTCCTAGCTTGACAAATTCTTAAAACACGGCCACAGCTATGTGAATGTTTTGGAGTCAAACGAATAGCTTATTTTGATTTGAAAAATTGTTTGAACTCATATCGAACACATACTAAAATCTGTAACATAACAATCCAGTTGTTTAATATAAAATATTTTTTTTGCAAATATTTTTTAATATATGTACCTTCAATAAGTGTGATTTTTATTGGCTTTACGAGTTGCAATAAATAACAAATATATTCGTCGCTATAAAATATGGGAAGAGCATTAAATTACTTAACTTTTATTGAGCCTCATATCCCAACCCCGTTCAAGTAAACGCGTTAAAATGTTAACGAGCGCGTTTTTGACGGGTACAATATTTTTTATGACGTTCAAGTTTGAGATGTCGGCTCTATTTCTTTCTTTATAACTACACTGACAGCTTTCCAATTTATTCCATATTTATTTTAGACTTTTCTAATGTTATGCTTTGTTGTTGGTAAAATTTATTTTGTTATATTAAAGCGAAACATTGATTACATCTTACTAGCCTAGTAGTTATCTTTATCACATGAAATACATCGCCTATAATTGAAAAGTATTTAGTTAGCAATGTTAATTTCTAAACCGACAACTTTCACAGTTTATTCAATACAACGAAAGTAACACAAACAATCTTCTTGATAAAACAAACTTCTATAATGGGTATTTACCGTAAAATGTCGCTATTATTGTCTTAAACTTGTACATCCAAAACGCTATAAATGCTAATTCGAGCAATCAATTCATTCTGTGGTTACAATTAACACAGAAACCTCGTAACGATTATTTATCTATCTCTTTATTTCTCGTTTTTGTAATGAGAAATAAATAAATGCTATCCGAATTTAGCTTGAATTGTATCGTAAAACATAAACAAATGAATATATACGGTATAAAATCTACGGATTAAATTATCTTCATTGAATCGTGCGGTCGCAGTTGCATCTACGTTTCGAGTTCTTTGTACATAAAGTATTAGTAGAAGATACTTATTTTAATGTATGTATTTAATCAATAGTTTACATTGTTTTCCTCATTTCAACATATAATATACAATAAGTATTAAGTATTACTTGGAGAAATTATATTGTAATGTGATAGTAGACACCATATTATTAGTTACAAAGTTAACGGATACACTTTAATATCCCTTGCCAATAGAAAGTTTAATTGATAAGTTGCGGTAAAAGGCGGACATGAGCTGTTACAACACTTGTAACATAGTTATTATTTTTCTATTCATTCTTGATTATAATTACATTAAGGTACTCACATTTTTATGGTTTTTAATCGGTAACATATTCAAATAAATATGTATATTATAAAAGAAACATTTTCTAATCTTTATTCAATTTTACATACAGTCTAAAAAAAAGTCTAGTCTTCAGACGTATGCAAGATAACATTGATTAATTTCTTTCCAAGGTTTTACTCACAATAAGTCTCCGAGTCAACGACTCACAAAACAAAGTAAGATAGATATGATATTATAAAAGATTTAAACTCAAAGGCAAACCGGATAAATACCCCTACAATCTACATAAGTAATACACATAAGCCGTATTAGCAAAGCATTCGCTTAAACTAGCGCTTAAGGCTATTAAAACTATCATGCCCCATTATCCTCCCCAGCCCCAAGTTGACTCGCATCCCTCACAACGTGACTTTACTCATTTCACTCAACTTAGCAAAGTTAAAACAGAATCAGTAATTAATCAGCGTCACATTCAATATAACTGTTATTAATAACTTTTGATTCATACATCGTTATCAAATTATGTAAATCTCATTAATTTTGTAATTACTTTATATTCACGTAATTTATTATCAGATACTTGACTTATTAAACTTTGTGTATGTGTGTGTGTTATATAAGTTTCTTCCTAAAGAATTCTGAACAGGATTCAAGATAACTAATATTATTCATTGCCATCGTTCCATATTTTAACGAGAAATAGTTTATATAATAATATATGGTCATCCAAAAGTAATGAATGATTACATGAAATCCAATTGATGTTCCCTTAATGTAATAAATAGTTCAATCGTATCATTTTACAAATTATAATGACATTTTAATAACTCAATATACGAAATATCAGAAACAAGAGATGGCAAAAAATTTTACAGACAAAATTCAGAACAAACGTTTCGAAAGATAAACATGAAGTTATTTTAATAATGAACTAATAAGCCGTGCCACACGTACAGGTTAATAGTAGAAAATAATCCCTTACAAGCGTCTATCTTGACTAGAGGGATTTGATCATGCTATTATTATATGAACATCCAATATCTGAGTTATGGGGCATGCGTGGATCACGTACATGTGGTAGGGTCAAAGGAATGACGTCATCTTAGGCGAGGGGACTTCTCAGTTTATTTCATAATTAAATGCTAGTGTTGGGATCAGAGACATCGTAGTGTTGCTTTGTCAATTTGGAGTAAGGGATATATACATAATAAATAAAACGTTATTACTAAGTAAACGAACTACTATATGTCTAACAAGGAAACCAAATAAACAAGAAAATATAGAAATTTGTACAGCATAAAACAACTTAAAAGTTAAGCTTTAACTCAAGGCAAATACAACATTCTGGAATAATACAACGTTCTACTGAAGTGTAGTGAGTAATTCTACTGGAGAGCGTTGTACGCAACCAAAACAAACAAATGAAAATTTTGTATAGAATAAAGGGAGCTATACTTTAGGTACATACGCAATAGAGCGAAGCGCTATTCGTATCCGTTGCATGAGTTACATCGACATAAATTACGAGTGAACTGACGCTAACAGAGCGGATGTCAAGGGATGAAAAATATCGCGATAGTGATGTAGTGTCGCGGCAACGAAGCGGTGTCGGAGCGTTGTCGACGCAGCCTGGGAGCGCAGCCCGGAGTGCAGTCCTCGCGGCTCGCACCACATCGGCGCCGCGCACGGCTGCTGTGTCAATGCGACTGATTGCGAGATGCACCACAAATCGATACTTTCATCTGTATGCGATGTAAACGTTCTTGTCATATTTTTATTGAATAAATTATGCAGATCCTGATAATAACTCCCTTTTACTAGAAATATATATATCAATTCAGTTTCGTTTATTTGAAGCACTTATATTATTTGTTTACATGATATAATCTATACAAAAAGCGATTAAGAAAACATTCCACTTATTTCAAACGTCTAAAGTTTAAACAGTACTTAAATTTAAAGAAATTCTAAGTTACTCGGTTTTTTGTTAATACCTAATCCGTCACTTTTATGTGCAAAAGAATGTCAATGGTACAATTAAGGAACGCAATGTGACCAAAACGTTGCATTGAGTGTGAATGTGCAAATCCGCTTTCAATCTGTTTATTTCCATTGAGTGCATCTGTAATCACGTGTAGCAGCGGCAGGCGCACAAATGATCACTCGCCTGGCGTCGGTTGCGGGTAATGAATTACAGAGGTATTGCTGGCTTGCAAAATCTAGTCGGAGCCTCGATCCCGCAAGTAACGAGTCTAGCTCTCTTGAGCCGGTTCATGTCGTGACTTACAGTCCCATAGGGAGCGCTTGTTGGCGAACTGTTTTATAAAATTTATGATCTACAATAGTATTTATACCGTTATATATCAAATTATATTTACAATTGAGTTTGATTTTTATACCTAAAAATATTTCCATCACTTTGTTATTGAACAAAAAGATTACCATTTTTATCAGAAACTATATGACTATGACAGCAAATCCAAAAGGAACTCGTAAAGTAGGTCGTTCAAATGTCGACGTAAGAGCAGTTTTATAGAGTATTTTATGGTTCCATCGGCACAATTCGCACTATAAACGTCGAATTAGATGAAGCGAAAACCGCGGGAGGCAGTGCAAAAATAAATGTTTACATACCACATCAAGAGTTACCAAATGTTGGATTTAAACATAGATGTTAATATTTGAATAAATAAAATAGACGAGTGTACTATGAGCTTTTAGATGTGGCGGTAAATAATTCAATCCACCTTAACGTCGGGAACACAGATCGAGTCGTTAGTGAAAAAGAAATCACAGCGCTTTGACCATTGCCATAAAGTGCTAGCTTTCTGCCGCAGACTCCCCGGCATCGAGAGTTATTCCCTAATACATGTGCTAGAGTCGAGGATCGCACTGAATTACCTTCGGCTATCTGATAGCCTGCCACACATACAATTATATAGGTTACTTGAAAATATATTGCAAATGTAGATTTGTGTAAGATCTATACCTGATATGACATTTAATTTATATTAACACTCTTTGGATCTTAATACCGAGCTTTATTCACACACACACACACACACAGTTATATCCAGTAAATCGAATAACTTAATGAGATTTCAAACAAAAGATTTATTAAAAGAACTTGTTAGTCTCTCTCGGTTTATTACATTTCTTATTACCATTGAAGTGAAATAATTATTAGATTGATATTAATAAATGTATTAAATAAGAAGCATGTGTATGTGCAAGTAATTATGTTCGTAATAAAAATATACAAAATAATTACAATTATATCAATGTAGTTAGTAACTACTTAGTCGAGACAGTATAATACAAATTACTCGTAAGTAAGATTGGTTTAACTTTTTCAAATTGATATATGTGACGAGAATTTGATTTGTTTGATCAATAGCCATATTTTTAAGTTTTGTTAGTGTATATAATTGTATTATAGATATGTATATTTTTGTTTCTGTTGTTATGATTCGTATTAAAGAGAACAATCGTGACAACTATGAAGGTTAATTGCATGGCAGGACTTTTTATTTTTGAAAGTCTAAAATAGGTTGATTTAATTATTATTTGCTCTAGCCAACTTGAAGTAGGATAGACTCGGTGTCAAATAAATTTTACGATAAAAGAACTCGCCAATTCTTGCTGGTCTTGAAAAAAAAAATGTGTATTCGATTGTCGCATGACGAAAGAATGTCTCTTGAAAGTAGTAATTGTATCCACATAAGAGTAAACGATGACCTTCAAATCGTGTCCAGTTCTTGTTAGTAATAGTTATATTAGACAATTATGTTATACAGTTGGAGATTTATTTACCAATGACGAAGTTGTGGGGTGAGAAGGCATTTATCTGGTGTTGAACGGATTAAAAAACAACGTTACTTGATAGTGAGAAAATTGCTTATACATGTTCGGATATAATAAACAGGTATTGTGTTTGTATTTTTTATAGTAGAAAAGACTTCTTTATCGGAAGTTAGGCCGCTATATATTTACATATCTAGATGATTTATTAGAATAAATATCACAAGGTATGTTTTTGGTTATGGAGTCTATAAGTAAAATTTCTTTTCAAAAAACCCAAGATAGTACCAATGTTACGTCAAAGTTAATAACTAAATTACGTGTAGAAGCAAACTTTACGTGACTAGACTCATAATGACACCTGTTGTCAACTCCGGCCTATTATTTATGCAATTTTCTCATACAGCCAGGATTGCGACACAGTTGACGAAGTCTTTTGTCTGATAGATTTAAAATTCAAACTCTAATTAAGCTTTATGACTTCTTAGCGGACGAATAATTGAATACCATTGCTTATTAGGTACAGAAAAGAAACCTCTGTTTCCTGCTGAAATATAGATTGCTTCATAGGATATAATTAATTTTTTCATCACTTCTTTTGTCGTAAATATATATTTATATTAAAATTAATAATATAAAATTCAATAACTATTATTTAGATTTTTCAGTTATGTAAAGACATCCGAAAGTATATTCTCCTTAATTGAATAGCAATGTGGCTTTATTATGTACAAATAAGTACAAACTAGATGTTGAAGTATATTTGATTTTGTGAATAGTTAGCAGATCATAAGGGCCAGAGATACTTGTAGATATATCGCCAGAAATAAATGAGAATTCCATAGAAACGTACCTTAAAATTATAAAGATTTATCACTATGTCGCAATAAAGTAATTTTTATGGTGAATATTCTAGTAAAAAGGTATTAGTGTGTTTGATAAATGATTTCAATTACGCTTTATAACTTACAGATAAGTTTCAAATGGATTTCCATCCTTAACGTGGCATAACTAATATACATTGGATTCAGATATGCGTTTTGAGATTAAAAAAAAAATATTTAATCTTATACATATCATAGTGTTGTGAATTTTATTTATGTGTCCGCAATGAAATTGTGAATTCTATGTCGGTATTATAGTTTCAAAACATGATCTCTTTGGCTTTTAATGTAATTCAGTTTCTGCGGTTCAATATAGAACATTAGTAACATAGGACAAATATTTCTTTTATAGAATTTATTTATAAATAAAGTGCCCCTTCATAGGATGAATGGATAGTGATTTTGGGGTCGCTGTTTTTAAATGTAAATCAAGAACTTTTCTTGTATAAACTATTCAAATGACTTTCATTACGTCACGCAATAATTTACAATGTCGGCACAGAAAGCGCAAATCGGATTCTTTAACTCTAAAAAGGAAACTAACATAAGCGAACAATCTACTCAATTGCAAAATGTATCTTACGGTGGGTGGACAAATTGAAGCTGACTCAGGAACACGGTCCGCGAACGGCTCGACCATTTCTACATTATATTCCTGTTTAAGCCTGCAATCAAGAACATTAATCTAATATATTTGTATGAACCAATTAAAGAGCTATGTTATAATGAGAATATTGTAAGATTCAGGATATTAAACCCATTGAACACCTGTCCAAATGAATTCAGATTTAAAGAATGTTAGCAGTTCTCAGTCTTCATTGGAATGATCTCCTTAACATAGTAGAGCCACGATTATAAATCAGTGGGACCAAAGACATCCGCACACTTCTCGGCGGTCCTTTTGAAATTCTAATCGTTTTCCAGCTAAGAAGTCTTACGGCTAGTAGTCAGAGCCTTTAAAAAAGAGTTGTTTATATAACAGAAATAGATTAATTTTCTCTGAATTTATATATTTAAACGAAACACATACTAATTTGATTTTTTTTAATGATAAATTTGATATAAATATACCATGTTTAGAAATTATTTCATAATATACATATTTTAAATGAAAATCACTATTGAAAAATCATTGCAATAAATATTTGTTGATGATTTGATGAAGTTTCGGGTTACCATACTCATGGTAAATAGCCGTATTATAAATTGTTATATTTAAACTATAGTTAATTTCGTTAATAGTATTAATAATATAGAAGGTAATAAAGTAACACCTATGAACGATGTTATTTGTCTTTTGGTATAGAAAACTAAACTAGCTGTCTTACAAATGTACATTCCTGATGATCCTAGCTGGTTTGTATTTGTTAGAATTCGATATGTCCGGCTAAGATTAATATTAGGTATTTAAGAAGCAGAAAATTTCTTTAAAATCCCTGTCAGTACATCAAACGCTTTTACACCTCTTGTTCTTGGTCTTGGTGGGTGAGTAAATTTCATAAGTTCATCGCAAATCCCTGGTTTATTACTGTTGTACTGAGAAAATTCAACCTTTAGAAAAAGGAAAAAACTTTTTATATTACCAACATAAAATTCAGTATTTAAAAGTTTAATGGTCCTGCTATGAACTTAATATCAAACTAATATTTAATTCTCTGATCTAAATTAAGTTTTTATGCATCTAATATTTAACACAAATTAAAAAACACTTATGTGATTAAATGTAAATTAATTAAAACGTGACATGTATAAAAAATGAATTCTAAATTGTCATTATTAGACCATCACAAACAATAGCCTCGACGTCACGTCCTCTAAACAGATGTGCGGCTCAGATATCGGATAACTCGCGAAGTTTTCACATTTCGTACATCGCGACAATCTGGCTCCCGTCGCCCGTCGTGAATTAGATATGGCCTTAACAGGAATAAAGATGCATCCGTTACTAAAAATAAACACATATTTTGCTACACGAACATCTACTTTATAGTTATTCCTATGTTTTTTTCAGCGTCATTTAAATCAGCTTTAATTACAAACTCTGTTCTAAATTCTCTGTTTCCATTTCATTCATAAAATCAGTTATTGTTGTAGACATTATTCACAATGACAATTACTGACGCTATTATTTACGTCCGCTATTCATTTTGAATAATGATCTTGGAATAAATGCAATGATTGCAGGCTGTAGGGTTCACTGCACGATGTCAATTTAAGGTTGTGAAAATAAATACGGACGTAATTTGTAAATTTTGCATCCATGCCATAAGTAAAATAACGAACGCGACAATAATAGAGAAGATTATATTTTTTATTTACATACATATATACAACAACAACTTAAACAATTCTATCTTTAATTATAATAGAAGTCTGTATTGCTTCTCATTATACTATTCTTGCTTTGGCAAAGACGTTAATTGTCAACCAAAAAAACCATAAAGAAAGTAGTATCCTGTGGTAACCAGTATACATTTAAAAGAGTTTAAATGCAAAACATTTGCAAGCGAGCAGTTAGTAGGGGTCATGGATCTGAACGCAGTGCGGCGGCGGCGTCGCGGTCTGTTGACTCTGAATTACCGAACTTGGCCGAAGTGCATTGTCTGCGTAGGCGACTGGTCACCCCAACCCCATTTTATTTCGTATATTTCGCCTATCCTGGTAATTATTTGTGTAATCATACTTATTGCTGAGGTTTTTAACCGCTTCAAAGTTAAGTACTATGTTATGTGAAGTTAATTTTAGAATTTGGGATTAACTTACTAACTGACGACGTCCCAACTCTATTCCGCTTCATATATCTCGTTAGTTCTTGAACATATTTATAGGAATTGAATATAATACTGTGCTTTTTATTAAGTATAAATCTCTCTATGCGATTAGTATGAATATTTTTGTAGAATATAAGTATGTCCGACCTACTATTTTGTTACATTAAGTCAGTTACTTAGTTTACTCTATATCATTACAGATTTAATGGCATGGATTTTACGATATGCCTTCGTTTGAGAGATAGGTTCAAAAATGGCGGCGGAAGGGACCGATAGCTGCTGGCAATCGCAACTTTCTCTGATCGTTACAGTCGTTTGTGGGGTAAAAGCCGCAATCTTACTCAAACCGGAACCGACTCTCATTGACTTGCCCGAAGTGCACATCAATGATAGCATATACTTTACTATATAAAAACCTGAAATTATATTTTTTACCTAGAAAATATGTTATAAGATTTGAAATTAATCGGAATTAAGGTAATGTAATTTCAGGCTGGTACTCGATAAACCAATATCTAAATTACTTAGTTTATTACATTGCATGAGTTGTCAGTTAGCTGACCTCTTTGACCGTTTCAATCAAGTCACCATACGTACTTAAAAGAACGACTTCGAGTTATGGCTATGCAATAATAATTTACACATTCAAAAGCCGAATAAATTATATCAATGTATAACGATACATAAAATTATAGTTACGTATATATTTATGCAAATTTATTACTGCATAAATTGTAATTTTTTATTTATTAAATTACGAAGGGCGTGTTGAAAGAAAGATCCATGATACTTTTTAAATATCTAAACTTTAATTAAACACCTCTAAATATCCAAAGAAACAATGAAACATTTTAAATGAAAGTAATATTTTTCGAATATACTACGCGTGCTTTATTTTTTTTCGTTAAAACTACGAGATGTCTCGTCTGTCCGTGATCACGGTTGCTGAAAAGTAACCGAAACGTCGGGAGTATGAAATATATTAGTTTCATTTAAATGAATAAAACTCGCGAAAGTCTTAGATCACATTATAACAATGAAATCTGTATCAAATGTTAGTATTATATCCTGTTATAATTTTATCATTATCACACACTTATAATTTGTATGCCAGCTTTACGCTTCGGGAACGAGGGTAGAGAAATATTTAGTTACAGCTAAGTCGGCCGGGTAAAGTAAATCGTTTGATCATCTGGCAAAGTCAGTGAACATTTCTCGGAATGTTTTATATAAAATGGAATAGATACATATGACAGTATAACATGAGTTTAGTTATCGACGAATTAAGGTGTTTCTTGTATAAATACGACGCCGTATACATTATATTTGATTGCACAAGAAATGTTACTATTGTTTAAGTAATCATTGAGGACGTGTTTATCAAAATAATAATCGACTGTTTCAATTTATGAATCGGTTTTTGCATAATTATAATAAGGGGATTATTTTAACAAACCTGCTGTTTAGTTTTATTAAGATATTTTAAATTAATCTCAACAATTATTTTTTTTCATGCATTTTTTTTTCGTAACTAACAATAAATTAAAATTTTTGCTCTTCTATAGCAACGTTACGGAATTTTTATTATTTGTGAATTTTATTTATTCGTACTATAAAAATATTTTTTTTTTATTTACAACTAAGATACGATTCGGTTCCTTGATATAATGGCTAAAATAGTTTTTATCAATATTTTAGATAAGCCAAACAGAAGAATAATGTTTTAACATACAAATGTATTTATGTATGTAGGTACGTTAGTATACACATAGTTATACATATATGTTTGTGTATATACTCGTATATGCATAAAAGAACGTCAAACGTGCAAACGAGGAAATCGATTTGCAAATCGTTAGATTTATTTGTTTTGTGCATATAACAAAATATATGAATTTATATTTTTTCTATACAAATCTATCAAAAGGGGGCTTAGGATAAATAATAGAATTAAATTAATAATTAAAATGTATAACTTAATGTATGAATTGTTAAAACTGTGTTCGGTATTTCTATTAATTAATAAGCAATAGATTGAGGAAATTTTTCACTTGTTATCTTTAAGTAATTCGCGTAATAAGCATGTTTATGGTAAACTTTTTATTAATTTTGATTATAAAATATTCTGAAATTGTATGAATAAAATCTTTTTTATATAATAAAACAAGATTAAAAGATTATATCACGATTAACATACTCTTCTGTATCTTTCAAACTTGAGTCAAAACATCTGTGGAAAGTGACCGCCTTTTATGGTGATATGAAATAAAAAAAAAATACAAAATTTTAGTTCAAAAAAGTGGATGAAAATAGGAGTATTATTATAAAAAAACGTCTTATTGTTCCTTTGTAATCTCAATGCGGCTTTTTCAACTATCATTGTACTGGAACTGGGGAAATGAAGCCATTTTCATGCTTTTGCATATTATGTAATACTTGACAAAAAGCGGCTTAATACCCATAGTTAAAATTTTGCTTCGTTACAAAATAATAAAAAGGGACTTGAGCTGAGTTTTTTCTTTATGTTTTGACATTTCAATTTTAGTATATATTTTATAAACATATTAAGAAAATATTATATCCAAACATATTTAAATTGATTAGAAAATTAATTAATCGTAATATACACATATATATTTGTTATAAACAAATAATATGGGTGAGAAATTTGAATTTAAATCAAATTATTACAAAACATATCGAAATGAGCACGCATGCAGCCGATGGATTTGGAAGGGCTGAGGTGATATAATCAGAGCAATAGAGAAAATACCTTAACATTTCCAGCCATTAAAATAATGAGTACATATAAAAGGTCCAATAGATTGTTTGTTAATATATTTATCATTGATATTTTCTTATAACGCGAACTCAGATATTACTTAGAAGTTAGAAGGTTGAGTATTTGCTTTAAGTTCCTCGGTTCAGACAAAGCATTCCTGTCCCCGAAGACAAAAATCTTTTAACAACAGTTAAAATCAAAGCACGCGCCAAATCCGAAGACAACTTAAATCTAACTTTCCTCTAACTCTTATCTTTAGGAGGCCGTATTCAAATTCTTTCAGATTGACGTAATAACTTTATATATTACTTTAAAACCTAAGCATACATTTTACGGAATACTTCTTTAGCGTAAGCGAACTGAAAAAATAAATATTTTATTTTTGTATTAGGGTATTTGAGCACAAATGCTAGCTATAAAAATAAAAGGTGAATTACTTAAATATTTACACCGACGGCGCCTGTTTAAATTGCCTGCGCATATAAAATACTGGCTCGCTTTATTTTATTTTTTTGTAAACGGAATTCATATAAATATTTGAGCTCAGGAAGTGGCTGCCAAGCATGTATAAGGTTTCGATGGACTCAAAACAAAAGGTGTCGGACACAGATTTGGAATGTGCGATGCGAGCCTACCCATAATATGACTAATTATTATTCATAGACCTAACGCGAACAATTTGTATTTGTTGAATTGCATATGAATTCTCTATGGATTTGAGGTAGCTCATGCATTTTATAATAGATGGCAATGTAGCGAGCAAAACTCATTGTTAAACTTCGCCGTCCTCCATACTTAATACTTACGGTTGTAATGAGGAACTCCTTTCTTAGACGAACACTTCCAAGGAGGCAATGAAATAAAAATAAAATTTTAAGATCGGTGCTCCGAGTAACGACAGCGCTCGAAGCTCACTTATAAAACTAAGAGCTTTAAATTTTTTTTTTTAATATACATGCATATAAAGTGAAAATACTTATAAATAACTAATTGATACTAATCATATGATATTAATATACGTTAATCTGGGTGGTAATTTGGATAATTTAATTACGTATCACATGCTGTATGTCTGACATAACTGTAATGATGTCATTTATCTAACGGTGCATTAATCTATAATGTGGAGTGTAGGTAATCGAGCATCTGACACGGTTATCATGTTATATGACCTAGTTGTGATGATTTGCTCAAATTGAGCGCACTTAAGATCATTTGTGTAACCTAGTAATATTAACTTCGGTATTGTCGCGGCTTGTTTTCTAGGTGTGGAATGTGATAACAGATACTATATTAGAGTAGTATTATTAAAACAGAATTTTGGTATTATCGTCTCAGGATCAATTTGACAATCCATTAATATCAAAGCCTAGAAAAAGATTTAATATCTATGAAATAAATAAACATACTATAGTTACGAGTATATTTATACACTTGGCTTTATTAAAACTATTCTTTTATATCTGTAATATTATCATTTAAAAACAAATGGTATGAAATAATTAGAAAGGTCTCTTAAATTAACCTGAAATAATATTATATTAATAGTTTTAAATATTATATCTAATATATTATATTGCTTCTCTGTAACGAGGTAAACATATATATATTTTTTATTTATTTTATACCTTAAGGTTTTATTAGTTTTTAATATCTCCTCATTTTAAAGTCCTTAGATTATAACGAGGTTGTCAGTTTACAACTTTCATAATTATGCAATTAACCGGTACCTAAAGTTGCTGCTCTTTCCTGTTAATGAACTTACTTCAACCTGCTGAGATAAGCCTCTCTATACCGTCTTTTTGTGTTAAAGCTAAAGCAGGGAGCGTCATCTGATTGCACGATCAAGTAATGACACTATTCGCTACTACTTAGATTTCAAACTTGACTCTCAATATTGTGAATGTTCTCATTCTTCCTAAAATATCTTTTAGTCTTAATACTCTTAAACAATGTGGCATGAATAAAAAATATACATACGGTATGGAAAAAACAATTTTATGTCAAAGAGTAGGTAATTAAAAATTCAGCGTGGAAGTGAAATACAGACGTGTAATAACAAACAAGTTACGCGAGTTTACCCATTGTTAAATATTAGGCGTTTATAAATAAATGATAAAGTCAATACTCTATCTCCATAAATCCATAAAAGATATGAACATTGTTTTCAAAAATATCAACTATTTAAAATAGGCGACAAAAAATAAATAAATCAATACAGAACGAACGGTCCGTTAACAGCGCATTGTGTTTTTTTTTTATAAAGAAATTAGCCAAACAGCATCATGAATACTTTGGACAGAAATAGCGGACAATAAAGGTTAAATGTAATCTGATCACGGACTTTAACAATGCACACGGGACCAACAACGGGGGCAGCGTTACATTTTTTATCCTAGCATACATAAATTTAACAGGACCTTAAATTAGCTGGAGTTGTATAAGTCGTTTATTTTTATTGTAAAATTTTACAGTAATTAAATGACTGTATGTAAAATCCGTATATAGACTGAAATAGAGCATCCGTTTATAAAACGTTAATACAAACTCAATACTGTCAACTCTCGGGTCAGTAATTAGTAGCCGCCATCTCGTGCAGCCGGCGAGGGCATGCGTGCTAAAGCTGACTGTACAATGAAAATTGAACATAATTTTCGACGACGTTTAAAAACGAAATCCTGTTCCACTTAGATTTCATTTTTTTCCACAATATCAGAAATTAAAGGTTCCTGTGTTTTTTGCATACAAAGATCGAACATTCTAAAATATATGTGATTTAGATTAAAAACATAATAAAAACGGTTTTATAAATTGAAATCTATACAATGTGACAAAAATATAGTTTTAGTTGTTGTATTCATAACAATTTATCAAATAATTACGGAAATATAAAAGCCAGGGTTACATTCAACGCATTGTTCAGGCGACTATTGGCGTTGTAAATGAGCAATTAAATCGGCAAACGAAATGATATTTACGTTAATGGACTGTACGCACACAATCTGAAATAACCATAAAATATGTGAGGTTATTAAACCGATTATAATTTATGATATTGGTTACATCAAGAACTATGCGATAATTATTTTCTATTTATAATATATCAGTATCTAATGTGTAGGCAACAGAATTAGTTTCTAATATTTGAGAGTGATTATTGAAGTCATTTATTAATTATGTTAAACCTTTTTTTAGTACATTTATGTTTATTTTTCGATACGTGTTAATGGTTTTCATGTTTACAACTTTGGGATATGTAAAAATATTTTTATACTAACAAAATATAATTGTCAGCTAAACGTAGGTACTTATTTTAACTTGAAGCCTCACGTTATTTCGCCCACAATTCGTGCTGTATAATGAAATAATCGTATTCATAAATTATAATATGTAAGTGATTTTTATGCATTTAGATAAAAATCCCATCAATAGTTTTGTTTATAAGAGAATCTAAATTCTTAATTATTGTATAACCAGAAGGAGTTAAACAAAAAAGAAAACGACGGAGAGACCACTATAAAAACGTCAAATACTCACTATCTCCAAAAAAGTCTTAGCAGTCGCAACATGGCTTCAACTAAACAAATATCTGTAATAAAAATTTACTAATGAAATGGATTTACGGTTAAAAGCATTCAAATTAATAAATCGTACTTACTACTGCGAGAAATTACTCATGTCTGTGAGTCATGGCTGTGATATATTAATGGCAGTTCTTTGAATAGGAAAAAATATAGGTTTTAGGATACAAAACGCGGCGACCGACGAGCGCCACGCCACTGACTCAGTGTCTTTTGCGGAATATCATTACTGTTATAACTTTCACAATAGCGCCGTTTTAAATATACGAATTGCCTTATATTCGTGAGACATCAAGTTTAGGGACTTGAAGTATTATAAATTTTGCATTTTTATATCCTTTCGTATGTATATTATTGTGATTAACAACTCTGTACTTTAGAAATAATTTATATAATAAATGTACAGTTACGTTTATGTAATCAGAAAGTACGCTTTATACTAGATTGGTCGTGGTTTTGCAACGCTGTTGTCATAAGGTATTTACAACGGATACGGCTTTTAAACATATTGTTATTTCTTTGAATCATATTTGATGTATTAATTGAAATAAATGCAACAGATAGTCTAGGAAGTTATTGCAATTTTTATTTTAATATGTACTTTATATCAAGTTCCATATATATTAATAAAGCGAACAATAAC
Organism: Danaus plexippus; assembly: GCF_018135715.1. Classification (NCBI taxonomy): domain Eukaryota; kingdom Metazoa; phylum Arthropoda; class Insecta; order Lepidoptera; family Nymphalidae; genus Danaus; species Danaus plexippus. The sequence continues at coordinate 5,610,539 of NC_083540.1, read as the reverse complement.
AGTATCACAATAAATATCAGTTAAGATGTAATGTGATAAATGATTTTAATGTTGAGGTGAATTACTTAGTTGCCGTTGGGTAGTATGAAACTCAACCCCTTCCCTCGCCGCAGCCCGACCGCCGGACCACAGGCCTGGCTTGTTTTTGCACCGGTATCTCGTCCGCCTTCCGTAATATTGCTCTCGTTATGATTCTGATCTGCTCTTCAAAAACTAATTGAATATAACAAGCTTGTTTTTTCACCTTTCCTTTTTATTTGAATCGCAACCAATGAAGTGAAAAATATTGTCTGTTAAGGTTTTTTGGTTTACTGAAGCGTTAGTTACGGACTGCCCTGTCCTTGAAGAAATACATATTTTTTTGTTTCTTACTACTTTTTATATTATCTTATTAAAATCTAGATATTTTGCATTTCTTTTTAACATGTGTTTGAATAATGATCAAAATATCCGTATATGAAAAATACTATGAAATTTTATATCGTTGATAGGAGAAGTTCGTGCGTAGCAATATAATTGTAAAACAGTGTATTAAAACTATGAAAAAACATTATGTTCATATTCATCACTTTAAAAATTCTTTTGTAACTTTTTATCAAATAAATAAATCCTATTACACTCACTATAGGTACTTATATTACTAGGGCATAATGTTGATAGGACGTCCACCTATAATTATTATAAGTCACTAAACTATCTATTATCATGGCCAAGTTCTTCATATATAGATACAATAAAATAGATATAATGATGGAGGCGAAAGCTTCTTCCGGTCGTTAGCCCTAATTTCGCGTGCTTTATTGTCACGAAGGCGTGTTGGTTTCTAATTCGTAAACACTAAATTTTCGTTTGTACTCGAAACAGGTCAATTACCGACGGTGTTAGGTGGAAATTATTAACTACGAATTATAATTTTTACCACTATATTTTTATAAAGAAATAAAAATATGAATTCCAATCCATAGAAGTTTCTACGCTTTGGCTTAAAAATACTAAACTGATGTTTATCACGTTGTTAGATATGTACAGGTGAAATAAATCGTGTTTTGTTTTACATATGAGTACATTCAGTATAAAGATTTAAAAATCCACAAGTAAAAAATTGTCTTTTACCAAAAACACATCATCGATATCGGACGTGAACAAAATAAGTAACAATAAAATTTAAAAGTAAAATAAAAATACCTAACCCATTTAATTTAATTCGCAGAAGAAGTGTTTTATTTCAATAAATTTACTTTATTTTGTCTTGAATTATAAGCTTAAAAGTCATTTGATCCAGTCGTGTTTACTTTCCTATCGTCTTTGATCTTTAATATTTAACCAAGTCAAAGGTAAATTTCAGCGACTGTTTAATGTTTATCAATTTACTTTTACTGAGGCTTGTTTTATTTAAGCTGTAAATTTGTTCTGTTAGCTCAATATATTAATTTATCGCCGATTCGAATAGCTTCACTGGTATAGAATCGATTTTGAAACATTGGCTGTAAGGAAATATAAACCATGCTATACACTGCATTAAAAATAATATATGTTTTTTGTTAGCTATAATTGATAGTTATATAATATTTATTTAGTGCAACCTTCTTTCAAAAAAAAAAACTATTTTTGGGAACTATAAAACAACACACGATAAACTACTTTCTTAATTTATTTATAAAGTCGTCAACTATTGTGTAAAACCAAATTAGGTAATTAAAACGAACGATGATTACAATGTCAATGAAATACGTATTAAAACAACCTTCCTCGATTACCATTATTAAACTCTACTAAAACTCAGAACAATAAGTTAAGTATAAACTTAAATTTAACATTAATTAAAGCGAGAAAATATTAAAAAATTTAAAAACTCTACTTACATTCATAATTTTTCTATGAATATTTTCCGTTTAGTATTTTAGTATCATCAAAGTAGTTCAAAGAAACTTTCAGTTTCAAAATAAAAGCAAATTAACAAATTCAGAGCAAACATTTTTTTTACAGAATGCTTTTGATGAATAGAAGACCAAAATTTACCTCAATCAGACTGAACTGGCTCCGAGTCAGGAGGTATTAAATATAATTAAATGTTAATTTATGTAATTCCTATTTATATTAACTTCAAGCATCATATTTTGAATAAATTTTATCTTTGAACCTCATTTGCTGGTCCAAGTTTCGATGTATTAAATTATTTTGACAATTATTGTATAATATGTTATATACAACATAGGTTGCTGAGCCTTCTAAGATATGAAAACCACCATACAAGTTTCCCATTTTTATAGCTACGTGAAGGGTCTACTGAAATTCACTATTAAAATTTTTGGTCTAAGGCCTTTGTTGCTTAAGAAAAAACAGTGTGAATTTTTTTTGTTATAGATAGAATTATCCCTAATTTTGGTTTAATATAGGGAAAATGAAATATTAAATATTTATGATTCTCTCACCTGATACAAGTTGATATTATAATAAAAATATAGTTTTGGGACAACAAAGTATAAATTATGAGTACATTTATTTATATTTTTATAAAAAAATAACAGTTAATTATGACTTTCTAACAAGTACTGTACGACCCATTAAGGTTTTTTTTTTCAGAAAAGCCTTATTGTTATAATGGTTTGGCGAACGAATTATTCATATATTTTTTTAATGAAGCCGCTAAATATACGTCGATAATAATAGTACTTTATTAAAATAAAAAGAATAAGATAGATTTAATTTTAAAGCACGTTACTTTTAAAGGTTAAAATATAATGATCGCATGTGTATTGAACGTTGTTGGCTTGTTGGCTTGAATATGAATATATGCCTGCCTTAGGCATCTATTTAAAAATATACTTGCATTTTCGTGTACATTTCAAAGTAGGTTAAAATTTACATAAATTTCAAGTATAAATTACCATATGTTCACTGAGATGTCTTCATCCTTTTAGTTTAAGCTTTTGAGCAAGCATAGCTTTTATTTCACATAGGTTCTACATTTAATTTAAGAAAACATTACAATGCCTACCACTCAGGCTACATTTTCATAACTTTACGTTATATCAATGAAATACCTTCGTATATATAATAGAAATTGTTAATTTGTATTATGCAAGATACATTTTAGAGTATGATTTGATCTTATACTCGTAAATGCGTGTTATTACACAACAGTGAAAGGAGGTAGGTAGTTAGCTCAAATCCTATATATTTGATTTAATATTTAATCAGCTGTTTTCAATACCAGTAGGTTTTTGTATCTACAATCGTGATAAGATTGAACGGTACAACATATAAGCGACAGCGGGCCACAATAGCTGTCTGTAGAACACAAAGCCTCCAATCGCCTCTCTTCTAATTTATGTTATTGGAAAACCGCATACACGTTCGCTTTAATACCAGGCATTGTGTTCACAAATTTCACAAAACACATATAGATACTTCTATCCCACTTTATGAACCGAAAATTTTATGCAAAAATAAATACATACAAAAATTATAATCTATGTTATAAATGATTACACTCAAAAACTAGCATTTCAATCGAACGTTCTATTACGAAATACTATTTCGCCAACATCTACACTAGTCATGACATATCGTAATAGATGTTGTAAGAGCACTGCTATTTCTTTTCGAAGTAATTAATTTTATTACCCAAATGACCCGCTTCAAAGAGCTGTAATGCTCAATCATGTTTAATGTTAATATTTGTATGTAGATCAGTACCTTCAATATATCCTTTAATATCTATAAGTTTATAAAATAATTTAAATTTAACATTTAATGTTATTGCGAAAAAATTTCGGGGATCGTTATGTATAGTAATTTTTAAATCCATGTCATGCTTTTAAGTCATTAAATATGACATTTAGAATGCAGTAATGGGAGGCTTATGCAAATTATGCGAAAGTTATGAATGAACGTTCCAGATTTAGTTTAATAACGCCGTGCACAGGGAGGGCGGGTTTCCTCGACCCCTGTAGAACACGGAAGCATCTAACTGCCACCGTCGAGGAATCCTCCATTCCTATGTAAATCCCATTGGCGCATCCGTCCTCAGATAATAGTGATAATTTGCATGTCTCTTTGCTCTTTACGGGTATTACACCTGAGTGTCAACGGTCTGTAAACTACGGAACACTTATTATATCCTGATCTCCTATGAATAACAAACAGATACTAATACAAAATAGTTATTGAACATGGCGGAGTGATTACGCATACATTGGAGCTTTAGGGACGACCTGTAAGGTGTTTATTGGTTTCACAAATCTTGTGTTAACCGAATAATGGATTTTATAACCTAATGTACATCTCAAGTGGTGTTTTAAAATTTTTTAGAGAATAAATCCCGTACAGGGAAAGGAAGTAGATATTTTAATACAATGTTTTGTCACGAAAGCCGGACGGAATAAAATCACTTACTCGAATGTCACGATCATGACTGCTGGTAGGCTTTTTTCCGGATACCCCATTAGAAGCTAATTACCCACTATCTCCTGTAATGGCTATGGCCACATAAACCAGCTATCGTAAAGACCTCTTAGCGGCTACATAGAAACTATTATGAGTTTTTCTCTCTGATACACCAGAATCCGGTCCTCTTTCTGTTCAACAACTGGTTTATAACTAGACGGCTGTATTATTAGAGTCCAGATGCTTTGTTTATAATATCGGGAGTAGATGAATGGTGATATTATTTAATGAATATTGTTAAACACTTATTTTACAAATAAAATGATTACAATGCACTTTTTAAACACTCTTAAAGTAACATGATTTCAGATAGAAAGTTAAAGGCTGTCAACCACGCCATACAATGACAAGTCTTGATATTTTCAGTTTTTTTTTTGTTATCATAGTCCTGATCATTTTAATTTTTAACTGTATTAAAGGTTAATTCGGTTGAACCCGCAGGGTGGCGATCTAGAATTAAGCCGCCGTGAAAATGATTCATTAGTCGCATGCGGGCCTGGATTACACCATTTGCCATTAAGATAGCTATCAATTAATTTCTAATAGTTAGACCAGAATTTTTCTAAAACAAATTTTCATAAACTAGTTAATTAGTGAATTTACTAAATGGGTTATTTAAAAAAAACTATTGCAATTGATAATGTTAGAGCATTACAGTTACATCTCAAGTAATTTTAATACTAATACAATGAATTCTGACACTGAATCAAGAATACCACAATGTGTTTAAGGTGACGTAAATAAATCAATATTTCTCGCATTTTAATTTCCTTACATACCTTAGTTTTCTGTATCTTCAAAAAATCTAAATACGACCGTAATGAGTGTCCTTATTAACAAAAGAAATTTAAATCTTATATAATTTTTGTAACAAAACAGAAAGAATGTATATTAAATTTTTGCGAACTGATCACCACTACTAGTTACATTTTAGAATTCCAACAAAACAACTTTCTTCATAAAAGAATTTTCTGGTAAAGAACTGAAATTTTTAATTGTAGACGAATTTGTATTATAGTCAATGGTAAGATAAATGTTGGCTGAATATATTAAAATAGTTGAAACAACGTTAGGTTCATACAGAATGATACAGGTCCATGAAATTTTATTGGCATTCAAAACGATTTATTTACATGAACCGAGATAGATTTGACGTCAATCGCTGCTACCCACAACTCAGTTTAGCGCTCGTATAATAAAAAGTAAATTTTCTCATGTCTTATAAGATTTAATTCAAAGTTGTAATAACAGTTTCGCTAATGGATATAAGGCATAATATTTTCTTTATAAAGTATAAAACTGTAGATATAAGGGCAATCGCTCACCGAATAATATGAGATTATTTTGTCCGTTGATAGATTGTATCAGGTATCGGTTTTCGATACATCATAGCTCCCACACTATTTCTTATAACCTAAAATATTCTTTTAGGTGAGATTTCAAATATATTTAGTAGAAAAAGTGAGAAAATATACGGCGTAAAAAAACTAGACACTTTCTGTATGGTTATGAACAGACTTCATAGTTTCGGTTTGAGTGAACATTTTAACGAGTTTGTTTTTTGTGAAGTCTTAAGTAATGAAATGATAACAGAGACATTTCGTATGCCATTTTCAGACAATTTCAGCATGCTCGCTGTCCTCAAACACTTGTAAAGCAACGAAACAGAATTCCAATGGCCGATGTCGATTGTCAGATAGCTTAAATATCTCCGACCACTGCCCTGAATAATATCGGCCTTGTTTACATTATCCGGACCGAACTATCGCTAACAATGTAACTACTTACGTGATGAGATTTATAACGAGCCCTTAGATAGCCCTTGTTTACGTCTCGGATTTTAACCTCTCTAAGTATAAATAAGAGTTTTAAGTTCCATATAAGTCTGTCGGATGTTATTATAAGTTCTCATATTACCTATTAAGTTAAATAACTTTTATTTATACTTACATACTCACGGTTACGAAATGAAAAATGACACTAAATATTGATATTACAAGCAGAAATACGGGATTTAATAAATTTCAAAGGCAATTTTGTTCTCAGAATGATATGTCGCTAGTTGGATATACCTACACTGTTATCACGGCGCATTTCAATAAAATCGTGATTGAATAACAACAAGGACATCACAAACAAATTTCAGGAATTATGGTTTTTTTTCATGTATTACTCAAAAGACTCAGATGCTTGGAAATAGTTCAGACTTTAGCAAGTAAACATTATAATAAACTTATTATATCTCCCAAAATGACACTAATTGTCTTAGTGGAATATATATTTAAAAGTGGTAAAATATGAGACCACATATCCTATCTCCTGTTTTGACATTTTATAATTCACGTGAAAACTTGTTCAACTTCGATAAATATTGTACACTACTAATTCCTGTAAAAAATATTCTAACTTTTAAAAGGTATATTATAATATTTTTAATATTCAACATATAGCTTTTGTATAAAAAAATATATACTATAAGAATATTATATAGAAACCTAGAAAGTCACAATTTATTAAGTAATTCAAATATAATGACACAGTACCCACAGCGAAACATTATTATATTAATTCGATGAAAATGACTTAGTCGAGTTAAAAGTGTCGCCATGAACTTGGGCAGGAGTGCCGCCCGCCCAGTGCCCAACAAGCCGCCCCACGCGACGAACGTGTGCACGACTTACCAACCACGTGTATGTCGAATGTGAAATAAGTTTAGTGTAAAAAGTTTCAATAGACCCACTTGATGTATTAACTGATTGTAGATAAAAAAAGTTGTTGTGAACTAAGGTTAATAAAAGTTTATATATATAATGAGTCTCGAAGTACTTTTTTGACTTTGAGGTTGTTGAGCAGATTGACTCATTAATTGCTGTTTATGAAATAAAACATTTTGAAAGGCATCTTATTCTAATCAAGATTTTTTTTTCTGTCTTGGTAAGTTTTTCATTGCATTTTTTTATTTGTTTCTTAGTTTTGCGAACATGTTCTGTTATGTATTTTCTATTTGCCATAATTTATACTAAATATAATGTAAACGAGATGCAAAATACATACATATGACGACAAATAGTATATAGATACTAAAAATCTTAACAAAGGGACGATTCATCGAAATTCAATTATTCACACACGATACAAAGAAACTCATTCATTTTTGTCATTGTATTGAACTTACGAAGAATTTGTTATTTATTTTTACCTTTTTTAAAAATCCTGTAATAAAGCTTTTTAGACATCCATAAACGCTGTGTGTTAATTTGTATGGCTTTTTTTATTTCCCCGTTTATATAAATAATAGAAACTGAATTGGGACTACAAATACACGCTGTCTAAATTTAGAATTATTTTATGGAAAACAATTCACTTAAAAAAAAATAGTAACAAACTAATATGATTATAAATTTTCTGAATATATTATTAAAACAACCGAGGTAAAATTGATTAATGTGAGGTTTAACACCTATTCGGCTCGCGGTGCACCGAAAATCCTTGCATAAAATATATGTTGGCTGGGATCATACATTTATTATTATTATTAAATAATCATCATTCATGATACGCAAACATAATTTGTATGTTTGCGTATAACATACAACGGCTTGTTATCTCAATAATGTATATCCATATTACTTGCCCTATAATGTTTCTCTCATAAAAGGTTGATAATTTTTGTTGTTATTTTCTTTTAGTGAAACTTATTTGGGTTTGAAATAAAACTGAATAGAAAGTAAAATTTTCGTATAACTAATATTATGTTAATGAGAATTCAATGGAGTTTTAGAAGAATCTTCGTGTATTTTGACAATCATAAAATTTTATTCTTTATGATAAAAATTCTTCGGTTACAAACATCTTTTTTGTTTAACCATTTTTAATGTTATATTTAAAGCTTTTACGTTTTGTGTTGTTTGTAAAGTTTCTTAGGAGCTTTGAGGGCAATCGCCGTCAAGACATGCAATACTTTCCCTATTTATTGACTACACGATTACAACAACCACTCTCCTGTGAATCAATTGAGAGTTTAATTTCATTATACGCCTTATTTGATTACGTGAAACCTTTCCTTAATCTGTTTTTATTATCTTATATGTTATATTTATTTTAAAGAGACAATAAGAATTGTACATTTTACTCTCTTTTGCTGATTAAAATAATTTTAATTTATTTTATTAATACAAACATAATGTAATTGTATCTTTAGTCGGATCACAGTCATTTTGAAGAAAAATATAATGAGGTGATTAGTAAATAACATGTTTTGTTATTAAATTTATAAAAAATACATTTTTTTTTGTTTAACCAGAGCAAATACTCAAATATTGAGAATGGGTCATTGTTTAAACAATTTTAATTCATTTCAGTAATGAATGTTTACAAATCTGTTGTAGTTAGCGATGAAACATGTCGTTTGCTTTCAGCGGTTTCTCATCAAGGTTTAAGAGGCGTGAGAAAACAAACAAACGGTTCTCGTTAGCCACTTCTTGTCCTACCCTCGAACCATAAAGCTTAGATTCTGTTTGCACCATTTGGAATTCTAAGTCTTAGTGATAAGGCCTAGACGATCTATTACAAACAACTCAAACGCTTCCGTAATGTTTGTGTTGCCAAGTGACAGTGAAGAAAATATTAAGAATTCGTGCTACATTTACTTAATCGTCGAGATAGTAGTTCTTACATGTATACTATACTGAAAAGTACTACGAAATTAGTAAAAAATAATTAAAAACATTTCTTTTTTATCATTAATTTTTTTGTAACATTTTAAACAATAAACTGACACAAATATTTCTGTATAGGGCGTCGTGTGTTCATACTTCAAAAAAAAACTTGCTGAAATATGCTTTTGTGATGACTTATTATGGGAATTTTAATTAAAAATTCTGTCAAATGAAATGTTGAAATTTACGTACACCAAAAACAATCATAAACAAAAAATAATTATTATATTGGAAGTGCTGGCAACCAAAATTAATAAATATCTTCCCTTCATTCTAATGGCTGCACCAGCCGTGTCCATTTCCGTTCAGTAACAGTTTCCTCCCATCGTCATAAGCAGCCCCTTGCGTAAAGCTCGATACTTCACTACAAATTATATATGTATGAGATTTAGTTTTGTAAGGACAATATAAAACCGGTTTTCAAGCTTGGCCGGCCGCCGGATGAGAAAGACTTATTTCTGTTTCTTTTCGGTTCACTGATCTGATATACGATATTGTTTATCTCACATTTTAGATTGGTTAAAGTGGGATAGAGCATTGTGTATTTTGGTTTGACTCCGAAGGAAGCCGGAGTTGTCCGAATAACACGCCGGCTGTCTGCGTCTGCGCAGCAGGTCGTGACGTTTTTATCTTTTGATGCGATTTCATTGATATTTTAAGACATCACTGTTTGTTTCTTTTAACGTATATTAATATATCACCATAACTCATGAATTATACTTTAGATGACTCGATCCGATATTTTGTTAGTATGATTTACTTACAGTTATAAACAAAAAACATCTATTGGAGCAATTTGTATTTATAATCAACGTAACGCGGTGAAAAGTAAAGAATTTTTTCAAAGGGTATGAATGGGATATGTTCTAATAACTAATATTTTATGTATTTTACGAGATGACAAACTGAACTCTTTGTTTGAACCAGTTTATTGTTGAAAGTGGGTGACTGTCACAGAAGTGGGAATAAGGTTGTATGCTGCAATCAGTGAACGTTGCACGACTTGTGACTTAGCATTGAACGTGAAGGTAAGGCCCAATTACGTTAATTTGATAATTGCCCTGGGCTTGCATTTCGTATACTTGAGCACTTAACATTACCAAAAATAACAAACTGCCTATTTTAAGAGGATATCAAAAATACATGTAGGTGTATAGTAAAAAATATCATAACTTTGCTTAATAGTTCGTATTATGTATCACTTAAATTTATTTTTTATAAATTTTGCTTTTTCTTTATAGAAAATCAGCTTTTTAGAAGCCAAGTATTAATGTAGATACGTCAATATATCCTTCGTATAAAGGAAATTTATTGTTACTAAAACTCTTTGACACTAAGAGGCTTGAGAGCCAAATTACAGCTTCAGTTTAAATAAGATTTAGTGTAATTATAATGAAATAATTAATAATTACACTAAGCATAATAGTAATTAAGAAATATAAGGAGTAAGATTACTATTTGGACTAATAAAAAAATAGTTTTTTATTAGTCCAAATAATATTAAAATTTTATTCACATAAATGAATATTTAAATACTCGACATATTACTTTAAAAAATATATTGTAAAAGATGACTTTTATTACTATGAATATAAAACGAATATCATGATATTTAAAGCAGTTTGACAAGAATTGAAATGTTCTTGAATGTCAAGAAAATATATACTAAGGTTATAAAGAAATACAGACCGATTCTGATTCTGATAGATTCGCATCGAGCGAGACACTTAAGCTTCTATCGTGAACTATAAATAACACTGTTAAATTAAACAACTACTAAGAAATACTTGCGAGTTCATTCTAAATGTTTACTGCAACGGTGAAGTGAATATATTCAACGTGATAATCGACATACTCAGTATATTTTATAACTCTAGATATAGTTTCATATTTTCTTATAATTTTATATACTATTTTCTTTTAAAACATCATTTGTAATTTTAAACTTTATTTCTATATTACACGATATGAAATAACCTTCCTTGTTATTTGTTGTGTAAATAGAGTTTATCGTAGATAAATCTATCGTCTCGGCAATATTATTGTATTGGAAATGTGTTTATATTATTTATTTTGATAATGTATATAAACAGAATTGACATCTTAAACTTTTTTATACAATAATAATAAAAAAATTTAAATATAGTATAATTATTATAACTCGTGAGTAAATGAGTTTTATTAAAAAAAATAAGACTGTAATTGTAGGTCAGATATGTACAGGATTGTACGGATTTAGATGTATTGAAATAACCTATATACATTTTTATTATATTTTAATAAAATTTTGCTCTTATAACATTATATTAACTTTAAAGGAAGAAAATTTAAAACATTATTAGCGGACGTCAGTGTAAGAAATGGACACGTAATTTATAACGCAATCAAAGGTACATAAAGGGACTAATCAATGAAATGAAATTATTAAAAACATCTTATTTCAAGGAATTAATAGTTTATAAATATGTCAGTGCAAATTAAGTTCTGAGTTGGCTTATAGTTAGTAAAAGTTTATTTATTACACCATTATACCGTTAGAAGAAGACGCGCTGCGACCTGCGACCCTTACCGACTAAACTGTGCCTTCTTGACATTTAATATTCTTATCCATTCCATAATTACATAATAGTTATGTGATTCTTGATTTGACATTTAGTTTAAACCTTATTAAGCCATAAATCAAACAGCTATCGTCAATACAAAAAGTTCTCCTACCTTAATGAATTGCAAAGTTTTGTGTGTAATATTTAGGAACTCAAGTGTATATGTACCTATTGTATAATATATAGTGATGTATGTCGAGATCAAATATCAATAAAGTCGAAGAGCACCCGAATTTCTCGTCTATTCGAAGATAATCTAATCAAGAATTTTTGTCAAACCATTAAGCATAATAAAGATTGCAACATACAAAAGTAAAATTTGTGTGATGTAGCTGTAAACTAAAATAAATTCATTTCATGTGATCCTTTAAGCTGACATTTTGTTACTTACTGCCTGTGAAATGCAACATACATTTTACGTATGCTTTTATACTACGCTATTATTATACCTTACGGTGTCTCAGGAACCGTTACATGTGTTAAAAAATTTAAGATTAGAATATTTTAAAATAAAGAAGTGTATTTTTAAAGTATTTTGCCACTAAACAGTTGTATAATATTTTTTTTACGGCCGCGATTATCAAGTTCAAGTCAAACGTAACACAGTTACAAAAGACATATCCCTTACATCTGTACCTTATCACGATCTGACCTCGTGGGAAAATATACGTGATGATATTATAATAGAACATCCAGACAGAGACGGAGTAAGTGATATCACTTAACAAGCTACTGATAACATGGAGGAAGTTCCAATGTTGAACATTACGCTACCAGCGATGACGTGATAAGGGGTTTAAGTTCGGTTTCGATGTTAAATAAAAAATACATACAGACTTAAAACTTTAACATTGATATAAACGTTTTTGTGCACTCAAATGCAATTTTTCCGTTATGAATTATAAGTAACAAAACTACATTTCAATATGTTCATGTCATTTACATTGTTTATGTCATTCAATTATATTTCATCAAGGAATAGTTTTATCATCACACACAAAATGCATCCAAATAATCTAGTCTCTTAATCAGTGTCTTTTTTATGTTCTTAATTTAATACGCGTGTAATGCATTTTTAAATAAAATTTTGTTTAGAACATTTCAATTGTTATGTAAAATCAAAAGACCGATAAATTTTGAGTTTTTTATTAATTCCGTTTCATATAAAATTGGAATAAATTTTAGATACTACTTGCGGAATTGTATGCAAATCTTTTAATACCTCGTCGTACATTATAAGCATAATTTAATGTTAAATGCAAACAGATACTAGGATCAAATAATTACGTTCGTAATGGCAGTTAATATATTACGTTATATACAATGACAGACGTTGATCTTGGCAGTGTCGAGTTGCACCTTTCTAATGAGGTCTGTAGAATGTATGTTTAATATAATGGATATTATAAAATATTTATTTTTGATGTACAACAGATATTTTATTTTATATAATATTATTTATATTTAATTAATAGTACATTTTTTATTTCATTATACGCTCTGGGAGAATTCAAGTACAAATATTAATATGTAAAATTTTTGTTTTCATAAAATATATATCTATAATTAACAGTGAATATTTATGTCTATCGTATTACAGTTATTAAATTATATAACTTTCATTGTTTATAATATAGTTGTTGTAAATAAAAAAGGTTTGAAAAAAGTGGTTTTTATAAAACAATGAGAATTTAACTTTATGATAGGTATCTATTATATATATATTTTTTTTAACATGTCTTGACCTTAATGTAAAACATTATTCTAGCACAGCCTATCATGACCATATCATTATTAATTTTATTTTTAAAATATAAATGTACAATTTTTTGAACAAGAAACTGAGTGTGTTTTATCACAAGTTATTAACTCTACCGTTCGTTAGTTTTTTCATAGTCTTTGGTTTCCGAAATCGATATACACAAATGTGTATTTAAAAATAAGCAAGGTATGGTTTGTCGTGTTATAAATTTTAATAAAAATAAATTTTTCTTCGTACTTTTAACAGCATGAATCAATTATTGATTTGTCAAGTATTGGAATATTATATTTTTATTATTTTCTTTATATTAACATCCTTCATTACATATCATTGAGATGAATAACCTGCTTTGTAAGTAGGACGAATCGAAAGAATAAGATTCCCCAATGCTATTACTAACGTGTCTTGAGGCCACAAAAGTGCCACGTGACGAATTTACAATTGGATATTTGGGTAAGTACCATGACATTAATGTTAATTCCTCAAAGATATCAGTTTTGTATTATTTCGTTTTTTGGAAAGGCAATTCAGGTCACGATAAGAAAAAAATAATTGTTAGGTATAGTACCTAATTGTAAAAATTATGTCCTTTTTTTAAATTGAAAGTTGACAAACTACCATTGTTCATTTTCTTCGTCAATTGAAATGAGTGGAAACAAAAGAAAGTCTTCTCTTTATTTTTCAGGGCTCTGTTAGTGAGACCACTTGTGTTATGCAGTCTTTTGTGCCATATTTATTACACGAGTATACTAAGATACATACGCAAAGGGAGGATCGTAAAAAAGGGGAAAAAATTTTCATTTAGTTTTAGATTGTAGAATACAAAACAATATACAATGTAGGACAAGTATTGTGTTGTATCCGTGATAGTAAATAGGTGCAACGATGTCAATTCATGCCAATGAATTAGGTCAATCATTTTAAATGTTTGACTCATTAGTACAAGTCATTGAAAACATTTTTAATGACATATGTTAATTTGATTTGAATGATGTTATACAATCACAGATTTTACTATTGTATAGTATCTTTATATCAGTTAAATTGTTTACCTAAACGATATTACATACATAATTATTGATTGACAATAATATGTATCTAGATAAAATACAACGATATTTAAATGAAATGAATCGATATATCTATTGTATTTGATAATGAAGAAAATTTATTTTGCATAGATATCATAACGGTTTTATGAGAATTTGCTCACAAATATATGCTTGTGCAATAATTTTGTAAATAAGTTAAAATTCAGTTCTGAATTACAGACGTGTCTACGCACAATTATTCTTTAAAATGACTGACCATATATCAAAACTGTTATAGATATTACGTTAAAGGCTCGGTTTGACATATTCGGCGATAAGTTTTTATAATATTGGGGCAAGTTTTCAAGTATCTTATCAACAATATCGAAAGAAACCTGTCAACCTTATAAGAAATATTTTTGGTCCAATATAACCTAACGTTTTGTTATATCATGCTGTTACCAGTTACGTTAATATTTTTGACTAGTTTTTCCGGTCGCTTCTCTCGCAACTTCAAAGGAGTTTTATTGCAAATCATATTGCTGGGTTTAAAGAAAAATTTCAAGTCAGTTTGAAGTTATGCGTGTATGTAAAAACATTCAAACTAATTAAATTAATTCAAAAAAATTATTCAAACTAAAGCTAAATTCAAGTGGGACGCGATATTACGGGGTTGCAAGTTCGAATCCTGCTCATATTAAAAAAAGTTCTAAATTTAAATTTGAATTTTAGCTCACGTTCTCGATCTACATTGCTTTAATATAAAAAAAAAAAAACATTTTTATAGGCATACGCTATAACTTTGGTTTAGCTGGATAGGATTATTACGAAAATGTTAGCAGACTCTTTTAAAATTTGTTCACTCCAAGTTACCAAGGTAAAGCTTCCGTATAATTCGCATTTTGCCAAATTGGCTGAGATTATGCGAAGTCGTTGGCGGTCTGTAGAGAACAGTGTCAGTACAACAAAGACGTCGCGTGCTTCCATTCCGCTTTAAAACAACCCTCTTATTAACTGTGATTTATTCAGACCACTTAAAATTTAATTGTATACTAAAATTTATTTCCCCTTATAAATAATAACTAAGTTTATTTTTAATCAAGGCATAGGCTTACGGTTAATTAAATCTTAGCGTCAATCTAACCTTTGCCTTTATTATGACATTTTTCTAGCTAATTGCGCGGTGTGTTGTTTTATTTTTTATAATATTATGTTATTCATTATAAATAAGAAAATAAAAAAAATAAAAGTATTTCCTTTTTAATTTCGTGTCATTTTATTAATTATATTTACAATGTTTTACCCAAAACGCAAAATATTGTTAATAGTATTATTATTAACTACAATTTTTTGCCTATATTTTCGATGTAAAATCCTTGATACGTTACAACAACATTATATTACGTAATTTTCTGGGTGTGTTGATTTAAATTTTTGATAATATAGTTAGCATGTCAAGAGTAAAAAATTCAATTACATTTAAAATGTATATTTTAAAGCAATTTAATTAGACTGCAACCGCTAATCTTACACCGTAACCAAATTCAGGTTTCCCTTGTTAGAAGCCATGGGACTAGGTTAGCGCCTTCCTTTCGAGCAAGATGTCGTTAAAGGAAGTAGTCTCATCCAATTAAGACCAAGCTGGATTGCTTCCACTATTTTTGTCGTTTTTCTAATTGCCTTTCATTCCTTTTTACTCTTTTTATGTTACGAGTTAAATACTAACGTACAAAGTCGCTTTTAGGTTAAGTATGTCTCAGTTAATTCAAATAATTCCATCTTACTTCAATTTTGACTTTTAAGATTGTTTTTTTTAACATATTTTTTTTGAGCTAAAATTATAATATCAAACAAATGGCACCGTCTTTCAGGAAAAAATAAGACAAAATTCCTGGATCCATTAAGCCCAGTCACGTTTGTAATGTAAAATTTATGTAGTTGCGTCATTATAATTATTAATTCGCCAGCTCCGTTTAGTAAAGTGAAATCAAAATGTATAAGAAATAAAATATATATATTTAAAGACTAAAAATATTTTCGTCTTTTTTTTAAAACAAAAATGAAGCTTAACTAATCAATGTTTCATGATTCCCCTTGATACCCTTCAGTAGTTACAGCGACATGTTAAGATGGCATTACACAGCACTGGAAGGGTATGCAAATTACTTGAATTGGAAGCACAGACAACGGAACGGTGCACCGTTATCAACGTACACTCTACTAGGGTTACCATATATTACTTAGTACATATGTATATAAATATTTATAATTTACTTTGCACTTTTATATTTATACTATTCTATAAGGCCTATTTTACAATGAATTATGTTACATCATATCTCATTGTAAAATGAGAAATACAATTATTTCTCTTGAGTTCTTTAATCGTGGCTGCAATACTATTTCAAAAGACTCAAAGAGCAATTGTTAACTGTCAACAAATTTTAATTGATTTTTTATACAAGTGAATGCTTGTTATTTAAGAGAATTTTTACTACTTAGTAGATTTAATTTGACAGTATATTCAATGTACATGTTACTTTCTTTAAAAAATATTTCGTGAGTCCAAAAAAAGTTATTTTAAAAGAATTTTACAATGAAACTCAAAGTACAAAAATATATAACATATCCAAATGAGTTTTAAATTATGCGTGTATATAAAAAAGAAGGTATGAAATAAATTAAAATCAAGAGAACAGATAATGAAATTAACTTATAAAGTTGTTGGTACTTGTATTGGTATTCAATGAAAATGTGTGTAATACACCCACCGGCGGCGAGCGAGCGTCGTCCGCATAACAAACGGTACACTTTTATACTTACGGCTTATAACTTAAATATAGTTGCATACACTACCGTTAGATATGATTGTCAATAAATCAAATAGCGTCACGCTTTTTGAGACCATCGTTTCATGTGAGACTTCACAATCAAGACTTTATAAGATTCTTTGTAAATTCTTTGTTTCAACCATTAAGAATTCGTACTCCAAGAAAGACATTTGCATTTCATACAAAATATATTATGTTTGAAAAGCTAGCGTCTAAAACAGTGGGCTAATTTATCACAGACAGCCAAGGAAGACATCGCGCGGAAACTTGCCTGTCTCTAGCATATCTAGCCTTAGTTAAACGAACATATGAATATATTCTTCACATATATGTGTTATTGTGAACAATTTTAACACGAACTTTAACATTCATTTTTAAAATTAAATATATCTAAATTAATGCTATGAAACGTTAACAGCACATGTGACGTAATTAAAGCGCGATAAAAGCCGAACCTTAATAGGACACTTGATAGATAGAGAGCTAATAAAGATTGAAATACAAGTTTATCAACGCATTATCATTCAGCTTGAAGCACGTTTAGCTACGATAGCGCAAAAGTATTTATCTGCAGACAGAAACCGTTAAAGCTCGTGCAGTCGTGCCAAATCTCTTCATTAAACTGGTCTGTTGAGGTGCGCCAACGGATTCTGTCGTTGTTTACATTACAGCACCCGATCCAATGTTTACTATCTATGGCATCACATTACCATGACACCCAAGTTAATTTGGATCTGGTTTGGACTAATTGCTACTGCTTCGCAGGTTTTTATCACGTCCTTAGTTTTATAAATGTCTTTTTAAGTTAAATAAGTCGTCTAAAGTTTTGATATAATTTATTGGTGATAATTATAATATACATAGGAAAACTTTAATAAAAATTACCATGTGCTCATAGTGTAAACTAACAAACCTACCTACTTCATAATACTGGGTAGCAACATCTCATAAATAATTCGAGGACTTTTTATTATAGATCACTATCAGCAACATTAACACAAAAAGTCACGTTCTCTTTTACTTTAATAAAATTGTTACTTCATTAAAGCGATTTAAAAATCCATTTGCTCATTCACAACAGGTTAGATAAAACTGTGTTTGTATGGAATATAGATATATGGACGGTGCGACGCTATTTTATAAACAAATTACTATCCAAGAAATAAAATTAAATAGTCATCCGTAGGCCGGAGGGTTGTCTGCAAGTGATTTGGATGCACGCGAGGAGCTCCACCGTCAGAGAGGCGTCGTGATGAGAATGCTAACGCTCAATTATATTTAGCGTCCATTCGCTGTTTGTTGAATTAAATAGAAACTGTGCCACAGCGTCGCGACACGACGCTACTATTATTTCTAGCACCTAAAGAATACGTGTCACAAAAGTGCTCTGCAATTTGTTGTAGTTATAGCGTTATGTAATATATTGTGACAATAATTGAAACTACGAAATAAGAACCAGCCACGAGGAATACATAGGAGTGAAATGAAAACAAAACTTATTTACTGCTTATATTTTCCGCTTCAAGTTTAATGAGACGTGGTGCTAAAGTGTTAATGTGATTATGTTGTAGGTATATTGGGTCAACCTCTCGAGGAACTATGAAACTATAACTAGCTTCGAAAACTCCAAGCTGAAGCCATTTTAGTCTCCAACTATGTAAATATGCAAATATTATGCATAAACAAGCTGCTCCATTGGGCTTCACCCGCTGCAGAAAAGTTAGGCAGAACATAACGTCACGAAATCAAAAGAACTACTTTTCGCTGTCGAAACTTCTATAAATTACTTTACACCTAATGTTTATTTATATAATTAATATTTTAATTAAACTTCAGCGAAATAATTATACTAAGCATTGCTGTTTCTAAATAATTTTATACTATAATTAAAACGACAAACGAACGGACTAATAGCTACATATTTAATGATATATAAGCATCGACTGACTCTAAAAGCTATTAATTTGATATAAATTAAAGAGCTGAATAAAATTTAACAACATTCCTTTAACTATAGAGAGACAATGATTTGTAAACATCGAGTTTGCTAATTTAATGCTTTTAGCATTTCATTTATTTCGGTTTAAACTGTATTATCGCAGTTGAACGCAGTCGCATTTGTTATTCGCGTTGGCAGACGTCCATTTGTAAAGATCAGACAAACTATCCGCTACCGGCTCCAACATTCATTGACTAAGAGATGAGAACCGAGGTTATGCCTTAACGAAAGAACTTAACGTAATATATTCTCTCGCCGACTTAAATAATCACATTAAAGTAACAAAATAAACAGTCGACAATATTTCATTTAGTGGTAAATTTTTACTTTAACGATTAACGATTAAAAAAGTAAATCATGTCAAAATAAATACACACTTAAATAAAATTAAAGCGTCTGTTTTCGATGTCAGATTAAAATTGTCATTGTCGTTGTATTTAAAATAAATTCAGTATTTCAGAATGTCTTGTCCCGTTGTTTTAGTCATGTGATTATGGATTTATTGACATTACCGAGGGAAAAAACTATATACATTTAATTACCTTCAAAGAAAACGAAACACCTATGTTGCAAAACCTAAATTTGTAAAGAGTTTAAATAAATTTACCACTACTATTTATTGCAAAAAAATCAAAAAAACTTTAATTTAAATTAATATAAACCACAATAGAGACCTTTAGTATGAATAACGTCTTTTATATATTATGTATGTTGACATAACAAAATTTTGTGGAGCAAACCAGCAAAAAAGAACTACTTGACATACATACGAAATTTAAAACCATTAGTTGAACAGGCCTAGTTCGCTAAATTACGTAAAAACAACTTGAACGTATTCAATTACTTAACGATAACTGATGCATTTAAAAACTATGATTAAAATTACTCGAGTTCGCTATTAAGAAACAAGTATATGTTTTCTTTAGCCTTTAACGATAATATAGACTAACAAATATCTGCTAGAAGATCAAGATAACATTCGGATAAATTGATGGTCACTTTTTTATCACAAGCGTTAAATGAGTCCAATATTTTTCTTTATTGTCAGTTTACTATAAAGTGGAAACGAAAATCATATTCATCGACTTGGTTCAAAAAAGAACTGAAGGTATATAGTTATTTCACATTCTGCGAATAAAAAACGATTAAATAAAAATGGTTTCATTTGTGCTGATTGTCGTACGTAATTCTAACATTGATTCTTATTTTCGTCAATAATTTGCTAGAAGGGTATTATTATTAACAAAATAAATAATTTGTTTCAAGACAGAACTTTTTGAGGTGACTCATTTCAGACAGATCATGAGTTTTTGGGTGGGTTGTTTGTTTGTGACCAAAAAATGTGATACAGATGTGTACACAATTTTTATCTATAAAAAGATTTGACCAAAACTTTTTCTTTTAGAAAATTAAGTCAATCGGTCGCCTTTCTATATATCTTTTATTAAACAGCTGTTACCGTTTTAAGGTTACTTTTGCAAGCTTTTTTCCTTGTAAAGCAGGAAGCCGCCGTCGAGTACAAAAACTTTTTGTACTGTGTGGTATGTTCATTATCACGAGTTTCACAGTTAACGAAAACTATTTTACTTATCGAGACTTACTTAACTTAAAATAATTTAATAATCGATAGATTAATTAGTAGTTTTTAATTAGTAATTTTAGATATAGTTTATATAGATTCAGAGAATATAGATGAGAGATTATTAATAGCTAAATGATCCTACATACATATTATAAATATAATATAAATACAGTAACAAATTTATAAGACGTATGCCTTAATACTCTTGACACAAGTGTATTCGAAAAGCATGTTCAAGAGCTATACGGGGAACTCTATGCACTTTACTATTGTTATAGAAACGTTTGTACCTTCTTATCTCGAAAAGGCACCTAATAACGTTCGTATTAAACAGCAGTTCCTTCCATATAACTTCAATTTACTTCACACTGTATAACAGTCACTATTTATAGTGACCAGTTAAATGCTTATTTATACATGAACAATCACCAGAGCCAGCCAAAATTTTGATTTTTTTTTTTTGGAAACGCACGCAATTTTTATGGACTCTCATAACGAAACCGTTTTTGTTAGGGCGATCTAAACTATAAAAGTACATATTGGCCGATCCCGACTTTGACGGTGGCTCAGTCCACTATCTGGCGCAACAAACTATCCTGTAAATACGCGGGTTTAACATCCACGCGTGGAACACGGCCAAGTAATAAAACTTCATGTTTATTGTGTCTGCTATGCGCCGTTCATGTTACAAATAAGCTATAGCTATAGCTAGAGCTAGAGCTAGCCTTCAACGGACCGGTTGCAGTGATTGTCGCAACTCAAAATAAACTAAATCAGCTCATGAGGGTTCGGAAATCGATTGAAATATCTCTTTCAATATCGTTATGAGGGGGCCGGTGCGGTAAGTGGGTTGAGCTGTTATTGTTACAGGTAATGAAGTTATTGTTCTGGCGGACTGCGAGGTGTCATTGGAGACACATTGTATATCATCCAAGTGTTTTTATATACCGGCCATTGTGACAATTGACAATGCGGGGTTTACCCTTGAATGCTCTTTAAATTTATGTCAGATGGTGATTTATATAATCTTTACCACAATAGAACATTCATTCGTATGTAAATCTATAATTTACATAAATAGCACGTTCGACCACTGTGTGGTATATATTATATCTATTAAAATATATAATACATTGTTATGGCTTAAATTCTCTGAATTAATCGGAATATTAAATATTTGATACTAAATATCAGTTTGGGAAAGATACAAGACATTTCCGCCCACGCTCCTTAACGGTATCTGAAGCGACTTTTTCCTCCTTTGACTAAAAGTGTAAAAATATTTAAAATTCACGTCCTAATTGAATATATTACATTTTTAATTAAGGAAGCATGAAGTAATTTAGTAGAATGCGGGTCACGTGATGTGATATTCTTTATCTTACTATACTGATTACTGAGTGCCAACGTCAAATTTTTTATTGCTTTGTTAATTTTAAAAGAATGGATGATTTCATAAAATATAATTACGAAATATTTCTAAAAGCTGTTCTTAATATAGCTTTACAATATAACGTTGTCATAAAACTATATATCTATATTAAAACGGTTATTATAATTAAAAGACAATTAAACTAATTTTCTGTTTCAGATAAGACTTTATGAACCTCGCTCAAATTGAAACTAGTTGTGTTTCCTATTAAACAAGAACTTGTGTAAACAAATCTAGAGTACAGTTACATATACTCTTTTATAGAATGCTCTTTATAAAATAGAAGTTGTGTATCATTGATACTAACTCAAGCTATATTTATGGTAAAATGGGACAATGAACCAGACTAGTGAAGGGAAAGTAAATGTGTATTTGAATCAAAACAAATTACTATCGATAGGAGAGTAACGGGAAGAAACTTAAACATATCCTTACAGAAAAACCGTATTATCATAATGGATTTGAAATTTCAAAATGCTTTTAGTATTTTATGTTACAGTTAACGTTTATTTAAATATGAACACGTCGTTTTACTACTTTTTGTATTTTGAGATAAAAGCCTTTCCTTCCTCTTTGATACTAAATCTAAATGATGAAAAATTTGTATGAAAATATTGTATTCTAATGCATAAACCTCATTACTCATTTAAATCCTTTCAGTGCTCGTTCGATGTTAAACTAAAAAACAGAGGTACATGCATCAAGCCATACTAACATATCTATTCATAATATTAGTGGCATATGCACCACGCTTCATATTTTAAATACATACCTGAGAATTAAGAGACTTTTCTTTCTGGATGGCCTTTATATTAAATAAATAATATATATTTTTGTCAAACAAATCGGATATATATTATTTTATGAAAATATGTACATAATTTATTTGGAGTATTAATTTTAATAGGGCTACCTACTAACTATTTAAGACTCCTTCAACGATTTTCACTCAAGTTCCTTATAGAAGTATAGTAGTCTTCATCGCAAGCATGAACAAAGATGCTAACGAAACGTAATTATTATTAAATTTAAATATTTTATAAATCGTAACCAATTAAATAACAAATCTCAAATATGTTTAAATGATATAAAAAAATATATATGAGATAAACATAATAAAAAATATAAAAGAAATTATGATATTTTGAATTACATTTTAAGAATCATTAGTACCTTTATTAAAGTTATGTAATAGATTATTTGTAAACACACGGCTAAATTGTTTTTAAGTCTAAAGTACTCTTTGTATCACGCTTATACTAAATTATATTTTTATTTATAAACAATTCTTTATATTTCTTAACAGTTTTTGATGTAAAAGAGCGATGTCAGACAGTACATCTATTAATCAGCTCACCCTTGGCATGTCGTGATCTAAATTCGTTATAGTATAACTCAGATGTTTAATGCCCCGAGCTATATTTTATTATAAAATACTTTTTTAATTACCATTAATTTTAAGGTCTAACACTAGGAGGTCTTATAAAAATATTAATCAAATATTTATATAAAATATTATATGACAAATTTATAATGATTTTTGTTTATTTTATAATTGTACTGTACCCAACTTTTGTACAGTTCTTCTTCCGTTTGGATATATGTTAGTGCGTTATAAAGTCCCCAACATCTTCCTTAAAATTGTTATGTTTAATCATACCTATTCAGAACGTCTCAGCAAAATTCAACAAACAGTTAAATAGAGTTGAATTCTCGTTTATTATAATATTATTATACATATAACAAGTCAGCTTTTATCAAAACGAGCGACTTTAACTATGTATTATATGTATAATGTTTTGTAAACGGTTGAACAATCAACGTACGAGTGTATGTACTATAAGAAATAAGGCTTTTTGTAGTGACGACCGGTGAGATACTAAATTCTAGACAACAAAGTGAACCTTTTAGTTCGATGTTTATTCAAGCGATTAGACGAGACGCGTAGGTGGTCAGTGCCCGTAATTTGTACCAAACTGGAAATGCAAAACGATGATAAATCTTTAAGCACGTTTAGAAATGGTACAACCGGTTTGTTTAATTAAGGGAACGTCATATGAAAGAATCTAAGTATACTACTTCATTAAATTATAATTCCGATGCAAACGACAAATGCATACAAATAAGTTTTAGTCATTTAAACAACGATATATTTATTTCGGCTACTAGATGGTAAAAATTTTCTTGCATAAAACGAAGACTTCCCACATCATTACTGTGGTTTATTTCAGTGTTATTGAAAGGTGTTGAAAGTTTACAATAACAATGTTTAAGTGCAGATGGCAATGAAATTCAAAACTGTGAAATGGTTTCATTTTATTTGTAGACGTCAATTGATTTTTAACCGGTGACGAATAATTGTACCGGTCTATATTACGCTTGATTAGACTCAAAAGAAGTTTATTTACCTCGAGTACAGTAAACTTTATTAATACTATGCAATAGTTTTATGTTTTTATAAGTAATAAATAGTTAGGAGACCGTGGAAGGTAAGCTTAAACTAAATTGTAAATTAAAATTTTATTATAGACCTACAAAACACAAAAGAAACCATTTTTAAAACATGGAATCGTCATTGAATTTTTTTCAAAGGACATAAATGAAAACGATGAGAAGGTCGGCGCTTGGTTATGCTTACGCGTATTTTATATAGGTATCAATCACTATTGCGTTTTCCGTAGAGGTCTTTCACCTGACATAACGTTAAGTATAGCGTATAATTGGTGTGTACAATATGAATGCATAATAATGTCAAATATAACTGTACACCTGCGCCTGCGACACCAGGCTGTCTTCTGACAGCAATTAGCCCTACGTCAGGAATCCTAAGCGGTGTAACGGACATGAGTTAACATATCTTGATATTACATCTATGTGAGGGGCATGCGACGACGGACGTATAATTGCGAGATAAGCTGATATCTGGATAGCTCGCAATGAGGAAGACAGTGCTCCTAGACTTTGTAATGACACTGAGTGGGTCGCATAGCGAGTAATGAATTGTAATGTACCGTATTGTAGATTTTATTGACGATTATTAGCATTCATGTATGAATATACGATTGTTTTACATAACAACGGAATTCTTATTATTTAAAAGCATAAAATGTTGAAGATATGTAACAAAATTGATTCTAATAAAAAATCTTTTAAACAAAATCTAAATTTAAAATTTAATATTAATTATAAGCATGCCATAAATATTTTGAGTTTGTTTTTGTGTTTAGATAGAAAGGCATTAGTGTAAATAAAACATCGCCGATCGTTGTTTGCGTTCGTTTATATCAGGATAAGATAAATAAAGCAGGAGCCAAGAACAGCGCCCGGCTAGAATACTACGTTGTAACATAGCAACCTGCGCTAAATATGGCAGAAGCAAGACATAGTTTTAAATAAAATTAAACCTTATTTTATTACGAATAAAGTATACACTAAAAAATTGAAGTGTAAATTTCACAGCCTTAGAAAAAACAATACCATATCGGAACATACAGACACAAGACAAATGAATATGCGAGCTCGTAGTCACAGCTCCTTATATACCTACTCTTTCATTCTTTGAAAAATGTGTTCTTATAGTTTTATTTCCCGGAACCGATTGATCTTATTTCCAAGACTTATTACAGAAATACACTTAGTTTATTTTGAAAAATTTAAGCTAAACAATAGAACAATCGTGGATAAACATAATAAAGTCATAATATATTACAATATATTTAAGAAAGACCAAAAAACAATTTATTTTCTACTAAATAGAATATCCGTACCTTGTTTTCTTATTTTAATAAATTCGTTTCCTCGAGCCTTTTTAAGGAACAAAGGTTTATACATACACTTATGTTTTTCGTAAATATTTTCCTTTACTGTGTTATTTTACTATCTCCGAGATTTTCATAGAGCTTCCCAAAGTCCGACGTGATTTAGGTCCCACCGAAAATGTTCTAATCTCAAATGATTTAAATGTTATCTGTTTCGGCATTATTACAACAGTTAGAGTATGAATATAAACAATTTGTGATAAGTTCTAGTGTTGTCCGTAAATCGATTAAATCTTTTTATTTATATTTAATAGATTTTTTTTTAATTGCACACAAAAAAAGTTTCGTTAAGTTTAAATTCTTACTGAGGAAAACAAAAATAGGCTACGGTGAAGAATAATAAGAATTCACACCAAATTGTTTGTAAATCGCAAATACTCGCGCTTTAATCAACAACACGGAATCTATCTCAAGCGTTTTCAAGGAAGCAGGGTCTGCGAAAATTAAGCCTGTAAATATCGTTTCTTTTTACTGCTGATTGCGCGGCGGGAACACCTGCGCGTCAAGTGAGACGATTCACAATAACTTGGCTTAGGTAATTATAATTCGTTTTGTCCAAAATGTGCTTTCATTTTTGTTTTTCCCACGTTTTTATAGCGACGTTGACATTTAATATGATTTCACGAGTGGTCGTGCATTTATTTAGTATCAACATTCATTTTAACAGTAATTACTTGCTATTTTTTACTCTCGAATGGTTTTAAAATAACAATTCCATTACCTTTTTAATATGAACCTTAGTTTTTGTTTTGAATTTAATATTAAAAAATTCATCTGCCACACGTTTAGGCTTGAACCCTTTATATATATAAACTTTTTTATATTGTAAATTTAAAAAAATAAACATTAGTTGATTGAAGGCAATGATCGCTTACTTGACTTGTCCACAGTCGATTTTCCAAGTTGGAATGTAAATCTGGCATTAAGCGTAATTACTGCGATAAAAGTCGTTGGAACTGTGACCAGACGCAGAAGTAATTACATTTCTACTGGCTTTGAATTTTAATAGAGGGGTACCGTGAACAACTCCCTAGATGACTTCAATATTTATATATGTCTCTGATATTTAAAATATGATTAGTGACATCGGGGATTCCCTGAAAAATGCATTGCATTCATAGTGTTTATAAGTACAAAGATAACAAGCTGAGAATGTGATCGTTTTATTTCTAAATATACATACATGTACTTACTGATTACATAATCAGTAAGTGCTGTAAATTTGACTTTTTTAAGTTTAACAAAAAATATCACGTTAATGTTGCTTTGAGTTATGTTTTATTTTAAACTAAAAGTAAGAGAGCTCTTGCACTATAAGTATGCCAAACATGTTATATGTAAGAAATACGAGTAAATGGTACCTATGAGTTATGATATATTCTTTCAAATGTTATCATGAAACGTAGATCGTTCGAATCGTAGATCATTTTTGGGGAATAAAGAAATATTTTTTTATGTAAATTATAAGTTTATTTAGAAAAACTCATTGGCATGAACAAGACTCCAACCTGCAACTTCCGAAATATTATGTGTCAATTGCTTTCTAGAATTTAAATTTAAATTTAAGTATTAGCTCCACGTTGCTTTAATATCAAAAACACAATTTCACGTTTTTTTATGTACACTTAGAAAGGGCAAAAAGTGTACGTACACCCACTTCTTTTTGTTTTTACATTTCGCTGAAAAAATAAAATTAAAACCATACTTAAATCGCTGTTTTATGTACACAATATGTTAATATACTATTTTTCAACCATCTCTTTGTGTTTAATTACTGGGAACTAGTTACAACCAAGTAGTGCATTTTCTCATTATATGCATCCTTATTCAATTCAAAGATTCAGACATGACATTTCCGTTTCATCAATGTATTGTGTTTCAAAAACAGAGAAATATATTTATATTAACATATGATATTCCAATAGTTTCAATGCAGTTTATAAGACATCATTGCGTTTTAAATAAAACATTTAACCTTAAACAGGAAAGGTCAGCAAGAAACTTTAAAATAATTTTATTGATATATAATTATTAATACACTTAGAATGATTCCACTTAGACAAACGGTAACTTTTGTAAAATATAACATAATATGACTTTATTAATATATAAGAATATAAGTAAATTATAAAAATCCTTTTATGACCAATACATTATCATGTTGATTTGAGTCGCTGTATGAACAATTTACAAATACTAATATATTATTAATATTATTTTATGTTTATGGAAACTATTTTAAGTATTTTTTGTTGCAATAAGTTGTTTCGTGATTGTATTCTGATCAATTTCATTTAGTTTTATCAAAGACAATAAAAGGTAGTCTCTGGGTATGTTTACCTAGTCCAGATGCTCCAACTAGGTATACACAACATCAAAAAGGGGATTAAGGTCGCATAGAGGTAAGCTAGGCAGCGTTTGGTAAACTCCATCGGGTCTTATATTTAGTCATACCTCAAATTTAGAAAACGAAAGTATTCAATCATTGCGTCTCACCTGTGATAACGCACGAAGTCGAAATGTTACAATTCAGTGAAGCTTGTCCATCAGATTCAAGCTACTCAGTGACCAATAAAGGGAGATGTACCTACTATTATGGTTTTAATAGAATCAATAACAAAGTTATTTGACAGAGAACTTAGTCAACTAAGATAGCTAAGCTCATTGACAAACTGAAGTAGCAATAGGTAGGTCATATATATATGGCATACCTCAGAAGTGACGACCGCTGGGTCAGACTGGTTTCAGAGTGGAGACCGCACAACGGTAAACGAAGTATAGAATACCATGCAACTAGGTGGAACTACGATAACCTTAAAGTCGGAGGAGCTTGAAGGAGAAAAGCTGAATTTGGCTATGTGTTAGAGGTCTATGCCCATCAGTGGACTAAGTCTGACTGTTGGCTGGAAGACATAATAACCGATTATAAAAAAATCTAATGTGTATAAATGTTGTTGTTTGTTCTTTTAGATCTGAAAGGACTGATAACGTTCGTAGCTATATATAAGCTATTTAATAATTATTGTCAAATATGAGGTGTTTGAAACACATGCAACACCTCAAGTAAAGTCAAGTTTAAAGCTTGAAGTCTTGACCTTAGTATTCTTGCTGGTGCTAATAATATTTGAGACAGCTATAAGTTTTTAAGTAATCGGAAATTTCTTAGATAACATTGCTATTTTTAAAGCATCTGTATAAAAACACAAAGCCGATGCACGGTGTACAGAACGCATCTTATTCACACTTCCTTTAGAAGGCAGGTGCAAATAAAATGTGTGCGTTAGATGCACTGCTATTGGTCGATACGATCTCGGGATGCGCTGGCGTTGAACGCGTTGGGAATCTTGCAGCTGCATCTCACCTATATTGTTACTTCCCTACAAGGAAGCTGTTGTTTAGATAGCTTTAAATATATTTAATGGAAATTTCACGAACTCTTAGAGAGGTGTCAAATGACAAAGAAATTTAAATTACTCCTATATAATATCCAGACTTCGATTTAAGTAACATTTTAATATTTTTGAACGGTCACAATTAAAACTGTACAGTAAAAAAATATTACACCAAAATTACTTACGACTTATTATTATATGTAATTGAATAATCTCCATATTGTATATTGCACTAGCGTTAAGGGCTAACCGGTTACGAACATGCAAGAAAAAATATTGGTAAGGTTTTAAGTAAACAGATACTTTATAAAAACGATCTACCATAAAACGAGAAGAACCGGATTTTGACATTTATTACTTATGTTATCAGCTTCGTAGTTCATGTATTAGATTTTCATGTTTCTATTCGGGAGTAATTTTTAAGTTAATATTATTCTAAAAATTATGAAATACAAGAAACGAAATAGCCATCACATTCCTTGCTTATAAATTCTATTTTACAAATTTAATGTTTAAATAAGCGTCGACATCATTTATAAAAGATTTTGTCAAAATGTCTAACATCATCAGCTGCAATATTGTTCCATCGTAAACAATTTTCGTATCACGTTACCTCTGCGGATAAATGAAATAAAAATAAAACTTTCCTGATCCCTAAATACGTGTATAGTATCGTGACCGACATAACAGCGACGACGGTTGGAGACGTCGGTGAGACTGGCACCGACGTCGGGCTTCCTACACGCGATGCGTTCAGTAAACTAATACCGAATAAATATAACATATGTATACATATATATAAATATGTTTCTTCTAAATAAAACAATTCTGACAAGTTTTCAAGCCAAAAACAGAACACGATCATAGTTTGTAAGTAAGAATTAACGTAATCTTTTCTTCTATTAATAAAATAAGGGATTATAAATTTCGTTGTCTCTTTGTTGTCGTCTCATTAATTATCAAGCATCAGAGTAATCTCTGAGGCGCATTTTTATGAAATTTTAATTTATCAAGACGTGAGTTGAATGACCGGGACGAGTGACGAGCGATTAGTTCTAGACGAGCCCACATCGCTGTGATTAATGTTAATTACTCTTTTATTTCGTGTTAGAATAAAAATTCAAAGTTGATTAAAACTAGCAAGCCCATAATAAAATGTATTATGACTTAAAATAAATGTGCATCAGTGTGAAATTAACTTACTCTAGTTATAAATAAACTAACAGGAAATGAAGGTCAACGTTTCAGTGTAAAAAATTACGATACTCGAGAATGGTTTCGCAAAAAAATGCTTACGTAATCTGAAAACGTTTATCTGAGCTCTGACCCAACCTCGGTTCACTCGACACAACAACTTGATACTTTTTCTACAACACCAAGAACCGTAAAATTCAATTATCGATTACGCGTGCCTTGAGTGAAAACGACAGTTGCTTGATACGCGATTTAACTTTACGTAACAAAACATAACAAACGTATGTATAACATAATAAACATATAACATCATAACCGGTTATTGGCTGAATAAAATATGATCATTACTTTAAAAACTCTAATTATCCAATTGGTTTCGAATGTCACTAGGTTTTTTTTTTTAAATAATTTAAAGCAATTAATTTAATTACATGATGTTTAATATGTTATTGCTTAATTTCAAGGATTTCGTTGATATAAATATCAATAGATCTGTTATCCTCCAAGGTGATTTCAAATCATATTTTATTTTAGCTTGTAGATGTTACAATAATCTTAACATAATAAAATTTATTTCATTAATTTACATATTATAGAATATTGCAAGGAATGAAACGGTTTGAAGTAAAAAATATATTAAATAAAAATATTCAGAGCATTGACTTCTTTAATTTAAATATTATAAACTATTTAGTATAAATTATTTTTATCAGCTAGTAAAACTGTGAGTGTGTAGAATACTAGTTCTTGAAACAGTCTTTATTCACTTACCATTTGTAACAATTGACAACGAAGTCAAGGCAAGTGAAGAGCTTTGTAGCTGTTTAAGGTCATGATAATTAGTGGACTACATTATAATTTGTGTCCATAAATAAAAGTGCAATAAATGATAATATTATAAACCTGACACCTTATTACCTAAATTATTTTATTTGAGGAAATAATATAACAATATATTATTTAACAATTTACTATTTACTTGTTTTTTTCATAAACCTATTAAGATAAAGGTTTGAATCATTTTTTTTACAATACTTTTATGACTTATACATATGAATTCATTCAAATCGACTTTAAAGCGTTGCAAGTAACAAAACATACACATGCGTGGATACAAATTGAGCACTTATAATTCTAATACTTTAAACGTAAGCTTCAATTAAACGGAATTGTTAAAAAAATACGACCTTTAAGTATAATGAATATATATATAAGTAAATTACGTAATAATATTGTTACACAGTTCTCGTGTCACGTACTACGTATGATATGATGAGGTTGTCGTGACCATATCTCGACTGTGTACACGCGTAAGATAAATTTATTTTTCCTTAATTGTTTCTCAATGCTAAAGCTCTGATGAGAATCTTAACAATACGGTGCACAGCAACATTAATGTTTTTCTTTTAATTACGTCTTCGACTACTGTACATGACATGAATAATGTTGTCACCAAGAAACTGATGAACTGATATAATTGATGATATATATTTCTTTTGATTGTAAAAGATTGCACGTTTCAAGTAATGATTGTCCCATTCTGTGATGGTAACGCACAATAAAGGCGATAACAACATCATAAATTAATAATTAGCTGGTGGGCGGCGGAGGTGGCACCTGCTCATTCATGCCCACTACCGGGCCACGCGCCCACACGTTACACCAATATAGTTTCACCATTTCAATTGAATTAGACCTAGATCATTGAAGTATTCGAAATGAGACACATTAAACGTATAAAATTATTACTTCCATCAAATAATTCTGACAAAAATAAATGACATTAACATATATTAAAACATTTTACGTCTAAACTAGACTGCTATATGTCACTTTGAATTGTTTGTGAATATATTTTTTATTATAATAATTTTATTATAATGAACTTAACAGATGCAAGGTTCCTATGTATATCAGACACGCCTTCGACTCTAAACTATGACGTTTGAATCGGATTAGCCTGTGGAGCAAGTTGAATGTTTGTGACAAACAACAACGAAAAGCGGTCTTATGTTCGCGATAAAACCTTTATAACGAAGTATGTAATACAACAGAGAAAATAATGTTTATAGAACAATCTATTTAGATATACTAGTTATAAAGTTAAGATAATTTCCTGGATAACGTCTAATAAATAACAACTTCTCGTCACATTATATTTTTAAAGTTGTTAATAAGATTCTACATTTAAAAGTATAATAAGTTAATTTCAATGTAGACGACGGATTCATGTATATAAAGTTTGTATATAGAATATATTTTACATTTATTATTTCGCACCAATAAACTCCAATATCCAGATTAATTATTGAATAGAAACAAACATTTAATGTCAACAAAGCTAACGAATTGCTGGTGCCGTTTCGTAACTGATTGATGCATTTTCAATTGCAATAACTATATAATTAATGGACGGCTTCACGTGCAATATCGCCTCTGTCAGAGATTAAAGTGGAATGCTTCAAGGCTGACGGCTGACATCGACGCTAAACATAATGCATTCTAAACTTGCAGGAAAATATTTTATATTAATTGTCTATTGACTGGAGTCTCTAGACCATTAGGATGCGACTTCTTTTCTATAGCAATGCAATGATACTGTGTGTTCTTGCGTAAAGTACTACGTAGGTACACGAACATGATTATTATACATTTGAGTTACTTCTTGTTAAAAGATAGATAAATACGTGTATGGGATATACAACTGTAGTATAGAACTGCTTTATAGTATTTAGAAATAAAATATCTAGAACAATATAATATTTATATCAGCGCAAATACTGAGTAGTAGTAATAGTACTAACATAAATGTCTTGGAACATTTGAAGTGTGCATTACATTTGTTTCCATTGCGAAGAAATGAATGAAAATTAAAAAATAGGGTTGCTTTGTTTCTTGCTTCATCTCCCTTTTTGCCCGTACCCCCTTTCATTCAGCTACTCTGGATTCTGCAGGTATATTCATATAAAAACTAATAGAAGCTTATAAATTTATTCAACATACGTAACTTTTCTTATTTACCTTAAAGAAGCATGTTTTTTAGCTTTTATTACTAACGCATAGGTACAGCAAATCTTGTAAAATATAGTCTATATTATGTTGTTATAACGACAAAAATTAAAATATAAAACCTTGGAACATGTGTTAGTCATAAAATCTTTAAATCTCGATTAATGTAAGGTCACCACCAAGGGATGAAAATTCCTGTTCTGAAATAGCTACAAGTACCTTATTTTATTAGTTAAAATTATAAATTTATTCTGCAACAGGAAGGCTTGGGTTTAGGATCTCAAAGGAAGTAATCCTAAATTGAACATCCTAGCCACTATATAAATTTAAAGTGATGTATTATATTATTAAGTATATATAGCTGTATCAAATATAGCTTCTAGGATAAAATTTAATCAAAAGAGATATTTGACATACACTGTGTGGCATTTTGTCATTCATAAATCTCAGCACGTTATAGTATTAAAATAGGTTATTAATGAGAACTGGGAAAAGCTTCGTCTGTAGTGTGACGATACAAACTTTGACTAAACATTATTCTGAATAATATTCAAGTTCTGAGGTGTTTTTGGCATTATTATATAATAAATATAGACGTAGTGTCAGTAAAACTTTGAAAAAATTTTGGTTATTTTTTTTATGTAATCTCATACTTAGACCTAAATGTCTGGAAACGGCTACGTCAATTAATTTCCACACTAAAAGCTGTACAAGATTTGATAAAACTGTTCTTTATCATGCTTTGACATAAACAAGTGTAATTAGAAAAACTTCTGACCTGATAACTAAAATATTCTAAAAAATTAAATAATAATTTTACAGAATTTTAAAAAGATAGATATATTTGAGTTTACTCAACAGCTTTTTTGAAAAATAAAGTGGATATTTTAAAAGCGACTAAGAAAATGAAAGACCCGAAAAAAGGCAAAGCATACGTAACAATTCAACTAATGATAATTAATTGCTTCTACAAAATGCTGTGTAAATATGTAGCACTGAAACATATTTAGAATAAGCACTTTCATAGATTACTTTCCTATATAGTTTAGCCATGTTAATTTGTAACTTTCTGAACATTATTCCTTGTTAGCTGGAATTTTGTATCAGATAAACATTTGAAAGCACACGACGCCTTTGAACTTTCAAAATGTACCATCTTCATTTCCTTACTCATTTGACATTGATTGTAATCATTTTCCTATTAAGAAAACAAGAATGCTTTTTATTAAAAACCTAAAATAATGAAAGTCCAATGAATGAAAGAGTGACCAAACTTCCTATTTATTCTGTGTTCTCTACATACCTTTCGCATCTCATTACTAAATAAAATTTGTTTGAAATAATTTGTTTTTAAACTTCTAGTCATTAATGAATCTCACTTTAAAGAACTTCTTTAAAAATCTAAGCATTTCAACAATTACAAGCTGGCCTTGTTTTTTTTTTGAGTAAACTCGATCCGTAATAAAAACAAGCTTCAACTTTAAGGCAAATTCCTAAGTATAGAAACGTAGTTTTATTTAGTACTGATTTTAACCTAGTATAATAAAATAAATGAAAAAAATAATATAATTTAAATAAAAGTAATAATACTTAATCAACAAAATCCTTGTTAAATCCTTAAAAAAAATTATAAAAATTGACAACATTGAAAATATATCTTAGTTAAAAAGTTTAATTTTTGATATTCATTTAAATAAATGTAATAAACTCATTAAATTTTCAATTACTTGATTATACCTTTATATCAGAACTTCTTTCAAGTTAAAAAAAAATGTTAATGACGTAAAGTAATTCGAATTCATTTGATTTTCTTAAGACTTCAATGTGCATATACAACATTCGCTGTTGAATGTGTTTTAAACGTATTTCTAATTAATTTCCTTACAAAAAAAGGCACCTGCAGTTCTTAAAGTAGCCAACGAATGAACTCCAGTGACCTTTCCCTATACGTTACCGCATCTGACGTCGCAATACAGGCAAAAACAACAGCTGACACATATCATATATAGAAACAAAATAAAACGAAACAAGGATACACTATTGGTATCGATTATTTATAGGATGAATACGTCAATAACAATTCAAGGAATAAAATATATATGCATAATAATAAGATTCCACAGCTAATACATTTACCATATAATATCATATTTATATACTGTTTTATAAAAACCACGAAATAGAAGACGCATTGAAAATATACACGTTATATTCCGTAACAATTTCCCTCAGGGCCGACCGTACTCATGTGCCTCCCTGTACTCAAGAGATTCAATAGCCTAGCCTCATTCTAATTTTTATCCAATATTAACATGAAACTGCCTTTGATCTTTGCTGTAGCAAACATATGCGATCAACAAACTATGATAAGGAATATTCTTCCATCTTTAATTCTTTAGTACAATTTTGGTCAATTCATATATGGGTTACAACGAACGAACAACTTTTGCTATCGTCAATTGTATCTTTTTTTATTTGTGTAAGGAAAATGAAGCGTTTTAAGTATCAAAACTGACGGTTCGACCCTATTTAATTTACCGATTTTTCTTTTGGTTCTTTTAATTTAAGTTTGCATTATATTTCAGGGACGAGGCAGGTTAAGTAGCCTTTAACGGTCACTGATATTTATTGAGTGACTACTTATATTGAACAATAATCTGTAAATGTCACAACATTTTTATTAAACGTAATTTGAGAACTGTTTAACAAAATACTCATAACATGTTGTTACAGAATGATTGATTACATAAAAAATAATATTCTTGTTGAATAAAAACACATTACAAACAATCAAGTAAAGTGATCGAAACCATAAAACCGATATTGTAATAAACAAAAAACATTTTCTACAATGTAATTATGTGGACTCATACCTCACCAATAAACGACATGGATTTTTAAAATACTTAATACCACCTATATAACAGTACAAACAAAGTTAACTTGTTCGTCAAAAACTTGTAGGTGTCTGTACTAGCTCGGTCATTATATTTACCTCTGCACCATTCCGCTTTAATTTCAAACCTCACTGTAATAGAAGACCCAACATCCATCGCTGGCGACGCTGGAGTCGTAAATAATTAATGACGGTGCATATTATTAGAGTGCAAACATTCGTCTATTAGGTACGTCTGGATTGGGAATACAGGAATAGCAGTAATGTTCAAGGGCGTTAAAAATTTTACGCCCACGCTTGACGCCTGACGCCTGACGCCAGACGCGGATTTAGACCGAGTTAAAACAACAAGAACTAATAGTATGATGTTACTGTCTCATGCGGATATACAATCTTACATAACAATTTGAAAGCTACATTGATAAGAATGAATAGATTTTAATCCATTATAGTAACATATAATGGAAATAAAGGTAATGAAATATGCGGTGTGATAACAGTGAAATCGATATTCCCCTATTTTGTCGGTGAAAACTTTCGGTAGCCTGATTTATCGATTTTTTTTTTGGAACCAATAATGAGTAATGGCGTTTGGTGCTCATTATTTTTATAATATAATTTCATATCAATGATATGATAATATATCAAGGGAACACGATTAAAATTCTTTGAATTTCAAATTTCATGATAAACTCAATCTTGTTAATAAAAATAATGTAACAAAAATTTAATATTTTTTTAAATATACAATATGAAAGATATAAAATATTATAAAAATGTTAAAATAAAATTTATTTCTTCGTTTTTCTACATAAATTCTCAGACTTAACTATAAGAAAGAAATGGCTAATTAAATTTTAATATACCTCACAGAATGCTTACCTTTAATCTCATCAAATTTAATATTAAACAACAAAATATTTTTCAGTACGATGTTGAAGAGATAATGGACCTTTTTACAGTAATATAAATCAAAATACGTAATTATATTTTCTTGCAAAATATTATCTTTGAAATAACTCGTATTTAGATTTTTAATTAATTTGAAAACATCTTTCTGAAAAGAAGACAAGTTTTATACCGAACGAGTAAAACATATATGTTTTACAAGATAAAAACCATACAAAAATCAAAAACTTAATAGTCCTTTGTTCATTAAAATAATATGCTAGCGAACATTTCCAAGCAATATTTAATATTTATCTTATAGAAAAAATAATAACGGTAAAAGGAAAAGATGCCTACAACTCTTTTCTTTTCTCAACGACTCTAATAGATGAGGAAAGATTTTTGTCATAGGATCTGTTGCCCTCCCAACAGATCCTATGACAAAAATCTCTCCTATTACACTACTACTACAAAAAGCAATCAAGTCATCTGCATTACACAAACATAGAACAAGTTACACCGGAACAAACTGAGTGGGCGTCTTGTATTTGTTTGACCTGTCTGTTTGTCTGTGGTTTACTTGGCCTCTATAATCACTCAAATACTGTTTACAACGCCATAAAAAAATTATAATTTTCATATATTCTTGTTAGAAGGAGCAACTTTTATTCAAAAAGTTTACTAGTAAAGAACGATATGAATTTGCAAGTATTTGTGAAAATAATAAAAAATATATATATTTGAACATTAGATATAATATAATTTAGTAAAAATATATTATATATTTATCATAAGAATTGTAACACATAAGTATAAATAAGAAGCTTTGTTTTCAATTGAAGCACACAAAAGAGGATACCTCTACCTACGAGTATTCTGTGGTTTTTCGAGTATCACTCGATAATTATTTAACAAATAGAATGAAAATAATACATAATGAGATCAAGACTTTCGCAAGTTTTATTCATTTAAATGAAACTAATACATTTCGGATATGCTACGAGGATTTTATTATTTTAAAACTACATCATCCCGATATCTCGGTTACTTTTCAGCAACCGTGATCACGAGCAGACGAGATGGGCAAAATAATAAAATCCGCGTAGTATATCCGAAATATATTACTTTCATTTAAATGAAAATAATACATATTAACACAAATACGACGGGCTGAAAAATATACTTAGCATAAAATTTACAATATGTGTGCGTCATATAGAATTTTTTGAAATATAAAGTAACGATGACTGGACAAGAGTGAATATAATGAATTTAAGCAACAAAATCGTATGTGTATGTTGAGCTATGTTGGTCGTTCAATCTATCGGAGGAAGCCATGTTCTCATGTCTGGGCCGATTCATGCCACAGCAGAGTCTAACCTATAAAAAGATCGTCATCACGAACATCACTTTAATTTCCTTTATTGGTACACTCGTTTGTATTTTATTTCCGATAACATTCATTCCAAATGGCAGTAATTTGGCTGAACGTATATTATGCTAACGTAAAATGTCGAGACTATGAGTCTTGTAATATAAATATAAATAAAATAATCAATGTATTTTAATTATTTTATTCGAAGAAGCATTAAGCACTAGTTTTCCAAACTTAATATTGACCGCATAATTTTTTAATTTTCCAATCAAAAAAAATTAATGTATAATATATCTCGCCCTAACTAACTTAATTCAAAATTGAATTCAAATCCGTGCGATACTATAAGCTTACATTCACGTATATATAGTCACACATACATACATATAATCTAAGTACAATAGTAGGAAGTAGAATATAATATGTAATATGATAATGCAACATAGCATCTCATCTTTTAGTGTGTTATATGTTACGCTGAATATTGAATAAGAGCAGATCAAGAGTGATGGCTGGAATGCAATGGATCATTCTGCGAAGCTTAAGGTAGACACGTTGAGTGTGTAATACCGGACTCTGACCGCAATAGACGTATCTAAATACAGACATTCAATAACATTATCTAGATAAAGATTTATAAATTCGATAGTTTAATATCACAAATATAGAACTAAGAAATGACGCTAACGGCGTTGCTCTATTATAACACACTGTTCTAAGAAACTTTTATGTTATTAATACATTCCAGTAGTTCACTTTAAATGCATTGATTTCTTTGTTTTGAAGATGTTGAAATGGTGGATTTAGAAAAAATCAAAATTATCAATGGCATACCTATAACTTAATATGAATTAATAAATCCTAAATGTGTTTTTATGTCAGCGAGGCTTAAGTATGACTTTCTAGGCTGTACACTGTTAAAACGGGACCCATGTATTCGTAATTAAATACTTTGATGCATAAGTAACAGCAAGATATAATTTTTTCATCTCTGTGTAGAGAGCTAAGCTTTAGTACTTGGTACGGTAACGGGGATTTCATAAGATATTTACACAACTTGTCCGTCCGTAAAACCCTTTGCATGCTAAACGAGACTCATAAAGGCATATAATGATTAACTCACCCCACTCATTGTAACTCGACCAAATATTGTGTAGCTACCTCTATTCCAGTGAAGTTTCAGGATGATGTCAAATATTTACATCAAAATGGTTTACTTTGGTAAATGATACTACAAACGTGTGATTTTAGGGCAATATGTTTATCACCTACGTACGGTTCATATAAAGTAACACCTATAAGAAATTTATAACGACGTCATTGGTTATAGTCCGTTTGATCTCGCAAAGAAAACATGTGTAGAGCACTAATATTAAAATATTTATTTTATGAGATACATACCATAATGTGGCCAGTTTTAGTTAATGTTTTTTCTTAGCTATATTGTTGAAATCAATCCTGATAACATAATAAAATTTTCTATCCAATTTGTATTTAAGCACACGTTAATTTCTTAGCCGTAACCCGACTAATACAATTTTAAATGGGGGATAAGACAGTGGCCTGGTGACTGGCGCCGTCTGGTCGCAGTGACTCATGGGGCTCTCCATGCCATGGCTCCCCTTTCACGTTGTATATTTTACCCCATAATTAATTCCCTTACACTGAGAAAGGTACGCCACCCGACGCCTTATTGATTGAAAATGCTGATAAACATTGTTTGTTCCGCGAAAATGAAAGTAATTTAAAAATGCGTCATGATAATACGAATAGTACAATTTAAATGTCATTTTACTTTATTCATTCTTAATGCCCTAGTTTTGTTAAAGGAGAATGTATTACATTTCTTATAGACCACGAACATTTCTATAATATTATATGAATTGTTAATTTAATAATTTAAACAAAAACTATGATTGCAAATTTTGATGCATTTTTCTAAATAATTTTTGTTTTATATTGTGATGGTTAGATATATATATAGAAAAAAAAAAACAAAAAATATAGTTTGTTTGAGCCCGTTAAATTTAAAAAAATTTACAGACTCTATAGGAGGTAACAGCTAAAACTTATTTAATTTTTATTCGGCAAATAATGTAACGAGGCATACTAAGTCGCGAGTATCAACTAGTATTGTATTGTAATGTATTCGTGTTAGTTATATGCATATACTATAGAGTACTGTCATGAGCAGTTGCGTGACGGTCACCCCGTCCGCGCGAGTAGATTTCAATTCAAGATTTATTACAACGTCATCCAAAAACGTTAACATTCCGTTCTATAAAATAGAAATTAAATATGTATTTATTCTTCTATACGTATTTTTTTTAATTAAAGGAGTAGGTACTAAATACAAAATAGGACACGTGTCACGTCTGCTGCTTTTCAACGAAAGAGAACTTTGAGGTGTTCATGTAATTCCACTTAAATTCCAACTTTAGAATGACTATCTAAATTAAATCTTACACAACATTTCGTACGACAAACTTATTTTGCTCAGCTGATGATATTGCTACGCGTTCATAAATAATACAAAATAAAATTATTGTCGCTGGATATTTAACTATAGGGAATGAGTAATGATAGCCATTACACCGGCTACTCCATGTAAACGCAGTTCAAGTTAAACTACGTTGCAGTCACTATATGCCACTTTTTATATTCATAATCTGCTCCGTTACTTTGAAACTAGAAAAGTGTTATGATAGAAATTTGCATGCCAATTCAAGCGAGTTGCTCGCTTTAAAAACTTATTAAACTTTATTATGTGAGACTGAGTGTATAAAATAACGGCGAAGCTAGCTTCTTCGATAGAGAAAAAGAAATTAACGTTACCCCCATCCAGAAAGCCAATTTCCCGCGGGTACACTAAATTACGTATGTCACTGTAGGTATATATAGTATTTACTAATTTGCTAGTTAATAAAATATTTCTTTTTCATCTCCCAAAGACATATTTATTCTCTTTACTTCTTTACTTTTGCTTTTATTAGACATTCATAAATAATATCTAACTGACATTTCATATAGATTCAATATTTTTATTTAAAAGATGTAATTGATCAATCGTCAAACATTGCTTTATAAATAAACACGTAAATATTAGGAACTATTTTAAATCGTTAATATCTGTTCCACATAAGACAAGTAAATATTTGAAATAATATCAATACCTATGTTTGAGATAAAATAACATAGGTAATACATTTTTTTTAACCATAGTACATAAATTTATGTCGTAAGATGTCGTTTGATCCCTTAATGCAGCTGTAAACTTTTTGTATGAGGCAGTAAGAACCATAACACAATAACGACCTATAGGGCCTAGTCGGGTTATGATTCGTTTAACGACTGCGTTGTGCTTTAACTTGTATATAAAATAATATACATCACGAAACTGGTTTTGTTACAGATAACTGCTTACTACTGCTGCTTAACTCTTTTTATTATAAAATTGTTTAACACTGTCTACAGATTATAAATAATAAAACAACGAAGTGGAACAAATCACTATAAAATTTAAAAATAAATCTTGTACCCATTCAAGTGTACAATTACAAAAAAAAACCTTCCACTAAAACAAAAGTGCCTCTCATAGAAAATATTAAACTGGAACCATTTTGCTGTCATAAACCTTCATTTTTTACCTTCATTCAAGTTAAATAAGAAAACAATAAAAACTACAGTGACACGTTAAAGTAGCGAAATAAAACTTACCTTCGTTTTATTAGGGCTTGTAAATTAATACCGTAGTTTGGCTTAAGCCGTTTATTAAAATTAAACTTGGGTGGCGTGGAACTAGGAAGATTAATGATCCCTTGAATACGAAGTTATGTAAAGCGCAAATGGAGTGGGGCTCGACGGGGCCCATCTTGGCATTATTCCAAAATCACTTGTCTCCCCTTATTTCGCTTTCGCAACTTAAGCTCTAGGTAATGCTGACAAACCATCAAGTAACAATCTCTACACTTGATATCAATTAAGTTGGTTTGTTCAATGATATATTAAGAGTCGTAGTGAAAAAGCCGTTATATAAATCAAGCCATAATGAAAATATAGAACAACGATGCGATATGGGTTAATCTTCAAAACAAGAGTCATGACAAGGCATAGGGCTTTGATCCAACATTAGTAGGTACTCTCAATAAGTTTTAGCTCCTAGAATAAAAAGTATGAAATCCTAGACGCGTGACATAAAGAAACAAGAGTATGAGAATTAAGAAAAGTGATAGTTTTTTAAAAATTTCACACGATTTTTGTTAAGGAGGAATCAAACAAAACACAGTACAAAACCAAGAAACGGCTTGCACTTCACAATACACTGAGTCCAAGACAAGTTGGTTACTTCGCAACTTATATTGTTCCCAGGGGAACGGAGGAAATAGGAAACAAACAAAAACAATAAAAATAGTTCTAAACATTCGTCGGTCGGGACGAATTCCGACCAAATTACGTGAGGAAATTAGACATTCCGTGATATTGTCGTAGAAATAATTCAGAACTTCCACTACTTATCTGATAACAGAATGCGTGTCATTACAAGCAAGGCTCTTTATACACTACTTTTAATTAAATAAGCAATTTATTTTTATTTATATTTCTGGGACATGTACTATACGTACATACCATGTGTTGTAAACATACAAACATATATTTTTATAGTAAGATATAAGACTAGATGTTAAAAATTTCTATCGATACTAATTTTAAAATGGGAGCCTAGTTTGGATGCATACATCGATTGTGAGAAAATATATCATCATAATTCTCAAATAAAAATATACTAATTTCTCAACTTGACATATTGGCATCCCTAAAGGATTCATAATATTATATTTCTCATCGCAAATATAAATATATTACCTGCCAGTCTGCAGTGGATTAGGAGGTACCTTCAACCACGCTCAAAGCTGCCAAGACGATAACTAGAAGGATAAAACGGCTTATATAATAGTTATCTAGAGGATAAAACCGCTTATATCTCACCTTTCGAAATCATACACGAAGAATAACAGATGTTGCCTAATTTCGCGATAGTAATTCATTTTGATATGTTATTAACTAACTAATTCAAAGT
The DNA here is from genome assembly GCF_018135715.1 of Danaus plexippus. Taxonomy (NCBI): domain Eukaryota; kingdom Metazoa; phylum Arthropoda; class Insecta; order Lepidoptera; family Nymphalidae; genus Danaus; species Danaus plexippus. The sequence goes on along the minus strand of NC_083540.1, from coordinate 5,566,483 downwards.
AAGAAAATTATTGGTACAATATTGTAAAAAAAAAACTTCCATGGAATCAATCAATATAATTAACCATCTTATATAATTTTCAAGAGAGCATTGTTCGGTGTTCAAGGCCAAAAAAATTCGTAATGAATATGGAACTGAATTTTATATTTAAAAAACGCTTTTTCGGAATTGAAATACAAGTCTTAAATTGGTCTTACAATGGAGCCGTTTCTGTTTGTTGTTATATAAATATCGCTGCTTACGAAACTAGTATTCTAGAATAACAGTTTGAACACTTAGTTATTAAAGGCTCGCAGACGTAAACCCCTGCCGTCCCCAATAAAGGAATATATATAATTAAAGCTTATTTCTTATATAATCTATCTTGTCCGGAGTAATATTCGTATTGGTTGAACAAATTTTATTTAAATATTTACTGAAAAAACTTCTCCACCCAAAAACTAGGATAACTTAAACATATCATCGAACCTTCTTGACCTAAGTAATGAATATTTATGTACACTTGTTTAGAAAATAATTTTTATATAGGCAAGCAAAATGTAAAGTAACAACCCCGTTAGGCAAGCGAGACCGTCCGCAAAGGCTAGTATATGATAGTAACATCAGAATTATCTAGACTTGTATAAAAAAATATGTTTACGATAATTTTACTTCTACAAGTTTTATTATAAATCCTCAGTATTAAAACTTTTTATGTCGAAATACGAATGAAAAAAGTTATGTTTTATTTACAACATTATCTTAATAATATTATAAAATATTCGTAAATTAATTCCGCCGTGCGATTCCACCAAAAATATATGTGAAATATAAAATTTCACAAACCAAAAAGTTGTTTCAGGATTTAAAGAAATTGTCCATAACCGTTAATTACAACAAAATTTTATTAAATTAAAATACAACGAACGTACTAATTGACGTTTAACTATTATATTAGCACGCGTGAAGCACTTAATCGAAAAATCGTAGTCCAACAACGTTTTTTATCATTTTGGCAAAGTACTATTACACTGCTAGATCGATATTAACGAAACGAAACGACAAAACCTCATTTAAAATCAATAATAATAATATAGTATTTCACATAAAGATAAATAATATATTACTATTATTATTATAAAACTATTTGTAGATCTTGAGCTTTGATCTCATCACTATTTTTCATGATTTATCCGGCTTAAGCGAAGCGTATTCAGCACGCATGATCGGCTATAATGAAAATCTGATAGTCCGCTCTCGGCATTTCCTCGCATGGCTCTCGCATATCAATAACAATTCGTTAGAACTAAATCTGCCTCTATATCTAGTCAAACGAGTGCCGCACTAAGTTTGAGAAAACTTAAACGAATGATAAACTTTTATATAATTGTGTGTATTGCTATACATACCTACATATGTATATATTAACGTTTCTATAATAACTTTGCTTTAAGCATTCTATTTATATAAAACTCATGACCATTTCTGAGGACTACAAATTACGGAAGCTCATGAAAATCAAACGTTTGGGTCACGAATCACGACAGTGATTCAAAATTGATTAAGAAAAAACTCCCCGGACGAGTTCCGCGAAAAACAAAACGCCATTATGTGTAATTTATTCATAGGTATTATTATTCCATTCGAATATAAAGATAATTGTTCATGGGCTATTATTAAAATCTTTGATTGTAGAAGGTGTTGTTGAAACTTTTTCTACGAAATAATGATAGTCAAAAGATTTTTACATTAATTAATAATAATTGAAATAAAAGTCATAAAAGTGAATGCATGATTCGACCAAAAATTGGTTATTATTTAAATTTCATACTGTTCCATTATATGTTTCCATTATCTTAAGTTTAATTCCAAAGTAGTTCAGTGAAACCTAAACCGCAGACTAGTAATTGACAAAAGCCTTTTGCTTGTATTACTGAACGACGTTTTCCGCATTGGTAGACGGAATTGAAAGTATACACAACAACCATACAAACATCTAAAGGAAATGTCAAGGAACTCATGCGCACAGGTTGTAGGATGAGCTTTGTACAATACCTTTCATCTTAAATGCCAAGTTACTAAAGTTACATAATCCCCGAGAAAGGGACAAGATAGTCTCTTAAATGAGAGTATAATACTATTAGCGAACATATCTCCAGTATTTCTGAGTATAAGAATAAGAGTAAATATACATATGTTACATACATGATACGGTTCAAGTAACGTGTCCAATGTAATTAGTCCATTACTTTGTTATGGCCTTGGCAGCACTAACTCCATATCTATTAGATTTATGAGAGCCTGGTTACTTTTCTTAAACTTAGATCTCAAATAAAGCCACTGTTTTTATCCTAAATCAAATTATAAGACATTTTTTAAGGGCACTTACTTTTAAATCAACTAAGTATATAAATCACACATAGAGCTGTTGTTTTTCATATTTTCAATCCTGTATGATATTATAGAATAATTTACTCGGTTCTAATATATGATTTTAATAATATTTTTATAACAAATAATAATAAGATAAATTAACAATACATAATTTGTTTCGACTGTTGTGATTGTGCGTTTAAGCCTGTCCGGCTTATTACTAACTTTTATTGCCACATTATTTATTGGTTACGTAATTCATGCCGAGGATAATGGCAATATTTGAAAATTAATCTAATTGATCTCTGAACCAAATCTTAGTAGACCTTGAGTGTTATTACAGAAGTACAAATATAGCAGAAACAACCCAATCGTGGAATTTTTTCCTTTAGAATAGCTCAACGTTTACAAGAAATAAAAGCGCAACGCTTGATTTAATAAATCACTCAGATCTATTGTTAGCGTCCTATTTCTGAAATTTATTGCACTTTACCAAGATATAAACAACATCGACCTGTTGTATTCCAATAGATGCATGAAAAACAAATAAAAAACATCAGGATTTATTTTTGGGTATTTTAAGGCGATTGTTTTTTCGTGTAACAAGAGAGTTTACCAATGAGAACTATAAAATTATAGTGAAAATAGTTTATAGTATTGGAATCAACTTCAACTTTCTGTCAGTAATCGCTAATTAATATATAATAATATTGCAAACAATTTAATGGTTATTAAAAGGAATTTTCACTCTTAAATCTGCATATGAGAGCTAGACACGTGTGAGCTAATATCCAGAGCACACTTGTAGCACCGGACAACTCGTCGACAGCCAATTAGCTCGATGTCCTCTGACCCGCACTTCTACAAATGTCCTAACCCGCACTCTCCCATCCATCTTTATTCGACAAAATCTCGCTGCACGAACGCACCTCCTATAAGTATCGATACCTATTGGTTCTGACATCCCTTTTGTTATATTTAACGCAGTGATCTTTTATAACTCCTGGAACTTGTGGATGACGTGAACACAAAGAACAAAATTGTGCTCATTCAAATAAATTATTTCTGAACAGATCATGGCATATTTCATCACCATGAATAGCTCATATATTATTTAAAATTTACGTCTCTGTTGTTATTTTGACGTGATTTAATATATATGGGCAGCATAGCGTTGACGTGTCTACGTCATATTGAAATCAATTAGGCCTATGTTCGAGCGGCTAATTTAAACTACAAAATGCCAAACAAATACATATGGTACAGTGAGCCATGTAGGCATCTCTTGACTGTCAAGGTTACATGCTATTCTGAGAGAATTCTTAGCACTGTCTGTGAGTCAGTTAGTGTTCATGAATCAGCAATACATCAATCGGATAAGTCATCATAAAAAAATACTGAAAATAAATGTATTTCACTGTTAAAAGTTAATAAAAATGGAATAGAAAAATATTATCAATACAATATTAATATATAGGCAGTTGTTCGACGATTAATCAAAATCCAAAAACTAATCTCCACACAATCATATATCATTATTTTTAATCACCTGTAAGAGCCTTAGGACTGCACAATAGTGTGTTAACTCATTTGAATAGAACTCTATAAAGAGGACATGGCCTCGCAGTTGACATTCAGTATGTCTGCAATATAGTGTTATGCAAAGCGGTTATGATGCAAACGGAGTGGTAGCGTCTTCATATAACCGTCATGCCATTCACGTCCACCGCCGCAGGCTCACGCGAAGTCACGCACCACCGACGTTTAAAGCTCACCGAGATTAGGTAAACGAAAATAGAGCGCCTCATGTCTGGAGCCCTTTGATGCTTTTCGTATTACATTATATTTTAGTCACAAAGTGTCACGTCTAACACGTATGAAGCTGAAGACTTGTGAGACTCGTGGGATTACGTTTTTGTAGAACAAAATAATAACAACCTGTACATTATGCAGATCTTCATTTGAATAAGCGAGTGTATGAAGTATTTTCGTACCCCATTGAAATATAAAGACAAAAATAATATCTCTCAAACAATGAAAATATACAAAACCATTTTCACATTTTTCTAGAATATATGTATAATAGTTTAGTTCTATTATTATTTAGTTACGAACACTTATTCCAGCTTAAATGTAAAATTAAATTAAAACGACTAAAATTTTCCCAAATATGTATATCCAATAATAAAGTATTGAAAATATAATGGGATTAAATCGTCTTACTGAGCAATAAAAGCGTCTGATAAATAACGGTCGGGTGAACGATCGCGACGTTACTGATAGGCCATGAAAAAGAAATTGTGACTTGAGTAATAGTTCTCCCGAGAAAACACGTTGCATAACCGAATTTATATCGATACGATGAACAATGTCGCGTGTTAGATACTGAGCTAGTTATGTTATAATACCTTGACTTTAGATAGAAGAAATTTTCAACATTTTTAAAATCAAAGCACGCCAAATTTTAGATATGTCTGTACTATGAATAGATAGATTCTTATTTGATTATTTATATGCTGCGTATATTTTAATTTTCATTCATATAGGTACACTAAACGATACATTCAGTCTTACAATTGAAACCCAAATCAAACAAAACGTCACACAATAAACAGTACGATTCTAGAACACCAATTCAGAGAAACTGCCACTTGTGAATAACAAACATGGCCTCAAATATCACATCCAAGTTACTGTTATGACATTCATAATTATTATAATGAATTCTGAACACATTTTGTTAGAACATTAACATATACTGATCAATCAAACTAGTAAAATGCTATTGCTCTTCTATCAATAACAATGTTGTTCTTAAGCCTGTCATCCTGTCTTGAATAACTGACGGCTTAAGGAGCATACTACAATATCAAATTTCATAAATTCAGAGACAAATGAATACAAAATTATATATTCTTAAAACCAAAAAGGGGGACAAAAATTGACATCTTTCATATACATTGCTACACAATAGTTCACACAATGAACTTCTTATCTTTAATACCCGAATGCCTTGATTGATGGTTTTTCTTACGACTCGACAATTTTGGTAATTTCAGTTCCATTGAACACCAAATATGTGCTGCTAGTTTTGAATTAGATATTACTAGTTATTTGATTAGACAATAGATTAGAATAATTTTAGGGAAACAAAATAGTTATATTAAAAATACAAAAAGGACCTAATCCTGACGCGTTTTTTATCATGTAAGCAAATTTATAAAAATTTCGCAGATCCTTAATACAAATCCCTACCTTTTTTGTGGGGACAGGATGATAAATGATTTCCTGACAGAATGTCACTAAATAAGGAATACGATGGCCGTCGTGACCTCACGAGTCGAGTCCTCTGAAAATTTGGAATCCATTTGGACTGTACGTGCGTGAAAACAAGTATATGTACCTCCTTTTACAAGCTATTTCCCTCGAGAAGAACCTGAGAAAATAAGTGTTTCAAAAAGCTACATTGTTCTATAAGTCGCTTTTCTTCCATAAATGAACATTTTTATTTTAAGATCCATTATTTTTGATTATATTACTATTCCATTTCGATTATTACATGAAAGTAAGCATTAAAAGTAGCAACTTGCATCTATTCAAACAGAGTAAGGCGACAGTAAATGAGGTAACGGTAAATCAGACCAGAGAAAGGAAGCGGGTCATGCTGTGTTCGCTAAATAATATACAAACAGACCCTCACGTATTCGGACCTCGAATAGACTAATTCAGGCAACAGCCGCTTGAGGGGCCTGACAAAAAGAGACATAGTAAAAATTGATTGTCATTCAACCTAAGTATTGTTTTTTGTACCTATCTGATTCTGATAACGGCATGGCTAGCCGTTCTTTGTTACGAGCCATCTATTAAAGGTTTATTTTACGGTTAGTTGATGGTGAGTAATAATAATTTTATTGCTTGAATAATTAACCCCAGACAGAAATAACAGTCAATAACATGAAATATCGAGTAATTTATCGTCATGTTGTTAGACTTTCCTCAAATAGAGAGATCGTCCCTACTGTTTTCCACAGTAACAAATTATCTGTTTTTTTTTAAATTTTTCAAGTGCACCTTAACGCTACTTGGTTCCAAAAATCTCCATGAAAATTACAGCCAAACTGAAGCCCTACCGAGGCTTATGATTTAATTCAGTTAACATCAGGTAGTAATAAAAATATTTCTTACTATGAATGATTATATGTAGCTAACATATCGCCAACCGAATAAAGTAAACGAAGTTTCAACACAAATATTAAATCCGCAAGAACAACATTCTTGCACGCATTCATGGAACAATTAAATTTAAAGTATTAACATTACGCAAAAACTTCTATTATGCGTTCAATAACACGTCTTACGCACAAATATTAGTGGATTATTATAACAAACCAGTTTTAACGAAGCTGAAATAACAGACTGCAGGAAATATATGTTGTTTGGGTTTTCATCCGATATTCAGTTACGACACTATTATAAATATTTAATGTAACAATACGTGTTGGTCTGAGGGAAGGCGAGACATCGTAACTCGTTTGATGGATAAGTGATCAAATGGAGTCCATTGAACGTTGTTCGATTTCGTAACAATCGTTGCCTATTTAAACTGAGCTCGAGAGTGATGGGAAGGGCCGGCATTAGGGCGGCAACATCTTTGGTTCTTGATATCAAGTACAATGCCCGGTCCATTCCAATGTGTTACGTGTTTCACGCTACTTAAAATACATCTATTCTAAAGTTATAAAAAAAAATTGTTCTAATGAAAACGAAACTTCGATTAATATTATATGAATATGGATTCTTCTGTCGGACAATCTCTGACATTTTAAGCAAAACATGCATTTAAACGACTCATAATTAGAAAAATCGTTGAATTTATACAAAATATTAAATAATATGAGTGTTGATAGGCTCCTGGAATATTAAAAAATGTTGCCTTTTTTATTAGTATGAATACTTTAATGAATAACATTCTGTTATGTTATTAACTAGTTTGATACCACCGACGTCGTGAATATTCAATGTAGCGTGAAATAATTTGAAGCATTTTCCAGAGGCTATCAATCTGGTCGTTAATGACATTCGGGCGGGCCGGGTGACTGCCTCGACCAATTTGTGCCTCATTGCACCTCTCTAATTAAATACTGCGAGCTTTCACATTATCCGTACCGTCCAATACAAATATCAACTATAAGCTGCTTCGCTATCCTACTTCCTGAAACTTCGTATCAACTAAACTTAAACTCAATTTAATCTACTATAGTTCGTTCAGTTAAATTTTATGACGAAATAATTTATTATATACTCTTTAATATCGTGCAATATCCAACATAATATTTAATAGCATGAAAATATAACACAAATTATAAATTATTCTACTAATCAACGTAATATTTAAAGCCTGTGTGGGTGTGTGTGTAAAATACATTAATTATACATGAATTCATGTGCACGTTACTAGATTGTTGCAGAAACATAGAAGTGTAAAACCATTTAAACACTGGTTCATATTATCATAGCTTGATGAATCATTTGCAAACAATAGGCCCAGCGGAAGCGATTGTTATGTTCTCTGTAACTTTCACCAAACATTGTTTCTTTGATCGCTATTATATGTCATGTACGTTTTCTGTTTTAAATGTCGGTTGATGATGTCTGATTAATATGGATCAAATAAAAAAATATATTTTATACGCAATGACGATGTATGCTACATATTAGAACGTCGCGTTTAGCGTAAAGATGAAGTGAGGTCACCGTACATTGTAATGACATGTTTAACCTATGACTATGATGCAGTGCAGACATAAGTTTCAATCTGTCCGTTTCCTGCGACTCCGACATCTCAATTGCTGCTCTTTTGTAATCAACAATTTGTGCCACTCGAAGAAAAGCTTCCGACACACATTCAATAACAGCGTGATCAAATTCCACGCTATTTTAGCCTTGTCGTTATTAATCCAATTCGTTTTTGTTACGTTACATTACGATGTGTTGATTCGCGAACTTGATTTCATTTAAATAAATCCCATATTTAAATAGTTATTTGCACACATTATACTTAATTATTTTACCAAAAATGACACGTAGAACAGGTAAACCTTTTACCTGTTCTATAATTTTTATCTATATCAGAAGAACAGTGATACAACAATAACAAACATTAGTACGCAAGTGTACGACATAATTTTAAATTAGTTTCGTGCAAGCAACGCGACCTACATCAAAATTATCGCAGCACAGATTTTAAACGGCCATCTAGCTAGGCCACTCTATTGTCTGTACACGTAACAATTTATTTAGGTATTGCAACGTACATGGGCGATTGCGCGACTAATAGGTCCCCGTTTTACAACAAACATTAAAAATGCATTAAATTCCATTTTAGCATGTTTAAAATAAGCCTTGTTAAATGTTTGAAATATTGTTAACGTGTTCATGCGATGCAAAAATGTCATTCTTTTTATCAACCGTGGGACGATTATCTAAGGCTAACTGGAGGCGGGGAAGTATTTGTCATCCAATTTACTAGCTATCCGAGGAAGAGTTGTCCATACTTATTCTTAAGAAAAATTGAATCTAATTCAGTATATGATTTGACTCATTTAAACCTCGAAAACCTCATAAATAAACCTCGAATTAATAAAAAAAATAAACAGAAAATTTTGTCTCGATGGATGTCACGCTTATAGTGACTGTCGGGAATACCGAGGGCGGCTCTTTGGCTAATGTACGTAGGAGAGAAATAATATCTGACAATTGTTTTACATCTAACAATATTCTGTATAATTATGAATGTCACGCCGGCAACAAAGGCGGCTGATAGGTCACGCAATACTGATAGATCGATCACGCGCACACGTGCCTCTCAGAACCTGCCGAGAACAATGTACTCATAATAACTTTTGTAAAAACTTCCATTCTCTAATAGACCGCTAATTTACACCTCTGTTTATACGCACCAGAGTAATGTATTACAATGGAAGCACTAAAACTAAGACCGAAAGTTAAAGAAATGTAAGGCAATTTAGATTTCTTCCAGGAATTGTAGGTTACCAAATATTTCAAAATTATGTATCTGTGAAAGTATACTATTTAGATGTGATGGGATAGATAAATGTTCCAGTTGTCATGCAACTACGCCTATTTGAATCTATGACCGAAGTAATAAAAATGATTTAAGGTCAACAAACTCATAGGGATGGTACAGTAAGAGATTTATAGGAATGCTCAGAACCGGTCCCGCTTCCGATTGCAGCCTCAGAGAAGTCTCTATGCGTCATATAAACTTTATACAGCGACATTAAATTTATGTTTATTCATAAAAATATATATTTTTGTTGTTGTATTAACTTGTATTTAGCTTTATAATGACTTCACAAAATCAAAATGTAATTTGATTTATATATGGACCATTATCCGAAACAATTTATCAATGATAAAACTATAAAGAATAATTTTTAGAGCATGTGCGCTATGATGGTTAAAGAGTTTTGAAACATAAAACCGGGAGGAAAGCCGAACGTATGGCCCGACAGCAAAATAATTCATTAATTTTACTGGGATATTTTTGGTCGTTACTTCACATTTACACTGTTCCCTGTTCAATAACGGATGCTGTCGATTGTAGATTATTTTGGTCTCGGGAAGCATAGGCGTAAACTGTGCTGTTTCTAGCCTCTGTTATAAGGAAACACGAAAATTATTGCTAAGTTCAAATATACCACGAACTAATACAAAGTCATTTGTATGCTTAACTAACTGAATTAAGTAAAAGTTACTAGTTCCTTCTCGTAAACTGTAAACTAAGTGTACACGTTCACACTCTAAACACTAACTATATATTTATGCAAATATTACAAATGTTTAATGGTTATTTGTGTTTGATAAGATATAGATATGTGGATAGTTAGATTATAATCTCAACTATACTCGAATTTTTAAAATTTCAAATGTAAATGTAGATCCAAAACCTTGTATAAATCAACTCCGCAGACGTTGCGTAAGTAAGTAATAAATAAACACACACACACACACATGCATTCTTATTTATAATACCAATAAGAGTAATAGGATACTGCAATAAAACAATTATAGTAATAAATCTATTTCTCAAATAGACAATTGATATTCAAACCAGTACAGGCTGCGAATAGTTGCGACAGATTTCTCTCAAGGTCCATTTAGGGCTAATATCTGTTGACATGCCCTGAAGACGGTCATTGCTGTTGACGTCTCGATAGGGCTCACAGGAAAGGCGATAGGCAATCAAGTAATTGAGGTTAAACGCATCGGCTATGATTTCAATACGACCATTGTTCACATGAAGGTATTTGTCTAAATGGATTCAAAATTTCAATCGAATATAAATCGTTTTTTCATATTGTAAATTCTAAAGTACTCGAATAGATGTACATAATGTGTGAGAATATTTGTGACTTCAACTCAAAACAGTAGATAGGTTTATTTTTAGAACTTTACAATAACTTCTATGTTTCATAAGTCCAAAGAGCACAAAATAAAAACCAAACGAATAGTTTATTTAGTTTTAAAATTTAGGTCATCAAAAAAAAAAAGTGGGGAGCAGTAAGTTAAGTATTATTTCAATACAGTTTTTTCTCAAACCTGTTTTTATTTTATTTTGTATAGAAAAACACTTATTTTTCATTCGGCTATATAAAACGATATTTTATATATATCCCTTTCATTCGGTCATTTCAATGTGAAGTATCCATTAATGAAATAGTGACAGCGTGAGTTTTATTTAACTGAAAACTTTATCCGTAATTCTATTTAATATCTATAAAATAAATAAAATATATGTATTATTACGATTTTAAATTAATTTTCTCAGGGAAATTACATAATACCGAGACCTTGATAACCATTCACACTGTTTGTATCTTTATTACTACAAGGTAATCTTTGGAGGAAAATTTTAACGCAACTTTCACTAGATGAAAAATGAACTTATATCGGGCTATAGGACATCGGAGTGACTCTTACAAAATAGACAAAACTTGTTTTACTGAGTACGAAAAACAGTGCATTTATAACAAAAAATCACTGTATTGTAGTCGAAATATATTGAACGTAAAATAAATGAAAAACAATTTACCGGGTTGTTATAGGTTGCACTTCAAACGTTCCACCGGAATTGACATATAAAAGATTTATTGCAAACAAAAATCTAGTCAGTTTGTCACTACCGACAAAATAATAATTAAGTAGGAACTATTTATAAAAGGCAACTACATACATTAATAAGTCGTATAAAAAGTTACTCTTATGTCAATTCTAAATTTGTTTTTATATTCTGCATATGCTCTACCACATGCAAAGGATGTTTTGCCACTTTCGGTTCTATTTTAGAAATGGTTATGTAGCTCTATATACAGCATAGAATATTTTTAACTAAACAAGTTCATAATTATCTATACTAAATGTTAATAACATTGCCGTTCACTATTAAACATAATAAATATATTTTTATATTGCGACAACTATTTAATGGTGCAATTAAAAACATTGGTTAAATGAGTTTTTTAAGGATATGTTAAAAATTCACCAACATAAACATAATTTATTGTACTTCCTCTTCATCTAATTAAAAGTTAAAATTCATTAAGTAAACTGCGATGTATGAATGACATTATTCTAAGTATATTATATAATGGTGTCGTTTTATTAATGTGTCTTCCTGGATCTGTGTTTCACATTGCACTGAAGCATTTTATTACAAACATCCGCCATTTGGGTCCACACAAAATATAGCGAAATGTTGTAAAGGGATTACAGGATGCTCCATACTCGAACGTCCATTAGGAGAGTTAATCGTCTCTTTAATTAACTCAACCAATTTGGTAATGAGTTTTTTAAAAAGAATTATTATATTAATTAAAGAATAAAGATGCTGCCATGAAAAGTAAACTAAGTAAAAATAAACCGTCCTCATTTAAATTCCGGTAAATAATATACCTTTGTTGCACACAACTAAAACGAACAGAATTTATATCCTTTGTTTAAAATTGACGGACGGTGTAATATGTACATCATATTTAAAAAAAAACACTTCACAAACGAAAACATATATTTTTGAAGTACCAAGCTGTTTCCTGCATAAATGTTCCTTCTCTGTCAGTCAGTTGAATTAATATGAATATCTTTGTAAAAACTATGTCAACAGTATTGTGTCCTCAATGCATGTATCACTCGCATTGTTCTATATAAATATTCCTAGCGTGACGTAATTGTTAAGCCAGTAACATAAATGTCATGGGGCTGAAATACCAATATTCAAAAAACATCGGCTATTTCAATACACATCTAACCATATGTTTTCCTCTATACTAGTAAATATAGACCCCATAGCCAAACTCCATAAACCCATCAATCACGTGTAATGCACGAGCACTTGGTGGATTTAGAACTACACTTTACTAATGTCGGAAATCAATTATTTATGTAAGCATCGTATCGATTATAGTACAAAGAAAAATTATTTAATCATTTCCAAGAAAAGCAACAAACAAGAAAGTATTTACATAATCTTATTAAAATGAGACATAATATGTCAACAAACGAACAAATATTAACATTCATATATAAGTTTGGAAATGGAAACTATTAGTTTGTGTGAATATTTTTGTCAAACGATATAAACCACACTTCAAATTATTTACAAAAAAATCCTTCTATTTTGGAATCCATAAATATTTTCAACTAAAATAATTACGAATAATAGAAGTACACTGCAGAAATATTATTTTCTTGAAACAATTATACGGTACATTGTAACTTTAGCAAGCAAGGGGTTTAAAATAGAAAAGTTTACTACAGCAGTAAACTTGTTCTACTGTAATAGTGTCTAAGAAATATAAGAAGAGTCAAAGGTACGTAATGAAGAATTTGTAAGTACTGAACGTGACCTATTGGGCTAGTGTGTGTATATAATAAATAGAGGTCCTAATTTTCATCTTTGCTTAAATAATAAGTAACTAATACTATGTTTTATGGTTGACACAAAGCAATTCCCAAGAAGTGTTTAATATCTTTTTGTGTACATATAGCTGTGAGAAAATTCATTTTGCGACTATGGTGTAACTTTTATTGTTAACGATCTCACGGCCATCGTTTTAAGCGGTATTTTCTCACAAGACTGATAACGTGTATTTTGTGAATGGGAGAACGGAAACTTAAAAAAATACGATAGTTTTAATTATCCGGAAATTATCCGGAAATAAAATTTTATAACTTTTGATACCCAAATAAAGAGCCAAGTCAAATTAAAGAGAGATAAGACAATGTTAAAACTTCAAGGCTCATAATTATCGATAATTAATTTATTGATGACGTTTAAAATACATTATTACCTTTTAAAAGTGAATAAGAGAAGCGACAAGCCTCGGTCAATGCGGGTCAAACCGATTTAATTGTGATGATAAGCGAAGCACTTCGCGTGGGAAGATTCAGCAAGCCTTGACGTCATCAACGAGCTAATTGTCACGTCTTGGGCACATCCTTACTCGTAGCGACGCCACCCTCGTGTGAAATAATTTTATTGCACTTTTTAATCTTTCCGGTATATATTTTATTTAAGATAAATTTGTTAAATAAAAAAAGATTGTAATTATTATTTATTACAATGAATGAAATATTCAATTATAATTTTTCAAACTGTCTATGGATTTCATATGAAAAATTGAAATAGTGTTTATAAATAAACACGAAGCAAAAGAACTTCAGTTTGCATTACAATTACATATACTTAAGTAATTGAAAAGAAAACTAAAGTGTACTTTGCTAAAAACACTTCAGTAGCTAGGAGTGAGTGTGATTGCACAGCGATTAGGTACATATATCAGACTCAACGGCCGGTGGGCACGGGTCACTGAGACACAATGAGCCACTTCCTGTGACCAGACAACGTTAGCCAACAAGGACACGCAGCTGATGCTGTGAAATAAACACAAATCGCGTTTATATTACGTCAAAACTCTTACTAATTTCGCTGTTTCCCAACGATTTAAACTTTCCCTTTCTGAGAGCTGTTATGCCAACCGGAGTATATGAATCAGTCACAAATATTATGAATAATACATTAAACTTTAATTAGTTATACCTTTTTAACTTTCAATACCGCAACAAATAGATTTCATACAGCTAATATAATTTAAAATGTTGTGACGCACTTAAACCAAATCACTTCCAATATCAAGTCGACTATCACGGAATTGGAGTCGGGATTTAATTACGTGCGTAATTGAATGATACGCCTCAGGTACGGTATATGAAGGGAGGCAAGATCAATCTGTCGCGGGATGAAAGAGTGAGCTCAGGTGAATTATATGACCGCCGCTGACCTCGGACCAATTACTCAGCTATTAGCGTTCTGAATACAATGCCAGCTATTAAAGCGATGTCCAACATAGGCCAGTACAGTACTCAACCCGCACCATTTGCATTTGTTTAGAAATTGAGCGTCACTATCAATAGTGAGTGACGTTACTCTACACCTGTGGATCTACATTCCAACAGAATCATATTATTATCTAGATCACCTCTAAATGACCAAATGTACTATAGGTATTCATATTACAAGAAAAAATTATAGGATAACAGAAATTGATTTATAAATTTTTACCCAAAAATAGACGTCGATGTTGCCTTTAAAAGTTTAATTGAAATGTCACTGTAAATAGAATATTTTAAACAAAAAATTATGAATAATTTATTTCACAATAGAACGGTGTTGTTTTGGTTTGGTAATTTATTTTATATAAAAATATGGATACACAACTGTCTCTTAAATGCAAATAGGCCCCGCAGTGATTGCTAACTATTTTATATTAGATAAAGTTACTGAAGTAATATGAATACTAAAAGATAGAACTAGCTTTTTTTATAACATTTTACCCCGCATAAAGACAAAAGAAAATTAAATTCTAATACTGTAATTCGTATACATTTCTTTGTTTTATATTTTAATCTAACTTTTTAAAGAATATTCAACTTATCACGAATTTAGTTTAAGCAAAACTTTCAGTACGAAATTCTCATTCTAAATTCTCCGCATAAATAAAAGATGGTCGGGTTGAACTTGTAATTCCTTTCTTAATTTGAAATTATTGTATAATTTCCAAATTTAGCTAACACAATTATATCATGGCATTTTATTTATTAGTGCTGATACAGTATTACTATAGATGTGTGAATGTTGAATAAAAGCCATGTGTTCGCAAGAACCCTCTCGGCAAACGGCATCCTATACCTGCGCTATCAAACATCTTTAGTGGACCTCTTTTTGCTTATCTTGACTAATATATTATTCTGGCGAGGGACAAACGTTACTACGAACCTGTGCCTTTTGTGAGATGACAGCAAACATTGACTCAATATACGTATAAATAACTCTGTTGACCGTTCCATGATGTTAATTGTATATAATAAAAGGTAGGTAAATACTTTGTTTCAAATTTAGAAACTTTGGATTGAGTTTATAATAATTTGCTTTTCCTTAATGTTTACTAATTTAAAAACAATCTTTCCTCAAGAGCATTACGCAATTATAATACTCTTCCTCATGTAAAATAAATAAAAAATATATTGTAGGACCAAAACCATTGGCACATGTTAAAATAAGGTTTTCTTTGTTATATCAAAAGATATCTGATAAGTCAATGGAACATTGTCGTGTGGACCTCACACCGAGCACTCTAATACTCCATCAACGATGGGTTTACTCTTATATCATGTTGTATCTAATTACTCAGTATTTCAGCGTTAAGACCGTCGTTGAGGCATAAAATGTTTTTGAACGACTTGAGTACATTTGATACGACGTTACCCATTTTCGAGTCTACACTACACTAGGTTAGTTGCTCGATAGATGGAGCTATAAATTCAGTTATAAGTTTTTTATTATAAGACCTTTTTGTAATTTAAAAAAAATATACAGTATAGTTTTTAAATGATTCCATATTTCTCAACTGACCAAAACCCTTATGTTGCACGCGAGTTTAATGATCATATGTAATTAAGTCGTAAGTTGGAACACAGATTTAAAAACTGTAATTACTTAGTTGTGAAATATAATATTACAAAAATACCTTGAGAAAGTACATTATATCCCTGATATGTTAAAATTGCCAAAGAACAAACTAAAAAGCGATGTCCATAAGTCTAACGAAGTTGTAGATATTAACTGCTAGGGTTCAGTCCAGGTAGACACATGCGGTAGCACCTGACGCGTACATTAAAACTGAAATCGAGATACAGCTCTCCTTTTCTTACTCTCAATTCAATCTATGAATAAAAAGTTTATAACGTTCAACTTTTAGGTTCGTTCATTCGTTTCTTTCGTAATATTAGTTACATTAATAATAATGAAAACCATTTTTCCTTAGAAGTAGAATCATTGTAAACAAATTATTAACATCCAACTAACACTCAAACCAGATTTTTTGTGACATTCAAATCAAGTGTCATACAGCTATCCCATCGGGCCCTTACTCTATCATTACTCTCCAAAATTATTCGACGAAGTACGTTTCTATTTTATGGCCCCTCATTTAGGCGCGTCAACAGAAAACAAAAAACATAGTAAAACTGGCAACGCCGTAGCTAGAGCTAAACGTGGCAACGACGCATACGCATTCAAAAAGAGATAGAGAAACCGGTCGGACTGGTTAGTGTGGCGCCCCCCGCCAGTCGCTGGCACCAGTATCGCGGAGTGCGTTTAGAGTACGCGCGTGTACCACTCGCTCGGACATCGTAAACACGACGCTGGTACCACTACGTTATACTGACACGTTACTATAGAAACCGGTTGGTTTTATGATCGGATACACTGGGATTGTGTGATACCAATATGTTCCGTGGCCCCATCTGTGTCTGATTTTCTGTGCTCATTAAAAGTGCCAGTGGAAAACTATAATGTGCTTATGATACAGTGATATTGGATTATATTGCAGGATCGTTACTAAATTAAGTGAGTATACGAGTACAAATGATATCCAATATATTTTGTAGGTCGCCAGCATGGTATGCTACTACAAAAAAGCAGTAGATGTAGGGGTGGGAAGTGTGCATGCATTGTTGACACACCACTAGTAATACCATTATTTTATATTTTCTCGGAATTTCAGTTTAATAATAATGTCACGTACATACATATGACTCATAAAATGCTATTAGGTTTTGTTATTAAAGTTTCATGATAATGACGAATTATGCTCTGACTTTTATTACGTAACGACATAATTAAATGCCAATTATCCATTAGCGACGGAATAAAGCCATGAGTCGATTCGATACAATAATTCAGTAGTGAATTTAAGTAGCATACAAACTATTCAAGACGTGTCCCAAGCTATTAAGCGAGTGTAGTATCCCTAGTGGAGCAATTGGTGGGTCGACTCCCCGGACGCGGACGAGCCAACGTTGCGGCCTGCGGGCTGCGGGGTGGATTCAGCCGACAGCTTGCTCTACGCTTTGTTTAATATTCATGGACTCCAACAATATACTCCTTGAGAACTTTGTTTACAAAGATATTGAAGCTAAGTGATGCTTAAGACATGGGGGTTTAGAACCAAAAAACAGTGATTTCAGACGAGCATAGTTAAAATGTTTACTTATAAAGTTCATAACTGTTTCCGATGTTGTCGTCTTGGACTATAAAAACCGTTATTCGGTTGAAATATATATTCATAGAGCGATTAAACCCGGGACTTTAAGAGACTAAAATTCGATATGCTGTCCCATTCGAGTTATTATTAGATTTTTTATTTATATTCTTTAGAAGCAGTTTGTTATATTAATACTATAAAATTAAATGTTTTTGTACAAGAAACGTAACAGGTTTTGTGTATAATTATTTAACTTTCATATATTCAAATCAATTCAGATCAGGTTTTGTTATATCTTGTTTTTTAAAGGGCACCTATCTAGGTTTTTTTTAATATATTCTATAAAACTTTTCTTCTGTTTTAGTGTTATATAAAAACATTGTTAAGTTTTCTGCTTCACTAAGATATTTCGTTATAGTTTTTATTTATTTGTATCATTAAATTGACGTAGAAAATATACTCATTACCATAAAATGTCATTGAAATTAACAATAACAACTGGTAAAGCATTTAACTGGTAAAATATTCATATAAATTGTTAATAAGATATAAAACTATTTTTATATCTACAAAGAAGCATAATTGAACTTCTCTTTTAAAATGTATCATTGTTTTGTTACAATTAAATTCGCCTTTGAATTCGTAATAAAATTAATATTTGTTTATCATTTACGTATAAAGATATTTAACTTAAATAGCCTCGTAATTACCGTAATGACCGCAGCTAAAGTCGTTAACATAAATAGAAGATATATACCGTTTATTTCGTTTTGTGTAGATATATTTTGTTAATTCGTAAAGCTGTATTGAAGAGCCAAGCACCAGCAAAGCTAAACTAAATGGTCATCTGTTAAACTATCTCGGATTTCTCTCAGCCCATGGGATGAACTAAACACAGCCAGAGGCATCACCGATAGTACAGTGAAAGCTCTTGAGAGTCAAGTTAGTATATTATATGATCACGAACCAGACAGCCGGTCAGTGGGTCATGTAACACATTCATATAAATGTAGTAACTTAATTAGGCTTTTTTTAACTTAGTATTTTTAATAATGGTGTGTTTGTGGCCAGTAGCATTTTACAGTAAATTACTATTTGAAAGTTAATAAAAAAATATACAAAAATTTTTTGGTCTGTATTAAATATATATTCTTCTTAGAAGTAAATAAAAATAAAATACTAACTTTTATAAGAAGACTTAATTAGTTACTGTAGTTATATTATTGTTTTGACTTTAATCAAAAGCTAACTAGTTAGAAATTTTCCAAAGATCTAATTACAATTAGTAATAAGATTTTCACGGTAAGTAAGCTTATTTCTATATCGAGCTGGCATTTCGCTGATTCATTCTAGATTACTTCCGAAGTTTATAAATAGATCTCACAATTACCACATTAACTAAACGATGTACCCAATGAATGAAACACATTATCAACATCCTGGGTTGAACGTACATCATCATGTCAAGATAGTAGAAATTGTTGTCACGAGAATTTAATACGTGGAATTTATTTCATCCACATTATCATTACGCCCGCGGATAATACTGATGCTTGTTAATTTATAAGCCACACCGGATTGAGTTTTAAAAACTTTTCTCATCTATCAATTAAATTTTCAAAGCCAGCTCGCCTGTATATTCTGACCGAAAAGTGCAGTGGACCGTCAACGACTATCGTGTTACTGGGGCTATGTTTAATTTTTCCAATAAACTGACAGTTTTATCAATCATATAAGCTAAAACTATGCAATATAGGTATACAAATTTTTTATAACATAATTTAATTTACTGAAACGCTTAAGTAATTTTTCTCAACATCAACATTATAATGTAATGTTGTGGTAAGTAAAGCAATTTTAATATGGAATTATGAATAATTTATAACTCGGCTTATACATTAATTATAGTTTCTTTTATAAAATATTAAAATTTATAACCATTTGACCTTAACGTGCAAAATGTTTTAGTGTGATTAAACGTTGGACGTATTTACTTATTCTCTTCCAAACTATGACTATAATAAAAAAAGGTTTTGGATATTTTAATGTGACCATATTTGAGCATTTTTATAAATTCTTACAAAGAATAAAATTAATAATCAATGTAGACAGAAAATCATACAAATGTAAATTAATAATAATATAAAAAAATAATGAAAAATGTATTCTTAGTAATAAAGGATAAATTTTTAATCAACAATATCCGACATCAAAAATCATAATCTAAATCTGATGAGATGTGAAAGTAAGTTAACTTCGCATAAGGAATAACGCCGTTAATAACGTCTTTGTAAGTTTTCCTCGCCTATTTTCTAAATTCTATATCATATCCTCTTACAATTTATACGTGATAAATTCGACAAAATTCTATCCAAAAAGAATTAGTGATCGCTAAATAAATGAAATTTTGAGCGAACAAACATTCATACAAACAAAAACATCTCTAGTTTATCGTTGTAGCTTTATAACCATCCTTCTAGCTCTGGTATCTTATTCCTTAATAGAGAACAATTCAAAATGCAATAATTTGATCAAAAAAAAAATACTAAATGATACTAACATAAACCATTGTCTTCGAAGACAAATTTAAAAATCACTATCAGAACGTAGGTTTCATACATAAATGTATCACAAACGATTGATGGTATCCATTAAAGCCCCTTTCAAGTTTCAACACGTATATAGTCGTAGTTATCCCCTAACCAGCGCACGTTCGTTTATATACCATACATTTCACGCGTGACATAGCCAGAAGCTTTAATATACAATGTGATAGAGAAAACTTCTAAAAGAAGGATTTAATCCGATTAAATAAAAAAAAAACAACTCTGCATTTAAAAATTAATATCGTAAAGAGGTTTTATGTAAGTGTTTGTGAGAACCTCAGCTTCCCGTGCAGCGTGGGATCTTTTATAGCACCACAGCCTCGAGCTCAAATGTCAACCGCATCTCATATGTAATTATAGGCCTATCCTGGTCACGCTATATACGAGCGTAATCCGGTTGGGAAGCCTTTGCTAAGGAATAAAAAATGTTTACTGTACATTTTCATCTAAAATGTATGTAATAACTTTTTTTTTTATTAAATCTGCTTGTAATGTGAGCGCAGTCTTATTTTACTGACAATACCCAAATAAGAATAAATCGAATAGTCTTTCAATTAAAATGTACAATTCTGGTTGAAAAACACTTAAATTTATTAATCGTTATCAATACTTCCTTACGATAGGTTTACTTACAATAATTTTATCGTGAGATCTAGTGACGATAAGTCGCAGAGCCGCGATTAACGTAATACATACGACGAATGAAGGTTCTGTGTCGAATTACTATTGATTCAGTAAATCTAAAATTCTGATAAAGGGTATAGAATATTACATTATACACGCCCCACGTTCATCCTTTGTGACATCTGCCCTAGAAATGCCTTCTGTTACATTAAAACTCCAACCCCTTTTTAATGTTCATTAAATTCATGACGTCTAATGCACATGTACGCTTTTGATCAGCATCGCAAGTAAATTATAATGCGCCGAAGCAATTTAAACAGTTATTTTGATTTATATGTATTTTTTATGTTATTATTGATATTAAACCAGCGTGTGACAACAGTTTTAAATCTTAACTATTCTGACTGCATAACTAATTCGTAATTAGAACGAGAAAGAATAGAAATAATACTTTTATAAAGTATATTTTATTATTGCATATTTTCTTTGATACTTTCGCATTTATGAAGATATAAAATTAATTCTATTTAAATTAACAGCTTCATTTCAAATGGTCTAATAAATTCCAGATAAACTTCTAAGTAGCTGTAACTGTATTCACGTTCCGATACATTCTCACGATCCAAAAATAGCGAATATAAAAACTAGACTAGATGTCCTGTTAAGTGAACGAATACAGCAGCTCTTCTCGAAATGCAGCATATTTATACAGAATTATCTAGTGTAACCAGATGCTTTGAATGAGCAAAAATCACTTCTCACTAATACCTTTGCCTAAAGCTTTTCACTTCAAACATATTTAAGAGATATTTTAAATAACTTAATGTTTTTATAATAATAATAATGAATCTATATAATTCATATCAAATGTTTTAAAAAATGTTTACATCTACGCTGACATCCATATGTGCTATCGAAACAGATATTTCTATCTTATCTATAATTAAACATATTTGAGTCTTGTAACAAAAACAATCATTAATATATGGAAGTAGAACGTAGTACGACGCGT
Source organism: Danaus plexippus (assembly GCF_018135715.1). NCBI lineage: Eukaryota > Metazoa > Arthropoda > Insecta > Lepidoptera > Nymphalidae > Danaus > Danaus plexippus. The sequence continues at coordinate 5,544,266 of NC_083540.1, read as the reverse complement.
ACATAAAAAAAATATATATTTGTTTTTCAACTTAAAAGCACAACTCTTGTAACAATTGAACCATTAATTTGTTACAGGGAACAGTGAAAGATGGCGGGTTTAGAAGTGTATAGGTACTAAAACAATATGGCCGTCGCCAGGGCGGTCCTCATACTGCTAGCATCCACCGCCCAAGCGTGGATGCCCGACGCAAACGCTCGAATCCATATCAAATATGGTAAGTACTTTGTTTAGATTGTATTAATAGTAAGTATTATTTATTTTTTATTTTTTACACAGACAAAAAAAAAATATATAAAATTCTAGTATTTATTTGCAATGTTAAGTAAACTTTTATTTACTGCCTATGGATGTATGCAAGGTACTCATATTATACTCAAGGGCAATATATATTATTTTTATCTATCTGTCGCTCTGTTTGTTCCGGCTAATCTCTGAAAAAGCTGGACTGATTTTGGTGGATCTTTTACTGGCGGGTAGAGAATGAAATATAGAGTGACTAAGGGTATTATTATTGAAGAAATTTTAAATATTAGACAATAAGAGTCTCGGTTAGTACAAGGAACAAATATAAGTCATTGCAGAATAATAAAATAAATTAACGTATGCTACCCTCCGCCAGTGAGATTGACACGTGAGAATTTTAAAAGTTATTGTTATGAAACAGTCTTATTGTTGTTAAATCGTCATACAATGCAAACATTGTTCGGTGACACAATAAGAAATAAGAGAGTTTGAATCGAACCACACACATAATAGGATTATAATAACGCTGCATAGTAAAATTACTTTGAAAGTTAAATTCTTTATAACCCACAAATATAACTAATACCAAGAAATTAACGATATAGCACAGTCGGAACATATAAAACAATAGTTAAAAATAATATAATGATTATGAAAAATATCAGTCTCAGAATTACAAATATTAATCACCTGGTTGTAATTATTTATTATACGATGTCTATAAAAAACGTTATGACTCAGTAATATATATATATATAAAAAATATAAATTAATAGCGAAATGAATCATAAACACTCGTGTTAAAATCACATTAGGTACTCGTTATTTTTTTATTTTTTTTTATGTATTCGCGGTAAGCTTCAGATTTTACCTGAAAAACAGCCAAAGCCAAAAAGCTTTGTACACTGACGTTTACCTGTGCTCAGTGCGTAGCATAATAGAAACTAAAATTAGAATAGATCTTTTGGAAACGTGATATTTTAAGATTTTACATTATAAATAACTTTGCATTTCGTGTCTATTAACTCCATATAGTCACGCCTGGAGAGACCATATTCATAAAAAATATATACATTTGAAATTTATGTACAACAAGTACTAAAGCAAATATACGTTAAGGCAGCATAGTGCATTATTAAAATTTCAAAGCATAAACTAGTTTGTCAATTAAACAAAGGAATGCCAAAGCAGAAACGCGGTTGGAGAGCCGCAATCAGGTCCACAGGTTTACTGGCCGATGTGGTTTGTTAGTTGGCTTACTCCGTTAACCTCTTGTCATTACGTTAAAAGACTTGTCAAATACATCGAATTATTTCAATGAAACGCTTTAAACGTAGTATTATTTTAATAATTAATTCTATTCCATAATAATTTATTATAATAAACAATATTGTTTCAGGCGATGAAACTACGGAGCAGTTTGTGGGCAATACGACAGGACCAAACCACTTCCGTATTTTAGACAAAGACGACTTCTCTATTTTAGTAGGGGGCAGGTTAGTTGAGGCAACATTATAATTTTACAGTTGAACCACTTTCAAATCAATAGTTCTTTCCAACTATAACCCTATATTTACACTATAACACCTAACTAATATAGATTTTGTTTATACCATAAATAAATAAAACTAAATGGGAACGATGAAACATTCTGTTTGAATACAAAAAAACATTTGTATTTATTCAACTGAGATGTTCTGGTCCCTGCGTGCGACACATTGAAATGTTAATTGACTTTTCAGTTTCTAGATTCAGTCTTTATCACATTGTGATGCTATGATTGTTCCTGTCTGATATCTAAAATGTAATTTTTCTTCCAGGAGTACGGTCTATAATCTCAGCCTCTACGATTTATCGGAAAATGTAGAACAGGTGAGGAATTATTATTATAAATCACGAGTAGATAGCAACGACGATTATCTATCTATGTAAGATTAATTTGCAATTCAATTATTTTCTCGAACGTTGAAAAGGAAATAAATAGCAATAAATTACAGCAAAAACTACATACCAATATTTTTATAGTAACTGGAAAAAGAAATTATCACAGAAATTTGTTTTTTGTTATTCCAATGAAACAAAGCGATACGGATGAAATAAAATGGAAAGCCGAATAAAATTGCACTCACACGTAAATTTCACGCTACCTCATATAGATAATAAAATATGTGTTACATGGTTATTTTTTTTTTCGTATCTAATCTTACGCAAACAGTTGCTTTGCTACCAGTCGGACTCTGCTTATTCTTAGTCGGCCTACTTTGCACCTCGGTTATAGAATTACCACATCATATTACAAACATGTTGATAGCTTAAATGCTTGTGCTGTAAGCTTTACTGCATCAGTGAATCAACGTCATTGAGTTATGATAGTTCCGATGCAAACAATGCATGAATTACTATCCCATTAACATCCGCGTAAGTAAACATGTATATAACGACGGATACGAAACGTTCGTACATTCTTTCACGCGCTGCAACTCACGCTAGATTATCATTGAATATATAAATGTTAAACTTTAAACAATAAATAACAAGCAATAATAAATACCTATATACAGAAAGTTATTTATAATTTTAAATATTATTGGTGTTGCCAACTTTTACAACTTATTTGTATTTTTAATATTTTCTAGCAGCGATATCACCGTCATGCAATGCGAATAATTTGACAGAATTGCTCTAGTCACGTTATACTCTTGTGATGGATGTACACGCAAAACAAAAGTTTACTTATTATTTGACGTCATACTTACTATACACTTTGATATACATAAGATCTAATGAAACTATAATATTAGTATTAATTTTCGCTGTTCACCTAAACAACAAACGTTATTTATTAATGATAAACATTTTAAACTCGTAATGAGGGTACAGGAATGAATTGAGTTAACACATATCGCAACACATGGTTGTAATGCCGATGGATAAATTGAATTAGCATACAGGCAGGTGCAATGTCGCATTCAATAGACGTCGCACGGGATACATGTCATAAAAGCTCTCCACGGATTACTAGTATGTGAGCGATTATGCTTTAAAAAATATATTTTTATATATTTTATTTTTACAGCGAATAGAATGGCAATCTACTGTCGCACATCGAGAGCTATGTCTAATAAAGGGAAAATCGGCGGACGATTGCCAGAACTATCTGCGAGTGGCGACTAGGGCTCACGGGCGATTGCTGGTCTGTGGAACCAACGCTTTCAAACCCATGTGCCGGAGGTACGCCAGGCATCCCCCCAACCACTCGCTCGAAGAGTTCGATGGAACCGGCAGATGTCCATACAACCCGCAACACAATTCAACTGCCATATTCACAGGTAAATATTACCTTAGCATAGTTTTTTACAATTAAATTTAAAAATATTCCTATACTCTCCTTAATTTATTAGAGTATGTTTATAACTTATGTTTCCGCTACTATATAATTTTATTTATTCCTACCAACAAGAACATAATCTAACAAAACTATATCTCATAAACATAAAAATAAATATCAGGACCTAATATCGTTATTAGGTCTAGTAAAAGCATCTATCTTATCTATGAATTTAAATATATTTTATGGACTATGTATTGTATGTAACATAAAATTGGTAACGGTGATGGCACGAAAGCTTTCCCATCGTTGGTCTACAAACAGTCTGGCACGCCAAGGGGTTGAGCTAGGCACGACGCACGACGTCGCGATATTGATCTATTTTATTACTATTACAGTTACAACCAATTTCTGTACAACTTTAAGATTTCGAACACCGTTATTCCCGAGACATTAGTGTTAATGATATTTAGACAATGGATTCGAATTTAGTATTCACAACCACAAACGTGATGGATAGCTTTTAATGGATACGTTTTGATTTATCATGTGATCCTCATAGCTTATACATATTAAAGATCATTTATTTTAACTTGTTAGTTACCATGAAAACGTGCAATTTTGGCCCGTCATATAATATTGCATTATTCTAAATAATTTTTCAAAGTTATAAAAAAAACGATTAAGATTAAAATCATAATAGTAGATGTTTAACCGCATCCAAAATAAAAAAACCGCATAATGGAACCTTATTTCACGACTTTAAAAATAACTAAAGCCATAAATTACCTAACCCGTACTTTTCAAACAAATTACCCATAATGTGTAACAAAAATAATGCTACCGTAAAACAAATTAAGTTCTTTTTTAAGATACCTAAACACGAAACGGTATAAAAATATTTTTTTACATACCAAAGGTCAATGAAAATTAACATTATATTTGATAAATCTTATCCTCTAGATGGTCATCTATATACTGCGACGGCTGCAGATTTTTCGGGCTCCGAACCCTTAATATACCGAGAACCAGTAAGGACCGAACACTCAGATTTACGATTATTAAACGATCCCTCATTTGTCGGAGCAGTGGCTTCAACGAGCCACGTTTACTTCTTTTATCGTGAGACTGCTGTCGAGTACATGAACTGCGGAAAGGTTAGTCTATCTACGCATAGTTCACAAATATTACACTCCATCAATGATATTTAATATAGGTGATAATAATACATATATTGTAAAATATATAATTTTATAAATAATATTTTTAGTCGGTATATTCGAGGGTCGCAAGAGTATGTCTAAATGATAAAGGTGGTCCACACCCTTTTAACGATAGATGGACATCATTTCTCAAAGCCCGACTAAACTGCTCAATACCTGGGGAATATCCGTTCTACTTCGATGAAATACGTAAGTTTTGCTCTCTGGATTAATAAATGGTCTCTTTTTGAGTTAAACGAATAATATTTTATACTCTTTCAGAAGCTACTACTGAAATTATTAATGGTGTTTATGGCAACGGCGGTAACAGGAATGATATAGTTTATGCTGTGTTTACAACACCACAAAACGCAATCGGTGGTTCGGCAGTATGTGCATTTGCGATGAGAGATATTTTAGACGCTTTCGAAGGACCATTTAAAGGACAGAAAAATATGAACTCGAACTGGCTACAATTGCCAAAAGAAAAAGTTCCCCAACCACCGCAACCAGGGTCGTGCGTAGAAGATAGTAGAACACTTTCGGATTCAGCCATCAATTTTATTAAAACACATCCACTGATGGATAAAGCTGTTCCGTCATTTTTAGCACGACCGATTCTTATAAGAGTCAGTTTACAGTATAGGTTTTCAGCGATCGCTATCCACCCTCAAGTGCAGTCAATGAATGGCAACAAATACGACGTTATGTACGTCGGTACAGATGACGGCAGGGTCATAAAGCTGTGAATGTAGCTTCTAACGAGGGCGTATTCGATGCTAGTATGGATGAATATGGTAAAAATCCAGTAAGAACAGCAGTAATATCCGAGGTCCAAGTACTGCCACCCGGCGTACCAATCAAACAAATGCATGTAGCTCTCACTACCGAGAAGTTAATCGTATCTTCCGGCGACATGATAAAAGCCATAACGTTATCTCACTGTGCTAACGTGCAATCGTGCAGGTACAGTTTTATCTTTCCATTGTTCTCAATTACAGTTCAAACAATTTTAAAAATTATTTCAATAATAAAATAATATTTTATTTTTATTTATAGAGAATGCGTGGGACTGCAAGATCCTCATTGTGCTTGGGATTCCAAACAGCAGCAATGCTCTTGGGTTGGAAACAGACAATTTCCAAATCCGGAAAGATTTTTACAAAACATAGAAACCGGCAAGACTGATATTTGCAATAAATTACCTAGTTTATTACCGAGTGACCGTCACGCAAACCGAAATCCTGTAACGAAAAAGCCTCAGTCCGACCCGAATCCTCATCAACCAAATAACGATATACAAAATGAAATTCTTATTGAAGTAGTCGAAACTAACGTCCTGTCTGAAGACAAAGACACTAGCAATAATAAGCACGAAACAGGTAATCATAAAATTGATAATTATTTCTAGCAACAGCGATACTTATCTATAAATAATCAGCAACTTTTATCAAACGGCCTCAGAGCAATAAAAGTATGACCAATTTAATCGATAGCATAGACATAAAAAATAATTCAAAAATTATTTTTTTTTTGTAATGTGTATTGCTGTTAACCCTGCGACTTTTATAGCGTCACCGGAGAGTAAAAAGAAATTTAAAACATGTTCACTTAGAAAATACTTCTATGAGGGGAGAAACATAAAAAAAGGATTCAATTCTCAATCATCCTAAAAATTTCGTACTCTAACATTAGTAATGAATTACAGATTTACTAACAGTCGAAGCAGCGGGCAACATCTACAGTGCTCAGGCGTTGCTTACCGCGGTAGTCGCCTCCTGTCTCGTCACTCTCATGGTCGGCTTCGTCATCGGATACCTCTTCTCCAGAAGATTCAGACACCCTTTCTTCACTGACACCTCTCCCTTTAATGAGCAGCATAATCAATTGAATCGGTTAGTATATTTTATGAAGATGGATTCAATGGAAATTCACGGTGTTCTCAATTAATACGTTTTTGTTTGTTTATGATGATGTTTCTACACATGTAATTAGATATAATTCCTAACTAGCCGTCCTTCAATACAGTTAAAAAAAATTACCAGTGCATATAAAATATAGTAGTAAATATATACATATGTGTATATTATAAAAAAAATATTTACTTTTTTATTTCCATCAATAATATATCATTATACTTATGTATATAATGACTTCTATTTTCAGACTGAGCCCATTAGAAACGCCTTTAAATGTGAACTCGGGCTACATGCCGCCGAGGTCAAAAAACGTGAACATTGTAGCTAATGTTTGCCCTCTAGCAAAGCAGGACAATCTGCATCTCGAGCTGGGTAAAGAACGGACTCTCGACCTTCGCAACTCCACCGAGTCCCTCGACAAGGACCTCAAGTGTGGTACCCTACAAAAAGTCAAAAAGACTTATATATGAAAACTACCGCAAACTGTGTACGGAACCATTTCAAAGTGACAGTGACATTGTGTGTGCCAAGACTGAGTGTCGGTGAAATGTGAACTTTGTAAATATTGATTATAAAGTGACTTATAAAACTCTTTACTTACTCAAACAATCATTGCATTTCAGCGATCGTCGCCAGGGACTCTAACATTTTGTTATGGAATTGCGACCTTATAACTTTTATATACCACCTACGTTTTGAAAAGTCCTATAGAATTACATTATGCGATTGTGGAGATTACTGTGATTGTAATATATTTAATATTCAATGTCAGTTTTGATGAAAACTAATAACATATCGATAAACTAATGAGAAAATGAACCAATACTACTTACTTATCGAAGATCACTTTCTAGTATACATTAAATATTAAATATATTCACTTTATACATTCCGTGTATTAGTTATGTAGAATAATTGGCAGAGCAGCTCTTTGTAAATATAAATTTGTATATAACGCTAACAATAGCTAAGGACCACGATGGTCGATAGACAAATGGCATAAAAAATTTAAATAATTATCTAATTTATAACTGTAAGATCATAACCGAGCATATTATTGTTACAAAGCGTTTCATGAAGCGCTAATTTTCAAAAGAAAAGGCATATTATTATAATAAATTTGTTGAATATAATGTTACGGATATAGATTAAAATTGCTGTGCTAACTGCATAGTGCCTTGTAGGTTGCCAATATAGTGCCTAATGTAATCTAGGATACACCAGGAAGAAATTGTATATTAAATGTTTGTTCTCCTGTTAATGTCTGTTTAAAGCTTATAAGCTTTAATCATGAACTGTATTTATAGATTATATTTTCAAAAAAAAAAAATGTTTTAAATGGCTTAAGCTGCTCATGTACTACACTTATTACGTGAGAACCCCAAGTTATGTTCCTTCCTCATATATGCTACGAGTGCTATCTTTTATGTTTTATATTTAAATTAATATTTAAAACTAAATGTTGTGCTGAAATTACCACCTGAAATCAAAAAATTAACAAGTAAACCCACCGTGAAACAATCAAAGTTGTTATGTAAGGCGGAAATGATTTCCCCGTCTTGATGCTACGTAAACATTAGAAGAGGTTTTATATTAGTTATAGTGGAGGCGAAACAAACTCTTTAAAGTTTAGAAAATTATTATTTTAAAGAAGTTTTTATATTTTTTAGATAATTAAATCAATATAACATTTCATTATTGCAAATATGTGAGTAAATGGATACATATTGTACATACATTCAGGTGAAATTGATTGTAATGTGTTGTATACATCAAAATACGTATTATTTATACTTATTCTTTGTAATAAATAAATAAATTGAAATGTCTTCTAATTTCGTAATTTTTCCTTGGTTTTTGTAGGCAAATATAAGTTCTATGACAATAATAACGTTCTTTACTTTTATTTACACCTATATTTTATATTATGCTTATACTATACGTTATAAATACATTAGTTCACTGTCCTATGACTAAACAGGCAATTTGTGCTTATAAATATTTTAAAATCAAAATAAATTATCACTTTCTATAACATGACTGTTCTATATATATATGTTTATATACGTATATATATATATATATATATATATATATATATGTATATATATATATATATATATATATATATATATATGTTTATATACGTATATATATTTATGTGAAAGGTTGCTAACCTTGATTGTTGAGAAAAAGGGAGGGGTGGGAATAAGGAAATGGCAGGAAAGGGTGACAACGCGGAAAGGGCAACCGGCTCTCTCACTCATCGGACGAAACGCAGCCACTAAAGACTACTTCACGCCGATCTTCTGTGAGAGAGTGGTACTTCCCCGGTCGAGCCAGCCCATGTTCGAGCTGTAGTAACTTGACCACAGCTAGGCTCTACCACCTAAAAAAAATATATTACATGACTGTTCCCATTATTGTTATATATATACGAATATTCACTTTTCCTTAATAGTTTTTTGTCAATTCAATTAGTATAGTTTTTTTAACATAAACTCCTTACGTATGCAAAGTAATATTGATGGAGTAATGCTTCAAGTGATATAAGTCAAACCTAATTGCATTATAATACTTTTGTCTTCTTTTATATTAAACACTGTTTGACCCATGGATTATGGAAAATATACTTTGAAAAAGTGGCCTAAATTGATACTATTTATATCTCTAAATCGATTATTGTTTTGGTATTTTGTGTTGTAAATCGAGGCATGGTCAAGTGTGTATTCTATCCTGGTATAATATGATGACTCTTTATAAGTCCCCTTCTTTAAACTGAACTGAATTTATTTAAAATCATATCAACCATGTTTAAAAAAAGCTTATATGATCAAAGTAACCATATGACATTTCACAGTAATTATATATTTACATTTTACCAAACCATACATTTCTTCTTGCATTTGTAGGTTGATATAAAAAACAAAGAATGACATTTTTAAATATTTAATCTTCAAAACTAACTCAAATTATGGATGTAATTAATATAATTACATATAAACTGTCTCTTTTCAACTGCACTCTTAACTACATTAGTATCAATTGAGACACCTTCATCATTAATTACCGCTTCTTCTTTTACTGGTGTGCCTTCATGTAACAGCACAAAGTTATGTAAGACACAAGCTGCACATATTAAAGCTTGAACCGCATCTGGCCTATTGATATCAATATGATTTAACTTTTGGAATCTATCCTTTAACAACCCAAATGCACTTCCAATGTATGAATGAGCCTTCCAATGTATTTCATTGAATTTAATTTCTTCATTTGATACCAGCTCTTCACGAGAGAAAGGTATTAACAAGTTCTTTCTCAATTTATATTCACAATCACCTAATATATGATTATCAAAGTCTATGAAGTTCTTAAGCTCTTGGGATAATTGAGTTTCCCTAAAAACTTTACCTTTCACAGTATTGCCTATTTCTCCAATGTGAATATCAATAAACATCAAGGTTTCGTCACAAACAGCTTGGAGAAGGATAAAATTACTAACTTGCCTTTTTTTTCTTTTTGAACCAACCTTAAGTCTACAGGCATCAAGAAAACCCACACAGTTTGGAAATCCATACTTACTATTGACTTTTACTCTTGTTATATGTTGCTCCTCCAATGAAGGCCAATTGATGAACTGATATCGCTGTTCTGCTAGTAACATGACAATTTCATGAAAAATATAACTTACTGATGATTTATGTAATCCAAAAATTTGTCCAACTTCTTTGAATGAACAATCATTAACTAATGCCCAAAGGAACACATGAACCTTTTTATCAAGAGGGACTATGGAACCACCAGGTTTAAAATGATCTTTTAAAAATGTTATTAAGGCCTGCAAGAACAAATATTTTGATTAAAAATTAATTACAATAAAATCAATAATAAACAATTATCTGTATTAACAGGAATACCTGTACTGTAGCCTTTTGCATTTTAAATTTAATAATGTACTCTTCATTTGTAAAATTTTTGACAATCAGTTCAAAAAAATTCTTGTTTTCGTAGGGGATTGTTACATCTTTGACAGACCGAAATTGATCAGAAGGCTGAACTATAATTCCTTGATGTTTTAATAAAGTTCTTTTGATATAAGATATATTTTCTAAATTTTCGTTAACAGTATTTGCAGTAGCAACAATTAATCTGTTTAAAGTCGAAACGTTATCGTCTAAGAAAAGTTCCATTATAAATTCTGTATTAAAATTCGACATGATGCTCAACCAAACTACTTTTGTAATTTCATGTATGTAAGACACATATTTGCTTATTTAAAGGAAAATTTAAAAAATACACACTAGCTCTAGTTTATAATTTATCCGTAATAAACGTTAAATATACTTTAATTTTAACTATATTACAGAAACCGTTTACAAAATTCACATTTACAAATGTTTTTTGTCAGTACAAACATCAATATATCAAATGACAACTGACAACGCCAACCAATAGTTGGATATGGATATGGTAAAAAATTTTCATCTATCCATGCCAGTACAGATTTAAAAATATTTTTTCTTCTTATATTAAAAAAGATTATTATAGGACACAAAACGGAATAAACTATATATATGGCTTTTTTAATAATCGTCTTAAGATGTGTTGCCAATTGAAGATGTATGATTTTGCTAACCGAAAGAGACGAAGATGTCACTTCCCCATTCTCCAAACGATTGCATGATCTATCCTCCTTTTATATTCTAAATAGTTCAAAGAACTACCTTTCACACAACAAAAATGTATATTTTATTTAAATGCTTCCGGTTTACAAAAATAAAACTATATATAACAGCTCATGAACAAATACAACTAGACCATACTACCAACAAATTCACTCTACTGTATTTTAATAATATAGTAGAGTGAATTTCGTCTTAACGTCTTACGCGTTAACTAATAGTGTTTATAAATATTAATGTCAGTATGTCATAGGTACATAGAAAAATATTATATTGCTGAATGCGATCTCTATTCCCTCTCGTTTCTATACTGCTTTTGCTGTAATGCGATTTATAATTTTACATTGGTCTTGTATATTTAGTGTATTTTCGAATATTGGAGATATTGCATTTTATTTAAAAAAAAAAGTAAGTTGTGTGCATAAAAATCTATATTCAATAATGCAGAAAAATAATATTTTGGATTAGTTAAATATTCTTCATTAAAAACAATTTTATATTACTGACAATTTTATTTTCTAGTAAATGAATACATCTGACAAAAGCTCATAATAAAAAAGGAAAATTTGTATATGGTCTCAATTATTGGTATGTTATGGATAACATTATTATTTCTGTAAAAATTCAAAAACATTCTTTTTAACAGATACACAAAAAATAACCTTTACATTCACTCAAATATTGAAACAATTTAATAAAAATCACATGAACTTGATATTGTGCTTACATATTGTGTTGTGCTTTTATTTTAAAATATTGAACAGTTGACCAAAAATAGGTTAATACATTATTGTTTACTTATTTTCATTACATGTAATTATTATTTTTTTATTTGGTTATTTTATTGTGATTTGTCAAAATATAATCTAAAGGCAATAATTATTATTAATGGAACATAAAAAACATTGAAACAATAGAAACTTTTATAGCTTACACATTCAATCAATTCAGAAGTACAAGTACTGGGAAATGCAGAAGCAGAAATCTATTTTCAGGTCATAATGGCCTTCAATATTCTGTCTATCTTAAGCTACTTGATTACAAATGTAATATCCTAATCTTTTTTCCATATCAGAGTCATATTGTTTGCTGGCATTTCAACAGTGTCAATAAGAGATAAATTGTTTTCATTTCCTAATTTAATTAAATCATTAATATCTCTAATACCCCACAATGGATTTCTAGCTTTCAGAGACGCATTGAATGCTACATTGCTCTCTGGTGATAAAACACCATCCTTACTGTACGGTCCATAAGTTATCATTAAAGCTTCTGGTTTCAAGTAAGTTCCTGCATTTTCAAATAAGCCAATAGTGCATTCAAAAGGACTTATGTGAATCATATTGGCATTGAACATATAGTCAATTGAATCCTCCTCAAATCCATAATTACTTAACTTGTTTTGTATGTCAATCAGCAAAGGTTGAAAAATATTCTTTGTTGGACAGTCATTCGCATAATATGATATGCTTTTCATTACCTTAACATCACATTCCGATGGTTGGAATTTTACTCCAGGAAAATGAGGTGCAAAATATGCTAGGTGTTGACCTGTACCTGAAGAAATTTCTAAGAATAAAGGGCTTTCATCTTCAACTTGGTCGATATCACATATTAGAAATCTTTTCAAAACCTGTAAAATGGGTTCTTGATTTCTGGAAGCTGAAGGACTTATTAATTTGTCACCCGCATAACTGCAATTTTATAAGGATAATTTTCAATAAAAAAGTAACTTCAGATAATATTATAATTGAAAACTACTTACTCCTCACTTTGTTTGTCCACATTGATAGTACAGGCAATATCATTTGATTTCGACATGTGTCTTAAGAACAAACCTTTAAAATTTTTAGGAAATGTTCTTTTTATAATTGCAATAAAATACATGTAATAATTATCGGTAAAGAATAGAACAAATTTATCGTGTTAAAAATAATTGTATGGCTTAATGAAGTGTTCTTTTATGAACCAAGTAATAAATAGTAAGACAATTTATCAACCTATTACAAATAGACACCGGTAAAAAAATGTTCCTAAAAATTATCAATAATTATCACAGCTCATGAGCTCAGAGATCACTTTGACAACGTCATTAGTCAAAGCCGTACGTAATACATCATTGTTCAAACTTCACTGTTTATACTATACAGTATAAACTACTCACAGCTGTAGTGCATGTAATAGTAAAGTATAATTATTATACGAAAAGCAATATAACTTTGTGCCTTATTTTATTATAAGTAAAAATCCTGTTTTTAAAATAATGGATATTATTTTATTACGAAGTTTTTGAGAAGACAAATTATAAGCATTTCAAATTACACAACAAACTGTTACAAAGCACATTTTCTGAATTAAAATTCTCTTATTTATTTTGTCGTTTCATATCTGAAAGTCATATATTTCTTACACTCAGCATAAACATATTTAATTTATCATGTTATGTTTGTAATATTTTAAATTGAGGCTAGGGTCTATTAATGTAGAATTCAAAAAATCTGCTATAATCTGTAATATACTTGTCTAGCGTTATGGATAGAAAGAGATCCTATCAGATATAATAATCAAAAAACTAATTGAGAGATATACAATAACGAAATATGTATTTGATGAAAATTTCTGTCTCGTATTAGAACTTACTAATGAAATGTATTTATTTATTAGAATTAATTTAGCATGTCATTCATTTCTTAAGCAAAACAATAATAAAAACATAGAACTATGAAATTTATCATGTGAACTATTGTATAAAAGTTTGGAGCGTTTGTTACTGCCGTCTAACGATATAAAATTCGATTAAGGTTGATTAATCTTACATCTTAATCAATTTGTAATTTTTAACAAGATTTTACTCAAGTACACTCTTAAATAAAGGTATATTTTGGCGTAAACCTAAACCGGGTCTATGTATTTTTTTACTATTACTTACCAGAAGTTTCGGTTACTCAAAATAAATTTTCAGATTGTTTTCCCAGGTGTTGGAAATTAAATTAAAATATTTTATTATGGGTAAACCCATTTATCAATGCCCAGTATGAAAAGAACGTAGAAGTTTTTAGATATACCTACAGTAAAAAAATTACAAAAAGCGATACTTAAAATATTATTCCACAGATTTTCTAATCACTGTGAGTTATTATGCTTTCTTTTTACAATAACGGTTGATTTCCTAATATATCGCAATTAAAGAAGAAAACTTAAGTTTAGAATTTTTTGTATCCATAACTAAAACACAGGTATAAGTTTTTATACATATTATTTAATAAATATGCTTAAGCAACAATTTTTGTTATTAATAATAAAAAGTAAATTCAACTAATTTGGTAATAATAATTACTTTTTTTTATAAATGTAAAGATTAAATAGCTGATGTATTACACAATCTGTGTCAATTAATCTATAGCTCTTAACTAACGTTAAGACCCACCACGAACTTATTATTGTATTCTTCAATTTGATGAGATCAGATAATCCAAATGATAAGCAATGTAATCGTCAACAAGGAAATAAGTATAAAAATGGTATGTCACAGCACAAACTGTAGTATTGAACCATAGTATCAAGAAACTACCAAGATCTTTTTTTATTTTATCTCCTACCCCGTTCGAAGCCTAAATTATATGACTAAATTGCTTTAACGCGCATACGGAACATGTTGTAGATTTAGTCACCCTCAATCTTGATGTAAGTTTATAGATGAGAACTACAAAAGTTTAATGTATACTCAAAGGAGCCATGTGCTGTGAATGGAGTACGCGTACCGCTAATCTCTCTGACTTCAAGCCTTGTTTCTTATTTTATTATCAAAGATGGCAATCAAACAGACGGCTTACTAGATGGAAGTTAGTCACCGTCGATCCGTCGCCCATAGACATCTGCAACATAAAGGATGTGGCGAATGCGTTGCCGACCTTGTTCGTGGAAGAGGGAGAGTACAGGTTGGGAAAAGGGAAAGGTCAGGAAAGGGTGGGAAAAGGGAAAGGTTAAACGGCTCTTTCATTCATCGGACGAAACGCAGCCATTAAAGGCTACTTGACGCAAATCTTCTGCGTGAGGGTGCTACTTCCAGATCGAGGTCGAGCCATCCTCTATTCAAGCTGTAGTAACTCGACCACTCTAGGCTCTACTACTTAAAAAACCAATCATAACTTCAAGGCTTTATGCTGAAATAGCAAAGGCACTTTTCAGTCCATTATCCACACAGAAGATTTCCAAGAATCTAGTTTGTGCACATTCAGCTGTTATTGCCGGATCCTTAAAATATTTAAGGACCTTCCATTACCTACCTGTGCTTATTTACTGTGATGCAAAAAATTTAGTATAAACTCAAATTAAATTCGAAATAAAAATATATACTTCTTCCTCACTAACAGTAGACAGTAGGTAAATTACAGTTTTGTAAATTTTGTGCTCATTATTAACTATTGCTATATCAAAGATTTCTTTGCTCGTGGAACAATTCGAAATTTTTGGACAGTGTGAACAAGAGCTTCTTTTTAAATCATTGCTTACCAACTGCAGAATTTCTTTCATCATGAACATTATAAACTTCAGCAGCCTTTTTAAAAATCCGGTGTTCGGACTGCATCACTTGGTAGAATTATCTGCAATAAACTCTACGAGCATCTACTTTCGTTTAAAAATTTGTTCTATACAGATCGGTATAATTTTAAGACGCAAAATTATTCAACTAATGAGACATGTCTTTCTTGTTCAGAATCCCCAAACTAGTTCGATCATGACGCCTTAAAATAAATCCTCTTTATGCTTCGTCCTACATTTGGGATTTTCAATATTGTTGCGTCCCAAACTGTTAGACTTAGCATGTTTTTTGTTCCACAACAGCAACTGCTCTATAGAAATGATATGACCATTGAACTTATATAAAATATGACACTTAAAGCAATGTCTCATTATGAACCGCTGATTAAACGATAATTCAGAAGAGAGAATGAGACAAAAAAAGTCCGAAAAAGTATATCCATCGCCTTCGCTTTCCTTAATAAAATTTGAAAATCAAATAACTAGTGTCATATCTATACGCTCAATATAAATATCACGAAGAATAAAGACAAATATGTTATAATTTTAAAGTATGAAGACTTTGCTAATGAATTTACGAAGTAATAATGTTTTTCAGAACTAAACATTAACCTTGCTATAGCGGATAATGAGCTGTCTCTAAGTACTCATAATTTGATCTGAGGGTGGCTATCGATTCATAAAAATTTCTTAATAATTAAAAGATGACAAAATTAATATAAACACACTTGGTTAAAGTTTAATTTATTCTGAATACACAGAGTATTCAGGTTAAGCGTATTTTTTTTTAGTCATTAATAACTTAAGTAATGTACCATACAGATCCGTTCCGGTGAATATTTTAGCTATTTGACTTATTAAAACAATAAATAATGTAATTGTTTGTACTATGACAAACTGAGATATTGATGTTCCTATCTCAAGCCAACTTCCAGTGTTTCTAACTTGAAATAACATTTGGATTCCCATTATATTTGAAAATATCAGCACAATTATGTTCAAACAGCCAACGGGAGCCTGCAAAGTGATATATCACTTAAACAATTTAATTTTAAACTTTTTCATTAACTAAGTATCAATAAGTGATTAGACCAATATAAAAATTGTTTTGCCAATATGAATCATTATACTTTTTACATGAGTACAAATATAAAATTAAAATGTAATTTTTCAAAAGAAATCAATCTTTCATACCTTTGTAAATATTTGTATGGCCCTAAATGTGCAGGCAACACTTAAAAACGGAGACAAAGTTTTCAGCAGAATTAATGTTGTTATTACGAATGGCTGAAACGATGTTGTGAAACACAACACCCACCTGACTTCAAATGAATTCAATGAAGCTATGTTTCCTGTTCCAAAGTAAGCTAGTATTATAAATAATGTCTGTGTATAATACATAAGGAAATTATTATTTTATTATATAAAATGTGCTCCAAGAAACAAAACAGTAATACAAACTATATAATCAATTACCTCAATGATATCAAGTTCCTTATTAATAACAAGATAATATAAAAAAGGATACAAAAAAGAAAGCCCTTCTGAAATCTTGTTTATTGATACCTCTTTCTATATACGATATGTTTCTTTCATTATCAGTGTCATCACTTTCAAAAGTTAAATCGTCAATCTAGAAAGCAACCTTATATTAATATATAGAAGTTATAAAATTGTATAAAATTGTGAAGAAATTTTTAGTAACAAGTAAGTACCTTTGCTTTTCCCACATCTATTAGTTTATATTCAATAATCATCCAACAGTTCAAAATAAATATTAGTGTCACCATAAAAAGGCCCTCGTGAGACACAGATAATAGCAAGTAAAAATTGAGAATTGATGTGTTTATACCAAGAAGTCTATTCATACATTTCTTTGTATAGAACAGTGGCAGTAGAGGGAACATAACTGAAAAAGAAAAATTAATAATTGTAAAAAATTATTATTATTTTATTAATATTATAAGAACAAAAAAATTACCAGAAAAATTCCAACATAATATTTGAAAGACCCTTGATATTGGCATTTCGTCTATAAACCTTTTCGACTGCAAAAAGATGATTACCAATGATATTGCTAAGATTGTTATTTGTATGATACTCATAATCGCCTCCCGTTTAATTTCGTTATTTTTGTCGTAGTATGGCATCAATGTGTTCCATACATAGAAACTCACCGCTATTATCCAAATTAAACCTGCAAGAATTCTGCAAAGACAAGTTTATTATGTAATATTTATTTCTCATATTATTTACCTAGCATAGATTAGTGAGAAAACAAGGGATTATAATGCATATTAGTATTTTATTATTAGTTACTTAATTTCTAGAACTGGTTACTATATTTTACATGGAAATACTTACACTAATTCAATACACACATCTTTACCAACTACTGGCAGGAATGAAAAAACACTTAGCATTATACATCCAGCAACCCATGCAATGTAAGTGGATCTTGAGTTTTGTTTTGATGATAAAAATGGCCACAAGCTCATACCTAGTAGAGGGATGCTCAACACC
Source organism: Danaus plexippus (assembly GCF_018135715.1). Classification (NCBI taxonomy): domain Eukaryota; kingdom Metazoa; phylum Arthropoda; class Insecta; order Lepidoptera; family Nymphalidae; genus Danaus; species Danaus plexippus. The sequence continues at coordinate 5,525,824 of NC_083540.1, read as the reverse complement.
CATCTCTGACTAAAAGCAAACCCCTAAAACCAAGACATGCTATTATTATTAATTTATCATCTAATCAAATTGATTATTAAGAAAAAGTTCTACCTACCATAGCAAGTGATCCCAAAGTATAACATACTATTTCAAACCATAACATCAATAGCGTTTTTTTACTTCTAATAGATTTTAAAGTAACCATCCATAATTTGACTGGTGTCACAGCATACATCCACATAACTATTGGCATCACAAAGTAAATATAATACTGCATTGGTAAGTTTTGAGCTGAGGAAATAATTATTGATTATTGTATTATATGTACTCAATAAATTATTTACAAAACAATTTGCATTACCGTATATCAAATAAAAAGCTAATATAGCCATAAGAATAGAAATCGTTCTAATAACTATGTCCACTCCTCCATTGGGCCTAAGCAGTCCTTTACTTGCTATAGAATATTCAGCTTGAGTATTTATTCTTTGTTTTAGTAATACTTTCAATAAAAACATAATCCAGCCCATAAATGATAGTGATATAGTGATCAACAATGGCTTCTGATAATAGTTATGATAATATGAGAGGCCGTTTAAGCTTAAATGCATAATGTCTTCGCACAAACTAATGAGACTGTTGTATTTTTCTTCAGCTAATAACATTTCCATTACATGAAGTATTTCTTCTACTTTTTCACTACTGAGTGGTTCATATGGATGGTAGAGGAATGATATTGCGCTGGATTCAATATCCATTCTCTTTTTATTGTATTGTGATATCATCTGTATGCAGTTACTGTATATAGCTTTAGCCTTATTTGGAAGTGTCATGTTCAGTAGTTCACTTGGCAACTGTCCCTGAAATATATAGCTTTAATGTAGTAAATAAACAGATATTTAAACAAAAATTGTTATATAAAAAGATATTTAATATAGTACAACTTACAATGGAGTTAACGGGAACGGGAATAGAAAGCAATGTAGACATCAAAGGAGTTAGATCGGCCTGATTGATATCATGTCGGTTATCAAGAGACATTTCATAGTTGTTATCCAGCTGTATTGATTCACTTTCAATCTGTGTTACGCCAGCACCCCATAAGACGTAAGGGGTTTCAGTTTCATGATCATCCCCTGTACCATGAGAACCTAAAATTATAATAAGGTTAAAATTAAGAGAAATATAAAAAATAATTAATATCATTTTTCATTGAACATTTGAAGTTTTAACAGAATAAAAAAAATTAAATTCAAATACCCCAATCAGTCATCCCATGATCAGATGTCATTAAAAATGCTGTTCGTCCATCATCTTTGTAGAATTTCCTTATGATTTGTTCAATTTCTTGAATATTCTCATCAACAAATTTAATAGTTGTTAAGAAATTTCTGGAATTTTCTAATATATTAATTACTGTTTTATAATATTGTTATACTAAAGTCAATACAAAGGAAATATTTGTACTAACTGTGACTTTGGTTTATGCATGTGTCCAGAGCTATCTGTTCCTAACAGATGCAAAAAAAATAAAATTTTATCATGTTGTAACTTTTTGTAAATTTCACTGTCCAATTCTTGTCTATTAAAAAAAACATTTACTCTATCAAATACCCATTTATCCAAAGTCGTGGTATTTCTATTTGGGCTGTATGTTTCATCGTAAGGATCCATTTTTTCAGTGTATATGTGCCCACTTAAGTCATCCTTAGCAAATATTTCTAATATATCATATGTGCCCCAGCACCAACTATAAACACTTTGATTGAGCACTGAATCAAAGTCAACAGGATTTTGTTTCCAGCCTTTTGCAACAGCTGAGGGGTCTTCATAGAATCCTGCTAATATAGCTACATGACCTGGTCTTGACTCCGTGGGCACCCTAGTGCGTGATATACCCCACAGACCATTGGTATTTGCGACCGATCTATAAAATCAATACTAATATTTAAATCCATTGAAATTGTTTTTATTGCTTAATATGATCGATTACGTACCGAAGATATGGCATCGTTGTATAATTTAAGAAAGATTCTGCTCTTAAGCCATCAACAACAAATAATACTAGACGGTCAGCCGGAGCTTCGTGAATAGGTTGATATGGTTTTACATGACTTACAATAGGCGATTTAAAATAAATATCAAATATAGAAAACAAAAAAACTATATGCACAATCAACCCCAACAAAAACATTTTGTTTTAAAAATATCAAAGTATTGTACTAAATTACTATTTACTAATATTAAATTTCAAAAACCGGTGTACACATTCTTGAAACTTTGACGTATCACAATTTCTTTCTATTGGCCCTTTAAGTAGGTACTGAATTACTGATAGTAAATGTCAACTATAATAATAATTGACTTATCAAAAACTAAGAATTTTTCAACAGATGATTGTTTGTAAAATAATTATTTATTTTCATCGATAAATAACAATAAAATAGAGAAAAATCTTTAGTATCAGAAATATTATAGTTTACTTGTTATAAGTTTATTTTTATTTATACAAAAGATTATTTTTTTAAATCTATAATGAAATTCCTATCATTCGTTTTTAACAATTTTTTTGGCAAAATAATTTGAGATATATGCAAATCTCTTTTGCAATAATTTATTGTAATTTTCAATACGAAATAATCTATAAAATTAATTATAACAGTTGTTGAATTTTGTCCTAGATGTTGAATTTGAAGGAATGTAGCTTTTTTAGCTTTATTTACAGCGATTGATTAGTTTCTATCAAAATTTACTTTAAAATACTTTTAATTTTGACCTTCAAATATTTTATACAAAGGTGAAGGTTAAGCATGTATGGAACATTATTATAATATACCAATCGCTAAATAATGCCCAGGCTGATTTAAATTTTGTGCATTCGTTACTTATTAGACATTAGTTGTATGCGTGTTCTTAAAAAAAATAAAATATATATTTAAAAACACTCAGATTTGTTTTTTTGTATAAATGTTTCGTACAAAATAAATTGAAAGAAATAAGGAGATTATAACTATTGTGCGAAGACTTCCAAGATGTTCCTAATTCTAAAAATATCAGTCAAGTAAAAAGATTGAACTTATTCTTAGTGGAATGTATTCAATTACATTACAATAGTCAGTATTCAAAACATCTGGACCATATTTCATTCAGGTTTTGAAATTCCAGCAGCTAAAAGTTGTAACAAATCGTGTTCTTGTACTCGTATGAGATTATTTAGTAATTCATCACAATATATTCTATCATCATGATACTCTTCAGACGTGAAACCTAATGTAGTATAAAGACGGCGAACTTGCCCAGCACTTAACCAGCCCCTTTGTCCAGGATCAAAACTCTTTATTACAGCCTCAAGGTGCCTTTTACGATAAAGATACAATTATAAAATTTTTTTTTTTTAGTTACGAAAGAATATTTGTTAAAAAAACTGACGTTAAAATCAATGGAATTAAAAATAATACCTTTGTTCATATAAAACTGGGGCTACGCCTAGACCAGCACGGAAAAGCATACAATCATCTAGTAATTTTTCTAAAAAGGCTAAAGGTTTATGAGGAGCATGAGATATAACTTGTGTAAACAAGAAGCGAATTAGTTCTGGAATTCGACGTTCTCTTAGATAGTTCTCGGTTCGGCTAACAGTACTCAAGACTTGCTCTTTCCGCTCAGGTATTTGTATTTCTTCACTCACAGATTGAGTCAAATCACTGTTGTCAATTAGAAAACATTTACAAATTGGGGGATTTTCAATCTTAGGAATAATGAAGAATTCATCTTCTTCTTCCATCTTTTCTATACTCAGTTAGAATCTATAGAAATCTAAATAAAACCATTCACATTCTAATAGTAATGTCATTTTTATGGATGAATAAAAATTAATTCCAATTTCAAAATACATAAAATATTTTTAAAAATAAGTACATACGATATCTAAAGTGAAGAAAAACTTACAGGTACCTAAGTAATGATTAATGTTTTAATAAAATAAAAATTATGTATCTATAAAAATTAGGATTTTAGGATAATTAATAACAACTTTTCATAATTATTATTAATAATATTTTTATATACAGAAATAAATTTCGATGACATCAAAACATAAAAAAAAACAACATGTACTTTCCTACTTCTATTCTTAGGACATGGTCCTTATTATTGGTTAGAAATTACAAAGCATAAATTTAAATAATCATAAATATGTCGTATAGTCAGTCGGAAATTCTTTAAGGGATAAACAAAGTAATTTAAGATATATATTTATAGAACCAGTAAGTCCATTGTATAGACGTTTTAAATAAACGAATAATAAATTCAAGCTCTGGTTTTTTTAACGTTGCTTCATGAAACAAAAAAAATACTGATTCAGTGTGAAACCAATATTTAAATTTATAGAGTTATACTGTCTTTGACTCTATTGTCGTTATCATTTATCTGTGAATAACAACAGTCAACACTTCAATTCAACGGACTAATATTTTGAACTGAAACTTTAGAACTTGAAATAACTGTGTGATGTTTTTCAAATATATGTTTTCTTTTGTGATTGTTTTAAATTAAGTAATGGTTTAAGGTGTAAGGCTTCTTAAGGACTACCAATTTAACATCATGGGAAAAGATATACTAATTGGAAAAATAGACGACGGTAACAATTAGTTTCTTTGTTCGAGATTTTTAATTTGTAAGAAATAAAAATACTTTAAACATTTGTTATTTTAAAGACAATGCAGATGTCCGAAAAACTGCCCAGGAGATGGATGTTATCCGCCAGAGAACAATTGCTTATGAATATCTGTGCCGTTTGGAGGAAGCTAAATTATGGATGGAAGCATGTCTTAGGGAGGAACTTCCTGCAGCGGTTGAATTCGAAGAGAATTTACGTAATGGAGTTTATTTAGCGAAGCTTGGCAATTTTATAGCTCCAGACCTGTTACCCTTAACCAAGATTTATGATATTGACCAACGACGTTATAAGGCAAATATTATTTTCTTTATCTTTAAAAAAAAAACCGTAACATAAATATTGGCTGAAACCTAACGAACCTGTTATATATTAATATTCTTGTTAATTAATTTAGACTATGAATTAAATGTCTTTTTGTTTGGACATCACTTCTGTAGAATCCAAATCAAATCTATGTATATACATGTTTTCAGATGATGGGATTGCAATTTAAACACACAGATAATATTAATAAATTTTTACAAATTTTAAAAAAGACTGAATTGCCTGTGGTAAGTATTATGGAATATTAAAAAATAGATAACAATTAAAAAAATGATAACATATGATTTTAATGAGTATTTATTTCCACATGTCCACTCTTACAACTAAATTCATTTATATAGTATATTATATAAATTCAATAATATACAATAATATTCAATTTATTTCTAATAATGTACATTAAACATTATTTATTAAGGCTAAAAGAATTGATGTTAAATTATTATTTAAATGCAATGACTTATTTATAATAAAACAACAAATCCATTCCATATCAACTATATCTAAGGTGCAATGTGCTGTAATAATATTACATTTTAATGATTAAAAACACTGGTCGAATGCAATGAAGTCGTTATTAAAATAATATATTTATTCTGTTTTTAATTATAGAAGTTTTATAATTACTTTTATATTTCAGACATTTCAACCCGAAACCACAGATATATATGATAACAAAAACATGCCAAAAGTTATTTACTGTTTGCATGCATTAAGCTCACATTTGTTTAAGCTCGGCAAGGCACCATTAATACACGATGTCTTTGGCAAAGCAGTCTTTACAGGTGAGAATGAGAATATAGAAAAAAATAATCTTAAAAAACATTTTAGTATTCAATTTCATATATCACAGAAATTTTGATGTCAAGTCTAAGAACCGAATAAATTCCAAATGTAATATGTAAAAATATTTTTCATTTCAGATGAACAATTGGACTCTGTTTCGAAAGACTTACAAAAGTGTAAGCATCCATTACCAATGTTTCATAAAATAAGCGGTATTTTATCAAACAATAATACAAATGACAATGTCAGCATTCAGAATGCTTTGATTGAACTCAATAACCTACTTGACTCGGAGAAATCCATAACATGTGCATTGCTGAATCCAAATTTAAAAATTAAATATATTCAGAACTATCTTATTGATCAATATAAAGAGGTTTTGAAAGCAGCGAAACGTGAAAAGACAGAAGTTGCACACAACCACTCACTGAATGGTAGTTATTCTCCCGATGACTATGATGAATTACTCACTCTGGTTGAAATTCAAGGTCATATAACGGCCACAAATTATAAACACCTCTGGAAGACACTTTGTGCCGCATGTAGAAGTAATGACATTAATAAACTCCACAAGATTTTTACTGAGGAGTGGGTGAAAATTAAAAATTATAACAGCGGTAACATAGATTTCTATTGTGACGTCGTGCAAAACATCATAGAGAGTTGTAAAGATGTTGATGTGGAAAGTATAACGAATTGGCACAAAATTTTCCAAAACATTATAAATGATGGAAACATAAAATCAAAAGAACATTCGGAACACAAAGAAGCGATTGTCCAAGTGAATAAAGCGCTGGATGAAGGCACTCCCGATGATCTATATGACGCTCTTACAAGTCCAAAGCTCGGTCTTAGTTTTAAAATAGAAAAGTACGCTGCGCCTCTATTGTTTGAAGAAATGAGATTGGAAAAGTGTGAATTGGATAAGAATCTTAATGAGAGTGAAATAGCGGCAACGGCTTTATATTTGAATGACGTAGCGGCTGTGTCGGAAGCTGTTGAGAGAGGTAATGAGGTAGCTGTTTGGAATGCATTAAATTCTAAACAAATTAACTTAGAGGGACTCAGGCCACATTGTAGACGACGTTACTTGTCCGCTTTGATAAGCGCTCTGCAGGTTAAAGTTAAAGAACAGTGTGAGTGTCCGCTGCTAACACTAGAGGATATCAAAGATACCCTTGATATGGTCAACGTGAAGGATGACAATAATGATGAATGTAAGTATTTATAATATATAGAATAACAAGAAATTAAAAAAATATCTAACAATTTCCTTATTTATATTTCTATACTTGTATCATTTAATTCTTTATAACGATTGCAGTGATTGAAATTATCGATCAGATCAATAAAGCTGTGGCCGATGAAAATTCCGAAGCTTTAATAACTTTGCTAAAAAGTTCCTGTCTCAAACTACCCTCGACTTTGCATAGAGAGGAATATCCATTTACATGAGAACGTTGAAAAAGAGATTGCTACAGAAGGAGTCAGAAAACTTATGGTTGGAAGACATCATTGGAGCCATCGACGACGTTAACACCGAATCGAAAAAGGTTAAGGAACTGACAGAGGAGATCATTCAATTAAACCTGGCTATAGTCAAAAATGATGTAAATGATTTCTGGAAAGCACTAAAATCACAGCAACTATCATGCTCTGAAATGATAGAGAGTTCCTGCAAAGAAGTGTATTTTCAAATGTTTTCTAAAGCACTGAAAAAGAAGGGGCATCACATTTGCCCTTGGATAGTTTGCCATACCGAGGCCAGTAACACGGTATACATCGACGTCGAATCCTATACATATAGCTGGAGTACACCCAAAGACTTTGTGCCATACTCAAGATATCTCTCCAAAAAAGATGTTAAGGCCATCGTAGACAAGACAAATAAACATCACATAAATTCCTATAGATACAGAGAATTAGAGAAGACAATGACTAGATTTCAAGCCCACTGCAAAGGATTCTTGATAAGAAAGTCAGTGACGAGACTGCTATTTTTTAAAGACAATGTTGATTCAATAATAAAGATCCAATCCTGGTGGAGACAAATTGTTGTTAATAGGAAATATGGCACGTTGTTAAAAATGAAGGCAATCGAAGCTAAACTTCTGCGTGAGAGGAAAAGAAATCCTTGGGCTTGGTATAAAGTACAGGTAAATTATTAGTATGACTATTATCGGTGCAGTGATATATAGGTTTTTTATGGACAATTTGTTTTGTTACAGGAACAAAAAATAATAAAGATTCAAGCTTTATGGAGAGGGCGCAGGGCGCGTAATGCTTTCATATCTCTATTCCACTCTCCAAATCCTCCGCTCAGGGTTCTAAAAAAATTCATTCCGGTATTAGACTTTACAACAGAAGATTACGACAGAGAGATGGAATTACAGACCCTTAAATCGGACGTTGTTCAGTCTATACGAAAGAATCAAGAGCTCTCGAAGCAAATCGACGATATGGACTTAAAGATAGGGTTGTTGGTACAAAACCGTATAGCGTTACAGGAGGTCGCCGCTCATGGTCTTAAATTAAATAATATATTACATCACCAATCGAAAGTCATGCAAGCAGATGGGAGAGGCACTATGTTAGCTGTGAACACGGCTGTTAAAGGTTTAAAATCACTAACAAAAGAAAGTAAAAGACTGCTAGATGGATATCAACATTTGTTCTACGAGTTGCAAACAAATCCTACATATTTATCCAAACTACTTTTCTGCATACCCCAAAATAAAACCAATTCGTTCCTCCAGAATGTCGTATTAAGTCTTTATAATTTCGGTGCGTACGCGAGAGACGAGTACTTGCTGTTGAAGCTGTTTAGGTTTACATTGGAAGAGGAAATAAGTTGCAAAGTCATGAAGCCGTTCGACATAATCGCCTCGACCCCGTTGGTGTTGAAAATGGCGGTCAGTCTGTCGAGGCAGCTGTCCGGTTTGAACAGCCTTCAAACGGTCATAGGACCTCTGGTGGAGAAAATTATAAACGATAAAGACTTAAACATAGAAACTGGACCGGTCGAAATATATAAAGCTTGGAGGAATGAAACTGAAATGAAAACTGGGCAAATTTCGTAAGCATATTCATGAGAAAATATTCAATATTATATATATATATATATAGTCTAAGTATGATACCTATATTTATTTAAATACAAATTTTACAGGAAATTACCGTATATAGTGAGTCAAGACGAAGCATTGAATTACCCAGAAGTGAAAACAAGACTGGACAAAGCACTGACTCAACTGAAAACGGTCGTGACAATGTTCTTAGAAAAAATCACCAATTCTATGGAACTTCTACCATTTTGCATAACATATATGGCACGTGTTTTACATCGGTCGTTGACAACAAAATTTCCTCATACACCAGAAAAGGATATTTTGAAAGTAACTATCTCTATTATCTCATCTTTATCTACAATGACTTACCTTTTGATTATTATTTTTTTTCATTACAGGTGATTGGAAATTTGGTATACTATCAATTTCTGAACGCTGCTATAGTAGCACCGGATGCTTTTCATATTATAAACCTACCTATTGGCGGATCACTGACAACTGATCAACGAAAAAATCTTGCATCTGTCGCCAAGATTCTTCATTTCTCCGCAGCTAAAAAAGGAGTGAGATCATCATAATAAATATATTATATATATTATCTGTTTACGCGTTATTTTTAAGGAGAATAAACCGAAAATTATATGTATGAGTAGCTTAACTCCAAATATGTTTATTATAATTTATATAACATATGAAAAAATGTCTTGAGAACATCGTCTACTTAAAAACTCACAACGGTCGAATACAGAACTTTACTTTGCAGTCGATTAAAAATGTACACGATGCAAATTAAAATTCCAGTTCGGTGAGGAATCCAATCACCTAAGATGCCTGAACCCCTTCATAGTGGAATGTCACGAGCGGATGAAGGAGCTGTTCCGTCGCTGTTGTCGAGGCCCCACGCTCGAGGAGTACTTCGCAGTGGACGAATACACCGAGGCCACGCTACTGCATCACCCGCATATATACATTACTGTTCAGGTTTGGCTTACACAAGAATAATATTGCTTAATAAAATATAATGTACCGATTATTGTTAATCGATAAAATGTAGTAAAATTACCGCTTAATTCTCATTTTGAATGTAGTATAAATAAAACTGCAAAATTAGAAAATACTGAACGTAATATTAATTAAAGGGAATTTCAAGTAATAATACATAGTTTTAATTTTCTGTCACGACACTAAGATCTATATTTTATTTATTGAGTAACAACTTTATAAATGTTAGTTATTTTTCTAGGAAATAGTAGACACGCATGCTTTGCTGGTGGAGTACCAGGATGTGATAGCCGAGCCTCAGGACCGACTGAACGAGCTGCTGGACGAACTGGGAGACGTCCCATCGGTGACACAGTTGGCGGCCAGGGACGTACCCGCTGTTAGTATTATACATAAATATATGACTAACCTTATCACAAAATCTCATTACCACATTAATCTTCGCATTTCAGTATCCACTGAAAACGCTGTGTGTTCAGTTTGACCATTCGAATTTCGAACTCGTTGTCAGGGTACTAGTTACCAAAAATCTGAAGAGATAACTTTAGTAGTCCGACTTCACCAGGCAAATATGATATATAGAAGTATGAGGGGAAAACACTTCCTTGATTGCTTATTAGGATTTGTTACTAAATGGTAAAAATTCAATTGAGAAAAGGATTTTTATGAATGAGACGACCGTCACCGTGCGGGTGCCGGGTCCATCAACGCGATGAGAGGAGCTTCAACAGTGCCTGGTACTCGTGACCCAGGTGTAGGTTTAAGAGGCCCCTATCAATCGCGCGTTAGACGCTCACCTCCACCGGCCAAGCTCCTCTCTCTACCTAACCAAATTTAAAAAAAAATCTACTAGGGCTGCCCTCGAAATACGTTCCAAGAATGAATTGTAATTAGTTCTGAACAGGCCCAAATCTTTTAGTAGGTTGTAAAGAGATTTAGCTGCTATACCTCTCGCTCCTACTTCTACCGCTTACAAATCCACGACGAAGCTATTTCGGGTGAGTTCGTTTGTGAGCTCGTAATATTTATTGACCTTGATTGCAAGGTCTTTGGGGAAGTTGGTTTCCCAAAGAACCATAAGCTTTATTATCACGATGCGCTTTAAAATACGCGAATACATAAATATGTCTGGTCTGAAGGCCGACGCACAAATATCCTCTGGGTTTTTGTATTGTTTCTCATACATATTATTATCATATTGAAAATGACGTATTCATTAGTATGTACATAAAATTTATAAATAGTTGGACGTCTTGTACGTCTTGTACAATACTTTCGGTAAGAATTCAGGTTGAAAGATATTGTCATCTGCTCATACCAGGGTGACATAAATTAACATTTATTAGGTCATTATATATATCTATAAATATGTCTTTTCTTTCCAATACAAAAGGGTTTAATTTTATAATGAAATCTAAGACTTTCGCGAATATTCATTTAAATAAAACTAATATTTTCGGATGTACTATTCGTTTTTATTATTTTAAACTACATACTACCCACGTGTCGGTTACTTTGCAGCACCCGTGACTATGGGAAGACGAGATGGAGTGTTTATGGTTATATATTATATAATTTTGTTTTATTGTTCCGCCTTTCAGCAAGTTGGGATACGGAAGAAAACGCTAGATTGGAAGTGTGTCTGGCGCTCGTCAACAAATTCCAGGCTCCAGCCGACGATATGACGGATTTGAACAAACTTTTCATCAAGACCAAGGAATTGTGCGTTGCTGTGATACCCTTCCTAACGGTGAGCATAATAAAGCAATCGTTAACTTTACTTTGGATGTTACATAATATACAATAGTATACAATCGTAATTATTCCCAGGCGAACATTTGCTAGAGGCGCTCTGCATCGGTACGACAACAGAGCAACAAGAACAGTACAGCGAGAAGGTTAAACGAAGGATTTATTCTGGTCAAGTACGGCCTGATGACGCATTGACTCTACGTGAACACATCGCTAAGCTGAGACGGAATTTAGAAATGTTAGAAGACGAAGGCTACGTCACACGGGAGGACGGTTATCAAGCATTAATAACATCTATAGCACTAGACCTGTGCAATAAAGGGAAGTACAGACAAGCTCAAAGACGGGCGCTCTCTACATTGACGCGTACCAAACAGAGTTTGCTCGAGAAAACCAAATATTACGAGGAGAAATGCAAATCATATGACCAGTATATTAAATCCTGCTTGGATAATCTTCACACCGGAAAGAGGTAATACTTTTAACATAGCACTTACTATACATTTTAATAATATTGGAATATGTATTTAATATATATTTTTTATAGAAGCGTACATGCCTGCTTACGGAGACCAGGAAAAGACGTTCAAAAGTTGAAATCAAAGTTGACGATCAAATATTCCGCAACGAAATTACTGGAGAAGGGCGTCCTGCTGGAAATAGACGGACTGTCGATGTCTCAATGCAAAAATGTTCAATTTGAAATCACACCGACAGATCATAACGGAGTTTTCACAATAACCGGCAAGTTTATGGGAGTCGAAATGGAAACTATAGATGTGGACATTCAGGACTTATTACAGAAACAATATGAAGGTTGCACCATCATGGATATGTTTGGTAAAGCTAAAATTAATGTTAATTTACTCATGTTCTTGTTGAATAGTAAGTTTTATGGTAAGTCTTAGATATCAATGAGTGCATTAAATTTTGCTTAATCTACCCAAACTAGCGAGTAGCACGACTTGTACTTGTATAATAATAAAGTATTTATAATTTAATTAGTATGATACAGTTATTGTTTAATGATAATTATAAGTCCATTCGGATTTTGCCCTGATAGGAATGTGATCAATGTAAAAAATGTGATTTTTAGCTTGTGAATGGAATTGGAAGGAATTTTCGAAATGGCAAATGAAATACAAAATCCAAATAGAATACCATTCAATATAGAATTATTGAACAATTTTATTGATAATTTTAAAATCAAGACACAAAATATTTAATTGAGAATGTAGTATGTTAATGCTTTAGTAAGATTACGAAACGTTATTACTTCATTGTGATAACTCAACCAAAAAAAAAACGACCTAATAATCTCTGTGAATATAATTATAGTAATTTTAATATTAGTTATTTACTTATTTTTACACAAAAAGTTATGTATTATGACGTAACTGCTGTTATTGTAATTTATTATAATTTTTTCGTAATACTGAATACATTATGTAATATTTTTTTTATGACATTTCTTTCAGTAATAACATAATGCTAAGGACATACTACAGAGCAAATGATTTCTCATATGGAACACGATTTTATGAATTACAAGAAAATATATTTAGGCACTATTGAACTTTGTTATGGTAGTGAATACCATTGAGTATTTTGATAACTTTCATTTTGATTAATCGATTTTACTAATAAAAAGACAAGTTACTGATTAACTCACAAATTACTCAGCGCAGCATACATCGCCTAATTTAACACCTTTCGTTGTCTATTTATTAGTTTACATCTATAGGCGATAAGCGATGTATTTATGAATGAAATGTTTTAAACTACCCTCGCTTAGTTAAACTATCCAAATCCATAGTACTGTCATTTAAACGCGAAACTTACCGACTCAAGTTAGTGTGCCCATAGCATTAAAAAAATAACTGAAGATTAATATGAATTATTCTTTCGTATAATAAATGAGGCTCTCTTTAGCTAATAGGTATTTTTTAATATTATTTAATAAAATATTTTCAAGAAAATATTAATTTTTTCTTCATATTAATAATTCTATCGATAAGTATATTATAATAACACAAGAGAAATCCCTCATAACCGCTCTTTACTAACTTTGTTTAAAGTGATGCACACGTCTCTCTTCTTCCCTCAATGGTAATGAAATCCTCAATACACGTTATAAATTAAACACGTTACACGTTAAAAATGAATTGTACGCAAATTAATTTTGCTTGATGTTGTAAAAGAAGGTATCTCACTAGAACAAAAAGCTACTGATATTATTCTGTCATCGATAAAACTTGTCCACCGTAAGATTCGTGTTAAAATTATCTTTCGTGCTCTTGGCCACGCGTAACTTGTAACTACAGTGTTACACTCGATTTGGATCTGTAAATATCACTATAATGCCTCTTGTCGCTTGCAGTGGCATATGACGATTTACTCATAGCGAGAATGGCTATTACTACGAAACCCCCAAAATAGGGTCCTTCATATTTATATCCACACAACTCTACTCGGCCTAATATAATGCTTAAGAATATATATGAACTCATTGATACATACCTTATGAATTTAATAAAAACGTGAAACGATATTTAAGTTTTTACGTAATGTTGCTCATGTAAATATCATTAGTAGTATATCATTAGTAATTCTAAAGAATTGGCTGAAGACTCCGCACCTGCTTAACCCGGCACTTCACTTGAATGAACAAGTGAAGTGCCGGGTGATGATGATCATAATGTGTTGAAAGATTTCAACTATTAATCCCCAATTTTTGTTTTTTTATTCTCATCGATCACGATCTCGAACTAAGTTAAAAAGAGATACAAATATTAGTTTACTTTCAAGAAAAAATATATACCTAAATTTACAAATATGAATTGTTTTATTTTATATTTATGCTACAAATAAAGTATCCGTTTGCCAGGACCTTAATTTTAATAAAAAGCTTACCGTCTTTTGAATTGCATAATTTAAGTTAAAAAAGATTTGTATTTATTTTATTTTATTATTACAGTATAAAGATTTATTCTATTGATATTAATATGTGTATTTATAACTTAATTGAAGTTTTTTACAAAAGCAGCATAGTAGGTCAACGTGAAATCGATTTCTTAGCAAATACCAATCTATTGTCATTTCTCCATTTTCAATTCATTCGTTTCACTTTGTTCTCTTGAAATCGCGATAGTGATTTATCTAAAATATTTATATTGTTGTGTTCTGATATGAAACAGATTGGTTTTCGGTTACAACTTCGTATAGGTTTTGTATAACTATATAATAAATAACATTATCACGAGAGGCGCATGCATTTAGAAAGTTACTTTCTTTGTTATCTTACTTTTAAATTTGTTACGTGTGGTGTTCATTATATGGCATTTAGAGAAAGAACTGCTACTTTATCAGAATGTAGAATTATGACAGAAAGACAAAATAAAATTTTTGAAAAAGTTTATTGATCATTTATATTATAGAAACATTAATATTTCCTAATTTTAATTACTACGTATTTTAATACAATGTTATTTCTCGTTCGTTCCGAAAGGGAAATCATTAACATTAATTATTTTTCAATATTACAAATCAGGCTAAAAAAGAATAATATATATTTTTTTATGTCAAGTTGACATTGTAAACAGTTTCAGAACTTTTTTTTGTACATTATGGCAGCACTGTTTGTTATTTGTCAGTGCTCCATTCTCCATATGACTGGGTAGTCATGTCAAATAATACCTATTACCTACATCCTAGCTAATACAGCCGCCTTTTTTGAATGTAATCTGTTATATTTCAAGATTTTTATTTGATAACATGATGATAAAAGATAACGTTTTTATGAAATATGAGACGACTCACAAAAAATTTGCTAATACTTTTAATTGGTTTAGGTTTAATTGGATTTTATTGTGAGTTTCTTATTTACTATATAGTGACCCTCCAGGTAATGACTTTATTCCCGTCAATTGAGAAAGGAAGTCTCTATTTAAATATCAATATTAGCTTTGAAATATAAAGATTCATTTTTTATATTTTTACTGTTTTTAGTGCGGCTGGCCAAATTTAACAGATCAAAATGAAGATGTATTAAAGGCGTTTATATTATCAGACCCCCATTTACTAGGTCCTTTTAGAGGACATTGGTTAGATAAATGGCGAAGAGAATGGCAAATGCATCAATCATTTCAGGCTATTGTTAAGGTACACAATCCTGATGTAGTCTTTGTGTTGGGTAAGTTGAATTTAGGCTTACAAATTGTGAATAAATAAATTTGTCTGATAACTATTCCTTCTCATCAGGAGACTTATTTGATGAAGGAGAATGGACAAATAATAAACAATTTAAAAGTTATGTGGATAGATTTCACAACTTATTTTCATTACCAGATCACATCAAGATGTATGCTATAGTTGGTAATCACGACATAGGTTTTCATAATCGGTAAGTTATTTACTTTACATAGCATCTTTGCTACTAGAAAGAGAATATGCTTAATGTTTTGTTTCAGTATACGAAGAGGCTCAGCTGAAAGATTTTCAAAACTTTTGAATGCCCCGTCAGTACAACATATTATATTAAAAGATAACCATTTTGTTCTTATAAATTCCATGGCTTTAGAAGGTGATTCATGTGATCTTTGCCAAAAAGCACAGATGAGTATAGACAAAATTGCAGGTGATTTTTATTTATTTTCTCATTAAATAAGCAGTCTGTTTTATGTTAATTACAAAAAAGAGAATTTCAAGCTTCTGTAATATTTAAAAATCAATTATTTATTATTAGGGCAAGTTTTTGCCCCTTTATTTAATGTTTTAATTTGAATATTTTCTGAATTACAGAGAGGCTAGACCTGTGTTCTAAAAAGTCTGAACAATGCTCCATGAATAATACTATAGTTAAGTATAGCAAACCTGTAATAATGCAGGTGAGAACGTAATTTATAACTACTACTTTTTCTATGTATGTTTAATAAAATTTTTACTTTACAGAAATTTAAAATTTATTATTTATTTCAGTGTTTACTATTCTCAATATTAATGACTTTAAATAAATTGAGTTGTTCTTATTAAACAAATGTTTTTATTGCAAACATTTGTGTTACAGCATTTCCCACTATTTCGAAAGTCTGATTCAATTTGCACTGAGCCTGATGCTCCACCATTGCCTGAAAGGAACAAATTGTTCAGACCTAAAATTGATGCTCTCTCAAAAGAAGCCACCGAGTATTTAGTGAGGCAAATTAAGCCCAGAGCAGTGTTTGGTGGGCACACTCACCATGGATGTCTTGTACAGCATTTATACAAACAGTATGATGATATTGAATTTCTAGAATATTCTGTACCATCATTTTCGTGGAGGAATAGACCTGATCCAAAATATTTACTGGTAGGAATATGTATTATGAAATCTTTAAAATAATTAAAAAATTTAGAATTATGTCTATTATGTACCTTTACATTTTCTTTGTTTCAGGTATCTATAACTCCAAATTCATATAAGACAATCAAGTGTGCTCTGCCCACAGAAACTACATTAGCCCTGACTGCTGTTATATTGATAGTTTATTAATAATTTACATCTCAAGAATGAGAATTATAGGCAGGAAGGTTTAATAATAATAAAATATATTTTCTTACTAACCACAAGGATTATATTTGATAATAAATATTTTTTGACAAGATCAAGCTTTTACTGCATGTACTGTACAATTTAAAATGGAACAACAGCAAAAAAAAATTAAAAGTAACAAAACAGTTGAAGTTTTAAAACAATACAATCTATTTGTACAAAGTTAACCACATTCAGTTACACTTGACATTCACACTTACATCAATAACACACCGAGTGAAATATTGTCATGAACCAGAATCACTCTATCACAAGTAATACTAACATAATTTTAGGATTAAGCTGTTACAATAAATACTTAAGTTACAACTAGTAAAGTAAAAATTAAGAGGTAGATAAAACATTTAGAGATTCATTCATTGCTATAGTGAATACTGACACCGGTAATGCAATACGGAAACAGAATAAGTTTTTATGAGAATTCAAATTTGGATAAACATACAGACAATTAATTTGCATCAGTTTAAGCACCTAAAACTTAATCTAAGATCAGTCTGCAACTCTAAAATGAGTTTTTATATGTCTACATTACCCTAATGAGCATTGAAGTAATACACAATTCATCCCTTACACTCGATTAAAATCAATTTACTACACATTTCATTCAAGTGCTAAGGCACTATAATTATTCAAATTAAGAGCTCATGAAGTTAATATTCCATATTTTAAATACATAATTACGTAGTCAAATTCATTCAGCTCCGACATAATTAAATGCTATAATTACATACCAAACTTGTTTTAGAGCCTAGATTATTTATAACAAAATGCATTATTAGATAAAATTGTGGAATGAGACAGGAGTTTTACTATTGCTTGTTAAACAATAAAATTCTACCAATTCAAGTTCATTAAACCCTCAACAAAAGGTACTATGTTCTTTAAATTTGTTCAATACAGCCTTGGTAACGAATTTAATATTTTTTTTTATTTTAAGGACATAGTTGTGTTTGACCATGCCCAAATTTAATTTCTATAAGAATATTATCTGCAATACTCTGGGTTGGGTGGAGTGTGGTTGATGGTGGTCATGGGACCTCGATCTTGAGTTAGGGTTGTGGGATGTTTTATGTTTGGATGATTGCGTTTGTTTCTGATGGTAACCAGTGTGAGCGTGACGCGCTGAGGAACATATCACAGCGTGTAAGTACCTATCGTATCTACATAAGTTTGAGTCCCCTCCACAAGCCAGGTCCAGATATCCGTGGCTCGGAGACTCCTGTTTGGACCTTTTCATCACATTAACTGGTTTTTCAGTCACTGTGTATGCTCTGTTCCGAAGCTTCTGGTATTTATTTGCTATATCTTCTTCGTTAACTATGACCTCGCTGGGCTTTCTGAAAACGATAACAACAATTATTATTATAACTATTTATATATTCTGGCTTCTTTCTGAATACTCATTAACTTATTCTAAAATATTTTTTATGAGATATGTTTAATGTAGCTACGTAACTAACCTAGACGTTTGAAAGCTCAGATGATTCTTTTCCATGTTAGCTTGTATAATTTCCAGTAATTCCCGGCGTTGTAGGCTGCCGGATCTTTTCTTAACATATTTCCTCTCCCGGAGTTCCCTTTTCGGATGTCTGTGTGATTTTTGACGCAGGACGGGCGGCGGTCTCTGAGGCGGTCTCCTGTCATCGGAGCAGGAGGATTTCGATGAGACGTCTTCTTCGTTTGACAGCCTTTCATGATGTTCCTCTTCACTGTTTTCTGGTATATTAACGGCTGTTTCTTTTTTCCGCCTGCCATTCCTCCCCTCTCTCGCTTCCCTCCTCTCCCGCCGCTTCCTCCGCCCGTCCTCCGGAACGACCGTTAGTCTCACTTGTATAGTTTTAGATCCATAGTGCGGAACCGTCACCGATTTGCCTATCGAGTCGTATATCGTCGACACTATACCGGCTATATCCTGTTGAATTACGAATTGAATAAGTGATCCGGCTATGAACCTAATTATTAACACTGCAACATACATATTGTTATACTTACATCTTTAGTCATTCGTCCGTGACCGTCGAGATCGTAAAGAGTGAACGAAAACTGCAGCGGCTGCTGCTTAGAGGACTCGGAATGTTGTAATTCAACATCGCATGTTAATTCCTGTAATTACAATAGTTACGATAATATTAATAAGATATTTAGAATAATATACATAATAATTACTATACAGTACGCAAGAACATTGTTCATAACATTTCAATTACATCGGCTACGTCTAGAGGTCTTAATAAGTCTATCGTACTAACGGAGATATTCAGCGACGCCGCAGTACGTCTCCAATGATGAGAACGGGCGTTCTTATCTCGAGCTTTAAAAGGAAACTAGTCGCGCCTTTACGATCAGCGAGACATTAAAAGACAAAGCGTGCCGCCCGCCCGGACACAGATACGACACAAATAGGATGAATCACATTATTATTCAATAAATTGCTAAACTACGATAGTGAGATAGCGGCCCATGAATGATAAATATTTAATGCCATCATTAACAAACTAGAGATATATAAGAATAAACGGCGTTCTAAATAATTCCTCAACATAAAATATACTTAAGTTCTTTAATTCTACGTGAATATGAAGTAATAAATGGAAAATATAAATGAATTGAAACTCACTTCAAACCTCAGTCTCGGTTTGTCATCTAGAGCTTCATTAGGTTTATCTGGAGATGGTATTCTCTTGGTGAAGGGTTCATATCTTCTGGCGGGCACGGGGGGCGGCGGGGTGGCCGACTGTAACAACGTTCTGGCCTCGCTCGGAAGAAGATCCGGTGGCGCGGAACACTGAGAGGCAGCGCGGCCGACCAACTCCTCCGTATCAGTACGTTCACCTTCAGTACCAACTGTCAAAAAATAAATGACAATTTCAAAGAACACGTTCCAAACTACCATGTTTCTTCTTTTTATTTTTTCATCGTACATGTTCTGTTTGTTATAAATGTAAATGCTTGTATCGGATATTGAATAATAAACACAGTTACGTGTTCGGAGTGGTTTGAAGTTATCGCGTAGTAAAATTTATAGGAGAAAAAAATCCAATTAAACGCTATCAATATCTTCAGAACATCGCAAAGTTATTCTATTATTTTTCTTTAAAAAACATATTCATGGTACATTATGAATGCCATGACAAAAAACAACAGGTACACTAAATATAATAGCAAGGAATACTCTCGGCTAAATTCAAAAGATTTATTAAGCGGGTATAGTAAAGGGCCGGCTTACAGGGCGGGCGTCGAGTCATTTCTTGGAAGGCTCAAGATCGGCATGGGCCCTTTAAAAGCTGTGAGCTCGCCGTCCCACATCTGCCGCTAATTTTATTTTTCTTTTGAAAAAAGGTTCTAAGAATGTATCTGATAGGTTTCTAACAGAAGCTTACGATTTCTGGGATTTTTTTAATCCATAAAACCCAAATTTACGCTATTCGTGAATTGAGTGATAATCAAGATTCCAATGAAAAATTATTTCGCATAATTTTTTTAGCTAATTGAAAATCATTAGTTTAACTTTTAATTTAAACAAAATTTTAAATTCTCTAAGAGACTTAGATCGTTCGGAATTCGTTGTTTTTATTTCCAATAAATTTTGTATAATTCTTGTTACGTTACAGGTTTTTTTTTTATTACAGTTATTAATAACTTAATGATAAATATATTTTCATGTTTTAGAAAACAGTAAATAGTTTTGGTCGGTATATTAATAACCAAATTTTTAACTATTACAAACGTGGTTTATTGTGATAATAAAAAAATAACAATTAAAGGTAACAACGTTTAAAGTATCTAACAGTATATATATACTAATTCAATACAATAATATACACAAATAATTATTTATGCTCATTACGAGTATGACCATAACACAGAAAGTTGGAAATAAAATACGTTTAGAACCGATTATTAGTTTTAGAAAGTTGAAAAACTATAAATCGTCGATTGAATATCGGCATAAATAATTTAAAAATAAGATATTTATAATATAACCTCAACTACGAACTCTTTGCTTACATATGAGGAAATAGGTTTTGGTATATTATTTAACAACTCAGACTATCATAACATAAGTACCCGCAAGCGAGCGAGCGAGCGAGAAAATCATTTCAATAACTACTCATAATAAGAATAATAAAGCCTTTTATTTGAATCTTAGCAACAATTATGTCATTTAAAAAAGATCAAATAAATTAGCTGAGCGAAGACGAATGGGAGTACGGATATGGAAATTATACGCTTTGTATAGACATGCATTTCATTACGTTCAAATGATATAAATATATATAAAATGTATTTCATACATAATTATAAACATCAAAGGTTTTTGTAAGCGTTATAAATAATAAAATATGAGCCTCCATACTAGAGGACGAGACAGTAAATTATGCAACATATACGAAAAGTTGTTTAGGACCCGCCGCTGCTTACTATAAATTGTAGCTCTATACGTACTATTCACTCCAAAGAAGAGCTTAAAGCCTGGGGCGGAGAATTCTTTGATGTCAAATAAAAGGTATTATTGTCTCCGCTTCGGCGAGTGCTTTCAACTTTTCCCTTTGATGTTAATCAAATGAGCGACGCGGCTCTGTTTGCGTTTTAAATTATTTTAACTAAATATACTTTCATCGATAGTACTAAAGATAAAGACATTAAACGAAAATGAACGTATCGTCTTCTAATTGAAGTGTTCAGAGCATTTCGTAACTAAATAGAAAGAGATCAAAGGATTGCTGTTTGCTTTGAAGTAGTATCAAATGGGTATTTGTCTCAAGAACGGAAGTATTTTTCTGATCTATATTTATACTATAATATAGGTTAACTAGTTTGTTACATGGTGATTAACAACATAGTTCTTTAAAAACTTTTTTAACAACCAAATTACATATTTGTTACAACACCTAACCTGCACCAAACATACTCTCTACTAAGACATTAAATTAATATTTATTCATATTTTATAATTTATAACGTAAATAGTTTCATTTAAGTAAAACAAAATATGCTTAATTTTTAGCTAAAATAGTAACCGTCACCACAAATAAAACCTACAGTGGAAAACCAAAATGTAAAAAAAAAGAAATTATCTTAAAGATATACAAGTGTTTTCGTTGCTAATAAATTCTAGTTGCTCGAATCAACCAAATTTCAAATATTATAAACAATAAACATATAAAACATTGACTGTAAATAGCTGTCTCTTGGTTCTTAGTACAAGTAATTATATTCCATCACTGAGATCATTAGTGTATTCTTCGTCGGGCCACTTTAGAATATGATTTTATGCGCAGACATGATTTTATAGTAAATGGAGGTCAAACGTTTAATATACGTTAATATATAATGAATTATGAGAGAAATAAATTTTAAATATTGTCAAACGTGTAGGTAGATTAAATATCTTTAATAGAAACCAGAAACCTAATACTTTACCACCTACCTTTTCTCTTACGACAATATAACTTAAGAATAATCTATATTACTATATATTTCAGAGCATAGCAACATAAACAAGGGACTATCGTTCCAAACGTGAACAGAGTATATTTATCCAGTTCACGAACAAGTATGAATGAACATTATTTCATTCAATGTTATAATATAGGCATCACATATAGTTAACTACTAGCGCTAACGTTTTTCAGTAATAGTAGTGTTAATATTCCATGAATCAGCAGTGTTATGATTTACATTATAATCTTTAAGGACGATTTGTGTGTGAATCTTGTTTACGTTTTAGTTATGCAAATGCTCAGTTTTGTACCGCTGTGGAATTGTTATAACTTCGCTATTATTTGGTTTACTTACTGCTGAATTTCTTATATCCATTTCTAAACTTGTTGCGCCACCACTTGACGAAGTGGTGCGCCATGGGGGCGTCCGCGGCGGGTGCCGAAGCTCTCAGCGTTTCGTAGCACGTCATGCGCTGCGCTCACGCACGCATCACGTACACTTCAAAAGCGCCGCTTGTTTTTATTATAGACAAAGAATGTCAAAACACTACCACTATATTCATTCACTACACTCAATAAATCAGATTTGTTAGGTAATTTGCGTTCGGACCCGGTGACCCAGTTGTCCGCGTGAATATCGGCCGTAACGGATGAGCGTACAACCGTCCCCCACGACTATCACCAAGTGACTGACTGATGGATGGAGGAAGGGAAGGGGCGAGCGCGGGTAACGAGGAGAACGCGACGCGGTACCTCTGTAGGGCTGACGCGATGCTTTAATTTTTATTGTCCTATTGTAATAATTTTAGAGATATTCGAATTATTTAAGGTTTTGTCGTGATTTATAAATAATTTTACTTTTAAACAATACCATTCTACGTATATTAATGAATTTATAATATGATAATATATATTTGATGAAAAGAAAGTCATGTATCAACTGTTCTTTTACGTTACAATTTTCGTCGATATATAAAGTTAAATTAATATAAAAAATGAAATATAAATATTAGGGACTTACATAAGACCTACAATACGAAAAAATGAGTATTATTTCAACTATAAGATGTAAAAGAGCGATTAAAAATATTAATATTTAAGAAGAGCTGAAAAAAAATTATTGTCAGTTGTTATGACACCCCTACGATGTGAAAAAAGACAATATTTTGTACCTATTTTATTTACGTAATCACGTGTATGCACTTCTATTAATTTCATAGGTCACCAGAACAGAAACAAAAAAAAATACAGCATGCTCCATAAAAGACATTTAGTCATCTTTTTAAAAAAAACTTATTTAGTGTTTAAGCATTTTTGACGGTCACAGAAATATAAAAAAAGTATACTTATCTATTAATACCTCAAAGTTAATGTATTCTTATAAACATAGGATTTTGTTTGAGAAAATATATCGAGAATTAAATAAGTAGGTATTAAGGTACACCGTATTATTATAAGTATAATATTTGTAAAAGCATTTATAGTACCATTCTTATTTATTTTCAAGAACAAGTTTTATTTATGTAACTTAATTAATTGCCAGGTAATTATCAAGCGATCCTTTCCATGTGCAAAGTTTTCTACAGAGCTCACCCGTTTTAGGGATTTACATACGATAAAAAGCAGTAATAAACGTAATATCATTTAAATT
The DNA here is from genome assembly GCF_018135715.1 of Danaus plexippus. Classification (NCBI taxonomy): domain Eukaryota; kingdom Metazoa; phylum Arthropoda; class Insecta; order Lepidoptera; family Nymphalidae; genus Danaus; species Danaus plexippus. The sequence continues at coordinate 5,501,547 of NC_083540.1, read as the reverse complement.
ACACCGGTAGTTTTTGTTTGACTTAGTTATAAAACACACACAGACAGATTCCTGCACACACATATAGAAACTTTCGCATTTATTACACTTGTATGTAATGTGATGGTGAATGACTATTCATATAGGGATATTTTATAGTTGCCTACAGACTACGGATGCATTTTCTATCCCCTCGTGTATTGACTTTTAGATAAATCGAGCAGAAATACAATCCCTCATTCTTGAAGGGTTGTGTTCAACCACATTCACGGTACAAACGTGAGCTATTCATTTTCTACAACATATTTTCTCTAACATCATAGTCGTATGTCTATACTTTTATGTAAAAGGGAACGGTAAAGGGAAAGTTTAAGATATGTGTTGTGATTTTTATATGAATAATTCTAGGCCAAAGAAAGCTGTAAATGTTTACTGTTTAGGACAAACATAGGAAGACAGAGGCGCACGCGCATACTATGGATCCGCTACGTTGGCAGTCTCCGAGCGGTCGACGACCCACGGCCAGCGATTATAAAAAAGATTATAGTAGGTACCTACATACTTAGATGAACCTTAAACGCCCTTCATTATAACTCATTCGAAACGACTGCGAAGAAATGGATTTTAACTTCCTGTTTACAAATAATGCCATTGATGCGGACTTAATATACATGACAAGCGTATTTCCCAAAAAATAAACTATAATCAGATTATGCACATAATACCGAACTCACCGAAAGATTAGTAACTCTTCAGAGTTTTTTTAGTAAATGGAAATTATTAATACGAAAAAAATCATTGTATGTTAAAAACACGCCACAGCGAGTTCAGGTAGCTAGGGAACTTATTTGCGCTCTTGTAAGAAAACACATTTACTGAATAAACTTAACAAAACTAAGACTGACTAATCACACCAGTAAACATTACGGTGCAATACAACAAGTGTATAAGAATGCAATTAGTGTATTGTTTTACATCCTAAGCGTAAGATAAAAATACGGTAACTCTCCGAGGTATATAGGGAATAAAAACAGAATATATTAAGCCAACTTCATTATACTTTCTTAGTTGACCTGTAAATATACACTAAACAGCAATTGCATACATATTTCTTACTAAAATAAATCGCGTTTGTTGTTCAAAGCGAATAGTGTTAACATATAAAGATGGAGATAGTGCTATTTCTAAACTTAGTTTTAATGTTATCACAGAGTTAAACAAATTTACAGTAGTAGATACATATTGTAATTGTGATGGGTTGCCTTTAAAAGCTTAAATGCCGGCGCCGGCTTCGCTACGCTTGGCTTGGAATTAGAATTTTACGATCTCTTCGTGTTAGGTTTATTGTCGACGATTTATCTGCGACCGAGATGGTCGTAATCCAAAAATGACTTAAATACCTACAGTGTTTTATATCCCTAGTAAAATATATTTTCAAAACTATCAATTGTCTGTCTATATCATGAATTCTAGAATATATTAGTCCTTTTTTATTTACCTACCTAAATTATCATTTAGACAGTAAATACAACAAATATAACACAATATTTGATTTAAGAAATAAGAAGGATAAATAACAGTTATTACAAAGAACTTTTAAGCGAATTCTTTTTGGCTAACAATGTCCTTATTTTTAATATGTACCTTTATGGATTTTAAGAGAGTTATCAGGTATAATTTAGGTATAGGTTTTTTTAATAATAATATTTCAAATATTATCCATATAAATTGCATTTACGTCAAAGTTTGTGAGTTACAAGTCTATCGAATGACAGTTAACTCTAAAATTTATTGCCTTTAAACAGTTTTGTAAAACGAGCTAACTTATATTCGAATAATATTAAATGAAGAAAACAAATTTTGAAAATTGCAAATATAAAATACTCATAACATAATACATTATTCCCGACAATCCAGCTCGCGATAATACATGGCCAACAACATCGCTTAAGCCTTGACGTATGATAAATAGACTTACCAATTTGTATCGTAAATATAACACAGCAATCAAAATACGTGTGATACTTGTGAAACACAACTTGGGTGGCATTTTTGTTCTTACGTACAACGTATTCCCGTCAAAAGTATTATGTAGTCAATCGATAAACACCGTGTAGTCGGTTTTCTATAAAACGCAACACCGTCAGCTATTGTAATTGGAGCTGCCATTCGCGTTGCGCCGTTGTGTGGATTGCGGACCTTCCTCGAAGGACTTCGTTTGTTCATTTTCTATGGTCCTTAACATCGAGAGGAATATGTAATAACTATTTATAATACATTTTATTACACTGTACATAAATTCAATGGCGAGTTGATATGTTAAACTGCGAATTAATTACCGGAATTAAGTAGATGTATTAGCATTAAAACAACAAATTACTGTATAAAGGTCAAAAGTGGCATATTATTTGAAGCCTTTTATAGAGTTACGGAGAAAATTTTATAAAAAGTTATAAAAAACCGTATGGTTTGAAGATAACTGTTTTTAATTGTAAATTAAAGAATTCGATGTAAATATGTGGGCGAGTGGGCACTCGGTAATCCCACGCAATGCGATCACGAAGTGGAGCGACCGCGCGGGCCGCGGCTGGCGACGCGCCAATACACAGCAGAAATAAAACGCAACTATCAACATTCCACATCATTTTATATACGATTATCTTTCTGTTTTGAATTGTTACATTAAATTATGCCACGTCTGCTTGATCATTGTAACTCAATAAATTTTCAACTAAAACAATTTTCTGTGATGTTTATCTTCCATCAGAAATTATCTTAAATAGTCTATATTTCGACTTAAATAATATATTTTGTAATAATAGTGTTTACTATTTTTTTGATATTAGTAGAATATAATTCACCAGTATATAACTAAATATGTAATATATACATAACTAATGTTAGATGATATAAATATAAATAGGAATTCTATCTTTTCTGGAAGTTTAGAGAATAATTTGTTTTTTTTTTCCATAGACACATGTTATCAAGCATCATCATTATAATATACTTAAGACTCATAAAACAAATGTACATCAACTGTTATTACACACAACAGCCGGAAGCATATAATAATAATCTGGACATTGACAAAATATTCTTACATCTTCCAAATATTTAGAAATAAACCAGTATTACCTTCACATGTCAGGATTATTTATATATACATATATATTCAAAAAAGAACGCTATGAATAAAACAGTTTAAAAAAGCTTATGTTAAAGTAAAAGGAAGTTGCGTTTACGTTCCGACGTAAGCTGGGCTAGTAATTATCATTTAATCTATGGTATGGGCTACGGACTGCATCGTCGGCACTTCAAAGAGGTAATAACATACGATTACCGTACCTCTGCCCCTCTCACCTGGCGGCGTGAACGCTTCTTTTTACATCAAAACCAGTTCCCTCCCATGTCGGCCGCTCTCAAAAAGTGATTCCGTTGTAATAGCCTCGAGGTGTGATTATTACTATTATATAACGAAATACAGATTTAATTATTGCTCTCTGATGAGTTTTACGATTATTTTTTTTAATTCAAATGCTCAAATTTTCACTATCAAGGCGAAGGACGTGCCGATAGGGAATATAAATATTGCAGATAACATGTAAAAATAATAGAATCTATTTTACACACTTCAGAAAGTATAAATGGGGTGTTCAACGATAAAAGTGCTACTATTTCCCACAGGGATGCATTGTCGGTATGTCAAAGCGATTTAAATGATATCAATGGCAGGGCTACCGCTGCGTTTGTCGGCATAGTGGTTACACAGTGACATCTATGTCCAGTGAAGAGCGATATACGTCAAACGAGCCGCCATTCGCCATGGCCAACCCCAACTAGACACTAGTGCAAGACTATAAGTGTGTAATATCGATGTGTAATCACGTTTATCATTCTTGGTACTGGTCGTATAAAGTCGAATAATAAATCTTGTGAAAAAAAGTTTATATTCTGATGTGACGGCAAAATGTGTTTATATATTTAAATATCAGTAATATCTTCAGTAACAGATAAGGATTGAATTAAAAACATATGAAATCCATTTGTTATCTCATTTAACAGTAAATAAGGTATAAAAATAAACAATTACAATTGAAGTAAAAAAAAACTGAAACTATAAATATTCATAACACTTTCACAATGGTGTTCGTGTCCAAAGTATAAATTTTATGACGTATACGTAAGAGATAGTTGCTTGCACAAAAGCGATGGGGTAAAGGGTTTTGTTTTTATGACCGTTGCCATAAAAGAAAAAAGTTACTATACAATATACGTATATAAATAAAGAGCAAAACTGTTAAATTGTATCCAAAAATAGGGACGTCGGCCCTCTGGCTGCGCCCGCGTTGATACTTATCTTAGTGGCTTTGATGTCGCCGCGATACACGGGGACCGCTTACGACACATTGTCTCTTATTAAAAAACTAACAAAATATATCACACAAGTACGGTTGTTTACCCGACCATGATTTGATTGTATTCGTTAAGATGAAACTTGTTAGAAACCGAAATATCGTTTTCAATATCGATTAAAACTTTTTTTTTTATTAAACAGAATTAGTTTTTTATTTATTTCAATGAATTATTAAAGCTGATGTTTTTTTATACGGTAGTGACCAACCAAGTTAGGTAACGCTTGGCATACGAGCGAACATCGTAAAGTATAACGCACATCGATCATTAAATTATATTATCTTAGTTTTCTGTATTTTAAACGGCTACAGCTTAAATTGATCAGGTTCCTCTTCCTTCATGATGTATTAAATTTAATTGCTTTTTTTATATCTCTTGAAAACTTGAGTGAAATAATAAATTATTAATTAAGAGCCATGTTTGTGTATTGTGTATACAATGTAATTTGTTAATGACATTTACAATTAAAAATTTAAATGTTAACAGTCATGTTTACTATATCGGGGAGTCAGCTGTTGTTTGCTTTATGTATATATTCATTGTAGGACGGAGCGTGGAAGGAGAAAAAAGACGTTCAAAATATTACTTATGTAAATTATACTTAATTGTAATATTAATGTATTTAACATATCTATTATGGTTTTATTTTTCTTCTTCACGTTTATCCATCTTCATAATAACAAATGATCTGAAATGTAGTAAAAAGTATGCAGTCTAACTTTTGTAAACGTATTTAATTAAAAAATATATATTGTACATAATTAAAATCCTTCATAGGGGATTAATTTCGACATGAACGACGTTCCTAATAAAAAATCCATATTTCTCGACTAAATAGTAACGTAGAAGCACTTCAGAATTCAGTTCGACAAAAAGTCCCGTCGAAATCCGCTCGCCAGTTTTAAACAATGCTCATACTAAAGTTTTGTCAACTGTATTTGTTCCTGATGGAAAATACAGAACAAAATTTTCAGAAAAAATAAGTTTCTATGTTGACTTATTGTGCCGTCTCAGTGTATTGTTGATGCATTCACTTCAAATAATAGTAGTCTAACGTTTTTATATTTATTCATCAGTTAAACAATATATAATCGAATAAAATCTTTATGATATTTATTAGATATATTGACATTTCGAGTGTTGAAACGGCCAAAAAAACTAATTTCATTTATAATTTTATATGAACTATAATCATAAAAACATCTGGTAGCATTTTATAAAATGGAACCTCTATTACGTGCACGCTCAAAATATCACATTTTAACCTTCATATTATTCTAGTAAATATTATAAAGTCATAAGCCGTGTCAAGTAAAAAAAACAGCCGTCCGAAATTGACTATTTCGTGGCATGCCCTGAGGAGGCGGCACGCTCAAAGGAAACCGTGATCAAAGACGCCGCCATCGAATAGCCGTTGCTTTGATCTCACCGCACAAAGTGCAAATTATGTTGTAAAGACAGTGAGTGCCGCGACCGCCTTGCACTGCACTGCTAATTAATTCAATCCGATTCGCCAAGTTTGAGTTCCCTTGCAACTAGCAACAATCTCTCATTTCCCTCCATACATAACTTTAACTTCGACATACATAATATTTAACAATTTATAATGAAAATTATTATAGTATTATACATAAGTACAATAATATAAATTAGTTGTTTTTTTTTTAAATCCATCGAAAAATTAATGTATTTGTTCAACATTTTATGATATATATATTGTTAATCCCTTTTTTCATAAAACCTCTTATTTACAACCCATTTTAGCAGTGTTAGGTACGTACGCGAAACATATGAACATTGAACATAGATCAAAGATCGCAGGTGCTGAACTAAACCGTTGTATCAATAAAATATCATATACAGAATGACTCTGCTGTCACAGCAGGACGAACACCTGGTCCCGTGAACCAGAAGATGCTTGATATCACACAAGGAATGGGATAATATTGCTGTCTTAACATTAAGGAAATCATTTAGTCTTAGGTATAGGTTATAAGTTTTATTTATACTATTTCTATTATAAAACACGTGGACTAAGTTTCGTAGTTTTCGTGGAACCTCTGGCTAACCGTGAACCATAACCCTGTAAAACTAGTAGCCAGTAGGTAAACGATTTTAATATTTTGAAGCTTTTTAGTCACAACACTCTAATAACTAAGTTGTATTTATTCATTTCATTCATTATTTCATTCGTTTGATTTTATTCGTCATTCATTCGTTTACTTTATTCATTCACTAATGGACACAACTTATTACCATTCATATACATTTTTACGTCATATGAATAAGTGAAAGCGCTTTCATATCTCTCCCTAGCTATTAGATTTACTCTGTTCCTGTTTTGATAATTATTTAATTTTACTATCGTGACTATATTCAAAGTTCCCAGACATATCTTTTTACTCTTTTAATTCTGAAGTATTTCGAATTTGATAGTTATAATGAGTTTATTACGATAATGAGTTACGTCGTGGAAGATTTGGCAACCTTAAACTGTTGAATCGATTTAGTTCAAGCCTTGAAGTGAACCATTTATTAATATACCAAAAATTTGAACAAAAATTGATATCAAAATTGGAACGTCCATTACGGATTTATAAAGCCATAGAGAAACCAAGACAATTAATTAAAACCTTTTTTTACGATATATTAAAACTTAAATGATATGCTCTGGTTAGAAATGTAATAAGTAGAACACATAAACATTGATAGGTGACTTTGAAATTTGTCCCCAACAAAGTTGTTAGGCTGTCTTGTAATATGTACGTAAGCCGCTTAAAATTAAATTACGCGGAAGGACCGCATTTCGTAAATCGTAACTATGGTATTTGGCCCAAACAATTCAATAATATAATTATGCATACGTAGTTTGTAAACAATAACCGGTTCAAATGTGGAAGGCTTGCTTGCTTATTTTGCGAGCGTCGGCGATCGAGAAAAGCAAACGAATCGAACTGTAGTTACCACTTACCGTAGATATTGTGAGGAAAGGGCGCGGGACGCGGAACGATCGAGAATCGACAGTCGCGTGCGTCGACCCTCGCGTCTGCTAGCTTTGATCTCGCCGCGTCCACGATGGACGCCGCGCCGCAAACGGCAAAGGTCCCACCCGTCCAGCCACACACCTGCCGCTTTTTACTCTGCCGAAAACTTATTTTATATATAAAGACCGACACACCAAAGGATATCGTTAGCTAAGGATAACATACCTTAAATTTATATTACAAAATAAATTTAAGATTAAAATAAAATATTACAAATTATGAAAATTTGGTGGAGTATTTTAAACAAGTGCCTTTTTACTTTTGTTCTCTTATGATATGTTAGAAACATGGTTATACATTAATTTGAAATGTCTCTCTAAAATAAACGGTGCACAAGACAAGCGAGATATTTGATTCAAGAGTTACTCGGAAGCGCTATTTCCGACATTCTAAGAACATGCAAATTACTTTCGAAGTGACAGACAAAACATCGATTACGAATGGCTTGAATGACAGCTACAGCACATGATACTTATGATAAGAAAAAAAATATAAAACCTTACTTTATTTTAACGTTGAGATACTTATAAATACATAATGTATTTCGAAAATAATTTTAATAATAAGTTAAAATTATAGAAGAAATCTTCGACTCTGAAGTAAAAAAATATATTTTTTATAACATTCAAATATACGCTATTCATATAAATAGTTATTATGCAGCTGTTATTAACCTACATTTTCGGTATATTTACATGGAATAAATGTGAAAGTTTCATGGTAGTAGCAAGAATATTTTTAATGGTCGGCATCCAAGTAGTTTCTGAATAGGCCTGGTATAGTTAACGAGCTAGTGGAAGCGAACTCGACCGCCTTCGCCTTCCATATTCAAATTACAGGTTTGAATTTGTAGTGCATCGCAACACCGCGTGAGACTAACTTACGATGAAGCTACTTTCTAGGAAATTTTCTAAATTCTATTACGGTGCACTTATTTCGAATCGCTGTTGTTGAGAAAGATGACGTTGCTAAATAATTTATTAATTGCTACGAGCATCGATCTTAATATATCTTATACATATAAGGTTGAATAAATGTGTGCCTATTACTAGTTACAATTAAAAATGTAAAGCTCTTAATTTTGTTTTCATTATTCATTGTGTTAAAAAATTTGAGTAATTAAAATACTACTCATTAAAAGTAATAATTGGACATGAGATTAACATAATAAATAGAAGTGAACAGTTATTCGCACGAAAATACAGAACATTCGCGAAATTAGTTTCTAAGCCAAACAGAAAATCAATCACTCCATCAGTCGACGCGGTTTATATATATGTATAGATTTTCTGTTAATTTCCGAACAAATTGGGGGAGTCGGGCGAGGGAGCGGCGGCCGGACTGCGTTTACTTCGAAAATCGAAATTGAATTATTCGCTAGAACGGTTCCATTCTGCCTACATACAAATTACGATAAACTAACGTACGTCGCGTTAATGCTTTTCACATTGTATGACGTCACATGGACGACCATTAGTCTAGAGTTAATGCAGTCGAATGTTTCAGATAAAAGGCATTTCAAAGTGAATGAAAATGTCGAAAGCTAAAAGGCTAGATGACATAATTACACGTTTCTCTACATTTTCTATGCAGATTGATAATAAAGAAAAGAACCTGGTCTACTTTTTAAGCTTTTATATGCCTGGAGGAACTATAATTATGTTAGAACGATTATTTTTAAGCATACTTGTTGTTTATTTTACTATCAACCCCCGGTATTACACAGTGCTAAGAGCCGGATCTCTATATTTATTTTGTTTTATTTCTCATGACAAGAGCGCCGCTCTGCTATCGTCTTTTATCTATCAACCCGTGTAAATAAGCTCAAAATCATTGCCTTAATGTAAATATAGGAAGAAATATTATCAGTCAAAAGTAAACTTAAGAGAGAATTATCATCGTAAAACATACATAGAAGAAAGAATTATTGTCCGAGTATCCGGAATATAAGTACCTTTTGTTTATATTTATACAAATTATACAATCTGGATGTGAACTGCATTAAAAATCAATTGCATATTATTTGAAAACGTTATCTGTTTTTTTTTTTCATATTCATTTAGTAAATAATAACAACTGTATGATGTTATTGTTTTATGAAGCTTCGATAAGATATATTTGTGACTGCTTATAAACTTTTCGCTGTTAAGATAAATTTCATTAACGAATACTTTAAGTATCGACAGGAACAAATAAAGAAATTACATCCGGAACCGGTGCAGTTTACTTAGGAGGATGCTTAGCAACGTTTCAAGCCGACGGAGTGGCGCCCTGGGGTTGAAGCCAAACCCTCAACCGGATAATTGTATTTACCGAACTTTTCCATTAGGACCTACGAGACCCAAGTGATCTTCAATTCAAAGTACACCCGTACTAATGACGATTTCTATTAAACTTTGATAAATACTAAGCATTTTTTACAAAGCAAGACATTAAAATCTGGATTGAAATTTAATGCGGCGAAGATCCTTCGACGATTGCATTTATATAATGGATTTAAAAAGGGGGATAAAAACGAGTCCTTAACAAAGGAGTCAGATTGAACTACGGAAGTAAACGTGGGTCCGATTCAGTTCGAAATTGGAGCGGCATTGAAATACGACTGGCTCAATTTCCGATTCAATCGATCGCATTCGAATAAGGGAAAAAAGATTGCGAGTATTTTTTTTTAGTATTTAGTACCTACTGTTGTGACAGGAGGAGCCTGAGAACAAACAACTTAACAATATTCCGTAGAAAATCTCATCCTGTTCTTTAGATTTTATTAGCGATGCGGTGGGTACAATCACGTCGTGAGTAATCAATTCTGTCTAAATATTGAACCTTTTTTTAATTTCCTTTCCATTTAAGTAAACGGATGAGGCGGGTTTTGTGATGATGTGTGTAATCAATACGAACACCCCTTAATCTCACTATAAAATGAGTAAGTAAAACGACACGGCCAAGCCTTTTATAGGGTTTCCATTCTGTATACACTTTATATATACCAGGACCTATTATTACTACTCGTAGATAAATATTAACATATTCCGTACATGACTTTGCTAAATAATCCCCTGCGAGTAATAATCATATGAAATTTCAACTTCTAATTACTCTTTACCGTGAGTAGACGACAAAAAGTAGCTTGACAAACGCAGAACTCAAATACTATCCATATCGATAGAACTGTCGGCGTTTTAACATTTAACTTTATAATAACAACAGGTATGACTCGTTTTTATTGTTAAGAACAATTACTTGTTCTCCGATATAATCTCACGCACTTTGTTGTGGAATTCCAAAAACCCGGTCGGATGATAACAGGCGGCGTATTGTCAAATGGAACTAGACGGACAATAATGGAATTTCTGGGAACAACCCTTGTGCTTGTGGGGTTTTGTCGCGTCGTGCGAGTGTGGGGTGTGGGGTGTGGGGGGAGGGTGTTGGGGGAGCGAGACCGGTCCATCCATCACTCCACGGGGGTGCAATTAGACGAAGTATACTGTATATGTGCTGACACGCCGCGCCGCCGACGCGCATACGCCACGTCCATCTCAGAATGAGTTTTACGCTTTTTATGTTAATATCGAGACCATGAATACTTAATGCACTCCAATTTTTTTCTATTTAATTTAAAAGCGACGACTACACTTCTTCGGAATATTTGATAATATTCGTACCGACCGACAGTCTTTTCACATAACTGCATAAGTTATTCGCATTAGAACAAGTGAAATGATTATAAAAAATCCAATTAAAATATAAATTAAGAAACTGATAAGTTATCATATAACAATAAAATTTAATAAGCTAAGAGATAATGGCAATCCTTCCGTGGGTGGGGAACGATGAGAGTCGGCAGTGCGGTAGCAGCCGTCGATTATCCGTCGTCGATAAGACACAAAAACAACTTTTTGATTTATGAAGAAAGCTTTAGCGGCGGCTACTGGGCGCCGAGTTGTTCCCCGGTGCATTTAGTGACGTCATCGGCCAATCATCGTAACGGCATGTTGTGTTATGCCCACCTATACAAAACATATTTATCTCTTTGTTTATGTGTATTAAATACTATTTATTAAAATTTTCTTTTTTTTTTTAATAATGAATTTAAATGATTTTAATTAAACTGATAATGCTAATGATATCGTAAGAATGTATAAAATTCGAACCCTCTTCTGACAGTATCAACGTTTTTTAGTTGTATCACTGATTACATTTTTAATTTGATTTTATATGTGGATATCAGTAGTTTGATCTGGGAAGTTCAGTTCACGGAGCCGCGTTTTGAAACATACGATTATGCAAATGAAGCGAGCGGTCGACGCCGGCGCTGCTCAAAGGCGCCGACCCTTCCTTACAAAACGAGATATATTTGCTAGTCAAGATAATACCAGCAAAGATTATTCATTCTATAATTATTAATTAATGGTTTTTCTTCGTCTCCGTAAGTGAAGGTAAATATGATTTTTTTTTATTTAAAGTTGGTAATTAAAAAAGTATAACGGTTGATTGTGATGGCTATTCAGTTACCTACCATATAGTTCAGCGCGATAACTGCGCTTCTAATTTCTGTTTTTTTAATTAAAATTCTGAACAATTATCGTTTAAATTTTATTTTGTTAAAATACATTGTAATGTTTTTTGTCTTTAATATGTATACCTAAGTAGGTATACTTGGCCCGCCGTGGAAGATGAAATTAATAAAGAATTAATCTTTTAAGTGGATATGCTTAACTGAAATTTTAAAACAAATAAATATTTTTTAAACTCATTTTGTTATTTAATCTTAAAAACATAAACCAATAATAAATTTTGAAGTTTGCGCCATCTGTTATAAAATGGTTTAAGTAATTAGTAAGGTAAATGTATAACGTAGCGATAACGGGCAAAAATTCAAAACATGACGTTTTCCTTCTGTCTACATAAAAATCAAATTAAAGATATGAGATTCTAGTTGAATAAATAATGACATAGAAGAACACCTCTAGCTAACATGACGAACATTTTTAAAATTATTTTGTTAATACAATTTTCATGTCATATATCCAACGTCTTTATTATATTAAAAGGATTGCAAATTAAAGTCTTGTCATTTCAAGTCAAAAATTTATCTTATGAAGTTTCAATAAACTAAAATAGATATTAAAATCCCATCACTTACCACAGTTATGGTTTTAAGAGTCCAAGGCAGTAATCATTATTTGACAATCGAGTTTATAACATTTTTGAAGCATTGACAGATTGTCTGTTGTCACTAAAACGTGTCTTTTTTTAAGGTTATATACTTTAAGTTTTGTTTTCATTTTAATTTATATTCAAAATGGGAAAGGTGAGAAAACGAAAGGTACGACATAATGCACCGGTTAATAATTCTGATGAAGAAGAACTACCCGTAGAGTCTAAAGAGAGTGCAATTCAGACGATTATTGATCAGTTACAGGTCCGTTGTTATTTTTAGTTAACTAAAAAAAAAATTAAAGTGGAGTTATATATTATATATTATTTATAGGTATCAAATGTTGAAGAAAAGTATTGTGGTCTGCAAACATTCGCAATGCTCTTAGAATGTCCTGAAAATTTAGAACAAATGATAAAGCGAGGATTAATAAAGATAGTGGCACCACTCCTTCTAGATGCAGCCTCTTCTGTTAGAAATGCTGCAGCTGGTTCATTAAGAAATCTATCTGCTATTAGATTCGATCTGTGTGATGTGTTAATGGAACAAGATGTAATGACATCACTTATATGCTTTTTCCATCAGGTATGTATGATCACCAGATAGTATTAATGTTACTTTGCTTGTTATGTTAACTATTATGCATGCTACTTATAGTTTGCTGAAAATTGGACTCCTGACCCGGCATCAAAGTCAAAGGATGAAGATATTGACACATTTGTTCAATGCACATATTTACTTCTAAACTTATGTGAAAGTTCAGGTAACTAGATTTTAATATATATTTTTTAGTGTTTTACTTCAAACATTTGTATATAGTATTAAAATTTTCTTTTCTTTTAGAATTGGCAATGAAATATGTGGGAGATTCAAGAATACTGGATATATTCTGTAGATACTTGGATTTATCAACTTTTGGTATTGATATAGTTACTGCTATTTTGCAGTGTTTGTTTGTCATAGTCGAAGACAATCCCAAAGCAGTTGACAAATTAAAGAACTCATGTGAGCGGCAATTGAGAGAACTCTTGTCAATTGAGGGCAATGACCCTTCAAATTTGTTGATTAAAAGTGTAGCCGGAGGCCTAACAATAAGTCTATGTGGTGGAAATATTGTGACCCTCCCAACAGCTGTATTGAATCAAATAATAGGAATATTAGCTCAGACTCTATCAGTAGATCACCGTTTGGCTTGTAACCAATTGTCTAGTAATGTGCCATTGGGAGATGGGGCTGGGAAAGTTAAGATTCCAGAAGGAAAGGAAGCTATGGTGTTGGAGAAACAAGTTAAATCAGTCATACAAGTTTTAGATGCGCAACAGAGCGCTATTGAGATTATAACCAATATATGTTCTTCAGAAGGTATAGTATAATATTATCATACTGTGATTTGTACTCCAACAATATTCTAATTGATATGCTAATTAATGTAAAAAATCTTCAAACAATGTTTTCTTTTGTTTATGAAAATGTTATTGCTTTCAGATCTAGATGAGGTGATGGATGGAATGGAATCTTCAGATAGTGATGAGCCCACAGAAGATAGTATTGGTGAAGGAACACTTCTCCCTGAAGATAAATTACCCCCTGAACTTTTGGAGGCATTAATATCATTGGAAATATATGACAAAATCTGGGCTCGTACACAGCTACCCCCGGAAAATGTTATGTCTATCCTAAAAGAATATGAAGGAACACAATTAGTTTCTAAAAAGTAAGATTATATATTTTATATAAACATTTTGAAACTAAATCATTTTCAGAATGATAATTGTACATTCTGTTGTAGTTTGTTTTAACATTTTAAATACAGATTATTAATTGTTATTTCCCAGGTTGTACAGCCTTCAAACTCGATCATTGTTGTGTGTAAATAATATGATAATGACACTGCCTTTAGATAATCTTGGAGGAATAAATGGGGTTTATAAAATTTGGGTTGATGCAGGGAAATTAGTGTTTAAGAATAACTCAAATAACTTTGACATATTAGAATCGGCGACGGCTGTAATGAGAGCCGCTTTAGATAAATTACAAGGATACTATTCAGCTAAAGATAGAAAACTTGACGACAACAATCTATTCAAAGATCTAGCCCTCTCTGATATTGAGGTAAGAGAGATAATAATTTGGAATAATATTAGGGTTGTAATTATTTGTGGCTAGGTACACATATTTGTTGTCTTTATATCCCACAAATAGTCTGATTAATTTAGTTATGATTTATTCCACATTGTATTTTAGATATTTTTCCCATAACTAAGTATTACTTAACATCTTATGTAAATAGTAACAATAATATAATAGAGCAAAAAAATATTTTATCATATACTAATATTTATATACGTAATTAAAAATAATTTAAGTATTGTCATTCTGTTCCAGATTATGTTGACAGGTATAAGGGATTGTCAAGTTCCTGAAATAAGATCAAACCTCATAAGAATGATTGGAACCATGGCATTGTTGCTGGTGAATAATTTGAATGATATTACAACTAATGTTATCATAACTATAACGGAATTCATAATAGAGCAGGCTCACAAGGAAAATGAAGTATGGGTCCTGGCAGAGGCCATTGACACCATAGTAGATTTATATTCAGAAGATGAAACTGATTCATTGGCAGCAAAAATCAAACTAGGCGACAAATTAAGCATGTTAGCACCAATACTGAAGAATAAGGTAAAGTCATTATAAACATAGAGCAAATAATTATCATACTAAGTGTATTAGTAATTAAAATATACAATTCATTTTAGGCTCGGCAACAAAAGAAACTGCCAAAAGAATACAAGGTGCTTGTCGCTACGGCAAATTCAAATTTACCGAGATTTATTAAATATTTGAAAGGACGAACATAGATAAATGATAAAATAATTTTAAGTAATAATTACAATGTACTGTTTATGTTTTTAATAAATTCTATACTCAAGAATAGACTTATTTCTTTTTTTAACCAATAATATAGTCAATAAAGATAATTAGTTCTTCCAACTTTATTTAATAAATAGGAAACTTGTACATTGCACATAATTTGTATTATCTAAAAAAAATTAACAGCCGCTGTTACTTAATTAAACATGCAAAATATAAATTTTGTTACCTTTAACGCAATACATTTAATAACAACATTGAAATGTAGTAAAAAATTAATATGACTTCATTATAGAAATATAAATATAATTATGTATTTATGACTACACAAATAATTTTTTTTTTATATTTATTATGAATGAAATGTATGTTTAACAATATATTTTTAAGTGAAATATGTATTAGGAATACGCTGTATTTTAATTTACTTCGACCACAGACTACATTGTAGAGCTTTAGTTTCTTGACATTTAAATAATAACAGATTAAAAAAGATTTCTTATACATTCTTCTTTGTTCTTGTTATGGCTTATACATTTTAAGAGTAAATGTTAAATTAACTAATTATAATATATTAACATATAATTAATTAACAAGGCACTATAATTTGATAGAAACATTTATATTTGAAGGATATTTTATCAAAAAGCAAGAAATAACAAGCATAACATCTAGTAAATATGATTTTGCGTTATTATTTATACTTAATTCTTAACTTTTAACTACGCCCACATAAAAATATAAATCTTAGGCATATACGAAAAAATATTTTGGACGTCTTACGATATTTCTGTTTCTTTAATTATTATAGGAAAGCTGAGATCTGAACACTAATAAATTACGTTTTTAATTAATTAATTTTTTTGATAATTAAATAATATAATTTAAGATTTCGAATTTATATATATAAAAAATAATATTAATTTCACCATTATGCCACGTTACAATTTACCGTTTACCGTTGAGCTAGATTCACCGCAGTTACTTCGCCTCGGTTTTGGTATGGGGTTCGGCGAACTGTTATCGGCTCTATCAAACTTTTGTCTAATTTCGGACACGGAAAGCCGAGTATTATCACAAATAAAATCATCTTCTATCAGAGCGGAATTAAGTTTGCTTATCTCCCTTTCCAACTCGCGAGTGGCCTTGTCGATTTCCAGAAACTCCTTTTCGGTGCTTGAATAGGAGTTGTCTAAACTCTTCTTTCTTGATTCTTCATATACTTTGCACACAACTTTTTGAGGCTCCTCGTTACTATTAATGTCGAAAGTTTTATTTCCATTAAAATTTATATCGTAAGAGACGTAGTTCTCATCTGAAAGGTTGTTTGTTAAACTCTTACACCTCTTGTTTATCAGTGGTTGGAAATCTTCCAGGTTCCCTCGTCGTAACCTTACATCGTCCTCGTTAACACTTGAATTACGTCTGTATTTCGATATATCAACTTTAGGGAATGAAATCTGACTGACAACTTCTTCCTCCGTATTATTTTTTAAAGGTTCACTTTCTCTATTATTTTCATGGTTTTCAGTTATCTCATTGTCTTCTTTGGTGTCTTTGATTTCCGAAGCAATAGTTTGTGTCGTTTCCACTTCTGTTGTTGTAAGTTCTTTGGTTTCTGGAGTCGCTTCTTTAGTCTTGTCATCGTCATCTTCTATGATTTTTAATTCGACTTTCAAATTCACATCATTTATTTCATCATCGATCGTTGTATTCATTTTACTTTTATCCTCCGGTTCAGATGTGCTCAATTCCATATTATCGCTAGTGACCTGCAATTAATGACATTTACCGTAAATTTTTCGTATAATTTAAATCAGACAAAACTCAAAACGACTTGATCAATTACAATGTTTTGTTGTCATTCAAATTTAATAAGTGGCAGAATATGAATTCACATAAATAAAAATGTTTATTACATTAATAAGCCCGACCATAAGTAACTATTACATCTGAAACCATAGAAATTGTTTTCTGAATTTCTTTTTCACTTGTAATGAAAGTATATACTCGACTGCTGGGATAAGAGTATATGCTGATACATACTGATTCATCAGCAGCGGATGTCGAAGGCGGTGCTGGGGCTCGTTTCTTCTTTCGTCGTGAAGCGCGCACCGGTGGGACGGGAGCTTCATCGAATGGGTTTGTGCTAACGACACTCAACCTCGACCCAGTAATATCGCTGCGGGCCATGCGGGGGGTGGCACTGAAACGTTCATTATACACATAATGTGACTAGACCTCGATAATTGTTCTTTGTCACTTTATACTATTGTTCTTTATATTCTCATAATACATGTTCGATACGCTCTTTGTTCGGACATCGTTTAATATGTGAATGCATATTGAATTCATTTTCTCGGAACAGACATGTGTTGGATAATGGATAGGTTTAGTTTTTGTGTTGAAGACTTAATTTAATGATTACGATGACATCGTTAACTACCTTATTGAGCTGACTTCTTGCTGGGAGCTGCGTAGACGTTCCTGGAAGCGTGATCTTGGTAGTGGTGTGACGGAGCCCCCGTACACGTACCGGTCTGTCTGTTCAGGGGAACCCACCGTGCTGCGCGACATTGATGCATCTGAATCATAGATAAATTAATATAAAGTAATTACATATAAATTGAAGCTATTGTAGCTATTGCAAAAGAATTTACGAATAATAATTATGGCACAGCAAAGACATTTCATTTAATCTATATGTGTTTGATTAAAAACTTCAACTGAATTGTTATGTAATGGCCATTGTATTTTTTATGTTCTGATAATAGCGATTTGCCTTAATTATTATAAATTCTGTTGTTTTACACTAATTTCTATTTTTTTTTGTTTAGGCAAAAAAGTATTGTGTATGTCAATCGTTTTATATTGTCTTACATTGCATAGCTCGTCTGAAAACCACAGGACTATTCTCTCCATTCCTTTGATTAGTGTTCTTGTAATTTTGTGAAGTTTGCTCTGAATTTTTCTTTCCTTTTCTCATAAACGAACGCAATGACCTGAAAATAAAATTACCCTATTAGTACTAATTATTTGTTTCAACAATTTTGAATCTTGCAATTAGTGCAAGAAAATATATTATGAATTAAAAGATTAATTGCTCATATGTACATATGTAATTAAAAAAGTAGTTTTCTACTATGCATAAAAGAAGTACGTCGAAATTTTTTGTCGACTTAAACTTATTGGTGAGATTGACTAAACTGTAGCTCTTATTGTGTATGAGTGTAGGTGAAACAGACAAAAGTATTCTTAGTTAGAGCTGATTCCACTTAAGCGTTCACAATTGCCCGACACGGATAAAATGTTGAATGGCCCCATCTTCCGCCTACCCTTAATTTGCTGTGCGACATTTTTTCAAGTCAAAGAATCACTAACTTTGGTTTGTAATCAACAAATCGGGGACATAATACAAATTACTGAGTCTATTTTAATGAGGTTAAATCATTTATCTTAACATAATAAATTCGCTTGTGATTCAGAATTACAACATGATTGAATCTGCTTGCAACTTGTAAGGAATGAATGGTGCCTATTTATAAATTTTATCAACAGGAATTGAAATGTATTATATTTTGATTAATGTACACTTAGCTCAAATAGACTGATTGATTGTGTAATTTATATTAAAGGAAATATAACTAATAATATATAAACGGCTCAAATTAAAAATGGAAATGATCATTCATCATGTAGGTATTGATTAAGGATTTATGCCGGATATTTTACAAAATTTTAGAAGTTTTTTTACAATTTAAAAAACATAAGAAACATGGAGGCTTGTTGTTGTTGTCAAGGTACGGCAATGTTTTTACGGGACAGCTTTTGTCTCTACAAAGATCAGGTAGGTTTTGCAGGATTGTTGTTAATTTTGGGCGTCTGTTGCCAAATGTCACCAACTTGCACCTTGTGGTTTTAGATTCCGTGAAAAGATGTGCAAAAAAAGCAAATTGGTGCTCATTATTTGGTTAAACCAAACTAGTTAGACTTGACCATAGGAGTAAAATTGTCAGCCTCTCGCTATTTTATAGAATACACTTCGGAGAAGAATAACTTCAGTTGTGTCATATAATTCTTCCATCCCCTTTTTACCTGAGAACAATCAGATCCACCGAGAGACTTCTTTAATGGGAGATCTTCCTTACACGGAAGAATAGTCACGGATTGTTAAGTCTACTTTGTCAACAACTACAGCCAAGTCAAGTTTGTTTATAATGTAACGTAATGTAAAATTTCGATTGCAACAGTTTAACTCCGCCTTTGTTCCCTCCTGTTGAAAATTTTGAGATTTTAGAGAACATGATGTATAGACTTACTGAGATAATGAATGTTACATCTAAGCCAAGTTTTATCTCGTATTAATTTAGAAAAGAAATATTTTTTACATAACCACGTAATTAAATGAAATAAAATGAATGTACAAGGTTTTATCGTACCTAAAATAAAATTCTGCATTCTATTTGACGTCTATGGATGTAGATAAAGCGGTCCGGTATCGTTTTTTGTATATTAAATGACTTGATCTAAAAACGTAATATGGAAAAGTTGTTAAATTTACTGTCATGTATATTTTTTAGCGCATTTCATACAACATGTAGTATAATTTAATGTACGTACATTTTTAATGACTTTTTCTGTTCTTGTAATTGCTGGCAACCGGATTAATTTTCGCATATCAGAATTTTCATACATCGAATGTTTATTTCTTTGAAATTATCTAAATATATTTATTTATAAACGACTATTGTATTTTTGTTGAGTCGTTATTAAATATAGAATATAGATAGATTGTAGATAATGTCGTGCTTACATAAGTGCAGTAGCAAAACAATCTCATATTTTCTATTTCAAATATTTTTAAAATTATAAATTTTCTATATATTTATAACAGGAAAATTACCGAACGTAAAATCAACTCATCCCGACACGTCAGAAGGTTAATGCTGTAATTTTGTAAACAGTATTCGCTCGTTGTATCTTGTATGACATTAAATCCTCTAGGTCGAGTAGATAAAACGAGATTTGACCCGTTCTTGAACCATCTTTATTACAGAACGCAACTGAGTTGAGATTAGCTGTTCATTTTATTTGCTAACCATCTCTAGCTAAATTCATTATCCATATATTAATGAACATTTGCGGAGAATAAGTTAAAAACGTTGGTATCATTTTAAATATACCTATATATACTTTGATATGCATAAACTTGTGTTAGCATAAGTGTTGACCTTCGAAAAATAGGTAGTGATAATGAACGTCTAATATAATATCATGGGCACCTTAGCGACCTAGTTTGTTTTCATTAGTCTTTTTTCATAACATTCCACACGAGATGACTCACATCATACATCTTATCATTGATAACGACGTTATCCTTTTTAAAAATTATAAAATTTACGTAAAACTTAGGTACTTTTAAGAATTAATAAAACAAATATTATAATAATATAATATACATCGCAACGATTTCCATAAAATTACCTTGTCTATCGTTAAACACGGTGTTAGACTGTAAGTGTATGTATGATGCAATGTTCTGGAGAGGAACAAAAATAACACCTACCGAGATTTAATATATTCATTACAACATTCAACTAAAATACCATTTTAAAAGGGAAAAAATATGTTTTCCACTCAGTAAATCAATAGGATTTGCTTCGTAAGTTATTTTGTAGCTGTAGTTATTTCAAAATGTCAGTAGAAATAGCTTTAACAATTTCTTCAATAATAATTTGAGCTGTTCAATTAAAAATATATTTGTATTTACCTGTTTCAGTTACACGAGTCGATGAATTGCGGAAGATATCCATGAAATCGTATAAAAACTTTCTAATTTGTTTAATGAAGATCGTTTAAGAAATCGTTTTTTGTTACAGCATGACTTTGACGTTTTCGACACTATGAAATGTTTTTGGAAAGTAGTGAGAGATCGCAATATCATGCGATAGCTATTAATGAGAGTTACAGCAGTGACAAATTATGTGGAGTTAAGTAGAGATGAGATTATAGAATACAAAATTCAGGTTAACATAGATAAAACGAGAAGTCGGAGCAATAATCTCAAAACAAAAAGTAAAGGACAACACTAAGAAGATTAAGAATATAGAATATATTAAAAGATAGGGATGTAAAATATAGAAATAATTAGACAATAGACAATATAGAATGTGAAATTCATCGACGTGATCTTTAGGCTATCGCACCAATAAATGGTAAAACAACTGAAAAGCGATTATCCGAAGGCCGCGCGTTCAAATTCTGTTTAGCCGATAAATTTCTACTCTATATTCTTTAATTAAAACTGTAATTTAAGTATTTGCTCAACATTTATTTTATTGTCAATATTATATTTACAAAAAAATTATATATGAGTAAATTTATGTTTTTTTTAACCTAGTTTTTACTAGCTAGATATCCTAAATATTGGCGATTTAAAATATTATTTAAACGTTATACTAAAAATATTTAAACATCTTTTGAAAGTTCTTTTAAATATCATTAAGGAGATAACGGTGGACAAACAGATAGACATACGATAAAAATTAAAAAAATCACAAGAATAAAATTATCAGAAACAATTTTATTTATAAGTATATAGAGTAAAATATACTTCGTCATACTTACTCATAGTAATTTGTGTGAGAATGTGATCATTTAACGATTTACGTGATTTTGCATCAATATAGTTCTTATTGGACACGTAATTATCTCTTCTATGAGATATCCTTATGATTTAAATTTTAAACATTTTTTATTAACTTGATTTTAATTATTAAATTACCTTATTATTGGTACGATATTTCATATTATGTAGACATGCGGAAGATGACAAGCAGAGTTAAATTCCACTACATGCGGTAACATATTGGGTTTCTGTAGTTAATATCAATTAATTTAAAACAATAAATGGTAAACGTATACCACTGCCGCGTTATTATTGAGGCACGTGTGGACTTGGTTATAATATATGTATATATAAATTTGTAGCATTACGATAAGTAATTCTAGGATATGCTTAAAGTACATTAAACTCAATGTTAACTGAACAATCAGAAGTATCTAATCTAAATGAAACTAATATTTTCGTATTACTCATTATTTTTTTAATTTTAAAACTGCATACTCTCGACGTTTCGGTTACTTTGTAGCAAATGAGTCTCTGATTTCTTAGACTTTATACATAGTTTTCCAATGGCTTAAGCGATATAATAAATGTCCTCTCGTCACTAGTGTAAGAAATATTAAGTCAAAATTATTAAATTCATTCCAAATTTTTCGGGAGAAACAAATCGGAGGCAAGTAACAACATTTGAAATAGCTTAAAGAGAATTATTATTACAAATTCGTATATAAGTATAGTATAAACAATAAGTATTATTTTTTACTAGTGTGAATTTTTTTTTTAATTTTTATTTGCATAGCTTAATAAGTTATTTATTTATAATATCAATTGCAAGCGGTTTATTTTTAATCCACTGCCGACAGCTTCAATTATTCTAAACATCAATCGACTATTTTGACTTAGTTTATTAAACTGTTTTATTTTATTCTTTTCCGAATTATGGATTAGCAATACAGAAAATATAAAAATTATAGACTGAAAACTGCGAACAAGTGGCCAGTACTTCTTGCTTTTTGACAGTTTCCCTCTCTTTTTTCGACAGACCAAAAATAACTTATAGCAGTTGTTTTGTTATGTCTAATTGTATGATTTGTAGCGATCTGTTTGAGAAGTAATTAAAACAGGTTTGTATAACATTATATATTAATACAGAAAACTAATTAAAGCTTTATTTCCTATATTGAATTTCTGGAGACTGGAGAGCTGCCAAGTCACGACCAGTATTCATATTTTCGACAATAGCAGTTAAATGTTTGTTTAATAAAATTAAAACATCAAATCATTGGTACATGATATAAAATCTAAATATGACTTTTATAAAACTTATGTAAATGAGAGGTAAGCAGCATATTTTATCATTAAGTAACAGCTTCCTTATTTCTTATTTCACTTACTGGCGGCACTCAAAATATTCTTTTCAGACTACTTCACAATCGGTTTCGGCCTAACTTTAATATGTATTTATTTTATATTACTCTTAAAATATTTTCAGGAATTTTGTGAGGGTAAGCAAATGTGTACAAGTCCACGTATCACATGGATAAAGCAACTATAGACTCAAAATTAGAAATAACACGCTTTTCTTTATATGAATGGAATAAACAATTTCCTATTAATTTGTACTTAACATTTATTAGAACACAAGTATAAGGTAGTAGAAATATATATTCGGAGGCAGATAAATAATGAAACGACGAAGTGTTTCTTTGTTACTAAATACATAATTGAAAATCGAAAAGTAGGTCGACGTTCGACATGAAACACGAAAGTGTTTTAATTCAAACCAGGTTAATATAACAAAAAAAATATAAGCATTATAAGACAGTTAGTGTAAGTTATTTGAGCGGTATATTTAGTAAAGGTTTTCGTCTTAAGCCTTTGGTTATTTTTTTTTATCCATACAGCAATGTACGTAAAAACTAATTAGTAGTGAAAATTAACTTTAACCAGAAGAAAATTTATTTTAGATTTATATGGAAATAGAATTATGAATATCCTTTGAAAGTCTTTAAGTTCAAATATTTAAATTATAAATATTTATTATCTATTAGTTTTTTTTTTTTCAGATAAAAAATTATTCCTAGAATAAGTATTTAAATTTAGTATGCCCCAGCATAAAGCAAATGTTATATTGAACTTTGTTTGAATACGAAGTGACACAAAATGACATCAATCCTATTAATAAACGCTCGACATATCTGCATCGTCTATTAAAGAATTAAAATATTCTTTTATATATCTTACACTGAATTCTAACAAAAACGGCACAGTGAAATTAGACTAAGTATTTATATTTCTGTTTGTGCTAGTGTTTATTTTTGTCATTTTTAATTTAGAAAAACTACATGACGTATGATTGTAATTTGACAGTTCAAAAGTGATTGAGAATAAATTATATTTTATTCGATTTGACATAATGGTTTAAACAAATACGAATTAATAATTACTTTAACCTTCTAGTTGTATTTATTCTTAGCTTTGATTTGTTAATAAAACCGAATAAGTGTTTTATATTTGATTGAAAAATCTATTTTTTCGAATAACGTCTGCAAATTTAGTGACGGTTAAATTGTATGATGTGTTAAATTTTTCACAGTATTATAACACTACTTATAGTTTTAAATAGTTCATTAAGATAGTAATCACTACGGTCGTATAATGATTTAACTACTCTACCAGATAAAAAACCTCATTTCGTCCGTCAGCGGATTCTAATTAATAACGGTGCAATCTTTTTTAATGCAAAAAATAGTACAGTTTATATATAGTGGTACCTGATTCAAATGGCCAATAAGTTTATTCATCTTTAAACCTATATTAGCAGCTTATGTTATAATTTGTTTTGAATTTCTGAATTATTTTATTCCTTCTCGCCTGGAATAATACAAAAAAAGGTTCGCTAAAGAAAAAGCATTGTGTTCTAGAATCTAGATGGGGTTCAATTTGAATATATTTTGAAATTGGATTAAATAATGATTAAAAACATTATTTTTTACTGCCATAAATTTATATGATTTTTCTCGTCTGGGTTACTTCATACATTCTGTAGTAATTTTGAGTAATAGCAGTGATCGTCACCTTCTATCCTAAATACAATTCGTGACGTAAATGCTTTCATAGGTCTGGAGTGACTCACATTAATGCACCATACAGTTCTGCTTTCAGTAAACCAATTAGAGCCTAGTTCGTTATACGTTCGTATGTATAGTGTGAATACTTAAGATAATGCTATGTATGTTTGACAAATAACGCCCATCATAGGTTATAGATTAAACACTAAGGAATATTTTATTGTGGTGACGTCACAATAAACAATAGTAGCTTTTGTAAGACTCGCTGATAATATTAAGTGGGAAGGCGAATATTCCTCGGTTTGAAGAATAAAAATGTAAAATAAGTGTTCCGTCTTTGCATATAATACCATAAATTACAACCAATATTTTTTCTTTTATTGTATCTACTTGAAAAATATAGTAAAAGATGTTTTTCAAATTCCTTTCACGACATAAAAGAGTTTCGTTCAAAAAACCGCATAAAAATTAGGTCAAACCTTATAATCTCATGCTAAAATCAAAACTTAGACGAAGTAAAAAAAAACGTCTAATCTTAAATTTCTCATGCGATTTCTTCACGTGGTTGGTACAATAAAACACGTTGTTTCGCGATTAGATTCACATTAAAAATCCATTAAAAAACGTTTGTGGGTTGAAGACAGTTTTGTTAAATAATACCTAATATAAATGAGAAACACATTAAAATTTTTGTTTTGCCTTAATTTTATAATTAATTTAAACTAAACAACCGTGTTTGAAGCGCTTTATCACATATTGCAAAAAGCAAGATGCAATTATTTTGCATTTATAATCAAAGGTCTGTGACAAAGGTTACGGCTGTAAATTAAATATCACGTCATACATTTTTATAAATAATACTGCAGTTATATCGCTTATAAGTTATGTTAGCTATGTAAAATGTCTAACAATAGTAAGTCGATGAACGACAAAATTCATTCCTGTGGTTGGAAAAACCGCACTTAGCATCCGGGACTAATACTTAATTTATAAAATATAACTGTATTTATATATTTATACCAAACGAGTATGTAAATGTCAGTTAATAGTACAGTTAAATGTTATCAGTTCAACTAAATGTCATTCTGGTGTGATGACTGATGTGTATGACAGTGACGTGGTAGTTTCGTACATTTCAACTTAGCAGTTAGCGTTAGATACGAACCATGAGTTCCTAAACTCTTTAAGTCCAGAGAACGTGATACTGTTGGATCTGCTCAGTTTCCGTCCAATTGTCCAGAATCTGATCTTGCCGTGATTGTCCTCTTCCCGGAACGGGTTCAGGTGTTCAGGGTAGTCGTGAATGGATATCGTCTTACGAGGCCCCGCCATCGCCGTCATTATAACACAATATACACTTCAATTATAACAATTTTACATAATACTCCGGAACACTGTACTAATCGTCGACCACTCCGTTTTTTATCTGTTATCACAATGGTAAGTTATCACAAACAGATATCGTCTTATCAACGGGAGATAATTGTTGAGTTTGTTTTCGCTGTATGAGGCCAAGGCGCCAGATTTGAACCGTCGTGGCGCGCGGCGTCGAGGCTGAACACCGACTACTCACTGTGTGATGTCGGCGTGCGGCCGCGGCTATACCATACTATACCAGTCACCAGTCACGGTGCTATCTCACACAACAAACATGCAACCGATGCAACTCGCGGAAAAAGAACCGTAGAATTACAATGCGCTTGCATCTTGTAGCGCATTAAGACACTTTTTAAGAATTCAACGCAACATCCGAGAAGGCAATTCAGTTTCACATCAGTAACTTTAATTACCGACTCTCATTAGTGATGACGAATCAAACTGCGCACAAGCAATTCGTTCAGCAACAAGAAAGGCGATATTTAATATTATGTATATTTAATACAGCGTTTTTAACTGTGTAGGTACACACAAACTCATGAAACGTTTCCTAACTCAACCAATTGAAGGTCAAGCAAACAAAATATGACGCCAAATAATTTATTATCAGTCTGATGTCAACTTTACAGATTACGTAATTGTTGACTACTTAATATTTGCATTATGGCCACCAGTAAACAGTCATGAATATCAAATCAGTATTAAGTAGTTCTGACTCTTTCTTATACTGACTTAAATGTATCTTGATTCTTGATGTCCATCCTGTTTAAATAATTCATTTAGTTTAAAGTGACGCAATTTTAGTTAATATTCTTGGAATTAAGGTATATCAAATAAATTAATGACGTAGACAAAATCATAATGGACTTTGATATTATAGTTTGCTGAGTATAATTCTATTGTTACATTCTCTATTCTTAATACGAAGCTGTTTATTTATTAGCATGTTCAAGAATCAAGATAAATAACTTAGGCCACTAGTGTCGGCTAAAATCAATACTTTAGAGTTGTTTTTTTTTTCGGTCAGCTAGCTATTTGTAGACACCATTAAACGTCAGCTATTTTATTGATCCAAAATCCATTAGAAGACGGTCACGCCATATTTATAACTGAGACATTGGTTTGTATGTCTTATTGTGTGTTAATGCCTTAATATGTTGTCATGTAGCAAAGCATATACATATATTATGTACATGATGCAAAAGTGAGCTGAGCGGATTAAAATAAAAATATCTTAGTCATCGTTTTCTTTTGTTCATTCATTTCGTGTGAATTTAAATATAACTCAGTGTAAATATACTTACTTGATATTTAAAATTAGTAAAATTTTTTTTTGGTTTCCTTTTAACTGATGGATTTTTATTATAAATCATATAAAATTTTTTCTTCTTATCATCTAAGCTTTGCAACCCAATAGGTCTCTATGACGCTCGAGTAAATCCCCATTTAGCATCGTAGGCTCCCCTACTATAATAAAAAACTCTGTCTTTTTATTATGTAACTATATTACTTCTTAAATCTCATTGTCGTCACACTACATACAAAGCTTTTCCCGTTTCTTTTTGTAAAACGTACGTAAATATTACAATTATTGACTTGTTTTATTTATTTATTATTAATGTGGCAATAAAAAAACTTCGTATGTAGTGTACCTAATGATGACCCAAAGAATATGCATACAGTACTAAGATAACATTGAAATTATATTGACACGAGAATATACAGATAGATTTAAATTACTTTATAGCAACCATCAAATCAATTTCGACCCGGACAGGAGATCACTAGTTCAAAATGTCATAATACATATTACATATTAACTTCATTCATCTTACATCTATCATTCGATTCAGAACTTAAATTTTTCTCCTTAAAAAATATAATACACTGCAAAAATATGCGGTAGATTAATATTAATTGACATATGAACTCTAATTTTATAAGTTACTTTAAATTGATTGTTGAAAAGAATTAGTAAGAAAGCAGTGTAACATAGCCGTGGTGCCTTAATCTACAGGTAAACTATAGTAAAACTGGTAATTATTATTTACTAAGATATTTGAAGATTTAAAACGAAGACTGTAATGTAGGATATTTTTTTTATCTTAAATGTCTATGTTTGAGTAAGTATATGCCGTATTATGATGAATTCAAACATGAATCTAATTGTAAGATTATTTATTAACATAGATAATAAATATTAGGAACAAAACAAAATTTAAATGCATGTTCATAATCATAACAAACAAAAGAGGTCATTAACCTCATTGTCGATCATAACAAAGCGACAATTTATCGTGATCGTCCCGACAGGACAGCTAGAATCTATTGCATTGCGACTTAGATCAATTGAGATGTATCCCGTTTTCATCGACACGCTAATTAATGCTAATAGGTATATTCGTTGTCCACGTAGATATTTAAACTATTCGCCAAAATAATTCCTAACATTACCTAAGTACAATTTAATAGCTATATACCATAACAAGTTTTTACATCAACATAATGCTCCATTAATTTTATTGTAAAATTGTCTTATAATATTTATAAACAATATCAGAACGTAGAGAAAATTTGTAAATTATTGGACGCTTGTGAATAAATATTATTTGTAACAGATTAATAGAGTAACGGATCACTCTAAATACACTGACATACATACGAAAACACGATAATTGTGTTCGTAAATACTAATTGCATGTTGAATCCTCGAAACCGAATATCTGCAATTATTACTGCCTTCTTAATTATACGAAATCCTATTTTATTCCTGTTCATTTTCAATAGATAACTTTAAACATATTTTTTTTATATATAACATACTGGCAGATAATTGTTTCTTACGAAAAACCCTTTGAGATGCATCAAATAGTAGGAGGAAACGGCAGGTTACATCGAAATTGCAAAGAGGATGTTCCACTGTAGATGACATTGAGGACCAATCAGGTGTATAAAAGCCGTACTCAAGCCAGTGTGATGCGCATTTTATTTCTTTTATTATTTTTATGTTAGCACTGACACACCAATTACCAGGAAGGTCGATTGTGGAAAATTATTATAACTTTGTTAAAAATAAATCTCAGTCTGTTATTGTTTTTCGTTGTATTTTGTTTTAAGCATAACTCATAAGGTACTCTTTTTATTTTGTTTTTCTTTTTAACTTTATAATAAAAAAGTAATAATTATTAAATTAATTTTGTTATGTAACAGACACTTTTTCTCTTACCGAACTGGCCTTATTTTGAGATTGTCAGGACGATTGTACCTACATTATAAATATTTTTCTATGTGTGTCGTTTTGATTTCCAGCCCGCCTTGAATCCCATGTATAAATCTAATAAATATGAGAAGTTAATGGAAGTCAAGCGCAACTTTTTAAACCGATAAGCAAAAGCTGTAAATATTCTAATCCCTGGCCTGGTAGAAATGAATATAGCTCGGAAATGATTTAAACTAAACATAATTGGAACACTAACCTGTTTGCCCCGTTACCACGACAACGGTTAAACATCACTCTATACAT
The DNA here is from genome assembly GCF_018135715.1 of Danaus plexippus. Taxonomy (NCBI): domain Eukaryota; kingdom Metazoa; phylum Arthropoda; class Insecta; order Lepidoptera; family Nymphalidae; genus Danaus; species Danaus plexippus. Next base: position 5,471,477 of record NC_083540.1, on the reverse strand, counting down.
CTTACAATTTAAAAGGGATCTTGTATAAAATATTACCGTATATAATATTTATGTAGATTTTGAATTCACTGTATTGTGAGATCTAAAATATGGCAACTAACACCCCACCACATATATCAGCACACATATTCTACGGCTTGAGAACAGATATTCAGTAAGTTTTCTATCAATATTGTAAATAAATATTTAAAATTACTTTTGCATCGTTTGTTTATTTAGTACTTGTTCAACAACAAAAATAGTAATTGAAAAACAAATTTTGATTATAAATTAGTCATCCAGACTTTAGAATTTGTTCAGACTCCAGTCTCTGGTTTAGTAGATATTTTTTTATTGTTTTACTTATTTTCAGATATAATGCCCATTACATGACTGATTCCGAAATTATTTATCCCGCCGGTGGAGTTATTGTGATCCATAACCATATACAAAAGAAACAGAAGTTTATAAGACTTCAGGACAAACACAAACCAATCAAATCGTTGGTGTTGGCTCCTAACAGGTAGAAACTAATTCTTACTTTTACCTAATTTAGCAAACATGTACATACATTTTTCTTTTTCTGAGTCGCAATCAATTTCAAAATAATCCTTTTATTTCCAGACGTTGGTTAGCGTTAAACGAGATTGCCGAAGAGGGTCAAAAACCAATTATAACCATTTACGATCTAACTACATATAAAAGGCGTAAAATTCTCACTGTACCTTTCGAGAATTCAACCGCTCGTGAATTTGCCTGTGTACAATTTACGTATGATTCAAAATATTTGGTAGCGATAACTGGCGAGCCAGATTGGTATTTATATTATTATAATTGGGATAAAGGCAAGGTCGAAAGTCACGCTAAGGCACAAAATCCGAGCGGACAAGGCACTGTTGAAAGCGTAAGTATATTTTGTAGGTTTTGTTGGTTTTGATTTACATTATTACGTATAGCAAATTAGTATAATGATATAGGTAATGCCCTTTACCAAAATAATTTAAATTTAATGGTTTTGTTACATAAACTGAAGGTCCAATGTAATCCGTCGGATGCAACCCTTGTGGTTATAACAGGGCCCTACACATTTCGTATCATGAATGTCTCTGAGACTGTTTGGAGACAGTGGGGTTGGTGCAAGGCTGAAAATGTAAGTCATCAGCAAAATTTCTTCTTATATACTGTAACTCACAAGACACAAGAGAATTCACTTCTTTGAAGTACATTCATGAATAGATTACATGGTATTTTTTATTAAAATGAATATATACATTACACTACAACCAAACCTATTACAACTAAGTAGATTAATATAATTTAGATCAACATAACCAGCTGTATGTGGTTGACATCCGATCGCATTATGTTCGGGACTGATGCTGGGGTCATCATGGTAGTGGAGAATGGTGAACTGAGACAGAACTGCATATTCCGTGCCACTGAAGTAACTGAGATGTCATTGAAGAAAGTTGACATCGAGTAAGATATTGCCTTATACATTAGCAACTAGCAACACTTTTGTCTTCAAACAGTTACAGTACTTAAGTATTCTGCTATTTATATAGTTAAATTATGATAAATACTTGATTAATATCCCTCTAATATAACAAACATCTTTATATCTTAATGTAATTAAACGATTTCAATCGTTAATGTAAATGATATCTATATCCTCAGTATCACGAACATTGGCGTTAAAAGTTCAACTTAATTTTTCTCATTAATAATGTTATCAGGATGAGAACTAAAAATGTTTCGATTTTGTCATATTTTTAGTTAATATTTTTATATCTTAACACCACTCGATAAACATTGTAATATGAATAGGAAAATGTCGACCATAATATATTTTATTTATTCTGGATCATGTGCAGGGCGACAGAAAGCGAAAAAACCAGTACAGCCAGCGCTGAAGCCACCCCAACTGAATCAGGACTCGTGGACTCTGACAGCTGTCCAGTGATGTGCTTCATTAATTTCAGCAAAGGTAAAGCTCACTAGTATACTAGCTGTGCCCAATAGATTCCCTACATGTTATTATTACTTAAGATATTATTCAATTAATGTTACGGTAATCCTTTTTGGATAGAAAAGTTTTATGGCTATTTCTACATAATTGATAAAATAATTAAAATTTATTGAAAAAAATGCTTATTTTTGTTTCGACTTGAAATTTGAATACATCAATCGAAATTAAGAATGATTCAGACCACAATGTGGAAAATATTCTCCTGAGTTTTAGTTTTCTTACCACTCTCATGGATCATGTTTTGTTTTATGGTGCCCTTATGTCATAGTTTAGCCAGAAGTATATACAGTGTATTATAATGAAATATATATAATGATGTGGTTATACTGTTGTTATATACCTTAACGATGTTTCGTTTCTTTATAGGATTCGCTTATGCTTGTGGCCAAGGATATGTTCATATGTTCGAGAAAGAGTCACCGCACCATTGGCGGAAAAGAAATTTGTTTAGAATATCAAAGAAATCTTATAAGTAAGAATAACAATGCATATTGTTGAATTAAGTGTAGACTATAGTGTACTGTGAGATGTATAAACGGATGCTTTCATTATTTAATATTTGGTATATTAATACCAATTCCAATGTGTTTATTGTCAGACATACCCGAGAGCATCCATTGTGGTCGCCACTTGACGCTATTCAACATATAACAATTGATCCGAATCAAGAAACTCTTCTCATCACAACTCTGAGAAAGCAGCTCTATTACGTCAAATTGTTCGGACAACATATGCTTCAAGTAATTTAGAAACATGTTTGTGCATTGAATATCAATGTTATTTTTGAAATATTTTTTTTTTAATATAGAATCCAGAAATATCTTTTACGGAACTCGGTCCGGCTATGCATTACGGAAGAATAAATTCTCTCTCTATGTGCGCGTGGAAACCAATTTTCATGACATCCGGTGAACTGGACAAGAGTATACGAATTTGGAACTACATGACTGATGACGTTGAATTGATTAAACTATATCAAGAGGAGATACATTGTCTGTCTTTACATCCTTCTGGTATTATATTTATATTGGATATGCTATCTGTATTGGAATTTTTTGGGCGACATATTTTTTTTATAAATCCTAAATATTTTTGCAGGGCTGTTCGCCATAGTGGGGTTTTCAGACAAGTTACGATTTATGGTAGTACTAATTGATGACTTTGAAGTCATGCGAGAATTTCCTATACGTAACTGCCCTCGTGCGAAATTTAGCACCAACGGACACCTTTTCGCAGCTGTCAATGGTCAAGTTGTGCAAGTTTTTTCTTCGGTTTCATTTCAAAATGTTTATAATTTGAAGGGCCATAACGGAAAAGTAAGTAGATTTTTTTTTATTTATTACTTATATCAACGAGTTCTTAATAATAATGTAATATCAGATAACGTGTCTGGCGTGGTCAGCCAATGATTTAACACTAGTGTCCTGTGGCACTGAAGGCGCTGTGTACGAGTGGAACATGGCGTCAGGCCAACGAGTCGGCGAAGTTATATTAAAAACGAACCAATTTAAAGCCTGTGCCGTGAATAAGTATGAAAATATTTGAAATGATCTCATTTTTATGTCAATTTTTATTATGTTTCTGTTACATTAAATCACGTGTTATTTCAGTAACGGTAAAACAACTTACGGCGTTGGAAGTGACGGCGAAATAAAAGAAATCGGCTCAAATACTATTCGTAGAAATCTTGGTTTGATCGGATGCGGTCTCGACACTATAGTCCTATCCCGTTCCGATTTAATGCTTTTCATTACCGGCGGCGAGGGTGGTGTCACTGCTGTACAGTTACCATTACTAGACAAGGCCATTTACAACGAATTTCATATGCACAATAAAAATGTAACCGCCATTGCCCTGTCATACGATGACCAAACATTAGTTTCTGTGGCTGAAGACTCGTCTATTTGCTTATGGAGATTAACTAATGCTGACGGAAGAGCGATAGCTTTAGATAAAGACTTCGCATATTCCAAAGAGATTCTGATCAGTAAAAAAGATCTTCAAGAGAAAATTAATAGTATTAATGTTAGTATTGCATTCATATAAACAAATATATATAAGATGAAATTCTGAATGTATTTTTAAAGATTATTTTTTCTAAAAGAAGTTTATTCTGTTTCTAGTTACTCAGTACTAGGATGAGTGAATTGGAAACTGAACATACATACCAGCTACGCCAGGCTGAAGCAGCTCAGGCTGAGAAATTAAAAGAGGTTCATGAGGGATATTGTGCCGCTATAGAGGAACTAAAAGAGAAGAACGAGGTAAATTGTTTTTTTAATTTTTCATAGAAGCTTTGATTTCCATAGTGATTATAACTTTCAATTACAGCAAATGGAAAATGAACATACCCACGAAATTGGCATGATACAACAAGATATCGCAAAGCTGCGTTCGGGTCATGAAAGAACCTTACAAGCTTATGAAGCAGACTTTAATATTCGACTAATAAGCGAATATGACAGATACCAGGTGAAAATAGCAAAGAATTCAAAATAAATTCTAACCAGTAAAAACATTAATTCTAAATGACACAAAAATGTTTTAGAGTCTAGAAGACAAAACAGCTCGCATGAGGAAAGATTATGAACAACGATTAGATGATTTGGCGGAGAGCAAGCGGCAGGCTTTAAGAGAATTGAATAAAGCTTTTGAAGCGAGATTAGAAGAAAAAGATCTCATGCTTCAGGAGGTTGGGATTAATGTTATTGATGTTTCGTTAGAAACTGAGCAAGCTTTAAAAATACTTTATTTCAGTTACAAGAACAAGCTGATATGGAGAAAAGGAACATGAAACTATTAAGGCGTCTATTGAAGAAGATGCTGATCGCGAGATAATAGAGATAAGAACGGCCTACGAAGTTCAACTGAAAGAAGAAAAAGACGCAAATGTCAGGCTGAAAGGTGAAACCGGTCTGATGAAGAAAAAACTTATATCCGCTAATAAAGAGATCGATGAATTCAAACATCAAGTTTCACAACTTAAAGGTTTATTTTTTGTTGGTATTTTATATGTTTTTTTGGAAGCTGTGTACATACTTAAAATGATTTACTTCCAGCCGAACACAAACAGTTTCAAAAAGTAATATCGACTTTGGAACGAGACGTCGCTGATCTTAAGAAAGAAATATCGGAGAGAGACGGCACAATACAAGATAAGGAAAAACGGATATATGAATTGAAACGCAAGAAGCAGGAACTAGAAAAATACAAATTCGTTTTGAATTTTAAGATAATTGAATTGAAAAATCAGGTACGAAAACTCTCTATGTAATAAGATTATAACACGAGCACTGTAACAAACTGGAATAAATAAGTTAGTCTTAATCCTTAAATTACTTCTAAACGTTAGATTGAACCCAAAGAAAAAGAAATTCGGGAGTTAAAAGTTCAGATTGATGACATGGAAAACGAAGAGCTAAAATTATTGAATACTAAACATGATCTTGGTAAAATCCATAAAAAGACAATGTCGAAACCGTAGAATTAGTTACGTAATGTTTAATTAAAAAAAGTTACAGCTGTATTGATTTCCGTTTACATCCAATCACAGATAGAGCCATTAGAGCGCGAGATCAAAGAAAGAAAAGTGCGTATTCTTGAACTGGAAGTGTCGTTGGAAACTCTTCTAAAGCAAAAAGATTTCGCGGTAATTTATATGAAATCAGTTGTAATTTTTTTTCGGTCACAGTATATACCTTAATATTTAAAACACTGCGGTTGAGTGACGGCACTTTAAATATAGTTTAGACCTTTAGTTCTTTTGCGCAGTAAATTTTTGTAGAAATATCTATTCAATTTTAAAGATTCTGCACGTTTTTTATTTGTGACGATATTTATTTTATAGCTTTATTGATGTATTTCTAATATGTATAATTATAAAACGTATGTATACTTAGCAATAAAATTTTATGTATCATAAGTACAGTAGAGACGTAGCTAAAAAAAAAGATAACATACTCATGGATATAAGTTTTCTTTTAGAACTTAAGATCAATCAGTTGAATGAAAAGTTAGCATCGGCCAAGAAAGATTTCTTCAGTGAGGCGAATCGTAATTTGACTCTTAAGAACACTTTAAAGAAAATAAAAATTGATCTTCACAATATGACGGCCAATTTCCAAGATCCGACTCAGCTTAAACTGAGCGTTAAGGTATTTCAACAAACGTTATACGTTAAATCACTATTTCTTTCCGAACGCATAATTAACTAAAAATATTTGCTGTTTCTTAAAGGCGCTATTTCAAAAATATGTAGAGGACATTGACTTTGTACGGAGTCGCATGGCTGAGGATGAGGCGATAAGAGAATTCAATAGACAAAGAGATCACCTTGAAAAGCAGGTCGCAGGTCTTAAAATGCAGCTATCGAAATCACTGGATGGGTCCAAGAGTGACATTGGAAAGATTATGGATGTAAGACATTATCATAACGTTAAACAAGACTCGGTATCACATTATGAACCTACCTAAATAATTCTATTCTAATCTAGGAGAATTGCACTCTGTTAGGGGAAATTAATAATCTTCGAAGCGAGTTGAAAGCTACCCGTACAAGGTGTTTTCAAATGGAGTCTATATTGGGTCTGTCAGCGCGTTACATCCCGCCCGCAACTGCGCGCGCTAAACTCAAACACGTCACAGAGGAGCGGGAAAAGCTTGATGAGAAATTTAAACAGAAAATCGAAGTAATTCAACAAATTAATAAAAAATATATTAAGGTTTTTTAGATCAAAAATTTATGAAAGAATAAATATTATCAATTCATTAAATTAATGGACATAGTTTATTTCAACCTAGGCGTGTTGTTAAAAAAACTAGAATGTAATATTAAGTATCTACGTTTAAGTGATCAGGTCTGTGGAATTTTAGATTAATCATGTTTTACCAACTATAATTTGGTTACTTTAGTTCAGTTTTCTCATTAATTGTTGTATATAATATTAACAGGAGAGAGAGGAAATCATTGTCGCTTTAAAGGAAGAAAATGATCGTCTCCTTGGAAAAGTAAGATGTCCTGATGAAACAGAACCTTCTGAAAATGACACTGAAGAACAATAAATGTACTTCAAGCAGCTCGCGTTATTAGCAATACGATTACGTAATAAAAGAAAGAATAGCCTACTTACTCTCTTTTTTTATCATTTGCTTCCTCAGTTAATGAGATGTTTTTCTTGAAATGTAAGTTAGATCCTCAATTTTATATACCAATAATTTGCCAAGTTTATTACCTATGTCACAGTTTGTTGCGTAACTAATCTATAAAGTAACTACTTTGACACACATTTATTAATTTGCTTCAAATAAACGAGAATACATAGAACTGAATACCTTCTTGTACATACACAATCTACAAACGGAGCGAAACTACACATTTATTCCAATATTTAATATTGAATAACATCTGGCGCTTTTAATTTCTTTCCAATCACTAATGATATAGATTATTATGACAATTTTTTTATTTATAATTCTCTTAAATGTCCCAGGGTTCATGTCACTACATACATGGCATACATCATAACTATGAACAGCAATCATCTCGGTTACCAGTTCACTTAAATGCTTGAATAACTGATGAACAAATTAGAATTGCTTTACTAAAGTTCAAATTAAAATGTGTCCAATTCTAGGTAGATCGGGAAGTCTTCATATATTAAAGTTTCATTGAATTTTGAAACTGGCCTTTAAATACACTTTTTTTTGATACCAATATCTGTTGAGTTTTCTTGTTGTTGATTGAAGCAAGTAATTTAAAGGAATGAACACATGCTATATAAATTATAACTATTGTGTGACTTCATAAGATGTTGTTGGGTCAGGAAACTGATAAAATAAAATTACAGATATTAAAAAATATAATTTACTAAATGCATTTTTATTATAACATGAATTTGCCCCTTTGTTTATCCATTTGAAACTAATTATATATATACATATTTGTGGATATATATTAAACACCGTATCATATTAAAGCTCTATTCAAATAATAAAAAAACTAAATTCCCTCACCTCTATAGTCCATATATTGAAATCATACATTGAAGTACTCGATTCAGAGTGCTTGTTTACCTTGAAACAACTCATTAAAATGTTAAAAAACTAACAATAAATAAAAACTTAAATATTTGTTTAGAGAATAAATGGTAGAATGGCTTTGCGGCCTTTTGGATAGTCGGGGAATTCCTTCTTGTAATTACGGTGCTTTCCAATAGCCCATACTGACATCTGATATAACCCAACCAATGCAAACAAACCAGCTGTAAAATAAAACAAAAAAGAATCATTGCAAAGTCATAAGAATCAATTGAATTATAATAAATGGTAATTTTAACTTGTATTCTTTTTTTGATAAGAGTTATCATAATAAGAAGCCTTTTTCTTGATTACATAATAAATTGTTACAACAATTTACACATTAGGAACACAATCAAAAAACAAAGTTTTTAAGGAAATCTTGCTATATCTACTGTTACTATTCAATATGGTTATTTTTTTAATTATGCTGAAGGTCATGCTAAGGCCATGAAACTATATTCAATAAGCATTGAATAATTATTGACTAATGCATTATTTAAACTTAATGAAGGTGTAAAGGTTTCTGCTTTTCATTGTTTAATGTAAATGTGTAGATATATATTCAATTTAACAAACCTGGAAGACATTTGGTCAATACTGTGAAGAAGAACCATGATCCGAACTCGTAAGTATAATTGGGACAAGAAACAAAGTTGAAAAGTATGGAGAATGGGTTGCCGTCTGGTTTGGGGATGCGCCTCACTTTAGTGCCCGGTGGTCTCAAGTTCTTCAATAGGATGTGAATGCTTAAGTTACCCAATTCACAGATCTGTAAATTGTTTATTTTACATTAATTAGCTGCCCATGATGTATTACAATGCATTCTATAATAAACCTAACTATATTTTATATAAATAGATACTAGAATAAACTAGATAAGAATAGAATACTTACAGTAAAACCTGCTACTCCAACATATAAACATGTGTTGCAAGGGGCAGTGAATAGTGGGTGATTAATGTGGTATGCAATGTATAGGGTAAATAACCAGTAGTATGAACAGTTTTTGAAAAGATTCCGAAGAGGCATTGTTCCCTTTGAGAATCGATGGACAAACACAGTCTCAAGAAGTCGCTTGGCATAATGTACAGACCAACAAATTGCTGCAACACTAAAAAAGTAATATAAACGTAAATAACATTGATAACCATGAACTTTTCTTTAATTAATGGATATAATGTTAAAATCGTAAATGTATTGTTCCAGCAATTAAATGTTATACTATGTGGTTGGACTTACGAAGCGACTGTTCCCGGGGCTGATGTAACATCACCATAAAGGATCCAGGGTCTTTGATATACCCATAAGTAAACAAACAGAGGACCGGCGTATTCAGCTAGGAAGACATTACGCCAAGAGATTTGTGGTCCAAGATCTTGTAAATACAATTTCGCTCCGTCACCTATGTTGAGAGATTTCAGAGTCGTCTCGTCTTTAAGTGACCTTCCTTTAGATTCCAGTTTGATGGATTGTCTTTCAGGATACATAGATTTTTTTAAACCTTGATGAATCTTTTCCTTCACATCTTGAACTGTGGCATCCTCATTCACACGTATTTTTCCCAGTGGTTTGGAACCGGATACGCTTAATATTTCAATCTGTAGGAAAACCCGAATATAATATGAATTAAAATATAAAAAAACCATATCACAACTCTAAGAAAACAAACCTCCATTATTACGTCCACTTCCGATTATCAAAGCCTACAGAATAAAATACGGACTCGATTAACTATTTGAGTTTTTCAATTAAAGGCAAAGGTCACATTAAAAACTAAGTTTCACTCTACAGTCCACTTGCGGAGTTTCGAACTAGAGACTACAGAGTACCGGCCTGTACTTGAAATTCCTCTAGCAAGTAGTAACAATCGAGTTTTAAGAAATAATAAGTACGATATATAGTTTTGTAACTAGATACGTCTGTGGTAATAGTAGTGTAACATAAACATAAAAAGATATTAATTTAGCGGTTACTGATAATACTAAACCGACAAATTTTATTGAAATATTTTAATGACGAAGCAATTTTGATCATAGTCTGTACTCTGTACTCTTTTATAATATTATATACTATGTAGGTAGACAGCAGTAAAATATTATCTGTAACTTCTCACTCACAGGTAAAGAAATAAATTAAAATATAGATTTTTAAAAATTTAAAAAGACATTACAATAAAAAATTCTTACAGATAACATCATTAATTCTATATTTTGATGGACTAAATAAAAAATAAAAATTTCGAATGTGTTTGTACTTTATAAAATTCAAAACTTTATTTACTGTAATATTTTAATATTGTAATAATTCGTTTAATATGTTACATTAATTAACCGATACATAATTAGTTTTGAAGATATTTTACAATAATAATTATCTTATAATGAACGACTCCCTACAATTATGGCAGTGTTGGTATTATTCATTATTACTACATATGTGTGCACTACCCCTGAATGTGTGCACTGTTATTGATAACATTTTTCATTTGTGTATTTGTGCTCACTGTAAATGTGTTAGTAAATTAAATGGCGATTCTTGAGTAGATACGTATTTCACAAATAACAAAAATATTACAAGCTTTCTTATACCTAGTGTAGTTTAGTCGTACTAAAAATATATCAGAATGCGTTCAGTTGTGGAAATCGGGGCAAGTGTCCCCGCTTTTTTGGGAAAATTGTGGAAATTATTAAATGATACAGAAACGAATCATTTAATATCTTGGAGTCCCGTGAGTTTTCTTATTTAAATTACAATTAAGCTCTGTGATATTGAGAAGAAATATGAATTTCGTTTTCCATATCAAAATATGAATATATATTCTTCTTTTAATTGCCTAAAAACTATATGAAACGTAGGTGACAGTTCGTCATTGAACACCGAATAAATAAATAGTTACAGGTCACGTTTTGTACCATGCTCTTAGATTCGTGCCGTAGTTGGTTGCTGTGGAGCCGCATACTTTCACCACTTGCATACTTTTACTGAAAACATACTATTAAATGTTCTATGTCTATTTATTTTATTTCTTTGTTTTGTGGAGGTGGGCCGGTACTTTTCCATTAGCTCTTAAGTTAGTGCTATACTATTTCACCATACCACCACTTATAAAATGTTAAACACAAATTATCACCATATATGTGATAAACTTCTAAGGTTCTCGCTAACAAACATTGAATAGAAATCCTTTTTACATCAATAGGGGTTGTTTCCATTAATAATTAGGCTGGGGCAAATGAGTCCTTTCTTTTGATTTCTGTTCATGGCCGGTGATTGAACTCATGATCATTCAATCTAATATGCAAAACAGTTTTATTTTTGTCACTGAGAAAGAAAATTATAAGCATGAGTTATAAAATGTTAATTTCTGATTAATTAAATGTATATACAAATTAAAATAACAGATGGATATGCTGTTAAAATATGTTTGAGCCCGCATCTTTTCCCTTATGTTAAAAAAAAAATTGATACAGTAAACATACAGCATGCCATATGTTACAATTTTTTTAGAAAGTTATTTAAGGAAAAACATAAGATAAAAATTTCAATTGGTTATTTTATAGATCATCAAAATGTGTAATTATAAATAAAACATATGATTTATTTTCAAATAATTTTAGAGTGGAAAGACATTTGTTATAAAGAATCAAGCTGATTTTGCAAGGGAGCTGTTACCACTATATTATAAACACAACAATATGGCTAGTTTCATCAGGCAATTGAATATGTATGGGTTCCATAAAATAACCTCAGTAGAAAATGGTGGTTTGAGGTATGAAAAAGATGAAATTGAGTTTTCACATCCCTGTTTTATGAGAGGACATGCATATCTATTGGAACATATAAAAAGAAAAATTGCCAATCCCAAGTCTATAGTGGCAAGCAGTGAAAGTGGTGAAAAAATTCTTTTGAAGCCAGAAATAATGAACAAAGTGTTAGCTGATGTGAAGCAAATGAAAGGGAAACAGGAGAGTCTGGACGCTAAGTTCAGTGCGATGAAGCAAGAAAATGAGGCGCTATGGAGGGAAGTAGCAATACTACGTCAAAAGCATATTAAACAACAACAAATTGTTAACAATGTGAGTGTCTGGTTACACAATATGTGTCTTAGGTTACATAAATTTCTAAAGTAAATGTTGTTATAGCTCATACAATTCCTGATGTCGTTGGTCCAACCATCAAGAGCTCCCAGTTCCACTGGTAACAATGTTGGAGTAAAGAGGCCATATCAATTGATGATTAATAACGCGGCACATAACTGCGGTGATAGCTCATACCCTGGTAGGCTTAAGAATATTAAAATTGACAAGGACATTGCATTGGAAGATTTAAGTGAAGAAAACTTGGTGCGTTATTTACTCTTATTATTCTTAAATCTCAATCCATGTTGATGATATGGAAAATTATTTGTGTACAATATATTGGGGTCAATTTAGACATACATTTGTATATTTCAGGAGGATGGGCCCACTATACATGAATTGGTACATGACGACACATTGCACAATGAAGTATCTCAGGATTCATTGGACGATAACTTTGTGTCGGTTGATTTAGCAAACAACCCACTTATTGCCAACTCACACAATAACTCTGATCCAACAACATCCTCTCGGTACCATGTAACAATGGAAGACGGTGAAGACCTAGAAACAGGTATGTACTTATATTTATAAAATATCAACTAACAACACATTCAACAGTCATGACGAATTATTAACAATCGTTTATAAAAAAAAAATATCAAATCAAAAATCAGATACCATATAAAAAAGTAATTACTAAAATAGTTGTAAATTTAATGTCTATAGATCGTTCAAGATTATCATTGCCTATAGTCAATTCCAATGGTTTATGGAAACGTGAGACCCAGCCCATAGTTTCGCCCCCATCCCCTACAATGGCATCTGTGTCTCCAGTAGGTCAACAGTCAGCTGAGAATGTTAATGCCCACATAACAATATCACCGGGCACATCAAAGACGAAGGCTCGAAGCAACTGTAGAAGTATTTTAGCGAACAAAAATGTAATGTCAACAAGCAACTTTAACTCTATAAACCCATCAGCGGATTTTAAGCTACCAGCTGAGATTTTCGCTAGCGACGACTCTGTAAGTGATGTGGCGGCTACAGAGGAAGTTCTGCAGGATCTGGTATGTGATCAGGTCATCTCAGCCAAAGACAAGATGTTAGGTGGTGTAAATATAAAAATAGAGAAACCATTGGACTGTAAGAGTGGGAAAAAGTCGAAAAAGTCGAAGGATACCAACGACACCTGCTGCTTGAACCTAGCCGACATCAAGACTGAATTGCAGGACGACTTTGATTGGAACAATATGACACTTGCCACCGTTAATAACTCTAATATTAACAGGCAGCAGACAGTGTGAGTACATTGTTTGTGTTTAGTAAAGTAGATCATAAACACTACATCCTATTTATTATGACCAGAAATTATTTATAAAATCTATTATACAATATGTTTTAATACTCAGGTATAGGAGAGATAACTGCCAAAATCGGGAAGATATAACTTCCCTGTTTGGATCAAATTCCAACAAGTACGTTCAATTGATGCTTTTTTTTTAATCTAACAGGAAAGATGTCCGCTATAAATATTTATTGAGAAGTCAAATCAAAACATAAATATCAAGTAGTTGTGTATAAAACAGTATACAAGTATATTACATTATAGTTACATAATTTTGATAAGTATCTATAGATTGCTGCTTCTATAATCTGACCAGAAATGTGAAAGAACTCCTTATTAATATATTTTGTGTATAAAAAATGTATATATAATTTTATCTATATGCTATTATGATAATATTTATTATAACTAATATTTATATATGAATATCAGTATTTTCTTTTTAAATTCGAAACTTATGTCATTTACAATTGTCTTGTTTAAGAAAAAAGTTCATAAACTGCATATAAAGTACGTCCTCGATTGATATGGTTATTCGATGGTAATCATATAAATACATAAATCTAGTTTGCATACCTAATATTGTTGTTTAGTATTTCAATGTATTGAAAATTCAGAAGCTAAGGGTATATGATTCAATCATAATATTATGGCCTTCTGAGAACGGTTACATAAGTAGGATAATTTATATACGGTGACAAAAAAAAAAGAAATATTAAAATGTCATTTTCAGGAACGATATCGACGATCATTTGGATTCAATGCAAACGGATTTGGATTCGTTGAAGGAGTTGTTGAGAGGTGATACTTACGCGTTGGACACAAATACATTATTAGGGGTAAGTTAGCAATTTATATATACTAGTATCAACTAACAACAAACGGTATGGCGCGATCATTCAAACTTGTGTTTGTGTAGATCAGTGATGTTGTGCCGTGTACATTGACGTTTACAGCCGTTAGGTTGGCAGCGCTGTGAAGTCACGTTGCAACCAACGTGTAGGGAACGCGTGTTGAGCCTTGTGCCGACTGCCGCCCGCCGTCTCAAAAACACTCGCCATTCGCTACGTAATAACGGGTTTTGCTGTTTTACAATGCCGAACGATGTTTCGTATCACTTTCGTCATTTTATAGATATGACTGTACTGAACCAAAATAAATAAATAGCTATTTATTTATATTATGTGATATGTATACAATGATTAAAATGTAATGTATTAGCTAAATATTGAAAGAATAGTTAAAATGATTATAAAATTAACTTCTGTATTGTCCTCAGATTGATGAAAGCATAAGACCTACAGTTTCACACCATACCAAACAGAATGTAATAAATAAAATTAAACTGAAAAATATTTAATCTTAATATATCTTTATTTGAAAGGGACTTTTGTTTCAAAATATAAAAAAAAAATCTTAGTTTGAAAAAAATCTGTTTTCAGCTTTTCGGATCAGATGATCCTTTCTATGGACTCTCTTACAATCCGTCGAATGATCGCGCTAAGACCTGCAGTGGCGGTAAGTTAGAAACAAATTAATTATATAATAGGAATATGGAGGCGGACGGGGCTTGTAGAGCATCGGAGAGATACCCGCGTGGTAATTGATTGATCTATAAAAATAACAGTAAATCATAAATAGAATTATTTAAATTATAAAGTTAGCTAGATATATAAAACCATTTCAGTACAGCTGGTCCCCGGGAGGCTTCGGTTGATAAATATATATGTATATAACTATGGACTGATGAGTTTTCATTACTTGTATATTAATTGTAGATACAACCAAACAGTATCCGATGATTGATTTTGATTGGCTGATCGGTAGCAGCGATGCGTCCCAAGCAAAGTAACTACAACAATGTATGGAATAATGAAAGTGGACATTGGTAATGGGTGTAAAATAATAATAGCTAGGTTATATTAGGGTGTATGAGCGGATATGATTCCGCGTTTAGTATAGTATTAGTATGTAAATGCGTATGTTATATATGAATGTTTTAATTAAAGCTATGAAGCTGAAAGGTGAGGTAACGAATGTAAGCGGTGACGACACACGCGCACAGAGCCCATTCGAAGATGACGGTATTAATGTTATATAGTATTTAATGTAGGAAATAAATATGCTTTATGTTATGCGCATGTAAATTAGATATCCAGTGACTCGTAGTTTGAGTTTGTTACGTCGTATTTGATACGGACAGTTTGTAAGTTTTTCATTCGAATTTATTGTTTTTACGAATTTTTGAAATGTTCGACACTGGAACTGTCGGTTTTTAGTTGACCAAGCGAACTCGTTCTAGGGTCACATATTGTTTAGTAGGACGGAAGGGGCTTCTTATTTTTTTATTTTATTTTTAATGATAGTTTAGTTTTATCGTGTCGCCACTACATATCTAGACCTCTTATATAAATATAGTAATGTTTTGGTTTATTTCTAATTACAATTTTTAAACGTAGTTCAGGCTATATTATTGTTTTTAAATATTTCAATGTAGCTTTTATGTTATATTAAGGACACGTTTTACCATTTAAGTATATTTTTACATTATTTTTTATGAGATTCGTATGCATTCAGTTGATTAGTTCTATGGAATAGCTTTTAGCCTTTTTTAATTTACTCTACAATGTTAATTTTCTTTGTAAATCATCTGCTGAACGAAGTGTTTATTAATTTTTGAAAATATCTTTTAAAATATATTACGACTTATCAAAAATTAGTTGCTGTATTGCATGATAGCACTTTTTGATTTGATCGCTTGTTATTAAAAAAAAACGGGATACATAGGTATATAATAGTAGGCTTAAAGTAAAATATTACGATAACGTAAACAATTTTATTTAGTTTAAAACATTCCAATACCGGGAATGCCTTAGAACGTCGCTAAATATGAGCGTCAGGTGATAACTAACAGAATATTTTCTTGGGTAACTTTCAGCTGAAGGGAATCAGTTAATATCGTATACAGAGAATATTCCAGACTTTGAGGATATAAATATGCCGGAATTGGAGGGCGAGAACTCTCAAGACTGCATCCCGAGTCCCAGCAGCTCGACCTTGAATACACCACAAGTACAACTGCAGTCACCATCATATACGAGACCTTGAAATATAACCATGAGAAGTTATAGTTAGCGGTTATTAACTATCAGTGCACGACTAATGTCAATGTCAAAGTTTGGCGGGTCGAAGAATCGAGTTGTTTTTTTTTTATTGACAATCGGATTCTCGCTCTGTATGCCATACTGAACATTTCGTGGAATTGTTATTATAATGAAAATATATTATGCCGTATTTTTTTATATTGAAACAATGTGATTTATCTTTTGTTTTTGTTTACATAATTTAACATTACTCTTTTAAGCATTTACTAGCTGCTTTACATTTATTGTTAAAAATATTTGCATATGTTTTTAAATTATTGTGGAACATGTTAAAATTGAGCATGTACTTAGAACTATCAATAACATGTAACGGGCACCAAATTTATAACTGAAAACGAAAGAAAATAGATTTAATGACTGAGATTGAGATACTAAAACAATTTTCTTTGGTTTTAGGTGCCAAGTTGGCTCAAAACAGTAAAAAAAATACCGATAATGTACCTAAAAATGTAATGTAAAATGTAATATTTTGGACAAAATTATATATACATAGATATAGTCTGTGCTGCTTGGTGCCTTAACAGGATTCATATTTTTATACAAGTGACTTGTGGTCAGCACTGTACCTAGGAGATAGGTTAAGATGAACAAAATATAGAGAATGTATATAAATATTATAAAATGCGCTTTTGTAAATGTGCGTGTATTTAATGTTAATAATAGTTTTTATTGTTTATAATATTTCATGCGACATATTAGCAGATATTTTGTAATGATAAGTTGCTTCGTTTGTACATCACAATGTGAAATGTCGTTCCGTGACATAAAGCATTTCTTTTGTAAAATGTTTATAATATATTAAGTTAAATATTAAGCGCAGTGCGACTGCTGATTGTTTTATTCGTGCGTGTTGAAATTTTTTTTAATATAAATATTGTACAAAAATATAAAGTTAAAAAATATATTGGTGACAAAAAAAAAATTGTTTTGTATTTATACGTATGAATTAGTTGTTAATGTGTAAGTTTTATTTACATTAAGATGTATAATATATGTTAGTAAATAAATTTTTGGTGGTTAATTTAATAACTAAATGTTGACTTTTTTTTCAACTTTAACCCATTATCGTGTTATGTGATGTGGGTTTTTTTTTATCTACTAAAAATTATTCCTGCTTTTGTCCGCCGTCCGACCGAGATAAGTTTAAACCAAAATTTATTTTATAAAACAAAATAACTTTTAATTTATTTTCCTACAATATGTGATATTCATCAAAATTGAACAAATATGACCGCGAATACCACGAGATATTTCCCCTTATAGGAAAAATGTAATTAAAAAGTAATTATTTAAATGTTCTGTTAACATAAATATTGAAGTTTATATTTTAAAACGAGACTGATATAATAAAAATTATTACATATCCTTTCCTGATTAGTCATCGGCTTAGATTCAACGTTAACTAAATTTTATAAGGAAACTATATATCAGTATTTTTGTATAAAAAATAAAATCGCGTACACCTCGGTTCTTTTTCGTATTTACTATCGAATTAAACAATTATTCCTAGCTCATATTTTTCTACTATTATAGGTACCTGTTATCCTAATAACATGATTTTAAATAATGTAAACAAATGTTGTTAAAATATATATAATATTAATGTGTGATTATCGTAATAAGTGATTTTAAAGTAAATTAAAAACTAAATACTTGTTTTATTTATACCTGTGAATATAAGAATATTTTAGAAAAATCCTTGTCATTAATGCAAAAATACGATGAGAAACATTGCTATTGGATAATTATCAGGCGCCTCAAATATTTTTTTTTTGCTTTCCACCTGTAATGTCTGATAGACAATTATAATGTAGGCGGTGTCCACACCATAAGCCATACCAATTACATAAGGTATAAGACATAACGATTATTTAATATAAAAAATATTGCGCAATATATAATTTTTTCATTTCTTCTAAGTCATACTTTTGGATGACAACATATTGTCCATTAAGCTCTGATTAAGATAATATATATTCAATTAAACCATTAAGATATTAATGAAAAAAAATGTACACGAGTATTCAAGTTGAACTTGGAAAAAAGATAACGTTTTCTTATATTTCTTCACGATATAGCAAAAGATGTTTCTATCATACATTTTATACATTAATTATTATAAAAGCTACAGCTTTAATAGAAACTGACAAAGTCATCTAGTAATTCCCAAGCATTTCACTCGATTTCTTTGAAGTTTTTTAAATGCTAATCATTAATTTTTTTTATCTTTTCAATACAAAAAGAGTCCAAACATTATAAAACAATAACCCACAGGAGATAAGAACGGAAATAAATTATTTTTATAAAAGCATTAAGATTTATTTAAGTAGTGTTATCACAGCTACAATCTAGGATCTTGGTGTTATTAATACATATATAGCTAACAAAATATATTTCAAAGTACGTCGTATTAAAATAAGACATTTTGTACACAACCTAAGATTTTTGTTAAAATAATGTTAAATCACAAAAATAAATTAACAAATTTGTACAACGTGTTTTAAATAAAATGTAAGAATGCTTTAAATACAATTATAATTATAAAAGTAAAATTTTTGTCGACAAAAACACAAGGCATTAAAGTCGTAAAACAATAACTTAGTGCGTGAACAGATGGATGACAGACGGTTAGAATCAGCCGCCATTTTTATGAAAAATTATAATCAAACTGATTTAAATTTAGAAGGCCACTTTAAAATATCCGAGTTTAAATTGCCGTTTCTTGAATAATTGGTTTTTTATCTATTTGCCAACTATGTCCAGATTCGTCTTCGAAATTGTCCAATTTAGAAAAAAAGGCATGTAAAAATCAAATATAATCGACTTGTCTTATTTTATATAAGCTTGTTGTCTTAGTGAACACGCACTCTTACAATAAACCTAAAATTATACATTTTTTGACTAGAGACTATTTTTTAATTATGTTAAATTATTTTCACAATTTTTTTATAGACGTTAATGGTTTTATACGGCCCCAACTATTTTTAACACTTATATATTAATTTCTGTTAAATTATAAAAGAACTTTACTTTAAGAGAAATTGGAAAGAAACATTTAAAATACAAACATAATAACTATAATCATAGCCTTAATGTAATCTTAATTTTCTCAACAAAGACGGTAATAAGGGTGGTGCGGGAGCCCTATTCTTGACACCATCAGTTATATAAGGTCCCGGTTTCGACATTAATACAGTATGCAGGGTTGGCAAAGAACCTATAGCACATCCTAACTCAGTTGATATATTGTGACAACCCTGGATATCTAATACTTTTAGTATTTTGCAATGTTCCTGAATAGCTTCCAAAGTTTTATCGGTTAGTTGATTGCAACCCTGAAACAATAAGGTACAATATGCAATGAAAAAAATCTCTTACAATTCTGTCATAAATCATAATATAGGGATAGTGCATGATGAAGAGTGTATAATGTAAAGTAATTCACTCACTCTGAGTTCCAGATATTGCAATCTCGGCAGTCCTTTAACGATTTCAATGACGGCATCATCTTTTAAATTGTAACAATCATTTAGGTTTAAATATTCAATGCTTGGACAATTTCTAACAAGGTATTTGATTCCATCGACAGTAATTTGTTGACATCTGCTTAAATTTAAACTCTGGAGTTCTTTGAAGGCGAAAGCGTATATCAAACTGACATCGGTTATTCTATTACAGCCGCTGATATTTAATTCCCTAAGAGATTTAATGCGAGCCAATGAATATCCGGTATAAGAGTCCATGGTTAATTTTTCACACATTCTTTGCACCTCTCGCTTCCTCTGTGCGTCGCGAATTATTTCTTCCTCAGCCCTAGAGCCTAGGTGTATTCTGCTGTGTGAATTAGTTTCACCATAGTTGGACATAACGGGACCATCATCGTCACCCTCTGACTCCACTTTCCCCATCCCAGTAAGGCCGACATCCGACACTTTATCACAGTAGTTTATTTTTAATGTGTGTAATTTTATTTGATTCCTAAATATCACTTGTATGGTTGTGTCCGTCACAGCATTAAAACAGAAGCTTAAATCCATATATGTCAGGTTCCTTAATTTTTCCGATAGCATAATAACACCGGTTTGTTCTATATTGTTTAATGAGTTTATATCTAACTCTTCCATAATGAGATTTTCGTCGTCACTACACAATCCCACTTTTATGCCGTCTTTTGTGATAAGTTCACATTGAGAAATATTAACCCTTTTCAGTTTTTTAAGCTTATTTAATTCCGCAATACCTAAGTCCGTTACGGCTCTACATCTCTGTATATTCAGATATTCCAAATTAACAAGATTATTACATATGTACATCAAAGATTGGTCGGTAACTCTTGTGCAGAGACCAATATCTAGTTCCTTCAAAGAATGTTGGTGTGTAGCCAAAGAAATAATTCCAGCATTTGTCAATTGGTCACAAGTATTTAACTGTAGACTTTCTAGCATTAAATCAGGAATTTCAGACAATTGCTTCAAACCGGCGCCATCAATGAGGGTATTAGAAAATACTAATTTTTTTATTTTATTCGCCCTCGATAATATAAACTGTTGTACAAAATAGAAGGTGAAAACACTTTCTGATGGATTTTCAAATATATTAGTAGTCTGCGAGTAAAATTTCTTAACAAATCCAGCATGGAATTGTATTGGGGACAATGATAGACATAGATGTTCTAGTTCTGGTGCAGATTTGACAAACCTATAGAATAATGCATCGGTTATATATTTGTTTTCAGACAAGTTTAGATTTTTCAAGTTCTTAAAACTATTGGCTATCACACCGTTTGTCTTCTCCAATAGACATCCGGACATAAAGAGTTCCTTGCAGCATTGTATGTTCAATGTTTCTATGCTTGTGCATTTCTCTAAAATATAATCAATAGTTTTTTCATGAATATCACATTTTCTTATTGTCAAACTTCTTATGTTTTCTCCAATTTTTTCCCAAAAATAATTTGTCTTTTGGGACAGTTCTACCTCATTGAATATAAAATTGTAATATGGTATTATTGTATTTTCAATTACTTGCAGTGGTGAAGCCTCTTTTAGCAAGTCTGTTCTATAAAATACAAGAGTTTTGTTTTTTAAAAAGTAGTAGTCATTAGCGGCGAGATACCAAGATTGACAAGTTTCGCTAGCCGCCTTTCTGTCAGAATTTGGTAAATATTTAAAAAGATAAACTAGGACCTGTAAAAAAAAATCCTTTAAGCTTATATTGTACTGGATATTAAAATATAAGACTTATTAAAATAAAGACATTGAAAAGGAACAAAAATATACTACGCCTTTAATATATAGAATATATTATAACATCACGTGAAAAAAAGATAAGTACCTAACAAAAAATTCAAACAAAAGAATATTTTGTAAAGAGGAAGGAGCTATTTAAAACACGTACCTCATATGGGAGATTATTAGCTGCCATGTTTTTAAACCGATATATTGTTATTATATGGAAATTTTATTCACATTCTATAAATTATTTTGGTTTTAATTGAATTTGAATTTTCAAATCACTTCCTACTATCAATTTGACATTGAAAAATTGACAAGCTCATAACAGACCAGTTAGCAATAACAGCTGACCTCGAACGTCATTACAAGACGTCATACTGCAGTGACGTATTGCGTTTCGTTATTCGCATATAAATACATACAAAAGAAATGTTTTTAATAATATACAAGATGTTGTAAGATGATTACAAAAAAAATAGTTCTTTGTTCTCTTAATCACTTTAAGGTTTGTGTAAGATTATCTTATATAAATTAAATTGATTTATATAAGATTTTGAAGGATTAAAAAAATATATTTTAATATCAGTCTATTAATATATAATTAATATATGTGTATGTATATCATTGTAAGAGTTTGAATAATAAAAATTATGATGAAATATTAGTAAATTATTTTATATTTTTTTTTATGACAGAACAAATCATTATAAACGAGGTTAGACATCTCTCTTTTACGTTGTTTATTATCAATAAAGTATTCTAAGACTTGGATCTGTATGTTTAGTAGAAGCACAATTTCTTTCGAAAATAATATGTTAAGAAAATAAAAACATTCGAAATAATTATAATTGTATGTAAATATGTATTCTATTATTGTTTAAAAATATATTTTTGTATTGTAGGTCAAATTTACAATTTAACTAAGCGATTCTTATTAGTAATTTAAATATATAAAGAGTTGTGATATCAGCATGTATCATCTCAAATTGTTATTGTGAATTGAATAAATTAGTTACACTAGACTAAAGGTGAATACTTCATCATATATAACTATTAACTTTAATGAAGTGAGTATTTACGGATGTGTTAAAAACAATAAGTTCCATTAAGAAAGTTCCGAACAGATGGGTGCAAGAAATAAATACAAAGTAAAGTCTTATGTGAGTTTGCGCGGCAGAGTACAATATTGTTATTGCCACTTGTTGGGCGCCAACGCCAGTAAGCTCTGTATGCGGGGTGAATCGCCCGTCTGCCTCCGCTCTCAGTATCGTGATACGTAAAGAATTTAGCCGATAAACTTTTCGTGATGTTTTGTAATTCAGCTGCGTTATAGTTTGTTGTGACTTTGTAAATAATATGTGTAAAACAGATCATGTCTAGAAGAAAACAAGCAAAACCGAGATCATTAAAGCGTAAGTTGATCAACGTTGCTTTATAATATTTCTATTACAGCAATTTTCAGCTGCGTTACTAGATAATATAAATAATTGCTCAGCGCCTTACACGTAATACAAGCTGGTTTTTATATATAAATAAACGAATTCAGAAAGAAATAAGTATCGCTATTATAATTTTGTTACATAAAATTCTAATAGATTTTGTTTTATATAAATTTACAAGGTAGTTTAGAAAATTCCCGTTGTTAGAACCAACGAACAGATTCAACTGTCCGCAGGTCGGTTAGCACTTAGCGCTGTCAAGTCCGACTATCACAAAAGATAGTCGTGAAGAACTGTCATAACAGCTTTTCATTCGGTTAATAGAAGAGCATTCATTCAATTACAAATAAAATGTCCTATTGTAATTCGCAACCGAAGAATTACTTGACACCGTATGATATAAAAAAGGATATTTACTTAAGTTACGAACATTACGTAAATGAATAGTTATAATAAAATAGTTGTAAAAAAATATTCGTATAACTAGTAATAATAATCATAACATTAGGAAAAGAAAGCTAAATTATAAAACGTATTTACGAATGCGGTTTTGTTTTAGCTTGATAAATTTTGTACATTCGTTTAATAACATCGTCCGTGAATTTGAAATGATGATGATGATTATAATGTAAACATATAAATAAAACTTAACTGTCTGTTCTTAAAAATAAGATTTTTATGCTACGCAACAGTGGCATAAGTCAAATAAATATATATATTTTTTTATTGGTTACTGCCACTCATCGGCCAAATGTCGCTAAAATTTTTAACGAACTTCTATAAAACGTAGTTTTAAATATTTAGAAGAAAATTTAATTGACTTATGATTTGAAAGTAACATACTTAATTTAAGTTTACCTCACGTTACATACGAAGCGTTTGCCGTTTCTCATTCAATAACATGTGTTTGCATTATAATGGGTGAAGATTTATGATTGAAAAACTGGGAACGCTCTGTATGTTGTGTAGCGGTACAAACTTGAGGTAAGCATTCAGGATGCCGATCAAAAAACTAAAAAGTTATTCAGAAAATCGCAGAAGGAACAATTAAATAAAATCAAAAAGTTTCTCACCTTTTAATTACATTTAATGCAGTAATTTGTTTATTATATTCTAAAGACTACGTAAAATTATTAAAATGACCGTATATTCAAAATTTAAACCGACGTGCGAGGTTTACAGAGTCCGAAGGCCTAGTGTTAAAAATGATCCTGTCCGCTAGTGTCGGGTGATGGACCGAGCTGCAATGGCCGGAGCCCTAATATCACCATTTTATCAGCTGCCGCGGCAGCACCGCATATGTGTTTCACTTAAAGCTCGATTAATTTACGCATAATGCTAGATATATGTTCGCTTAAATATACTAACTTGAAGAGTAGCTACAGAATAAACATCTATTTAAATTATCATTATTATTATATATAGCAATTGCAGTTATACATAACGTGACTAAACTCATATATTTTATGAGATCTTTTAGATTTTCATTAAATTACTTTTCAAATTTTAATTCGCATTAGCACCGAATCGTTGGCCCAAAAACAATGCCATGTAATAATGTATACATCCGTTTGATAAATTATTATGAACAATCAAGATAATTAATTTTTTTTGACATACCTTGTACAGGAAGCTATCTCCTAAGATACATATTAAAAATATATAACCAAATATATATATTATAACTTTAGCATATATTCCTACAGCGTCTTAGTGTTCTCATTCATTCTTAATATGTTATACATTAACTTGTAAATGTCATCTAGTGCTCAGTGCAGTGAAGTCTTAGCTGCGTTAGGCTGGGGAATCAGTTGTACCTACTACTTCAAGGATAGGCATTGCATTAGGTGTCCCTGGAGTTGCAATCGCAGCCTGTGCACTCGGGACGCATTACTAGCTCTAGTTCTATCCACCAAATCGATACCTTAAGTTAACAACATCACATGTTCTCAACAGCTCTAGCTTATTATATATTACTGTGGAATTCTGTGGAATTCGTTTTAGATTCATTGTTTTCTTATTGTTGTTGTTACATGTTACATGATAGTGAATTTTAAAATTATTCAAGTGGGATGAACGGAGACAGTGAGAAACGTGTTTGCTATTATAGTATTAAATACGTTAAATATTTTCAGTGATTTGTTAAAACGTAACATCATTGGTACTTGGTGCACATGGGTCCAATAATATGTCAATTTCAGCTCGCACGCGTCCCACTTGTCAACGAATTAAAATTTTATATCCACTGAAAATGTTAATCCTCTCCGCTCCCGGATCTGCTGTTAAAATGTGTCGTATCTTGAATTGTTTACATTAAATTCTACGAGGAAATGGCTATCTAATGGGGGGGAGGTTATATTTTATTTTTTGTTGTAAATTATCATAATACATCATATATTTGTATACAAATTAACTGTTTTAATTTAATTATAATAAGAACGTTGACGTGTATGATTAAGTAGAAGTTGAAAATTAGAAATCTGAGAAGTAGTAATAAAGAAAATTATTAATTAATTTAAAAAAAAAAAATGTTTTCGCATTCTATTTTGTTAGAATACATACGGAAAAGGCTTAATGGTTTTAGTAGAACTAAATTGTTATCTTAGAAATTTATATTCGAATAGCATTCTGAGGTGAGAAAAACTACTTTTATTAATACATTTATTAATATTGAATAAATTTGCAGACGTGTTTTTATAAATAACACGCATTAACAAACTTAATCTTTTTGATGGAGGTCCGGGTGTATGGATTTATTTGTCAACTTTTTTAACTGTCCGTACATTTTGTAAAATAAAAACGCAAAATACTATTAGAAATTTTTAACATTATTTACAAAGAAAAGATAACATATTTTTTTTATTTATTAATTACATTACTGGCCATTAAGAAGAATACTAGCGAACCGCTCACACGAATAAATTGCGGGTGTTTAATTCGAATAAGAAAAGAAAACCTTAAGGTGTGGAAGTGTAATTATGTTCGCTATTTACCGACACTTGTTATGTGAAACGATAAGAAGTTGATGGTGCCGTCGGGCGTGGGGTTGTCCATAAAACTTGTAGAGGCCCGCAGAGAGTCTCCGCGAAATTTCCCCTGGGCGGCGCACACCGCCCTGCGCAATGGGAAATTCGAAGCCATATCATAACAGTTTTATGTTGATTCCGAGCTTCGGACGCGATGAGCCATCTGATCGTTTAAACTTTAATGAACGAATTAGTTATCACAACCCTATATGACGCTTTACTAAAGAGGTGTTACGTTTGAGTTTTCCTCTATGACAGTAATGTGACACTAACTTGTGTGACACGGTATACGTATTTCAGTTTTTTTTTTAACTAAATGATAATAATACAAATGATTTCTATTCGTATTTTCATATTCGTTATGTTGCGAAGAAAATATAAAGGAGAAAATATTAACGCAATCTGTTAACAGTACCAAGCATTATTTTTTCCTATTCCCAGTCGACTTCAATAAATCACTCACGTGTTTTCACGAAAAAAAAAAATCCATAACAGGCAAAAACACCGCCACACGAGTCTGGTGTAGGTAGCTATCTACAAAGATGTATTAATGTTATATTCATTAACCACGAATCGTTCAGTCAAATTGAAAGCTACCTTATTTGTATGCGTAATATGAATGAAAGGTCAAATTTGAAATACAGTGCCCATGAAAGAAAAAGCATTACTTTTTTATAAAAACTTAGATTTTTTTTTAATAAATCATGATTAAAACGGTTTCTTTTGATAATTTAACTCACATTATTTTAATATATTATCTTTTCTTTTTTACATTAGACATTTTTGATACTGAAAAGTATACATTTGCAATAACAAGATTTTTTTTTCTTTTAACATTACAGTCCATTTGAAACAGATAGTTACTTACAATCACCCATATTTATGTAGTATCAAGGAAAGAAACATTTCAAGCAGGTAATTAATTATTTTAAGTTAATTGGTACCAACTATTACTTGTTTTTTATATAATAACTCAAACCTCTTTAGCGCTTAGATAACATTGAAAACAAAAATTCGCTTGAATAATGTTAACTAATTCATCATTCTTCATTTGTTAGGAACAGTAAAACGGAAAGTGTGAGTTAATATGGCAATTTCAGTTAGATTATGGCATCATTTAACTGTCACGCCCATAACCTCTGATGGTGCATAGACAAGTAACTTAACTTTTTATTTTTTTGTTATATAATTATAAAATAATATCATCTTTACATCTATTCACTAAAACTTAATGAAACAGTGAGTCGCAAATATATTTTTAAATGTTTATTGACTGTTAAATACATCTGTCATCAATGTCATTCGAGTTTATTATTCTACACAAGAAAAGTGTGAAAAAATTAGGTCACAGTACACGTTTCAGTATATATTAAACATTTCGGTAAAATTAAAGTCTCACTGAGACTATGTGTATATTTTATTAGTCTCCAGCATACATAGTATACGAAGTTTCGTCTGAGATATTGTTTAAAAATATCACGGTCCCCCCCAATGTGGGGGGTTTTCCCTGCGGAGTGAAGTTCTCGCCGCCCACGCCTCGTCCCGCGGGAGCTGGCCCAGGCAATGCCGCCTGCTCTCCTGGGAACCTCACTCCCTACAACCCGCTCTCCCGGCAGACTCCCTGATGGAAATAACAGACGACTTGTTCGACTTTTAATTGATAATAACCAGTTCTACATTTACCTATTCTTGTTAACACTTTGAATATATTATAGACATTAAGATAGAATTTCATCCATCACAAAATTATTAAATTGCTATAATATTTGTATACCTACAGAAAAAAAATAGTTTTATGAAAACCCTTCAACAAATTATCTTTTAAATAAAAATAGGAAAAACTCTTTGGGTGTGTTGGCATTATTCAAAAATTTTAGTGCAATTAATGTTCTGCTTGGACTATAGGTGTACAGAGGCCTCAGGAACCATTAAAATTTAAGTTTCCAAGGTATTGTGAATGAGAGTGGAGATATTATACCCTCGGTTGCTCCCCAATTATAGTTAAGGTCGCCTTAGGTCGTTTGTCACATATAACCGCTTAACAAACCTCAATAACAACATCATATTATATAAACAGTAATTACAATTCTAACTACACTACATAGATAGTTATTTTTAAATAGCTGTAGCTTCATGCTATTGTTGATAAGACGTAAGTGTATCCTATAGATGGATTAATAGAACTAAAAATACGTAAAATGAAATAGAATAATAAGGAATACAGTGTAATACGGTCAGCAAGAAAATTGAATTGGCAAAGTAGTGGTGGCGCTTTGGTGCTAAATGTGTCCCGAGCGGGGCATTGGAAGTGGAGTTATGATGGCCTATCGCACTCGATGCCAAACAGTTCAACTTGCTTAACAATACCCACTTGCTCATTTTTAAAGATAAAACGAAACATTAAACTATTTTAAGTAAACAAATTTTCGTCAAAAATACACATCATGTATATAAAAAGCAGAGTATAAAAATACGTTTATAGAGAAAAATTTAATATAAAAGGAAATTTTTAGAAATTACGCCAAATTAGGCTGTATGGATTTAGTTATACGTTTTTTTTATTTTCTTTCCGGCTACTAAAACATTATTGTAAAACGTTGTATTAGGAAAGGTAGATTATAAATAATACAATCACATATTATATTTAAAGACATATTGTTTAAGCCTTAACATCTTAGTTCAAAAGTTATACTACGGTAAGTGCTCAGCAAAATATAAATGTCTGTTTTGTTCTTTCATAAATATTTGTTTGATAACAAAAAAACTGTAGAAGATATATAATATCATTAGTGCATCTTCAATAAAGTTTGCGATTAACTAAAAGAAATAACAATAAAATTAAAAATAAATTCTTAAGAAATCCCCAACGCGTTGTCATTTAACGACTATACTACCATAGTCAGAAGCAAAATTGAGTTATCGTTGGCCAAAAATGCCTTACATCATTTTGAAAAAGAGATTCTAAATAATGTACGACATTTTAGGCCTACGATTGGAAACAATCATAGCCAAGGAAAACCGCGTAAAATTGGGTTTTAAATAAAGAAAAAACACATTGATATTTGTCGATCCGTTGGAGAGTTACGACGCCACAGACAATACAGATACACACACACACACACACACACACACACACACACACACACAGATAGCATCGTCAAACTTATAATAGGCTTATTTTTGTGCCGGCTGTTAAAAAGCAACCTTGACATACCAACTTAATTTAATGGCAAAAAATAAAATTTAAGTGTTAAAATAAATACAAAAATACTTTCCAACTATAAATTGATATATAGAATTATTTATTAAAAATTGTATTAAAAGCCCTCAAGCTCACAGATAATAAAAATAATAACGTTACCTAATTTTGTTATAGAATTGTTTAAATGTAAACATAAATAAGAATAAAGCTTAAAAGTATTATTTGGCGTTGAGGTGCAGCGGACGGGTCGCAATCACGCCACCCGCGCCCAGACTGGTACTAATTATAACGCTAAGGCTGTGTTTTCATTAGACATGACCTAGCGAGAAAATGTCGAGAAAAAGTAACTTTTAGTATCAATAAATCATGCCGAAGTATTTTGTTTTGAAGTTTCCATTAGGTGAGAACGCAGCCTAATAGTTAGTTTTATGGAAGTTACGTTTCAAATCAAAGATATAAATTGCGGACGTTGATTGTCTTGTACTGAATTAGTTGTTATGTAGGTCGACTAAATAGTGTCAGTTTCATAGATTATTATATCAGTTTAATGTCGGAGGAACTGAGAAAAATAAAATCTATATAACCTAAATTTGATAATATCAAAAAGTTCATATAAAGTAATTTACAATTGCATATCTATCATATAATAAAAAGCAATAAAGATTTGTAATTGAAACATTTAAACCATTTTTGAGTGTAACGTAATATGAAAGATAAAAAAGTACAATATATGAAATAATATAAAAAGAAAATTTTAAAAGGAACATCCCCATAGTGACATCGTAACAAATACTTGCAAGCCCCTGATTTCTACTCCCAAAGGGCGCGCACCTTCCTAGCGCATGTCTACACTGCTTGCATTATCATAATTAGCTTTTATTTATTTATTTCCACCTGAGGTGAACCAAATCCGTTTGTATTAAGTAAATACTATTTTATTAATCGAATTCATTCCAGTATTTAAATAGTACAGTTTTGAAATGAAAATTCTTTTATAAAATAGATATTTTATATAATTTATAGTTATTCAACACAGAATATGCCTAATATACAGATTAAAGAATAGTTGGCATAGTATTAATTACCTTTGCCTACCGCAGATTCTGCTCAGATTATGCGTGATTTTATCTTGTCCTCAACTTTCACTGGACTGCGGTAAAGTTTTATTATTAAACTGTAGGTACATATGAAAAAAAAGTTGACCTGATATTACTTCATCGAGATACGTAATAAAATAAAAAATAATCTACTATTTTTAAAGCTAAAATCTTGGACATATTACGTCAGAGTGAAATATTTCCAGAATATTTGACTCACAATGACGTATTTTACGGCTTGTACTTAATTTGTCGAAATCTGTGTAACTCGTTTAAAAGTAAGGACGTGACGTAATAATACCGTCAAATAGCATACTGCGTAAAAGTTGTACTTTTCTATTCTGCCACAGCCAATTAAAAAGTGAGTGAGTGAGTGAGGGAATTTGTTTTTATTACTCTATACACATGTTGAATCTCAATATAAAACTTCTTCAATACGAATTTAGAAAAGGATAGCCTATTTTTGATAATAATATCAATGTGTATGACAATATTATCATAATTGTGTCCGCTGTAAGGGGACCTGATGTCCTATACTAAATTTTGGTTACTGAGCGCTATAACGACATTGAAGTAAAGAAAATCCTTTGTTATAACCCGAACAGCGTCCATAAGAAATCATAGTTATTTTTGGATATTCTTTGAAATTGTTCTTTTATATATTTAATAGGATTCTTCAAATAAAATAAAAGGTAAAATATTTATATAATCATATATTTATTTTCCTTTTTTTAGCGGAAGAAGAGTTATGGTCTGAAAGGAATGAAACAAAAAATGTTACTGAGGAAGCTTTAAAAAGTGATATCAGTGATGGCGATGAAGCGACAAAAGATTCAAATACGGAAGAAAGAAACAAAATGGCGGAGGAAGAAGATCAAAATATGGCGGATACGAATGTCAAAGGTAAATTTTTAGAATGATTATCAGATACATTTCACATGTAATATAATTTAAATTTAGTTATTTTCTCATATATATATATAATTTAAACATATCTCCGATGCCTATGCGGCCACATACAGATATCTCATTTGCATATTATGTAGTTGCAGCGTAGTATCCAGTGACGTTGACACACGGTCTAGGATAAGGGATGACGTACGAGCGAAGGCTCGCAATGGGTGCACGCCGATTTGCTGATGACAGATCGTTGCTGCATCCATTGCCTTGTGAACAGAATGCATTGAGTGGCAATAAAATTCACACGAAATTTATGATGACTGACTTTGATCGGTGATAAGTTATAATGGAATTGCGGTCATATGTATGAAATACGTAGTGCGAATGAATAGAATATTATCGTTGATATGTTTTTTGTCGGGTTGTATGTGATTTTCATTATTATTGTAAATTTATCGATTCTTTTAGAGGCATAATACGGTAATTTATTGTGGCATATCTTTTCAAATACCTCAATTTTATATTGGTTATTATATATCGTACAAGTGATGAAAAGACTAGTTTAAAATGTTTAAACTCTCTTTCATATACATTTATTATGATAATTAGTTCCTATCCGACGTCTAGTAACCATAACGTATAATTTGGTTGGACATGCTAGCGATGTTTTGTGAGTATCGAGGACTTGGTACGGAAGCGACGCTAGCAATGCAGTAATTCAATGGAGATTGATTGAGTCGCCGTTGCGGTGGCGTCTGCACCCAGCACTTAGTCACCTGTCAGATGCATTCGCGGCTGGACACAATTCAGTGAGCAAGCCGTCCGAGATCATTTATCGTCAGATTAGTCACTCGCGTTTACTCATACAACACTGACAGAAACTAACGCTATAATAATTTATGTAAATCCCCCATTAATATGTGTATAGACCCATAGTGACGAATACCACATACGAAAATGATAGCAGCATGGATTGAATAAGATTCCGTTTACCATAATTGCCTGTTATATTTCGTACATTTACAAAATAATTACTTCTACCTATAAGAAGACACTTATATTAACTATGATAAAAAAATATTAAATTAGCATTAGTCTTATTTAATTGATGCGCCGATACTTTAAGACTCGTCTGTTCAAAGCTTCCTATCATCCTACCTTCCTTGCTTAAAAAGACATTCGCTTTATTTTGAGTAAAAGGAAAGATAAACATCGACCTGGACGCATTTATATTATAATATCGTCTTGACTGCACGTGAACTCCCAGGGGTTATGGCAGATACATGGAATGTTGCTTAATATTAAATCAAGCGATGATACGTTGTTAGACATGTGTATAATTTTATGAATGATTGTAAAATAACATTAAAAAGTTAATAAATATAAGGTGTTAAAGTTTTTTTGTTGTTGTTTTAGATGCTGAAGATACGGAGAGCTTAAGGAAGTCTGCAGATAGACGTGACGTGGAAGATGTTGCTGGTAAGAAAATGTCTTATAAGATTTTTATTTTCTATTCATAACAAAAAATAAATAGGCAACATTTATAAGAAAGTTTCCATTTTACGCTTATACCGTTATTAATAAAACATAATCAAAATATATTAGAACTCCAAAGTAAGTAATTTGCTTAAAATGTTGATAGACAGCGAGATTTAATAGGGCTTTTATAAAGTGAGCGGAGGCCATTTCATCGACAGCTTCGTTGAAATTCATAAGGTAGCATAAGAAGTTTTGACAGCGACATCTTAACCGTAGTCCGTGATGCGTTTTTAGTGCGGTTTAATACTGTTTTTACAACTTCGTCAAAGGGTGTGCTGTGTTGCCTCTCGCCTGGTACTGCCACCCACCCCAACTTTACGACCTCATCCTCGCTTATCTCCGGCCGTTTACGATAAATCTCTACCAGACTCCTTGGACCTCAAATATTTACATGTTAATTCGTAGCCAATTCTGAATCCGCGATTATAAATAAATTGGCCGCTGAGGCCTACCGCCATCTTAATTTTATCTTTCATGACTTTGAAGTTTTTAAAGTGCTCCTTTCGTTTAGAGTTTCTATTATAATTTAACGCTCCCCAGATTATTTTAGTTTTTACTTTTTATGATACTCACTCATAAATGCGGGTTCTGTGTACAACAATTAAGCGAACTTGACTATTTCCCTCCGAGACCCAGTACGTATTAAAATTATGACTTGTGAACTAAGAATATTATAACTTGATTGTGTTACAGATATAAATTAACAAATTTATACGGCATAACTAATACTTATTTAAAATTTCTATGAAATATTTTTTTCTTCCTACTAGGTACTACAAACAATCTCTTTACAAACCTTTGTACTGGATGGTATAGATTTAAGATGTTTTTTTCCATCCCTTCTTGTATAGGACAGAATGAAAAGTCGGTAAACTGAAATTTGTATAGAATAAAAAAATATATATTGAATTTTTTTTATTATATGAGATTAGGTGTTAGGATTCTATTAGGTCGTTCTTATTTAGTATTCTATCATTATATATTAGTGTTTAGTTGCTTTATCTTAAAAAATAAATAAATATATATTATCTAAATTATGTGTTTAGTCGATTTTTTTGCAGATATTTAGAATTTATTACTAGATAGGTTAGGTAAGGAAATAGTATTTATGTGTAAAATTATTTTTGCTCTACAATTCCTGTATTCTTATTTAGTTTTTTGAGGTCTTGTTTTTCTTTAAAATATTTTTATATGGTTTTCGCATGGGTGCCATGGTCACAACCGGACTAAATTGATATAGGGCCAAACGCGAAGCGCCAGTTTAAAAAAAAGTCGACTGTTATGAGGTAACAAACCTAAAAACAAAAAACAAAAAAATTCTGACGAATTGAGAACCTCCTCCTTTTATTAACCGGTTAAAAAAGTGTGATTTTTTTGTTTTCTTGAAAAACTAATATGGCATATTGTGTATATGTCAGAGTTGCTGATACAAGGAATATTCATTGGATAAACTTAAAAAAAATAACGATTGGCAAAACAAAATGATATGTAATATTATAAATATATATTCAAATTAACAAAAATAAAGAACTTTATAATTGAGATACTCCATTTATATCGTTATATATATGTTTTATATACATATAACTCGCAGATAAGATTGCTGGAGTAACTTGAAATAATATATAAAATTCATCGTATAAATTTTTCATTGGACAGTAATTTAATATTTTATTTTTGATCTTTCTCCAAGATAAAATATAGAATTAGGGACTCAAAAGAATATTATTTCTCGTCTTTGATTCTGTCATATATGTGTAAAAAATATATTCTACAGTCATACAAAATAAACCAATAGATACTACGGTTGCTTAACATTTGAGTTAGCATTGAAACAAAAATTACGTAAACATAAATAGATGTATTTTTTGAAAACAATTGCTACTAGAAAAGTAATATAAAAGACAAAGCTTCCATTTCCTACGGCACCCTCAGTCTTATAAGTAAATCGCTTATTGTTCGCCTTTGCTGCGATTCAACAGTTTACATCGGGCAGGTTGAGTTGTGAATATTCAATTGTTTCTCAACAAAGGACTTCAGTTTGTGGTAATCGGAAAATGAGTAATTTTTGTATAGTAGTCGCTATTCCGTTGTTAGGCCAACATGAGTGCGCAAATGTATTCTCTGCGGGAGGGGGCTCGGGCAGTCGGCGCCGCTGAGCCCGAAGTTGGGCGCGTGGGCTCGCTCCCGAGAGACTCCAACCAGGGAGTGCATTCGACGATTTACTTTTATACTATTACCTTAATATATAAAATCATTAGAAATAGAATTCCAAAAATTTATGTGGACATAGTCGTAGAACAATTTGAATAATTTTCGGTAAATGATGGCTTCTCAACAGGCACGTGGCTAATTAAATGCCGATGTTCGGTGTACGTCCGGGGGTGCATCCGGAATTCCGTTCGATCCGTCAGACACCGAGCCGAATTCCTCAACAAGTAGCTTGTTACAAATTGTTTGCGATGTTGACACTGCCTACATCCGCAGAGGTGATTGCTATAAACAAATGTATCTTGGATTTTGAAAAGGAATTGTTTTAACCATTGCAGAACACTTCCAAGATGTATTAATTGTACATATTATGGAAATAAAAAACAGGACGTATTAATTGCTGACTCGAGAATATATCAGAATAAAACTTCTTAAATCTGAAATATCCAATGAATTATACCAACAAAGGCGATTATAACTTGAATTTTTTAATGTTCGTATGGGTTTCTCAATTTTGAATACATAATACATATAAGGATTTGAGTTCGTCCCTGTCGGATCCCAGGTGGCGCGGCCGCAGCGTTTGGAATTATCACATAGTGGAGAGGCGCGGGGTGAGACCCGGGGGGGTGACGGCGGGCGTGCGGGGGTGGGGGATGAGGGGTGCGGGGATGAGGAGGCACACATTCGTCACAGGCCCAGCAGCCATTAGGCATTTAGATATTATCAGCACCCGTTGGGGATGACCCGCGACCTGACGCCACCGCACTTCCAATGCTTAATTACTAAGAGTGTTTATTTACTTATGGGATTAAACAATACAACATGAACTAGATATATATGAAATAGACGCTGCTTAGTATTGTATACATTAATTGTTTCATATCTTTATCTATACTCCTTCCTTTCTTTTCTCCCTCCTTCCCCCCTGGTCCCAGGTGGCGTCGCTTCGGCCACACTTCCTTCCGTCTCGCGGGAATTCCCGACCCGCGAGCACACATACACACCCACCCACACATCCATCATACGCATTTAAGAAGATACGCCAACAGAAGTGCTTGAAAATGTCGAAAAAGAAACCTATTCCCATGATATTTGCACTAAATGATATTGTCTAGAAATGCTTGACTTGTTAGGATTCTCTGGAACCTTTTTATATTCTTTTATATACCTTTTTTGTTTTATTGTTATGTTGGACGACATGTACTAAATTACATATTCCTCTGTAAAATAAATTAACTAAAGTGATAAATGAAAAAGTTGATATACCTGTATCGGATACTTAATTTAAAGAGTCGATCTAACAAAAAGCAAATAATAAAAGCCGTACAAGTATCAAATTACACGAGATAAAATTACAGAGGCTCCGTTAACTTAAGCTTATTTTTATATCTCATTGTAACTTTATGGTCGTAACGAGCCGTTCTACAAATTCGGGTATAATTATTTATTTAGGTCATTAGTATACATCATTAGTATGTGTATGCGTTGCGGCGCGAATATTGCGCGCGGTCGCACGGCTCCTGATTAATGCCGCCTCTCGGGCATACCAGCTGATTGCCGCTGACTCCCTAGTACCTGGCCGCAGAATTCGCACTGCATACACTTGTTTTTGTTACACCTATATTATAAAAGCTTACGTGTAATGAATTCAACATTATCAATGTCCATATGATTTGGCAGATATTCGAAATTTATACGTCCTTTTTATGTGAAGGGGAATTTTTGTTGAACTTAATTATTTCATCCCTATTATTTATGGTAGTGGTAACACTACTACTTATTTAAGTAAACGTCGTAAGAATTAAAAAAGCAGGTAGAGGTCTTAATTTTCAGTTGGAACGTGATTAATGTTTTATACCCTGACTCAAACAATTCAGAGTTACGGAATATCTTTTTTATGTCTACAATATTCTACTAAAACCTTGTTTATTTCCAAGATTTATTATAACTAGTTAGAGTATTTTTAATAGAAGTTTTTAAAAATATAATTTAAATAATCTCGAAATATCGATTTGAATTGAATTTACGAGACTAGATACTTTTTGTAAATTTAAACCAGAGTTCACATAAAATTTGTGCATATAATTATTATAAAAGCGGAAGATGGCCCTGTTTGATACGTTTTCGCGTCTAAACTGCTGTTCTGATCTTAATGAAATTTGTAATGGATTTAGATAAAACCTCGGAGTGAGATGTGATTACCTTTTGCACTATACTTGATTGTTAATAAGGTGAATCCACGTTTAAAAGTTAGTAATACATATAAATATTATCAGATCAGTCGTGTTACATGTGTGATGAATGTTGTTATAGTTTTATGTTTTGCATTTTGTGTGATTGAACATGTTCATAACATGTATCAAATGTCGTAACGCAATATTGTTAGACAAACTTTTAATGACCTTTTGTGATGTAAAAGTTGCTTTTTTATAATATGTTTGATAAGTATTTAATTGAAGTTGTTTCAGAATCTGATTTTAACTAAACATGATTGTTTGTTACGCAATAGGGATGGTACGCACTTAGATTTTGTTACTGTTTGAAATACTGAAAAGTTTACTGAAACCCTATTATCTTTGATAACTCTAGATCATTTTTTTTTATTTAACGGATGAAAACTTGATTATATGAAAGAATAATTTCAAGAAACTATATAATTTTGATAAACAACACTACATTTATATTCTATCCATGAAGTACGCTTAGTAAGAAAATTAAATTTTCATAAAGTTTTAAGTAACCATATAAATCAAAACTTTAAAAGCTGTCTTTTTGCAAAAAAAACAACGGCTTTTTTTAAATAACGTATTATGGAAATTTATGTTGCTTGGACTATTTTCTGAAGACATTTTATGAACATTTGCAAAAAATCTTAAGTCTTCTATTTATCCATAACAGATAAAATAAATAAAGAAATGGCGCCAGTTTAGAAAACGTATCGTTCAACGTAAATTGCACTAGACTTTAGGTATCAAATGCCCCTTGTAAAGGTTTTCTAGAGTTTGGTACATCACTCAGGATTCAGAATAACACCTTAGCCTGAACGGGTCCGTGAAAGGTAGCGCCCCCTGGGGGCAGTATGCTCAAGGCGGCAGAAAATTAACGTGCCCCCACGGGAAATCTACAGCCAGCTTTAGAGCCTTGCCGCGCCCACTCCGCTGGGATGTATTTAATATCTGTTTCGACTACAGCACCTGCTTCATACACGTGGGATCGGACACATATTATTATTGAGATAATTATATGAGGACTTTTGTATAGTTAAATGTACGATTTGATAGTATCTTGTATAGTTATTTTGTTAGAACAGTCTACTGTACTTGTCTATTTTTTTGTGTAATGTTAATATAGATTTCACGACGGAATACACATTTTTATAAATTACAATACCCATTCTTTATTTAAATAAAAAAACAATTCACTTTCAAAACTATAAATTGTAATGAAGTTTTATTGAAAGCTTATTTAATGGGACTCACCCATTACCGATTATTCGAATGAGAAGTCGAATCAACAAAGCTTTTGAAATGCCGTTTCAAATAAGATGGTGATATTGCAAACAAACTAAAAGTATTTTGTAGGCCCGTGAAATATGAACAGAAAATAAGTTTGTCCTGTCTTCATATAGGGAAGGGTTAAATAGAAATTATATGAAACAAATTTATACGTGAATACGTTATCGAATATTAAAATCTATATTTATTGTCATTTACTATTCATTGTTAACATTGAAACTCTTGGTCGGGTGTGATGTAAATATGTCACTAATGCTTTCTAATAATAACGCAAAAACAACAAACAATACCAAATATAATGCGGTGCGTGTTACTTAGTTTTATTAATTTTCTGCAAGTATTGTATTCGGTGACTAATTCATTGGTACCAAATGCGGCACTGAGGCGCCTTCACTCATCAATTTTGCAAGCCCTTCAATGTCTCTGTCGTATTAATGTCTTACTTCATACGCTGATGTTCCTACGTGATATATTGATTCCATTATTCTATATTTTTCGTCTAAAACATGTTTTAAGAGGTAGATTGTTCTTTTATAGCGTCAGTTTTTTGCCGTCAAATAACTTCTTATTTTAAATTCGTAGCGGTTCACTTGCTATATTTTAATTATTATAGATTTGCGCCTGTAACCATGTAAACGATTTTTTAGGTAGTGGATTGATTTGGACGTAGTTTCTTGTCTGTAAAAAAAATTTGTACCCATAAGTGTTTTTGCTAGTGAAGAATATTTTAATTTGTCTTTAACACTTAACAAAAACTGTGGGGTACAATCAATGGCTGATATTTGTTTCACTGTTATAAATATCCAAACTGAAAAAAAGACTTTGACATATACTGAATTATTTTTAACGAAATAGTATATACATAAACATATTATATGTCTTTACTATAACGATTATATACGCAATGTTCAAAAAGGTCTGTCAAACTATTAAATTGGACTTGGTGAAAGTTTAAACAGGATCACCTATTCGAATTTTGAATTTAAAACAAGGGGAAAATTGTCGGTGGCGCGAACGGGTCACAAGTGGATTAGACGGGCGGCCGCAGACCTCGCTAGGGGCCTTGGACTTCCTAACATTCAAACAACTCGATTTTCCGTACCCATATTATTACGATACTCGTGCGAGTGGCTAATGTTGCTTAAGTTTATTTTATATACATATATGGCTCAAATGTGACGTTTGCTTTTATGTTACAGATATCAAATCTGAGAGCATGGACAGCTTCGATTCAGGTAAGAGATTTTATATAACATAATTAGGTTTTGAACTGTTCTAGGAAAAATTTCAGGCATTAAGAATATAAAGGTTTGATCACAATATAACCGCACGGAATCCGTATGAATATTTCAGCGTGAAGTGTGAGGAAGACAAGCAGGCCGCGGTGTTAACGCAGCCCTCGAGAGTCCTTCGCAGGTCCCCGCTTCACAATACTGCCGAAAAGATAAAATGAACGTAAAACTTGAGGAGAGGATATTCCCGCTCAGAGGAATCATAGTCTCTCTCCCGGTGACACTAAACAACGGCGCAACTAAAACATTGTTTGATTATAAGCTCACCAATTCTAATTGAATCGTTTATTAGGATGATATAATTATTGATATATGCGATATTATTATATAAATAGAATTTTAACTAACATTATTTAAATATTATAGGACTTGATTATTAAAATATTTTTAATGTTTCAATTCGATAGGGCTCCGCTGTTATGAATTTAGTTGAATCTCAAATCACCGTATCGCGTTGCTCATAACTTTTATGAAAATATATATTTTATCGAACTCCAAAGAACCGTGTAAAATATAGTGGTGAAGCTAAAATTGTATTTTGAGCGACCGCCCAAACTTACAATTAAAAGCGACGACTCAAATTGTTGTACACCATTCGTCACTTAGCCCGGCGACGCTCCGCTGACATTTATGTGTATCTAATTAAACCGCTAATGTGTGTAAGGTGATTTTAAAATTTATAAAATATTTTTTATATTACATATTTCTTTAAATATTTTCCTTTACGTTTTCAAAAATAATGAGTTTGTTAGATATTTTGGGTCGTATTGACAATGTATGCAGCTCTAAAATAACGTTTTAGGTTTCACAGTCTAACAATTATGCAAGATAAATAAAGCTTTACAAATATTATAATGGATTATATGAAAAAAATATAATTGATCAATCGGCTAAAATAGCTGGACGGGAGGAGTTTTATTAGAGCGAATAGTAACACGATTCTGCAATCAGTTGCAGTTTAAAATGTGCATTTACGATGTGGCGCGAGTCACCGGGGCCAGGGCGCGGACAGGAATGCATTTTCAATAATTGAGGGTCAGACAGGGTGGTGGAGGCATTAAAACGTTCGGCTGAACTTTTAGATATAGATGGACGAACCCTGGACCGCTTCTGTCAAACGATCAGAACTCAATTAGCTTCTCAAAACAATTATATGTTATATTTTTTCTTATTTTTCGTTTATGAATGGCTAATGATTTGTTTGTGTTTATTATTAGTTCTCACTTTGCCCTTTGATATTTCTTTATTCATTGGTTTAGAATTATTGATGTTTTATATGCAGAATTTAAATTAGAATATCTCGTTACGTGATTTGTTGACCTCAGAAAGCATTAAATTGAAACAATGCTTAAATTTCTGTTTCTTAACGTTTTTAATTGTAACGAGTTAAACGAGCGGGGTGAGTGGAACATTATACTGGCTACTCAGGTCATTCGTACACGGAGATGACCTTGGCAACCGAATGTTCGATCGAGCCGAGGTTTTTTTTTGTTCGATAGCCCAGTTATGTGGGGTGGTTTTTATAAAAAAATGTTAGATCGGAGCACTTTTAAATTTTAGGGCTGGAAAACGGAACCCATATACAAATAAACATCTGGCACCGAAGCGCTTAGGTCGCGTCACCTAACTTGCACCGAGAGCTTTTTTCGAAGCGAGAAAAAAATGCGAAGGTGCATCTCTTAGTTTAAACAGTAAATGGAATTAATGTTACATAAGGAAATAGTAAAGTGTAACTAATGTAAGAGATATATCGCTTATTTTTTACGTTGATTGTGAAGTTATCGTGATTAAAATATTTTAA
Organism: Danaus plexippus; assembly: GCF_018135715.1. Lineage (NCBI taxonomy): Eukaryota > Metazoa > Arthropoda > Insecta > Lepidoptera > Nymphalidae > Danaus > Danaus plexippus. Next base: position 5,429,541 of record NC_083540.1, on the reverse strand, counting down.
CTGGAAATGTTTCTTTCTTAAAAGTTGTTCAAGATGCTAAGTGTCAGGCAATCACGCCGTTATTCCTTACTGGTTTAATTTAAATGTCACTTCGCAGTCTAACAACTGACTTGACGTTAGAAAATAGTTACGTTACGCGGGAACGAATTCTAATTAAGAATTTATACAATTTGGGGTCCATTTATCAGTTGTGATTATTTAAGCGAACAAAGTTTTTAAACGTATTTATTCTATATAAACTCGAATATTACATCATATGCACATATGTTTTTTGTTACGGAATGTTTAAAATTAGCGATTAACTTTAATATAGTTACAACATTTAATTGTTACGTAAATACATCGTAAGCATTGTGGTATGTATGATAATATTCTAAGGATATCTACAAACTATGAAGTTTATAAGAACAATTGCAAAATTATGCCTACAACTAATTATAAATAAATAAAATAAACTGTAGCATTCAAATAATTAATTAATAGGTCTTGGAGCCAATATCACGTATGTTTCATTATTAAACTTTAAGCTACTAGTTGTGACAGTTGCTATTGCTATAAAGGATACGAATTCACATCATACTTTTCACACTCTATATTAAAAACCGATACTCTGTTGAATGTACATATTTAAAGATTGTGAAACATAAAGAAACTTATTTTCACCTGTTATTTTCTTGCGGGGATCACGTAGAAACGCACCTCATCTACGTTGGTCCCAGCGCGGCGATAAAATTTAAAATTCAAGGCCGCGTTAACGAACAGACTTCGCGAAGAAATAGATATTCAAATGTGAGGTCCCATATTAACATTTATGGCAAGTTTGCTGGGTCGAGACAAAGGCTGGCCCGAAACCCCCGAGGAGAGTGCGTTGGTATGTATGTCGTTGGCCGACGGAGCCTCGCCACAATACATTTTCACTTTTATTGTATAATAATTTATTTAATAAAAGCGTCTAAGACATAATTAGTAGTAAATGATGTTTTTGGATCATTAAATTTTCCACTTGGATAAATCATAACTGAAACTGGTACCTACTTTGTCGGGAATAGACAAAAGCTATTATATTCTGTGGCTCCATTTTCTCCAAAGACAAATAAAAGTTTTGAAGAAAACAAATCAAAATCCCAATTTCTCTAGATGCATTATTTATGTCGTATTGCTTGGTGACTTCCCCTTTCTTTTCGACGATCTTCTTTAACGTTTGCGAAAATTATACTCAACAAACTTTAAGAAATTAAATGTTTAACTTTGAATCTAGTTTCTTACTGTGGTAAATGTGTAAACAATATGTGTTAGTACAAAAACCAATCTCTTGTAGCATTTGCAAGACAATGACATACACATCTTATTGTTATTAATATAAAGTTGTGGGTAGGACGAAGATGTCCCAGAAGCCCGTTCTCTCCCAAATAAAATTGCCGCTATCTAAACAAAGAGCCCTAATTATTCGGCCGTGGCGGGCGGGGTCGCTCTCTTATGGGTGTTCGGGGGCCCATTTCGCTTCTCGTATAGCACTCCTGGGATCAGCGGGCGCCGCCTAGCCAATCGGCGGATGAAGTAGCCAGGATCCGCAACCTTTTTATACGCTATATTGGTGCTAACACTGGACTTCCATGTTTCCTCTTAGGGAATTAAAACTTCCGATGAAATAGCTGATTATCTGAACCATATTTATTTGACCGCGTATCTCTACGTGTCTCTAGGGTATATTAAAATTAAAAATAATATCGTACTGTTTAACCCCAACCTCTATGAAGCCCTTTCATAAGAACGTTTTGTGTGTGTTCTTAGAAACGATGAACTGATTTAAAAAAAAAAAAAAAACGGCCGTACACGGCGGTTGTAGACTTTAGATTTTATTTTAATTTGCACCCGATTTTATTTTGAGACAATAAATAGAATATAAAGGGTTTCCGAGCGGTTTTTGCCTCCGGGCGCATTGTCTTCGCCCTACGCCTTTGCTGAGTTTCCATTGTGAAGAAATTATGGAATAAAAAGGCGATATCGTGTGTCGTTGATCGAAGGCCGGCGTGGGCGACGCGTCATACGACACCGCGCCCTACCAGCAACCATTGTAAGACATTCTCGCCATCAACTCATATTCGATGGCAGTGTTTTAAGCATTCGATTGCCCTCCCTGATATTAAAGGGTTCCCAAGAAGAACGTATGATTTTTTTGTGCCTTTTGCGCTCTTTTAATCGAGCGAAGGGTACGCCTATTGTTTCTTTGGCGAATTGTGGCAATTGAATGGATTTGAAGCATTCATACATTGAACATTCGAAGATCATAAGATAATAATAAAGGGAATTGGGGGCGGTAAAGAATCTTTGTTGGTGTCGACAACAAACCACCCTCAATAGTATTATAATTATTAATTTGATTCGTAAAAACCATAACATTAAATCATTTAGTCAATTCCTTTTTTCTATTCATTATAAGACTTATGACATATGACGTATGTTATAATGTATTTTTTTAAATTTATTATTGTTAAGGCAATGTATTTCTTTAGTTAGGTTTATATATAAGTAAAACTTAGTTAAAGTATCTACGATCACCAATCCGTCCAGTGGACAAGAAGTTAATGCCCCCGGGACGCTTGGATATTGCGTCAACACTTGAAACAGATGCACTTAAGTTATGCATGGACAGAGATACTAGAACTCCCAAACCTGAAACTTAGTGACTTGGATACAACCGACATAACCTAATTTAAAATATTTAACTCGCTATAAAAATCATGTATTTTTTTTCTGACTTAAGACAATGTTTGCATAACCTTCTCCGGGAACACTAATAGCTTGACCATAAATTACGATTTGTAAAATATCAATGGCGTGAAATTGCTCAGACATCGATTTTCAACTTGAATGATCACTTGTTCGCTTACGATTTGGTAAAGAATTTCGACGGTTGAAATACAAATGGATTTCGAACCGATCGTGGAAGGTGGAACGCTGCACAATAGCGAAAATGATAAAGCATCGGGCGTCGTTAATGAAGACGCTGCGGGTCGCGGTGAAAGCTAACAGCGTGGGAACAACAAATACCCACTGAGTACTGAGATTATGAGATTATAAATGTCAATTACAACAAAAATTACGTCAACATGAGGGAAACATCTGTTATAGATTTGTGTGCAGATGAAATTCAAGATGGTCAACTTTTATCAGCGATTAGATGTAAGGCGCGTGGCCGCGGCGGCAAGGTGTCGCAAAAGAGACTGATTGTATCACAGCTCCTTCATCTCACCGACACTCGAGTAACCGCTGCCGTTTCCAATCTCACTTAAGTAAAACTATTATTTATTTCAAAGTCTAGTGCAATTCTTATATTTTAAAATTCTAAAAGTTTCCATTCTAAAATTGATGTGGAGTATGTGTGAATTTTAGGTTTCGAATTATCTACATTACCCATCCTTAATTATAAAGAAATTTTTCGTTACAGTTTGCATTCAATATGAAAATTGTTAAAAAAATATTATTCCCTTCTCTATTAGGATAAACCTGATTTGGCTGTGTCAGGTACAGATGGTACATTCTCATGAGGAGTGTTTTTCTCTGGTTCGGTACAAACTTACTTCATAGAAATTCAGTGGTCGTGCTGTTAAAAATCCCATACTAATAAACGAATTAATTCATAAGCCATAACCGGGGGCTCATCGTGCGTTCCACTGACTGTACAATGGGATGTGTTATGAGGAATTATTCTATGTGGTAGTATAATTATGGTGTAACATTCAAAACCACAGCACATATATTTTTCCCAAAGCACATGGACTGTTCAAAAGCCGTGGTCATCCTGTCCTATCGAGTATATTTGGTATTTTAAAGGAAAGCGTGTAGCCAATTTACATACAACAATTTAGCAATTTGCAACTCCTCTTAGGAAGTTGATGTCTTTTGGAGACGATCGTCTATACATACTTAATGAACTATTTAATATTTATTTACTAATTATTATGGTAAAGACTCTAAACCATCAAAAACACACTATTTTTCATCAAAATTTTTAATATAAGACCATAAATATCAACACAGTTTTTCTAACATTCTTAATTCAATTCCATTAAAATATTTAAGTCCTGAAATTTGGGAGGTAAAAATAATAACGGCAACAATTAATTTTGAATAATATTTTTTTCTTATTAAACCTCACATTTTAGTACTCAAAGCTATTTTCTTCGACCGCTCTACATTAAAATTGTAGGCCAAGGTTTGGGTCCTGATAGTTACGAATTATTTCTACGTGGCACTATTGTTGTCAAATTTTTCGCCCATCACTCGCATGTCCTTATTGTAAGTCCAGGCTAATATTGCCTCACCGGCTCCTCTCAGTTAACATATATCGTATTTGTGTTGTTGATATAAAAAATGTTGTTGCTCAGTTTTGTATTAAGTTCGTCTGTTTTTTTATTAGGTGTATATTATGTATTTTAATTTAAATTTGTACTTGTATCCTATGTTTCCCATTATACATTTAAAATTAAAAATGCGATTTAAGTAAGTTAAGTATAATCTTAGATTAATTAGAATGATTTTCCTAGAAAAAATCTTTATATTCCTCTAATCCGAAATATAAAAACACTAAACATTTGTTGTTTTCAATAACTTCTTCTTGGTTAGATTGTTGCTACTGAATGAGAAGTAAATAAAAAAAAAGCAACAAAATGTTTTTATTAATAAATAACTATTTTGTAAACGACCTTAGATCAAGTATAGACGTGTCTAACTAAGAGTAAAAATCTTAAAACTCTTTATTTTTCATATAAATTCAAGTGTTCAGCGCTATCTATCGTCAACTTCCGACAACAGTCACGGAGGGTTCATTTCTGAATTCAACTTAAGTTGCACACTGACATCTAACGGACATTAGCGGAGTTAAGACAAGCTACTAATGTTATTTACATTCTGATAAGGACATGCAGGTTATATTTTTATTGGAATATGGATATAAAATAGAAAAATATATATACAACGAAATGTGGATAATATTTTTATGATTAAAAAACTATATTCTGTGATATTTCAAACGAAATTTTATTTTTATGGTGACAATTTATGAAAATATTTCTGGTTATAAAACAATCCCGAACCAAAAGACGAAATATTAAAATATTCTTTATTTATAAAGCCTTGTATAAAATGTAAAATAAGTGCTAACTATAGATAGTGAAATAAGTGTCAGCACTCGAATCCGTGTTTAAGGAACAGGTCACACTGGAACTTGTTAAAATAAACTAACTCACTGTAGTTATTATTAAAGAGTGGCTTTCCTTTGGTAGTGGTGGGCGTGCCGAGTGGGCGGAGGACAGGGCGGAGCGCCCGCCCAGCGCACCCATCTGAGCACCCAACTGACAACCCACTTGTTAAACTAACTATACTAACATACTGATTTACTAAAAAACAAAACGAACAAAATATTCTATGTACAATAACAAACAAACCTATATAGTTTAAAATATACATAGTTAAAGAAAATAGCCAATTAATTACATAAAAACCTCTATAAGGCTTTACGTTCATCCATACTTTAAAAACGGTGTTCTTATAAAAAGCATGAAATGGACAACGACCACCCAAATATAGTTAAATAGAGATACTCGCAGGGAAAGTCACAAAAAAACTCATAGGATACAAGCGTGACAATACACATCCTAACTATTTAGGAATAACGATGAATCACGATGTAATGAATGAAACGATGAAGAACTAAGAAGACACTTCAATGATATGACTGTTTGTGCTAAATTAATAATTTATTTTATATATACAGACATTAATATCTCATTATATTTGTATTTGTCATGTAATATTTGTATCCACGCGAATATCATTGTTGTAAAATTTTATTACCAACTATAGTTTTTTCTTTCTATTTATATTCATAGAATCGTTGAATCAAATGTCCACAATGTCATTACGATAAGAGCCTCGTTTTGTACCAAACTTAAAACGCGAACGCCGTCCTAAGTGGCTCACGAATCACTACGGTTTACGTGTAAAATACAATATCGTATAATAACAACACAAAGATCTTTCGAAAGCATTTAAATCATTCTATGGGAACACAATTATATTTCATCCAAATATAAATACTGTATTACGATTCATTGTGAATTGAAATTGAGTCGTCTCGTAACGTCTGGAGTCGATTAACAAAAAGATTGCTTCAATTCTCGCCATTCAAATAAAGTGATATAGATTTAATGTCGTAGCATTATTATAAATATATTGAGTCTGTTTTAAGTTGTAATCCTTTTTTTTTTAGTTTCAGACGTTTTTAAAACACACGTACCTATAGCTGAGTTGAAAAAAATAGAGAAACTAATAATTTTTTTTTTTCTAAAAATAATTGCTTAAAATTATACTTAATTATAAATAATACACATTTTTCATTAAAAAATTGCCCATTATCATCAAATATGGGCTTACATTCTTTTTTCTTTATTACTTGCTATTAAATTTATCTGCTTAGGTTTTCCACTTTTCAGGACATATGTTAGAATATTTCTTTAATAAAACGCAATTGTAATCAATTGATCATTTCATGCTCAATACTACTATAGAAATGAAATTTTGTTCGACATTTAATAACAACCCACCGAGGAATCTTTATTCATGTTTGACATTGACATATCATGTCAAAGTCATAGTGCGTGCATTTAAATTGATTTGATAAAAGCTTTTTACTTGAAATATAACCTTATTATAATTATTTTTCATATAAACATCCACCGTGTCAAATATAGCAATTTCTTTAAAAATACATACGTAGTTTAGCATAGTTTTACGCGTTTTGGTATGCATTATATTGAGCCGTAAAAGCCTCCACTAATATAAAATGATAGAAGCCAAACCGTGTCGGTTATACAAGGATATTAGATCAAACCGCGAACCAGCTGTTAGATTATCGGACAGGTGATAAGTAAATTAGGAATCCAGCGACGCGTGATACATTGACAAATAGTTTGTAAATCAATTCAAATTTAAGTTTTTCCTAATCGCTTTGTTGAACGAGAGAGAGTGACTTTGAATAGTTCACGTAGAATCGATTACAATTTAGTAATGTGTGTAGATATATTTATAACAAAAAAATAAGTTTTTATTAAACTCTTTTAATTTATTTATTAAAAATATATCAATGTTATAACTATTTAAATTTTTCAATAACACATTATGGGTGTTTAATAAAGAAAGTTTTTAGAGTTATTTCAATTATATCAGTTACTTAACTGAATGTATCTGAGACGGGCTGGCGTTGTTTTGCTAAGGAATGTTATGCCTAGTTTCTAAGAGCACATCTCCTTTGTTTGTTAACACAATTGTGATAGTTATGCGTTGCGTCCTTGCTTCCCCGGCATTTCCTGCTCATGTTCTAGCCTTTGTTATTATTATTGTCTATAGTATTGAATTACGTCGGTTTTGACTTAGTTTACAGTATGACGTCCGTAGTATACCAATGTTAGATACATATTTAGATCATGTTTGTTCAACATTGCTCTATGCAACGATCTTCTATATAAAATAGGTTTTCATAATTCCAGGACGAGAATAATAATTATTTTACAATATTAAGATACATTTATGTTATAGTATAGTTTTATAGTATACACAATTAACAGAAGTCTTGAAATAAGATATATATCATTTGTTCCCAAAGGGAACTCTACGTCCACTAGTTAAAAGGCGGAAGTACATCTAAGTCGCGGACAATTCAAGAGGCGGACGTGAGCGCCGCTGCCGCAATCTTCCTGTCCGAACAACCCCACGTCATTGTGTGAATAGCAAGCAAATATACTAACAATGGCTCTTATTTATAGTACTTGCTTCGAAGATCAATAATGATTTTGCTAACAAATTACTTATCTATGATATTCTTGATAAAACAATCCACAAGCGTATTAAATAAGCCTGATAAAAGTTCTAAAATAAAGTTGCTTCAGTTACTCCTTATTTGATGAATCTGCTATACAGATAAAATTCGGTAAAGACATTATCTTATAAGTACCGTATACAAATTAATATGCTTTGAATAAAAATCTGTTAATATAATATTTCAAACAGATACGGCAATATTTATTCCCACATATAAATCATCGAAGGACGTACAATATCAGAATGGGTCGTCGTTTCAAATGAATGATCAAATGATTACATTTAATGTGATATGAAAAAGTTTTAAATGATATGGTCAAGTGTATCGTGATTGATCGCCAGTTGGCAGGTGCGTAAAGCAGTGGCGCACGACCGGCAGCATCTCACCTGCGTCTGCGCAACGGAACTACGTGACGATTAGGCTCCCCCTTTACCACATCTAGAGCTCGAGGAAAGTAAATTACTTACTGACTCCATGACCGGAACGAACGAAGCTTATTACGGACGAATGTTTTATATAAACTCACTGTGAAATTTTGATGAGGATCATTCCATAGATATGTGATACTTATATAACTATTTAATATTTATGACTACCTAGTTATGCTGAATAAACTTTGAAACTATCTAACAAATATGAATGCAGTGTAAAATATTATTGTGTATTCATTAATTATCATAGATTATTGTGGGTAGGTCTTTAATTATAAACCGTATTTTATTACTTAAAAATCAGAAAAGCGTATTGTTTAAAACAGAATATAAAATATACACAAAATTCACAATGCAGGTAATGAATTTAAAATCTTCAAGCAGTGTTTTTTGTGATGTAGACACAGCTTGCGAAATAGATTAGTTTTGGTATCACAGTAAGTATCAAGGGCAGCGCCTAAAAGGCATAACTCACCAACGCCGAATGCTTCGTGAAATCCGTTCAATCGTGAATCACGAGTGGACAGTCAAAGGCTATGCAACTGTATCTGTCGCGGATTGGATTAGGACGGCTACATTTTGATAGAGCAACAACTTCGAAATGTTTAAAATACAAACGAATTAATAAATATCATCGTCTTCTATACAGAAACCTTTTATTACCTACCCACCTACAACTTAAAACATAAAGCACATTATATTATTCTATTCATAATAATAGAGTTTATAACTTTTTTCGCGGAACTTAAGAAGGTTTTTTTATAATTTATAAAGACACATCTTGTTGTATTTGAACTAAGATATGGATTTTAGAATATTATGGACTATAGAGGTTCCTAGAAAATTCCGTTCAAATTAATTTCTTGGTCACCACAGTCTTAGGTTCCTGGGTGACCTCTACGTAGTAGGCGCTGCTGGCGGAACTGTCACCAAGAAGGCATGCTTGTCGGTTCGCTACACCACATTTGTCATGGTGCCACACTCAATGTATACAGTTATTTATAATCTTTCCCACGAAACTAAATCAAGATGATCTCAAACTTAAGATATGTTTAGAAAACGCTACATTGGGAATCTCATTTCTTAATGGTGAATATGAAACTATCTACTAAGTAGTGGTCAGCCTCGTCCGTGACTATTAATCTGTCAGATGCTTCCGCAGGGAGAGGCGATTTAGCACTCACGCCCAGTCCACTAGAATACGCACACGTGACCAACGAAATAATTTATGTTAAAAGCCATTACATTACCGTCATAATATTATGTGAGAATGTATAAAAATAAATGTTCTAAATGTATACATAACAGATTTTAAGTAGCAGATTATCAGTACAAATACAACATGAACTAACATGAGAAGCAGTTTTAGATAAATAAAGGCGTCAAACGCTGCACCGCGTCATATCTCCGAGGGAGATCAGGCGTTACGGTCACGTAATATTCACTCCCACGTCTTAATTGACCTATTTCGTGTGAGATGTACGAGTAAAGCGCACCGCCTCAGGGATACGATCGCCGCGGCGCGTGAGCTCGCCTATCGCTAACTCTATTCTCCTCACATATTTGACAGACAATGTGACTGCACTACTTCCAATATCTAGTACTTTGGTTCGAACTAAAAATAGACTTTAACTTTATGGTTAAACCGATAATGGTTGTTGTATAAGATATTTTTATACCACGTTTTCCTTTGTTCGTACCTCATTACGTCAGTAAACTATCTGAATGCTGTGATATGAGTGTGTAATAAAATATTTTGGGTTGCGACGCGATGTATATCAGCGTCAAACATATTCTGTTAAGGAGAACGTTCATAGCGTAGATCTAGGATCGTGTTGGAATCTCACACATTCGTGTGTAATACGTTATGTTTGGTCACAATGTTTTAGTCGAATTGTTTAAACTGTTTTATCTAAATAATATTGTATTGGTTGGGTGAACATTGGACCACCCCGCAGTTATCTCACGGTGAAATCTCTGCGTAAAAACGTTACAGTGACGGATGTATTTGTCTTGTGTGGCCTTCATTTTACGCTTATTATGTAGTGTGAAATACATTGAGTTTAACTTAACTAAGTTTACTATGTTGGTCGTGTCCATTTTACGGTTAGAAGCTGAATATAGTTTTGCATATAACTCTCCTATGTCTTCTAAAATTTCAACCGCTCTTAAAGAATCCTATATATATGTATGTAGATAAGGAAAATCTAAAAGGAACACATTAAAGTTATTTGTTCATGAGAACTCTTCACAAATAAGGATATCATAATAAGAAGTAATCTATGGGAAGGAATGTCTATCTCAGTGATTTATTATGACGAAGGCATGCGCGTGTCCCGACGTTGGACCCATGACGGACAAAAAATATTCTGGGTGTTTGTTGACAACGTTGATTCGACACGCCACGGGTGTAATGGTTGCGCATTTGAATAATTTTAATATTTTGGTAAATAAATTACGTCTTGTTTTAAATTAAAATTTCCGAGCAATTTAACTGTATCGAATAAACATACATATAAGAACACTTCGGAGTGTTAACACTTACATTATTTATAATACTTTCATTATTTATACTTTAATCATTTGTGAGCATTAAAGTTTGGAAGTTAGATAAAGTAGTGAAACATTAATAGGTTGATTGCTTATCTTCCATTAGATAATCTGGGGTTGGAGCCGTACTTCCTAGTCCCAAAAGAGACAGCCTTATTTAATATGCACCTTAGGATCTTTCATGTCTCAGATATTCCAACACGTTACTCACAATAACCTAGAAGACTTTTTCAAATAATATACTTATTTAAACAGATTTCAATCATTATATAATACTACTTAGGTAAGCGTAAGTACATAGGGTATAGAGTACTAACTTCGTGAATTTAAACACTTTCACATTCTTTAAAATAAAAATATTGTATATATATACATATATATGTTTTGCACAAAAATGCTAGGTAATAGTTGTGTTTAAAATCAAACTCAACACCTCCAGCTTTTGATTTTGCATTCGATTTCCTTTCAAACGTAATCAACTAATGTTATATCTAAAAAACAATGATCTGAACCAAGTAATTATTTTATTAGGAGACCTGCATAAATAAAGACAGCTGTCCCGAAACAGTCCCTTCGCTTTATAAGGAACAAGTGCAAAATGGCGACCCTCATCAAAGCGTGTGGCAGCGAACGGTCCTTTATAGATAAGACGCGAACACTTTTTATAATACTTTATTCAGAGCTCGGAGATTTGTTCAGTGACAGAGTAATCGGTGGTGTCAGAGCTAACTGCTGCGTTTAAGTATTAATATTCAACCCTTTTGTATACAGCGTTGCTCCGCGTCAATCCCATTTAGGATCCTAACATCTAATGAATATTTGATACACATTAATTTGTCACTGACTGCAAGCCCGTGGTAGTAAGTCTTGTCTTACTATAATTGGTTACTATGTAATAAAGTAGTATTGATACGACTCGTATTCCAATAAACGGTCTTTATGAACGAAGCTGCAATAATAGACAGAACTATTCCTTTCTTTTTAATCCTTAAAATCGAGTATTTGGATAGAACTGTGACAATGATTTAAATCAAATCATTAGCATACAGATATGTATATCATTTGTATTACATTGTAATTCGTGTAATGTATTCAAAACTAAAAGGTAACGCCGGGTTAAGTATTGGACCCAGAGGAACGATCGCCGGACAATAAGTGACCGTCTCTCGCAATAAAACATATTTGGCTCAACGGATTAATGAAATAAAATATCATTATACATTCACATAACAAACGCATCTTAGGTCATTGACTAACACAAATGTCCGTTTTTAAATCTCGTATATTGAATGCGTCTGTAATATTTGAATGAGTGTATTGAAATAGAACAAAACAATCGAAGGCTATACAGCTGTGGTGTTGGTATTGAGTGAGCCGCGGGGGGTTGCGGGGGAGGCTCGTGAGGGGGTCTGGTGGTGAGTGGTGAGTGGTCGGCGCCCATTGGTCGCGCCCATCGCGGGTGGAAATGGAAAATTCTTCTGCAGTTTTCCATTCTATATTCAAAAGCTTTTAGCGTCATCCGACTGTCACCTGTTCATTATACCTCATACATACGTCGAGCTCGTTTTGTGAAATCATGTCCTCAAATATGATTGATACGCTCACGGGATTTGATGAACCGTTCATTATTATTACGTGATATAATAATAATTGATGTAGGTTTTGTTTTGTAGAAATCCTATATTATCTTATAAATGCTTGATTGTCAACAAACAGAGTTATGACGTCTTGTAGAGTCAGTTTAACTAAGTTCTTAAAAGTCATTTATTTGTGTTGCAAGTTCAACAGTTAAGAATTGACTGAAAACAGTCCTCTGATCTCTAGAATTTGTTATAGAATATCGTCCATAAATATATTTAAAAGACATTTATATTTGTAGTTCTATATCGTTAAACAATAGTGGAGTGTGGTCAGAACTTTACGTAGTAGTAAACGTGGGCTCAGTGGGGGGCGATGGGCGGAGCGACCGGGCGGGGCGCAGGGTGCTGAGGTGCCGTCCTCGCCCACTGGAGCCTTCAGTCGCGTCCACATCACCGTACAAGACGCGCGCACCAGCTCGATAAAGGAGCTCCAGCCGTGGAGGCCCATAAATAAATTACCGTGCAACAATCACAATAGCAGCCCCCCAATTAGTGACACCTGGCCGGCATTAATTCGCAGTCGTTCCAGTACGAAAGTCAAAAAAACTGACACAAATGCACCTGCGGTGACGTGGAGCGGGTTACGGCAGTCAGATATGATCATGCTATTCAAAGGGAACAGCAGCAGGCTGGAGCATCTCATAGAGAAGATCCAGGCCAATAAAGAGAACCACGAGGGTATATCCGAAGACATTAAACGTGAGTGTCCAAACAAAACTATTGAAATTATATGCCTCAACAATTTAATAGTATAATAATAAGTAAATTTAATTCACTCGAGCTAAAGATTTATAACCAACACAAATACGATATTTTAAAATATAACATATAAAAAATATGTTTTAAGAGAGCTATTTAGGTAGAGATTACTTTCAAAAAAAAATATAAAAAAATACCCTACCCACTGCACCGCGTAAACGTTTTGTACAAAATAATAATATATAACTGTAATTACATGTTTTCCCGCACTTTACAATTGATTAAATTATCAGAACTTTTCAAATTTGACTGGTGGTCGATTTTATTATTTACAAAGTTTTATATGCGATTTTGCCCTTTTTGAGATTAAATTTTTCCACTAATGTTTTCACCATCCAAATACTAGATTCACACAAATTCGTTTAGTTATTATTACATTTTTTATTTAAATTACAAACACGTATGTAAAAATAAATAAATAAATATATTTTTTTATGAATTAACGATGTAGAAGAAGTAATATAATTGTTATATAGGATTCCAATTAAATAATTTATTATTTTTCTTATATGAATAACTGATTGCAAAACATATCTTAATCACATAGAATTTTTGTACATGGAAAGTAAAAATAAGTGCAAATATAGACAAGAAAATTTCAAGAATGACGATGCATTTTTATTATAAATATCATTCTGTATGAAGTAACAATAAAAATGATTTTTTTTTATGTAAAAAAAATAATTATTAAGAGCTCCTCGAAGATATATTTATCAAACATTAACTTGTTTATTTTAAAATTTTCTAATAAAGTTTGAAAGAATTAATCTCGAAATGAAAATCTGGAAATCTGAAGAAAAGACATTTAAATCGTTTCTATCGTGTCCATTATGGTACTAATAAAAAATTTGCTCTCAAACAAATAAAAAATAGTAAATTTCTTTGCATTTTACTATTTCATTCCAATAGACTTTAAATAAAACTAATATTTTTGGATTAGGTACTACGCGTAAGTTTAAAATTATGAATACTCGCGTAAGTCTTAGATCTCATCCACTATAGTTTATTAGCGGACTGTAACATATTGATTAAAACTCACAATAAAGTATAAATATAATGGTCTAATTATCAAAACGTGCCTCAAATTGAAAAAAAAAAATAGCTACTCCCGCAACGTTAAAGTGATGTTAAGACAAAATTACTTTCGAGATAAATCCCTGTATTATAATAGATTACTGCTAAAGCCTTTATTTTTTGTTTCATTTATCGTACGATTAACGCAAATGAAAAGCAAATATATAGCAAAATTCATCGGCTGTGATTGTGTTCATTTATTTCTTACATTCCAGTATTTTCTAAGTTGTTGGGAAATCGTCGAAAAGAGTTAATTCTTTTAAAAATTTCACCTTAAATTCACTCATAGATTATCCTTGAAACTCATACTTTGTGATACATTTGATACAAACTAGTGGGAGAATTAATATAAACTTCTATAATAAATAAATATGATTTTTCAGAATAGGGCCTTCTCCACAATAATATTGTCTTTATAAATAGATTTAAATAAATACAAGATTTATATCAGACTTATAGCACAATATAATCTTAGATAATGCGGTCTGCTCTTAGCACTGTCTTTAACAACTTCACGGAGAAGTGGGCGGGTGCTGAGATCCAAATATATATATATATATATATATATATATATACATATATATGTTATTGGTTCGACGTGGTACCTGTTCCTTAAAAATCAGTCAACTTTTAATATCACTCACTCAGAAGTAGAAAAACTAAAACTTCTAGATTATGCTAGATTACAATTTAATGAGATCTAAGACTTTCGCGTATTCATTTAAATGAAACTAACATTTTCGGATTACTACGCGTATTTCATTACATATTTTTAAAAACTACATACTCCCGACGTTTAGGTTATTTTGCAGCAATCAGGACCACGGGCAGACGAATGTAACATCTACAAAATAAATGAAAAATACGCGTAGTAATCCGAAAATATTAGTTTCATTGAAAAATAATTCTATTTCTTTAAAATAGGCAGTTAGTATATCATAATCATAATAAGCAGTTAGTATTTTTTCAAAGAAGTTGTAAATTTTTTCGATGGTTCGTTTGTAACTTTTTGTACTTCTTGAAACCTAACAATAATCACCGAGCCCACTAAATATGTACCTTTATAGTGTATTATGTATTGCAATCCCTTAACTTTAATGTTTGCGAGGTTTTCCGCCTTTTTTAATTAAGTTTCTTAGAGTTCATATTGCGCGCAGTACTTAAACTATATAATAATATGTTCTGAATACAAATACATAATATTAAATAAAACTATATAAATAAAACCAACAACCTAAAAAAAACTGGTAACGTAAGGCGCGTTGTAGCCAAGTCTGGATTTCCTCAAACAGCCTTATACGTTATTTATCATACAACTTTATACTTAGCACAAGTCTGCATCATTTCACTACATACGAATCGTTCGCCGTTACATTAATACTCTAAGGTGCAAATATTTACGAATGACAAACAATGTTCAGTAACAGTAAGATACGGTCAATCTCTCATTATAACTATAGAAAATATGGAGATTTAATGTAAAAACGTTAATCATTTAAATTCAACATAACCTTATAATAATATATACGGGTTGATATTTTACTTACATCTTTGACAATAATAGACAGAGACGAAACCTCTCAGCGTTCAATGGATTCACCGTGCGGGTGACGGTCAAACGCGTTGCACGGAGAGGAGCTTCAACAGTGCCTGGGACTTGTGACCCAGGTGTAGGTTTAAGGGGCTCGTTAAAGGGTGATCTGAACCAAATTTGAAACGAACCTACTATGGCTGCCTTCGACGCACGTTCCAAGAATGAGTTGATGTTAGTTCTGGACACGTCTTTTAGTAGGTTGCAGAGAGATTTCGCTTTTTTACCTCTGTTAATAATAAATAAAAATATTGTGATTAACACAATTTCATTATTTAAATAGTAAATGCACGAGTGTTGAAATCACTTAAGTTAGTTTTATAATAATGAAAAGATGGAATTATAATTACCCAGCGTAAACCATCAAAATTTATATTAATTATGGATTTTTAAGAAAACTAGTTGTCTATACATTACTTATTGCCAACTTTACGCTTATTTTCAATATATTATATATAAACTTAAATGAATGAGAGCAGAATGCTCATCTTAACTTCTCCTACAGACTTGGAAGCATCATATAAATGTCATTTTTAAAGTGTCTAAGGACTTTTAAACAACTTTTTATAACTTTTTTACATACAATTATATCTCGAGATCTACGAGACAAACAGTTATTGTTGTTCTATAATAAAGTAAGAAAACTCAAAACATCATTTTTTGTTTTTCTTCGCGTTTGCGATAAATAATCTCAGAAATGGTAGAACTGTCTTTCAAAGTGATCTAAGAGTTTAGATTTTTGTCTTATTTCAATCGGTTCATAAAAAAATAGATTAATTGAATAATCATGGAGGTTACTATTCTGTAGGAATTGTCGCGGGCTTATTATATGCATGTGTACTTGGTTACACAGATAAAAAATAATAATGTTGAACAGCATTTCGTTAAAGTAATCCTCTTATAAAATTTTTAGTTATTCAAATTTCATTTTTTTAGTAAGTAAAGACATGTCTTTTAAAATTTATAAAAATTATTAATATTACCTTAGAATAATTATTTAGTTACAAGGAGTTATGTTTGGGGCATGAAGTATATTCTACTCTATTTGTATATTATTTTTTTTAACTATATTGAGAATAGTATAAAGTTACGTTTACAATTATATTAACAGTATCCAGTAATGGATATACAACTTTTATATATATATATATATATTTTTTTTTTGAAAGACATATCTTTTTGATGATCGACCGAATGTTTAATTACACTGTCTTATCATTTGTTGCCTAAAAATAAAGGATGTATTCATTGTTAAGAATCTATATCCTTTATATATATAGCAGAAACTTCAATCATACAGCAATTTGTTTATATATAAAGCCGATACAGTATTCATTACTGTCTTAAGTACACGGTGTTGATAAAATTAAGTACCTATGACTTTTTGTTCAACAATTTTCTTCGTTCTAAGTAATTACTTGGAATTCTCTTAACAATGAAAAATAGTAAAAAAACCATATCAGATTAAATAATCGTCTTATTCGTGGTAAGTTGGTCGTAATGTTGATTGAATAAGATCTTCTACACTTTAGTGTTTTCATTGATTATTCAGATTCGCCCTTCAATTAGTACATGCTTAAAGTGATTGAATAATTAAAAGTAATTGACGTGGAAGCGCAATCAACATAGCTTAATCGATTTTTTGTTGTTCTTTTACAAACCTCATACAAGGTAGTAAAGATTGAACATGAATGGGCACGATAGCGTAATTAGTAAACCGATCGGGATGGGACGTTCCGAAGGTTGTAGATTCGAATCCTGTTATCGATAAATTTTTCATCCTGTTTTTCCTATATGAATTTAATTCTTGTGTTGCTCGGAAGTGCTATAAAGTTAAAATTCAAATTCTTAAATTTGTGCGTTATAAAGAATGTGTATGAGATTTGTCGATATGACCTGGAAATTGTAAACAGTGATGCAAAGAAAAAATCAAACATGGAAGAGACATATGGATTAGGGTTGTCAAAAAACAAATGCTGGAGTAAATAGCTGTATAAATTTGAAATCGAAATTCTTAAGCCGAACGGGAGATATTTTGAGATCAAAGTGGACGATACAAAACGAAAATTTGGTATTTAAGGACCTAATATAAGGAGTTATGTGTTAAGGATGAGGTTAGTTTAGTAGCTGGTAATGTGTGTGGTTAGCGTTTGGCGATTGTAGTTGATTGCCGAGGCGCCGGTTGAGGTGTCTCAGACGGCGCACGCGCAATTAGGAAATGAGCTTCCGCCGCCCACCGCCGCGGCGCCACTGTCACTGCTGTTAATTACGACCTTCCTATAGTCGGGACACCTACAACAATCTTCCATCAAGTGCCAAGCAATTTTTGTTATACCCGGATTACTGTTAATTCATATTTTCGATTAAACTGTTTTCGGATAAATTGCAATTCAATTTATATTCCAAATATACGAAATTTAATGCTAAAACAATATAATTTAAATCTGGATCGGATCAGATAGAATATGCAAGGAATTTTGTTTAAAGTTTTATTTGATGATTTTATTTCTGTCAGTATCCTGGACAATATGTTAACGCATACATTAGATTTGAGACAATAAAGCTTCCAATTGTATTTTACAGTAAAAAAGGGAGCTCAAGTTAAATAACAATAGCCTTACAACAATTATATTTAGCTGAAATGTTATAAGAATGTTAGAAAAACTGTAAAAGCCACATAAAGATTTAAAGCGACCTACCGCATACTTAAATTTGGACCTTATAAATACAAATAGATTTTCTGTTATTTACAAATGATTGAGACAAATATCTAGTATCTCAAGACAACTTCTTATATATATATATCAAGTTATGAGTTATTGGTCCAGTTATTGAATTGTGAATTCATTCGTTGGGCCAAAACTGTTCATACCTACTCATTCTTTATTATTTGCTATAGATAGCATTTATTAATTTTAAATATAATTCTAACCATATAGTATAATATAGTCACGTAGTTTATTATCTCAAATTAAATAACTTCAATGAAGCAAACGTTTCACACGGCAACATAATATGTAAAATGCACGCGCGTTTCAATGAATAAAAATAGTAATTGAATATGATTTTGTAAGTGCTGAATCTTATACTATATACTATACTGAATATGTAATTGTGTATGTATTAACAACAAGAGGTATATCACAATCCCGACTCGACGATACAGTGGGCTTTTTTCTTCGTTACCATTAAATAAGTCATCACATTCGACAGCGGTTTCAAACGGATAGATATTGATAGTGCTCCTTAACTAAGTTTAATATTTTGGTTTTTAAATGTATTTTTATTTTTTTCATCAAATAGTTTATAGCACAGCAAAGGCGTATTCTTTAGGTATGTTCTTGATAAATATGTTAAGTAGCTTAAAGCATAACAAAATATATCAAGTAAGCGTTATATTATTATTTTACGGTCAGTTTACGCGTCAAAGCTCTAAGTTGAAATCTCTTTCCCGAGTCAGTATGTTCATCCGTCTCGACTCCCGACATTAGTCATCATTTAGTTTGATGGTCCTCATTGTGGGTAATACAATTTGTTTTTATTTCACTCCACTTCGAGGTGCTCCTAAGAAATATTGCCTTTTAAAACCAAAATATGAACCCTAGCTGATATTTACGAGGGCTTCTGAGAATGTGTGTTTTGTCGTTCCCGTACTTCGTTATGTAATTTATAGTTGATACTTTTTTATTGTTTTGCCTTATTTGTAGTTCAAAAATTCACAAAGATAAATTTAATATTGTAATTATGAAGTTGATTTAAGTCCGAAAAGTCTATCACCAGAGATTATATGATTATATGAGAGTAAAAAAGTAGACGATATTAATAAATCACATTTACATCGATTCGTTTTTCATGGCTTGTTGTTAACGAGATATTATCTTGTTGGAAATGGGATTACGGATAAAACTCATAGTTACATATAACTGTTGAATATTTCGTGATACCGGTGTGACTGTTACCCAATATTTCTCTTGTTTATTATGATGAATCTTGTATTAAACGAATACAATTTGTATAAAGCTCTCATAACTCTAAGTGAAGTTTCGTTAATATTATCTAGTTTAACTGTTGTCCGACAGAGGCGTTGGGTAGTGTGGGAAGTACGGCTGGTAGTTCGTGGCCGTCTTCGACTCCTGAGCCGTCTCCATCACCATCCTCTACTCCGACATCAGCAGATGCTGTCGATGCGGACGCAGACCCACCATTCACACTGGGAGCCACCGAACACACTCCATACCAATGCCAGTTTTGCGACAAGGCGTTTCCCAGACTTTCTTATCTCAAGAAGCATGAACAGGTTAGTCATTTTCCTTTAACTTTACTTTCTGTGATTTCGTAAAGTTTGTAAGATTAAATCTATTATTTAGGAACCTATTTTAATGTAAAGCATAACGTTCTGTGGTAATAAACTCGTTTCAAGCAACAATCCAACATACCGACGTTATTACAAGCTATTATATTTGTCATAACTATACATTCTTAGTCTAGTTAAACCAAGTAACACTTAGCTTCTTTAACAAATAGATACTCAAAATAGTTCATTTGAGACAGTGGATTGTGATATGTATCGTAGTAGCTTCGCAGTAGCATTACGGAGGCCTGCGAAATTGTGACAAGCAACCCATTAAGCCGGTCGTTCATCTTACCTCCTTGTTTTGCTGCGATCTGGCAGCGTTATGATTGTATTGTACACGCACCGAGACAGATCCATCCTAGATAAAGTGAACAGAAATGCAAGGATACCTAACGTCCGAGTAAAACTTTAACTTGAACCGTTTAAACTAAGATTTTTATCTTTAAAAACTAAAACTAGAAGAACTCGTCCAATAATTGATTCTTTTGTAGTTAATTGGCATGTACAATCGTAAAAGGATTTCATTAGATTATCGATATGCAATTGCCGTCAGTGTTGCGCTTTACAGATATCGATCGTTTGCTAGTGTTTCGCCGACAAATGTATCTTAAAGATCGCCTCGCGCTCGCGCAACGACGAGGCGGTGACGGCCGGAAATAGGATCCCGATAACAACTCCCTAGCCAGGAATGCCTCTGTTTTATCAAAGATATCTTGAGAAAAGCGATCATTATATAAGAAATGAATCATGAATCAATAAAGATGTTTATCTTAGATTAATGGATTACTTTTTTATTCGGTAATAACATAGTAGAGTTGGGTGTAATAATAAATAAAATATGTTTTACTTTATTGCAATTCAAGAAAATTTATAAGTGATTCACCCAACACATATCTAGTACTGACTGACATTATAAGGAACGCTATTCATTTGTTTCCAAGAAAAATGTTTGTGACATCAGCACGGGTGCTTAAGTGGACCAACGATGGCACATCCAAGAAGCCGATCTGACCCCGCAAGCGAGGTGACTTTGAACTGGCAATGACGTATTACGCCGTTATACCTGGGAAAGTTGCTCAGTAGCCGTCTACTGCCCATTTAAAAACTTTATTGGCTATCATACTCGCCTTAATCTACTCACAACTAGTTTGAAATGTCTTTTGGTGCGTTTACACGGAAATTGGGCAGTACTTTTTTGTATTTTGATAGACACTCTCACGGTCCTCTTGTTATAATGAAGATGGTATCATTTGCGTGCCATTTTGCTATAATCATGGGATATCCCGGTGAGGCGCGTGTCGCGAAACTCTTTCTACATGCACCCTGAGGTAGAGCCCCCATTGAGCTGGATGTAGGCATAATAATATTATGGTTATTTCGCACGAAGAACACAACCAGTGAGGCAATTAATAAATTTTATGTGTGTTGAATACTTATTTACGTTATTTGAATGGTATGGAAATCAAATTCATTTCATATTTATCTTTTTATTCTTGAATACTTTCAAGTATTGAAATATCTTTTTACTTATAACGAACATACATAAAAAATATAATATATTCAACAAACAGTAAGTCCTTGTAATCTGTAAGCAATTTAAAATATAAAGTCAAGTATTAATAAAATATATCGTATTTATAATAT
Source organism: Danaus plexippus (assembly GCF_018135715.1). Classification (NCBI taxonomy): domain Eukaryota; kingdom Metazoa; phylum Arthropoda; class Insecta; order Lepidoptera; family Nymphalidae; genus Danaus; species Danaus plexippus. The sequence goes on along the minus strand of NC_083540.1, from coordinate 5,407,619 downwards.
TATTATTGTTGTCCTACTTCCATTGCTCCAATTAAGCTGTAATTATAAGCATGCAAGTTTATGCGATGCATGCACGCATGTTCGCGGCTACGCGTCACACCTCCATCACAACGTAGGATTAAAATATCACTTACGGTACTTCGACGTGTGACCAATAATAATAATTTATCTTAAGTACAGATAACACGTTACTTAATAATTTTAATAGTACAATTAGTTATTTCAACATTGAGTTTTTTATGAAGCTCATATTTTTTATGTACGCTGCTGAGTTCCTAGAGTTCGTTTTATAAATAGCTTCTTATTATTATTAACAAATGCTCTTGTTGCTTTGGTTTTTAATATGATCTTTAATAAATTATATTAAGATATGCAAAGAGAAAGTAATACCTCTTTGTCTTACCTCGTTAAAATCTGATCCTTAATTTAAAATAATTGATATTACAATTTTTTTAATATATCATTAAGATTCAGTTTATGATTTTAAAACTCAATAAAATTTGATTTTGAAATAAGGAGTTGTTCTAAGGTTTAGTTGTGAAAACAAAATATAAAACACTATGAGATATTGCAGGCTTCTCTTGTGCATGAGCTCATTAACATAATATAGTTATAAATATGTCTGACAACAGGGGTGTTGTATCACATTCAAGTATCATATTTTAAATCGGTGCAGTGTTGCATCATTAAATAATTTAATGTAGTAAATGTAAACAAAACTTTCTATACATTTTTAATAAAAACATACTATGTTTAAGAGGAAAAAAGTTGAATATATTTCTCAATGAAGAATAATGATCTAGTCAATCAAGTATAACGTGTTATTAGCATAATAGTTGTGTATAGCCAGTCAGGTGGTCAATTAGTAAAAGCGTGAAGTGGCTGTCAGTTCAGGCGTGCATTATGCTTCAAAGTTCTCACTCGTCTGCCTCAGTATGAAGGCCGGCTCCAATTATTTGGCTGCCAACGAAGCAGCATTAGCATTCACATAATAAACTAATGAATAATGCTTAACAGGTGTCGTACAACTAATATGTTTTTTTTTTAAATACACCTCATTTCGAGTTTGTACAAACGTTTATTAAGCTTTGATATTCATTAATGTTTTGTAAATAATAAGAATTTATTAGTTGACAATCATATGAATATGAATTCTACAAACCTTTATTATTTTATATATACGAATCTACGATAAGTCTTAAATATTATGCTGTCAATACTAAAATATTTCCGTATCTCCTCTGCGAGAAATATTGGTACTTGATTGGACAGTGGAAGAGATTTGTTATGATAAATACGTTTTTTATTCATAAAGAAATATATTTATAATGTAACATTATAATAAAATTCATTTTAAATTCTTTTTTACAAATTTCTGATTACTCAGATAATCTTTGTATTGGCTTCACATATATAATTGTCTTTTAGAGTTAAATAATAAAATCAAAACCTCACGCATTCTATATTTTTGGAGATAAATAATCTGAATTAATTTTGCTTTGCCTCATATAAATAACAGTATTAAACATACACACATTCAGAGTGTAATCTCGTATAATTACATATATGTATGTATATGTATATAATCTATAATATTTGTGTTCAATAAATTGTAATTTTCAGACGCATTCAGATCAAATGCCGTTTCGTTGCGAATTCTGCTCTCGTCTGTTTAAACACAAACGCTCCCGCGATCGCCACGTCAAACTTCACACAGGCGACAGAAAGTACAGATGTGTCCACTGCGAATCCGCTTTTTCCAGAAGGTAATATAGACTCGATTTAAGATTTATAATGATAATTTAAAATCTTTTTTAACTAATCGGCAATGGTTGTGTGTTGCACTATACTTCATTTAAAGTTAGTTTTAAGAAATACCAGAGGGTTTTATTTATTTTGTAACATATCAGCCCATGTTATATTATCTCCTCTCTTTTTATTATTTCCTATTACTTTCCTTTGATTAGGATATTTTAAATTTAAACAAAAATAAATTCATGGTAGCTATTTAAGCGGTTCCTGATGATGCATTTTTCTTACCTTGTAAAAATTCCAATGTCAATTATTCATAAATTCAATAGAATGGAAATGCACGAAGGTACTTCCAAGGTATTCTGCTTTGTTTATACAAAACAGTCTTGTACGATAGTAGGAAAGTGTTGATTAAAATTATCAAATTACTTTTGTTTATTAACACTTTCATGAGAACAAATATAAGTAAAATACACGAGGAAAACCTAAAATACTTCTCTAAGATGTCTTAAAAACAGTTATAATATAACTGTCATATCATTGTTAATAACAAAGTATCATTCAATCAAGAATATAAAAAAATTATTGTCTATGATTCAACTCATACTAATTTTCAAGGAAGCTCTATAACGATAAAGCTCTTACGTTAGTTTTATCCATAATTCCTTTGGCCATTAAAGTCTGAGTAAGAGATGTCTTAAAAGGTGTCTACATAACAATAGCCGCCCGGTAAGATTGATTACCATAAGCCACGAAACAAAATCATAGACAGCCATAAGGCGACTCTTCACCTTTTTCGTCACCTCAACTTTACTATGTGACTAATTCACGCAATTTGTCCACCGAACGAACCTCCGACAAGTGAAAAGAGATGATGCACTGACAAATGGCGTTGAGGTTCTGACAAAAATAATATAATGGCCCGTACCTAAACTGGCGCGCGAGTACGACCATTAGTGGAGATGTTTGGGCGAACGCTATTCTGTGGTTCGCGTGAAAAGCCTCTTTGTTGGTTGTGTTTGGTTCTTACATTATGTTGGTACTTATGCCATCGATGACAAATTACATTCTGTGGTCGCACAAAACGATTCTCCTCATTCACTTTTAAATGCTATAGCAACCGGTTTTTTTTTATTTATTAAGTTTTTTAATGTGTGTGGAATAACATCTTTACAGTCATAAAAATGTAGTTGATATAAATTTAACAAAATAGTTAATTGAACTTTTTGCACTTCAGTGACCATCTCAAGATTCACATGAAGACTCATGACAATCAGAAACCGTTCCAATGTACAGTTTGTAACCGGGGATACAATACAGCAGCAGCTCTCACATCACATATGCAGGGTCACAAGAGAGACCGAGAGGGTCGTGATAATGATCGAAGAAGAGCATTACGTTGTCTGCGTTGTGGAGATGCATTTAGAAGAGCTGATATGCTCCAGGTATACATTTAAATTATTCATATAAAGTCACACACACAGTTTACATGCTTTATTTCAAAATTAAAGCAAATAATATAGATTGACAAATTTATTAACGACAGTAGGATTTGTGATGTAATATAAGGATATAAAGTCATTAATTTAATTATATATGAAATGCTAAACAAAATAATAACATAATTATCGATTTTTTAATTTATTTCATTTTATTTCAGGCTCATATGATAAGTGCTCATGGAGTTGATGCGGAATCTATGACTCCGCCGCGTCGAGTTGCTTCACAGCCACCACCCACTTTACTAGCTTGCATATATTGCACTCGCGATACTTTTACCAGTATGGAACAGCTACAATTACACGTACGAACAGCCCATTCTGCATTATTAAATGGAGAAACACCAATTCAGTTCTCGGTAGACCAACCAGGACCGACAGACTTAAGTAGACGAGCTTCAGAAGATGTTTCTCCAGTAAAACGGCCAAGACTTAGCTCAGGTTCTACTACGCCTAAGAATGCTTTATCACCAAGTACTCTACTTTGTAATCAATGTGATGCAGCTCTGCCTGATTTCGAAGCTTTTAGAGCCCATTTGAAGGGTCATCTTGAAGAAGGAGGGGAACTTGGGCGAACTAGTCCAAGTCCTTGTATCCATTGTGGAGCAACATTTGCAGACGTGGCAGCTTCTGAGCGCCACCTTGCAGCACATTATTTAGCTGTATCGTGTGAATATACATGTCACAGTTGTACGCGCAGTTTTCCTACTCCCGAAGATTTGCAGAAGCATCTCTTCGATTTACACACTCACCATATGTATAGATGTACATTCTGTAAAGAAATATTTGATTCCAAAGTTGCTATACAGGTAATTCAGAATAATTTTCCACCTTCCTTGGTTAACATACGAGTCGATAAAAATATATATTTATCTAAACGACAGGCTCATTTCGCGGTGGCACACAGTGGAGAGAACAAAGTGTGGGTTTGTCGATCATGTGGGGCCGCGGGTGGCCCGATGCGATCAGAGGCGGAGGGGGCCGCACACGTGCGAGCGAGGCATGCGGCAGCTCGCTGCTCCTGCGGAGCTGTACTGTCCGGTTCGAGAGCTCTACGAGCTCATGCTGCCTCACATCACGCATACCGCTGCCCTATCTCCACATGCAGCGACTCCTTTGCCGTGCAATATCTCCTAGAGCGACATATGCAAGTGCATCAAGCGATCACGCATCAGGTTGTTATTGAAACCTTTTACGACTATTGTTCTTCATTATTTTCTTTTTAAATCTATGTGCTAACCTTTTCAGAAAAATAAACTTACGGACTTAATTATAAGGTTTTACATTTTTCAGAATGTCAACGGTGAGAGAAACAAGCGAAATGAGAACAACAACGCCGTTGATGGCGATGGGGCGTGTTCTCCATGTATCTCCGGTGCGGATAATAATGGTCCTATTCCAACTGTTGGAGAAGAAAGACGACGAAAAAATGGTGCAGTAGCGCTACAATGTGCTTATTGTGGAGAAAGAACTCGTAGCCGAGCGGAGTTAGAGGCCCATACTCGAGCACATTCTGGTGCAGGCGCAGCGAGGCATAAATGTCTTATATGTGATGAAGTTCTACCATCAGCTGCAGTGCTGGCTGAACATAAACTTACGCATTGCAAGGTATATTAAAAAATTATTAAGTTAATGAGAGAAACATATAGATTTGGAAAACACATAATGTTCATTAAAACCGTTTGTTTTTGAGAATAAGATTTTGATGTAGAGGTTTCTAGTTTGTTTAATTTAAACTTTTAGTGACAATGATTTATATCCGATAATACATAAATATTTTTAATTAAGACTTGACTCATGACATTAATTAATATCTAAATTAACATATATTTAAATAAAAATTATTTGATTTCAAACACTATAGTTTATAGATATTTATAACACATTCCAGGTGGTAGCTGGAGATACGTGTGCCCGATGTCGCTCACGTCTGCCTTCAGAAGAAGCGTTCTTGAGTCATATGGCACGACATCATCCTGCCTTACCAGCGCCGTGTGTTATATGTCGTCAAACATTGGCTTCGGAGGCTGAAGCACGTTTACATGCCCGTTTCCATTTACGGCCGTCTGCAGACGAACAAAGATGTGCGATATGTCTTAGAGCTTTATCCGAGAGTGAAAGCGGTGAAGGTGCAAGAGCATGTTCCACTTGCTATGCCAGACACGCAGCTCCTAGACCACAGACAACTACCGATCATGACTGTAGGTTATGTCGAAGAACATTAGGTTCCCCTACTCGTCTACAAGCTCACTTAATTGAACACACATTTGCTGGTATAGGTGCATTCACATGCTACCTGTGCTCCGCGATGTTTACGAGTGCTGCAGGCCTGCAAAGACATTTACCAGAACATGCTGCTGCTCCAAGACCTTACGATTGTGGCCGATGTGGTTTAAAATTCTTTTTTAGAGCCGAACTAGATAACCACGCTTTTGTACATCTTGAGGAAGCTGAAATTGCTCAAAGAGTTTTCTACGAGGCTTATGCACGAGGAGCAGCAACCGCATGGGCTGCTTTGCAGCCAACTGATATACAACCACAATCATCAGCTTCAACACCAGCCCCTACAATAAGTGACGTTAAACAAGAACCAGAAATAAAGGAGGAACGTAACGATGAGTATATAGAAGTATCATCGCCGCCTCCGAAACAATCTGAGCCAGCAACGTCTCCTACTCCAATGATAAAACAAGAGAAAACAGACGAAGACTGATTGGAAGCTACGCTATCGTCCGTCGTGGGATCCGTTCCTACTGCAATACTAGATTACGTCCTACAAACTATGCTCTAGTTAGTTACATTAAAGTTAAATTCCATAAAGTTAAGCGTTTAGAACGCTAAATAATCAAATAGATAGTATTAATTGTTTATGTTGGTTAGGGACCGTATGTTTTATAATATTTACACAACTATTTGTATAAATTGTTAAATTAATAAATTATTATGTTAGGCTTCACTTAATTATTGTTTTAATCACAATACATACAATTTTTAAAATATAAAGTCGTCTGTTGAGGCTTCGATATTCACTATAAATATTACGACTACGCAGTGGCAACTTGCTGTTGTATCCAAGGCAGTAGGGCAGCAACATTCACGTAAGCCGCTGGTACATTTGCGGAAGCACAGCCGAGACCCCATGCCACTAAACCTACTACAATCCATTGCCCATTAATAGAACAGACTAAACCTGATCCTCCGTCACCCTGAAATTAGAAAATTCACTTCATCCATTTATAATCATAAATAATATTGGTGCACCTATATTTTTATCTTTTTATAAATATATTTAAATTATGATTAACATTTACCGTGCAAGAATCCTTACTGCTTTCGCCGCCAGCACAGATAAAAGAGGTAGTATCCAGTACGTAAGTGGGCCCAAGACGAGCTGCCTGTAACTGACTCTGGCAAGTTGCTGGTGCCACTATAGGTACATCCACTTTCTTTAATATGTTTTGGTATTGTCCTTGTAATCCAAACATATTTTTTCCCCATCCTGATACCCAGCATCTGTAATAATGTTTGTCTTAAGAAATAATGTTTCCTATTGTTACTAAAATAACATTATTAAATTTACCCTAAAAAAGTCGTTTACGTAACTAAATAACTTATCTTATTTTCAATTGCAAAACTTTTGCCTTTTTAAAACAATTACACGAAAAGTAAGTTACATAGACTAGATACTTTTATTTTCCTTTCCTCTAATAAGAACTTACGTAAGTCCTGTGTACGTTGCAGTCGAGGATGGAGGTAGACATGCTCTGTTGATTGTAGTCGTTGAACCCGTCATTGGTGTCAGTGGTACAGAAGAAGACAATCTTATTACCATTATATCGTATTGTAGAGTATTGGCGTTGTAAGAGGGGTGACTGAAAACTTTAGCTACATTATACTCTTGGAAAGGAACTGGTTCATTTGTCCCTGCAGCGTCCCATTCTCCCAACCTCACTTTCACATTAGGTGCTGTACCTGAAACACTGAAAATTAATAGAAATTACTATTCAAACGTAACCTGTACATGCAATTGCGGTTATGTAATCTTTACGAAACTATTTAGTCTAATTGTACGTTAAAGATAATAAATTCTTGCAAGCTGAACTTTGAACACGAAATATATTTCACTGAAATTAAAAATATGTATTATATAACAAATTTTTTTTTTAATAAACAACAAGAATACATTTTGAATAGAGAAATAATTTGAGAATGCAAGTAATCATAAAGTACTTACACATACGGCATCATTCTATGTGTCACCGTCAGTACATTCAATTGATCTATAAGCACACCACCAGCAATATAATCATTCTGTTTTGTAAGAACCAATGCCTGTAAAGAATTTGTTAAAGGGTCACACTTCTCTTTTATTTCCTATCAAAAGAATTCTTTATCTGTTTTTTTTCCTTCAATACCTGCCAGGGATATTCCCCAAAATTTGCTTCCCCCGCTGCTGGAGTGACACCAGTTGATGGAGCAGCTTGTACGACTCCACAACGTACTGTAACTGCAGTCGTGTCGCCACAGCAATACACTTGGCCAGCAGGACACGCATTCACCTTAAAAAGTTTTTTTTAATGAATAACTCCACCTCGTAATTTGCTATTATTATAAATGCGAAAGTTTGTGTTTTGTAAATAGTTTTGTTCAAAGATATGATAGAATATTATCCTTTTGGAGAAATTTTGGATCCCTCTGAATGGTCACATGTTCGATTTTTGTGCCATTTATATAAAATGGGGGGCCAAAAATTCATTAACTTTAGTAATAAAATAAAACAAAAGAAAAAAGGACATATGTTTTAACAAATAAAAAAACTTTTTATATAACATGTATACCGTTGAATGTACTCACGGGGGTTACAATCCTGAAGTCGATCATACCAGCCCCCCCTGATGCACAAGTTCCAGCGGGTACACAACGACAACTTTGCCTCTTACGAATTTGATGCTTAGGAGGATCTATATAATTTAGCTTTTTAAACGATTCTTTTACTGTCATTATTTTACGGTTTACGCTTCTACGTTCTCTTGGAAATCTGACTGCGGAGTCTAAAGATGATATTTGGCCACTGTAACCCATTATAGGTTGCGCCGATTGCAGGGCTGCTGATGGTGTCGTGCCAAGCCGTGGGTCAATCGGGAACGAGCCTGCAGCGTTTTCATCAGGATTAAAGACACATATCACATCAGGATCTTTACAAAGCAAAACCGGCAGTGTTTCTCCACTTGTCGTCGGTGGGTTAGTTGGGGTCGAGGTTGGCATTGCGGTTGTATTATATGAACTTTGATTAGTTATGATGGTTAGTGATGCTGTCGTGGTAGACGATGAGGTTATGTTTCCCGTAACATTGGAACTATTACCATTTCTTGTTGTCATTGCTGTAGGTGGCATTGTTGGCGGTGGGGTTGGAGCTGCTGTAGTAGCTGTTGTGGGCGCAGGTGTTGGAGCTGTTGTTGGCGCCGGTGTAGGGGCTGTTGTTGGCGCCGGTGTGGGAGCTGTAGTTGGCGCCGGTGTGGGGGCTGTTGTTGGCGCCGGTGTGGGGGCTGTTGTTGGCGCCGGTGTGGGGGCTGTTGTTGGCGCAGGTGTGGGCGCTGCTGTTGGGGCCATTGTTGGCCGCGCAGTGGTGGTCGTAGCATTCGTAACAGCAGTAGTCGGTGCAGTTGTAGGTTGTATAATAGGTGTTGGTACACCTGGTACAACTATAACTGGGCTAGAAGGCAAAAGCCCTAAACAAGCTGTTAAAAGCCACAGGCACATATGTAATAGATAACTCAACTGTTCTCAAGCTAATCATGAACTGGTTTGAATGAAGCTGAACGTTCAGTGATGTTGTTATAAATTTAGGCCGAGATGAGCTGGTATTAAAAATGTCCTTAATGTAACAATTGGTGGTATTCCCCTTACAATGGCAGCCTTCATGGTTTTTGCGCATGTTTATACAGCGATAAATTGACGCAATCAACAAATAGTAAATTATTAATCCGCAACAATCCTCTTTATCATATGCAGTTGATTGGCAATTTAGATCACGTCATAAGGTTTTTATAAAAAATGGTTTGTGTAAATACATAAACAAAAATAAAGAAGCCACGGAAAAGTTTATATATTTCTTTCTGACTCTTTTTATACATCCAAAAATTATATTACGTAAGAATTGTCGATTTCACGCCAAATCATGAAACCATGTCGAGTAGTTTTATGTGAGTCATAAATAATAACTATTTGCATTGTTACAAAATACAACAAAAGTAAATTATTTAAATAAAGTAACATCCACATAGAATGCAGTCGAAGGCAACAATCGGTATAAACTACGAGACAAACGAGTACAGGGGTCCATATTTGAAAAGAATGTAATTGTCATATATTATGACAATATAATTAAAATAAAAAGGTATTTATTGGTAATGATTTAAAGCTAAATTCTTTTAGTACAGCTAAAAATACCTTTAATTTAATTTTTATTATAGATGTAAGCATTTCTATAGTAAATTATCCACTATGACACAGACGTCATCTATCATCAAATGACCTTGACAAGAAGGGTCTTATTTAGAAATATATTGAGTCAGAAATATATTGAGTGATAAAAAAAACATTTCACTATTTCTACAACTATCATTCCTCCTTTTTCCAAAGAAATAAATAGAAAGGACAGATATTTTCATTTCATCGCATAAATTTATTAATATTTTATTATACTAGGTATTTGTACCACTCAAACTAAAAATGTTGTAACCACTCCGAAAAAAATCTGTTTAGTAAGCGGTATAAATGTATAGCGGTATAAAGTTACATATAAAGGTAAAAATATAGCCCCAAATCTAGTCCCCCTTACGCTGGTTCATCGTACTTGTATGAGTTATCCGAGCTTGTGTCGCACAACAGTTTTGTAAACATTTGCATAGATGGTGCTAGTAGTACAGTTACGACGTATGTGGTTAAATATAGTTAAAGGTAATATAGCTCAGAGGGCGCTGTTCTCTGATACCGCAATCGCGCATGCTAAGTGAACGTCAATACGAACGAGAAAGACATATATATGTATGTATAGACCAATGACAGTGTTAGCCAGTTGGGCTCGGTTTGCGCACACTGCCTCAGTAACTAGAGGCGAATTGTGGTACGTTTTGACGCATAAAAACCGTAGTAAATTCTGCGGGTAATGATCAATTCGAGTAATATATTTTCACACATGTTTAGTTTTAGTATTAGTTAGTGCAGTGCTTCTATAGTGAATTAAAATGAGAGCCAACCAATGAAATTCATATATTCAGGCGTTACGACTGATCTGTCTAACTGAATTTGATGGTTTATCATATGCTGATAAAATGTGGAAATCTTTAAAAGTTTTATTCATCAAATATTTAGAAACATAGTTTATAAACATTATGTATTCAATGCTGGTCACTGTCGAAATTGAATATAATTTTTTTGTAACAGAATTTATATTGAATATTTGAAATTTTACAAATACAATTACGATAATGCCTTCGTTCAATCAAGAAATAAACGTTGATCTTAATTCCAATGAAAATTGCCTCTATAAGATTGATTCAAAAGAGGAAAAGAAAGAAGTCAAGTATGTCGCCAACGACGTAGTAAGCAACGGAGTGCCAGAAGGCCTTAACGATGATCAGAAGCTAGCCTTTGCATTAAGAGATTTTTTGGGACCGTCAAATACTGTTTTGGACGAAGAAGAGCCCTCTCCATCCAACATTGAGCAGAAACTGCCTTATATCGATGAAGTCGTTGATAATGAAGAAGCTGCACAATCCGATGATGAGCCGACACAAAGTTATGAAACAGACGAAGTACTTAATAATGCTGCATGCCGACTTAGACGATGGCGAGCGGCGTCCAGAAAACTTCGTCGTCCGCGAATTATTAATAATTTAAATACAAAAGAGGGTTGTAACGGTGGAGTAAAAACAGTTAATAGTCATACAGATCTGGCCGACCGTTTGCGGAGTTTAGCAGCAGCAAGTAATATGTCAGCCTCAGCTGGGGAATTGCTGTCTCTGGCGCCTCCACCTCCAGCCGCGACTGCTCCACCATCGCCGGGTTGTCTGCTTACACCTTCACTAGCAGATCAGAGTTCATCAGAATATTTCGTAAGTCAACAATTAGTTAGTTGCTTATCAGTCATTTAAATATTAGTATAATATTACGACTTTAGTTTACAATAATACAGTTTTTGAAAAATGCAGTATGAAATAATATATTTCTAATCAATAGCCGGTATCGATGTCCTATTTTAATGTCATCATCAACGTTCGTCAATCAATCATCTGCGTGAATAGCAGCGCTGCGCGTGTAACACTCTATGATGTTTCTTTTTAGTGTAAAAAAAGCAAACATTACGCGTAGGCCACACACAAGTATACTCATAGAAAGAAATACACATAAGTACTTATGTCTGTCAACCTTTGTCTGATAAGATTTCAAGGTATTATCGTGTAAAGATGTCAAATATGCACTATGAAAGATATAATTTTTTGTGAAGTTGTATTATTACAATAAATAATACATTCATTTGCCTTGCCTTTCTTATCTGTGATATAATACAAAAAATATTTTTATTTTATACATCGATTTAACATTTGTTATTCATTGATATTGAGTTATGAAATATGAAGCGTACCTATATTTTTAATGACGTAAATACGGTTAACCGCAAATCTTAATGGTTTCTGAACATTATTCCAAATTTAAATAACGTCATAAAATGTTCTTTAAACAAATTAAAAATTAGCGCGGAAACAAAACACCACGTATTTTCCGTTTATTGTAGGAGGTTATCCAATGCTGTCTATACGTCAATGATAACTTACCAGAAGATGAGAATATTGTCAACTATTTACAAATCAGTCAACTACAGTTTGGTGTTACAAACTAACTCTAAGATTATATAAAGAAAACATTGTATTGTTGAAATGTTTGCTGGCAAAATCAACTTTAATATGTTTATTATCGACAGTTTTATTCGCAGCTGAAGAGCCTCAGAATATTTATCGAATAAATCAAGTTTCTTGACGTCAGCACGTTGCCGGTTACTGCTTAAAATTTATCATCAGTACTACCGAATACATAAGAGTTAAATTCAATGCTCTGGCTCTCGTAAGTTTAATGATTTCATAAATGTTGGTTATTTTTAACTGTCTAAACGAAAATTTTACTTAGTGGCAAAATTGAAAATATTCTTTGTTACATTGAAACGAGTTAAATTTAAATTTAAATATACTCATGTTGAATATTAGAAACCTCAATAGGGGAGAAAGTCACGGTTAAGCCTTTCAATCTGATCATGAGATTTTAATGAAAATGTTACTATTAAAAATAAAATTATCAAAATAATCATTATATAATATGGAAGCAGCTGTTTACATGAATACCTATAAATGGACTGAGTGCACGAAGATTGCAGACATAACAATGTTGGACCCGTTGATTAGTCTGAATGATGCATGCGTTCACATCATGTCACCCACGTGGTCCGCGGAATGTTGATTGATTGGTTCCACACGAACGCTCAGAACCGTTTCCACTTTCACGGCTCAGCTGATTGGATTATATTTTTCTTTACATTATATTGAAACATTTTTACTTTTCACTCAATATACCTTTCGCGTGATTTAATTTCGTATCATTTTCCTTCATGTGCCTTCCATATATACCGGGTTCGTAACATTTGATTCACAAGTAAATTATATATCCAATTGTCGACAAGAAACCAAATATAAACGAATTTAGTATTTATGTATCACAAATATTAAAGATGCCATCCTTGGTATCGGTCAATATAAAATTTGTATTAAAACAAAATAATCTGTTATTTCCTCAACCAATGTTCACGGCCTTCGTCTATCATATTTTTTGTTAGACGTATGAACGTACAAACGTAACGCAATCATAATGTTATATTCAATACATCCCAAGAAAAACGTAGTTGTACTAAACAAAAACGCCCTTCCAGTGAAACTTTGCTGTTGACTTTGATTATTGGTATCGGCCGTCCATCGGATCTGATAAACTTAATATATGGAACAATTTTATCGTCAGATTTGCGTCAGCTAGTTTCTATTTTCTGAAGGACTTGATTTCAGTTTGATAAGCTGTACGGGTCGATGGCAGAGAGGTTCGTACCTCACGTTCTCATGACCCAAATTTTAGAATCTACGTCATCAGCAGGAAGAGTAGAATGTGGGTCGCAAGTATAGTGACCCGTGGCGTGACCTGCCCTGCCACGCTTTGTACTGTAAATGTACTACTTAAAGAAAAAGGTTTACCCTTTTGTTTGTATGCAGCATTTAGGTAATTTTTTGTTTACGTATGACTTAACATTGATAAATATTAATATTAAATTTATGATTTCTTCTTCATAACGGTTATTATATTCAACAATTATACTTCCTATATGTTTAATTAATGTTAGCAATGAATTTAAATCTAACGAAGCATATACGAAATGCGGTAGGTTTTTTTTTCTATCTTATACTTGTATTTATAAATACAGTTGACGATAATCATATTGGACCATAGTTATATTTAACTTAAACAATTGAGAGGTACAACAATGTGACGAAGGCAGTGGAGCGTTTATAATGAAATCCATAGGAAGATTTCCTATGTGTATTTTTTGTATCACATTTTGTACCAGTATGAGTAGATTAAAAAACTATAGATATTAAAGTGTTTATAGGAGATTATCATAGACAAAAGTCTATATAAATATATCAATATAATATGATATTTTGCAAATCAAGAAAATTCATATTCTAGTCCAAATCAGGTCTAAAATGCTTGAGTAAATTGTCAGAAATAATGTTCAGCCATACTATAAATGTATATATACGTCTATGTTTACGGAAATTTATATATAAAAACTATTTATATATAACTATAGCTTTTATTTAGCTTCAAAGTTTTTAGGATGGCCTCATTTTCACTGAATAAAAACTAGATTTCTAGGACCGTTACGTAATTGTGTACCCGAGCCGTGCAAAATGAAATAAAATATTTATGTTTGAAGCTTGCTAGCAGTGTCGAATTTTTAACAGTATCATTAAAATGAACACACACATAATTTTTTTACAGACTAAATAAGCTGTCGTTAAGTAAATGTTTACGTTTTTCGAAAATATTTCACATGTTAGGTTTATGATTTACGAAGGCCCAAATATGTCATTCTTGACAATTATTAGTAATTGTCTTTAAAGTTTCGAGGAAAACTGTAATGTAAACGATGTATAGATTTTATAGTCGTAACATTTTCCTGTATAATGTCTCGACCGTTTAACCCCTTTCGGTAAAACCCTTAGACTTAATTGGACACTAGTTTTATTATTTATCTAATAAAATATCTGCTTATGAACTTGAAGTACAAGGTCTCAATTGACGTCAGATCAGACATTTTGTTCGCGTGTTGTTGTGTGCAGTAAGCGTTTATGTCAATTTCATTTCGGATAAACACAGCCACACCTAACTTTCATATAGCCACACTGATTAACTAATTACACTGTGTTTTGTTCTGCTCTAGTAAGTGCTTTTTTCTATTATTTTTTTTAATAATTAGCAATAATTTTTATAAATATATTAATGTGTTTTTTTTTTATTTCGCTTAAAGCTCTACCTCTTAAACAATTAGTATTGATATTTTTTATATGATATAATAAAAATTCTTGTCTCATCCGCGTTCTTTGAACGCGAAAACTTCCTCTTTGTTTCCATTTACGTTTGTATAAGCTAATAATCCAGTAGTTCTTCGGTGCAATGTCTGTGATATTACCGACTAATCTTTTACTTTATGGTTTTATGCTCCTTCCATCCAGCAGACCTAAATATAGATAAAAGTTGCAACTACCAGGCCTCTTTAAATAATGTCTTTCATGCAAACAATGTTAGCTAAATGAAAAGATGAATGAAAATATGTTTGCGATGGATAAGGATTTACCTGATTAAAAACTGAATAACTTACGAAGTAAGTTAGTAAGATACAAAGGCTCCCATAATTATACACTTTTTATTTAGTCGTATTATTCGTTTCCCTGTTATGAAATAAATAAAAATCGATCAATCCAAATTCTAAAGTGCTATTAGATAAGAGGCTGATCTGTGAACTTCGAATGACGGACAAACACCAATCTAAAATTACACACGATGATAATACATAATCAAAGTTGCTGTTAATGAAAAAAAAAATGATTTTTCATTTAAAAATTTGTTTTAGAAATAACATTTTACACGTAGGTTTCTCCATGTGTAAATGATGTCCAAAATAATTATAGTAGTAAAAAAATAAACTTTGGAACTAACAGACGTAAGTACTTTGATTAATAATAGATTAGGTGTTTCCAAAAAAAGTCTTATTAATTTTTTAACAGATTCATGTATCAACCCAAAAAATATGATCTCTTTATGAGATAAAACGTTTTTCATCTTCGTTAATCTTATATTACATAAAAAGAGAAGAAAGAAAGTGTCCCAAAAAAAAGGGAGTATATCATTTATTTCGCCTATTGTTTGAAACATATAATTAAAATATTCCAGTTTCTATTTAAGCCTTATTTTGGTTCAACCTGACATTTGACATACAGTCATCTATGCCAAATATATCGCTACAACAGTATCATAAAGCTCCTCACTTTCTAATACAATGTGACACACCAACGCTATGAGTAATTCTATTTTGTGCCTCAGCCTACGATATGAACGTGCATTAGGTCCGAGTTCCGGTAATTTACAACTTTCAATTCAATTTTACTGCCTCGCGATGAAGGAAAATCTACGTCTGGTCTTAATTTTATTACCAAGGTTATAAAAAAAGTTATCTGTCATAATTTCTGTAAGTACGCTAATGAGGTCATCACATCGAGAATACCGTTTTGTTACTTACAATTTTTTGACAGTTTCCACTTCCGTAACGATTTTCTTCTAAAACAAACTAAGAAGCCATATCTCCACTTAAAAATATATTTAAATCACTCTGTTTTCGTTGATCTTAATAGAATTTTATAAATAGATATAAATTTATGCAGTATCGGCAATATTGTTATTTAGTCTGGAACAGCTGGCGCGCCAAGAGAAGCTACAAATTACAAACTTTATGGTGTTTTTGTTGTCTTTAAAAATTACATTATATAATGTAAATGCATACACAATATTTATGTTCAGTATTAAGTAATGTAATATAAATTTATTATACGTAAGCTTATGTCACAATATCAAACATCCAATACACTAGCCCCAAGTGCAGTCTAAATGGAATTTCTAAAACATAATACCCTCTCTAGGAGAGGCTGGTAAGGCAAACAGTATGCTATTTCCGCAACCTTATTTTTAGATCTAACAGAGATTCTTGCATAATTTTTTAATCCATATGTGTTGGAAACGGTTTTATACAGTGTGTACCCGTGAATATATTAAAATGTTCGGGAAAGGATAAAAAGCAGAGTACTCGGATTTATACCTTTTAGTGAGTGGTTTTTAATGTTTCTGCATACTTTATATGTATGTTGATTCAATAGCTATAAGTGCGCTTATTGTGTAATATATTTTTTTATATCCGATTATCAACCTTTTATATTTCATGTCATAAAAATATTGCATTCATTAATGAAAAGTGAGTTTCTGGATTAGCTTGCTTTAGAAACAGTTACTTACATGTAACTATTATGATCAAATATTATAAATTCTTTACTTTTACTATTAAATATATAGTTTTAGTGACTGAAAAAGTTATAGAGTGATAACACAATGTAAACTGATACTGAGGTAGATAATTTTATTTGGATACATTAGGAGATTGACGCAAATACAATAGTTTTGTGTTAAATAAAAGTATAAGCAACATTGATACGTAAACTGAGATAAAAAACACATTACATATAAATAAAATCGTTGAATTATTATGAAATAATAAAAGTCGTTGGCGATAGAAGTGGTAATATAATCTTATTTCAAATGGAAGTTTCTCGTCTCCAGGGTTCGAGTCCCGAATGTTGTGCTGACAACAGTGGACAGAAGAGTGGTTCTGTGGGCACCCCATTGCCACCCCCTGGACCGCGCTACAAGCTTGCCACGGAAGGTGCCCTCAGGATCTGCAGTTTCCAACACACAAGGACAGTCGTCGACAAGATCCTTGGAGCAAAGTTCTTCAGGAAATGGGAAACACACGTACTGTGTTTACTAGAATATCACATTGTATCTAAAACTGTAAGTACCGGCGTTATTCGTCTGACCATTTTGTGCGTAGGTTTTATATCTTTTAATGCGAGCATGACGCTCCGAACGCTATTTGTACTCGTTTAATAGGTTTACTGTCCTATAGGAACATTCCACCTAAGAGTAAAGCTTTTAGTGCTTAGATAACATTTATATTCAATGAAATTTATTATTTAAATAGCTTGTAGTAATTATAACAGCTGTTTAAATATATACGAACGTCAATCCGATTACTCATCACCGAAATGCGTTTGCGTGCTTATTACATGTTACGTTATTTTCCTACAAATATTATCATTTAATTCCAAATCTACTTAAATAGCCTAAATATTGCGAAAAATAAAAACAAGAAATTAGTAATTTTATTGACTTTCTTTGGTGTTTATTATTTTAGTAATTAGAAATTTAAATTTTTATCCAGATCTTTGTAATAATAATGTTTTAAAACGTTTTTGTTTTTGCATTCAACGAAAGGCATCGTAAAACTTTAACTAAATAAAAAATTAAATTTTATTGAATATTTAATAATAATTATATTATATAAATTCTTGTTATAACAAAAATAATTTTGGTCCTTGTACCGTTTACATCATGATCGTATTTCGTCTCATAAATCTGTTTCAAACCTGTGACCTTTAAACCCGACTGACAAAGAGTGATACTTCGTAAAGAAACATTTAAAACTTTAATTAGAATTTTATACACCTATGAATTAACCTCTTCTTTATATAAAGAATTGCTCCACTGATAAATAATTTCGGTTATAATTGTAAACTTATTTGCTAAATATGGTTAAGAAGCCATATCTGCTTTAAAGACGATATTAATAGATAATAATAATTTGCCACCCTGTATTTTCACGTTTATAGATAGGAACAGTGGTTTCAATTTCCAGCACAATAATCGTTACAGGAAATCGATTTCACTCCGATCGACCGAGTGTCTAATGTCTATCGATTAACTTACGATGTTTTCATATATAGTAGCTTAAGATACTTTTTGTGAATGGGTTTTAGACTCTGCACATTTTTGTGAATTTATAACCTATTTCAAGAAAAACGGGATAACAGATGGACCTAAATATCAAGTTCACGCACACGTGAGTCTATTTTCATCCTGTTTTGTATCGAGTTCAATCTGAAGGTGCCTTTTCAATAGCTTGTTATTGTCACGCCTGGAAAAATCCGGAACGGGTGCCATACACACAACTTTTATTAAGAAAATACATAGCTTAGCATGTCTTTGTTAATTTTAAATTTCTTACCTACCGGTTGCAGCATAGTTTCTTTCAGTGTTCGTTTTGCTGATGTTGTTGTATTATTCACCTTTTTAAGGAACCACACGGTATAAATAAGGAATCTATATTTTTATTATCATACATTTCATTTTTGTTCATCGGAAAACTCTATTTAAGACGCAAACCAGCGTTTATTTTGCAACTTTCGTTTTTCTTTCATCTCAGGCGATTAGCTTGAATGTTCATCGGTATCTCTAAACCTTCCATTTTTCCTCTTGTGAGACATCAAAATCTTCTAAAAGGAGTTTTGCGTCATTGAAGTTTTGGTCGCTTTTTACCCTGGCATTAACTGAAGTACGCATTGATATAATTTGATCGATACCGGCCACGAGAGCAACACGGGGATCCGCCCACTGATAACAAACACTCAATGTATTTTACCCTATAATTAGAGAAATATCTTGTACTAGTCCTACATAATTCATATGGCGAATGACAGTAATATTTCTCTTTACGCGTGTTTTAAGATCAAAAGTGGCTCTCACCCATGATGGAGTGATGATTTTAATCGGAATGGTAGTGTTGTCAAGTGACATCGCATATAACCATAGATAGAACGTGTCTCCAAACTGTTCTAATGATAGCACAAACTTCAAGTGATTATGACGAACTCGATGAAAGGCCGATTTTAAAGCAAAAACAACAAAAAGTTCAAATAAGAACAGCGGTCATCAATACCATAAACGTACATAAACATTAACTTCATGTACCCGTACGTTCGTTACATTGTTTTGTTTTGTATTTAAATTTGATTTGTATGTAAAGTTGCACGTATTGCGTATTTGATTGGTTTTATAATTGAATTATCGCTTGTAATCAGAATTTTAATGAGGTTACGTGGAGATAACGAAACATTCGTGCGTCATAGGTTCCTAGGGGTAATGTACAGGAGAAATTAGAAACGTGTACGCATTACTCACAAGTATATTACAGAACACGTAGTATGATAACTAACTAGTAAGTTAAAATGTTTTTTTCTAATAACATAGAAGTTTTTCGCCTTTGAAGTTTAAAATAAAATCGCTTACAATTTACAAACACTAAACTCCTGTAAAATTATTCATGTCTAAACGTACTGTATCATGTTTATCGAATATATTTCTTGACGTCACAACGAGAAAAAATATGCGTGATACATTTTACAATATAGAAGTTACTTGTATATAACAACGTAATAAAATTATTATATTTTCTTGAATTATTATATCACTGACGTCACGCTGTTTTAATTACATACACCAAAAAAAAAATCTTAAATCCAAATACCACGATAAATCAACAGATTGAAAATGCATATTTTAAGAGCATCCATCCAACGTGAAAGTAGCACAAAAGGTCATGGTATTGTAAATGAGAGTCGAAGGCGAACGTCTGTACTGCAAATGTGAGGGATCTCGAGAGGTAGCATGCATGGGATGATGATCTTACGTCACGATTAACCTCGCACCTAAAGCCCGGCCGGCCATTGCACCGCCGCGTCAGACGAGTACCTACAGACGTACACTGCGCGCCCTTGTCTGTACAATTGCCACATTAAATAATCACGCCAACAAGAATGTAGCTAGCATAAAATAAATAATTGATGGTGGCTTCGATTCTAACAAATTTATATTCTATTCTTATTAACGAAAGCAATGATGAGTTTTTATTTAATTTTTGAAACGTAACAATTATTGACAAAAAATCTGCAAAGGGAAAAACGTATATGTATATAATTTTTGTTGAAGCTGACATTATTCTAAATACAAAAACCGTTGAGATATTGAAGATGATCAAAACGTTTTGTATGTTACAAGATGAGGTAAAAATCTGTGTTGAGTCATAGGTTTCTCATATACCGTGACTTGGACGATGACCCTTTTGATTGTAAACGGGATTTTTTTGAGCATTCACGTAATTAATTTTTTTATAAAAAAAATATCATAAAGATACTCTTGATCGTATCAAATCTTTTTTATTTATTCATTTCTATCTCGAATAGATATTTTTTTCATTTTCGATCGAAAAACTTTTTTGCTTTGTCACGACCGTGAAAGTGTTTTGCATCTTTATAAGCAACAAAAAATCCTGTTTCATGGGAAGCCCCTCAATATTTACTGTATTCTATTACTTAGTTTCGATACTAATAGCAGCAACGAAAAAATATGATCTTTGAGATTTTCAACTCTTTTATGGTTCATGAGAAACAAAACTGGTGACATGCAGACAGACGAACCTAAAACGGGTTAGGGAAACTTAAAAAATAGTTTTAGTGTTTTTAAATTTTGATAGTACGTACCTGTTTTAGTATCTTGATATTTACACTAGCATCTTTTTATAAATTGTAAATTTCGTTTAAAATCTAATAAAACATAACAGACCAAATCTTCCCAGTTTCATTTTTAATTATTCGAACATATGATATGAAACTTAATATATACATATAGTTATTGGATTAAAACACGATGAAGGTATCTAATGGCAAACGTATATGTGGCATTGATATGTAACAAAATCAGGAATATGTATAGCATGTGTATGTAGGGGATAGGAATACAATTAGACATATAGGAATTAAATATTCAAGCTAATCGAATGGATTCTATTGAATTGTTTCAGCCTTCTGGTCTCTTGGAAAGACCGTTGACGTATAGCTGCATGCAGGAGGTTTATTGCATCACTCGATGGGATCAAGCGAGGAAATACTGCCTGCGTATTGTCATGCCGCACGGATCGCTTCTCTTACAGGTAATATAATAAATGTTAATTAAAATTAATTTTTATTACGCGTTCAACAAAGTTAGGTTAGATAATATGGTAATTTTATTGCAAATGACATTCATTCATTCCTCCTGAATAATTACCATTTTTTTTTATGAGTCAATGTTTGCATATAAAGTCAGAATGAATTTGAGCTATGCAATTGTTGTTTCTGTTACAATTAAAAGATCGTGAATCACTTTCGAATGTGGCTTCCAAATGTATAACCTTCGTAAACTACAAATTATTTTGATTATGATAACCTCACTAATAAAATATACGGCTTCAAAGTCATTTAATAACAACTCTAACGATTTTAATTATTATTGTTACAAATAATTTCATGTCTTCAATCAATCACTTTTAATAATATCTTTAACGTCGGGAGTATGTAGTATTTAAAATAATAAAATACGCGTATCATAATCCGAAAAATATTCGTTTTATTCATATGAATACTCGCGAAAGTCTTAGCATCTCATCTCATTATATCTTTAGCCATTAATTTAGTCAGTGTACCTATATTTGTTATTTAATAATCTACAATTAGTACATTTAACCCTTTTAGGCAAACGACGCTTACACAAGGGACCAATGGTATTACTCAATAATCTGGAGGGTGAGTACTGTATATAATATAATAATATTTATAATTTTAATTTTAATTGCACTATAACTTTACGATGTTTTCTTATAGCCGTAGTGCAGTAAAATAAGTTACTGTTTCTATAAAGAACTTATAACATATAGATCTAAATTTGGTTCCAAATTACACAATGTTTAATTAAAATTTAAAACATTAATTTTTGTTTATACATTTCAGAAAAACATGATAAGGTACAGAAATTTTTTGACCAAATCAGTAAGGAAAGAAGTCGTATTCAAAGAGCTTAAGGTTGGTAGCTGTTTCTATTATAAATTTATAAAACAATTCTTTATTTAAAGAAAAATCAATTTTGTCACAAACTTTCCCAAATTCGGCACGTGCACGAATTAAACGTGTTTAAGCAATCTAAAACAAAATGTGCTATAAGGCTGCACGTTTTGTAAGTCCTTGCCGTTTAAATTGTCTAAATATACAAATAATAATTTATTTGTGATGCTGAAAATTAAACATCCGTAATGTTTGTCAATAACCGTGTTGTTCTTCTGATATTATCTTTTAATTTCTTATCATCACTTCACATTTAAATAAATTAAATATTACAAACGTGTAACTCCTCTTCCTTATCAACATGAATTAAATAATATCGTAATTATTTCAAAAGTTTTCTAATATTCTTTAAATTATCATTGAAGTCATATGTAAAGATATTTAATAAGAGACAATTTATTAAATAAACAAAAACCTTTTGTCACTGAAGAGTATCGTAATGCCCCTTTATTAGTTATGTTAAATTATTTAAAATGTATGCAGTGCTTACGCAAAGCACCAAGTGCGTCGTTCTTATTATTTACCATAAACTGTTGAGGGTTTAAAAATATTATTAATTGATGTGTACACAAACAAAAGAATTCTATGTGTATTAATAACTTGTATGCTATTGAATTATGATGAAATTAAAATAGATTAAAATAGAAACGTGCACTATGGTTTAAATTAATTCTCAGAACTATCTGATTGATAGTATACTAACTTTAAATCTAATTTTAAAGTTACCACTTAATATGTAGAATTTATATGTAATTTTTATTATTATTTTTAGAATATGGTGGATTTCGTGATGACAACACCGTTACAAGACGAAAGTGTTACCAGATCACCTCTTCAAATCCTGACCGATCTACTATCAGAAGTAAGGAACTCGACTGGAAAGCAATACCTAATACTATATATTTCATAAATTTAAAGATAAATTATAATTTTATAGCAATCACTCGTTATGAAAATACTTATATAAATTTAACAAGTTAACAAAGTAACATATTTTAAAGAGCACATAATCACAAAACCATAGACAAGTAACATTGTTTTTAAACCTACTTAGTGGCCCAGTAATATGTAATATAATTATGAACTCGTTAACAAAATACGTTAATAATGAAAACGAGCGCTAACCGCTAATTGAGGAATAAAGTAATGTACCTACTGTCATGACGTCAACAACGGTGATAAAATAATGAACAAGGTTATGTTATGTTAAAAAAATAGTCAATATTTATATAAATAACGCGCTGACCTTAAATATATTTTTGGAATATATTATTTTCTTAAATAATAGTAACGTTATGAACTATGAATATTAAATATCGTTTTGGTTTAAACTAAAACTGTTAATAATATGTATGCTTTTTAATTTGTTAACAGAACAAAGATAGCTCAGATTGGGAGGAGTGGACGGAAACGGCGGCTAGCGTTGCGGCTCCACTGCTAGCGGAGAGGTGTGTGAGCGGGGAGCTTTGTTCGTTGCTAGCTCGTCTCTGCAGGCGGAGACCTCGAGCCGCTCCCTTACCCGCTCTCGCTCCGCCCGTCAGGCGCGTCCTTACAAGAAACGTAGACTTCGGAAAAGCCCCCAGCGCGAGACAATTTGTCAGAGATTACATTAGGTACGATTGAGACGCCCTTGATCAAACTCGAAACGATATTAATTACTCGTTTGTATTCTAGCACGGTTTTTAATTGGCTATTAATGGCGGTGTCAAGGATAATGACAAACATTACCTAATTGTATGTTACGTCTTACTTGAAGTACGTGTTCTTTTGCGGCAAAAATTTTGATTCAAAATAAATAAATTTTTACAAGGTTTTGTTTTAGGTTATAAAATCTTTTATTAGATTTCTACAACGTGAAAATTAATATGCCACAAAACGAGATCAAACTTTATTTTTGCTTTTCGTACAATAGTTTAATTATTGCATTTTCATATAAGTGTACGAGAATATTTTAAAATTATTATTTAAAGATATTTAGTAATTAACTTGATTGAGAAAATTCTGAGAATGCTAAATAAGGATAGTAAGCAATAAAAAAAACCTCACATAAATCAATGTTTCAGTAAATAAGTTAAAGATTTCCCCAAAGATCTACAAAGAAATTAGTATATTTAATGAATATTTGTGACATTCATTCAAAAATAACCTTATCAATGAAATTGATATATTTAAAAAGACGTAAAAAGCAATACTCACACGTATCGAATAATCTAATACATAGACTCCTTTTTGAAGTCCATTTAAAACATTGAGCCCTATACATAAACCTGCATCCAATGACTCTATTAAGATTTCCCGTCAAAGCTAAAATGGAATCATTTACAGCGCCTTAAGCTGTCACAACTCCGGCGAGCAATTGGTCCGTCGTTTCGTGGAGGTGACCCACGGCAGCCGGGCGCTCTGCCCTCACCCCCGGGCTGCCCCCAACCTGACAGCTGTGTCACTCGCCGCCATCGACGATCACTACCGTGACAAACCAAAACCGCACGTCTGCGACGACAGCGAACATGAAGTCCTATGCTTTGCTGACATCCTCGAACACATGTATGTTTTTAGTCTATGGGGGGAGGGGGATAACTATAAGGTCTAGGTACAAGTTTTCGTGGTCATCTTCACCCCGGCTGCATTCTGAATGACATTATTTCGAAAAATTTTCGTTTTTTAATTGTACAACTAGGTTAGAATTAGACTCCTTTGAATTGAATTTTTCATATTTAATCAGATGTTTTAATTACTTTTTAGGTAACGTTAATACGCTTTTATAAAAATCTATATAGTCATAAAATACTTATTATTGAATTATTCACATAAATCTTAACGTTTCGTAGCTCCGAACACTTGCTTTCTACATATGTTCGAAACCGAATGGTATCATAATAGTTCTCTAAACATTATGGCAATGTGAACAGGTGTGAATATGACGACTGGCTCGTGGTAGTGGGAGGCGTACTCCAGCCTGTGCCGCTGTGTGTGAGTGCTATGAGCTGTCCCCGTGTCTGTGCTCGTCTGTGCACTGTGCTCGGCCGATTGTCACGGGACCCTCGCTGTGCTTGTCATGGCTGCGTGTCGCCAGCTCGTGCCGCCCGCCCATCACCGCCCTCCTGGTTAAGAGCCTGCGCACCGTCTGATCCCATATTGGCGCTGCCACAAGAACAGCTGTGCAAACTCTGGGGAGATATGGTACTTTGGTTCTCATCTATTTATCTAATCTTTTATGTTTAGATGATCAACTTATTCTTATTTTTACATTCTAGTTGAAATCACTACTCAACTGTTGCTGCAAGAGGAAAAGTTTCTTACAAGCGATGAGCAAACACGTTCCTGATTTCGTGATGGTTGCTCTCACTGAACACGTAAGTAAAAAAATCAATATTTATGTTGCTATTATTTGTCTTAGCCTTTTAAGGTTATTTTTATTAGAATAATATATTAATTTTATTCCTCCAATTAATTGTTTTTAGCCTGCGGCATTAGAAGCTTTATGTCTAATGTTGGAATGGGAGGTTGCAACCGGCGAGCAAACACAATTGGAAATAATAGCGGCCTTACAAGGAACAGAATTAGGACAAAAGTATTACAAAGACTTGTGCGAAAGACAACAAACCTTGCAAAGGCTGGTGAGGTTCATACGCTAGTTAAAGATTAAACAATAGTGATTGAATAAACTATCAGTTGTTAGTTATAATATATAGGAATAGATATTTTTATCTAATGTTAGTCTTTGAAATAACTAATTAGTGGAGGCGACTGACGCATGTATAATTATTCACTCACTGGTAAAGTATCTAATAGATTTCTATGAAAACGTTGTCTTTGTAATTCCCAACTACGCATGGGTTTATAATATCAATCAGAATCATTATATGTGTTTTATTATTATTATTATTTTTTTTTTTTTTGGAAAGAAAACTTTTTTTAATAGTGACAACTAGACCTACATTTCTCTATTGGAAGACAATATACATATCATGTATGGTCCCTAAGGACTTGAGAGAGATAACATAATAGGTTTAATTAATAAACTTTAATTCTTTAATTTTTTGGTATAAAATATATCTTGATATTTATAGGATATTGCTGCCAATATATTTTGTCTGAGTCATTGCACTTAAATCTAATTGTTCTTCATTATATCACAGACAAATGCTATGCAAAAGTAAACAAAGTCATTTTCGATTAATAAATAACGTATACAGTAACATAAACGAACCTGTTACTGCTGAGTGCTAAGCGAAGTTTTTTCTTTCCAGCAATCTCAGGGCGGTCCTCGTCGTCTAGCGCTGCCTGTTCGTGCGACGGACGCCGATGTCGCAGCGCTGCTAGAAGCCGGTGCTCTTGGAAACCTTGAATGTCTCAGCCTCGCCTTCACCAGCGTCACTAGTGAATGTGCGCAGCACTTAATTAAGGTAATCAATACGGTACAAATTCTTTGCCATCCATGTTTCTTCTTGTACGTAATAAAACGGGCTCGTGGTCGTTTTGATAAGATCTTGACAGCACCGCCCTTTAGGTTAAGGAATCGATGAAACCTCAGATTTATTTTATAGGATAATTGAATGTTTTATAGGAATTTTTTTTTCATCTTTTTTCCTAACTCTGAATAGCCACGAGGGCAACAACATACCTTTTGTAACACATAGATATATCTAAGGATGATCGTAATTACCATCAAGAGACCCTTTGGTCATCTGTGTCCTTTTACCACAAAAAAAAAATATGAGGGGGTCAAGCAGATTGATTAACTAATGATTCAATGAAATAGCTAATATTTTACTTCCATTTCAGTTGCCGTCATTGCGCTACCTAAATTTGTGGGCCACACAATTTGGAGACAGTGGCGTCCAGCTCATAGCTGAACATCTTCCTCGTCTTCAAGTCCTAAATCTATGCGAGACGCCCGTTTCAGATAAAGGAATCGAAGCTTTGTCAGGTGATTATTGGCAATTTATCTTCAAAAAAACTGTTAAATTATCTAAAAACGAAGATTGGCTCTTATTGAACTTGACTTTTATTGAACGGCTTTTAAAATAATTTTTAGCATACGTTTCAAGTTTACTCAGATTAATTCTGCAGGATCCATAAAAAACGAAACCTTCAGTAGCTGCCTAGCTCAAAATGTTAATGACGTCACCTTAAGTATTGACGTCACGCTGCCAACAAATCCCCACATTTTACATAATAAACTTTCTTCGAATAGATAATATTATTATACTGCAATCGTCTTTTCTCAAATCGCTTGCTTATCGTTTTAATTATTATTACAGGTCTCTCCAGTCTCCGGAGGTTAAATTTGAACAGCACCAAGTTATCTGCTGAAGCGTTTCAAGTCCTGCGTCAGAGGTTACCACATTTGCAGGAGTACGACATCAGGTATACTGAGGCATGGTGACAACGAGACCCCGCGCCTAGCGCGCTCAACCTACTATCAGACTCTTAAAGATATTTAGGATCTCATTGTGAAATATGCAGTTTTTGGCTCTTGCACCAAGGGTCAGACCAAATTAATTCTAATTCAACGGTTCTTAGAGCCCGATCACATGAAACAAAAGTTCTATGTACTTTATATTAAGATCGTTTAGAATAAATTAAATTGTTAAATTTTGGATTATGTTAAGAGCCAATGACTCCGTCAAACTATTTCCAAACTATACGATTTTAAATTTAAATGAAACTGAGCTGCCTGATATTTTAATATCTTAATTAACCCAACGTGAAGGTGTGGGTATTGTAAAATAGTATATAGTCCTTAAATGTCATGTATATAGATTATAGGTATATTATTTTAGCATTTAAATTATAGAAATTATTTTGTAAATAAAGTATGCCTTGCAAATGAGAGTTATGAGGGTGAGGAATATCGTTTAAAGTGAAGCTTACAATGTGCAAGTATTGTCAATATACTATTGCTAAACCATCACTATAAATAAGATAATTGAAATGACATTATTTTTATCATTGATTCCTCATTAAATGCAATTTTATGGTAAGATTATTTTGTATATTATAAAGATTAGATAAATTCGAATTCTTCTTTTTTTTGTTAAGTAATAAATGTAAATGATGCTATGATGTTTATGTTAAAAATTTAGATGTGTTGCCATAAGTTACTGTAATTCCTATTTCTGTAAATTTGTGCTGTCGATTTGCTTTGTACATTAAGGTCTATTGAAAGCATTTATAGTTGTTTACAATTATAATTTCAATAATATTAAATTATCATAGCAACTTCTGTTACTTTTTAATTTTAAACGAAAACTGTAAAATTTACGATATTTCGTAAAATTGTGTCAAATTAATTCTTATTTAAGAAATCAAACTTATTTTTCCTATGTTAGTATTCAGTTTTTGTTGTGATTACCCTTAATAGTTACTTAATTGTTGGTGTTATTTAATAGTACATGTAATTTCTATATTATCATAAATATACCATATAAAGTAATTTTGATGGGTATATTAATAAGTTACAATTAGATTGAAAATAAAAAGAAAAATGACTATCGAATCACACTTTTGTACTTTTACATTATTTTAAAATGATTATATGTGTAGTAAATTCTTATCAGACATCATAAATGAATATGTCATGAGAAGCCTGTGGTATTTTAATTGAAATTAGACAGCACCAAATTCATTTTCTGGTCATAAGAAATACGCTTCAATCATAAGTATTGTTAGATTAAGATGTTGAGATCGTCATGGCTGTGAAGAATGAAGCGAATGAACAGTGTACATGTGGTGTTCGACCTAAAATCTTTGATATTATATTATGTTTATCTATTACTAGTAATTTACAATTTAACTATTCCCTTTTACTGCCCTAAATCTCAATAAGAAACTGTATACAAACATAAAACATGGCAAATCAGTTATAATATGATCTCACTTATTCCTTACTAATATACCGGTAAAAAGTTATATCCGTATGTTACACAATATACACTTGGACGAATCAGGATGTATTAGTGTTGATGGAAATAATGTGATAGTTTTATTAAATAAGGTTAGGTCTTACATGTGTATTCTTAAATCTGTAAAACTTTAGTGTATGAACACCAAATAATTGTTGATCTTTTAAATATTAATTAAGATGTAATAAATAAATTGAAATTTTAATGTCTCGCAACTTGCTTTTGCAATATGTTGACTATCAATAATTATATTGCACTTTAGATTTTAGGAGTGTTATTAAAATTTACATACATAAAGAGGTTAAAAGACTTAAGAGTTTTTTATTTGTAATAAAAGTTAGAAATAATAATGAACTTGTTTAATTTATACATCCGTCCACGTCAGTCTCTTACGTCAATGTATTTTACTAAACGTTTACGTCACTATTGATTATAGTGACAGTTATCATTTGAATAACTTTTTTTTTAAACATTTAATTGATTTTTTAATAAATTTACTATGATTTTTATAATGCAAATGATCTCTTCTTGGAAAATTTTTAACTCTTAGTTTTAGTGCTTCAAATTGCACTTTCTACTGCTATTGCTAAATCGAGATAATTTTTAATTTCGTGTATGAGAATTTATTTTTCTTGTCAGTGAACACAATTCTTGAGTACAGTCATAAAAGTGAATAATGCGAAATGAATAAAAGTTGCCTTCGTTTGATGATAACAATAAATGAATTTACTTCTTGCTTAGACGATTTTCAACAAGCTTATAAATTATTGTTATTGTACTCTTTTGTTTAAAAATTCTTATCAGTAGTTAGTTTTGTTATTTCGATTAATTTATTTAAATAAAAGTCTATAATATCCGGGATTTATCTTTGATAGGTTTGTCAAATTTCTTAATTATGCGTATAGAAGTATGGAGTATGGCTTTTAAGAATCTTCAAATAGTAGAAAAACTTTTTTGAGGCGTCAAGGTTCAATTACATATAATAAGGTTTTCAATATAAAATAAAGTGACATTTCCATGCTTAATAAAACTCAGGTATCATTTATTACATAGAATTACTTGGAGAAATAAACATGCCATTTACTAAGGAATATTATATTGAGTAATTTTCAATAGTGTATGATACATATCTTAACATTAACTTTATACATTTATAATCGCCACTATCGAATTTAATAAATTATAAAACCAGCATCTCCATAGACTGAAATGCTTGATTGAATCGCACATATAAAAATTAAAAAATAAAAACAAAACAATACGACCTATGGTACATTAACAACATCGTCTCAAATAAACCAGCATTGCAATAAATACCGCTCCTTGAATTTAGACATTTCATGGTGATAATCGATTTCCATATATTTTTTTATCCTTGCCATCACACTCCATGGAATTTATCAATGTTTACAACTATTTTAGTATTTACAGTGCAATACAATTCTAAATAATATTTAAAATATTTGAAAAAAATTCCAAATTAAATATCATTTCAATGTGTTAAATCAGTCTATGCCCTGTAAGTATTAATAGCTGATTTAAGCACAAGATATTTTAATACATAGAAATTGATTAAGAGTAACCTAATATTATAGAAATATGTTAGAAATGGAAATTAATTTACAACTATTTGAACTGTTTGTTAACTAAGCATGGCTCATATAGCTTGACTGGAGTTTAAACGAAATAAGATAAGATATTTAAGATAAGTGTTACAAAAAATAGAATTTTACATGTTATACGGCAAGCCCAATGAACTTACAATATATTTTTACATATCTCTAGACTCTAATGCTAACAGTAAATTTAAGAATATTATAATAAAATGATTGAATTTCCTAATCATTTATCATTAACCAATGATCATATTTCTAGATATAGTTTTTACAAGAGGTGTTGACATGTTTAAAGAATTTATCAATTTGTAATGGAAGATTTATACCTATTACAAGATTAATTACTTTTATATATATTATATTCGAATTATGTTCCAAACATCTATTTTTAAAACCACCTCATGTTATCTGTGAGTTAAGGACTGAGATAATTGTATGTTATATACAGGTTTTACATACAGATATACATTTAGTATCATTTGACAAATGCCTTGTTAAATATATATACCATTTTAAATTTTTTTAAATCTAGTAATACACCAATAACATGGATTTAATAAATTTCTAGAATTACACTACACACTCATTAGGAGACTTATAAGAACATATTGGCGTTAATTTACAATTTTACATGCATCAAATTATAAACTTGTTTGTGAATTGGCAACACCATACAATATAATCTCTAAGAAATTCCTGAACGATTTTTGTGCCGTTCTAAAAGCGGGGTCATACAAATTTTGTCTTGTCAAAATGTATCAATACTGATCACAAAAATAATGATATAGCATACTGTTCATCGCACGACAGATTTGCCACTGGTATGATTAATCCCTGTGGCTTTAGAGACTGTGCTATTTAGTGAAGGCAGCGAACACAGCCCACATGATTTCACAGGATTCAGGTCTCATGGCTTCAGCCTCGAAGTCTAGATCGAGGAGCGCTCTGACTCGTCTTGTGGCCAGTTCGTAGTCTTCATCAGATAGTGGGGCAAAAGCGTTCTCTAGAACATCAGCGGAATGGGCCAACATCAAAAGTGCCAATGACCTCTTATCAGCATGAGCCACGTCGATTATGGAACGGCGCAGAGCTGCCTCCTGGACCTGGAATTTTTTTTCTCAAACCAGTTACAAGGCAAAAGTAATTAATGGACTGTGGATTATTAGAATAAAATGTATTGCATGTTAGAAAATCATTTTTATACACCTATGGTACAGAATCCTTTGGCTACACTAAATATATAAAATAGCAAATCTAAGTTGTTATTATCTGTTGCAATATTAGTTACAGTAAGTAGGTTATGATATTAAGGAATATTTTATATTTAAATCTATCTTGTATATTAAATATTGAATATATTTTCAGTAAAGTTAAATTTTTTTTTTAAATTTGCATTTAATTACTATTTATTAATCATAGTTGTTAGACTCATACACAGTTCCAAATATAATTTAATCTGTGAAATAATTTTTATGATAACTAAATAAATACATTTGTCACAACTATTATATGATTAGTGGGAATAAGTTGATAAAGTAATTTAACATGTAAATTGATAATGACAAAGTTATGTTTAAATGTTTGAAAAAATTATTGTTATGAGAAAAATTATGAAGAAATTAATATAATTCCATGTAAAATATTCCTTTGATAAATAAAATTAGTTTTTTAATATTTAAGTTGAGTCATTAGTAGTAAAGCTGAATGTTACTCAATCTAGTTGTGGCTCATTCTGTTTTCGATTGTTCTTATCACGTTAAATGTAGTACATTTTGAAACGGCAAAGGATATAAAGTTTTATTTGGTGAATTAACATAAAGCACTCAATGTTATCATTCCATTCCAATGAGCAATCATCGACAACAAATATATATGGAATGTATTAAACATCCTTAAAAATAAATTTGCTTAAATGTAACAAATGTCTTAATTGTATTTTGTCCAAGACATTATTCAAATCAGCCAAATTATATCAATACAAACTTTGTCTATAGAAAAAATATATAATAAGACACATTAAACATACAAAAATGTTATTATATGTTGTTATATATATATATAGATAACATAAATTTGGAAAAGGTAACAGGTAAAAGGTCAGATAATATTTCTTTTAAATAAAAGATTTTGCATGCTTAGTATCACGACCTCTGAATAGAATTTTAGGATCCACATATACATTGAGAGACTAACATACAACCATAACTAATACAGCTCACACAAAAAGTCATAAACAAAAAAATTTTTTATACAAAAGACTTTAATTTCATTATAAGATGTTATGATATAATTTTAGAATCAATAATTTTTAGAAAGTTACATGAAGTTATGTGTTCTAGAATATGCTTAGGTAATAAGATTTAATAATATATATAGATACTTCAGGCAGCATAATATACTTAAATAAAATATTTTTTTACGTAATTATTACATATTAGTGTGAATTGTTTCACAAGTAGTGTATCTATTTTCAATAGGATAAAAGTAAACTGGGTATTGAACAAACCTTCTTTACTAATCTGCATTTAACCACATTGTCAGTCAACGGATGGGTCGTCATATCAAAGAGTAGGAAGTTTTGTTTCTCTGTGGTAAGGACACCTTTCTCAACAAGATTCTTTGCTAGCCTCTCACGTACATTCTTTAATTGATATTTCAGCTTCATGGGATTCCATGTTTCACCTATTTTGTAAAAAACAACACAATTTCCATTACCACAAATAAAGGTAGATTATAATGTTGTTAATAATAGACATCTAAGTCAAGGATTAATCCATCATTTTCAATTTAATCCTACTGCTAATGAACTTACAGCAACATCTTAATATTAAATAATAATAAAGTATACACTGTATTATATTGATACAGAGGTAACATCAGGCAATATTGTTGTGTTTAATATAAGTATTAATAGTAAGTAATAAGTAATAATTAGTAATAAAAGATAACTTAATATAATAAGGTACCCTACCACTGAGATATTCTATCCAGCTCTGCACTGTTTCTGGTGGATCAGTGTCTTTCATGTGTTTCAAAGCTTCATCAAGCAACACATCACCAGTCGGAGAATCTGCAAACATATTTACTTAGTGAATATGTAAATGTTACAAAAAGCTTAATGCATTATTTGTACAAAAGTTTGCACTACTAGTTTCATTAGTATGTAGTGTCCAGTGTATACCTGATTTAACTATAACTTTTCTGGATAACAAGCCTTTCCTTCTCATACCAGCTCTTTCTAATTCGACGCGACCTCGCAATCCCAGTTCAATCAAGATGCAGCCCCGTAAACCGCTAGATATACAATCATTCCAAAAGGATGTGTAACCCTAAAATAGTATAACTACCTAATGACTGTGAACTTTTATAAAACATGATTAGCATGTGATCGTTTGTTTAAAAGAAAAAGTCTATTCCTACCTCTTTGTCTTTTAATCCTAATAATAAAACTTCTTCCATCAGAGTTAAACGAGTTTCCTTTGAATCGCCGTCATCATAATTTTTATCATTTTTCTTATCGTCAATATCATGATTTTCCCTGTTGCCATCATTTTCTTTCACTACATTCCTTCGTTGTACCAGCCCCTCAGTGCGATTCATTTTAGCATTAAATTGGATCACCACAAAGAACTCAAAACAAGATTGTATTTTACACTGCAGATGAGATAATTTTTAGTGTTGAGTAAACTAATCGTTGACGTTTGCCACACGACGTATGTAGCAAGAAAAACATGGCCGCGAACAGTAAAATGCGTTCCGTTCCCTTTTAATACAAAGTAAACATAAATAATACGTTTTACATATTTCAATTAAATACTATCTAAAATTACTTTAATTTGACAGAAAGACTTTAAATTATACTTTCTATAATGTTTATGCAGTCTAAATTTTCAAGTTATAGTTACTTGATATGAATTTAAATACAATTACTATTTACAATGTTTTTTTTATATATGTACAAATTAATACATAATTTACTTTGCGGAGATGATTTGGAAGTATTGTAAATATTTGAAATTTTACCAGAATATCTATTTTTGTCAAGTTGATAATTACTTATTTAGACTTTAGATACATTAAAGTATTTTTATATCTAGTGTCCAGCATCAAGCGACAAGGGGAGACTGTATAATATTTTTTTATATTTATCGAACTTTATACTAATCTCCAACATTAGTATTAAGAATATGTGTGGGTTGTTAATTAATTATTTATTTGTTTTCGTTCAAGATCAAAAAGAAAATAAGCATAACATTGATTATAAATCAGTCAATCTTTATAAAACAACATTTGTTTTATGTGAAATGAATGCGTTGCTAATCTTGATTGTTGAGAAAAAGGGAGGGATGGGAATAAGGAAATGGCAGGAAAAGGTGGGAACGGGGAAAGAGCAACCGGCTCTCTCACTCATCCAACGAAACGCACTACGCAGCCACTAAAGGCTACTTCACGCAGATCCTCTGTGAGAGAGTGGTACTTCCCCGGTCGAGTCAGCCCATGTTCGAGCTGTAGTAAATTGACCACAGCCTGTCTCTACCACCTAAAAATAAATAATTTTTCATGAGTTTTAAGTTATATTGTAATAAACGTTTCAATAATAATCATACTAAAGCAAGTTTTAAATTGTAATGATAATTAAATTAGTAGCTAGGCATATATTTATTAAATTTCTTCGATAATGGCTTATAATTGATTGATAAAGTTGTATTTTTCGAAACTTGTCATTATTGAACAAGCCATAATTTTGTAAATAATTATGAGACATTCATTACTATTATCCAAAAGACATGATCGAATTATCTAAATCGAAATATTATTGGGTTCCCTTTTTTTCTTTTATGTTATGTCATAGTCACCTTTTAAACATATTCGTGTTCACCCTTTTATTATAAAAAATTGCAAATCAGCATTTTAATAACAATATTGACAGTTAGTCTTGATTTAAAGGATTAATCAAGTTTTCATCGTCCCAATATGCAAGAATACGGCGGGTTAACAGTTTTTTATTCATAAATATTCGTATATTGTAATATTAACGTAGTTTGTCGAATGAGTTATTGAAACTCTTCGTATGTAGTGCCAAAACCAAGCTTGTGCTAAGCATATATGTACTTATCTTGACATTATTTATAGTCGCCAAAAAATTCAACGGAATTTTAATAACAAATGAGGCAGGACTAAACCAAAGTAATGTAATAGAGTAATAACTATATTTTGTAAATAAACATATATTTAAAAATTATTGTTTAAGTGTAATAAGGTTATTTGGATTTTTTTTATAATACCATTTAATAAACTTGGTTATTTCATACTTATTCAAAAAAATAGTTTCATTTATAGCATAAAATAAAAATATCTGTCCCTTCTTTAATTTTTAATAAAAATTGACTTCTAGAAATTAGGTCATGAAGGTAAAAAGATAAATAAAATTGAAGCGACGTTACCGTTTTTTTTTGTATACTATTTACACTCATCTGACCTACTATAATTTTGTCGTAAAATAAATCTACAAAGTTATTATTCCCTCTAGTTTCAACACGCATTATATTTATTTATAGATCTGAAAATGCATCGAGTGCATGATACATTGAAGCAAATAATTTAAGATGTATTAATAGATCGTAATGGTTTAAAGATACAAAGCCACGATACTATATAACTATTATAATTATACAAGTTCTTGTTTTGTTCCTATTACTGTAAAATACTGTTAGACACGCCAAGTGCGTAATTAGCGATTCAGAGACATTTAAAAGAAAACATTACATAAACCTATTCAATAATTTTAACACTATAAACATTCGTAGGATATTATTTAATATATCATAATTAAACACAGATCATTCATTTAGACATTTACGGTGGTCTTAGGATCCTAAACTACAATCTAAATCTCCGGCTTTGATATTGCCAAAAGTTAATTTTGTTTTCAAAAGTTGTGCGTATTTATCCCAATGCAAATATACGTCCCAAATCAGAATCGTCATGACTTTTGACATATAATTTTCATAAGGGTAACGTTTGAAGAAGAAGAAATTGAATAACAAAACAAAAAAAAACAAGCCATAGTTAGGATTATAAATGTATATTCGCAATAATTCCGGGCATGTTTAAGATATTATTATTATTAATAAGGTTTGTTATGTCAAACATAGATAAACCAAAATTAAGCCATGCTGTCAATACCTAACCGAAGTTGATAAATTCAAAGTTTAAAAAACACTCAAATACCTACTTATGACTGTCTAAATAGATTACAAGTGCTTGGTTTTGATATTTGAAACACTTAAATTTTTTATTATTAATAATATTTGATACAAAAATTGTATATTCAGGACTTACAAAACAAAAATTTATATAAATTAATAAATGACTTTGATAAGATTATTCAATATTTATAGGATAGTTTTAATATAATGCCGGCAATTATCATTAACTGATAGCCAAAGCCAGTTAGAAGTTTATCAGTTCTTTAGTAAGACTACAAGTGTGGGCGATCAGACAGCGTCCACTTTATCCTCTGCGCGGTCGTCAAACAAGCTATCCGGAAATCTGGAGTGTGAAAACTAAACAATACGGTAGGTTATAAATGTACCAAATTTATGAATAATTAAAAATTGTCAGCGGTGACTGCAATTTCAAGGAAAATTATACAGACGCTCAGATGCTCAGCGCTCACGCTCCGCAATTCTGGCAGTTGTGAACTTTACACTGTAGAGTGGTGTGACCGTGTGACAGGGCAAGTCGCCAGTTGGCTGGCGCACTTGTGTCATTCCGGTCGTCGAAATTTGCAATTCATACATCTTATTTACACCGAGTCGTGTTCGCGCCGTTCATTTATA
The DNA here is from genome assembly GCF_018135715.1 of Danaus plexippus. Classification (NCBI taxonomy): domain Eukaryota; kingdom Metazoa; phylum Arthropoda; class Insecta; order Lepidoptera; family Nymphalidae; genus Danaus; species Danaus plexippus. The sequence goes on along the minus strand of NC_083540.1, from coordinate 5,369,806 downwards.
ACTGAAAATTTATTGAAATTAATTATAGTTGTAAAATTCTATGTATTTGTTATTAAAGTTTTTAATATATGTGTAAAATGTACAGTGTTAGTTAGTGTTCACATTTCTGAAAAAAAAAACTTTGCCACTTAATGGTAATGTGTTTTCCATTAACATAATATAATAAATTTTACTATCTGGAGTTCAAGGAAAACCGCTACAACATTTGTATCTAAAACAAACTGAAGTCCCAGTGAAATGAAATATTTAAATTTATGGTTTATTCATATTTTACTGTGGCTTATAGATATATCATAAGAACAAATTAAAGTCGAAGTTTACGTGATAACGTCGTTAAAAACAAGTGTGTTGATATTATTTTCACTGTGAATATCAGTTGTGTTTTCGTACTATTTTGGTCGAGGAACACGCGTTTACTTACGTCACTTATAGACGATACCTTTGATATGAGGTACCCGTTACGCCCGCCACCCGTTATCTGACCGCTTTTGCCAAATTTTATATAATAAATACAATAAAGATTGTATATTATTATACAATTTTGTTAAAGTTACATAAACATTATATTATAATCTCAATTTAAACCTAGTGTTTGATATATGAGTTATATTGTTCGAAATAATTACTATACGTACATTCGGTTTGGCATTTCTTTTACCGCGACCTCTGTTACATTACAGTACTTTTTTTAAAAGTTAGATAAAACGACGATAGCTTATAATGAATTTAACAGAAAAAAAATATAACATAAATATAGAGCATAGTTTTGTATGAAATTATAATAATTGTAACAATGACTATTATTATTAGAGTTTCATAATTGCATTTAAAAATGTTTAACAAGATATAAAAAAACTAAAAATGCGATTATAATGCATAGTTAGCGGAGTAATTCTAGTTTTTTATTATCGGTTTACTTTAATTCTAGTTTTTTATTATCGGTTTAGTTCTTATGTAACACTGACACTGTTTATCACTTGTTATCTTATAAGTTCAGTATGTGAGTATGTTCTACAATAAATTCTTATAAAATATGTAAAAAAACGTTTTAAAAATATATTTTTATTCCAATCGATGCAGGATTTTAATATATTAGTTTTTTTTGTCTGTGGATTCATTAAAAAAATGCTTAATAATTTCTTAGTATTATTTGTAAAAGAAAAACAGGTAACATATGCCCGACGTGGGAAAAAGTATGTTTGGTTTTTGTAATAATAATACTACACTATATAAAAATGTAAAGAAACCTTAATTTCACGCTGACACGAATTTAATTATTGTCCTTATAGTTTATTATGAAACAGTTTGATGATAATTTTATTCTTCCTCTTTTTTGTGTGATATTCATACAAAAAATATTTTAGGTACACTATGAGCTACGCCAACTGCGATAGTTTTTGATCAGTTATTATAAAATACAGAGTTAAATTTATAAGTTTTTCGTTGCTAATACGCAATAGGTTTTTGACGGAGATTATATCCGACAATTTAATGTATGATTGATTCATGTCATCAATTTTTTTTATATGTTATCTTGTTTCAGTATTCTTAAGGATATAAATATGTAAGATATTAAAAACAGAGATCAAAGTTCTAATACTATAATAATTTTTAGTAGTGCGAACTGGCAAACGATAGAAATAATCGAGTAAGGAAAATACAGTGTCATCCAAGCAGCCATTAATTCCTTTGTTTTATTAATTATATACAAACTACAATTATATACTCGCAGTTTTATAATTAATTTAGTACTTTGTAATTTTTTTCAATGGCATATTTGAATATACAGAATAAAAAAGAGAATGGAATTCTTTATTTTAGGATTTGCTAATAGTATTATAAAATAAAAGAAATCGACATTTTAAAACACCTTTTAATTTTAAAGAAATAGAACATAAAATTTCGTTTCCCACTGGAACCACCAGACACCAAAATATTTTTTTGTCATAATTTAACAGCAATGAATAAGTTTTAAAGATAAATACTATCTGTTTATAATTTTTTTTTTATAGTAAATTCTTAACAAAACTACACCATACTTAAAACTTATATTTCTTTAGGAAATCTACCGAAACTGTGTGAAAGGCGTAGTGCGGTTTAAAAATTTATCGACTTTATTTTTTATTAAGTCCAAGTTTTAATTTACATGTAAATATTTTTAGTCAAATTCTTGCTTTTCATAATGAACTATAATATTTTTTTACTTATTTTTATAGAGTAAAGAGATGAGTTTATTAGTATTATGTAATATGTCTTACGTTTAATTATTATATTTTAAGCATTGACGTCAAAGTTGTAAGTATTGCTCAAAATTTTTATAAAGTTAAGGTCATTTGGAATTAAGATTACAATGATTATGATCATATCATAACGATAAAATGTTGTCATTGTGAATTAACAAAAGTCCCCGAAATTATATTTGTATTATGTTGTGTAAACTGATTTGAGTCATTTATTTTATTTTAAATTGCAACATTTGAGCTGCAAATATATATTTGATCGTTTTTTGATTAACATATTAAAATTGCCAGTGTTTAATGTTTACGCAGAGTATCAAAACATAATGACGTTTAGTTAAAGAATATTTTATAATTATAAAGACATATAACTACTTGCAATTGTTATTTAAAAAGAGTTTACAGATTTATATTAGGAATCTTAAATTCTACTTTTATTTTATCATATTAAAGTTTGAAAAAGGTTCATTATCGAAAACAAAACTTTTTAGGTAGCTACCGAGGTTAATTTCTCATTAAACATTATTTTCCCGCGGTTTCGTTCGATATGGTTGGTATTATTGAATTTTTTTTTTTGTCATGTGATTTTATTATTTAATTATTTACAACTGCATTAACATTGCGGGAGGGCTTTCATTATCTGCTAATTGTGCATTATGTATGTCGATATCGCGATTATTCTTTACGACAGGAATCTTAAATTAAACTTTCCAAAACTTAATATCTTATCGATTTAGATATGAGTTATATAATCATGTCGTTTTAGAATCACATATACAAAAGTTTATACCATTACATAGAATAAAATGTCTATTATGTGTGAACTTGCAAATTCCTGTCCCAGCCAGCAAAAGTCAAGTAACAATCCTTTCAAATCTTGTAAAAAAATCTTGTAAAAAAAATTATAACATTCAAAGCATACCATACTTGAAAAGAAAAAAAAAACATTTTGAAGCTTAGATGAACAGTAAAAAATGGTAACATTTCTAGAAACGGTTAATAATTTGCAAAATAAAATATTTCTTTTTGCAATAAGTACAAATAGTAATGTTGTTTGGTCTAATAATTGTCTCATACGACCACACGAAGTCGGCACAAAGGGCTAGTTCATAAGATAATATCTTCATTGTTAATTGCATCAGATATTAAATTGGACCGAAATGACAATCACCCAACTCTGCTGCGTTTGATATCAATTACCAAATATATTGATTATTATTAATGTATAAGATTAAATTCAGTTGGATGTTGATAAAAAATAAATACTCTGATAACATATTCCACTTAGTTTCACTAGAGCCTAATAACATACTCGTATCTCTAATTTATGTAATTTAAAGGATTATTTGTGTTTTGTTTAGGACGCATAAATCACTTGAGGAAAATATTGGAAAACAAACAGCATGCAGGTCCCAAATGGAGTTGAAAATCAGAAATATTTGAATGGTATGTAATGTATTTCAGTTATCGTAATATTAACGACCATAGTGACTAAAACTATGTTTGATGTAGTGTCGTTGTAATAGCTAAGTGTTAAAGGTTTTAGTATAAACATTGAGTGACAACATCCTTCGTTCATATATAAACATGTAGATACGCTATTAAGAATGAGCATTGTGTATATGACTTGTATAATATTATATATTAAACAAAGCTATGTAATATTCATATAATTAAAGACGCATTTAACTATTAAATATTATTCTATAATATTAATAACATACTTTTCACGATGGATAATCAGGTCCTGACCAAGTAATACCAGTGGATCACTACATATGTTGTACTCCGGGCGGACATGTGAAACTGCGTATGGGCTCCCGGGGAGTCGCTGCAGAGCCTCCGATATCCGTACCAGGTCTACTGAGCAGGACAGTGGCTAGATATCCGGATGCAACGGCCTTTGCCACAAAAAAATCTGATGGAAAATGGCATAGAACCACTTACAGGTTATTAAAAAATTTTTAGCAAGCATATTAATTTGAAATAATTAATTAGTTAATATACGAAATTCATTTCTATTTCAGGCAGTACCAGGAACGCGTAAGGACAATAGCAAAGGCCTTTTTGAAAATAGGTCTCGAACGTTTTCACTCCGTATGTATATTGGGATTCAATTCAGAAGAATGGTACATCGCCGACCTCGCAGCTATTCACGCCGGGTATGTGTTAAATGTTAATTGTCACTCATTAACTACTTGCTGTGGCTAACAAAATTTCCCATAATTAATAATAGACACGTGCTAAAACCTGTATGAACAGCTTTGTTTCAAGTTCGCAGACAATATTTGATATAATATTTTGTAATCAATTCTGCCAGAGGTTATGCGGCTGGAATTTACACCACGAATTCTGCTGAAGCATGTTTCCATTGTCTGGAATCCTCACGAGCGAACATCTGCGCTGTGCAGGACAAGAAGCAATTAGACAAAATATTGTCCATACAAGGACGCTTGAAGCATCTAAAAGCTATCGTACAATGGGAAGGTCCGGTAGACACGTCTGTGCCTGGTGTCTACAGTGTAAGTTTTGCAAATAAGTGAAGTTTTTTTTAAAGTACATTACCTTACCAGCCTGTATTTATTTATTTTTTACCTCCAATAAGTATTTAATGTAAAGTTTCGTATGTCAGTGGGACCAGTTGATGGAGATGGGAGCGAAGGAACCTGACACACAGTTGAACAACATCCTTAAGTCTATTGCCGTCAACGAGTGCTGCACTCTTGTATACACTGTAAGTATATTTTTTTTATATCCAACAGCTCTAGAAATATGGTCTGGTTTCCTAGTAAATGATCTCTTTATACTTATTTAATTTATCTTTATACTTTATTTATTAAAGATTCAGAACCTCATAGAAAATGGTCTAAGAAACGGTTAGATTAATTTAAGTTGTATTTTTTTAATGTTAATTTCTTGATTCTTAAATAATGTCTATCCTACATAGTGATTGTTCCAGCTCCTAACATTTGATAAATTTATTATTTATAAAAATAATTAAATCAAAAAAATGCAATCCTTATCATTGCGATGAGCCGCAGTAAGTACTTAGATATAATCTAATTTATCTTCTGAAAGATAAAAATGGTTCGATGTTCATATTTAGGCACTGCATAATATGAATTATTAACAGCGACAACGATCTGATTACTAAACTAATGTCAAAAATGAAGCCATTTGTACTCTTTTAAAATTAATTTGGAGTTGTATATTGAAATAAATATTTATCTTAACATTCTTAAGATTTTATCATTTTAGGTGGTAAATAATGTGTTAAGCAAATGCAATCACCTTATCAAATTAATCGATATGTACTAAACTGACGATTGCTTTTGGTTTCCTTTGCTAATTCAAATTATTTATTTAGAAAAAAAAGATAAAAAATAATATCAACTATCTGTTCTTAGTTTGTTACTAGAGAGGTCAATGAACCATCGAGTAAATGAACATTTATGTAACGATAAGATAAGACTCTAACTATTGACTAACATTTCAAAAATTTGAAACACACCTTCAATAATATTCTTTTTAGTTGTGATATTTTAGCAAAACATCACAAGTCGCCAGGCCCGATAATACAATTTGAAACTCCGACTGTTTCACAACATTTTAGTTTTGCAAACAATTTAAAAGAACCAAAATTTAAATTCAAATTTAGGTTTTAAAAAAATCAGCAGCATTACAATGCAAATGATGTTTTAAAAACACTTTTTGGAATACCTTTTTGCAACGAATAATTTTATAATTTTAATTAGTTTTTGGCTGCAAAGCAGTTGAGAAATGAATAGTGATTAGTGTGTAAAAAAAAATCATATGGTATAAATTATAATAAATATTAACTAGCGACATCTATAGTCTGCGTCACGTGGTTATATATTGATCACGCGGTAACTGAGGTAACTACGATTTTAGGGATAAATTATAAGTCTATAAGACATAGTCATGTCAACCGACCTTCCCAAAGACCTTGACCATGTCATCAAGGTCGACAAGTGTTACAATGTCACTATGAATAGGTTCGTCGTACATTTGTACGCGGTAGAGGTGGGAGCTAGAGATATTACAGTTAAATATCTCTACAACCTACTAAAAGACATGGGCCTGTCCAGAACTAACGTCAATTCTTTCTTAGAACAAGTTTCGAAGGAAGCGCCAGTAGGTTCATAAGGTGGAGATGAGCGTTTAACGGGCGTTAGATAGGGGCCCCTTAAACCTAAACCTGGGTCACAAATCCCAGGTGCTGTTGAAGCTCCTCTCCCTGCAATGCGATGGACCCGGCACTCGCACGGTAAATCCATGGAATGCTGAGAAATTTTCGTCGTATTCTAATGTTTAAGCTTATACATATCAGTTATATAGTTTTTGTGTGAAAGAGCAACAAACATCCAGCCGTCTCCACAAACTTTCGTGGTTATAATATTAATAGGATATTTGCAAGAATTTTAAAATTTTATTCTAGTCAAATTTTATGAGTCCATTTACTTGTCATGATTACTTTATTGAATATGTATTTGTATGTATGAGTTAATTTTATTTTTGTTTAGAACTTTTTCCGAGAGCTTATGTTGCTCATGTCGCCCTCATTATTTCCGGTTTTCATATCGAGAATGAACTGTGTAACGCAGTAGAAGTAGTAGATTTCGGGACAAATTTGTCATTCTATTCAATAACAATGATCTAACGTAAGTATACCTAAATACTGTGAAAAATTTGCGGGCATTAAAAGGGACTTTAAAAATGATATGAAAGACTATACTCAGAATGATAAATAACATTCATTTGTTCTGTATTATGCCAACAAAATAGTACAGATAACATTCTTATAAATAAATAAATATATAACAGATAATATTATTAATCAACTTATGTGCTTAATTTTATGTGTGGCTATAAAATAATAATCCTATTTAATACTCGTACCTCAGTAATAAATATATTTCCTAACTTCACGGATAAATGTAATAAATGGGATTACTTATTGTGATAACTATAAACAAAAAGTATTTTATTATGTAGAATTGTATAAATTTGTCGGTTTTATAAATAACAATATCAAAAATTATCTTTGGCAGCAACAAAAATGTTGTAAATTTTCTATATTTATGTTAGCTTGACCTAAAAGCTGATTACGTAGAAGAATGAGAAAGAAATATGACTATGTTGACGAAATTAAACAACGATACAAGACCCTGTCATTTCAATAAATAGTATGCAACATTGGGTGGATATGGAATAAATCAAAGAATCGTGTTAACTCATTATAACTAAGATAACGATGTAGTTTTTACAAAATACAAAAAATATATATTATATATGATCGAAATACTATCTTCATATATTCCTATTCAAATTTATGGATCTAATTTACTATCCACATAGTCGAGCGAGTAGCTTTCGTTTTCACGTTTCTACGAGGCGAGTCTATGTCTCAATTACGAAAGCTTTGTTAATCTTTATTCAACGTATGTGACGTCCGCAAAGATTCAGACCTATCCGTCCTCAAACTAGCTTTAGCATATTAACTGAGAAGATGTATAACAAAGACAAAAAAACTACAAAGCCAAAAACACACAATTAAAAATATATAAAGTTGTGCCATCACCTATAACAATATAAAGAGTGAAAGGATTTGGCTACGGTGACAATATATTGTATAATTTTTATTTTATTTCAGTCCGGAACCGTGGGTCCACCGAAAGCGGTGATGCTCTCACACGACAATCTCACGTGGGATGCATTCGCGATCAGTGAAAGATGCGGTGATTTGAAACCTACATTAGACAAAATCGTTTCATACTTACCGCTGAGTCACGTTGCCGCACAGGTAATTAAAGTTAATCGTCCATAACAACCTCTCATAATTTCATAGTATAGACCAAGTGTTTATAATTAAAATAATAAGTCCACTTCCTAAGCCTCTCAGGACAAACCATTTAAAAAGATTTTTAATACCTAACAGTATCACTATAAAAAAAGTGATACTGTTCATTCAAAAAATATTAATCGGAGTAGTATTTATTATAATCCACGTCCTGACATATTTTTATCTTCGACACCTAATCAACGATATTAAGTATTTAATGCCCGTTTCCTGTTGTTACACGCCTTAAAATTTATATATTAAGTTTTAACATATTTTATAAACAAATTATATGTACCAAAGTCCATAAGTTATCGGTAAAATATCAGTTGGAAGGAAGCCTTTAATACCCATATATAATTTCAAAATGGAAGTTATCAATATTTAAATGAAAAAAATTAAATAATTTTTGCCGCTTCTTACTATGGTATTTATTATGCTTTACATAGATTACTCAAGTTGTTTATTGTATGTCTATCGGGTCACAGTGCCTCTATCGATTGTGGCACATCAATCAATATTCGCTATATAATTATCTTATATGAAACAACCCTTTCATTAAAGGTAGTCGACATTTATGCAACATTAACAAATGCTATTGAAGTATACTTCGCAAGACCTGATGCCCTCAAGGGGACGTTGGTTGAAACCTTGAGAGAAGTCCGTCCAACGAGGTTTGTGCATTTTTAATATCTTTGAAGAATAGATAATAAACCTTATTCATTCTTTTATACATTAAGTGTATGTGAAACTCAGATTCAAAATTTACTATGATGCTCGATATGTTAATGCTTAAGGCAAATGATTACGTCAAAAGACCTTTAAATATATATTTTTGTGTATTTTTTTTAATCACAATCTAAAACTCCGCCAATGCTAATGACTGGTTAGCAATAATTAAATATTATTAATTTAAGGTTCCTAGCTGTGCCGCGAGTATGGGAAAAGATGCACGAAAAAATAATGGCCGTAGGCGCTGCGAACAGCTCCTTCAAGAAGAGCATAGCAATGTGGGCCAAAGAAAAAGGAACGAAACACCACCTAGCAAGAATTAACGGGTAGGTTTAAACTAACTCATAATCACGCTTCACAAAACAATTGATAAGTTATTCTAGTATTTTTACCTAATTTTATGTTAGACCAAAAAAAAAATCTACTGAAAAATATATTTCTCCTTACCATCACGTGATATGACAAAACCGAACAAATATATTATGTGCAGAGAACTGAGAGATGGCGTGTTTTGTAAACATTGCAAAACAAAAATTGGCTGCTTTTCAAGATTTTCATTTAAGATATTTTACTACTTTTTCACAATTATTACATAATTACCGCCACTTTAAAAAATACTTTTAATGATGTTTATAGCTGTAAAACAGCAAGTTTCTGACAAATATGAAAACAAGTTATAATAGGTGTGACATGAAGGTCACTTACATAATGGACCGATTAGACTAAGATGATAGTGACAGGCCACATTATGATATTGTGGTATGCTTCTTTCACCTTTGAATACGATTCTGTATAGCAATACGGTTATTTAAAAAGAAAATCCTGTAGCTATAATATAATTTATATTTGTGTTGTGAAATTAACAAATACTGAGAAGATTATGTAATATGATGTAGTGCCCTTTCGTCCAGTCCGAGGGTTCTGCCAATAGACTTCAGTCTTTTGGAGTTACTTAAGTATTGGTATGTGATGTGGTCCCTGGTTTGAATTCCGTTGCTAGTAATGCATGTTCCTAAAGACTTAGATACATCGCTGACATTAATCTGTTCCCCTTACATTATTGCAGTTTATAGTGTAGATAAGTGCAGATATTTTTTGTGTTTTATCAAAACAAAGTAAAAAATCTACTGCACACTACATTGAAATTCATTTTAGTTACATTCAGTTCCCTATTATTCCAATTAGAGTTGATAAGTAATGCGTAAATTTGTAGATAGGTATGCTTTGTACTAAGAGTTTTGTTTATAAAAGTATTCGATATTAGTTTTTTGTATTTAGAATATTTTGACTGTAGTTTTCTTATTATTTAACTAAGAAGTTGTAATTACTAAAATTTTTATTTAAAAAAAGACTACTTTTGTGGTAAGTTGTTTTTGTAAGTTAGAACATCTATTAAAAGAACGACAATGTATATTAAAACAAAGGGAAATAGATTTTAATACCTACTTACTTTGTAACAGGCAAACGGGTACAACTTGTGGTTATAAACTGGCGAAGTCGCTAATCTTCAGCAAGGTGCGTGACTCTCTCGGACTTGACCGTTGCCTAACATTCGTAACTGCGGCGGCGCCACTGTCGCCTGAGATCAAAAAGTTTTTCCTTTCCTTGGACATACCCATCATGGATGCCTTCGGGATGAGTGAAGCAGCTGGTGCTCACACACTTAGTATATATCCAAAGTGAGTACATATACAAGCCATTACAACGCATAATATTTATAAGATTATATATAAGTTAAAAACAACTCTCTTATAGATTCTCGCTGGATTCATCTGGAGAAATACTGGACGGAACCGAAACACGATTTGGTGATTCCATGAGTGTCAACGGCCCTGGTGAAATTCAAATGCGCGGTCGCCATGTTCTCATGGGCTATCTCAATGACGAAGAAAAGACGAAAGCCACTTTAGACGAAGACGGATGGTTACACTCTGGCGATGTCGGAAGATTGGATAGTCACAACTTGTTGTACATCACAGGAAGAATAAAGGTATTAAGAAATTAATAGAAACTTCTGTTACTATCACCTTAAATCTCCGATATATTTGAATTTTTGCATGATTACAATATTCCTTCCGACTTTAAATCTGATTGATTACTTTTATCGTGTTTTTTCGAATCATTATCAAAGGAAGAGCTGTTAATTATAAAATTTAATTTTATAATCTGTTAATGATATATGGATTAGTGCATATGTGTTTTATATTTTCTAAGGAATTATTGATAACTGCTGGAGGAGAAAACATAGCTCCTGTTCTCATAGAGCAGGCGGTTCAATCCGAACTGCTACACGTAGGATATGCTGTGCTTGTGGGAGACAGGAAGAAGTTCCTAGCCATATTACTTACTTTAAAGGTGAGGCTTACCTTATGAAGGATATTTTACTTGTTGCAAAAAGAAAATAGCCATTTGTATATCCATATTTCTTTTCAAACCCCCATCCACAAATTCCTTTATATGTTCGTAGAAAATTCGAATAATATTCTTTATAAGTAAAATCAGATTTTTGACCACCTAGCAAAAAGTGACTGCAATTTTTGTTTATAAAGTACGAAATAAATTTTTGTTAGAAATGTAAATTTGTTTTTTTGTTTATTATTAGGAATGTGTTAAAGGTTTTATTTTAATAGGCCAAAGTGGATTCAAACACCGGCGACGCGTTGGACGAGTTAGACACTGAAACAAAGAAGTGGGTGGCTGGTCTTGGTAGCTCTGCCACCACCATCAGTGAAATCGTCAGGACCAAGGATCCAGTTGTATGTACCATGAATTAGATATCAAGATACTTCTTTATAACATATTTATAAATATTATCCTATATAAATTGTATCATATAATGTGATTTCTCCTGCAGGTGTATAAAGCTATAGAAGATGGCATCACTCGTGCTAACAAACACGCAATATCGAACGCTCAGAAAGTACAAAAGTTCGCTATACTACCCGCAGACTTCTCAATGAACACCGGAGAACTAGGTATGTTAGAGACATTTTGCTTTTTTGTTTTGTCATAAAACATCAAGCCAGGGCCTTAACTCGACCCCTCCGTCAATAATACTTTTGCTACCCATGAAATAAACTGGTTTCGTTTAACAAAAAATAAGATGAGGATTTGTCTTAGACTATTAAGCAATCGATTTAGTTATATATTAACCAGTAGCCTTCTTATCGTTTGTTAAGTTTATTGTCAAGCTTATCCACTTTAGATTTTTAGTTTCCTGGTCTATGATATAGGAATATAAACAATCCCCACCCAAATCTCTTCCTGAGTTCATATCTTATGGACGGACTCACAAAAACTAACCATTTTTTTTTATTATTATAATCTTTATATCTAAGTTTATGGTCAACACCTTTAACATATAAGTTGCCTTAAAAAGAATCAGGTGACATTTTTTTTAATCCTCCAGCATAAAAATGAAAAATAATATTAGTACTAAAAAATTACTCGAACAGATAAGCCCTTGTCAACCTAAACCCTGTCATCTAGATTTAACGTCATCGTCATTTAAAATATAATATTTTATGAACGCTAATCAATTTTTTTTTTATTCCAGGACCAACATTGAAAATCAAGAGAAACGTAGTATACGAGAAATACAAAGACATCATAGAAGACTTCTACAAAGATTAGATTATGTTAAGTTATAATAAGTATAGCTCGGCAATGGGAAAAATGAAGAAAAATTATTACGAGTGTTGCTCAAATAGAGACCATTATTGTGATTGGTTCATAATGAATGTAAATATTTTTTATATAAATATATTTAATTTTTTTTTTTAATAAAACACTATTTATATTTGGGGCTATTTATTGACCGTTTATAACATGATTAAATTTATTATACTAAAGAACGAGGTCGTATAGTGATTTGAAAAATATTAAGTACATAACATGTTTATATAAAAACAATATATAATAATACTCATGAACTTACATCTACTTAGAAGAATGCAATTTAATTTGTAGAAAGTATATATATATATATATATATATATATATATATACTAATTTATAAATTTAAACTTCAAAATCACCTTCTTTTAACATGAAACTAAAAGGAATGTTCATACAGTCTCATGAAGTACTATAACCAATTTATTTGATAAACAAAATATTACTATTACCTACAAGCAGTAATTATTAGCAGTAATTATTAATTAAAAGAAGAAATGCAGTGCGGAAAGAAACCCGAATAAATATTATTTAAATCACAAACATCTCAGATTTTCTTTGTTATATAACTACTGTTATAGAACATGTGATAGTTATGTGGGTTACATCTGATGTAGAAGTGGCTTTTGTTTTAAATAAAGTTCTTTTACATTATTGGAATTGACAAAAATGATTTTCTATAATAAAATGTATTAATGAGAGTGTATTTATGAGTGCATCTAGTGGTGTGGTGGTGGGGAGGTAGCCGGTAGTGGTGGGGGACCGTCGGTTAGTGGTAGAGGCTTCGCCACCCCAATACGGACCACGCCACGGGGGGCGCCCTTTAAAGCAGCGACGGCTTGTTCTAGACTAGCGTTCTCCAAGTTCTGAAATTTATAATAATATTAAAAAATTACCTCGTCTTATTAACTTTTAAGTAATAAATTAAATATCATTAAAATTTAATATCATTAAAAAAACTTATATCGTACTCTTGAAACATAATTCCTCTAAGACGTTCTTTGTATTAAGATTAAAGCCTTGATTTATATAAAACATAGAATAAACTTGAGTTACGTAGAAGCTAGTTTTTATTTAGAGTTTATAGAAATGAAATGTTAGTGCACCTGTTCGTTGACGAAGAGGAGCCTGTCGCCTGGTATGAGCCTGCCGTCCTGCTGGGCCACGCCGCCCGGCACCAGGGACCGTATCACCACCAGGGTGTGCGAGGGACGCAGGGGATCCTGGTAGTCAAGGATGGAGAAGCCCAAACCTCGTTCGCCCTTCACCAGCTCTGTAATATAAAGCCAATATAATGCCATATTTAGGGGAGAATAAGTATAGTCGCTGGCACATAACTTGACAAGCAACGATAGATGCAAAGAATGGGACTTTTAGGTGTCATAGATATGAAGCGGGACGCGAGGAACGAGACGGCATAATTAATGGATGATACTTCAATGACTGGACGTTCGTTCCCGAGTACACTTGCGTGCATTTAAATTGGACCCATTATTTTCGTTACTGTTAGGGGTTTTTCTTATTGATAAGCATCGAAAGTGACCATTGTTTGTTGCACTAAGTGTACATACGCAAAACTGATCCCCACTACACCAAAACTTTGCCAAGATACGAGCCGGCAACAAAACGGTAGAATACAGTCTAGTCTGGTAACATTATTGATTTGAATTATAAACCTAAGGGTAATCCCATTTATAATGCTTGATTTGGTCGTTTAAATTTTTTCCCTCGAATAAAATTGAAAGCCATTAATTTTTATTTTGTGTTAAATCTTATTTTATCTTGGATTTCATCAGCGAGTGTTAATGAATTAAAACCACTTAACAATATAAGATTGCTCTAAAATTTTTAAGATTCATTGACAAAAAAAAACCCGAATTAATTAATTATTTATTGTCCACTTAATCTAGCTCAATAGTTCGTTATGAAAAACATCGAGAGTCGTTTTAAGGTAATAAAGAGCTACAATGCAATTTAAATGCAATTAGCCCGAAAAAATCCCCAACAGATATGTTAAAATGTAAAAAATATAACAATGTAAAGGAAAAAAATATTATATGACAGTTATATAATTTATTTCCGGAATGAAATTCCATCAATAAAAACTTCAGTGAAAACGTACAACGCATGGAGTGAAAAAAATTAATAGAAAGTACCTCCATTTTTTATAAATAAAACTCTTCACCGACTTTTGGTCACTATCACTAATAATTAGTCTAGTAATGAAAATTTACTCACCAATAATCTGTGGCTCGGACGCCCACATCGCTAGTCCTGTGAGTGGTTCGAGACTCCTTGACCGAACCTTTCCACCTGCGGTCAATGACCCCCCGTCCTCCGCCCCCGCGCCCGCTAGACTGCCATCCGATTTCGCCTGGAAATGATCACATATACATTTGAAGATAAGTCGTTTTATTCATAAAATCCTTTGGTATATGTATCTTCCTGTAAATATATAAGTACATCTACTGCTAGCTGAACCTATAACGATAGACTAAGATGGTGTTGCCCAAAATCGGTTTTGGTCTTGCAGTCTTGGTCTCTTTCTTGCATTTTTGCAAGAACAAGATCAAGACCGCATACTTTTAGCAAGACCTCGACTGACTGTGTAAGATATAAGAGAGAACAAGACAAAGCAGGCTTTGTCTTGTTCTTATCTTGTTCTTGCAGGCAAGACTCTTGCGTCTAGCAGTTAAGACTGCGAGTCGTTTCAGGGAATAAGTACAGGAATTCGGGGTATACGCTTAGGGACTCTATGAGACGCAAAAAGTTTTTTTTTTTGAAAATTAGACTTATGCGAATTACGAACACTATTTGCCTTAAAAAAACGTACATAGCAAATGAAAATATCCATTAAAAGAAAAAAGAGTGCATCCCTAGTTTAGACCATCGACATTGTGTGTGATAGTGAGCGTAACCTTGTCGGCATCATCAAAGGTCAGGTACTGAACTCTCATAGAAATTTACCAGCTATTTGGAAGTACAAGGTCAAGATAAACGTGCGTCGGCTTCTATTGCGCATCGCATACAAACAATTGTCGCCGCCACGCGACTTGCACTATATTTGACACCGTTGGATTGCCACCGCGGAGTACAAGTGTTCCAAAGTTATCGAATAATATAAACAGCGTGCAATAAGATTTATGTACTGCTTAGGAGCAGGAACATAATAATATATGAGAGAACTGTTTAAATAAATACATTGATGTATTGACTGTTGCATGACAATATATTTTTGCAAATATTCATTTACATGTAAAATACAGTCAGGTAGTTTAAAATACAGTCACGTTAATGTCATTAATTTGTTTTCTACACGTTTAAACCATGTTTTAGTACCAACATTGAAAATTATTAAATGTAAATGTTTATTAAGAAACAGACTGACTCTCGCGGGACCCAATTGATAGCTGAGTTGGCTAGTGGGTGCATCGGCACTTATCGCTTAGGTGGTGGGTTCAAACCCCAACCAGTGTCAGTTGATTTTTTGAATTTCTTATGAAATGTTTAGACAATTATTAATTTGGTTGGTCTTCATCAATACTATATTAATTCAAGCTCAAAATGTACCTACTCTGTTAAGTTGTTCTAATATCCAAAGTAACGTTTAACAAATAGCGACAGGCTAATAGGTAATTGCAAGACTTGCAAGACTCTTGCTGCCAAGAACTAGACCAATACCAAGACTGGGAGTGTAAGACCAAGACCAGGTGTGAGTTAATGCAAGACCAAGACCAAGACTGACCAAACCTCGACTTGTTTTTGCATTTGGGTAACACTAGACTAGGACCATAAATTAACTGAAACTTTGAAAAATTTAATTAAGTCCAATTCAAAAGATACAATCTCTTTATAATGAGGCGTCAGAAATCAGTAGTATTGATAACATTATAACATTATATTATAGTAGCCTTACTTTTATTTCTAATGACTTCTTACAAAAAAAAAAATAGTATAGATAAATAATATCACTGATTATAATACAACGGAGTTTTGTTCTAATGTCATAACATATAAAATATGAATGAACTCAAAATTGTAACTGTTTTAATGAGATCGTCATAATATTTCAGTGTAAATATTTTTTATTTTTCTTATTTAAAGTGTTTTGGTACCTTAACGAGTGTAGCCGCGGGCGGCGCGAGGTCTAGCGGCGGCGCTGGTCTCGGTCTCGCACACACCATGCACACCTCGCTGGACAGTTCTTTCAGGATCGACACCACCTCCAGGTGGTTCATACCCAGCAGACGGTGACCGTTCACCTCTGAAGAAACATATATTACATCACGGCATTCAGAATAAATGATTTTGTAGCGCTCCTATTTTTGACCTACAGTAAAAACACTAATATCCTAGATAAATCAAAATACAAATAACCCGCCAGCCGTCAGACCTCTACACAACGCTCCGATTATTTCTGTGGGTCTTTTAGCGCCCACCACTAGGCCCGCAATTATATCAAATCAAAGTATTTATAATTAAATACATAACAATATAAATTTCATGACAAACCATTATCCAATATACTTTGTGTTCTAAGGTTGTTTGATCGTTTTAATAGAGACATTCAATTGAACTTACTTCTACTACCAAATTAATTGTAAAATCATACCGAGTAATTCGTCCCCGGGTCGATGAACCCCGGCCCTCCCGACCGGTCCTTCCGGTAGTACAGACCGTACGTAGTGATGTGGTCTAACCTCTCTCCCTCCCTCCACGTCCACGGTACCCTCCAGAGATATCCCCAGACCACCACCACCACGTACCACCACACCCACAACAATCTCCACGTCATCACCTGAAAATAATCTTAATATAATAGCGATAGAGTTCAAAATATCATGTATGTATAACCAAATGTTTGTTTTACCAAAGGATTACCACAAGTTTTGCATCGTCACACAATCAAAGCCTGAAAACGCTCTGTATGTATGTGTCGAAGAAAATTTATCAGGATGATAATATATCTGAGTAAGCTCCAGACAAAGCCAAGGCCGTAGGTGTAAATATTCTACTAAATATAAAATACTCGTCTACTGTGACTAGAAAAAGGTTTGAGATCGTGGTGTTTTTTGTCCACAAAGTGATATGCTTTTATTGAATATAGTTGTTGGTATACCAAGTATAGACTGCCATTTCCTCTTTATGGCGTCTTTCTGTTCCTGCGTGCGAGGCATCTCGAATGCGGGGACCGACGGAGTCTCGGGTTCTTCTACCGGCATCTCCACACTGAAGATAATTTAATTATACACGACAATTTATACACATATATCGCAAATAACAATGTATATTACTTATTACAGTATACAGTATATTCTTTATTTTGCTTTTCTACGAGACTTAAAAATAACACTATACAGTTTATTTGATAAAGATGTCATGACCTAGATCGGACTAATAATTAACGTTTCTGTTTTAAAAATTATCTCCTGGCAAAAAAATAAATAATAATAATGAAAAAAAATCTACGTCACTTACTTATAGAACTTTAAAAATTACGCTTAGATATCAAGTATAAATAAATTAAACAAGGAAAGCTTGTTATTACTCATCAGTCCTATGTAACCTTAGTTCATATTTTTTTCTATATGTGTGTGTCTCTATTCATCTGTTTGTGTCTGTCAGTCTGTATATGTATGTGCTCGTTTATATTTGTGTGTGTGTGTTTGTGCACTCACGGCGGTGGGAGGTGTGTGGTCTGTGACGTCATGTCGTCCGAATGTTCAGGTCGGTGCATGTGGAGGAAGGGGTTGTGAGCGGGCGGCGCCGTCGACGACTCGCCGGCAGCTATCGCCTGCTGCAGTTGCTCGAACTTAGGACCGCGGAGATATCTACGACATTATATTATTTACATACAGTTCACACGCTATTTAAATTAAAAGAAACAAAAGAAAATCGTTCGGTATCCTAGAATAATATTTTTATTCCGATTTAATCACAACACTCCTTCGATATAACTAGTTGACAATCATAACTATGACTCACCTTTCAAGTTCCAGAGTAACAACATTTCCGCTCTGTTTGAGAGCGTCTACCGCTCTCTGGTTGGACTTTCCAGCGAGGGACACTCCATCAACAGCTATTATACGATCGTTGACCCTCACTTTACCGCTGAGCGCGGCAGCGCTGCCAGGGGTCACTGACTTCACGAAAATACCGGACAACTCCTCCTTTTCACAGACATATCCTGTTAAATGTAAAAATTAAAATTATTGTAGAGCATTATATTCCATTTAAGTTAAAACTTTTTCATTGATATAATCCGAGTTGTCTAGAAAAAAAAAAGTGAACATATTTTTCGACGAAGTGGTAGGAAAATTGAATAATTAAAAAATATATATATACAGGCTTTCCTGTATCCTGGGAATACATTTAATATTAATATTTCTCAAACTCAGGCAATCGCCATATTGAATTTAGACGAAATTATCTTAAAAACGTTTTACTTCATATGCATTGCAAAACTTTAAAACGGAGTAACAATATTTATATGTAATCAAAAAAAAAGTCACCTGCGATTGTAATCCCAAGACCGTTTTCATCTTTCTTTAACTGCACCGTGAATCTGTCTACTTCAGGTGATTCTGCATCTACAGGAGATATTACAAATTATATAATTGTATAAGTTATATATAAATATTTGAATCTTCTCCAATAATACCTGAGTCGGGAGGAGGGGTAATTGAACTATCGAAAACAAATCTCGACACATTAGTGTTCAGGGCTATCGGAGTCGGCTGAGTGTGGAATACTTGTTCAAAACCAGCTTCCATCAAGTAACGATCTAACGCTTCAGGGCTTGAAAGGAGTCTAGAAAACATATAAATGATTAGAAAAAAGTGAAACAAAATTATAGTTTAATATCTTTCTTATACACACAAAAAGCATACATAAAAGTTTGGAAGCAAATGAGCCAAGAGTGTATTGAAATGTACACAACATTAATTGCACACACACACACACATGCACGAGTCATGAAGACAAAAACACACCTAGCGGGCACTAGTGGAGCAGCTGAAGCATTTAGGGTAGCTGGGTCTGCGGGGTCCACAGCACGAGCTACCACCAGTCGCACTCGGGACCCCGAAGCACGAAGGACACCCGCCACTTGCTCTGAACCCATCTCCATCAGACTGACCTGAAATTATAATCATTGATAAAGAAAGAAAATACATAATATTTAATATTTTAAATTGAAATACATTAACAAATATTGCAATGGAAATGGCACCCACATAGTGAATCCATGGAATGCTGAGAAGTTTTTTCTGTTATACATGTTTTATATATTATTATTATTATTGTCGTTAACATCTATATATATATATATATATATCTATATATATATCTATATATATATATATATAGCACAAAAACATGTCAACTTACATCACCAATTTGTAAAATATGATCTCCCGATTTCAATCTGCCATCTCTGTCTGCAACACCTCCCGCCAGTATTGTCTTCACAATAACACCACTTGTTCTGGCTCCTATAATGCCTGTGTACATAAAAATAAGTTACCCATCAGAATATTTCATACTTAAACTTTTCTAATAAATAACCTTTGTATGGGTTATTTATTAACATCATTAAAATTAAATAAATTGTTACCTGTTACAAACATTATTTTGTATTTTCTGAACACATTTATCATAGATTATAAATGTTAAATAAGTAAAAAAATAAAATTATACTAGTATTTGATTAAAAAGATTGAAATACCAAATCCAAGTCCAGTTCCATCATTCACTAAATTAATTATTTCAACTTGGGCCCAATCACCAGCTACAATGTTAGTAGACGTTGAGACCAATGAGTCATCATTTCTATTCATTTCTAGTAATCCACGGTTCTGTAAAAGTATAACAATTTTTTTTTAAAAGAAGTGTTTATTGTCTGTAGTAATTGTGATGCAGAAAAGTCTAATGACTTGAAATCCGACCTGCTTAGGGGACATATTGGAATCAACGGAAGCATTATCGAGGCCAAGAATTCGTTCTGTGTCAGATCCAGATCCAAACTCGAGACTGTGAGGTGGAGACACTTGAGGCACTCTCTGTTCTTCTTCACCTTCATGAGCTCCATATAGGTTCCTTGCTTGCAATGCTAAATCTCCTAAAGAATATAAGAAATATACCTTTATGTAGATATTGTTAACATATTGAGGTACTAATTTGAAATTATTATACTATGTAGCGGTTCTAAATATGTTTGTCATATGTAATTTTTAAATGTATGTGCTTTTATGTTTTTCAATTTAAATATTTATAGCCATTACCAGCTGGTGTTATATCAAAATCTTCAGGAAGTATAGATGGATGATGTGCAACCTGTGTGGCAAGCATTCCTACAGAATCATGTAAGGTGGCAATGCTTTTTAAAATTGGACTTTCTAAGAGATTAATCAGAAGGTTAAGGTCATCATTTGTAGCTGCCTGAAAAGATTTTTAAACTTATAGAAAATAACAATAATAATACACATACATTTTATTTAAAAAAAAACATTCAAACCTAAAATTTGTGATTCAAAATTTTACAGACTGTTTAGTATTGATAATGACAAAATATAGTACATGACAATTGGTACAAATTTCCTAATACATAAATACTATTATTTTTTCAAATCACTTAAATAAATACAAACAAAAACATACCTTTAGTTTAGGATCATCACTTTGATCTACAGCTGTCTTTACACTTTCTAACTGTTGGAGAGCATTTGATATATTTACGCCCAGATGCATTATTGGTGCTGAAAGGCAACTAATTATGATCCAATTTGCTTGAAATTATTTACAATAATTTACCGTGTTAGAAAGAGATATAAGTAGTTTACTTATGTGTACTTTTTTCAATTACATACTGTAAACGTCTTTCAATTTTGCAAATGAAATATCTATTGCTTAGTACCGATTAAGTTAATGAAATAATTTTTGTACAATTCTAACATTAAATTAATGAAACAATTTTTGTACATACTAGTTATTAGTAAATAACTTTTGGAGAGTGTCACCACAATTGATATTTGATATTATTTAATAGCAAACTTCAGACAATTATTAGTGACATTGACACCTTTAACTTCAAAAATTCTGAAAATTAAACATACCAATAGTCTTTATATTTTTTTTTTTACAAATTTACAATATGAAAGAGACGCTCTATAATTAATTTAATTAAATAAATTAGTTTCATAACACATTTTATGTCAATATGTTTTTTTCATGGTTAAAAACCGTAATTAAGACATTAATTGTATGTCGGTTTTGTTCAAAGGATATTATTAATATTGACTTTATTACAGTTTTCAATATCAGTAGAAAACATTTTATTTAGTTTTGAGAAAGAAGGATAGTCTATTTTGCATAATTAAGCATATTTTTGTAAAAATTTAATAAAAACATTGTCATTTAAAAAAATTATCGCTAATTATATTATCTGTATTCTATCAATACTGTTAAACTACAAAAAAACAGTATTGTGTATATTACCTATACTGTATACATATATTAACTAGGTGTAATGTGTATACAAATTAAATTTGTCCAGAAAGTTGGGATTTGTCACAGACTGTTATTTCAAATAAAAACGACTGTTAATCAAATTTAAAAACAAAGCAGCAACGTTAATAAATCGTAGCGAGTTATGAAAGTTTTGAAATATAATTAAAATAAAGAAATTTGCCGTTTGGTTTAATTTCTCGTGGGGTTCTTGACGAACAATTATCAATATGGATAACGATTTCAAAGATGATATTATTGATCTCACGGGCTCTATGACATGTGCTCTTCAATGTACATTGTCTAATGTAGTTATAGACCTGGTTACAACTGATGAATCATTTTATGATTCTTCTGTAGATGCAGATTTATCACAAAGTCCAGTGAAATTAAAAAGTTGTAAACGCAAAGGTAATTCCCAGGTAAGTCACCTTAAACTGAATGATGTATGTGTTGTTTTTCAATTGTATGATTGTCTTAAAAGAAATTATATCTCTTAAGTACTTTATATATTTGTTAATATTAACAATAACATTTTTACAGTGTGCTGATATACCACCAAAGAAAAAATCTGATGGCTACAAGAACAAATCAAATTCATTTGGTGAATGCCCTATATGTTGGGAGGCTTTGGGTAAAAACCCTTTGGCATCAACAAAATGTGGGCATGTATATTGTATGAAATGTATAGAAAGATCCTTACAAAGTGAGAAAAAATGTCCAACATGCCGAAGTAGCTTGAAAGGAAAAGCAGCTTACCATCCTTTATACTTATCTAAAAATTGACACTGAAGTTCAAAAATACATTAATGGGTAGAAAACTGTAAATAAATATTTTTGTAATTTTGTTGAAACACTTTTGACGTAACTTGTTGATGGCTATCACTCATAAAGTCTAGGATAATTGTTTCCTTGTTAGAAGTTTGACTGATGAATTGATTTTTGATATCAATTTTCTTTAATTCCCATTGAAACTTAGACTGAGGGCTCTCAAAGTGTGTCACTTTATATGTTTTAATTGCTGCCTGTTGGTACAAATCTGAGTTAATAACTTAGGAACAAAAGAAAATAGGATCTGTGAACTTATAAACAAAAAACACTATACTAAAGCATTGGTAATTTTGGTATCTTCAATAATATGGGGAATTTTTTGTTACAATGTAGTTTTACTCTTTTTGTAATTATTTTGCCTCATGATAAAAGAAATTTTCACTATATATGTTAGTGTTTTACTAGTGCTGGCTAAATTGTTTATCCACTAAAGCTCTTGCGGTTTTGGTGACAGATTTTAGATTTTAGTGAAATTTAAAAAAGGAATTCTATATTTAATTTAACATGTAAATAAATTCACTTGTACAAATAACATAAATACTAATGATTTAAAATGACTTTGACTTAAAAAAATACCTCACAGGTTATATAAAATAGTATTTAGTTTGGTAGTGATTTATAAATTAATAGTTTGATAAATTAAATGTGATTAATTGGAATAAAAAATAATAACGAAACACATTTTCTTTTCTTTTGTATAGAGCACAGAAATTGTAACTTCTATCTTTTTTTAATACAATGACAATTCAATTCAACAGAAAATTAATGGTCCATGTTTATTTCAATTAAAAATATATTCAAAAGCCCAAATAATTACGACACAATATTTATTCGACAAAAGGAAAAAAAAAACTAGATATGCATAAATGTTTAATTGTAAATGACACAAAATTATTTACATATTGTTAACAATATGCACTTCTCATAAAATTTCTTCCAAAAATGTGAAATATATACACCTAAAACAATGAATTTGAATTCAACAAATCTAAAACTTTAACAGTACCGACGTATCACAATACGCATTCTTTTCTTAATCCGTCTTACATTGTATAGTTAATTTTTTTTGATCATTTTTCAACGCTGTTTCTGTTTTTCATTAGAAATGCCATTCCATGTACCCGGAAATGTTTTTCTAAATCATTAGAATTCGTGAATTGTTCTCTACAAATTTTACATTGATTTTCCTGTACAGGTTTCTCTTCTAACTCCGTTGATTTCATTGGATTTTTTTGCAGAGCAAGTTCATTATAACACTGTTTCGTATCAATATAAATTTGAACATCAAATATCTCATGTTCCAACAACAAATGTGTTGCAAAAGATCGTTTTACTGCAAAACATTGCCCACATTCCAAACACTGATATGCCATAAAAGGATCTTTATGGTTCATAACAATGTGATCTTCTAACTGCAGCTTGGTTTCACATTTATAATTACAGATTCTGCAAAAATGGTCGGTCATACCCTCATATGTTGTATTATTTTTTTCAATAACCGCGATGCTTTTAGTGTTTTTAAATTCTATTAAAGAATTAACTTTTCTTTTACAATTTGTTTTAGCATTTTTTGTAATTTTAATATTGCTTCTTTTGTTTTTGGTTAAACAAGTCAGTCTTTTATCAATCTTATTGAGTTTTATTTTTAAATCTAGACATTTATATGTTTTATGAAATGAAGCAAAATGCTCCTTTATAGTATTCCAGTCTTCCTTAATTTTATTTTTACAGAGAGAACAAACAATAAATTTATCGTGAATGTCACTATTTGGACAAGAAGTTTTCTTACTTTTAGAATTATTTGCAGCTAACGATGAACATTTATAGGGACACTGAATGGGCAAAGAGTCAATATTTTCATACAGACATCTATATGTAAAAGTTACCAAACATTTATCGCATCTTTTAACAATACGGTGGTATAAGCCGTTTTTTTTGTTTTTTGATGCACTTGGTCTTATAATTTTCGATAGAATTTTTTTTACAGCAACAGCACCGTGTTTAACTACTATGTGATTTAACAAGAAATGCATCTGGGTAAATATTGTCTTACATATATGGCATTGATAAACATCTTTTAAAGGATCTATAAATAAGTGAGCATTTAAATGTTTATCAATTTGTGATTTCAAAGATATTTTTTCACTGCATAGAGGACATTGAAAACAAAAAACAATATGAGCATTTGGACACTTATGATCTTTTCGATTACTGAAAGTTTCAAAACACATCTGGCACTTCATTAACATGTTATAATGACTTTTAAGATGTGACTGATATTCGCTTGGATGAACGATTGTTTCACAATTTTCAACTGGACATTTTGCCCTGGCAGTAGCCCTCATCATTTTAAAACCATCACAATCATGACTATAGGGATATGATATATTTCTGTTTGGTAAGTTGAAGCCACATTCGGGACAATAATATGGGGGTATTTTTAAATGAATTCTCATATGGGCTAAAAGACCACAAAAAGTAGGTATAGTAAATAAGCAAATAGGACATGTATGAAATGGTTCTTGGGAAAATTGCATATAATGCTCTGCTCTAGCCTTGTGTGACAGTCCACTAGGTGCTTTGATAATTTTTTTACATTCATAACATGTATCATCAAGTTTATTCTTGACTTGACTTCCCAATTCTAGACTTATAGAATTAAAATGCTCGACAGGCAATGGTTCAATTTTCAAGTCACTTACATTAATAGTAGCTGATTTAAATGTATGAGACCTTATGTGTGATAATAGTCTGCACCTGTTATTAAATATTCTAATTTGATGGCAACGTTGGCACTCATATTTAATTATTAAAGATTTACGGTTAATGTGAGTTTCATAACTTGACTCTAGTAAAAACCTGAAACATAATTTAGTTACAGATATTAATCATTATACTTTAAATTTAAAACTTAGTGTTTTCATACTTGTCTTAACTTTCTTGGTTGTAAAAAAATAAAATATATTTTACCTATCCCCACAGTCAGTACATGGATAAGACTTATGACCCTGTATTGGTACAGGACTTGTAAGGCTGGGCATAGCTTTTTTAAAGAGCAAATTTTTTATGCTCAATTTATCTTGCATTAATTCGGAGGCCATTATAGAATTCTGAAAGAATATAATTAGCAGTTACAAAACTGTATCTTACCTGAGCCTAAACTGAATTTTTATTTTTACTTACCTTAAATTATATAGACTTTATTATGATAGGCTCTATGGTAATAAATATCGAGAAATTATTGTTGCAAAATATATGCAGATCCAATATTTATCAAGAAATTTTTATATTTCCAGAGATATTTCTCATTTGACACTACTGAACAAAAGTATCGCCATTCACAAAAAATTTAAAATGTTGCCAACGTGTTAAATATTTTTTATGAATCGGTATTTCGTTATTTGAAATAATTTTATTATTTACATTAAAAAAATAAATTTTAAGATTTATTATTAAAAGCTTCGTAAATTATAATCATAATCATTTTACTAGGTTTTTTAATACATCTTCTCAAATATTGCCAGTTATTTTGTTTTACACAGTATTTTCATATATTACATTAAAATATTAGTGCTTTTTGATTTTTACGTATATTTTTAGTATTCAACACATAATAAATTCTTATAATAAGAGATATATGAAAAAGAGGATAAAGAAAATAAACCAGATAGTACAATATACTTTTTATTAAAAAAATTATAAAAAATAAGTTTTTTAACTCTATGATTCAAATTGTTTAGGCATAATTATCATTATTCTCACTAAGAAAAAAATTAAGTAACATCTTCTCCTGTTTATCACGTTTAAAATAATATACTACATCAGATCTTTCACTGAAACTTTTTTTATCTACAAGAGAGATATATATTTTTTTATTTTCTAGCATATCTTCATCATTGGGAATTAAAAATAAATATGTGGCTACTGCTTGTGATGCATCTTCAATTCTCTCCATGTGATAGTATGATATTTGTAGATAATTTAGAATTTCTGCTAGTAACTCAACACCAGTATTGAAAATAGGATTATTCTGACATTTCTGTCTACATGTTAATACAGATGCAATATAATTGGCTATTGTTATGGAAAATTCAGATGTCCAATCTTGTTCTGATAGATGTTCACATTCAGCACGGCAAGAATTCTCCCAATTAAGATAATGTGTTAAAGCTTCCTCCATATTAGCTATCGTTTCACCCCAATTTTTCAATTTGTATGCTTTTAGTCCTATTCTGTATAATACTTGGTAATCCTCACTTTCCAAGTCGATCACCTCTTTAGAGTCTACTTCAGGTTGAAGAATATAATAGTCTACATTATTTTTCATAATCTCATTTTCAGTGTTTGCCACATAATATGTGTATGCAGCTGAAGCAGCTTTTGGTAAAGCATTCATTTCAAAATAACATAAGTGTAAATATTCATATGGTTTCCTAGATTGAAAATTAGAGAGTATTTTATTAGAGACATTGTTATACATGTAGACATTCTCAAATTCGTTATCCAAACATCTTATTAAACAATTTCTTCTATTCAGGAATAGTTCGTAAATTTTAAGATCTTCAATTTGTTCAAGTATTTGTGATTTATTTTCAGTATTACATTTTAATCTACAGTTTATAATAACGGTTTTGTAAGTCTTATATAAATGTAATGATTCTTCAAAATGGACAATACACTCAGACCATCTTTCTCTTGAATAGGCGTCTACTCCTTTTTGATAAATAGTATCCAACGATGAAAATTTTGAGCAAACACTGAAAACAATCATTCCCAAAAAACAAACACTTTTCACAAGAAACATGTTGAATTTATTCTGTTTACTAATGAAATTAATATTTATACTTAAATATTTTAACACTGCACCGCTCCAGCTTTAAAGCTGATAATTTTAGAAACAACTAAGCGATAAATTTGACGCTACTGTTCAACCAATGAACTCATGACCTATATATCCTATGATATCATATTAACGTCGATAGATAATTGTGAATAATAACAGTTTTTTAAATTTCGGATTACCAATTAATTCTTATAACTATAATTTATATTTGACATGCAATTAAAATTATTAATAAAATGTTTGCTATTGACAGTTAAGTGTTTATTCTTAGAGAAAGGTCCCGACGTAGTTTTAAATCGCTATTACTTTTCCCGCCTAAAATAAAAAGTTTTAACTCCCAAATGACAACTTACTTCTAAATAATAAGCAAATTTATGTGAATGTTTTAATGGAATATTTGTTTTTACAAGTAAATAAAGGTTTTATATAAATTTTTGCTTGCAATTATATTAATTTTAAAAATAAGTTATTATTTTAAACGATTCATGTTTTTGTCGCATACCTGTCAACTTCATAACTACAGGTTGATCGATAATTACGTATATTGTATTCAATATATCGGAGCAATCGTGGTGATTAATGCTCAAACCTGCCCCATGTGAGAAGAGGTCTTTGCTCAGCAGTGGGCTCCGATAGGCTGATGATGATGATGATGTAAATGATGATGATGATATCGGAGTTCTTGCCAAAAATTTTATAGCATTAAGAGCAGTTTTATATATATTATGTTATAACGTTTTTGTTTGGGATTTGGAATGAATGAAATTAATATCGGGAAAATGAATTTAATAAATGTCGATGATGTATAAAACAATATTCCCCCATTTGTTTAACTCTATTCAGCATAATGAGATCTAAGACTTTCGCGAGTTTTATTCATTTAAATGAACCTAATATATTTCGGATATACTAAGCGAATTTTATTATTTCAAAACTACATAATCCCGACGTTTCGGTTACTTTTTAGCAATCGTGATCACGGGCAGACGAGATTTCTATTCAGAATGTTAGTTTATTGTATAGTCGGGTGTTAAATTTTTAGAATTGTATAATAAATAGATAGATATTAAATTAAAAAATAAATCACTTCATTAAACCTTTTTCCTAAAATTGCTTGTTATTATTATTAATGTTTATGTTTTATTTAAACTCGGCTATCCCGAGGCGCAAATATGTTTAGAGTTGGCAGTTTATGTTCTTTTTATAGATTTATGGAACAAATTAAGCTGAAGGATTTTTCTAGCAAAATAGGAATAATAAAATAATAGCCTCATATTTCAGGAAACTCTTAAAATGTATAAATGAAAATTCAAACAATATAGAGGATATCAGAAAGCAAATAAATAAATGCACATGATATTTTATAAAAAATGTTTTATCAAGAATATACTTCCTGTTCGGGCAGTGGAAATCTCAATAATCAGTGCATTTATTTAAATTATTTTATTTTATTACATTCTACAATGTAATTATGATGATACAAGCTATGGTGTTGTGCTAATTTTTGTTTTACCGGATATATATAATTATATAGAAAGGGTCGAGCCTGGGTTGGCGATTGCTCTGTGCGGTGTCATGTCCCAAATTTAACTACGGGGGGTGATTGTCAACAAATAAAAATTATATTTTTGTTTGTTATACCTATTGTTTATTATAAATAAAGTTTAATTCCCGTTGAACCGGTTCACGTATTTGTTTCGGTCCGGTTCGAGTTCCGGTTCAGCAGAAAGAAAACGTTTTGGACTCCGGTTCACGGTTCGGAAAAACAAGCCGGTTCGTTCCGGTTTTAGTTCCGGTTTGGGTTCGGTTCAAACCCTTGTTTGTACTAATATATATAAAAATTTGAAAAAATATCTGCAATTTTTTTTAATACGTCAGCAAATTCTCGTTATCAGAAATAAACTTTAGTTAGGAAACGCGTTATTGTCCAAAAAGGAAGTACCGGAACGACGTTCAGGAGCGTTCTGGCTCGACAACACCACTGGATACAAGTCAGTTAAGTGGTAAAATCTTCATGAATTATAAAATTTTGCTATTTTTAGTGCAAATAAGTAACTCTTATTAGCGTAACTACAATTTGTAGGACTTGAATCAGCGCCATCGAAAAGCAACGAAAGGATATTAGGATATACATACATTTATTTATTCCGTGTTTTTACGATTGAGTCCATTTAACTGTAAAGGGTTAAAAATAATTTCGTTACAAAAGCTATTTGCCTATCCGAAAAACGCTAGAGTTGAAAAATATAACCAAGACTAATTTCGCTGCAATGTTGCTATTTACAAAGAGTATGGCATTATACTACATAGATAAACTATTTAAAAATAAAGTTATAGTTTTTCTATATCATATGATACCCATTTTATATATTTACCACAGTTTGCATGCGTTACTGAGTTAGTATTTTTTGCTTTAATCCTACAAAAATATCATTCAAAATACGTGATTTTTAGGTCTAAAATATGTATGTATACGCAAAATGTTAACGTCTTAAAATGTTTATTAAAAAGGGACGTTATGTTTTAACTTGGTGGTATCTTTCATATTATTATGTGTATGAAATGTTCTCTTCAAATTTTCATAAAAGAAATAGGCCTTTCGAAAACCACAAACAAAAAAAAACCAGTGCAGTTTTTACACAACAGTATTTTTTAAGTCATTCTATTCGAAAGAAAAAGGGAATACAAGTAATGATATAGGAAAAGTATCGACTGTTATTTAGCGTGAGTAAGGAGTTATAGGTATTTTTTTTATAATTGCTTATATCGTAAGTATGTAGATAACTGAGGACCATAATAGATAATATACAGTATGTTCAAGTAGACATCATACCGAGGTTTACAATTACCTTAATTACATAACATTACATTACAATTATTTTTAATCTGTGGTTTTATTTTTTTATTCTATATATCTTACGTTTCTTCGTAAAAAGTCCTTATTGCCATCATGTCGTTAAACATAGTGTACATACTGCTTGTTCATTTTTCTGTTCGGTAAGTCGGCCCAGGCGTTACATCCAAATAAATGAGCGCAATTAGTCATGACATCGTGATCTCTTAACCTAATGTAATATTTAGAGTTCAAATTAAATATAAAAATAATATCTCATTTTGAAAAAAGATAGAAAGAAATATCACAAAGAGACTAGTGATGTAGTATATCAATTGCTTGAAATACAGCGAGCCAGTGTTCAGGACAGTTTTAACGAGGCACGGACTCTAGAGGAGATTGGGGAATAATATCAGGGGATTAGCCTCTGTGATCAATTGATCAGATGTTACAGTTAATAAATATTAGTCAACCCACATCAGTATCAGTCTAGATACATGTATATCTCGTATATAATGATCAGACAAAGGGCAAAGAGATATTACACACGATGAAGATGACACAAAGTATATTTTAAATAATTTATTACTATTACAAATTAAAAATAATATATATATATAGATTATTAATTAAAAGTGGTAGTTCATAAGCGAGTGTATAGATTTTAGACATTTGATTTCAATTACCACTTTTTAAGAAAGACGCCTTATCGAATCGCACATTAACTTTATCGATTACATATTATCGAAATCGTTTTCTAAATCTGTATTAAATAAATTTTTCAATTAGTTTCAAACTTTGTATCTATGGCAAAATCCTCAATACATGAAATTATTTTGATCCAATAAAAAATATAGTAAACTACGCATTAACATTTGAAATTCATTGTTGATACCTCAAATTATTTTTAAAGAGGCATATAAATATAATATTTATATACGTCTTCTGTATTTATTTAAAAATAGAGTGATAATAAACTTACTTGGTAATTTCATTATTTACTCAAAAATGTGTAAGAAACTACAAAATCCCAGAGGATATTTGTGCGTCGGCCTCCAGTCCAGATATATTTATGTATTCGCGAATTTTAAAGCGCGTTGTGATAATAGAGCTTACGGTTCCTTGGGAAACCAACATCTGCAAAGACCAGGCCATCAAGGTCAATAAATATTACGAGCTCACAAACGAACTCATTCGAAATATGTAGGTTTGTCGTGGATTTGTAGAAGTGGGAGCGAGAGGTGTAACGGCAAAATCTCTCTACAATCTACTAAAAGACTTAGGCCTGTCCAGAACTAATATCAGTTCATTCTTGGAACATACTTCGAAGGCAGCTCTAGTAGGTTCTTTTCAAATTTGCTTGGATGGTGGAGGTGAGCGTTTAACGCGCGATAGATAAGGACCCCTTAAACCTATACCTGGGTCGCAAGTCCCAGGCATTGGTGAATCCATTGAATGCTAAGAGGT
This sequence comes from Danaus plexippus, assembly GCF_018135715.1. Taxonomy (NCBI): domain Eukaryota; kingdom Metazoa; phylum Arthropoda; class Insecta; order Lepidoptera; family Nymphalidae; genus Danaus; species Danaus plexippus. The sequence continues at coordinate 5,337,824 of NC_083540.1, read as the reverse complement.
TTCGTCTCATTTTATTTAAAACAACAATGTATCTCTTGCTATGCCATAGTACCTGCAACAATCTTTTCTCCCATCCAGCGATTCCTCTACATATATTCATAAATATTGAATAAAGTAACCTCAATTCTCAACTTTATTTTTATAGTTATGAATAATATTATAAAAAAAAAGTTAAAGTTACACTTCACTTACATTCATGTATTATTTTATACATTATCATGATACGTTTCTCTTATATTTCGTAAATAGTTTGCAAGAGTTGAATAATTACTAAACAATATTTTTACTTTTAAAAAATAAAGAAGGTAAAATTCACATACGAATATGTACTATATGTACCAATATGTACTATGTCCATATATCATATAATAAAAAATTACATCACATACATACTTCGTAAATAGAAAGATTATAGCTTCTACGATGTTTATGCTATTTTGGCAAACGGTTGGAATTGATCCTCTCTGGGAAAGTCTGAAGAGTTTCCAAATCAAATCGCTCCGTTTATTGTATTGCTTACTGTATATTGCTGGGCTTTAGTAAGAGCCGTCATCAGACTTATAGTATTTTTTAAGCTTATAACAGATGCTTTGATAGAATTTCAAACGTTTTCTTCTTTTATTGTCTTCAATTATTTTACCAGATTAGCGTTTATCTGAGAAGTGGTATCAAACATTTCACGATACAGATTTTCTTGTTTTTAAGTACTTTTAATAATTTTTTTATATGCAACGAAAATATGAACAAATTTCTTTATCTATCACCGATTAAGACATTCGTTATTGGATATGTGTTGAGGCTATTTTTTAAATTAAAAAATATTCCGTATTATTTATTTAGCTACAACCTTGCTTTAAATGATTAGAGTTTTAAATATAATGTGGAAAGTTTATTTTACTATAATTCAGTTATACTTTCTATTTAGTGAATGTTAAGTTTGACGTCATTATAGAAATTCTAATTATCGCTTAGATACCGTGATAAATGCCTAAAAATTTAAATAAACAGTCTACTTTGTCCCCAGGATGTCTTCTCAGCATATCGGACAAATGAACCGATTTTATCAAATAATTCAGTTTACTAATATTATAATTAAATATACATAAATCTGCTACATCTGTGCTTGCTAATGCGTATTAATTACCGTACCGCTTTGTGTATGACAATTCGCAGAGATCGTGTAAGCGTGTGTGACAGAAGTAGCTTAACTTATAACTTATAGCATGTAATAATATAAAATAACTATATAATACAGATTAACATTTTCAAATATTCATTATATTGAAATTGTTTATTCATTTTCATTTAAATAAATACCTACGAAAGTTAAAAAGGCGTAAATTATACAAACAATTTTTTTATTTATTTAATTGTAGTTTGCCCACTGTTAAATAATTAACGTGTACATATTTTATATATGAAAATTAAGAAATTTTACGTATTTATATAAATATTCATGAATAAATAACAGTTAGCTGGGGATTCAGTCGTTTATTTTATTATCAGTCGACTGTAAAGGCAATTTTATGAAATCGTATCTTTCGCTTATAACGCTGCGTGAAATTTTTACAATTTTATATTTTATTTATTTTGTAACTATTTAATGTTCGGAAATGATTATTAACAAGTTAATAATATTTTTATTGACTTTAATTTTTCTTTCATTTCATATTACTCAATAGATTAGATGTATACGAAAACAATCTATTTCTTTATAATCTATTATTAACAGACTCGGGCACAACATTGTAGACCGTTTGTAGGCATAGAATTTTTAAAAAACGAACACATAAAAATTAAATTAATCATAATTTACTGTTTTTGTTATCTGATAATAATTATAAAAAAAGTTGTCAATCAGCAGTTGTTATCTGATAGTAATTATAAAAAAAATATATTTATAACAAGTGCTGTATAACATCAAAATATTCATACAATTATACCAATGCATTTTATACATGATAAGAATTGAAAAGTGGCACTTTACACTCCGTACTTCAGTAAATGAATTGCCACAATACAGCGTTACAGTTATTGGTAAGGTTTTTCCTTTTGTGATATTATTTAATATAACAATTGTAGAGTTATTTAATCATATTTTAATGTAAGAAAAGAGAAAGATAAAGAAATGGAAATGTTTTTACTATTATATATTTCAATCGTCAATAATGAGAACGCTACAATTTTATCGTTAATCATGTAATTCTTAAAAATATATAACATAACTCAAAAAAAAAAATATATAAACTCTGAATTAGTTAATGTAGAATATTTTAAATTCCTGAATAAGAGACTGGTTCTCATATTACTAATACATATATGTGTTTACAAATAACAATCCTTCGTGACGTCATCACGTTTACAATTGACAACATAGCAAAATTTCAATCTGAATTAATCAAATAACAATTGAGACAAGTTCTAACTACCTACTATGATGGTGACACATACATTTTTAAACCTTAGCTGTTATAAAATATTGTTATTCGCTACGTAATTGAGTATTTTCAGTACGTACTAAAAATAAAAACTCAAAATCAATATATTATTTCTTTGTAAAAGTCGGTTAAATATAATATTTGCCATTACTAAGCATATAAGAAACCACGATTTCAATTTGCAAATAAATATATATGATAGTGTGAGGAACACTTCTAACTTCGAGATATTAGTCGTTATACTGTAAGGTCTTTTGCTGTAAGTTGCAAAACATTGCGTGCGGTAGGGACTCTTGATTCAATATTCAAGATGATCACGTTTCAGTACTTTTATCGATAGTAGATATACTAAGTGAATTGATACTTTTCGGAAACGATATGTTGATGAAGTGATACGTCGATTGTCCGGAATCATACGATTAACAAGTGTGCATGAGCTGTAAATGAATCACATAAATGATTAATTTTAGTGAATATGCCCTTTCCATTGCTCAACCTTTCTCTTACTACAGGAGTGGGATACAGAACTGAGAGATCACATAATTAGCAGTTATTATTCACTAATTACTCTTCTTTTAACTAACAAAACTCCAAGTAGTGCAAAGGTCAATTAAGGTCGAGTCTACAAATGTTAAGGCGCTACTTAAAACAAATGCCCTCTTCTTTTAAAGTGTGAAGACTTCCATTTTAAAAGAAACAAAATTTCAGGCATGAGACATGCTTGGCTTATTTGGAGACTGAGTGCTGAATATTATGTCGTATTGTCTGAATGATGACCCGAAAAATGCACTCCCTTCTTTAACTGTGAGTATGAGACGTTTATGATGGAATATGTTAAGTGTAAATTTTGCTGGTCGTAGCTTAATGTCTTCACGAATAAATTATTATTGGTTGGAGTCGACTCTATTCATTGATTGGGCACAGTAGTCGTTATAATTTATTTTTATTCATTATGTGGGTTGCAGCCAATTGAGTTTCCGTTTACCTACATTATTGGTAGGAGCCTTTGAAACTTATTGGTAATATTTGCTTTCTTTATTCTATTAAATTAATTATATGTGTATATTATCTTAATGTTTGAGGAGTACATGTAAGATGCGACTTGTATGTTTTACTGCTATCTGTTCACAAAGCTTCATGTTAGCTGTATATTCCAAGTTATAAATCTGATCAAAAATCAATTTCTTCAGCAGATTCATTTACTTGGCACCATTGATACCATTACTCGTTCTACAACTCCAACTTTTGGATAAAGGTATTAAAACTCTTAAAGGCTTGTATCTCCATATATTCATAAAAAATATCTTCGCAACAGAGACGAGTTTAAGGCTAGTTCTTTAACGGTATATAAATTTGCAAACCCAGGGAGCTAAGGTGTGCCTTCCGTTGGCCGTTGAAGTAAAGTATTTCTCTTTAACTGTTTGACAATTCCTTACCTCTTTAACTTAAAAGTCACACACAACTATGTGTGACTTTTAGCTACAGAGGGGGGAACTTTAGCTCAGTAGTGGTATAGCATGAAGATGCCAAGATTGTGTCAAAATCATTCTTTTTAAAAGATTGATGTATGAATTAGGTGAAACATTAGTGAATAAAGGAAAATCTGTTTGTTTTAGTTATCTCTCTCAGTACATTGATGTATAATTAATCGATACAGTAGGTAGAGTGATACGTCTCACTAGGCAGACGCCGAGTCATTAATAAATGATCTCTCATATACCGTAAACAATTTATTGGTTGAGTAATCATAAAGCTATTTAATTTTAGTAGATTTGTTTTTTTTTAAAGTTATTTCCAATTCATTCAAATCCTGATTCTAACAATAAGTTACATAAATTAACTTAATAACATAAATTACAGGTGTTTTGTTTTTATTATTGTGATTTAGACAATAAAATCTGATCTTTCTGAAATAGATCATTTAATATTTCCATAATGAGATCTAAGATTTTCGCGAGTTTTATTCATTTAAATGAATCTAGTGTTATTCGGATATACTAGTTTCATTTAAACATTTAATATTTCGTTACATATTATGTTGATAATAAAATCTATTAATTATGACTATCACTATCTTAATATTTTTGATAATTTCAATTAAAATTGAAATTTGGAATTGATAATTGAAATAAACGCTAATACGTTTTTAAGATGTAATAAGTAATAACGGTCATCTTAAAATATTTAATTAGGATAGTAAAAAAGGCTTATAATAAAAAAAAAATCTGTGTATTTGAATCAAGAGAATGTATTTATTGATGAAAAAATTTTCGATTCTTAAACATTTCGTTCGAAACATTGAAGTTATTACCATACCAGAATATTGAATATGAGTGTCAATAATCTTGACTGAGCACGCGCTAGCAGTTTATTAAAAATGTTTTTAAAGCAGTCTGTTCCAACCTCCTTTTCAAACTCCAATGAACTTCATGAGTATAAAAACCTGCAGATTTATTTCATTTACTTATTAACTTATATTGTGAAAACCAAATATTGATAGGAGCTTCTTTTAAAAATAATAATGGTCTTAATTCTTAAATACTTCAGGATAACCCACATCATTATTATTATTATTTTTAACAAAACTTAGATAGAAAGTATATATTTTAAGTTTTACAACGATATATTTTGTCAAAAGAAATATTTTTTTACGAATACTGCTCTAATACAAAACACAATCGTACAAAAAATTGTTAACTATAGATCTATCATTTTCAAAAATATAGGCTCTAAATACGTCATATATCTATTTTATCGTAAATTTCAATACGTCTAAATTCAGTGTTAAAAATAGACACAGACCGCTATCATAGTAAACGGAACACCAATAGTGGCAGTACGACTATGTGAACAACCTTGTGTATCTAAGAAAACAAATCTCATTTAGGAAATCCAGTATCACAAACAAATGAAGCGTTTTATCAACACAACTTAGAAAAAATAATCAAGATTTAAAGACATTTTTAAATCATAATTTTCAGGTAAGCCTTGAAAGAAAGTTGAAGACTCGTATCTTTTGCAATGTTTTAAAACAAAACAAAATCCGTTCAAGTTATTGAAAGATATGTATTTACTGGGTTTCTATTAGTGTTATTGGTGTACTCACGACAGCTAAAAAGAAGATGGGCTCGCCACTAAATAAATAGAAGTTATTAAGTGGTAAAAGGTACAGAGATGATCAAAATATAGTTAGATCTATGTAACTAAAAACAAAACCAGGTATGAATAAAACGCTGGTATTTAATAATTTTATTCGTTACGAGGCCATTAAAGTGAAAAGGCGTTAAATGGGTGTTAAAAAATTTATGATAAAAAAATAAATTTAAAAAATTAAAACATATTTTCACTTAACAATTAATTTAATATCTAAAGTTATATGATTGATTACTTGTACATAACCTTGTTGGCGGTAAAATATGTCTTATAAGATGGCTTATTATTCAATACAAGGTCAATTATATAAAATAAAGTATAAATTGAAATCGTTTTACGACTTTCAAAATGAAAGTTTTATTACATAAACTTCCTCTTCAATAGTGTTTATTAGAATTGAAAGCATAATGAAGCTTATATAATTACTGAGCGTTTTTAAAATATATATTTAAATGAAATGCTATTTGCGTCAAAGATTTTTCTTTAAATGTAACTATAAGTTATCTATAAACAATCACCAGTATACATCGCTTGACTAGAGGCCTACGATACTAATGGCCCAAGGGAAATTATGCGAGAAGTTTCTCAGATTATATTTGTTATTATTTTATTTCGTATCTCCAACAAAGATTTTTAGTTTAAATAATAATGGGATTACTAGAGAACACAACAAAAATACTTGTTTGGAGTGCAAAAATTATTAGTTCCTGTCATATTTTTTATATCTTTAAATTGAAGCAATTCTAAAAAAGTTTCTACGGTTATTAATTATTGTTATGTAAATTATTTCTATTCAGGACGAGTTTAAAAAAAAAAATATTAATAATTTATGTTTTAAATATAATAAATAAAAATAACAATCTGAACATCTCTGAACCAAATTTATTTGCACGTAATCACACATCACGTATTAGTATTCGGTGCAATGCAATTATTTTTTTTACCGATAAATATCGTAAGATTCTTGTAGCCATACATTTGTCTTCTAGTATTTTAGAATTCTATTTAATATTGTTTATAGTATTCGAAATCCTATAAGCACATCCTTACACTTATTTCATAGGTTTGTTTTCGTTGTACAGTTAAGCGCTTCAAGACGATCGGTTGTCAGAATGATCATTAATCTTGAAGTACATTTACTTTGGAAATTTATTTTGTATACATCTTACGATACGACATTACGAAACCGATGTAGAGTTATTTCGGACACGATTTATACATTTTTTGCACACAAGTCTTAAAAAATATATTTTTTGGGTAGTTCCTTACATTGATTCTGAATATTACAATTATCTACATATAGTAATTTAGTTGTCTGCTGTTACGAGTAAAATTTTATGTTATTGTAACTGTCACTAGTAGTAATAATTTTTAGATAATAAATATTATAATATATGTTATGAACGTGTTAGAATATAGTAAAAATATTTTATAAGAAAGATAGATTTACATACATATTTCAAATAAAACATCTTATAACATTTTATTTATTTACTGTACATTTTAGAAATTTACAGAATATTGTTTTTTCATAAAGAAAAGCTATACTATAAAATAAACTTATCTCGTCTATGAACTTGCCAATTGTTTTTTCTTCAAGAGTTGCTGCTAAATAGTTTTCACTATAACCACAAGTTTTCATTTGGAGATCTGTCCCTTGTTCCTGTCCGATGTAAACTGCCTTACCTCAGTGAAAAGCTATGTATTATAGGTATCACCCACACCACTCGATATTCAAGATGTTTACTTTTTAAGTCCACGGTGTCGTTCTCGAAGTTGTTCAAAAATATGTCTACCTGGGGCAAGTATTACAGTTGGGTAGAAACAATTTCGAGGACGAGGTGAGTAGAAGAGTTCAGCTGGGTTGGGCAGCGTTTGGGAAGTTACGCCGAGTCTTAACATCGTCGATCCCACAATGCCTAAAGACGAAAGTCTTCAAGCAGTGCGTCCTACCCGTAATGACTTACGGTGCCGAAACGTGGACACTAACCGTACAGCTAGTTCACCAACTCAAAGTCGCTCAGCGAGCTATGGAAAGGGCTATCCTCGGCGTTTCTCTGAGGGATCGCATCAGAAATGAGGGGATTCGGCAGAGAACCAAAGTCATCGACATAACCCACTGGATTAGCAAGCTGAAGTGGCAGTGGGTTGGCCATATTAGCCGCAGAACCGAAAACCGTTGGGGTAAACGAGTTCTTGAGTGGAGACCGCGTCTCGGCAAACGTAGTGTAGGACGTCCTAAGGCAAGGTGGAGTGACGATTTACGCAAGATGGCTGGCAGGAGCTGGATGCGAGTAGCCGAAAATCGATCTCAGTGGCGTGCAATTGGAGAAGCCTATGTTCAGCAGTGGACCAATATAGGCTGATGATGATGATGATGATGATACTCTTACTTTTTAATAATAATTCTGTATGAAATCGGATAATGTTTTAAATGCAATAAATTTATTTTTAAGTACTTTTTATACATAAAACAGTTTTATGACAAAGCTAATTTCAATATAGTAGTATACTAAACACTGGTTTGATACATTATTGACGACCCAACACTTTTGTAAGTCTTACCCTCACTATTTGATTATTAATCTTTAAATGCTAATTTATATTTTTAAATACAAATAGTATATTTAATAAACATTGTATAAATATAGAAGAGTATCCTAACAAACGCGTAAGTCTGACAACACATGATATTTTATTCCAAGTATGCAGCAACATCGTACTTTACAAAACAAAAGACGTCTAGTCTAAACTTCTACTAACATTTAAAAAATATGAATCGTGTCACAGATAATGCAGTTTTTTCTCGAGAAATCTTATTTTTTTAATTTCATGCTCCATCGCTGTTTTTTTTTTAACAAAATGTCTATGTTATGTTACTTTGTTTAAAAAAAGAAGAAACTAATAAAAAAATACTAGCACATTTTCGATTTTCAAGGTGGGTATAAATTAAAGATTTCGATTGGTTATTCAGAACAAGTTCCTAAATAATATCTCATGTGTGTAAAACTACCTCAAAAAAATACAACAAATATTATTAGAAAAGAAGCGTGTTAATATTATAATATGTAGATTTATTATATTTGAGTTTAATTACATATATATTTTATATATATTATGTGCTGTTATTAGATGATTATTAATCAGCAAATTTAATACATCTTACCCCTATCTATAAAATAATGAGAATTTGTATTGAAAAACCTTTCCGACTTTTTTTAAACATATGGACCGAGTTTTTTATGTTTAACTTATTTGTAGAATTGTTTACAATAATAAACAATGCTTTAATTATAACTAACGTTTAACCTATACTTGGTATTAGGGAGTAAAGTAGAGTGATTTCTTAACACTTTGATGCTGCGAGATTTTTAGAAACATTCGATACTAATGTTATAACAATAGATTATGATTATTATTTAAATTCTCAGACTTAAATAAAATAATAAAAGAGAAAAAGGGTTTTATAAAAGACCAATAAGAATAAGGAGCGGTGCATTTCTTTTAGTAAGCTTCGGCCATTCGTGATAAAAGTGCTAACAGATTGACAGCAATTTTCAAATGCAGCAGCTGCTTCTCGAGTCAGCTTTGTAAAACTAATATAAATTTTTATTTACAGCAATTTTTACACTTTTCTTTGTTTACTTGGTATATATATTTCGTTTGTGAAAAAACACTCAGTATAGTTCATTAAATTGGTCTGAAATTATATATTAATTTTACATAATGAATGATTAAATAGACTCAACCTAGTCAATTTGAAATAAATAAAATTAATATTAAAGAGATAAAAATATTATATTTCTGCGAAGTTGAGATTTTTCTATTATGTATAATGGAGAATCGCCCAAAACGCGGTTTTTTAAAAAGCGTCACGTCAGCATTATTGTCGTCAAAATGCCTTGTCCTTGATTGTCGTTAGTCTCCTAGGCTTTTGAATGAAACCTCGTAGATCTTTTGACGAATCCTTTATTTCAAACAGTTTTGATCGCTGCACGGCTCGAGTGAGAATGTTTTTACAAAGTTCAAACAAAGAGCTTATGAGAATTTTTGAACTGACTGAAATATGAAATAGTTTTGACCCTCATGTTCGTCATTTTATATTGTTTGAAACTGAAAAGTTAATCGCAAAATTTTATTATTATTTCCAGAGAAAAGCAACCTGTAGAGGAAAAGTACAAACATAAAAGCATTTAGTTCCAACCTGAAACATTTCGATCTCGCTTCACGTTCGTTCGTTCAAAAGACTTAATTAAGCTCTCGTTCCATGTTTTGAATATCATCCTCAGATAAGCAAATACTTTTGGTTATACTAAATGAACCTATATATGTACTTTATTAAATGATACTATTTTTTTTGGATATAGTACGCGGTAAGGAACCGTTTCTTGCCTGCTGGAGCGTCTTGCTGCTGTGTTAGATATCTTTTTTAGATGTAATTTTGACACATCTTGGTATATGGTGTCAATCCCACGAGGTGGCTTGCATGCTCGCTGGAACGCCTCCGTGGGACTTCCTAGGCCAGGTTCTGGCTGAGGTGTATCATCGGGGCGTAAGAGCTCGATCATGGGGTGTGAATCCACCTCGGGATCAGGTGGATGGTAGCTGTTCCTGTTGCTGGTGCTCGTCATGCGAGGAACTACTCCGTTGACGACAGCTCTCTGAGTCAAAGGAAAGTTTGCTAACCGTGGAGGCTGCTCGGCCGCTCTTTGGGTAGTGGCTTGACCGACAACACGGTTTCTTGACCTTCAGGTTGGTGCAGATCCTTTCTTACTTTTAACTTACTTATATATTGTGAATAACATTATTTACAACAAAAATTATATATTTTTTTTATGCTTACATTTGTAATACATTACACAAAAAAAAGTGCCTGTACCTGTGCCCTGTGCCCTGTGCCCTGTTCCCTGTTCCCTGTGCCCTATGCCCTATGTGATGATAAAAAAGTAACATAGAAACGTAAGTTATATTTATTTAAGTATTGTACTAATCTGACATGATTAATACAACATTTTTAATTACGTCAATATAGACATCTATAGTTCATTTCAATAGAATTTAGCAATCTTGTAAACAAACTTAATCAGCTGATATTGACAGTGTCTATGCCCCTAGTGATGTGAAAGATACTTTAATCTTAATTGTTATATTAAAGTATTTATATAAAAAATACTTTATGTTATTATAAATACTTATATTATAAATGCGTATATATATTTAAATTTTATTAGTGAGCCTTTTTTAATGTGTTTAGAAATGCAGAACGATTGGTTACAAATAGTAGATATTTGCTTTCCAATAGCACTAAAATGGCGCTCTCTAATTAATGATTGGTCGCCACCACTGCTAGAATTTTATGTCAATGCCTTCCAACTGAGACTCTCCCAGATCAGAGTAATTTAGTAAGAAGGGGTAAAGTAACGAAAAACTTGCTCTTTCTGTGGGGAGGCAGTTGGAACTGCTAAGTATTTGCTGGTGGGATGTAAGGTACCCTTGGATAGCGGTCAATACTCGCGTCGTCACAATAGGGTTTGTGCTTTATAGCGGTATCTATATTTAGTTATGCCTGCTTAATACCAGAAAAAAATGTAATTTCACATCTCAGTTTTAGCTGATTTTCATCACAGCCTGTTGAATATACTATAGTGTTTGGTATAATCAGATCTTTTTAATATTTGTGAGTTGGTTAAGGTTCAAATAGTAATGACTATAAATATCTTTATATATAAAAGAAAGTCGTATAAGTTGCACTATTTATAACTAGAGATCGGCTTTACGGGTTATGCTGAAAATTGGTGGAGAGATAGTTTAGAACCAGGTTAAAGACATAGGATAGTTTTCATACGATCTGAAAAAAAAAATCCAAAATCTTCTTCTTATTTACTGCTTTAAGGAGGAAAAGAATTCGACCGGTCAGCTATACATTTCTAATTTTGAAAGAAAGGCAGACGAAGTCGCTAACAAAAACTAGTTAATTTTCAAAGATAAACAGACTTTGATAAGTAAAACATGACCGTGTCAATTTGACATACGCAATAAATTTTTGTGTTCAAAATTATTTTATAAAATAAACATATATACACAGTTTTTTTGATGATGAAATTATTGTTAAAAACAGTGGTGGGTTCATTGAGATGTAATTATTATCAGGACTGACTTTTAATTGCACGTAAAAAAGGAGTAATCGCGGTTCAATCGCTTTGTTTACACGATTGCTAAATTCTATTGAAATGAACTATAGCTATAAAGTTACACCTTCTTTGTCCTATCCATTATTGACTGGTTTTATCGTAGATTTCTTCAAGTCATTTTGGAAGATGCCCTTCTAAAACATTTTTTAGTAGTATATGTAAAATGATCGATGATTTCATTCACAACATGCTTTAAAAAGAATACAGGGATTATCACATCCAGGAGCCTTTTAAGTCCTAATATTACAGTTTAAGTTTAAGTCCTCATATTACATTTCCATCAGTGTCAAACGGAACAAAGGAGTGATGTAACTATTTTCAAAATGAAATGAAATTTTTTCTGTTATATGTTAGGCTAGATCTTTGCCAGCATAAAAAAATATTTATTTAAATATAAGTAATTGATTTGACACAGGAAGAATTTCCTATTATTTTTATTTCCTATCTCGACTGTCTATGATCACGGTGGCTGCAAACTCACCGAAACGTCCAGAGTATGATGTTAAAAATAATTATAAACGCGTAGTAAATCCGAAAAATATTAGTTTTGCTGCAATGAATACTCGCGAAAATCTTAGATCTCACTGTATGTGATGACTTTTATGTTATTCTACAACAGTTTATTATTAGACACTAAGGAAGCAAGTAATTCTATTTTACATTTTCGTTTCAGTACTTTTATCAGATTATTGCAGTAATTAATATTTATGGTACGGTATCGGATACAGATTATCCTTACAATAACGTTGTCTAGATTATTGCAAGTTCTTTATTGTAACTTATTCAGTTTTATGCAACGAAGAATATCAGGAATTACCCAGGTCTTCCTAATACGCTGACCGCAAGGAATTTCTTTTAAAATTGGAACAAATTTTTATAACTCAGATAAGCTTTGAATTAATTTATTAATTAAAAGCTTCGGTATCTTTAATTAGTAATAAATCTTTGAAATTATTATCTCTAACAAAATTAAATTCATTATCATTTGAAACCTTGCTTGTAATATATTTAAAACTATTACTCTTTTTAACTTTTTCAATGCTAATAATGTAGTTAAGAATGATTTGATATGATCTGTCGTATATATAAAATTTAAGTGTAATTTAAAATTTTCCATATTTTTTAAAACCAATTCAAGGTGCATTGTTGATGAAACAAAATATTTTATATACCTACCTTTGATAATAATATACGTTAAATTTATTCAATAAGAAGTTATTTTAATCAAACTTTCTTTAATTTTATCTTCTGATCTTAAAGTAAACGGAGCTCAAGTATTTACTTTAAAATGAACTTGTTTTATTGGATGGGTTTACATTAAAGGAAAACTTTGTAAATAATTACATTTAATCATTGGGTTTTATAATCGTTATTCTGTGTATTGGCTTAAATAACTTTTTTTAAATAAATAAATATAAGTTATATAGTAATCCTATTATTTTATATTCACCTTCGTACTCATTTACTTTGTATGCATTGAAAATCATTTAATACAAAAATATTTATAATTAATGAAGTTAATTTATCAAATTTAATATATATATAATACGGAATATTTATTTATTCGTAATCTTTAATTTAATATAAAGTCCAGATCATCAAACATGTATGTATTATCAAATATGAAAACTACAGCCACTAAAACCACTGCGAAAGCCATCGGCCGCTATATTGGTGCAATCCGGAACTGTCAGCGACAGGGCACACCAGCGACTGGCCGGTCCTGCCAAAGACCGGAATTACTTCCTGGGAGAATGGGGGCGATCCCGGCAATAAGTATCGCGCCGACGACGCCGGGCTTTCAGAGGAGCCGGGTTACCAGCCCGACCCCAGCCCGGAGCACAAGGGTACTATAGGAGGCGTAGGAGTCGCCTCCGGCGCACCCCTGTTGGTCTTCGGTGGAGGGAGGGTGCATCAGCCGCAGCCTCCCTTTCCCGCTCAGATGCCTCCTTCGTGGACATGACCGTCTCACAGAAGGAGGACACCGCCAGCCAGAACTCGTCACTCTCGAGCATCTTCTCCGCGATACTCGAAAGCGACAATTCCACTCCGCCGAGAGCCGAAATGAGTTCTTGGCGCTGCGCAGCCCATCTTGGACACACTCGAGGGTGTGCTGGGCCTAGTCCACCGCGGCACCGCACTCGTGGCAGCCTTTTCCCGGCTCTCTCCTGGCCGTCCGATACAAGTAGTCACCGAAGCACCCATGCCCGGTGAAGACCTGCGTCAGACGGAAAATGAGGGGTTTGCGTTTCCGCTTCATCCAACGACCTAGGACCGGGCGCAGCGAAAAGCCTAACAACTATAAAAATTTAAAACAATCTCTTGAATACCAAAGAAAACACGAAAACCCGTGTATTGGATAATTTTGAAATGACAAAATCTTTTCAATTTCATTAAATAATAAAAGTTATTAATTATTTATCAACTTTTGAAGTTAAACAACAAAAAACTCAGGATTGTGTTAAATTATATCAAATTTGGAAAAAGTGTTGGTAACTTTCATATAAAGTTCATGTAAATCGATGAAATTTGAGAACCTCTTCTTTCGAACATTTTTTATAAACATAAACTTTGATTTTCATTCATTATATATGAGACCGAATTTATATATCAAATTTTTATTGAACAAGAAACGCCATAAATATTAATAAAAAGTTAAGATTACGGATACTCGAAGCTTCATATCAGCACTAACAAAAAAAACTGTAGGAGGAAAAACGTGACTACAGTTGTAATATTAGGAATTATTAACTTTTAGGTATTTTCCAAATAAAAGTCGTGTACATTTTATTCAAAGGCAGCTTCTGAACTAATATTTATAACTTACTAATTAAGTGACGTGCCACGGCGCGTCAAAATGAAGTCGAAGTGAATTTTTTTTTTATAACTGTCTCCTTATTACGTTCTTGTTACAGTGTAGCTGTTGCTTTTCTCTAACATTCAGTAAAATTTATAAAATATGTATTATAACGCTACATTTGTGTATATAATAATGTTGAGCATTTATTTGACATAGAAAGCATATTCTTACTAAATTCTTCTTTGTATTGCATTCTTAAGGGTAGTAACGATTTACCAGCACCGTTTCACTTTCACAATAGCGTTCAACGTATAATTTATCATATGGCTAGCAGCCATATAATATGATAATGATATAAATATGTATTTACATAAACATCATGAAGTTAATTGTTCTGTTATCTACGTTTATTTAATCTTAATATAAATTAACAAGCTATATATAAAGCCATGTCAAATAAACTTTATAAAAACTATCACACTTAATTAAAAAAAGATAATTAAAGAATTATTAAATATTAACGGTTTTGTTACTTTACCACTATATAAATTAATATTTTTATGATTTCAAGTAGTTTTTGATAAGTAAATCTTTGTACTATAAATCTGTTTTGAATATATCAGGTAAAAATAAATCTTATATAATTTTTTTTCATCGCAGTCTCTTAAAACGAATGAATCGTAACAATGAACATGCTTCTTAACATGCCTGTTTATTAAATTAAGTTGAATTGGTCGTAAATTAGTTCTTGAGGAATGAATAATGAATGTAAATTGCATTTACATAAGACTTCAGGTCTCTAGTGTCCGTATTGTGCAGGCGTCTGTTAAGTTGCTCTAAATAAGTTGTGATTACTTTAGGTGTGAAACTTTTCGCCTCAGTGCATTTTCGCTTTTCTATTGGGAAAGATGTGAATATACACACACATATATATATATTTGAAAGGTATTACAATTAAAGTTTTTTAATTTATTATGTGTACTTTGTGTTTTACATTACTTAATGTGGTCACAGACATAACTTGAAATATTAGTTATCCAAAGCAATAAATACAAAGTTTTGCAAAACTGTACCCACGTCACCCTTCATCACAATTTCCTTTCTCAACATTTTATTGTATTATTTTTTGCTCCTTTTGACAATATGGAAAGTGGAAGTCGAAGAAAAATAGACCAAATATGTATATAATCAAAATAAAAACTCTACCTTCGCAATAACTGACCTTTAATAAGAATTTATAGCATGAAGAGTCAAAACATGGCAAATGAGAAAAACATTATATAATAGTTTACTTATTATCTGGTTCTATGCTTTCTGTTAATTTTAGATTCCTCGATGGTCTCGGTCCATGTTTTAAACAAAAGGCGTTAAATGTTAACCGAAAATTATTAATTCTAATATGATACTAAAAAATAGTAAGCAAATCAAACACACGAAAAATCATAAATTAAACAAAAACATATATTTTTTATAAAAATTGCTAGAATCATTACAATTAAAATACAAAGATAATTAAATAGATCCAAATAAGCTCTTTTTTGTATATTACATCAGAACATTTAATATTTTATTTACTAAAAAGTGTTCAATTGCTTAACTACATACATGTATTCGTATTTTCCTTTTAAATATTCTGTGAATCATGATAGGTTATTTTCTAATATAATTAGACTTGCTTTTGTCCCCGGTATAATCCTTGTGGACTTTGAAATTACATCTGGAGGGAAAATAATAATAAGTGCTTAAAACAATGATATGGTAACAAACGCCAGTGCCTTCAAGACATATATATTTCAAGACATATTATAGAATTATTGTAATTCCTACGTATCAGTGAGCTTAATGTATATTTACACAAATTGTAGCTTAGTTGTTTAAGCTTGATCGAATAGCAAATAGGACAGAAATCCTTGGATCAGTCGATACAGTATTAAGAAAATTAATCAGTCAGTCGATACATATTAGTAAAATATATGATTGCCAGATTTTATAGTATTGAGGAATTCATATAAAGTCGTTATATACCTTTGAACTCTCTTAGTGTATTTCATCAACCACTATTGTGCAACCGCAAGATGATTTATACGAACAAACAGAATAATTAATTGCACTTTGCGGTCGCTTTCTATGTTCAGCTAACGGGATATGAATCTGGACGTTAAGTATAGCTTACATATATTTACTTGATATTCCTTTATCAGTAATCATTAAATCGCTCGAATATAAGTAATAATTTAACAAATGTTTAATTATTATACCTAAAGTCAGGACTATGGTCAATTGTATAGTAGCTTAAACATTTTAATTAGATTTACAAGTATTTTTATATAATTGTTATTTGAATGGCAACAATTTATGAAAATAAGAAGGCTGCTGCGCATAACAAATAATAGTATTTTTTTTTATTGTAAAAAAGTAGATATAAATACAGGAATGGCATTTGAAACAATCGATCGTCGGTGGCCATCGAAAGAGGGGACCCTTGCTTTTGTTACTTTAAACGACGTACATCACTGTTCTTGGCCATCTGTCCGCAATATATTAATCGTATTTATTAGCCACGATCATTATTATAATATCTTTCTACCATGTATCCCTGAAATAATAATTTGGAAATCAAAGCATGCGAATATTTTGATGATACAGTTATTTAATATAATTTTGCGATTCATTTCAATTACCAAATGGAAATAGATTCATGTTGAATATTCAGTGATTATCATATGTTTTCAGTCTTCCAGTCATATGTGTTTACGACATCTGCTCCAAAATGAACATGCATACCAAACCTCGTAATAACTCACGAATGTATTAATTACTCACAAATATATATCGGTATATTCCCTATTTATTAAAATATTAACATTGTAAGTAAGAAATTATAAGTGATTTTAAAATTGTTTCACTAAATACAAACACAATAGGTTATATCATTTCTTTCTGAGTAGGATGATAACGAAAAGTATATGTAGGCTTATACAAACGCATTGAAAATCACTACGCTTTATTCGTAAGTGAATAGGTATACTCAGTAATAATAATAAATAATTAGTAAAATAAGTGGAAAAGTACAATTGCAATTAGGACAATAAATAATTAATCCATAAAACAGAAGTCACTGTCACATTAGATATAGGAGTGTGATAAGTATATGAAAATTTTAAAAGTACCGACAGACAGTTTTGCCTGTGCTAATGAATAAGGTCAAATTTTATTTGCAAAATAAAAGGGCTTGCAAGATGCTCATGACTAGGACTCAACTTGGTTGTAATTATAGTTTTTGATAATATAGTATAATATAGTACACTAAGACGTGATACTGTTAATAAAGCCTGTACTAAAAATAGTTCTGGCATGTATTTTATCATCTTTTTGAGTAACATTACCTTTTTATACATTGTACATAAACAAAAATATGGGCAATTTTTCTACTTTTTCTTACTTCCTTCCTTGGCTATCGTGGAAAGTTGAGGATCCCGATGGAGATTGTTTTTCCTGATGTACCTGAATGCGCCTCCAGCTATGAATATAATTTTTTTTCGTGTGGAGAAGTTGAGCTAATTGTCTAGCGTAACTCTGAGACATTTGGCTCTTTTTTATGGAGGACTCAGACATTCTATTGTATTTGTCTACTTGGAGGGCACATATTGCTGTTTCTGGTGAAAATGATTGAAGTGCTCTTTTTAGGATTTACTTGTATCCTCCGTCGGCAAAACTATATAACCAAGTCATCCGGAGATTTTTGAAGATCTACATGACGTATATACTGCGGTATCATCCACGGAGGGTTGGTATTATGGGTACCGGGATATTGGTCGTGATGAAAAGTATTTCCTAGTACTCATGGCAATTAAAGCTTATATAGTTAGCAAAGCCAGACATGCGAGAACGTCAGTCTAGACATTATCAAAGTGCGAATTCTACAAAGCTGGCGCTCCGTTGTCAAATCAGTTACCGTATTAATGACATATCCAACATACAAATAAAATAAAAATCTTACATTAAATAAATCAAAACCTACTTGTTAATACAGCCTCTTCATTTTAGTCTGAGATAAGAGAATGGTGATATTTCTTCATTAAAATATAATAAACCTCTATGATTTATTCTCTATTGAAATAAGGAATGGTGGTCGGGTATGCACCGTTCGGTAATATCATGTATCAAAGTTATAATGTTCGCTGAAATAAATGAAAGTTAATGAAAGTTGCAAAATTTTTTAAGACAACGAAAAAATTTAAATTGATTATCTTCGATATCCGTAACATAAGGTAGGATTTTAAGAACTATGAGCTTTAGTGTATTTTTTCATAAACACAAGAAATCACGACTGTATCCCCTTTTAATTCAGACCTGTACCATCTATAATTTACCAAGGGTTATGCTTTGCTATATACATTTTATGTATTTGAGCTACAGTTAATAAGTTAGTTTCTCAAACCTTTCTCTCTTGCAAATATTATGTTTTTAAACAGCTTCCATTATTGCATAACGTACTGTGTAACATTATAGAGTCATCTATATATAAATATTAATTATTTAAATCCGAACACTTAGCTTTTATTTAAGAAAAAACATAGACATAAAGTATACATTGAACAGGGATATTTTATTATCAGTGGCATTTTTATGTGTGTCACTTTTTAGCAGCTAGATTACAAATTACATAAAATTTAGGGTTAGCTGCCACAAAGGAGCTTCTACATTCAAGAAGTTATTTAATTTGAAGCAAACAGTTTCTTGTATGAAGATCACAGTAATTAATAAATATGTTTTGACTAAAAATAATAGTGTATTTCGTATACTAATAATATGATACTTAGAATAAAGAGCTTTCGATCTACTAACCTATTATTTAAATCCAATAAACTGTTATGAAGCAGTTCCTACCTTTTACCTAAATAAATATAATATAAATATCATAACATACGAACGTTGTATTCATTTACTATATACATATGTACTTATTTGTTTGTATGATGTCAACCTCATTTGTCCGAGGACACGTATAAAATGAGTCTATTAAATAAAGTATTTTTGGAATATAAAAGTGACACGTATGTCAAAATCATATATTTTTCTTTGGTCTACTATTTTTTCATTTCCCGCCTTTATTGTTTTTGTAAACAATCTTAGACATTAAAACTTTCACCGAGATCGAAAATTGGATATTATAAAGATTTATTTCTTTTATAAGTAAAATTATAAAATGTAAAGAATTAAAATATTTTTATTTTATTACCCTATTTATTGTCAAAAAGAAAATTAGTCTTCTAGATGTGGGATATAAAAGACAGCTGTAATATTTTAAAAAAGCTTAGCACTGACGCCAAATAGCCATTAAGAAAGTTCGACGAAGTGCTCAAAGACAAATGGTCTTTAACATTATTTATCACTTGGGAATATATAACTGTTACTATTTTATTAGTAGACATAAAGGAAAGTAATTTCCTTGAGGACTTTGGCTAATTGTTAATATTTCATACGATGATATATTGTTATTTTCTTTAGTAAAAAACTGTTATTATGCTGAAATATGCTGGATTGATGTTCTCATAAAATGAATACTGGGCGCTAAACCTTTGTATTCCATTTTATAAGGACTTTAACAAAGTCACATTTATTATCACCAATAGCATTGTTTTAATATAAAATGTGTCAGATGTATAAAAAAAAAAATATTCGAAATAAAAATTACACACACAAAAAATATTACTTTGACACACCCCCATAATATGTCCATCCATGAAGATTCCTCTGTGTGCAAAATCACTAAATGTCAAACATAATGACTCTCTACGATTTATTCTCTACTATTGAACTTATAATAACGAATTAATAATAGTCAAGTATGGATCGAGTATGGAGGACAAGATAAAGTTGTAAATATTTTATCAAGACAAAGTAAAACAATAAATAGGAGATTCTTGATATCCGTTATATGTCGTAGAAGAAAAATAATTTTAGCTTTCGTGTATTTATTAATAAAGAGAAGAAACAACGATTGTATCACCTTAACAATCGTGTGAATCAAGTTTTGCTCTGTATCTTTCCTTTTAGTTTAGACATGTACTGTATATCCATTTTTGGGTCATTGCAACAAGTGTTCTGTAGGTCATTGTTAAAAATAAAATCACATGTAAAAGAGTTACTCCTCGATTCTTACTCTCGTCATGCAAGGTTATAAATAGTCGAGTTATGTGTTTGTAATTTTCTCTTGGAATATCCACATAATATAGTAGAAGTAGTAGTAGTAAGTTTTGGTTTTTATTTGACTTCTGTTCACTTAAAAATTCTCGATTCAATTGTTTACATTCCGCATGGGGTTTTCTCATAAAAAAGTCAGCATTCCCAAATATTCGCAATAATAATTTTGGCATGGTTTCACAAAGTTTCAATTCAATAACATTAAATTTTATAAAGAATTATTTATCTCCAAGCCTGTATTAAAATTAAATAGTAATGGTAATGAAATTTTGTTGCTAAATTTTAAGGTTTTTCTCTGCATACCCTTACTAAGTCTTAGAGCTGTCCTAAATATAGAACTTGCGTTTAGAAGTACTGCATGCATAAGCAATCTACGTGGCGATCGGCAGCTCTATCAACCGTTAGTTTCTCATTTTCAATATAAATCTATATCAACGTAGCTAGTGTTACGATTTTTAGGGAAATGGGAATTCGTTTTGTAGTTCCTGGACCATATATAGAAACGATTAGATTTACGCATTGATAAATTTTTGCCCTATATTCGTAGTACTATGTAAAAATTACTAATATTTTCTCGAATATCGTGAGATATATTAAAAACTTTTATAAATATTGTACAATGTTATTTTTTCTATTCTATTTTTGATATACTTTCATCTAAAACTTATATATACGCACATACAATTCATATGATAGAAACGGTCCTAAATATAAGGCAGAATAAGAAAAGATATATTAAATATAAGTATTTTGTTTTGACAATATTAATGTTAAGTAATTAATTGTAGTGCCGTCCTCTTGGCAGTAAAACACATCATTGACCGCCCATTGACTCAGACGAATAGCTATTAACAACGAAACGAGACGGTTTTTCAGATGGGCAGAACTACAGATAGTCCAATCAAGGCATATCCTATTGCTAAAAAGCTTATAAATAAGGTTATCGTGATATACTTTGTTAAAAGCTTTTGAGACGTTAAGTGAAGCTGCGAGAGATTAAACATCTCTCTTAAGATCAATTTTTATAATAATAGCTCAAGTAGTCCTTCTGTAGTTTTTAATTCCAATTAAATGAAACTAATATTTTTCGGATAAACGACGCGGATTTTTATTATTTAAAAAACTACATAATCCCGACGTTTCGGTTACGTGATCACGGATCTCGTCTGCCCGTAATCACGGTTACTGAAAAGTAACCGAAAAGTCGGGATTATGTAGTTTTTTAAATAATAAAAATCCGCGTATTTATCCGAAAAATATTAGTTTCGTTTAAATGAATAAAACTCGCGAAAATCTAAGATCTTTAATTCCATTTGTTAAAGTTTATCTTTCTCCAAAGAAATGCATAAAGAATCCGATAGAACATGTGGTAAATTATGAATACAAAATACTACTAACAGCCTTTGGCATTTTTATTTATAAAATATTAAGTATATTTATGTTTATAAGCTAGTATGATCTATAAATTCTGTTAAGAATTTGATTAATAAAGAATTGCATATAATATAAAGTCTAAACTAACAATAGTGGCCGTGAAAGTTGCTTACATATTTTAGTATATCTTCACATTCAACTATACATTTTCATTACATAGAATCTGCTATATTATACATCTATATATATATATATATATATATATATATATGCTAATATGTGTACATGGGGTCCAGTTTTAAAATGGCAAAATCGAAAAATATCTTAAATTGTGATTGGATGTACTTTAAGGTTCCTGTCTATGGACATATGACAGTGTTGTCCTTCTAACTAGATGAAATAATTTCATAACAAAAAGCTCTTCTTGTTAAGTTTCCGAGGGAACCACATGAAATGCAAATATAAACAAATAAAATACGGTGTCGTTACTGTAGTACAAATTGCGAGACTCAAGAATATCAAACAACCAACATACAAAGCACGTTTCAACTCTATATTTTGTAACTAGTTGCACTAACCAGCACAAAATCGCAATGTACAAATATATCCTTTGTAAAATCGTGAAGTGTGAACACTTAGAGTAACAGGAAGGTAAATGTTTGTGGCTAATCAAGTCTTGTCTTTAATTCAAAGTATATAATTGAAAATGTAAAATAAGATTATGTGGCGGGTATTATATAAGTAAGATACTTGTTATGAATTGTACAACAGGCATAAATACAGATAAATGCAATTTCTTTTTTAAAGGTACGAAAGTCAAAACACATAGGATGATTTGAACAATGTTTTTATTATAATTTGAGACTTTGTGTCTGAGGCAAATGAGTTGCATATATTGCCGTGGAATAATAAGATTTACTTAAAAATGTTGTCACGGCTATTACTATCAAATTAAAACCTATATCAACTTTTTTTTTTATGAGAATGATTTCTTTATGCAGCATTAAAAATATAGTAAAATAAACAAAAAAATATTTTGCATTGTATATTTTTTTTTCGTAGGTAAATTCAAATTTTTACTTCAAAATGTATAATGCAAAAATTGGAACGAATATTTCTATTTATTTGTTTTTTTTTTTTAATTTTGGCGATAAATTGTAATCGCCGGGTATACGAAACAACTAAATGGCCATCGGTGTTAAAAAATTACCTCGTTCTCAGTCCTATCGGAGATCATTGTTCATTTTTAATAAGGTTTCCCATAATATTAAATAAATATCCAAAATTACATCTGTGTATTCGTTTGAAATTTTATTACCTAGAAAAATCTTTGTCTCATATTTTTTTTATAATACTACTGCAATGCTTTATTAATAATATTTTTTTAACTATATGACACTAGGGAAACTATTTATTTTTGACGTATTTAAATTTGACTATTTTGAATTTACTTTTTTTTACTATTTTTTACGCAAAATTTTTAAAGTCATATTAAAATTTATTCTTCATTTTCAGACTGGCATAAACCGAAAAACAATCAACGTATTGTCGTATTTTAGTTAAACACAATTAAAAAACATCGTGTAGGTAATTTTAATTACATTTATCTATAATAAAATAAAAATCACTAGCCTTTTATACTATCAGATGTAATTAATGTTTTAATTTTTATTTAAATTTTAATTAAAAAGTGATATTTGAACGGACGTCGGAGTCATAAAAAGCAAAAAATGAAAACTATATTATAATATAATTTAAGTACCTATAAGTCAATTCTGAGCTTCTGCTCAAAATAGACTAGGACCGTAGGAACTTAAATTCCTAAACCTTTCAGTATTTTAGTATGATAAAGTAATAAAGA
Organism: Danaus plexippus; assembly: GCF_018135715.1. Classification (NCBI taxonomy): domain Eukaryota; kingdom Metazoa; phylum Arthropoda; class Insecta; order Lepidoptera; family Nymphalidae; genus Danaus; species Danaus plexippus. The sequence goes on along the minus strand of NC_083540.1, from coordinate 5,313,800 downwards.
GATTCCTTAAAAAATAACACGTATCGTCCATAAATTAATCTAGGAAGTATATCCCACAAAACTCAATACATTCTTTCAATAATAGCCAGTCCAAATGTCCTTGGTCTATCGCTCGGGTATGAATAGGAAAAATTTAAAGCTGAAGCTGTGTTGATTTTGTTATATTTTAGACCAAAAATTTTTATACGCGTTCAGTTTTAAAACCTTTTATTTTTGTTTGATCAAATATTGAGATAAATCTGTATCTTCATATATTTTTCAAACGGGCTTACAAAAAGATTCAATATATTTCCAATATGGACGTATGTCTATGATTGTACACACAACATGTATATTTAAACGCATTTCGAAAAAAAAAAAATTAATATAAAATTTCATTATTAAAGTGAGTTACTTTGGAAAACATACTCTTTTGTCTATAACAATATGTTGTTTGAGTTATGAGAACTGTTATTAAATTTTTAATTCTGCTTTATATTTATATATATTTATATAAATGGATACTTTTTGAATCATGCCATGTCATTTAGAACTTCGATATTTTCTAGTAACTTTCTCAAGTAACTAGAATTTTGAAATAATTTAAAACTTTTAAATTAAATGTTAATTATAATCCGTCAGGTTAGTAATAATATCATCAAATTAGAAATCTAAATTTTTAGAACATTTCAATATAATTGATTTTTTTTATATACTTAATGCTAACAAACCAGGTGCCCTTTATGCACATTTTCAGATATGTGAAGCTCGTCTCAATGCTGCCTCCCAAAGCTCCATATTCTAAGCAGAATTTCGTGTTTGTTCGTGCTGTGTACGTACGGTCTTTGTGAAGTTATTTCTCAAATGGACATTCGAGTAAGGGAGTCTCAAACTTTACTCACATCCTTAATAATAAGAAAATTGGAATACTTTACTTACTAAAGTAAATTTCCGAAAACCTATCATAGTGATACATACAATTTTTATAAAAACAAAATTCAGATTTATTTATAGGGTTACATATAACATTCATATAATTTTTTTTTTATAATTCTAAAATTACGATGACTATAATATTTTACATTTCAAAAGCACATCATTTTTAGGAACATAGTGATTGAACAGTAGTTATCGTTTGAAATAATAAAGCAATATGACTTAAAAAAGTTTAGAAATAGTTACCCACTGCTATGTGGTATATTATTAACTTATAAAGTAAGACGATCGAAAGTGAGTTTAAGAAACCACAGTGCAAGGAAAACTTTATTCAGGTTGATTAAATAAGTTTGGAAAAGTCTTTTAAATTTGGGTATAAAAATATCAGGTTTTTAACATGAATAGCGTAAATACAAAATAAATAGCAGGAAGAAATTTAATTTAATTTTTCATTTATTTATAATTATCACAAAAACGAATAATAGACAACACTGCATGGTCAACTAACACGAGAAGTTGCCGTCACTGTAATTCGCTTGTCCTGAAAATAAATAGTTACTTGATATTTAACTTAGTTATAACTTTTGTTGAAACTATTACAGGAGTGGCGTTAGAGTGAAATATTCATATTTTATTATATTACAGACCAAAATAGTTATAAAATTTTAAAGCTGCTGAAGCTTATAAAATAACATACGTAAAAATAATATGTGAATTATAGGGGCTTAAAGCTTTTCTTTAATTTGAAATAGCTTTTCGAGATATTTTTTTTCCGATTTAGAGTGGTTTATCATTCAAATTATTACTTATTTAAGGAAAAACGATGCGCAATTACATTATTGTGACTATACAATAAAATTAGTACATTTTTATTATACGGCGGTTACTTCATTATTCAATGTTAAAAAAATATCATCAACTAATGCATATAAAATATAAGTAAAATAATACCTTAAATATAACGATGAGATTAGTTTAAAGATATCAGTAGACACAGGTGGCCTTTATAATGAAAGGTAAACTGATAAATAAAATTTTCGTAGTTGGCGCTGTACTTAAATCCCTTATGCTAACAGTTCTGGTTAAGAGCAAAATTTTGTCGAGTTGACGTAATATAAGGTTTGTTAAAAAATTTCAATTTTTTTATTCTAACGTATGATGAAAATATAAACAAAATAATATACAAATAAACAATGATTCACATATTTTTAAAGTTATAACACAATTAGATTTTGTTTTTTCCTCTGGAATACATATACTTTATTTTATTTGCAATTCGTTATTAAATAAAAAAATTAAAACAAAACTTTAAGGGTGATGAACCTCAATCCATGCGTGAGTTCCGGCTTACTGTCATAGTCTATTGTTCTCGATACCTGTTTTAAAGTGCTGCCGCGTACGTTAACAGGTGTGATATTATCGACACCATCTCACAATCATAGTTATATGAGTCACTTGATTGTTTAAGATATTTGTTAAAAATATATTAAAAATATTTTTATTATATTTTTAATATCAGTTGTATTATTAAACTGCCACAATACTGTTACAGTCTTATATTTTCTTTGTATCAAATAAAACCGTAATAGCATTATTTTGCTTTTAGTGTTTACATATTATCACTAATCCAGAGTGTCTTTAACAAACAAAAGAATATCTAAATGGCTATGTGAGTGTTCATTTATAATAGAAGAACAAATAAGATATTGCAACGACAACCTCTAATTAACTAGTATTTTGTGAAAAATACAGTGAAAGGCAAAAGCGCAGCGCACGTCGCAATTCTTGATAACACACACATATTAACAAAGTAAGTATGGGTCATTTTTGCAGTTATTTATACAATATTATTATATATTATGAAATCTGAGACTTTCATGAGTGTTAATCAAAATAAAACTAATATTTTCGGATATAAAAAATTACAAGTAATTTTAAACTTAAACGAAAATCTGAGATTACCAGTTGGGGAATATTACCGACCACTACCCGCAAAACTGTATTGATATGTGCCTCATTAATATTATCTATGATATAGTATCTGTCTGTTACATAACAATAAATGGGAGTTACGAATCAAAGGCTGCTTGTTATTAGTCAATAGACTGTATGTTTCACGTAATAGTGTACGCATTACGTTTGCATGTCTACGTATGACACAATTATTACAATCTCTGAGACTAAGACGTCAAAGCCTCGCCACAAGATCGAAATACATCGATAAAATGACTATTGAGACGTTGTTAGTAACATATTAAACCGTTCAATTAAATGTAATAGTTACTTGATGCTACTAAAAGTTAGTTGAGCATATCAAAGAGTGAGAAGTTTTTAATCAGCTGAAAAAGACGGTCAGTCATTAATACTTTCATTAATTAAGGATCCGACAGAAACAATGTTTGTGTTTCATTTGTGTTGGGAATGGTGCGTTAGAATGTTAGGGGTAGTATTATTGTTATCGAGTAGCAGCTAAGATAAAATCTAGATTTCGTTATCAGTAAACGGAATTAGTTTAAAAACTGAAAATAGACTCTGCGTGTGGGAAAGTACATTTAACTATTTATATTATATTTGCTAATAAACGCGTTAATTATATTATTGAACAGTAAGCACACCTCAATCCATTGTGTTGGAAGAAATTAGCCTTGTAAATTTTTAATATACGTTTTCTCATCCTTGCTACTGAAAAGTGGTGAAGGGAATGATAATTTTATATATTTGATTAAAGAAACTGATTTCTATGAGTTGTATTACGTTTTACAACTTATAATAAATAATCATGGAAATCAATCACACATACTCGTACAAGTCCAGCGATATAATATCTTAGAGAAGATGAATCCGTGTGCAAAATTATCATAAACTATATAATTAATTAATAATAACTGTGTGACGTCTTATTTGTCTTAATTTACAACTTGTATTATATCCGTGTATAATTAAATATATTCGGATCTAAATACTTGTATGTACGTGTATTGACTATGACACTTTAAAATTATTTGAATAATAGAACAAAATAATACTTGATACTTTATTAATAATCTTGGAGCAAGACATCAAACATAATTTTAAATTACATATGATAAAATAATGATTCAAATCTACTTTATTAGGAATGTTTTTAATACAATGATGAGATCTAAGACTTTCGCGAGTTTTATTCATTTAAATGAAACTAATATATTTTCGGATAAACTACGTGGATTTTATTATTTTAAACTACATAATCCCGACGTTTCGGTTACTTTTCAGCAACCATAATCACGGGCAGACGAGAAGCCTGTATAAAGTATATTCGAAAATATATCCTTTCATTTAAATATTTTTAATACATATACATTATACACACGTTAATAAATATTAAACTTATTTTGTTAATTATAAATTATATGTGCAATGTAGGTGCTACTATATCCATTAAAAACAATAATAATACTTTAAATAATAATGTTGAAAATGAGTTTTGATTTATTTAAAAATCTATTTAATATTAATATTGTTTATGTGCAGACAATATATTAATTACAATTCACTTTAAATAACATTTCATCGTCGATCGTTCTAAAATATTTCCGCCCGGCTGCAACTTTTTGGATACTAACGTACTGTAAAAAAAAGACGGCCGCACTGGTGTTGGACATATTCGCTTCTAGAAGTAATTAGCGGTTGAAATATGAAGAATATGGAAACTGAAATACTGTGACTGAAATAGGTACAATATATAAGATCAACTCGGTTTTCAAATAAATAACAACGGATTACTTCGATTTAACTAGATTTAATATCCACACTTTAATGTCGACCGCTCAGTTTTACATATCGTGATTAACTAACTACCCTCGTCCAATGTCAGAGGGACAACCACCACTCTCGAATGACAAGTGTCACTCTGACATTTGACGTTACAAAATATATTTATAATTGATAATATATGGAATCGATTTATAAAATAAATAATCGATTCTTACAGCTCGGCCATCCTAATTAAGGTGGGTCCTCACACAAATTATCTAAACAATAACTAAATTTAGGAAAAGAAAACATTTTATAATCATATTGTTAAATTTTACCATAACCTCATTATCACACTAGCTGGTGTAATCTGCAGTCATCTGTGCCGACAAACACTGATTGCTCACTGCCTAACTAGTGCAATAACCGCAACTGTGATCATTTTTCACACGAAATAATAGCTATGTAACATACAATTATCATATTGTCACACAAGTAGGTGTGATCTGCAGTCATCTGTGCCGACAAGCACTGACTGCTCACTACCTAACTAGCGCGACAAACATCATTGTAATCATTATTTAAACATCTTCAAAATATACAACATGTCATAATAAATTTATCACACTAGCCGGTGTGATCTGCAGTCATCTGTGCCGACAAGCACTGACTGCTCACTACCTAACTAGCGCGACAAACATCATTGTAATCATTATTTAAACATCTTCAAAATATACAACATGTCATAATAAATTTATCACACTAGCCGGTGTGATCTGCAGTCATCTGTGCCGACAAGCACTGACTGCTCACTACCTAACTAGCGCGACAAACATCATTGTAATCATTATTTAAACATCTTTAAAATATACAACATGTCATAATAAATTTATCACACTAGCCGGTGTGATCTGCAGTCATCTGTGCCGACAAGCACTGACTGCTCACAACCTAACTAGCACGACAAACATCATTGTAATCATTATTTAAACATCTTCAAAATATACAACATGTCTATATCAGTTAATATCACTTTCCTCACCACTGTTATGAGTGTCAGTGTCGTTTTCACTCTCAATACTTCTAAAATTAAGCCAAGGGTGTATCTTATCGATTGAAACAACATTTTCATATCTTTTATTACCTTTTCTGGTTAATGGAGTGTCCCCTACCACATATCTATCTTTAGATAACACTTTGATAATTCTGTATGGTCCGTGAAATTTAGGCATAAGCTTTTTAGATTTACCTATTCTATCCTTGTCAAACGTCATTCTTTCTATTCTTACTAGATCACCCTCACTATAACTATGAGTCAGTCTCCTATGTTTATCAAAACGGTCTTTTGCAATGGCCTGCTCTTTTTCGATTTTGTCAGCTACCTCACTTCTCATGCTATTCAGTTCATCCCCGCTTACCCTTTCTAAAGTTTCATTTATCACATCACACAGTATGTTTTCACTAGAACTTGTGATTTTATACCCAAACAATAATTCCGAGGAGCTTTTACCGGTGCTTTTATTAATTGATGTATTCAATCCTAATTGTACATCGCACACATAGTCGTCCCAAGCGTTGTCATTTTTGTCATGACATTTGGTACCTAGGGCATCTAAAATAGTGCGGTTGTAACGTTCTACCTGACCGTTCGCTCGCGGGGTAGCAACAGCGTTCAGAACATGTTTTATTTTAGTAGAATCGATGAAAGACTTAAATTTAGAACTCGTGAAACATGTTCCTCTATCAGTAATTAGTCGAGTGGGTACGCCAAAATAACTAAAATGTTCTTGAAATACACGGATTGCCGTGGCAGATTTAGTATTCTTAACAGGTTTTATATTAATAAATTTGGTAAATGCGTCTATAATTACTAATAGATACATGTTACCCCTTCGTGAACGTACAAATGGCCCTAAGTGATCTGCATGTAAAGTGTGAAATGGGATGTCTGGTTTAGGGATCGGGTGTAACATGCCCTCTTTGGATCCTCCAGGGCTTTTATGATAAGCGCATTCTAAGCATGCCTTAACATACTTTTTAATAAAACGTCTCATTTTAGGAAACCAAAAAGAACCCTTGATTCTGTTTAAAGTTTTGTCGAAACCAAAATGCCCAACATCATCATGGTTCATTTTTAATAATTGCCATCTAACTGATTTTGGAACTACCCAGCGCAACCCATCCTCAACTATCTTAAAAACGTGTTTACCCTTTAATTGGTAATTTTTATGTACATCGACGATATGTTTCGTTTCATTATTAGATAAAATCTCCCTAATTCTCTTAATCTCATCGTCGTCACTTTGGACGGTTGAAATCCAATCATCGGTGCTTACAGCAAGTACATCAATCACACGATCCTCACTCAATAGAGTGGGTTCAGCAACTGGGGCACGGCTAAGCGCATCAACGTGTGGCATCTTTGACCCTGATCGATATTCTATTTCGCAATCGTACTCCTGAAGCTGCATCCACCAACGACCTATTCGAGGAACCAAGTCTCTTTTTGTCAGGGTCGTTCGTAATGCGTTACAATCAGTAACTATTTTGAATTTTAAGCCTAATAAATAAACGCGGAATCTATTCAAAGATGCGACCACAGCTAGGGTTTCTAAATCAAAAGAATGTAACCTTTGTTCGTCAGCAGTGGTTTTACGGCTATAATACGCCACAGGTCTCATAAATCCGCAATCACTACGTTGCATAAGAATACCTGCTATACCCCACTTTGATGCATCTGTATGTAATTCGGTCTCTAAATTAGCATCATATAGAGCAAGTATGGGCCTCTCTGTTAATTTTCTTTTTAAAGTCTCAAATGCCACGTCGTGCTCATTTGTCCATTTCCATGTGAATTGCTTTTTTAAAAGGTCTGTTAACGGTCGAGCTATCAGAGAAAATCCCTTCACGAAACGTCTAAAGTAACTAGCCAGCCCGATAAAACGCCTAACGTCATGAATATTCTTCGGAACCGGAAAATTCGATACTGCAGTTATTTTTCTAGAACCAGGTCTTATACCAGCTCCACTAACTTCAAATCCCAAAAAGTCAATTTCCTTATAAAAGAAAAAGCACTTGCCCAATTTTAGTGTCAAGTTAGCATCTCGAAAAACCTTCAAAACCTCCTCTAACCTTATTAAACCCTCATTAAATGATTGTGCCGGTATTAATATGTCATCCATATAGACCAATACGTAGTCAAGTCTAGACAATATCTTGTTCATGGTCCTCTGAAAAACTGATGGTGCGTTTGCAAGACCAAAAGGCATTCTTTTAAATTGATATTGGCCATCAGGGGTTACGAAAGCCGTCTTGTCTTGTGATTTTACTGATAATGGTATTTGATAATAGCCTGATGCTAGATCTAGACTAATAAATAGGGAATGACCAGCCAAGCGATCTAGTTGGTCATCGATCAATGGTAAAGGAAAATGTTCTTTTTTTGTTCTGTTATTTAAAGCACGATAATCTATGCAAAGCCGTTTGTCGCCTGTCTTCTTCTTAACAAGTAAGACTGGACTGGCATACGCTGAATTAGATTCACAAATAATATCCGCATCAAGCATTTCCTTAACCATTGACTTAACCAGTTCTCTTTCCGGATAGGACAATCGGTACGGTCTATAGACTACAGGCGTTGAGTCGATAAGTTCGATTTCCATAGTTTCCACATTGGTATATCCTAAGTCCATCATATTATGTGAAAAACATTCCCCGTAATCCTGAAGAAGGTCTTTCAATTGTTTGACCTCATTTAAGGACAAATGTTGACTATAATTTAAGGCTTCCTTCATACTGGAATCATTGAAATTTAGTAATTTGATTTCCAAGGTATCATCAGTGCATGTGGCGCGCGTAATTAATGATCCTTGTTCTAATTTTAAAGTTTTATTTGAAATGCTTTGTATTAATAAAACTCCTGTACCATTAACTAAGTTATATTCACCTGGCATTAAATAATATTCGTCACCCATAATACCACGTAAGGACCCATTAACGTATATGTTACCCGAATATTTCTCAGTTCCACTACTAACTCCGATTTTAGATACATCATGTGGTAATAGGGAAACGTTATTGGTTAGAAAAAGTTGTAATTTCAAAGGTAACGAGCGGCCAAAGACTAACGATTGACTAGTTTTCGTAATTACTATACCAGGTCTTTCTGTAAAACTATGTCCCACCAGTACATCATATCTAATAACACTATCATTAACAACGTAAGCATCAACAAATTCAACTATACCCTGAATTTCCACTTTTACATTAGTTTTTCCTAAGGGTAGGACAATATTATTGCCTATACCACGCATTGTAGGTAATTGCCCCGTGGACCATTGAATACCTAACTTTTCAGCTTGACTTTGTCGTAATAAAGTACACTGGCTACCTAAATCTACGTACCCTTTCAGAGGCTGATCATTTAATTTTAAATTGATCAGGTATTTATTATTGCCATTATTACAAATCGAATCCAAAGCCATAACCGTCTTTTCGTTCTCTATTCTTGGTTTAGAACTACTATTATTTAACAATTTAAAACAATCTGTACTCAAGTGGCCTATTTTGTTACATATATTACATTTCAAAATTTTCTTCGTGCATCTATAGCTGTAATGTCCGGTCTCGTTACAATTGAAACAAACAATAGGCTTCGAACCTTCATTAACCTTAACTAACCTTGTATTTATAGTTTGATTATTCTGACTACCTACGTTTGAATTTAATTTTTTATCAAAAGTTTTTACCCTATTATCGATGTCTCGTGGCTGTTGTTTAATGGATTGAAAATATTTTAATATTTGTTCTGGTTCTTCACACTTTGTTGCTTTAGCTCCTAATCTCAAACTGCGATCCTCAATACCATATATAAGACAGTCTACCGCACGTTTGCCGTAGATATCACACCGATTTAATAAATTAATTTTCTCGTAGTAATATAACTCCAACGAATCGTGATATTTAACTCTTTTGGCTAACATTTCTGTTAAAAGTTCCGCATAATCATCACTAGATGGGAAAGAATCATTTAATTTATTTTTCCATTCGAGCCATGAAAACGACATTGACGGCAGAGTTTGATACCATGTTCGAGCAACCCCGCTTAATTTAGGTAATGCGTAATGAATTATTTGATCTTCTTCCCATTTATATAATTTTGCACATTCCTCAACTTTAGTAAGCCACATGCCAATGGTTTGCCCTTTAATCATGGGATCAAACTCTGGTATAACATTTCCTAACATGGGAAACTTGTTCCCTTCTGGTCGGTTACAAGCTATTGATTTTAGCAAATCCATCAGTACTGACTGCGGGTCAACATTATTACAATTGGAACGACTCACATGGGTACTATCAAGTGTCCTAGAACTGTGAAATTTATCCACACCACTTCTTGATCTCGAATGACGCCTTGATCGAGAACGAGAACTTGCAAGAAGATCAGTTGGTCTTCGATATCTTGGTTCACTCCGCTGCTGTATCTCCACACTCTCGTAACTACGAGAACGGTCAGCTGTCCTTTTTCTTTTTCTTTTTCTACTCTCACGCATAATCAGGTCCCGATCGCGACGACTGCGACGTTTCTGTCTGGACTTCACCTTACGATTCTTGCAATTTCTACTCACACTACGACTCTCATTACGAGATTTATGACGATGATGACGTTTCCTGCGTTCAGCAGGCGTATGTTCACTTTCACTGTCCATGATTCACAACCTCACAAAACAAAAAGTTTTTGTTGAATAGGATGTACTTAGAGCGGAAATAACTTATGGGCCTTATGTATCCCACTTCTGAGCTATAAGATCAACTCGGTTTTCAAATAAATAACAACGGATTACTTCGATTTAACTAGATTTAATATCCACACTTTAATGTCGACCGCTCAGTTTTACATATCGTGATTAACTAACTACCCTCGTCCAATGTCAGAGGGACAACCACCACTCTCGAATGACAAGTGTCACTCTGACATTTGACGTTACAAAATATATTTATAATTGATAATATATGGAATCGATTTATAAAATAAATAATCGATTCTTACAAATAAGTGAGATAACGGTATAAGTAAAGTCTCGAATAATAAACAAATGTATATGAACGAACTAATATTGGATTTTCAAAGCGATTGTTGATGGAATATTTGGTGAGGAGCCCAATATAAGGACATCATTGAAACACGTTGTTTCTTCAAGGGAAAATTAGTACTTGGTTTTGCCAACTTTCTTTTACTATATGAGATTTGTGACAACTAATATTATTACTATTCATACAATAATAGCAAAAATATTACTTTTTTTGTTCCTTATTTCTGTGCTTAAATGGAAATGTCCTTAAATTCTTTTTTTTTAATATGCATAACCTACAGCATTTTATGTCACACATGGCGATTATTTCAATAAAACTAAACAATTACCAGCAAGGTACTTCTAAATAAGCAGTAAGTGAACGTATTTAACAAAATTGTCATTGAATTGTTCACTTTGTTGCGGCAGTTATTTAGAATATTCTTTTAGCAAAGATAATCTAAAAGGGCTAGACTTAATAACTATGGGGTTTTCCAATAGGGACGCTTGAACTTTGACAGCTGATTGCGGCCATGTTGTTTGAGTGACAGCTGTCAAATGCAGTGTGTTATATTCATTCCGTCCTCCCAAACCACCATGGCAGGTTACAGTGTCGAGCAGCACGTGCAAATCATAAAATTGTTTTATGAAAATGGGTCTTCAGTTCGAGCAACGTTCCGCGCACTTCACCCGTTTTACGGTCGCGATGATCGTCCTGCCGAGTCGACTATCCGTCGATTGGTGGACAAATTCGAGTCAACCGGGTCAGTTAACAATCAGCCGGTTCCCGTGCGTCAACGTAACGCGAGATCTGCCGAGAATATCGCCGCTGTGCGCGACAGTGTCCTCGAAAACCCGCGGCAGTCAATTCCGCGTCGCGCACAGGAACTCGGCCTTTCGCAGACGACAACTTGGCGAATTTTGCGTTGTGACTTGAGCCTGCACCCGTACAAGATCCAGCTGACCCAAGAGCTCAAGGTTAATGACCATAGACAGCGCCGTGTGTTCGCTGACTGGGCATTAGAGCAGTTGGAAGTTGACGCCGATTTTGGCAAAAAAATCATCTTCAGCGACGAGGCGCATTTTTGGATGAATGGCTATGTCAACAAGCAAAATTGCCGTATTTGGGACGAGACCAATCCACACGAGGTTCACCAAGTGGCAATGCACCCGCAGAAAGTGACTGTTTGGTGCGGATTTTGGGCCGGAGGCGTGATTGGTCCGTATTTTTTCGAAAACGATAATGGTGTGGCCGTCACCGTCAATGGTGAGCGATACCGGTCGATGATAACCAACTTCTTTTGGCCTGAAATCGAGAATATGGATCTGGACAACATGTGGTTTCAACAGGACGGCGCTACGTGCCACACAGCACACGCTACGATGGAAGTTCTGCACGAGCAATTTCTGGACATGGTCATCTCGCGCGGAGGCGACGTGAACTGGCCACCGAGATCGTGCGATTTGACCCCGCTGGACTTTTTCTTGTGGGGTTTTCTTAAGTCGCAGGTCTATGCCAACAAGCCGCAAACCACCGATGCCCTCAAAGTCAACATACGCCACGCCATCGATCAAATACAGCCCGATTTGTGCGCCAGAGTCATCGAAAATTGGACCTTTCGTGTGCGCGCCACCAACCGAAGCCGTGGCGGTCATTTGAATGATGTCATATTCCATACATAATGGGGCCGATAGACCTTCCAAATAAAAAAAAAATTTCGCAAATATCTTTCCTACATGTATTTTTTTTTGCATTTCAAAGATTAAGCGCCCTTAATGGAAAACCCTATATATTATATATGTGAAATAGTGAACCAACATTAAATCGTTTCCAGAAATTAAAACTAACATTCAAGGAAAAACCACTATTGATTGAAATGCACCCTGATTGTAAATTTCAGTTTAAAGAAGCTCCACTGATTGTGATTACAATTTAAATGAACGAAACATCAAACCGCAGGCTCGACTTGTGACTTTATCACTTTTCTATCACATCAAATATGAAAGTTGAAATAATTTAGAGTTAAATATAACTTAATGAAGGACGTTTTTATTTTCTGCTTTGTGTCGAAAACACATTCATATCATATACTCGTAAAACGTTTTTCACAATATCCAACTAATGTCATAAAATATTTATTAAATTATAATTACAAAATGAAAAATAATATCGACAAAAAAATTAATTGAATTAACATCCAGCTATTCAATTCATTTTTTAAATTAATTATGCATGTAATATCTTTAAACAGAATCAAATAGATTTTCTTGTCTTAGTAATATTTTTAATATTAGCTATGATAACCATTATTAATTTGCATAAAAAAACAAGGTGAGGTTTACAAAAGTTCCGACCGAGGTTTTCGTTTGTTTCAAAAAAGATATATTGAGTAAATTATCATTTATTTAATTCATTATTATTTAAGGATTATTCAGTTCAAGTGGCACAGAAATTGAAATTGATATTTAATTATTCACTTCGGTACGTCTCACCTCTTTACTGCAATATAACGGTCATTGCGACACAAAAGTAATTTATACAATTTTCTTTTTTATTGATATTAATTAAAGTGAAGGAATGAAATGGACGTCAGCGAAATGTGCCTTCACGTTACTTAAATAATGAAAAATAAACTGACATATTAATCTTTAATAATCGACATTAAATTATAATAACAAAATGGGTACTTTGCACGAATGAAGGCCATATTTAAAACAACCGACCAACAAAATGGGTATATAATCTAACTGCACGTTTAAGATACTGTTAAGACAGAGAACATTTATATTCATATAAAGCTTGTATAATATATATAATTGGTCTCTCTGTTTGTAACATCAACGCTATCTCATTTTACAAATGGATTGAATTGGCTTTGATGTATACACAGTAAAAATTCCAAACAGAATAAATAATTTTCGTCTATCTGTTGGTTCTTATGTCCCGGCTAATCTCGGAAACAACTTGTCTGATTTTGACTTTCAGAAAGGTAATGTAATAAATAGTAGAATTTTACATATTTTTTTTTATATAAATGATAAAAAAATAGCTAAATAACTCAGACGTAGTCTCGTTTACAAGTAGTATGAAAAATGACATAAAGCAAACCTGCCTTAGTAAGACTTGTTTTTTTAATTTGACTAATTATGTTTGAATAACTTTAATCTTGATCATCATATCAGATTAGAGACATAATTTTATTTGAACTGCTACATACTATATTTATTTATTTAATAAAATTATAAAGTATGTCATAAAATTATACACTTTTAATAAAATCTTATAGTAGATAAAAGCAGTATAGAGAAAGCATACAATACATATGTCCATTTCAATGTTATAAAAAGAAAAAAAAATTAAAATATTTGAATGAGCACCACGTTAAACTTTTTAAACAACAATTCTTGTTTCGGTTTGTTTAAAAAGTTTTTGTTGCCTGCCCTTTCGCAGGAAAATGATGAGGATGTCACGATTAAGTCAAAGTTTGTTCAATTTTAACTTTTCACGTAATTTCCAAGATTTGGTTTATCGTGCTTAATTTGAAATATCTGTATTATTCGAATTGTTGCTAGGTCAGAAAAAAAACTTTCATGCTATACGCTTAGATCAGTAGACCGTTGAAATATATTTATTGTTCTTAGCGTGGTTTTTTAGATAAGTCCATTTCCTTTATGTGTAGAGAGGACCAGTAAGAATATTCAAGTTTGTTAGGTTGCCATTTTTTTCTTTTAATCACCATTTTGGAAAATGTATGCGAAAAGGTTTTCATAAAGTTTTTTTAAACTATAATTATACTGATTTTTAATCCAAATTTTTTTCATAGAAATCAATTATCTTCAATTGTATTACTTTTTTTCTAGAATAGAAAAATAATTTGGTCTTATAACATTGCAAGTGGCGTCACAATATTGCGGTAAAATTCTGAAAATTTATTTGTAGTTTAAATCTTAATATTGTGGGCTTTGATGCTTTATTTTTATTTATATTTCATCAGGTCTTTACCATGTTATAGTTTGTTACATACATGATGCATGATAAAGACAATGTTAAATAAGAAAAAAATCACAAAAAAAATATTATTTAAATCATGCTTTAAAAACGAGACAAATGCATGAAATATATTACGATATATATAAAATTTGTGATCATATGAACATGTTTTCAATACAAATAGTTTGTTAGCATTGATATTAGATTGGTCTCTGATTTTTTTGCTAGATATATTTATTAACACTATAGAATAAAATAAAATGTGCATCACCTTAAATATAATCCGATTTTGTTGATCTGAACCGAAAAGCAAAATAGATAAATATTATATTATTTGTACATATAACAAAATAATTGCAACTAATATGGCCTATAAATGTGATGCTTACAATATTATTTTGTATTATATTATCGCAATGTGGGAATCCGTTCACACGCCTTAATTGATACAACATAGGAAAAGGCTACATTTCAATTTAACACTACGTTAAGCCAACGGTTGTTTTGGAAGCCTTTTCATTTTCATATAATTTAATACCGTTTCAAATTCAGAACAAATTTAATTATAAAACATGATTAGATAATTCTTTTCATTTTTATAAATTGAATTGAATCGAATTTCACAATTATTATAAAAACTTCAAAATATTAAGGACTAAGCAGAAAAGACAATAGTAAAGATAATGCATCCATTAAATCAATAAACTGTAAAAACAGAGGTTTGCACTTATATTTTATGTGCCATAACATATGTCAAAAGAAAAGGGTGGCATGAAAAGCTATAGATGGGTGCATTATTTAACAACTTTTAGCAGACTATTTTTACATCAATATGCATTAGGAAACTTTATTAAGAAATTAAGGTTCAAATTAATTTAAATCAATTACACCTTATATCAAAATACGGATGCTTAATATTTTTAATCTTATATCAAACAAATCACAATCAGCTCAGTTAATCACTTTGAATTGCAGTTATTTTAAGATGATAATTTATATGGAATTGCGGTTCCTCGTCTTGCCAGATAAAAACAATCAAAAACAATTATTTAACCCAATGTATATTTTAAGGCTAAATATATATTATTTGTTTATCTATTCATTCTTAATATTATTTTTAGATTAGGTGAGAAAGAGTCTTTCAACTGTAATATAATTCTTGAATTTTTAGTGTAAATTACCACAGGAGTATACAAAAAAGTAATGAAAACTTGTTTAAGCCCTCATGAGAACATCCTTCTGCTTACAAAAATTAAAATTCGACGGAGAAAAAGACTTTTCGGCAGAGGTTTATCTTACACAACATTAAGTATTCATCACACTTGACTGTTTTTAAAACATGAGTTGAACGTGTATCGTAAAGAGCCGAATTCAGATAAAATTATCAAAACAATTACTACAACTTAATGAACATGAAACAATTGTACCAACAAATTTAGTTTCAAAGTGAATCTGATTAGAATTTTAATACTATTATAAGAATATATTTATTAAAAAATCGATTCTTTTCAAACTCGTTAGAATGAAAAAATAAACAATAAAATTTCGATTCTTAAGAACTATCTACCCATCAGTCCGCTTTCACAAGAGTATCAGTCATTCGCACTCGTTCTTTGAAATAGACTTTCCATTTATTCGATGAATACTAACTAACTAATGGAACAGTCAAGTTTCCTAAGTGAAAATTCGAAATTGGACCACCTACTCTACCTCTTTAAAAATGTAAGGTTTTCCAGATAAATGTATTAAAGTATCCAAATGTTGCGAACGTCCTAAAAATAAATATGATTTGTTATATTTAAACGCGTGTCTTATTAATAAATTAAAAACAATGTATGTTAATAAAATATAAATAAAGTATAATTAAATTATCATAAAACACCCTTTATAAATATAAATACAAGAGAGTGTGTACAAGAGAGCGGTACGAAAAAAAAAATGGTACCTGAATATGAAAAGAGAATGAAAACGCTTGTTGCGCTAATATTTTTTTGGGTATCTTCAAGTAGAAGGATGAATGGGCTAATACTGAGATAGTGCTTCACCACCTACGACTTCAGTTCCATCTTCTAACAGGTGGAATGACAATCAAGTACTATCCAGTCGAAATAATATATATATACGCTATATCATTTACTTTTTAAGAACTTCCTGAAGCTGAGTTTAAGATTATAATTATTAAAAATATTTAATAAATATCCCGTTCAATAACGTTACTAGAAAAATCAATAAATGCGACGGTTACTACGTAGTCATATAGTTACGAGATATATTTTTTCAAGATTTTTCTTTGGTTTTTATTACCATGTGATAGTCTTAAAAACGGTTTTTAAGTAAAAGAAGATTTTTTTTTATCCTTTAAAGTTATTACAGGCTGATTTCATAAATACATTACGTATCACAGTAATGAATTAGGTGATGGGTAAAGTGACAAAGATAATATTGAAGTAGTGTTAAACCAAACTGCGACACAAAATAAACACAAATTAATTTTATATCAGTCGTCTTACCGACTAATATGTAACATATTTTAATTAATAATTGAATAAAATAAAATATTCTAAATCCTAAGCTTTGTGATGATTGACGTTTCTCAGCTTAATTCTAGAAAGTACTTAATTCATCTTCATGTATCAGTTACGATTATTGAAAGTGCAAATACCAAAACTATACGAATTGCTGAATTCTGCATAAAATATAAAGAAAATAGATACTATTTCTATTTGTCAATAAAGTGAAAACGATGTGATTCCAGAAACTACTTCGGATTTTCCGCAAAAGGCTTAAGGATAATGTCAACCAGTTTGTTGAAATAGCTCCGATATCCCACACGATTTCGTTATTGGCAGATATACTTTGTAACTTTATACCTCTATTGTATTTGATAGAGATACAAGATCACTGTCCTCAAAAAAAGAATTTTATACGGTACTTAAAAAATTGTAATAAATTAAATCATATGAGGCCTCTGTGAACTCTATGTATTGAAAGGTGATAAAAATATATTATATACTATTTAAAGCAAATCGATTAACAACTAAATTTATCAATAGTAGTTTATATCGACCTATCTTTAAAATAGCGATATTGAGAAAGGGTTAAATTTTGTAACCTAAATAGGATGAATTATGAATGTTCGTGTATAAATCTTCGTGAATCGTCGTATTAAGTCGAATCGTAAATGGAATTTGGAAAGCGTTATTCGAAAATATATGACACACGGTAGCCTCTAGCGTAATCATTGTCAAGATTGAATTTATTTTAAAGTTACATAGTTATAACAACCTATTAGTATTGTAATAATAAAATTAAGAAGACATAGTATAGATTCCGACAAGTATAGTCCTAAGATAGGAGCTCTTATGTAATGACAAACAGCGTAATATGTAAGCAATAAACATGTTAATTTATATACGAGCTCTTATAAATAAAGGAAGCATGATCATAAAATTGACAGCATAGATAATAATTGATACATGGAATTAGTATAAGGATATGAATTAAACATATTCATAACAAATGATATTAAAAGTCCCTCTGACTTGTCACCAATGTTGTCAAAACATTAAAATAAACGTAATGAAACATGGCTTTTAAGTATTTTTGGTATATTTTAATAGTTCTAATAGATGGAGACGAGAGATTTAATGTTTAAATGGTTTCAAGAAGAGCACTGATTTAAGAATATATAATTAATACAGACTATATGTATATAAGTTCTTCATCGTCGCAAGAGTCTTTGCAGACTCGTCGTGGTCATCACGTATCAGTGATCCGTGATACATGATGACTTTCATGGGAAGAGATAGTTGCAGTGGTTTCCCCTTGCCTTCTGCACCAGCACTTTTTTGGGGCTATTTAGAGCCCAAACCTTGCTGTAGCCTGTGCCAGCCAGTGGTGTCTAAATACTCTTAGAAAGTACATATGACTCGGAAAGGATTACATTGGTACTTGCCAGGTTTCGAACGCGCGCCCTCACGTATGAGAGGTGGGCCTTTTAACCTTCAAGCCTCCACGACTCGTTTATATAAGTACGATTGTAATATAGTTGGAACGTGACTAGATACATAAGCAATATTTTACATATATGTATAACGCAAAAAACTAGGTAAGCTTCGAAACTTGTGTAACTATGGATCGTCATCGTCGTTATCGCATGCTTGGTTTCGCACACACTTAGACAATTTAACTTGTTTATAAAGCTAAAGCGATAAAATCGAGGGGCGCATATAAATGATCGAAAATGAGAGCTCAATGACACAAATCTAACTTATTTGTTTGGGTCTGTATAATAATATTTTATGAATAAATAAAATAGAACACACATTTTTTTGCAGCAAAATTGCTTATAAATAAAATATCGCATTTAAATATGCTAGTTCCGTATAAATAAAATAAATACAGGCTCAGTTTCAGGTTAATTTGCTATATCGCTTCGAGAAACAAAGTATCGAGGAAAAATTTACTCTTGATACATAAAAGTACAGAAAAATCTTTGTAATGAGTATGAGGCCAATCCAATGCATCGAGGGACCTAATTTTGCTGCCGTTTTCTAACACTGTACTAGAAGGTATAGTTATAAGGCTCAACCGAAACGACATTATTAATATTAATGGCCAATTAATTTAGTACATATTCGTCATTCAACTCAATGATCAAGGCAGAAACTCTAGAGATTCTAATTACGCTTAACGGATGGGTGGTTCTTGTAGTAATCTTATGCAACATACAAATTGTTTTCAATAGTTATATGCCCGAGACAAACTATGGTGGTATATTTTAGTATCACGGTGTTTATTATCAGTAATGTACCTACATAAATATGGCACAAGTCGCATCATAACTATAGAATATAAAAAAATATTTTAATAAGGTTCTCATCCTATTATAATTTTTTAACATATACTGAGCAAGAAATATTTGATGTTATAAAAGCAGCTTTTCAGTTACACACCTTTGATTGTAATATAGAGCTTCATCGGGCCTCCTTTCCGGAACCATTTCAAAAAGGTCCATGGAAAATAATATCTTCTCTTTTACTAAATATTAAATTGTTTTAAACAAGTATTCTTGGTTAACACGACTTGATTACCATCTTGTATTGAGCATAAAGTACAAAAACTAGGTCCACGGTTATGAGTCTCAACATTTAATACGAGTACAAACATAAAATTTTATTTGCCGGATCTTTTTTACGCGTATGTTATGGTACTTCAAATTTTTTTTTTCAAGCAATTTTTTACCTACTAAATTTACGGACACGATACTTTTACAAACCATGTTTTTCATTTTCGAGTTTGCTAACATTTATTCCTAAGGAAGAACGTGTAATTAAAATTGTATAAAAATGTAACAATGCCGATTTAAAGACTTTGAAAGTAGGCATGTCCATCACATTTTTTGGGATGTCATTTGGGTGCATTTTGGTTTTTAACTTTTTAAGTTGGAACCAAAGTTTCGACTCCTTTAGAGAAACGGTGTTTATGAAAGTATCCTTAATCTCTTATTTACGTAAATATACTAATAAATTATATCATAACAAGAATTTCTTGGTACAAAGCTTATCACGGAACAAACTCTTCCATTCGTCAAGAAACAGTAGGAATATCTAAATGTCAGCTACATAAGATATACTCTTAGTATCAAAAATAATCTGTAAAAATTCTGTCGTTATTTTCCTCGGGCCATGAATATCAAACACCTGTAGGTCAGTAGTTTTTATAAAACTCACTTAAAACTTTCCTAGCGAAATATAAAAAACTTCAAAAAATTTAAAAACCTTGAAAAACTCTTAATACATTGAAGATACAATTTTTAAGTGCTCTTTACTGGTGTTTTAGTTGTTCACTGTCGGTCTGATATCACGTTATATAAGTATCATATATTTATTTATCTTTATATATATAAATCTACTTTTCGTGTGTATGTCACACAAATCCTTCGGAACGGCTGCACCGATTTGAATCGTTTTTTTAATGTATTTGTGTGGTTCCCCAGATGGTAAGGATACACAAATCAACCCGTCAGGTGGCGCTTCAGTCAGTATCTACGTTATTTTATATAAAAAGGCTGCAACGCAGGTTACTATACGTATTGTTTTTACATACACTATACACTTTCCTCTGAGCGCAACCCTCATGTTCAGACTGACGGAGTCGCAGGCAATAAGTAGTTAACTATATATAGTTTCTAAATGCTACAAAGCAAAAGTAAGTATTATCAAAATATACCACATTATCTATCTTGGATCGCACAAATTGTTTAATTGGCAACCTTATCAATTATCATTCCATCTCTAATTTGAATATTCTTGTGAAAGTTCATAAAATGTATCTTTTTAAGTTTAAATTATGCAAATTAATAAAGTTAAATAACTTAAGTATTGATTGAGCTTCGATCTATTTATAAATTTGCATTTCCTTGTTATAATAGATATGGCTGGCAAAGCTGGACGTTGCTGTGATGAGGTTTAAATTATTTTTTCTAGATAACGACGAGCAGCTATAAGGGTTCAGTACTATTACAGCAATTTAATTTAGTGTCATATTTATTTATGTATTTGGACACAGTAGGCAGTGTGTATATATGTGAAATTAATTGTGTCATACATAAGTGAAATATATATGGCATTATAAGAAAATATCAGAATTAATAACGATAAGTAAAAGTAATATTAATCGTAATAATTGTAAAAATGTTTATTATTTTTAGTAAATGACTTAATATCAATTTCACTCGCATTATTATTATTATTTTGCAATATAATCTGTATTCTAGATTTAGTTGTAGATTTTATTGATTAACAAAATAATAAGTGCTAATATAAATTTCATTTAAATGTTAATAGTATCACAAACGCTCTTTAAAGCTACACTAGAAGTCTGCAGAAATTGATATACTTGATATAATTGATGACTGCAAGTTGACTATTGTCAGATATAACCGGAATAATACTGGTCTTATATAATATTTGCGCTAGGCAATTTTTATAATTGTAATTCTTAAAAACCGTTAAACAAACGGAAGCTTTTCTAATAAATTTCTTTTCTTTAACACCTTAAATTCAATTCCTAATAAAACAACTCGAATGATTAATAGATCAGACGTATCTGTTGCCTAGTTTATATTTGGATTTCAAATTCTCATGATGTATGATACAACAACATAAAGTTATAGAGGGCTAGTAACAGTAGAATAATTCTTTAAGTTAAAAGTAAAATTATTCGCAAATATTTCCTTATCTATACGAAAGTTCCCTCGAACTAAGGAACTGGCATGTGACGCTTACAACTTACAAATAATTATGTTATAGTTTTTTTTTAACATCGAATAAAGTAATGTTATGTTAATTTATTTTTATTTACTAAGGTAACTTTTATTTGGAAAATATAAATCGGTTTGAGATTAATTTGATAAAGATTTTTATAACAATATTTGGTCTACCGACCATTGCTTTCATTTGGTTGTGAAATTTCCTGAAATAGCACAGAAAAATCTGAATTCAGGTCTCAATATTAGAGATGTTATTTCACACACAGCATGAGTAGTTTAACATTTTCAGCTATCCATTTCTGATAGATGAAGTTCTATTAAACGGAAGTACCTTACTTTGAAGCACTCGAAGCTATTTCCTGAAGTGTGTAGTTAAAAGCATGAAATTTTAACCAATTATTTAAATGTGCTTTAAATAAAGTGAGTTTTATAAGATTTATTAAAGAAGGTAAATTATAATTGTTTGAGAATGTTAAATTCAATATCATTACCACATGTATTTACCCGTACTATGTGACGTGTGACCTGCAAAGAGGAACAGTCAGATATCCTGGTGAGCTCCTCAGCAACCTTAATGTTTTTCTTAAATGGAAATGGAAAGTGAAAAAGTAAGAAAATGGTGATAATTATTTACTTGCGCTTCTTAGTACAAGTAAATAACGATTCTGTTAATAGTGATAAAACTAAATATTCGACATCCCTTATTTCAATATATAATTAATTTAAGGACTTGATTGGAACACTTTTTCACATCCCGTTATTGTTTTTCACATTTTTTTAATATATATCGAATTAAAATCAAAAACATTAAAGGGAGTGTATTTAATATATTTGTTCTAAACCTTAAACGTATTCAAAAAGCAAGTTTTTAAAATTCATATAATCATACATATGCATTTTGTTACTAAGTCGTAAAATTTTCAACAGCATTAATGTTAGAAAATGTTATGTAAGATCTAAATAATCTTAATTTTAGTTTATCTCGAAAGCTAAGTGAACAAAAATATAAAATTTCCTATTTTTTTCAAAAATAATTCCAATACAAGATGCATAAGAAAGAAAACAAGATATTCTCAAAAAAATATTTGAGAAATACGTAACGACTATAAAAAATAAAAAGTACAGAAGTACACACTTTGCCTCCAGTGATATTATAATGAAAAGAAGTTAAGTAAACTGGTGCGGCTGACTTCAGAACTTTTAACGAAACAATTTTCTCATATATTTCGGTTATATACATAATATTTTACTTTCGCAAGATTCTCCCCGAACAACTTTTTTATTGGCTTGCTATTTCATCAAGTTTCTGTGAAATTGTTAATAAAAAATTCTACTTGGAAACAAATCTCTTCAAGGAGAGATTTATTTTGTGTGAGTAATTCTAATTATGCGTTTTATCCATGCGGCAGAATGTAGAAACTTGTGTAAAAAACAAACATTTGATTCAAAATAACTAAGTGGCACTTAGTTTTGTTGTTCAGGAAGTCATTAAAAATCTGCAATTCATTATACAAAACGAAATTTTATCGTTAAACATTATTTTGTCTTGAATTGGGCTTTGATATAAACTAATCTATTTATTATTGTACTTCTGATTATTTACTTGTAGATAATGTTTTTTCACTTGGCATAAAAAAAACACAAACACTTCTAAGACCAAAAACAAAATTTTCTGTACAGACTTTCACAAGAGTTGAGAAATAAAATATAAGTAGATATATAACTTTGAATTACCTTTCAGCTAAAAATACAGGAGTGTGGTAGTTAATTTTTAATGATAATTTCAGTATAGCCTTTCCTTTTTCAGAGAGCAAACCGAATGGTTGTATTTCCAAATACACTAATAAGCTAGAGTTAGTTAAAATGTCAATTTTGTAAGTTCTTTTTATCAATAAGAAATTGTAAATATCTTAGATCTCTGATTGAAGAAATGTAGAAAAATATATTAAAGTTTTCGTAAACAATTGTTATTAAAGAATATTGAATATGAATTTTGCTGGAGCCTGGGCCAAGCAGAGCCGATCTCAGCCGACCGAGCACTAGCAATCTATTAAAAGTAAATTGAAAGCCCTCCTTGATGGTGTTTGTCCTTAACTTCACGCTATTTTGTTTGTTTATTTTTGTAAGTTACTGATTTCATTTGCGTAAAAGACACAAAAATATACAAAAATAACAGAATAAATTATAAAACTTTCTACCTATATTTTTTAGAAAGAAAAAGAGATATAGCACCTTAAAATCGTTTACTTGAAAGTTCTCTCTTGAGTCTAAAATGTTAGGTAAAATTTGGCATCATTTTTATTGAAAATTGTCAAATCTGTTTTATAGCTTTAAAGAATATTGGGAAAACCTCGCATCCATTTTTCATGTTTTCAATATTAAAAATATACTTTGCAAATAAAAAGATAAATTAAAAAATCTAAAACCCTTTAATCGTAATAAATAAATATAGCCTTAGTTTATGGACTTATCATAAAAGCAGACGTATTTAAGTTATTTAAAAGCAATCGTTTAAGTGATTTTGAATAAATATAAATAAAAGAAAATATCGAGTTTTTAAAGAAATTCTTTATTCAAAAAGAAATCAATTGAACGGAACAACTTTTAATTCGTTAAATTATATGTCTACTAGTTTTTGCCCGCGACTCCGTCCTCTTGAACATCAGAGAGGGAAATATATAAAGTATTTAAAAACAATTGCACACAAAACAAATGCACACAAAATATTCATTCAAGTAAGTCCAGCCGTATAGAAGGTATTCAGTAACATAGATACGAACAGTAATGTATATGTATATAAAGATACATCAACTTTTTAAAGAAGCCAGTATGAACAAGGAATGGAATTTTTTAATGGCCGAGAAGAATACTCAAAAGGCTTTAAATACCTCCAATCTTTTCCGGAACAAGAGATATAACCCGGTTCTTCCACGTCTTCCTCATATATATATATTAGTTATAAAATGTGATTAAATTGTAGTTTTAAATTGATAAAGAGCATTATTCGATAGGTATTGCGTATATATACAACTAGACAACTAGACCATTTGTTTTATGTTTGGAGACGAGGACTATGCATATGAGATAATGGTCTTGCTTTTCTAAGAGCTTGCAGAAATTGATTTTATTAAATCTCTTCTAAAACTCTGAAATTATAATTTTTCGGCATGACTCACAGATTAAAATAAAATTTGTGTAATACATTACTTGATGTTAAATATTGTGTTTGTGAGTGGACAGTTTGTCAACAGATGCGAATCCGTTCAGATCTATCATTATATTTGAAGATATGTATATGCAAACGTATAAAAAAAAAACTCTTATTATGAGAATCAGATTTCATTGCATTTGTTAAAATATATTCTAAACAAAGATAAGAATTAGATTAGACTCAATGTTATGTTACCGTCTAGACATAGTGAAGTTCTTGGCAAGATGACAGAGGAACTTTGATTGCATTCATTATTATGTTAGGCCCTAACAGTTAGGGAATTAATTTGTGATCTTTATAGACCATAGTTTTCGTGTTTGATGTAATTGTTTCTGCTTGTCAAGTATAATATAGACATCTATAATCTGATTAATTTTGTTCTGTGAATATGTGGGGTAAGATATGTAGTGGCGCAGGAGGCCAATTATACAAATGGCGTGTTTCTTATATCAGAATTTATTATTTCAGTATTTAATTACAGAACCTCCTTAGAGATGATATTACAAAAACAATGCTGAGTAAGATACAGGCTAGGACGATGATAAATTTCAAAACAAAATGCCACATTTGCCAAATCGGAAACTTTTTTAAAAACATCACTAAAAACATTAGTGTCCATCGCTTTAGATCAGTTTGTCTTTAGAGAAAAAACATAAAAAAAATGAGTTGTATTTAATTTATGTCCATTTTCGTCCTTTCCATTAAATATCAAAGAATAGTTTTCTGGTTTTAAAAGTAAGTACAAATAGTACAAATGAATATGCGAATTCAATCACGAATTTAGTTAAAATAATTAAGAAAATAAAAAAATATAACCGTCGTCATATGAGCGAATTAATCCATATTTTAAGATTTACACTAGAAAAGGTGCCTTTTACTCTCTTTATCCGCATTAAAAAAGTTTGTATCGTTTTAAAGTTTTAAAAATCTGCATACCAATTGTTGATAAAATTTTGCTTTATAAACTTATGTACCGCATAAAAAAACGTAACCGTTTAGAGTATTACAACCGTCGGTTATTGTATTAAATTAATCTTTTAGCGAAAGAAAATAGTAACGAAACGAGGAATTATATTAAGTGGAATTGGTTGTAAACAAACTCTTGCGGGATGAATAATTAAAGTAAATTACATTTACATAAGGCGTCGAGACTCTAGTGTCCGTAATCTGCAGTCGTCTGGGCAGTGGTTCAGAACAAACGATGAAGACAAAGTTATTCTCAACAAGCAGTGATTAGTTTGGGTATGAAGCTTATCACCTGAGTGCATTACCTCTTTTCACTAGTGAAGGATGTTTTCTCTCTGTTTTAAATGTATATTATGGATATAAGTTATAATTCAAGTTTCAAATTTATTCCGTGTTTTGTTGTGTTTGTTAGACAACTATGAATTATGGATACAATGACTAAAAGGAAAAATTTGAACGATGTGGATAATTGTTTGAAATGGGATAAGTATTTGCATAGAATAGAAAACATGAGGTGGAAAAAGAAGCGCACAAAGCTGGAGAGAATAAGAACGCAGTGTTCCAAGATATGCAAGTAGTGGTGAAGAAAAACGGATTTTTAAAAGAAGAATATGTATTATGTAGGATACGATGCATGCAATTTCAACAGTTCTGAGGGCCAGAAGCTAATATTTTGGCTATCTAAGTAAATGTTTTTATTATAAGGTAAATTTGTTTGTTCTTATTGTTTAAAACATACATCATATACCTACACTTTGTTAAAAACAATATTGTTTAAACTTTTATTGACTAAAATCACTTTACTTTCAACACAATTTCTGGCAGTGTTTTTGGTCTTTTTATCAAATTTGCTATTGTTGTTTTGCGTCACTTTTATTGACTAACACATTTAAGGTTTTTGTAAAATAAAAAAGATGAATACTTAAGGACTAAAAACCTATCTGAGTTTTGATTGACTGAGGAAGGAAATTTTAAGCATATGGTAGCACATAAAAGAAGTCGACAAAATTTACGACAAGGATAATATTTCGTGTTATTAAAATTAAAAAAAGGCATTTGAAAACTCCGTATTTTATAAATATTTTGCTGTTAAAAACGTCGAGTGTTTCCGCCTTTAATTAGGTATCTTATTGAATATAAACTTATTACAGTAAATAATTAACTACATACATTTATACCTGCTTTGTACATATATTTAATCAACAACTCTACACAGCCACAAGGTGAGCCATATGTTCAATTTTCATAATTAAATGCACTTTACGTTTACTTCCTATATTTAACTGATGTCACATGAATCGAAAACATAACTTTATAATATTTTGCATTTAATATATCTATTCGAATTTCAGAAATATTTTGGTTTTAAACAAATAAGAAATAAGAATGATGGATGTCTTCTTTATAGCTCAGATACCATACTGTAACTTCATTGGAATAAAAATATAAACAGTCTAGTGAGTAGGAAGGATCTGATAAACATTGTGCTGAAAATGGAATGAAAAACAATCTGTTCTGCAGCCATCAGACGGGAGACAAGTTTTGTTAGTTTATTAGACGCAAATTAATATGACTAACTGTTTTCCATTGAAGGCTCTTGGGTATATCCCATTATTGATCAAATAACAAATGCCACATAATTATAAATAATATAATAGGACGGTAATAAATAACTTTACAACCTCATAAATCCAACCATATGTCTGAATCCACCATCAAATTCACGTAGGGGAAGGACATGCAATATTATATTACTGGCGTGCCTAACATGGCTCCGAGAACCCATTTAATATGGATATCCGTTTCAAATTAAAACGTTTAGGTTATCAAAACATCAATATATATAGAACCGCTAACCGGGGGTGATCGCCGGGGTACACATAAGAAGCGGTGACGATTTGAACAGGCGGGCTCGCACCGACACATAGTACAGCTGAAACTAGCGGCAGATTAGATACACCCATAGAACCAAACAGCCCAAGATAGTATCGTACACACTCTCACGACAGAGATCACCTTCATCACCACTCATAACTTTATCACCTGCAACCACTAGCTGAGCTGTACTTCCACATACTTGCCACAAATGAGACATTGTTTTATAGAAACCTATACAAACCAAAAAACGATACACCTACAACAATTACAATACAACTATCTACACAAACCGGTTTTGAAGCATTTTGGTCACCTGATCAAAATGGTGCCGGCTACCTAGCTGTGAAGAAGAAATAAGACACAACGATAAAAGAGATGAAGATATTACACAAGCAGACATAACTTACATCGCAATTATATTACATAATTGGAAATCACCGGCTATAGAATAAAAACATAATTATTTGAATAAAAAGCTAATAAACCTACACAAACACTTGGCAAAGAATACTACACAAATATGCACCGAAAAACAACAAACTCAACACAACCCTCACAATACAGACCTACCCACCATATACAAAATTCCTATATGTGCAATAGCCAAAAAATCAATACACATATATAACCCGACAACATTAAAGCAGAGAGCAGAAATGATGCAGACGATAACCATAACTTACCATTGATTCTACAAACACGCAATATCAAAAAAATGAAAACCTACATTACACCTACATATACTTTAAGAAAGTTTTCGACAGTGTTCCACATTCCTGACTGTTACAAACTACTATAAACGACATATATAAAATACAACCTAAAATTATAGATTTCTTACGTAAAATTATGAATAAATGGAAAACCACCCTTCAAATAAATAACTGCAACAACATCGTAACTATGTGCTAAATATTTATAAAAAAAGGTATCTCTCTCACTTGCTTCAGCTTTGTTGAACTGGATACTGCCTCACACACAATAACCACTATATCACACCTTATGTACATGGACGACATTAAACTCTATTCACAAACCACAGCAGTCATGGAAAACCTACTCAAATTTACAACAACCTTTAGCAATGATATCCGAATGCAATTTGGTTTTGACAAATGCAGAACTATTCCGGGGATTTTTTGGTGAACGACAATAACGGACCAAATAACGGCTTAAATGTAAATAATATAAATATTACACAATAAGTCTTAAATTAAAAAATCTTAAATAATATAAGCACATCACATATGTATATATTTTTTTTATTGTCACATATAAACATAAATTGATTTTTTACCAAACGTTTAAATGACTTTTCATACTTCGCAACTTTTAAAATGTAAAGGGAGTTCATATAATTACAAAGTGGAATATCAGTGATAAATGAACTTGTGTAAAAGGGTGAAAACTGCTCTCGAGTGGGAGGGAAGTGAATTTTGTTTAGAGTGAAGGGAACGATTGTGAAAATCATAAAGAAACTCGAATCGTTCTTTTATACAATATCGAGTTAAAGGATTGAAGAAGATAAAGTAAAAAGGAAGAGGATATGAATGTACCTACGGAAACAGATAGAAAGCCATTTTAATTTTGTGGTAATGATATTTCTGGAGTCCAAAAATAAACCTAATGCAAAGGTTTTGAATGCGCTCCTATTTCATAAATTGTTATTTTTTAAGGTCCGGGTTGCAAGTGACGGCGTTGTCTAAAATAGGAAGAAGATGAGATTAGGCTAAGACAAATTTAGTACAGATTTTAAGAAAATTACGTCATCTTCTTAAGGAATCCAATGAATCGAACCGACGCATCCATCCTCCTGCTCAACTCAATTAGTTAGTTAGTTGAGGATCCCAGGAGAAAGTTTCATCAAAATTACTCGAAGGTTCTAAACGGAATAATTGTGCCATCACCAAATACGTGAGATATATAGTATAATTTCAGACACCCGTGATATAAGTTTAAAGTTGTAATTGTATAAAATAAAACGAGGGAAGACTTAATTATTAAATTTACAGTAGCTTCGTAACCCATACGAACATTTCCTTTTGCTTTCTTTCCTGTAGGTAAAAAATAAAATGTCATTACAATTGCAATAAAGAATTTAGTCTTTAGTTAATAATTAATCTATATATTACCTATCTCCTATTTTCTTAGTTAAGCTATTTCTTGAGACCTTCTTTGCCGATTTAATTTCTCTTTTTTTTTACATTTGGTAGATGATTTTCATTAAACTTAGAAAATTTCAGTAAACTTAAAGACTTACTTTATATAAGCTTTTTTTAACACACTCTTGCTAGGTCCTTTTGAAATAAGTGACAGTTGTTCATACAGTTAGCAGAACTTCGATGTCGTTTACAAAAATGTTATTGTGCCAAGGTAAAATTTACATTGACTTAAATGGTTGGCACTAAAAAAGTGTTACCCCAAACCAGATCCTTGATCAGAAAGATACCTTTGTCATGACAGGACAACGTTTATTGAGTGTGCTAGTAATAATTTAAAATAGTTTTATTTACTGAAGTGCGAGTATTAACAGAGTAACGTCATATCAGAATAGACGTCACGAAAAACCATTACTGTTTATGTCATTTAAATGCTATGAAAACATTATAATAGAGTTATTTGTTTAAAATTATCGTCTAAAATGAGTAAGTCATTTAATCAGCTTATACAATTAAATATCACACTTTCATTCTTCCGCGTTCACGCCACATTAATCAGTTTAAAATACTCTACATTAATCATAACATGACACGTACTCGGAAATAAAGTTGTTTTTTCTTTCGTTTGTTTTCTGGCTAGTTTTTTTAATTATAGCATTTAAAGGTAATAATCCAATGTAATAATTTTGTGTTTCTCAGTTTCATAGTTTATAATCTGTGCTTTCTTTTCTTTCGAAAAAAAGGCATCTCTTTTTTCCAGCAAGCCCTTTCTTTTGAGGACCATTTCATAGGAATGTATTAATACATACATTCATATAATATATACATATGTATAATCTAGATTTTAGTTAATCTACTCTAGGATGGAATCATATCTTAATAAGCATTGTCATCGTTGAAAAGGTTAAGATATATCCTTCAAAAATACATATTAACTTACAATCTCCATAAACATGTATACACGTATAAAAAACATACATAAAGACATGCATAAATACTCACAGTCATGTGTATACATACCTACACGTTTTAATTTAAATAAAAACTTTTAAGAATTGATGACTTTTTCAGAAAAATTTGAGGCAAAAATAGACAATGTCATTATCGGAAACTGCTTTATAAAGATTTCAATGTTGAAGTAAGTTTGTATGAGACAATGTTTTTCATTATTTACTGCGTCAAAAATTTATTTCGGTGACAAAGAAACAGAAATTTATCAGAATTTTTAACAGAATTTATTTTAACAGAAAATTAAACACATTTTAATGGGAAATTCTGAAAAAAACTTCTTTAATAAAGATGTTTTTATTCGAAATCACTTGAAACAAATTTTTAATCTAAAATGTATCTAATTTTTGTAGCATCAAAGTCTCAATTTTTTATCGAATTAAATAACTTCATCTTCTAAGAGACTAGCGACGTCTTTTCAAATGCAATATACATTAATTAGTAAATTTTTCTTAAAGTTTTTCATCTCCTTAGTATATTTAATTCATTCACAGAAAACAGTTTTAGAATAATATGAACTAAAAAGTTTAATTTATTATTTCAGTAAATTTATATATATGATCTATATTGTAATATGCATTGTTCCATTACTAATACCATAAATTATTAGAATTTGTGCCAAATTTAAACTTATAATTTTTATGGTTACCAAAAATTTAAATAAACTGATTTATTTTAATAAAAATTAATTTGGTTTAAAGGACAAGGGACATGTTTTTGGGGTTTTGCAACGCTATATGGCAACATTGTATTTTTTTTTTTCAAATAAACTGAATACGGATGAAAATTTTTTTTTTTCATATTTTACATGTAAAACTTCCCATGCTATCTTTTTGGTACCTAGTTGTTTTGTAGATTACTTTAAAAAAGCAAGTTCTGGTTAATATCTTTACAGAATTAACAACTATTCTATTCTCAGTGAATAGTTGTTTAGTAGTAGTATAAATAGTCCTGGAAAAATGGTTTATGTACGTGAGATTATTAAATTATTTACTAGTAAGAATCTAATCTTACGATGAATAAAATGTTAAATACGAAAAATATTTTATATAATCGTTCAAGAATATAGTACCTGTAATAAATATTGAGAAATATTTTTTAATTAGTTATAATAATAGTGCATTTCTAATATCTATTAGTTGTAGTGGAGTTGTTAATCTATAAAATATACATAAATATATTTCAATTAAGTTTTATCCAGTTGTAAATTTCTCTCAGGCGGACTGTAGTGACGGTGGATTTTATTTATATTTATAATCCATTCGCGAGAGGTCGCTTCAGATTCTATGTAGCTTCCCCTTCACTTTCAATATTCTAGACTTTTCAATAACATGAGAGCTTTGAAGAAAATATTACTTTGGAGTTAAATATTACTCATACACATTTAGGAATATTACTCATATACATATTACCACACATTTTAAAGTTTATTGTGAACATTTTAACAAATATAGTATTTTTCAGTTGCGCGGTCATAATACGAGTATATCAAATTTGACCACAATAGGTAAATAGTAAAATGAAAATTCGATGATTAAGTTATATCAGTCAGATATTTTATGTATTGTATTATTTACTTAATATTATACAATAATTATATTTATTTCATATATCAACGCCAGTAATAAACACAATAATTTGATCATACACATAAATCGTTTAGTTAGCCAACAGCTTAAAGGTAGCCAACAAGTTTGATAGTTGTGAGATTGCAATTACAATCTGTAATTATTTATTTTGATTTCCCTCCATAAATTAAACTGTGGATATTAGAAATAGAATATGAGAAAAACAAAAGAAACGCTATAAATATTATAACATTAAAGTTTTTATACTCTTCAATAACAATTATGAAAACGTGCTACACTAATTGTTATTATTGTTATATGTAGGTAGCATACCTATAAGATGTACAGATATAAAAGGAGCGACGAGATCCTAGTCAATGAATTCTTATTAAAACTACTTTATTTTAGGGTAAAAATAAGAATGGTTGTCAAGGTAAAT
The DNA here is from genome assembly GCF_018135715.1 of Danaus plexippus. NCBI lineage: Eukaryota > Metazoa > Arthropoda > Insecta > Lepidoptera > Nymphalidae > Danaus > Danaus plexippus. The sequence goes on along the minus strand of NC_083540.1, from coordinate 5,280,586 downwards.
ATAAAATTGACCCCTATTTTCCCTGCTCCCCACATAAATTGAGAATGGTTTTACCTAGCTTATTCTTCTTTTGTGAAATGCTTTCTCATACTTCGTAGGTTTTATATTTGACGAAACCTATCAGCATTCCATGGATTCACCGTGCGGGTGCCGGGTCCATCGCGTTGCAGGGAGAGGAGCTTCAGCAGTGCCTGGGACTTGCGACCCAGGTGTAGGTTTAAGGGGCTCCTATCTAACGCGCGTTAAACGCTCACCTCCACTGTCCAAGCTCCTCTCTCTACCTAACCAAATATGAAACGAACCTGCTAGAGCTGCCTTCGACGCACGTACCAAGAATGAACTGATGTTAGTTCTTGGGAGACCTAAGTCTTTTAGCAGGTTGTAGAGAGATTTGGCTGTTATACCTCTCGCTCCTACTTCTACCGCGTACAAATTTACAACGAACATATTCTTAGTGAGTTCGTTAGTGGGCTCGTAATACTTGTTGACCTCGATGGCATGGTCTTTGGGGATGTTGGTTTCCCAAGGAACCATGAGCTCTATTAGTACAACGCGCTTTACAATTACAACAATAAAAATCAAGTAAATTGCACCTGAACTAAGAAAATTTGATATAACTTAACGAGTACATTAATGTGTAAACTTTTATAATGTAACCTTAGCGCCAGAGTTATACATATTTTTTTGCTTAGCACTTTTGAAATAACTGTCAGTTGTCTGACAACTGTATTCCAGATATACAAACAAACCGCAGACCGTCAATACATTTTACAAAGATCACATAATTCTCGTGTACCATTATATTGCTTTATCATAGAATTCTAGCGTAATAATTATAAATATCTTTATGCACAAGATGTTAAAAATTAAAGAAAAAAATGGAATTTGAGGACAATTTTGTTGTGTAAAGATATTTTGATGCATCATATTTAGGGGCGGGCGAAACCAAAAAAGACAGATGTATAAGGAAGTATATATTTTTATACATGTGATAATAATAATGCATAATAATAAATTTTTCTAAATCTGCTTGAGTTATAATTGTTTGTTTTTGTTCGAAGGTCAATCCAAAGTTAGCTAGCAAGGACATTAAACGAGTCCGAAAAGAATTATAAGGTATGAAACGGAAATTTTAGGACAAGTATACTCGTATCTTTACCTACCTTAATACCTATCGTAGAAAATACTTGTAATAGGGAATATTAATTTTTATTATGTAAGAAGTGTTGTAATGTGTATTATAGTTATGTATATTGAAAAATGTTGGACTTGTTAAACTCCAAGTTTCTGTACACACAATAGTGTTAGTCAGATTATGATTTATTTTATCTTTGGCTTCTAGATTGGAAGACTTGTATGGACGTATGAAAGACTGAGAGTAAATTTGTAAATCATCTGATCGCTTATAAGAAATAGGATCGCTTACACAATTTGTAAGATTGAATGATTGGCATTAAGAACGCATTGACTTTTACCCAGCTCCAGCTCGGAATGATACCCTAGACATTTATTTATCTACTTTCTATTTCATTCCTCCAAGTTTACCAGACCAGGTTGTTATGTCTTAAGAACCTCTATTGAGATTGTAATAAAATGTCATTACTGTCTAAATTAATAAAAGTAAAAAATATTATTTTTTTTAGCTTTTATTAGTCTCATATATTAAACATGACAGATGCAAAGGATAACGTCAATTACATAAAAAAAAAACTTTTAAATATAATTAACTTATTGGAGCCTTTTGTTTTTGTTTGTCATGTACAGAAACAAGTCTGGTGAGCGTCCAAGTTTTAAATAGTAAATTAATTAGTTATACCAAACAAGCCATATATTTTGAAAACTTAAGTTTAATAAAGGCATAATATTTCACTATAAATATTTTGTTGAGAACACTCAACTTATTACAAGTTCTGAATATTGAATATGGATCTCAACAATCTTGAGCGACTACGCGCTAGCAGATTATTAAAAATGTTTTTAAAGCCGTCGGTGCCACCCTCCTTATGAAAGTCGTATGAAATTTAAAACTTTGGGAAACTACATTTTATATTACTTTATTTATCCAACCTGTATTTTTATGTATACTTTAACGACTTATTATTTGGAGAAAGACGTTTGGTATATAGAAAATTTTTAGAACTAAAAATATCGGTGTCATATATACTTCTGTATGTACATACATATATATATGGATTTAATAAAATGTTATATCGAATAAATCTTAAAGTAGTTATCAAATCATTATAGTAATACGTAAATTTCCTCTCAGATAATGTTTATGTATACGTATATGTCTGCAATAAGAGATACCTATGTACACAGGAAGATCAAAGCTATCGGGAGACGGCACAAGTTCGAGACGCGTGTAAGGAGACGTGCATTCAAAACTATTGATATGCAAGTACACGGATTATTACAAACGCGCTTATTTATACGGCGTACATATGTGATTTTATGAGTTACCTACTCATAACCTACGAAATCCAATGGACTTTGGTAGGAATATGGATGGCAAATAAAACAAAGCTAACGATAGAACAGACGGAAACGAGTTGCAAATGAAATTGCAGATTTGTTTGGAAAAGTCTACGAAAGAATAAGAGTAAGAATAGAAGCCGCTAATTAATAAATTGAAAATCAACATTTTCTGTTTTTTTCGCTGACCTGAAAGGTTGGGTTCTAAACAGGTTATTCCAAGCTTTATTGCTCAAAATTGTTGTCAAAACTGGCACTCTACACCCTCTAAAATTGTTAAATAATAAAATTGAATATGGAAGATCCCATTTAATTAAAATTGAAAGGAAGTGTAAAGTGACATCAGGAAATTGTAGGTGCCAAATCTCGATTAAAAAGTAGTGAAAGTACATTTGACTTGAGGTGAACCAAACAAATAAAATATATTTTTGCCTTCGACAATGGGTTTTACAGTAATATTAAATGTCTTTTAACGGGATAGAAAAAAATAATTTAAAAATAACAGTAATATAATTCATATGAAATGGCACAACATTTTAATAAAATTAATTATATGAGCTCTACGGTTTGAGGCAATGAAAACAAGTTGCAATGCAATAAAAAATCGTTTTGACTCTCGAAAAAAATTATGAAAGAATGCTCTAAACTAAAAATAAAACCGTAAAGTATAGGATATTACATCTGGCGTGTCTGAAAGGTCTAAGTGAAATGAAACTAATATTATTAGTTTCATTTAAAAGCATACTCGCCAAAGTCTTAGATCTGATTTATAGTTATAAATTATGACGTTTTCGAACGGTATAACTTTCAAATAAATGTATATATAAATGCATAATATATGTTGAAACATAGTCCAGTTTTTATTTGTAGAAATCACTTTATCAATTAGTACCTATTTTTATATCTCTCAATAAAATATTCGAAAAAGATTAAATATTAAAGTAAACAGTGTGGTTTCAATAAAGCTTCCAAAGCTGTTAAAGCACATCTACGTCATATGGAAAAAATCAAAAAACCCCAAGAGTCTCTTATGGGATTTGACTAAAACCTTTGTTTGTAAAAACCACCAACTTACTGTGGTTTATGTGGCTTTGTTAAAGAATCTAATAGAATATTTAAACAATAAAAAAATAATAATTCTTCAAGAGTGTTACTGACTTATATCGCTTTGTGACACCTAAAAAACTTTTATGACACCTCAAAAAAAAAAAAAATACCAAAACATTACTAACCCAAATAAATTTAATATTGTTTTTCTAATTTTATACATCTTTTTTTAATGTTCATAGGTAAATCCAGCTCTACCACGTTTATTTTCAGGATGAAAGAGATTTGCAATAAAAATAAGAGAAAAACTCAAAGCGCTCATTTTATTTACCGATTTTCACAGTGCTGTATCTTACGGTATTGTAACGTTGAATTGTTGAAAATATAGCAATTTTTCATCTGAGCTTCAATTCGAAATTAAACTTAAATTCGAAAATGAGCAATGTATGCTTTTAGGAAAGCTGGAAAAAGGATGATTCCCTCACACTACATATAATCTAATATTTATCTTATAATTAAAACAGACTAGTAACTCAAAATTTACCTAGAGTAGTTAAAAAAGAGTAAACAAATAATAGTTTTAGATATTGTTATAGTTATGTTTATGTAGATAAGAAAGAATCTCACGCTGACCAAGTTTATTCAAAAGTATTATCAAAAATTTGTTACAAATTAAGAATTTCTGCTTGTTAAAATTTTATAGAATTCATTTAATTGTTTTATTTGCGATAGTCGTAGTATTATGTTTTTGACTCTTGCATTTTAATATAGATATGTTGGAAAAGGCAGTCTTTGAGATTCTTGCTGACTCTTTTCAATAAATCTCCGTTACGAAAAGGTGATAGCGTCCATAAAGGCTCACTGTACTGAGTAGTAAATGTAATCTGTCGATTCAAAAAGTTTCTCAATGAAACTTTCAATATAATGTGTCTTTTATATATTTCGTTCATTTAAAGTACTTTAATTTTTATAAATGTAATAAATTCAAACAGTTTATATTTAAAAAATATACTTTTTAGTAAAATAATATTTCATAACACAATTTTTTTTACAAATTAAATTTACTTGAGGTCCTTTAACAATTCTATTTATTGAAAAAAAGAAATAAAGACATAATTTTTTAATATGACTTTCCCAGCCATCATTAAAAATTATATAATGTTACACCCTAATTATATATGTCGTTACATCAATGAACTACATCAAAGACGGTGATTTCTCATTTTGAAGTTATATTTCAACCCATGGAATACAACATATTAATTTATTATCACACACCGAGGGTACTTTCGTATTAAATAATAGGTCTGTATAAATAAGAATTTATAGGTGTTGTCGCCATACTCTTCGTTCTTATATTATATATATAAGTCATAATTAAATCTGAATGATCATGATTTTCTGTATTTTATTTTTGTACATTATTCTATATATGTTAAACTATATTAATTTTGTTATAGTTTCATAGAATGTCTAGCCCAAAGAGTATACGGACTACTTGTAAAACACATTTCGGTACATTTTCGGGGATTGTAGTCGGTTATATAAAATACATGATAACGATATAAAATTTAAACAGTTAATACTTTATTTTAATTTAATTGTTTCTTTTTAATAAACTAATCAACACATAAGTATGGAACTAGATATATACAATAATAGATGCCAGATAATTATAGTACACTGGCAATATTAAGAAGTTACTAATGTATTTTTTTAAAACTTTGTGTGGTCATAAATATGTTCTTAATTACAGAGTCTCTTTAATATAGTTTTTAAAAGTGTAGTTTTTATTATTTATTTTTTATTAAATAACAATAAATCGCTATTATTTTTCACAGTAATTATAGCGATTACATTCGAGCGAGTTGTATTCTAGTGTAGTCATTTGACTAATTACTACATAAAGAGAGGCTTCGTTTATCCATGTTACATGTTATTATATTATAATTATACCCATCTAATGTTAAGACGAATTCATTATTAGATGTACATAATATTGTTGATAGTATGTTAACGTTAAAAATAGTTTTCATACATAAAGGCAAGTGAAAGAAATAACATTTGTGATGTAAAATGCCGTGGGAATTTTTTTCGTAAATCCATAATACTTTTGTATTCTTTCCTTACCTCAACACGTTTTTTATATTTATATATTGAGATAATTTTAAGTTTCCTATACAAACCAGTGTCACGTTGTATTCTTTTATGAATAATGAATTTGTAACGAAACATGTTATATTATTTTAATTTAGCAAAACCAAGCCCAAGGTTATTTCTAAGAGAAGTGCTGAATGTTGACATTCTAGGCTCTAAGACAAATATCAGAATGACTGTTGGCCTATGGCGTTCTTCGAATTCCCATTTAGTTATTGATATTATCGGTAAAGCTTTTAAATAACTTTATCAGTAAATGGTTTTACTAGAACAGATAATATGCATTAAATGCTGACAGTGTGAATAATTTCTGTAGGATAATAGTTATGACAGTAAAGTTGTTCCGTGAAAATCACATTCATGAACGTATGTCGGTAGTTCTTTTAAACTGGTGCCGGGCAAAATGGACTACTACAGTAAGCCAGAAGTGATCTATATTAAGATGGAAATTTAATTCCTATTTTACTACACCGTAAACAAACATGAAATACAGAAAGCATGTATATATTTCATAGAAAATGCTTTTTGTGTTATCCTTTAAAAATAAGGGTATTTTAAAATAATTTATTTAATATTTTAATGAATCAAAAGCATTTTCCTCTTGAGCAGAATTGTTGGCGTAAGAGGTTAAAGTATATAGTATAGTATAGTATAGTATAGGTTATAGTATACAGAAATGCCATACGAAAATTTTATCTATCAGATTACTTTTGACAACAGAATGTTTTCACTAGTACCTTAAAACTAATCTCATCAGATGAAGTCTAATTCTTCTAATATTTTAATTACTATAGTTATTAGGTTTTCTCGTAACTCAATAAATAAAAATCGCACAGTCCATATGAAAAGAGATTTGTTTGTGTTGAAATACAATACCTGGAACATGTTACATCAATGTCCTTTGTCCGAGAAATAGCGTTTTTTTTTCAGTAAATTTTTTAAACCTTTGACTATCTAAATCTAAAACCGATTCAAATTGAAATGAATATAAGAGAAATAGCATAATTAAAAGTAAACCTATTTAAGTTGATTTGATAGTATGTGTTATGATGTCTGTTTGATAGTCTGACGTACTTCATATATATTTACTATATGCGGCTTCTCTACAGCAGCTTTTGAAATCTTATATCAGCTTAAGTGTGATATGTTACAAATATATATATTTAACATTACCCTAAATCGAATGCTAAGAAGGGATTTATAGAATACCAACTGTGGGACGGTCGAGAACTTTTCAATATAAAAGTCTTATTTACCCTTAAAGAAACCCTTTTCTTCATTCCAGTCTTGTATGCTATTCTTTTAAAATTTTGAACGCGTAAATACTCAGCTTAGTATGAGTCTCCATCGAGTTTTCTGACTCCTTTTCCATAAAAGATTAAGACAATATTTTCTCTTAAACAAAAAAAAAAACTTTATCTTAGGACACGTTATTTTATATTAACCTTTTTTTTTAAGTTTATTTTTTTCATTCCTATGTATATAAGAATTACACACGACCATGTTTATTTTTTCAATTTCCTCCACTAGACTTCTTTTGTCTCTTTTATTAAATCTCTACAATCATTTCTATTATTATTATTATTGTCCATTCTGCTGTTACAAATGGATTGGTCTGGATGGTTGGACGTTATTTTAAATTTATATTGTACTAAACATTAAAAACGCAACATTTTGCAGCGAAACCTGAGACATGTTTGAGTTGCGTTCCTTTTTAATATAGCCGTTTATATCTTGGTATCATGTAAATAATTGTATGACTTTGACAAGATAGTAATAGCCCTAGGTTTATTGGAGTCCCAAGGGTACTCCTAAGGGAGTGGATTTCAGATTTCCCTGTCGATATTAAGAAAGAAGGAAGGAGCGCAAAGAAGTAATGTTGTTTCTTTTTGTCAAGGGTTATATATATCCCAGACGTTACATAAGGTAAATTATTTTCATTAAATTACATCAATAATTAGTTGGACTTGAAAAACAAGAAGCAATATAAATCCTTAGATATATTTGTATGAGTGGTTAGTGAAAAAATATAAATTTCGTTTATTACTTTAATATTTTTTTTCTTAACAAGTCACAAAGACTTAATATTGTTATGAAAAATATTACACATTATTATTTATTACATATTATAAATAACCATTATATCGACAAAAAAATTTTTCAAAAATAAAGCATCTAGATATCACAACAATAGTTTTTATGAAAAATTCAATAGGTACTTTTTGTATTTTGTGTTTGTTAAATGTAAATTATATAATGAAAATTATTACAACTTGTGAAGTACAGTAAAAATTGAGTCTTAAACATTAATAATATTATAAAATATTCACAAATGTTCGTTTCAGAATATTTACACGTGTACTTTGTTATTAGACTCGTTAACAGAACGTATTGACTGTCGGAGCTTACAAACATCACATGGGATAACTGTGGCCGTTTGATCTGTAATTATCAAGCTTGCTAATGGCTGCCGGTAGCTTTTAGTTAAAATGTTCCACATATCCGATTAGATGTGACAGTTGAAACACTATCAAGCTCTTTTTAAACTATTACTATCATTAATTAATAGTTAGACACCGTCCATATCATCCAAAAAAGATATATTTATTGGGAATAAATAGAAATATTTTATGACATATAAAAGATATTTTTAATTTGTTATCCTAAATAACATATGTATATACTTATATTATAAAGCTGGTGCTTCTTATTTTTGTTTTAGGTTGAACGCTCTTAGGTTAGTTAATAACTGTTCCAAATGAAAGAATGTTTTACTAAAGAGTTGTCACTTTATCGAAGGAGAATCGTACACAATATTACCTTCCGCGTGAATGAAAAATATGGCAACAATATTCCTTTTGAGAGCTTCCTTGGCTTGCTTTTGATAAGTAAGTTTGTTGTAACTTTATAAAACCGCGAGTACATAAAGGAATCTAATAATAAATTATAAAGCAAGTACAAGTATTTTGCGATTTCTAAGTTTAAGAGCAAGCCCGTTGATAAAGAAAATTACATAATTCAAAAATGCATCGACATGAACATCATTAAGTATTTTCATTGGCAAGACTTGGACTTCTCAATATTAAAATAATAGATACTTACTATGATGTTATATTAACTTTTAATATAAATTGTATATACTTAAATATCTGTAAATAAATAAATTGTAGGTATATATTAAATAATGTTTTTTTTTAATCAGGTGTTATTAAGAAAAGCGTAAAAATAGCGTTTTAAATGTAATAAAATATTTTTAAAATGAAAATATACAGAAAAAAATCAAGATAGAGATGATATATTTAATAAAAATATTGTAATATATACATATTATATTGCATGCCACAAATGTGTATCTTTGAAATCAGCAACCTCAAAGGCACACACAAATTTGTAGATTAAAGTGACGAATCTGTTAGTGAGTGTGTTTTTTGCTCAATAGTGGAGGTCTATCAATGGAGTGTGAGTGAGATCTTTGTTTTGTGAAAATATATTTATTATTGGATGTTACTCATAAAATATTTAAGACAGTATTTTTCAACGCATTTTTATATTTATAATTTTTAAAAACACATTCTAAAAGTTAATAATTTTATAGAATGCGAGAATGATATATTTAATTACCTTTTAAAGAAACATTCCTTTGTATTTCCAGTATGGACTTACGAGAAGAGCTTTTGCGTCGGTGTAAAAATAACAAAAGACACTAGAAAATTAGACATTAAATACAACTGTATTTTAACTTTATAAAAATTCTTGTACTTTGCATATATATTTGTCACGAATTCTTGTTAACTCACAAAGTAAATTATTATGTTGAGTTGTCTTAATGCGTATTTGAATACGTAATTAAATAGAAAGCTTTCTACATCGGGTTTTAAAAGGTAGGGTGATAAAAATAATGTATTTTACAGCGAAGAAACATCGGAATTTTACCTTTCGTTTTAAATAAATTTGAGAGCTTTTGTTAATATATTTGAAACAAAGTTTTGAATTATCTCAAAAGTAAAGACGAGCCATAATTTGTATGCAAGTTGTCAGCCCTCAAAATGCTAAAGGCATCATTAAAACTTATCACGTCCAAGGTTTTTATTAAAGAAAAAACCCCATCAAATAAAATTATAAATACGATCCGCCAATTTATTTTTTTGTATTCTATAATTTCTTTAAAAATTCTTATTTCTTTGAACACTCGCGTTATGTTAAAACATATAAGTAACATAAAGGTAACGGTCGGTGAACTTGTCATTACTCTAACGAAGTTAGTTCAATCGGAAGTCATAATCCCACTGGTCTTGAGACGCAAAGATTATTTATAAGAATTATAGATATAAATTATTTCTAAATTATTTAAGTTGGCAAAGTATTTACAAAAGCCTCTTGTGCAAACTGTACATTGGTTACTAAACTTAATAATGACTTATTATAACAATGATATTTAAAAATATTGACCGCAGTGTCTGTTTGAAAATAACATTACTGAAATGAATTGTCACAATATTCTGTGAACTAAGTATATCATTAAAGTTTATTCATAATTATTATATAATTTATTGCTTTAAGTATAAGTTGTATGAAATGATCTATAAGTTGTGTAGACATGGCCTAGGAAGAAAAGAAACTCGACTTTTAGAGTGAGGGTGAAATGAAGGGTTTATGAGAATGAAGGGTTTATGAGAATACCTATTAAAAATGTGATAAATTGCAATTTTCTGGACAATGACTATTGGGTTATTGAAACTTTATGAAATGTCTCGTTTGTGTTTTTCTTTAATTTAAAAAAAATATATATAAAATAAAAATTAATAACTAAATATACGTTTAAGTATATCAAAACAAATAATTTGAAATTATTATGAGACGAAACCTCTCAGCATTCCATGGATCCACCGTGCGGGTGCCGGGTCCATCGCGTTGCAGATAGAGGAGCTTCAACAGTGCCTGGGACTTGCGACCCAAGTGTAGGTTTAAGGAGCCCCTATCTAACGCGCGTTAAACGCTCACCTCCACTTTCCAAGCTCCTCTCTCTACCTAACCAAATATGAAACGAACCTGTTAGGGCTGCCTTCGACGCATTTTCCAAGAATGAACTGATATTAGTTCTCGGCAGGCCTAAGTCTTTTAGCACTTTGTAGAGAGATTTGGCTGTTATACCTCTCGCTCCTACTTCTACCGCGTACAAATTTACAACGAACATATTTATGAGCTCGTAATACTTGTTGACCTTGATGGCATGGTCTTTGGGGATGTTGGTTTCCCAAGGAACCCTGAGCTCTATTAGTACAACGCGCTTTAAAATTCGCAAATATAAAAAAAAAGACTAATGGGTAATACGTAAAAAAAAAACCTCTCAATTACATCCTTGTTCAATATAATATTTTCCCTTTTGATATTTTTATATTTATCTTGAATATGTAATTATTATCATATCATAATATATATTATTGTAAACTACAAGGAAAAGATTCACCAAAATAAAGAATAATAATAATAATAACAAATAGAGCGTATATATATTGCAAATCTCATACATATAATGAACATATATCTACACAGTATTTTAGTTAGGTTTTTACGTGTAATACCAAACGTTATTCTTAAATAGTTTGAATTGAAATTTTATAGGAGATCTCTATAATATTACATACATTCTTTTTCAACTATGCGGCTGCTAATAGCTTAAGTTAACATTTCCAAGAAATATACACTGAAAATATTATCTAACTGGAATGCAATGTGCTATAATAGTGAATCAGACAGGAGCGCGTCGGCAATTTTAAACAGTAATAGAAATTCGCTCTTTTCTCCTTTGAGACTGTTTCACGCAAGACTATCCTTGAATTATTCATACGTCACATCAGATCTATTTGATCGAAGACTATGAAATACCAATGACTTGCTTTTAGTCTGTTGTATTGAATGTTAGACAAATAGTCGTGTTTTTCACATTGATTATTATCATTTGCCAATTAATAATTGTAAATTATCATATAATACTATAACTTCATATGTTCATCTTCGCCAAATTAAATTTGAGATAAATAATCAGAAACAATGCTATTGCAAAGTGAACGTTTTTAAGCCAGGGTCACCATAAATCTTAGGAGGTTGACACAAGGGTATACTTTGCAAACTTTTTTCATGAGACTTCTGCAGCGGTCGCTTGATAAATGGTCCGCAGACCCATAATCGAGCGATTCTATGTCATTGTTTTAATTCTCTTCGTATTTTCATGATCAAAAAATATTTTTTTCTTTTTCTTGGGTTTAAAAAAGAAATGGTTATGCTTTTATTTTAGTATATTTTTTGATAAAGATTTAAATTTTAATGTGATTTTATATATTCTATTGTAAATCTTGATAAAGACAAAAATTGTATTAGAAAAAAGATTTGAAAATTATTTCTAAACTATTTCTAAAACTTCATAAGGTTGATACCTCATGTTCACATAAAGCGGGTGGAAAATACAGTGATATTTTATCTTGACTAACGCAGTAAGACGTTGTGTGAATACTTAAATATTGCACTTCTGGATTATCTTTTTAAAACAAATGTTTTTTTCTACTTAAAGATTAAAAATATAATAACAAGAAATATTTGTATGAAATCTTTTGTTCCCTGTGTATGAAAAAAGTGACTAATTAAAGCCGTTAATGGCCAAGTCAAGAGGTCAATAAAATATTATTATTATTATATGTTTGAAGAGATACTTCGTAACCTTTTTTAAAATAATTCTTTAGAACCCATTATAGTTAATATGTTTTAATTTGTGTTAATCAGTGCGAATAATAAACGATAACAGTTGCCAATCCATCAACATTGACAGTTGATAAAGTGCGTATAGTCTATATACAGACTGCAATAGCTGTTGAATGTAATTGAACTAGTATAAATAATATTTTATTATATTAATTTATTATATAATTTTAAGTTATTTATCTTATATATTGTATAACATTTTATTACACATCAGGACATCTAAGTTTAATGTATATCATTCAGTTTAAAGTAAACATTCTTAAGTCAAGTATTATTTTTCCAATAGACCATTTCTATTTTACTATCAAAAATAATTTAACTTACAATACGAATGTTGAAACTATAAAAACCTATTTAACTATAAAAGGACTGCGTAAAAACCTAAAAATAAAAAAATTAAAACGGTTTTTGAGAACTCAGACTTTACACTTAAAAAATTCGCACTTTATTTATATTTCGTATTTGCTGTTTCATTTCGAGTTTATTTGGTTTAATATAATACACACGATACTTAAATAATAAGATAATATGAATTTAACAAACCAGGAGCATAAGTTCAGAGCTAATAACCCACTAATTTACTCATAAATTTGTTAGTACTGCTTCTAATGTAAGAACCAATTTAATTAAAAACTATTAAAACATATTTGTTATATTTTTCTTTTATTTGAAAATACTTAAAGGTAAATAAGATTAAAGAAAGAAAATTCTAAACTAAATCAATTTAAAGAAGGCACTATTTTTAAGTGTATATAAAATTTGTGCACTATGGTTTCAAAGTAAAATGATTGTTGAGGGAATAATTTATGAGATGTAGTCACCCATTACATAAATGTAAACATACAAAGGAGAAACTGTTTAAGGAGATTTTCAAAGTATGCGTTTTTCTCTATTGTAATATTGGGGCTGTAAGTATAGCTTTAACGTAGCAATACGGTAAGTCATGCCCTCAGAATCACAAAAACTTTACTATTTTTGTTCTTTTAACGTATGTTTGAGTTCTTTAGTGTCTGTTAACATATTTAATTATTTTTTAAAGTTAAGGTTTGCAAAAAGGTATATTAAATGGTTATGTCTGTATAGGTTAGATACAATCTTGACCTATAATCTATATTATACGATATGACAAAAAATAATTTTGCAAATGAAACAAATAATTAATGTCAATAAGTAAAATAATAAAGTTATTTTAGAATTTTTTATCTATCAATATATACATAAATAATGTCTCAAATCATCGACCAGATACTAATCACTTGGTTGATCGTTTTAGGTACGCTCGTGACATGAGTTCCTCGACCAAAAAAATATTTCTAAATTATTTTCTTTAACATTTTCTTTAAAATTTCGTTTAATTAAAATCCGTTTATTTTTCTTCATATTGTATTAATTTTACGCAAGAGTACTTACTGTACATAATAACTAAAAACAAAATATAGATTATTATAGAAATGTTATTGTATTTCATATTTTTTTATATAAATTTAAATAATATCAATCTAACGAGAACCTCGTTTTACTATATTACTACTATTTCACTTATAAAAGCATTGTTCCGTGTCTCAAGTTTTCGAATTGACAACGAGTCTATTGTCTGGTAGTGAATAGAGCTTGACAAAAAATAAAATACGCTGTAGATAAATATCTTAAGGAGCTTTATAAAAATAATATAAATCATTTTAATCTTTTTTTTACCAACCAATTTTTCTTACATAATTAAATGATTTTATTGAAGACTTGGTGCAAAACTGTTTTTGGAATATATAAAGCTATTGCCTGTATTTTATCTGCATTAGTGAAAGTTTTTCATTTATTTAAGTAGTGACTTCCTTTATTACGGAATATTAGCCACTCAAATTAAAAGAAATTTCAATTTACAGTTTTAGAGATAACAAGGGTTATAGAGCTTAATAAAAGAAAGAGTTGTAAAAAAAATATGTATTTATTTTTCCGATATCATTCAACTCAGGATTTAGTTAAAGTTAACCAAAAATAAATGTTACAATTAAGTAGTCTTAACTCTGTTGGCAAAGTGGTTATCATTTGCTTACATTGTTTTGGTTCTGCTGACGCCGTAAATTAAAAAATATGGCATTTTTAAAACACTCTTAAATACAGTAAAATTTTTAAAAGAAAATATACCTCGCATTTTCAGTTCCCAGTCAAGGAGGCTATTTATAAGCTTACAGATAGGTAGGTAGGTACTTATAAAAAGCCAATATTTGGAAGTGGCACTGAAAGATCGCGTGAAGTCCCGTGAGACTTGAACGACGAGACGTGGGGGGCATTTTTCATCTCAGTTGGATTTGAGAAGACTTTTAAGCTATAATCGGTAAAGGAATGAAAAGTTTTATTAAATGACATATTAAAATAATTTAGAAATATATTGTAAATTATATATTAATGGAATTTTATATATTCTGGAAAAATGGTTTTAGAAAAAAGATTTAATTTATTTTAGAAGTAAGCACTTCCTTATTACAAATATTATAACTTGCTGACAAATAAGACAAAGTAATAAAATCTTTTAGAATACAAAAATATTATAAAACAAGAACTACTATAAACAGTAAAAGTAACAGTAAAAGTAAGTAAAAGTAACAGTTTATAAATTATTGATCAATATATTATTTTCATCATTCTATTTTGCGTTAAAAATATCTATAATGAAACTTTTTAAAGTTAATGTAGAATAAGTTAAACTTCATTTCAAAATTTATTTATTTTTATTAAGAGGTCAACTTTGAAACGGTGGAGTATTCTAACATAGGATAGGAACTGTCCAAATCAAATAAAATAAAACCCAACTCGTTTCTAAATACGGGCCAGTAAATACACGTTAGGATTCATCATTAGTTTCAGTCCTTTGAATGCTACATAAACATCGACGGAATCAACAATATCTAAAAGGATCGAATATTTATAAGGTTTTGTATCAAATTAAAATCATAAATACTTCACGTTGTTGTAGTAAACATAATGAAATTTCAAATTATAAATACAATATTGACACAAAAATTATAAAACCTACGATTTGATAAATACAATTGTTTTCAATTTTATGAAAAATTATAAAACCCGTCAAAGAGAGATTCCAATCAACAAATAATTTTAATTCATGTAAAATGTAAATAAGTGGAAGGAAATAGAATGGATATTGTAGAGATAATTTAAGGAAGTAATAGAATTCAGGAACTACGGCCTGTTGGCGATAAATGCTATTAAATCTCGATTAGAAAACATAAAAAAAAATAAAAAAAGGATCAAAAATATAAAAAGTAATTTACGAATGTTGCGCCATTTCCAATTAAGATATTTTATAAATAGAACCTTTGTTAAAGATAATTATTGAAAATTATATCTATAATATATATATAAATAGTAATTTATGTTGTACGTGCTTTTTCAACGAACTTTCGCAATAACATACTACCTTTAATTTCGTCTGCTCTCATGCGGAACGCATCTACCTACCCCCGAAAGTGCGTTGCAGCATAGGGACACCAAAAATTATTGTTTATTTATATCGGCGCAATTCTTATTAGTAGTTGAAATTATCAGTTGTCACCCGCATAAACACCGGCGTAGTCACCTGTGCAAGTGAAGTCACAGCATCGTTGATATAAATAGAGGCGAGAGTACAGATTACAGATAGCCTAGCTAGAGCCGTTGCAGGGATCGGATCTCATCGAAGTAAGGGATTCGTCAAACCGTCTACGAGGTTACCTTCAGGAGTCTGAGATTCTGTCGACATTCAAGAATAAAGTCATTGGTGACGTCAGTTATGCTGACGTAAGCTGACTCCGACATATAAAATAGATTAGTTTAACATATATAAATATCAACGATTTTGTAGATTGTCTTTTAACGATCGTGTATCAAAGGAATAAAAATATTATTTTATTCTCATTGGTTTCAGTTTGTTCGTTTGAGTTTTGTTTTGAAGACGACTTTTGACTTTTCATTATTATTAATAATAACTTGAAAATATCCCTAAACATATTGTCTTGATGAGTAAGATTGCAGGTTACTATAATGATATGAGTAAAGATTTTAAGACAAATTCATAGTTGTTTTATGAACCTAAATGAGAGACGAAAAGATTTAAAAGTAATTTTATGTATACTTAAATAATTTTACTCATTGGCTTGTTTTGAAAACAATTTTTTTACGTTAAACTTGCTTAAGGTTGTTTACTAGCGACGAACGCAGTAATGTTATGGCAACTGGGTGACTCATATAATAATAATGGTATTACTTTCTCAAGTGATAAATAATCCTTAACAGTTAAACCATTCTCCCTCGATCGAACTTCCTTGGTTGAACTTTCTTAACGAAGGCTACTTGATGTGAACTTTGAGCATTCTTGAAATATTACAATTGTCTACTATTTCGTCCAAAATAAAATAAAAATTATTTCTTTAAAAAGAAATATGGTTAATGCACAAAATATTTGAATATCTTTATTTTGAATATCTTCTCAAATGTTTTATGAACTAATGAAGCTATATTAAGTATTTTAAATTGTCTTGGTAATTTATCCATTTCTTAACCTACTTTAATGAACCTAAACAAACGAACCAATGAAGAAAACCTTGGCCTTACCATGTTCCTATCTGTAGGTAAATGAAAATGAAGCCAATATACGGAAAATAATTCTTCAAGTGTAATAATATATTACTGCGTATACGCAGTCAAATGTTTTTCTTCTGTACAAAATAAAATGAGCAACTTATTATATATGTCGGAGTAGGAAGCAGTTTGTAATTTTTTTAAAGAGTGACGTCAGCATAACTGACATCACCGATGACTTTATTCTTGACTGTCATCAGGCTCTGAGGTATTTAAGGTAACCCCATAGACGCTTTGACGAGCCCCTTACTTCGAAGAGGTCCGACCCCTGCAACGGCTCTAGCGAGACTCTTCGTAATCATTTTTTTTGGACTTGACTGCAGCTGTTAGCCCTATTGGTTTTTACAGCGTCACCGGGAGTGGTGGGTGGCCCGATGGGACCAACCCGTTTAATACGGAGTGGTACGCCCGTCCCAAGGGTGCCTCAAAGAGGCACGACCTCGGTTTAGGACGTCGTTGAAGGGGAGGATGGCATCGGATGATGGGGTTGTATACGAAACGGGACCTCATCTTCGCCGGCGAAGGCGGTGTGTGTGTATATATTATCTTGGTGTGTCCTGAGGACATTTGTGTCTGTATTGTCGGTGGCATGTTTATTGTCATGGTCTAGGAGGAGTGCGGCGCACACAGCGTCCACCTTCACCGGCCTCTAGGGGTGTGCAGCAGGCGGCCAGCGCAGGGGTGCTACCGCCAGCATCACAACGCACACCTCTAGCAACGACCAGAGATGGCCGTGCGCTCCGGCCACAACAGAGCCCTCCCCCACCCGGGGGGGGGGCGTGAGGGGTCTGCCACAAGGCAGTTAATCGCCGGCGGGGGGCTGGATGTAAACCGGATTAACAGTCCCCGGTCAGTCAATTGAGGTCGGAGCGCCACTGGGTTCTTTTAGTGGGTATACTGTGAACCTATTTCCCGGGGAGTCCCACATACCTCTCTCCGTCCCCCGACGGAAAGGGGATGCGTAAGGCATTTTTTCTCAGTTCGAAAGAAAAAAAAAGGGTCTAGGAGGAGTGTCTGGGACGCATAATCTATACTTTTAATTGCAATTGGTATTGAACGCTCCCATGACACTCAACATGCCCACGTGCTGGCACACTGCCAGCATGCGGGCCTGAGGATTGCCATCGGAGGCCCTCGGCTTGGCGGCGAATGTCTGCACCTCCGCGGGGTCTAAGAGACTCACGAAGGCACAGACGAGCTGCAGTCGGCTGCTAGGCCGATATATAAAAAAAATCGTTACTTTACTTTTTTTTTTTTAAAGAAATTCAGTTGTGATTTATATTATTTTTACACAGTAAGCCATAACATTTGTTTTTAAAATTAACTTATATATATCACGTGTATTTAATATCCAATAATAAATAATATTCATATAAATAATATTCACGTAGTTTGCAACTATTAAGTGTTCAGATATAAGTCATTCTTGAATTAAAATTATGTTTGCAACGAATAATATATTCGGCAGTATAGCAAATAACTAATATTCGGCGCGCCCCCTAACCGAATAGCCGAATATCAGGAAAAAGTATTGGGTAGGATTTAAGGGCCATAACTTGTATAGACGAGACAGTTTCGCGCTGGTTTGTTGTAATGTACTCACCCAAAAAAGTTTTCATAAAAAAGTATTGCATCCTAAAAATGCAGAAAAATTAGTCTTCTGCACCATAACCATCACTTTCTAAATAATTGATAATGAAAATAGTTGAAAGGCATAGAAAATTCTTAACTTTTCAATTAAAAAAATGATGTACCAGTACTATGTACCAAATACTATTTATATAATTATAAAATAAATGTAAACCTAAACCGTCTTAGTTTTGATTACGACAGTAATTCATTGAATCAGTGACTATTTAAATGATTACAAGAGAAATAAAAAGATCTAAACAGAATTAATCTTTTTTTCTTCATTTTATCAATTATCTCCCTATAAAAAAATATATTACTTAAGTTTTCGGCATTCGCTTGAAAATTAAAAAAAACCGAATTGACCTAATATCGAATAGTAATCGAATATTCGTAGTCTAATAAAAATATAAAACTTTAAATAAATCACTACATTAAACACACAAGAAATTCTTTACGCTCTCCTGTATAAATTATCTTTTTCTACTTTTTATTAAACATCCTAGCAGAAGTTCCTTGATATCTCTGATACTTGAGAGACATTGTTTACTTAATTTCAAATGTCTTGCTTCGCTGACTTTACAACTTTTAAAGAAATAAAAATCCCTCTCTAACTTAGTAGATCCGGTATCAAAACTCTTGTCATTTGTCTAAAATTATTACAAAATTAAATAAATGTTCTGATTTAAAATATGTAATAAAATAAAGATATCCGAGTGTATTAAGTAATTTTTAACATAGTGATGTGGTTTTATAAAATCACGAGGGAAGTGAAACTTAGTTAACTTAGTGTTACTTATCGAACTGTTTCTTTTATTATACGGTTAAGAATATGGAAGTCGTTTCTAAACATAAAATTAGATTGATGTAAAATCAATTGTTAGGTAATATATTAATAACACAATTATCCAGATAGGTTCATGTTAAATAAAGGAAAGCAGAATATTTTTGATATAGTTAGTTTATAATAATATAATCTATGGTATTATATATGAACAATAGACAAAAATCATGAGGCATTTTTCTATTAAAACGCTGACTATATTTTATATAGCGGAGTAACGAAAATAGAGAGAGCTTAATCGGGTTTCGAATTTTATCTTCGTGGTGAAGTCTATATTCCTAGAAATAGAAATAAAAAAGATCCTAATGCCATTGAATTAATGGCCCGAACGCTGGCTATACATATACAATATTCATGGAAATATGATTTACTCATTACAACTTTAGATTTTCATTGTAACCTCGCACACTAGGTTGCCGTCTGAAACATTTCTATTTAATAACATTCATTGAAAGAAGCTATATCATTCTATTTTCATTTTATTTCTCATACAATAGAAAAATATTTATCAATTTATTCAAAGATTACTAATCAAAAACTTTATTTTAGTTTTCATACGGAATTTTACAATTATAGAAATGGGATCTTTTTATGAATACAACAAATAATTTTATATTATTATATATCTCTGCTATAAATTTTGTATGATTTTAAAGTTAAAACAAATAAGGAAATAATATTTTGTTATCAATGTAATTTATGTTTATTATTGCAATTGTAAGAATTATAAGATATACGTAAATATTTAAAACAGATACCAGTCCATTAGCTACTTGACAGAGAATTTGTAAGCGGATTGAGAATTGGCCTTAATATATTCTTAGATGTAAATGAAAATACCAAATTAGATTCTACTTCTTTTAAAAATTTCATATTTTACCTGAGGCAATAAGTGGTATTGAATGAGTATAATAAAAAAAGTAGTCTTGAAATAAAAAAAGTATTATAACTTAGTACATGCCTTCAATTTTTATTGAAAAACGAAGCATTTAAGTTAAAATTTTATCTATAGAATTCTAAGGAACATTTTTCTCATAATAGATACCTTATGGCGCATCTTAAGGAAAATTATCTTCTCAGTGACCGCCAATGTACTTGGGATTTTTTCTTGACGTCTGAAAAACTCTCTACAAAGTTTTATACGATAGCCTTATTGGTAATCTAATTAAATTTATCAACTTTAATTTTATTTTAAGATTATTATTAGTTGATTTTTTAACCATCTGCTAGTGTCATATAAACTATTTGTAATTAAAAATATTGTCTACTTTACGTTTGGTTAGCTATAAAGGAGTGGTTTTTAAACTTTTATTAATTACAAAATCTAAGGTAGAAAATTATTAATAAAATGTACTGAAAGTCGTAGTATTTTTTATGAAACATTATAATAAAACTAATATTAGGAAATATAAAATGAAATTCATATTACTATCTTCTGATCATAGTTTTACTCTGGATACGTATCATCCACTACGGAACGTGTAATTCTTCGCCTAATGACAACAGAAAATTTGGAAGTAATTATGGCGATATTGGGATGAAAAGCGTTTTCCTTTTCAAAATCGTTTGAGCTTTACTGGAGCCATAACGGACGTATTACGACAAAGGATGGAATACTACATTCTGTTTTCGGAAGTAACAATGTCAGTAATTTTATGCTCTTGATACAGTTTCAGAACTGATGTTGTGTTTATATTCGGGCATAAAAATTATACATGTCTATGGACGTGACTTAAAAGATGAAACAATGAACGAAACTTCTTACTTCTGGAAATTTGCGTTACAAAAAGTTCTTTCTGACATTCGAGCTCCGCATAACGTGAGTAGAAATAAACTTATTTCATATCTTTGTTTAGAATTTCGATGTTTAGAGAAAACAGTCAAATCACTAGACAATATCTTCACTCCTCTATTGCTGAAACCTTAAAGGTCTTTTATTGACAAAGTAAAATATAATATAAAAAGAAAAACTGCATTTAAAAACTAGGTTGGTAACAAAATGTGTTTTTATTTTCAGGTTAATTTTGTGCTAATAAAGATTCCTATTTTTAAATAAAAACAAGGTAGTAAAGGCGGAAATAAAATTGCATGGTTTTTAAATTCAAGTTCAGAGTTTCAAACCTTTGTATCTTGAAAGATCTTAAACTCTTTTATATATTTAAAGATGATAAAAAAATTATTTAATTAAAAAAAGGAATCTAATAATAAATCCTCGATAACTAACTGTTTTTACGGTGGCCTTACTATAACATTGTCTTAAATAAGTCTGATCTGATAACCCTAAATAAATATCATTTGTGGTATGAAAAAAAATATATTAAATACTTTATATTGCTACCTTCCCAACTTAGGTCTTTGGTCAGATTTCAGGTCCGTCTGGGGAGTTAAGTTTAAATAGCTGTACAATATTTTTGTGTTGATTTCTAAAGCAGATCAAATAGAGTAACTGAATAAGTTTAATCAGTAACTATTTTAATTCCACGTCTGTATCAAGTCATAATGAGTAGGCAAAATTAAAACTTGTAGCAATACAATATTTTTTATAATTATTAATCCAATAATATTACAAAAGTAAAATATGTTTTATTTTGAATATTTTTTTATTATAATATTTTTTATTCTTGATAGGTTAGGTTGAATTTAAAAAATCTGCTATTTATGCTGAAAAACTCCCCCGAACTTGCTGTTTTAAGTCCATCCAAGTGAATACATTCATTAAAATACTTGTGTTATTATATTGCAAAATAAATACGAAATTCGTGAAAATAAGAGAAGATGTTTAATGAATATTCTATTACAATACAATCCAATAATATTCAAAAACTTTTCAAGCTTTTATTTTTTATTATTAAATGGCTTTATTCACACTAAATAAATAGTTATGTGCCAATGTCAATGTTTTGTTTATTGTATCAATATATAATTTCAAATACTTCGGTTCAAGAAAATGTGTTTTCTTCATTCTTTTTTTTAGCAAGGGAATTGGATTAATAGCACAGTCAATTCCGAAAGGCTATTGCAGAGGTAACAAAATAGACGACGCTTGAATATGACACCAGAAAAGTCACTGACAGTAGGGAATGCTCGGTTGAATGAATAAATAATATCGTCCTTTCGTTACTTTTTATGGAGATCATTGAGAATTCCAGAATAAACAAAGCTGGCTTTTAGCCAAACTTCCAAGAGTCAATAAGAAGAAATAACACTAGTTTGCCCTGTGTGACACAAAAATCAACGGCGTCATTACCAAGGGTATAACATAACAGGGTCACCTTCGATGTGAAGATTTTTTAATTTAGTAATCAATGTGATGATAGATACCTTCAATCATAAATCAGAGTTATTAATAAAATATATAGCATCAAAATGCAGTTAAAGCACTACTAAATAAAGTAAATTTTGTTCAATTGGGAATCTTACTGTATTAACTTACTGTAAATAAAATGTGATTTTAATCTACATATTTCTGTAATCGTTTCGACATAAATATACAAACGTGTCAGTAAGACTGAAAACCAAGTTAAAAATGTCTTGGAGTCATAATTATATAGAGATTTGTTTGACATTACTTTCAAATGTTATTTTAACGACTGTGTCGAGAATAATTCTGAAAAATTTAATCAAAGGTAGATTGTTTCCTCAAAGGTGAAAGTAATATCAGAAATAATGTATAACTTTCTAGTGGAAGTTACAATACAGCCAGCTTTACTTTTTTCTAGTGAAAAAGTACGTATTGATTATTATTGTCATAAATTGTAAAATGTTGAGGTTATCCAAGGCGAGTATTGTTTCTCTGCGTATTATAAAACTTTGCAAAAATTGTGACTAATAATTCATGGTGGTAAGTGTAAAAAGTAAACAAAAAAATTCGAACGGATCGTTATTGAAGGCCCTACCAGTTTCCTCTAAACAGTGAGTAGATTGAAGGATATTGAACATCTGTAAATAGTTTAAGAATAACGCAGTCTAATGGCGATCTTTATAATTTCATCGGGACTCCACCAGGCTCAATTTTTGTCTGGGATCAGGAACTCAAACATTGTGAAAACCTGTTAGATACGAATATTTTTATTGGGTTTTTGACTATTGGTATAAATGCATCCTAAATCTTTACTAAAGAAAAATTGAGATTTGTCTAAAAGATTCGGCTATTTTCAAGTATCCATTCCAAATAGGTTCTAATTTATGCATTTCTTTTTAAACAAGACTACGAAAAACTGTATGTATTGGTTTTCAAGTAATTAAATGTAAAATAAAAATGACTCATCTATCTCCTTTGACGGCATTATAATTTTTAAACCTGCTATTGTTTATACCAAAAATATTAATAAAGATAATAATCCATGACGATGAAACCGAAAAACATAATTTTTGCTAAGATTTAACATGAAAGACCGGTTTTCATTGCTTTCAACACAGTACCTTTAATGTGTATCAGCTTTATTCCATTCACTACACTACCAAGCTACATGTATTCTAATCTCACGATGTATTTATCTCGTTATTGTTATACCTGAAGAAACTAAAAATGCAGATCAATACTCCAAATATCTAAGTTAAATATGTCATTTATGAGTTTATTTGATAATTCAAAGAAAATTTATGATTATAATTTAAATGAACTGATTTATATGATAAGCTTAATTTAAAATGCAATCGCAAAGTGTAATTAATTATTCACTTTGGTCATATAACTCACCTTGTGGCTTGACTGTAGTGGTTGGTGAAATATCCAAAGCGGATTCGATGGCATTTACTGATTTATTTATTTAAACTTATGTCGACATAATAAATGTATGTATTTTTAATATATAAACTAAAACTATGTGCAGAAGAAATAATAGTGGAACATTAGTAAATATGGTTACATCGTAGATCAGATATTTAACAATCTAAAAAGTTTTAAATACACATTTTTATATCAAAAAGTACTCTGAAAGCGAATTAACATCTGTTCTCTTTATCTGTTTATTTATTTTTGATATCCAAAGATTCATTTATATATAATTCTGATAAAAATATATAATGATTTTTAAAAGAGGGACAAAGGTTTAAGTTATATTATTAATATATAAACAAGTGACATATCCTTAAAAAACAATAATTTGTCCTGTGATTTATGAATATAATTTAACCATGAAACGAAACAGACTTTATTCTTTAGTCAGGAATGAATAGCAGAGGTGCACTCAGACTTATCACAGCATATTTAGGGTGGCTTTATCTTCATTCTATATGAATTAATAACTTTAGAAACGACAACAGAATACAGACACGCAGTCCGTACTTGACGTCTTATGTAAATGTAATTTGCATTCGTTATTCATTCCCCAAGAGTTTATTTATAACCAATTCCACTTTATTTAATCCACAAGTACATTTAGGTGGATTTTCCTCTTTGTTTTTTTTTTTGCTTATAGAATTATTGGATCAATAAAATTATTTTGATGAGTGCAAATGTAATTTAAAGTACATTTATGTTTTAATCCCATTTTTGATTTAGAGATTTAAAGT
The DNA here is from genome assembly GCF_018135715.1 of Danaus plexippus. Taxonomy (NCBI): domain Eukaryota; kingdom Metazoa; phylum Arthropoda; class Insecta; order Lepidoptera; family Nymphalidae; genus Danaus; species Danaus plexippus. The sequence continues at coordinate 5,255,532 of NC_083540.1, read as the reverse complement.
AAGGGATGTCATCTGTATGTCAATATTTCCCATTTAAAGTTTTTTAATACAATGTTCCCTACAGTTAATCTCGTAATTTATTAAGACAATTATTTTGTCAGTATTGGACGAAAACTTAATATATTATTATTTCCAATGCTTTGAGATAAAATTATATTTATTCTACATATTATAATTACCTTACTGGGTTAATGGTTAGTTTAAATACAGCTTTCTATTGATAAAAGTCTGGTGGATTCTTTAAACTTTTGGTTATAAAGTGATTTAAAATTACTTACAAGCATTTGGAACAGCAATTGGTGTTTGGACAGTTGAGTTGTCGTGTCGGAAAGTGGCGACGGCCATTTCCATCCACGGTGTGTTAAATGTCGTATGGTACAAAGTCCTATTGGTTCCAATCGTTAAGAATATTAGCGATGACTGTTTTCGTTTCGTCGATGATACCTGAGTGATGGGTTGGGGCCATACCTACGAAGAAGTAGCCCACCTGGCCTCTATGGCACGTCGATAGTCGTTGGATTGATACAATTCTTGCTAGAGACCCATCCTTGGAGTTTCGTCGGAAAACTGATAGCTGAAGTACACGATTTTCGGTCCGGAGTTTGAGAATTAGAAATAAAGAAATGTTAGTAATTTAAAACTATATTCATAAATAATATTTTTTTTTTATATATAATCAAAAATCTAGTAGCAGGGACTCAAAAATTTTATAATATGCATATTTCTTTTAAAAGATCATTGTATCTTTTGCTTTCAAGAAGTATATTTCAAAGACAAAAATAACTTATTTTCCATTTTATACCTACGAGATCAATGTAATTTACTTGTCGGTAAAAAGAAGGTATTTTAATAGTTTTTTTGGATATAAAACTACATAACGAAACTATTTCATGTTAAAGAAAATCCAATAGTGTACAACTTATTTCAAAATCAAAGGATAGTATAAGAGTTCAGTTATGAGCACCTATTCTTGTTGAATAACTCTCATAGGTGTAAATAAAAGAAAATGTATGACTCCGTAGTTTATAGTAATATGTAGTGAATAGTAAAGAAAATCCTTCTTTGATACGGAAAATGTTTCGGAAAATATGATATTAAAGATTCAATGTTATAGCAAGAGAAATATATTATATATTATAATATATCCTCGTATAGCACGAGAAATTAATATCTCTATTACACTTATTCACATGAATAAATCTGCCCTTTTATAAATTTATTATCGAGTGGATTTTGTAAACAAAATACAGTGACGTGATGAAATATAAAGCCAATAAAAATGTTCTTTTGAAATATAAAGTATAATGTATAAGTATATAACTAAAACTTTTGAGAAATTTTTTTCCTTAAAAGTTACGAAGTTAGTCCGTAAGAAAGTTTTCTTAACTTGTTTTTATTAACATGTCATTAGGGGCGAAATATTTCCTTACTTTTGTATCTTCATCATAGTTGTATTTTTTTTTTATATTCATTATAAAACTGTTCTCATTAATATTATATTAATAACATACGTCCTTACAATTTTTATTTCATGCTACACAGGCAAGAAATATGTTAAGGATATTTATAGAATAGGTTTTTCTGTTGGATTTATATTTGTTTGCATAACTTTTTAATAAGGATCTTATATAAGGATAAATATTTTGTTCTTGAGTTTAATTAGAAGAAATGCTTATAAAATTATTAAATAATGCTGATGAGAGCAAAAATGATTCCTCGGTATGAAGTATTTTTTATTAATTTGTACTAAAAATGTAAAAAACAAAAATATCTACTTTGTATACTATAATAATTTTGCTCTCAAGCCTATATGTACAAATGTAATTTGAGTATTTTAGTAGGAGTAATCTCATGAGGTTTTATTTTACCATAAATTCAATAGCGATAAGTGGACATTTTATAAGATAATTGATTTTTCTACAATTACTAATTGCTACAATAATTTTCGATAATACCACAATTTTGCACTAAAGATATCGGAAACTAAATGTAGTGCCAGCTCTCTCACTGATCTAGTGGTACCCTTTAACATATGAAACAATCTGGGTAACTAAATCTTCCTTTACTTTCATTTAAATGGTTAAAAATACTTTTTCTAGTGAAACGAAACCCATTATTTCTCTTAGACGTCTTCGGAACGTTTCTGAAGAATGGACTCTATTAAGATTTCTATTACCATTGAAGGAGTTTAACTTGAAACCAACTTTTAAATTATCAGATATTTTTCGAAGAGAAACTTTAAAATTCTTTAAAATATTAGAAGTAAAAAATATTTTTACACATTTTTTTATTATTTATTAACTTAAAAGGAATCTTATAGAAATTTAAAACATTACTTCTAAGAAACAGTGACTAAAGAACATTTAATTGCAATAAAGCAATAAGTGCAAGAATTTATTGAATTAATAAAACGTTCAAAAATATCTCATTCTGTTCTATTAGGTAAAGTATTAGTTATAAGTAAAATCGCAAATTAAAAGTATTAATAATCATATATGCATAATTTGTATAGGAACATAATTTGGGCTATTATTGTGACGCAATTTGTATAAACAGTAAAGTAAATTATATATAATATTTTTACATTATATTTGTTTTTTTTTTTTAATAAATACGCATTTGTAGGTTTTAGCAACATATTAACACTTTTCCTTCCTTTACTTATTTTTATATTAGTTTTTGTGGTATCTTCAATATGGTCCACGCTGTTTCTGTAACCTTTTCATGTTATAACAAATATGTACTTTATATTTTTTTTGTCCTGGTGTTGCCGGAGCCATCTTAGGATCCTGAGCGCTAAGAGCAAGCCGGTCAAAAAATTTAATCATGCAAACGTTTCGGTTGTCAACGGCAGACTGAGTTTTATGGACATATAATTATTTAGCCATCCAAATGCTCACATATCCCCCTTTTCATTATAAAATTAAACACATGTCTAAAAAGTTATTGTTTCCATTGTAATTGTATTATATTATTAATTATTTATTTGCCTAATAACGCTGCATGTTAACACAAACTTACCTAGAGTAAATTTTAAAAAATGTTGTTCGTTATAAAGTTATAGGTAAAAGTGTTATTATATTATATTTTTTGGTTTTTGTGACAATAGTAGTGGAACCTTTAAGCCCAATCAAAATATTTTTAAAATATGTTTCTGATATTTTCTCTTACGTAAATGGCTGGGAATGAAATAAATCGAGCGTATTTTTGATATTATATCTTTTTATTAAAAATACACATCCTATGTACAAGTACATTTTATTTCTTTATTAAATACACGAAAACCTAAAAACCTATTTGAACTAGCGATATATAATATTTTTAAATTGTTTCTATGAGAGGTCAAGCAACGGGTGGAAGGTAATTGAGTTGGAGTAACGTTCGTCTAGGGATTTACTCGTAGCTTCTGCAGATATTCTCGATGCTAGGAAATAATTTATATACTCTTCGTATAGCTTATCAATTACTTGTTTTTTTTTTAAAACAAAGTGCAGTAGCTAGAATTATTTATTATCGATGTTATCAATGTGAAACTGGCTTATTTGTCACAGAGAAAGCGTACAAGAAACGAAAAAATGTAATTGATCATCAGACAAATATTTTTTAATATTTGTGTTAATGGCTTGGTAAATATGTAAACAGCTATTATGTACTGTAATTGAAACATTATCTCAGAAAACTGATTTGGTACTTAAGGTGAGCAGCAAGATTCATTGTATAAGAGTATTAAAGCTGGAAAGGAGAAAACCATAACTATTGATTTAGTCATATTTAATTCATTTGCAAAAAAAATATCTGGAAGTTTTGAGAACTGAGAAATAAGATGTAGTAACAATATGTTACAATGCATATAATACATCTGATTTGTCAGAATGATGAATAAAATAAGCAAGAAATTTATTTATTTATGTTATTTGGTGGTCTATCCAATTCGAATTGACAATGGTGAAATCCTAAATAACGAACCCAAGCTGAATATTTACAAACAAGAAGTGTCAATTATAGATTTATTTGTGTTAGTGGCCAACCATAACACAAAATACATAATAAAAAATTTTGATAAAATAGATAATAATTTGGTTTTTCATTTATTGAATGATGTTTCTTAAAAAAAACTGTAAATCAATTCAATATTGTATTCAGGTACGCATATACTAGTAACGCATCTAACGAAATCAAGTTAATTACATTGTCCAAAACTTTTTTCCCCACTATTATAAATATTTAATGAATCTTGTTAAGAGTTCACAATTTTATTTTTCTTTTACTTTTATTCCATTTCATGGGTTTAATATTGTTTAAAAGAAAATTAGAAACTAAATATTTAGTACCGGAAGGTTAAACAGATTCTGTGTAACCAAAAATATTTGTATCGATTTTTGGAGTGATGGTCGGCCCAACATCAATGACCTATAGTCAAACTTTCCTTTATAGTCCAAGAACACTTCCTTTTTTAAATAAAATATCTTGAATAAAAAAAAATGTTGCAACCTTTAATTAACCATTGAATTTATTAAAACTCATTTTTGTTGAATGATTTTGTGCATGTACTGTGTAGTAATGTTCTAATTTTAATTTTTTAGTTGCTTTTATTGCTATTACATAAGGAAATATGTCTTTACTTGACTTACTACTTATGTTAAGCTTATTTTTTTTTCTATTTAAAGTTTTTTAAATCTCAAAGGTTATAAATCATTTACGTACTTTTCTATGATATGTTTTTGGTGGAAGTCCAAAATTTATTTACAAAATCTTCGTTAAATAAGTTATAAATTTAATAATTTGCATCTTACAATAAAACCTTTTTTAAAATATGAAAAATAGATGTCATATAGATGTCAAATAAATTCTTAAAATAACAAAAATACAACATTACATTCGTAGTTATTGTAATATTAGTTCAGTTTTGCTAAAGTGCTACTAAAAATTTAATAAATAGTGTCGAAGGTAAAATTTAAAAGAAATTCTTGACTTGTAGCGACAATATATAATTATTTTTTGTTGCTTTAAACTTTTTAATGAATTACAATAATTCAGTACTTATAGGCAATTGGAGTGAAGAGAGGCTTAAAAATGAGGTTTGAAAATCATTTATGTTGTTTTTGACTTGTTATATTTGTTATTAACAGAAATAAATATCTATACATTTTAAAAACTGTATAATATACTATCTTAACTTATTGAGAATATTCTTTTGTCTATCAATCAGGACTGAAACAGTAATATTATTTCATTTGCTGAATTCATTTATAATGAAGATTTGTAAATAACTTTGATTAAAAACAAGGAATTGTAATTAACTAAATTTTATATTTACTCGAAAACTATGCAGGATAGGTACAATATAAAAAAGGCTTAATGTAAGAAAGTATATTGGAAACCCTTTATAGGTAAAAACATTTTGGGAGTTCAAAAATAAAAATCCTAATTTTCTAAAAAGTACAATAAATATTTTATACACTTCTTGATGCGTGTATAAAAAAATATATATAGCCAGAATTTATTTCTGACACAAGTTGAAGTTTATAATGTTATCTAATTAGAGAGTAATTTAATTAAATATTTTATTTTATTTACTTGAATAATATATTAAAACTTGTCGCTCAACGTGTAATATTTATTAAATTCGTCATTTGCAGTACGAATTTAAGATATTTCTTAGAAAACGAGATAGACGAGAGCTGTTGCTTCAACGTTCAAGAACTTTATTCAGCAATTTACTGAAAGAGGTACATGTATAATTAATTTTTAATCTTAAAACTACTTGCGTTTAGGAAATTCTTAACTTTCAATGACGTGATATTTAATAGTGTTTTTGTATTATACTTTGTTTTGATTTGTTTGAACAAACTTACTTATGGAAAAATTATAAAACTGCCACTATGCATTTGATTATTATGTTATAGTTTTCTGTATATTTCTGATATATTTTAATATTTTCTCTTATTATTTTTCCAGCGGCCCCTTGCTATAAGTGGCACTTTTGTTCTTTTTGGATTTAATGTTCAAGTGGTTGCATCGGATATGCCTGGTAATCAACTCTTAAAAATATTCTGCGTATAATCGATCTTAAATTTTTTTTTTTCATTATATATAATCTATAGTCCAGAAAGGTTCAGTTGGCAAACCTCAGTATGGATTGGCTTTATCTTCTTTGGTCAACGAGCGTCAGGTGGATTTCATGCAAAATATTAACGACGGTTGTCTCATGACTTTATCACCGATTACTACGCCCTGTTGCCGGAACACTTTTGTTATACTCAGGTTTATAAAGCAATAATATCACACAAGTTTTTTATATAGTTACTATATTAATAATTTTGTAAAATGTTTTTTTTATTCAAATATTACGAAGAGCATACTAAAACTTGTAAATTGTGAATTAAATTTCAGCACAGAAGATACAAGTCTGCACGGTGTCAAAATGAATTATGGTGACGAATTTTTACTTAGAGCAGAAAATTATGGAGATCCACAGGTCTAATGTAGCTAGACGATAACATCATATATAAGCTTTAATAGTTTTTGTAAAAAAAGCAAAATTATGTTATGTTATGATGAAATTTAAATTTAAATAATATATGAAAATAAAATTTGGAGGCAACCTGGAAATCATGTGGAATTACTTGTCATTCAAAGCACTTTAAATCTGATAAATGTATGTATATATATGTACATATATACATAAATTCGGTATAAAGTATTGTATACGAGTGAGGTATAAGTCTAACGCATTGTTATAAGAGCCTCATAGATATTTATTGCTAGGCTGCTCCTTTGTACGTGCGATATACGCCAGAAGGTGTGCCGGGTCCCGCAGACAGAATGCCGATCCAGCTTAGTGCTATATTAGATAGCAATTGTCGATGGACCACTATGCCGCTCCTTCCTTGCGATCGTCTCGAAGGACTTGGCAGTCCGATTAAGGTGGTATATTAACAATTTTTTTTAATTTATTTATAGAAGTAAATGTATTTACTTACTCTATTGAAGCTATTAAAATAATCCTAAATAAATATGTATTCAAAGTGCCACACCTACAACAGTAATTTGTTTTACAGACAAATGCGAAACTCGTCATAAAAAATTGCGTTGCCGATAAAAGTTTATGCGTCATGAATCAAAATTGGATGCAAACATTTTTTGGTCCAGTGAGTACTATTCTTCGAAATCGCAAAGCGATATCTATGCGTATATATTTTAACAAATAAAAAGTTGATTAATCATTTTTTTAATTATCAGCTTTTAGAATAATAAATATTATATATATATATATTATTCTTTACATATTTTAAGAGAAAAATGAATAAAATGTCATGGGTAACCTACCTTTACAGGAATGTGGGGTAACATGTAGGGATTTCATCGACATTCATGGGCGGTATACGGCTGAAAATATATTTTCCTTAGTCAGTGATGTGGAGACTAAGAAGAAGGATTAATTTATAAAAATAATATTGAAAATATCTGATAAATTATATATATTAATAGATTGTTTTTACTGTAAAGACCTATCAAAGAATTAATAACATGTTAAAAACTATATATTTCTATTAAGACCTCCTTATTCTATATTTTGTTTATAAATTGTTAAATTTGAAATAAAGATTTTTGTAAAAAGGTATTTTAATTTTAATTCATAAATACATATGTACATACTGACTTCAAAACCAAAAGGTTCCTGCTAAAATATCTGACATTCTATTTCAAGGAATTCCAAAGCAGGTGATGATACTAACAGTTGAGTTATCCTTTTGCTGATAAACCCAAAATTTCATACGAGTCATATATGATATAATTTAGAATTTCTCATATTAGATTTCACTTATATAAAACTCTACTTAGATTTTATCACGGAGTTGTATCTGCAATGAATGGGTTTTGCTTCTGATATATTACTTTACTAGATTATATGAAACTTGTAAAAAACATATTATATAGTTAAAGAGCATTTTATAATGGTTCTGTAAAACTTTATAGTTTTTCACTACATTTATAGTTATTTGAACATAACTATTTCTCAGTGCAGTTACTACGAAAGACGTTGTAATAAATAACAAAGTAATTAGGACTGGCCTTCTATAGGTCATTTTGTTTAGATAGTAAATTTGACAACATTCTAAATAATTTTTCAGTCGTTTACTTTTATGTTGTGTATTCTAAGCAAATTTTATCAAATAATCATTATTTAAAGAGCGAAATATTTAAATATTTGTAATTACTTACTCAAAATATTAAATATGGTGGATGATAAAGGTATTGTTTACTGTAATCGCGTTCTTTTAGGTAATTGGTATGAGGCATCCCAATTGGAAGAGGTAAGTCGAAATGTATTACTCAAAAAGAGTCGTTAATGTGATTAGATAATTAATTAAGTTGTTATAGTACAAATTGAACAAGTTTCTTGAGCAAATGAAAAAGGGTGATTTAATGTTGGCGAGATATCGGAAAATGAGTGAAAATCTTAATAAGCCGACCGTATTGACTCAATCTTCGAGCAGTATTGAATTTGGAGCTAAAATAACCCTTCTAGCGCCCCACGTGCCAGGTCAGCAATAAAATATAATGAGGAGTCAGTGGCTATGTTATTTGCTTATTATTTGAATTCTGTGCTTAAATAACAACTGAGACCGTTTAACTGTGTAGAGAGGAACTTTAGGTGTTAACCAATATTAAATATACAAAATATTAAAGTAAAAAAACATATGTTTTAAATATAGTTTTCATGACTTTTGTTTAAGACTTTATATAGAAAATAACTTAAAGTTTACTTGAACAGCAACTGATCCACCTCAAGAAGATAAAAAAGGTCTTGTTCTCGGAGGGAGGCTGTCATCTAATGAAATTAGCTATTCCCAAGAACTCGAAGACGGTTGTTCTGTTGTGGGCCTATCAGATTTAGAGCCTACCGAGAAAAGCACATTTATAATAAAAAGTGCTGATTATTGTAACAGAGAAGGGGAGTCCTTAAAGTATAACCAAGAATTTCTTCTGGCTCTCTCATCTTCTGTGACTAGAAAAAATGTTAGTTAATAATGTTTGTGTTTGTTTGTTGAATAACTTACAATTTGAGGTGCGTTCACTTTTTTATAAGTTAGATTTATAATTATTCTAAGTAGCTTATTGAAATATATACATTGATTGTATATAAACCGCATTTGAATTATATAATATATATGATAAAAGAATTGTTATTAATGTTATAAATAATGAACCATTTACCAGCCTTTATATCTTCGATACGATCCAAATCCTATTCCGGGTCTTTGTGGCGTGTTGCCTTTATACCTGAGCAAGCATCCTGTTAGTAACACTAGATGGCGTATGCTTCCTACGCAGGGACCGAACATTACTAGATTCGAACAAGAAGGAAAGCCTGTCATGGTAATTCAAATATGTTACACAATGTAATAAATTTATTTATTCTATTAAATTTTAACAGAAAGTACATTTTTAACTACTATTAAATATTTTTAACTACAGGTTAACACAGACCTCATTATTAATCATTGTGCTACAAATGTCAATCTTGGTATTAACGTCGGTTGCTGGATGATGGGATTTTACGAAAAAGTAATTTATTTTTAGACTACATCAATCATATTTAGTCATCAATTTCAAAGTTTTTTTTATTTCTATAGGTATGTGGACCATTGATGAAAACGTGTTTGGATGTTTATGGGAAGGAATTACCGAACAATGTATGGCAAATATATATCCCCCTCGCGAGCTAATATTCAAATCAGCGGAAGTATTTGAGCAATTGATATATTTGTTACTTATTACAACTGTTTTCCATAATTTTACCGTTACATAATTTGCATACATAATATAAAATATTATATGTATTATTAATTTGTCATATTCGAAGGAATTGTAGAAACAAACGTTATTTGTCTAGCAAATTGTTATTTATCTTTTATAAAATTTATATCACTTGTAAAATTAATGTATTCTATTTGCAGACATCTTGTAGAAAATGAATAAATCATAACCCATCGTAATAATAAGAAACCATGAATATCCTTGTTACTGACTTCTGATTCGGTACTTTTGTAATATAATAAAATCTGTCTCTTTCAAACGAGACTCTAATGGAATAACTATTAATTAAATGTTTTATAAGGTTATTATAAAATAGTTCCGACTTTTACACACCATCATATAAACATACTCAATAATATCTTTTATTATTTGTTTTCAAAGTTTTTTTTATTTATATGAATTAATCTTTGAGTTATTTTTATTTGCTCTTAATGAGTAAATCGAAATTAACCAATTTCATTGAGAGTTTCTCTTTTCTTTAATTGTGGTCCTTATTTCAATACTTATAATATAATTAAAGAATTAGATACATACATCGTGTAGCAGAAATTTTAATTTCCTTTTGAAATAAATTCCTTCTTTTAATCTCATACATATTTCGATTTTGGAAGAATGTGTATAATAGTAACTAGAGCTATATAAGCAAGATAATAAAACAATATCAATAATGATCTACTTATTAACATAAACATTAGGTTAGAGAATTATTTAAAGTGTTAAACTATTTCAAATTTGCATCAATAATGAGCATACGGCGGAAATTAAGTATGGACAAATTATAAATACTAAAATAAGCTAAAATAAATTTTTAGTGCTTATATTTTAGTCTGTAACATTAAAAAATTCGAGGTTTTTTCTTTCCTCAACTCTCAAAAAATTAATGTCTGTTCTCTATTATAATGTTGATTTTGTCAGATGCAAATAATTTTTCTGAAAAAATATCAAATATGTTTTTGTAATAAAAGATATTATTATATATTAAGTTCAACTGATTAAGTGCTAATTTTTTAAGTGCTAATTTAAAAAAAAAGAAAGCTAAAAGACTACAGATAAGATTCGTCTTTTAATGTGTATGGCTTTATATTTTTTATTCAAACTGCGTAGTGCTTGACTTTAATTACACCTTATGAAAGTTTTTTTTTTATGTCAGAGGGGCAACGAGCAGACGGCTTACCTGATGGGAAATAGTTCTGATTCTACAATGAAAGAATGGAGACCCACCGTGCGCTTGGTCGTGTCAATTAAATTGTGTAATACAATTCTCCAAAGTGTATCTTATAACCTACTAAGAGACGAAATACTTAAACAGAGTCCAAAACCGTGTAGTGATAAATATTCCACTCACAGGAGAGCTATGCTATGTAGAGTCAAAGTGCCTGTAACGGTGTAAGGTATTGGTTTATTTTTGCAAGGACACTGACTTCAGGCCTATAGTTGTGAAATAAAAAAGATGAATAAAAATTTTCAACAAATATTAAATACATACATATTTTTACATATTTATCCACAATATGAACTATAAAGAAATTAATTTTCAAAAGCATAAGAAGCTGTGCATACAGTTCGCTTGGATAGCTTTCGTTATTCATGTTAAAAGCGCTAAAACAGCTCGACAGCGATTGCTCAAATGAAGCAGCTGCTTCTCAAGTCAGCTTTGTGTGACTAATCTGACTTTTCAATTTAGGCCAATGTTTTATTGTATAAATGAAATTGCAAACAATGAAAATCAAATTCTATTAAATTACGTCACTTTTGATCTTCTAGTAAAAATATATTGGATGATCTAAACTAAACTAAACTGTAATGTTAGGTTTAGGAATTAACCTTTTAGATGTGAAGACCCAGTTCCACCAAGCAATGTAAAATAAATGATGTCTTGTTGATGCTTTTGATGGACTGTTACATGTATCGACGTAAATATTTTGATGGACAATTATATTTTTGAAGGTTCGTCAGTAAATGCCTCGTTTAGATTTGACAGAGTTTGTTAAAATTGGATCTAATATTGCTTTCTTGAATGGTGATTTAGAGTAAACCAATTATAAGTAAACCAATCATGGTAATTTAGAGTAACCACACAAAATGCCACATTGTTATAATAGTAGTCGTTCGGTTGATAAGGTATTGAAACTTAACAATGCCATTTATGGTCATAATCAGGCCTATAGAGCTTCAGATAAAAAAGTTGATACGTATTTGATCAGTAATACTTACAAAAATACTAGAGTCATGTATGTACATATATGAAAGATATTAACAAATGTAAGACCATTGTAACAGCGTATGTAGATTTCTTTATATTTTCTAGTGATAAAATTGAATCTGAAAACTTAAAACAGATTTGATCTTATAAGTTTAGCATTAAAGACTTCGGTGAAGTTAGACTGTCTTGGAATTAATGTTACTTTCAATAAAGATAAAGGATATGAAACTTAAAGTCGAGAAACTTGTTTTTGAATAAATTAAATTTAAGTGATTATACGACTGTCAAGACACCTATGGAGGTCAAATTAAATGTGAATAAAATCCCAAGTAGGTGTAAATACTCAATTGCCCTATGAACAATTACTAGGTAGTTTGGTGTACTAGTCAGTATTAATTAGACCAGATATTAGGTACTCTATAAGTTTTTTAAGTCATTTTAATAATTACCACATAAAGGAGTATTGAGAATATGCAAAGAGAAATGTGCAGCCCTCTCTAGCACCAAATCTGACTAAATTACTCTAAGAGAGGCATGTAGGCAGGCATTATATCTAAAGGGATTACAACATGAACTAACAAATAAGATGTACTCGATTAACATATACAATGATAACTAGGGTGCAAAGAAACTGTGTGCAAAACCCAGCTTTTTCACAAACGTAAGAAACATATTGCTATCACATATCATTTTTGTCGTGATCTAGTAAAAGATGACATTGTTAAAGTTTTGTATTTGCCTACAGCTGATATGCCAGCTGACATTTTAACAAAAAGTTTATGTTCAGCTAAACATTATAAATTTATGTTACTTCTGGGCACAGAATTTTTTTATTTTATATAAAATAAATTGTTAAGTGAATATTGGATTAAGTGAGGGTGTTATATTATGCGTTTTTTATTAGTCTGTAGTTATTTATGTTATTGACATCTCCTTAATATAAGTGTTTTTGTAAGATACTCGCATCCAAACTTTATAACTTCATTGGTGGGCCCATCGAGGCCTGGACTTTTCTCCGTTTTTAGTGATTTAATCCCTTTTCCTACTTCGGACCCATTTATAATCGCTCTCTCCTTCATTCTATTTTTGTTCGGTAATTCATTTGCATATTTATTCGATAGGTATGCTATATAGGTTTTTGTAGAATTTTGTTGCTATATTCAGTATTTCTTATCTATTTTGAATATTTTTTGTCTTGTCCTTCTAATTATTCAATCTATAGTTTCTCAGTTCTTTGTACGCTTTCATGACACTATTTACAGAATTAAGATGATTTTCGATGATTCTTGTGCGGTGTGCGTTATAATCTAGATTGATAAGTTTACTAATGTATTTATAAAGTCTATTTGTTCATGGGTTTTGATTTTGGTCTTATTCTTTGTTTTTCTTGTCTTCTGTAGATAAACGCCTTTGTGCGAGTTGATAGTGCTTGGTTTTTTCCCTGATTGGTGTTGTATGAAACCTCATAAGCTTTTTTCAGACTCGTGTCTATATGGTTTGTAATATCGTCATAGAGGTTCTGAACCGTGTTTTGTCTCTCCAGTTCTCAAGTGTATTTATTAAGTGACCACTCAATTTACTCTATTGTTTGTAAGGCTAAGTCATAAAAAAATCTTGCCACTGCCTTTCCAAATACCCTTTAAAATCAAATGACAAGCAATAAAACAAATTACTATTTTGTAAGCTTTGATTTATTTTGAATAAGTCAAATAAGCAGTTGTTATAAAAAAGTTCAAGTTTCAGTTTATTTATTAGATTAAGGCTTAACTGGCCTTTGCGAGAAAATCACTTGCATGTCATCATAAAAAAAATAAATAAAACCACTTTTAATATATTTATGTACCTTCAGATTTTAATTATTTTTTTGCAACAATAAAGAGAAATATATGCTATTATTATTTATAAGCCTCGGTATTTTTATACAATCCGAAATAAAGGCGGCATATGTGCTGTTTAAATTAATCTATGATACTTTAATTATTTGAACGGATATAAAAAAATAAATTAAAAAAAACTAAATTTACCGTTAGCTGTAGTTACATTTGTTGAAAAACGGTGCACTTACTTATTTGGTACTCTGGAAAGCTATGATTTATCGGTCAGGTATGCATTAATTTAAAATAATTTATCATTCTTAATTCAAAGAATAAAAAAATAATATTATATAATAGCGAAGCCAGAAAGAATGTGACTCACCACTTATCCTATTTTAAGTTTCTAAGTTGCCTTGTTTTACTATAAGGTACTATATAATAGCAGTCTAGTAAAAAAACTTTTGAATTCGTTACATTGCATTACAATTGTTTCTCTACATTCTACTTTTTTGAGATGTTTCAAACCAACGCTATAGTAGTAAAATCAAAACACGTATATTTTTCTATATTAATAGGGTAATGTACAAAAGAATATCTTGTGGAAAACTCAGTGCTACACTGAGGGAAGTTACCGAGAGCTTGATAAAGTTTATGTGATCTCATTCTGCCCTGTATCAGTGACATAACGTTTATTTTTTCTGAAAGATATTTTTAAATGGAAACTTTTTCTGCGACTAGAAAGAGTTTTTGTCTTCTGTTGCACACTGGATATTTGAAAATATTGCAACACAAAAATTTTATTCTTTTTCCCATATTTCTCAAATATAAAAACCCTGAAGAAGAAATTACAGTATTTGTAAAATGTATGAACGGTCTCACGAACAATTTTGTTAAAAGATTCAAACAATTTATACAGGTTGACCAGCTGTTTTCGTTTTCTTATTCACTGCCAAGTTACCAAGTTGTTGAATCTGTTAAAGCCATCACTTCAATAATTTATGTGAAACAAAATATATAAAAACAGGAAAGAGTTAAGAATTTTATGTTGTAGATACAATTTGGTCTTTTTACTTAGCGCGACATATCTATGTATACTAATTTCGTTCAAAGTGAACTCAAAGATCTTTGTATATTAAATTTATCGAATTTGCTGTTGCTTTTGAGTAGTAATCTAAATAAATAATAGTTTAAAAAAAAAACACGCTTTTTATAGAAAACCGAATTAAAAAATTGAAAATAAATTTAAATTAAGAATAGTGTTAAAAATTTTAATAAATATAAATTAACAATAGTGTTAATAAAAAAAAAAATTAAAAAAAATTGTGGGGTGCATGGTGTCAATAGTTATAAATATTTTATTGACATATATGAGTAGAATGATTATCATTTCGATAATATCTTAAAAAGCTCCCCATGCTTTTTTATATTTATATTAATTTATATTTATTGAAATTTTTAACACTATTCTTAATTTAAACTTCGTAAGCGTTACAGTGCATGAAAATATACCCAGATCAATGTTCCAGAGTCTGCCAACCAGTCGACCGATCAATCTGACAACCGATAGACCAACCGATCGACCGATCAATCTGGCAGCCAATCGCCCGATCAGTCTGCCAACCAATCGACCAACCGATCGACCGATCAATCTGGCAACCGATCGAGCGATCAATCTGGCAACCGATCGACCGATTAGTCTGCCAACCGATCGACCGATCAATCTGGCAACCGATCGAGCGATCAATCTGGCAACCGATCGACCGATTAGTCTGCCAACCGATCGACCGATCAATCTGGCAACCAATCGACCGATTAGTCTGCCAACCGATCGACCGATTAGTCTGCCAACGGATCCACCGATTAGTCTGCTAACCAGTCGACCAAGAAGTCTGCTAACCAGTCAGCCAACCTATCGACCAACCAGTAAACCAAACAATCGACCAACAAGTCTGGTTTATAAACTATTTAAGTAGAAAGTTACAATTTCATATCATATTGATACATACATTGATACATTCATAAATTTTCGCATTTATAACGTAAATATAATTAAATCATATCATTTTTCTCTTGTATTTTATAATTTTTTAAATTTTTATTAAATCAAGATATATAAAGTAAATAATCCGAATAATAAAAGATAACTAATTTCATATCAATTAAATCTTAGCTTATATTATAATGTACTAAACGCTAATCGTCAAACGTCACGATAGTAATATTTTTAAAAAGAATAATAACTGGACGAGAATTTAATATTAATAGAACTAGAGTATCCGATGCGATTATGAAACCTCTTAAAAGCTCAAGCGCATTCTTTCATCAAGAACATCCTAGGGACTTATATATTTAATTGTAATGTGGTATACTCAACTGAAAATTACTTTGACTCTTAATACAGCAACAGTCTAGTAGTAGGGCAAATAAAAAATAGGAATTTCATTTAATTTCAATTTTAGTAAAATATTTCGCAGGAATTTCTTTAAAAATAATAAAAATTATTAAAAATCCAATCTTATTGAGGTAAGGTGTATAAATAAAAGAAGAGATTGTCACACAATAACTTATTCGGTACAGCTTAAATAATATATTGACAATATGTCCCTCATAGAAATAAAGTTGCATAAATTAACAGATTTATTCCAAATGCGAGGATAAAAATGCAATCAGTGTTAATTAAATCAAGTATCGATAATAAAATTACAAGTAAAACCAAATTTTTATCTCTGATCGTACTTAGTCTCTTGTACCATCACAAAACGTGATTTATTCTTCAAATCGTATAAAAAATTATAATAGAAAGTATTGCAATAGACTGAGCGTGTATCTGAATTAATTCTGCTTGACACGCTGCTAACCTACATACGAGGAGGACACAATGATATTATGTTCGTTGCGCTGGCTATTATCTAGTTACTAATATAATGAATGCTTTCATAATTAGGATTAAACAATTGGCTTACCAACACTTATTTTGAAGCAACGTCTTCTGTCTGCATAAAAAAAACACTTCCATTGCCTTTATCGCAGATTTTTCAAATTTTTTTTTTTTTATATGATAGAACATTTACCGATTATTTATTTTTGTAATAATAAACAAGTAGTAAAAAATCTAATTTATTAAATATGTAATTCAATAGAATAAAATTATAAAAAAACAGTCTGTTCAAAAATTTGCTTTAAAAAAATATCATAATATTAAAGAAATAAATGTAAAAATCTAGCGAAAGTTTATTACCAAATATGGGGGGGTTTGAACACCGTCTATATCGATGACGTCATTGGAACATTATATAAAAAAAAGATTAATACGATTTGAGAATATACTTCTTTTTTATGTCGATTAAAAATAATGAAGCCGTTCGTTTTAAAACTTCACAAGAACCTTGTTCAAAATTTTATTCATTTTATCTACATATTATGAGGGTCTCATCGTGTTATTTTAAATATCGATCTACTGAAAAACATAATTTTGCTATTATTTTATACATTTTTATAGTAGTTTTTTTGAATTGCTTACTACATATCCTTACATGTCCATCCCTACTTATATATACTTAAAGAAATTTCATTCCATTAAATTAAATTTTTATTTACAGAAACGGAGTTGGATTACAACGTAATTATAATTTGTTTTCTAAATTGTTATTTCGCACGACTATAATGCTTTAATATAGAAAAGGTTACAATTCCATTAAACGGTACGTTAAGCCAACGGTTGTTACGGGAACTTTTATAATAACAAATAACTTAATCATCCACTGTTTCTAATTGAAGCTCATTAATTATAATGTTTTATATAAATATACTAAAAAGTTATGGTTTTGAATTCAAAATAACTTTGTTTATCGGAGAGAGGAACGAAATCCAGAAGAACAACCAGCCCTTTAAATATTAGATATGATACATAGATAACAGTATGTATATTTAAAATTTTTTACATATATATAAATTATAGATATTCATTAATTTATTTTTATATTAGTATATATAATGTGGAATAACATTAAATATTTTAGCCATTTGTAAAAACCCTTTTCATTGTAACTTTCCTAAATGTTGGAGACTTTATAAATATAACATAAGGTGGTTAATTTCGTTTTAAAAAAACGGAAAAATACTTCATTAAGAGAACATATTTTATTTACTTTTTACTTGCATCTTTTATTTTAATTTTTTATTTGTTTCTAGTTGTTTAATAAAAAGGAATATTTTTGCGATGTGACAAGCCTCTCGGCGCGACACGGCCATACTGACGGCTGGTGGCTCGTTTTCATAATATGTCGTGACTTCGAATCAAATCTGAAAATTTTTAGAATTATTTAATTTTCGATATAAGCATGCGGCAAGTTTCTTAATAGGTCTATTTGTACATACACTCCAGTGTGTGGCCACCGGTTTGTAGTATTTTGTAGATGAAATGTGTATACACTACACGTGTCATGATACAGGTTTGCAGAACTTTGTAGATGTTGTGATGTGCCAACACTACACGTGTCATGACATCGGTTTGTAGATTTTGTTTAGTTTGTATTCATTAGCTTGTTGTCATCACATTCATCAATGTGCGACACTGCCATCCGTTCGTGTAGGTTAGTGCTTTTCGTAACTCATAACTGATCTTAAGCAACTTTTTGTGGTCTTCCTCTTTCTGTAAATCTCGTAGGGTTCACGAAGTCTTAGGTAGGTAATGAGAGCCGATTCCTTATTGTTTTTAATCATGACGTAAACTCTACGCTCCAAAATAACTAATCTTAGCGTTTTTTTAATCAAATTGTTTTTTTTTTTTTTTAAACAGCAAACTGTCGTTTATTTTTTTATAACACGGTGCTTTATTTTTTTACTCTTTAAAAAACTATCTATTTCATCTATGTTACTAAATTTATTTATTCTAGTGAAACAGTGATGACATGACGTCGTGTCAGTAAAGTTAATGGAGAAATGCATAATGTTTTAGACCTGTACAACTATATAATCGACAGCATGCTGTCGATTGTTTCAGTATCTAAATAAGTACTGTCCTATAACCAAGAGAGCTTGCCTCAAACATATTTTTTAAGGAGCGTTTCTTGAAATTAGAGAGAACAGGCTCAGCCGTTAAGAAGATATTATCAATTACGAGTCATCTCTGTTCGTGAGTCGAATTCAAATTTGCACCTTTCTTGGTAAGGCGTTTGATGTATCATAGTATTAGTAAAATTGGTAATAAACTTTCTAAAATACCCTGCAAGACCGTGAATTGAATGTTCTTGGTTAATGGGTCGGGAATAGGAGATTTTATAAAATCTTTTCCTTAACGGAACCAATACCAGCCTTAACAGTCCCATATGTAACAATAACGGTAAGGCGGTTTTTTCTCTAATAATTCTTGCCCAAGAACATCTCAGCAGAAAGTCATGATCTGACGAAACATAGTTATTCTGAAAATAGACAGGGACATTATCTACAAAGCAGAGACATTATATTGTTCAAAAGGAATACTACTGAAGCCAAACAGACTCCATCTAGTTAGTTAGTAAATGACTGACGACTAGGGATATTTTTCGGAAAAGATTCTCTAATAGTGGTACAATCAGCACCACTATCAAAAAGGGGAAATAAGAGATAAATTTTGAAATTTAATTACCATAGTGATGAATGTAGAGCTAGCGATGTTTACTTATTGTGAGGGAAAACCTTAAGTATGTTTTTTTTAGAAAATATTGTCTAAAGTGTGTCCTAATTTTGAACAGTACGTACAAATATACTTCATTGCTACCTCATTAGATTTAAAACGATTGGCATTACTGTTGAAGTAGCATCCTAGGAGTAACGTTGTTTTCCATCTATATTCTATAGCAAAATGAGCCAGATCTAATGATTAAATGATAAGATCTAATGGTTTGAAGTGAAACGGGAGTTTGCGTGTGATAACCGTCGTTAATTTTCCTTTTTAATCTTGTAGTGGAAGCCACGATAATTTGTTTAGGTACGGTACGAGTTCTTACGTTCATAAATTCTATTCTTAATTTTTGTCACCTGCATTTCCAGTAGCAGCTTCCACAAATGGCGTCTCTTTGACTTAATTTGTCGTTGGTAACTCTTCGCCATACGTTTTATACTTCTTTAAGAAGGGAAGTTGCTTTATCCAAACTCCTAATCCTTCAAATGATGGCCATGGCCAGGATTTAACAGAATCTGATAATAAAAAAATTTGTGTATATTAATCTAAACCTTTCGTTTGAATAGTTCCTAATAATTGTAATGAATGGTCTATCTGATCAGAAAAGGTTTTGAGTTGACAGTATATTGTCCATAAAAATAACTAGAAAATAAATATCTATAACCTAACTATAGCTCTCCTGCGTTACGAAAGCTGTTTCCTTTCTGTTCAATTTAGATCAGGATAGATCACAACGTTGAGATTAAATCTTATTCCTTTCATTTATCATCAAACAATCGGTCAGTGGATAAATTAAGGTTTGGGGTACCACAATTTCAATTGGATCTCTAAAATCTCTACGTAGCTTTTAGCTTTTAGCTAGCTACTTTTTAAAAACGACTGTCACGGGAGCTGCAAAAGCCACTTGTACAAGATTTCTGTTTAGAAATTTTGTTATTACTTCTTTTGTTTCTCGTTTATCCTTAACTCAACATTTATAAGGTATCTGAAAACAATTCCAAGTTGAAGAGTTAATTCATATGGGCAAAACCTGTTAATTTCATATTTCTTACTATACCACAAATTAAGAACAGTCTTTCTCAAGTTGCTTATACTAGATTAGTATTGAAAAAAAAAATGAAGATAAAATTGTGATAAGAATATTAAGAAATCGTTAGACTATTAACTGTATGTTCCATATACAGGAAGCAAAATAAAATTTAAGTAATTTGTTTGCGGTTTAAACACATGATCCTAGATTTTACCTTGATTTATTGAAATTATCACATGTAATATTTCTATCAGAACACATTAAAGTATAAAAAAATAATCAACTTCTGATCTTTTAATCTAAGGAAATATAATCAAATGGTCAAATTTGATTATAAAATACCCTTATGGTACTTTAAAATACACCGAAACAGAAACAGGAAACACAAATTCCTATGGTGATTTGTAAAGTGACAAAACATCCATAGAGCAGCGTTAAGGCAATCTACCACACAAAACAAACTTGGCTTGATTGATATATCAGTCGTCCACCAAATTACAGGTAGCGGAAATCCAACCCGTAGATCAATAGGTCTCTAGTATTCCATTAATATATTAGTTAAGTTATTATACTTGCACTCCATCTACAAGATTTTAAACTTGAAGTGGCATGTATATAGGTAATTACCTACTCATTTGAATTTTTTTAATATATATTTTTTTGGGTACGCTTTAATAGTATTTTAAAGCGACAAATACCATCGTAGTTGCTGTTTTAAGTAGTTTTTCAAGAATTAAGATAAAGGTAGGTAGGTCAATGATTGTTTGTCTCCGTAAAACAAATTTTAAACGAAATTTTAATATGCTTGTAGCTTATGTACTGAATTAGTCTATTGCGTTAAATTTTTGCTAATTAGTAAATTTTTAAAAAATCCTTAAATTTTAATTTCTAAATACAATCTACCATTTTGTTTGCGAACTGTTCTCGGATTTTATGGAAGGAAATTAAAGATTACTTCAACTGCTTTATTGCAATATCTCCAATTTTTAACAGGAGCCCGTTTTTGAGATATTTGACTACTTTTTTTAGGGATGAATTTTATCCCTAATCAAGAGCTACATATACAAGTTCGCTGGTATTTTCTAAAGTGAGAGAAAACATTAGACCTAAATTTTATTGTAAACTTGTTATATCAGAAATTTTATTTCACGTTTTGTGATCATGTTTATAAAAGGAGAAAAGGAGAAAATTCATATAAAACTCCAGGTAATGATAGTAGGTACTGCTTTGTAACGAAAAAATATGAATGAAATGATGAGCACTGCTAAATTATTTTATGAGAAAATTAAGATCTAAACAGCCTCAAGCTAAAGGTGGACGTAAAATAATACCATGAAAATTAAAAAAATAATTTTAAACCAGTGTGCTTTAGACCACAGGGCTGAATTAAAACTTGTTTCGCTCCATCTATATGTTATATGTATATGTATATGTATACATATATATATATATATATACATTTTAATTTTGTACAAATCCATCCATCCATCCATCCATCGATCCATCGATCCATCCATCTATGATCCGTAACACTCTCTCTATCTATCTTTACAGACTTATATCCGCCTCACACTTTCATTCGCCTCGCCCGATCAAATTTTCGAAACGCTTTCATAATCTTACCCCCAAGCGTGCGTAAAGAAGTTTACTTCAAAAACTTATTTATGTAGGAAATATATTTATTTAATATTTTAAGAAGTAGTTACTAAATTTTATCAAATTTGAAAACCCCCCCACAACTAATTGTTATTTAACAATTAATTGTGCTTGTCCATGTGAGGCACTTATTCGAGTAAAAAAAGTCGATCACTTTGAAATCAACGACAGCCACTGACACACATAAACGTCAAACCTATTACAACCCTCTCTACTGATTACATGGACTATATGTAATAAATTTTGGCGTCAGTTTTTTAACATTTATCGTCATCAATATGATTGGTTGTAATAGAGTGAAGACAATGATCCCCACTTTATAGAAAAAAAATAAGTTTTCGTCAAAATAGAATAAATTTATATTTAACATGAAAAATGTTATTAACAAACTTATAAGTAATATAAAATGTAGTCCTTTTAGTTTTATTATGCAACATTTGAAGCAAAAGAACAAACAAATTTCAAACTAGGAAGTGGAATAGTGCTCGTGAAAACAGATAAGTTTTAACGCTGAACATTCTGAAAAAAATTACTTAATTATATAATTATAATTTATTACGAATTAAGTTTTGTTTAAGTTTTAACCTGAAATATGTTAAATAATTTTGTATCCACATTTCATTTATTTATTCATTCATTTAACAACTGTGTTATTTTTAATGTTTCAATACTGTTGTCACATTTCTGCGTAGATCACACAAAGATTCCTAGAACATCCTACACTTTAAGTATTTGAATCAATAATAACATAACAAATAGAAGTAGAAGTAGCGTAAAAGTAATAGAATATGAAAGCTCAGTAACATAAATTCAATTTATTTGTTTGCGTGTAAAATAAATACTCTATTTATAAGCTATATGGAATGCAACATTTTAACAGCGAATCCGCTCGTAGATAAAATATTCATCGTACTTCAATATACACGCTCATAAATGCTAGTTGCGACATATTAATAGGTAATGTAGCTTCAGTCCTATTTTACACAACTCTAACAATATCCTTGTCAAATGCATCATTTACTGTGGACTATTTATTTATGATGCATAATATATCTACTAATACATACATACATATATCTACTAGACATACATACATACATATATCTACTAATTAGAGAGAAGGAAGTACATTGCTATTTATTAAAATATACATCTTTAACATATATGTCCTTTTAATTATTTCTCTATTATGGTGACGAGCTGAAAGTCTTTCACTTTTAAAGCATGCTTTAATAACAACTATTTTAAAAAAGTAATGTTTTAAAAGTTAGATTCAAGTTCGGCTTCAATCGTAAGATCGCAGTGGAGCCTATTCTCAGGAAAAAGTTTAAGTAGTCGAAAAACCTAATTAGTCGTCTATAATTGACGCTATTTTTGTTTATATCTAGGTTATAAATATGCAGAAAATCAAAGCTAAGCTTATAATACAGAGTATTAATATGTTATTCTAAAAACAAATTTAAACTCCTTCGAGGTTTGATGTTTTAAGGTCTAAACGTTTTGAATATTTGACATAACTTAGTAGAGTTCCGGGATCTTTTATGAAAAAAAAACGTAATTTAAGTCTTGTGTTTGTAAAGGATATGGAATTGCTCTGTGAGCGACATAACTTTTCACTTTAAGATGTCTTGTGATGAAAAATTGTAAAACTATATCATGTAATTTTTTCTCTCGAATCGTATCTATCGTATCTTACCGTATATCTTCTTATTAAAGTAATTTTTATAAGAAGATATACGGTATCATACAGTACCATATCTTTAAACTTGACTTTGGCAGTGGGCCGGTGTATATGACTTGGAGAAAGAAAAACAATGGTAACTGTAGATTTAAAATGATTTACGTTCATATTTTTATTAAAACCTCCCGTATAACTGTTACGATACCACAAATCTAGACGTAAGAAATCAGAAGAACATTTATATAAATAATAACAAAAATAATATTGTGAGAAAATTCTCTCATAATTTCCCCTGGGCCATAAGTATCGCGGGCTTGTAGGCCACTGACGTCCTCTTCTTGTATTCGTTGAGCAAGAAACTACTTATCATATGTTTTTAAAAAGATATGCTGATAAAATATGTTGAAGTAATTTTAAAGTTTACTCAGAGATTCTCAGTGACTTGCATTATTGATGTAGTAGTTTCAGTATTACCTGACATTTGCCTTTATGACTTGATTATACACAATTTGTATATTCTTGGCACTGTCCAACATGCTTTTACTTTTAATATTTAATTACAATTTTAAACACAGGTTTAACATTCAAGATAACAAATTATTAATGTGTCTAAATTTTAATATCTCTTCACTTGTTTACTAGTTATAAATGTGTATATTAAAAGCTAATAAATACAGGTGGCTGGTCTTTTTTTATATATTAAGGGTTTTCCTTCTAGCAAATATAAGTGTAGAATTGACATGATATAAAACTTGACATAAAAAAGAGTTGGCAGAAAAAAAAGTAAAACTTTATGAAAATGTCCATCAAAATATTTAATTGATATAAAATTAATGTTTTGCTTGTATTTGAATAAAGTTTTCAGATACGTACGAAATTAAAATAGAAACTTAGAATACCATAGATGATCCATTTTTTTTTGATAAGTGTCTAATTGTTACATGTCCATATAGGGAGGGAACTTTCTTTGATATAAAAGAAACTTTTATGGATATAGCTCGAGATTGAATCCACTGCACAATACTGTTACTGCACAATAAAAAAATCCCCTGGTATCGCTGCAAGACCGTCTATGCTTGTTAGCAATTTCAAAGAATGTTTTGACAGTCAATAAGTAAATAAATTATCTACTGATATTAAATCAATATTATTATGACAATATTGAGATATTTATTTGTATTCTCGGGAACCGATAATTGAATTCTTCAACTTCGATGCTTATGATAATTTTGTAGTGTTTTTTCTTTTGGGATTAATACTTTGGTGTAATTTTTGTATATGTTACAGTTATTTAAGTAGGAGCTGTTAATGTTACAGTAGGTTTAGTAGTATTAAAGCGTTCTATCAAAAACTAGTTTTAACTATAACATACGAGTATATATGCATTCCTAGATATATAAACCAAAAGTTTATTTGAAGTAGCATTTTCTATTACTTATAAATGGCAATATACATAAAGTATAGATGATAGTAAAGAGTAACAAAATAATAAAGGAAAGAATATTGGGCCAATTATTTAATAATATTTCCGAGTTTATTTATTCCATTAAAACACATACACCTCTATGATAATATTCGGCTGTTTAGTTTATTTGCTACTCGTGTCTTAGTAAATAAGAAATTATACATACAGTATAATTATTGAAGAACGTTTCTTCTTCTTTAGTAATCTACAAAAGAAAAAGGATACTTCTGAAATTTAAGCCTTCATTAAAAATGTATGCTTGAACAAGATTTTGTAATTTAATTGGTGTATGAAAATAGAAACTTTTCTAATCTTTATTTTTATAAATATCTTCTTTGTTATATACGTTATTATGAAAAAATATTTACAATGAATACAATGTCTGTGAAGACAAAATGAAAATGAGAATAAAACGATCAAGTATTAAAGTGCTTTGCCTCCAGTTACATATTAATAAAAAAAAAGCTGAGAAAAAATATGCGGCTGACTTCATAACTTTTAACGAATAACATTTTTCATATGTTTCAGTAACACATTTTTACCAAATAACTTTTTACTGTCTTTCAAGTTTAATATTTTTTTAACATTTCTTTTATCAACAGTACACTTTTTTTAGATAAACAAATATAACTCATTTCTGACACTAATTTAAAAGTTAATAGCCATCAGAAAATATTAGTATTTTGATTCTTAAAAAAATGTCACAGAAAAAATTGATTTCAATCTTTCAATACATTCACTGAAACTTCTTATTGTTCCGTGAAAAATACTTTTTATACCTACCCTTCCTAAAACATCTAAAATTTATGAAATAAGTAGAATCTCAACATGCTTATAAACCTTTCTTTGATCTCAGATGAAAGTAAGCTTTGTTTCGTTGTATTTTTTAGGATGACATAGTTTCGATAGATTTGCAATAGGAAAGAAAACTATTTCGTTGAAATTAATAATTTTAAACATAAATATTTGTTTTTTAGGAATCTAATCTTTTTGAAACCAGAAAATTTAAATATGTTTTTATAATGCTGTTTAAAATAATAAAAAATAAAAAATGCTTATATTTTCTACAATTATGTTAAATTTATAAGTTTGTCGGTGGCTCTAAAATTATGTACAATAGATTAAATAGATTATTATTATGTATCCTATCTCAAAGGTACTATATATTATTGGCTAAATGTATCCTAAGATATATTTAAAAAGCACTCAGGATATTGGATAATCTAGAATATGGAATATTACGAAGGCTACAGCATAAGAGAGCATATCTCAGTCCACTTCATATTATCAGTTTTTAAAATCACGCTGAAGGCCGACTTAAAATTTAAAAAACTTAAAAGGCCAATTACAAACATGTTATAGATTTTATTTTATCATATAGATTAAAGTTATAATTTTAATAAGATTTTATTTAATTTATCTCGTCTGCCCGTGATCACGGTTGCTGAAAAGTAACCGAAACGTCGGGAATATGTAGTTTTTTACAAAAATAAATCACGCGTAGTTTAACCGAAAAATATTAGTTTCATTTAAATTCTCACTACGTGTTTCCGTGTCTTTCGCATCTCAAGAAAATTAAAATCGTTTATTCTCTTAATTGTTTTGGTAGCCATAGCAGAAGAACTGAGCTTTAAAATTGTTAGTTGGAGATTCCACTGCTGTTTATTATCTACTCTATGTATACAACAACTAAAGAGTTAGTTAGTTCTTGGAATTAATATTCAAAAACAATTATATTTTCACTCTAAACTTAGGACAATTAAATAGAATAAATTGAGTTTTCTTAGCTTTCAGAATTAATTTGAAACAATATATACAAGATTTCATTCAGTAACAATAAACTTTTGATTCCACTGAAATTAAAGAGTTCATAGTGATTAATTGTAAGATTTCAATGTGGGGAAAACTTACGTATAAAAAATTAAAAAAGTAAATTACATATCACGCCTATAACGTTTAGATGTTTTTCCACACGTCCTGTTGTATGTCTCGTTGCATATTTACAGAATTCTCGTAATATCATATCATATAATTCTCGTAATATCATATCATATAATTTGCTATAAATAAGATCCCCAAAAATGTATCACACCGAAAATTGTATATCAAAATAAACTTATTTCTATTAAATAAACAAAGTACATGTATTTACAAGTTATAGCGCGAAACACCTTTGCACTACTTTTTTGAAGATATTGGGCACTGTACGTAGGTTGCGACCTCATAAACTCGAACCTAAGCTTGTACTAACCCTTCTTATACTTCAAAAAAATAAAATTAATCTTCTAAAAAACTCAAATCAAGATGTAACTTTTCAATAGACTTACAACATTCTGTGCATTTTCATTTAAAGGTCAACTTAAAAATATTACTTATAATAATAAAGTTATTGTTGTATATCCAGATTGTTCGAAATATTGTGCTTACCATTAAATATTAATGAAATTTGACTCATTTAATAAAGCTTACATTAGATTCATTCACTCACATTAATAACCAATATAATTGCAATTCTAGATAAAGTGCTAAAATACACGATGTCTTTGAAAACCATAAACTGATGGAAACTACTATAATGTATTCATATAATAACACTATTTGCAGTTGTTTATATGACTAAATAACTTTTTTTTCAGCTGAGCCTGAATTTTTTACATTATTTAACTTTTCCCCAATCAAGATTTATTTAAATGCTATTTTATGTCATCGTCTAGACATACGAAATCAAAATTCTTGGCGAAATGACAAAATAAATTTTATTGTGTTCATTATTATGCCGAAAATCACTTAGTTATCTTCAGCGATCCCAATTCTGTCACATTAATTGATTTTATATTTAGAGTTAGTTACTCTTTTGTCACAGTATAGAAAACAAAAGGTTAATATTTATTATTGCTTTTTGTCTTTCATCGTTTAACCAAGTGCATAAAATAGTTGTGTGTGTATTTTATTTTAATATCCAGGTAATTTGCCTCAAACCTGTCGGTATTTTATTTATCAAAAAAAAAATTAAGTAATTTACGAACTAAGAAAAGGAAAGTGTTACGCAATGGTGTCATAGTGATAGTTAAATTAAATAATAAGAGAATAACGGTAATCGCAGATCGCTCTATAACTTCTAAGCAAACTTGTTCATTCTACACGAGTCTGACTCAGCGGTTCCGTGTGAACAGACTTTTTAGTCTTATATTTCTTTTTAGAATATTGTGTCACTCTTTTTTCAGCCTTCGTACAATATAATAGAACCAATTAATTGTAATTTAGCTTTAAATTTAAATCAAGTCATTGAAATTTTGGTTTCATTACATCCACTGACGGCCGAAATCATAATTAAAGCAATATTATTAAAAAAAAAAAATGTGCATTTTATTACCATAAGATTTGCCAACAAAATAATACTAAAGATATTGTGTACGTTCTTTACAATTTTCACGTAAAAAGCTTCTTTCGGTTATAGGCGAAGTTAGACAGCAAGGCGTTTTTAAAGGATTCCTATGTAAGTAATTACCATCGAGTAACAGAACACAATACCTCATTTCCAAAAACGAGCATAAAAACTCTCTATTTTTCTTTTCATCCATTTGTATTTGTCTCTTAGTAAGTTATAGTGTAAATTTATTAGGTAACACTTTTTGCTTGCGTCATAAATGAAGTTCGTGAAATCTAATACACTACTCTATTAACAATATTTGTATGTCCAATAATAATTTACCGTTAAAAAGTTTTTGCGTGTAACAAGACTCAACTTTCAATTCCGTATACAAGAGCAGTATGCTTTTCCTGTTACTGATTGACCTTTCACAATGGCATTCAAAGCACAATTTATTCAATTGCCAGCAATCCAACTTTCTTTTCAATATCGACATAATACCTTCCGTCGATAAAATATACAGATATACTCAATTCTATAGAAATTCATCATATTAATCTTGGTACCTCTTTCTTTAGCTGATATCGGTAAACAAAGTGACTTTTTAAGGTCTTAATTAATAACTTGATAAAGATGAAAAATATTTTTTAAAAGAAATGGGTTTTACAAAACAATTAATGTAACAATTCTTACAATAACCAAACTAACGAAGCTAGACTTGCTATGCTAAAAACGTTTCCTAATCATTTTTTTTAATTGCATAGCTAGCTACCCCTTCACAAGTTTTATATATTTTTTATAACTTAAACTAAGCTAATTGAATTAATTGTTAAGATAGTTTTGCATTATAAACTTTTATAGTTAATTTAACTATGGTTTTTGTATTTCATTAACCAGCTTACACTTCATTTTAATCAACATCCGAACTACAGAAGTTTCTAACTGTATCTTGAGTTATGGCAGCGTGGTCATGCACGTGAGATAATTTCTTCTTCTTCTCTATTGAAATCTCGATACATAACTGTCTTCACGAGTGAGGGTATGGTTTATCAAACCTGATGTAAAGTCTTGTCCGATGTATATTCACACTGCTGACTTCGACTGATGGCTTTTATAATATCTGCAATACATTCCAAAATACAAAGTCATTCGTTAGTACAATGTATAAAAAGCCATAGTTACAATCAAGATCGTATACGCTCTTTTGAAATGAATGTTTTTTTTTTATTGGTCTCAATAATGTAGTCGCTTTTTATTTGGTTTATATATTGTTGTAATGAAAACCTTCTTGAAGATGTTGCTAATTCCTCTCACATCACTTCGGATGGTTTTAGTAATGCTGGCTCAACACAAACAGATTATTATTGGAAAAATCATGCTTCAGCTCGACCTTTAGATAATCAGCAACCCAAAGGTGACCTCTGATACACAGATATGCCAGCTATAGCTAACTGGCTAGGGTTATAGTGTGATTTTTCACTGAAATATCTATCTGCTTTGCGGTTTCCTATAAACAGAATGACTAAGAATTGATTTGAATCTTAGTCTTAATAGAATAAAGTGATTTTAAAGGGCAATGTTTTCTATTTTATTTTTTAGTAATATTGTGAAAGGTTCATCTAGATATCATTTATAAAGCAAGGGTTTGGCTGGAGTAGAACTATGGGTTCACGCTTCGAAGTCCTCCACGTATATATATACGTATCAGTGACAACGGGGGAGAGAGGTAAACACATCGCGACTCCATGTATTTATATGTATAATTAATTTATTCAAATAAGATTTATCTGGATGCTAATCAATGTTTCAGCAAAACTTGGTATATAGAATACACATTAGTATTCTTCAATTTTCTTTTCATAATCTGGATGCAATCAACAAAAAATTATAAATATTTACTACATCTAAGCTGAACATACTCTTTTTGTTATAAATTTTAAATTATGTTTTACGTCTCCGGAATGGTGATGGCATGTTTGAAATAAATTTGCCCAGTTTATATGTATGCCTTAAAAAGCATCTTTTTAATGGATCTTATGTAACCTATAGGATTTTGGTAGCTCGTGTGAAAGATAGTTTAAGAGATCGCGTAGTTAATCCAAAAACCATAGGTTTACTTATAATTTGTATAATTAGTCTTTCACACCTAACAAAATAAGAGTTATATCCTGTTAAATGTACTTTTGGATTAAATTGAGTGGAATTGGTTGTAAATAAGCTCTTGAGGAGTGAATAATGAATGTAAATTACATTTACATAAGACGTCAAGTCGCTAGTGTCCGTATTCTGCAGTCGTCTGTAAAGTTGTTCAGAACAAAGGAGGAAGACAAAGTTACCCTAAATAAGCTGTTATTAGTTTAGGTGTAAAGCTTTTGGTCTGATCGCGTCTGAGGGCAATGGGATAGTGGTTTGATTGAAATCAGGTAAAAATTGGTTTTATTATTCATTCATTTATTAGTTTATTTCTCCATTCAGCCCTTAGCCCACGTAGTCATTTCCGACCTTTACATTTAAACTATTTTATGTTTTTTATAGACTACTATTATGTATTCACAAGAAGATCCAAATAACCAAGCAAGATTAATTACACTTTGCGGTTGTTTCCTATCTTTACTTGACTCGCATCATAAGCGTAGTCTGCTTGTAGTATAATTACGAAAATTAGACATATATTGCATTAGCAAATATAAATAGCTAATACAACGTGACTATGCTTGTGTTATTATAAAAAAAAAACATGATGTTATTTTAATATAACAACCAAAACAATAATAGTTTTTGATATATTATTCAGTTGAAAAGTCTTTAGAGTTTAAATAAAAAAAAAAAATATGTTTCACAATCTTGTTGTATAAATATGATACAACTCGTAGACAGTCAAATTAACCTGTTAAAAGCATTTAAAGCAAATCATTAAAAGCCGCCCCCAAAAAGGTAGCGTTTTTTTTTTTATTTTCATCAATTTCATTTAAAAACTAGAGTTTTATCTGTATGATCCGCTATACATAAATTGTAGAGGCATATAATTTTGCCGATATAAGTAATAGCCTAACATAAATTTTAATTTAAATATAAAAGAGGAATAGCAGCTTTTTGCTTTTCGTTTCAGATAGTGATTGAATGCTCTAATTCAATTTAAATAAAAGTAGGCTTTAGTATTATATAATTTATTAATGTAAAAAATGTTTAGTACCTAGGTATATTTTTGAAATCTTTAAATAAACTAATCATCATCTTCGTAGTTTAAAATATCGTATTACCTTAATGTCATTGTCCCGCTATGTTTCCAAAAGGTTTAATGCAGTCTAAGATTCTTTGATAAGGCCAAAACAATTACTAAATTTAAAATAACTAGACAGTACCCCATGAAAATTGTTTCTTATAAAAATGATCTTGTAACTTTTTATCTATTTACATGACTTTTGTTCGTTGTCTGTATTTTCAATAATTAAACTCTTAATCAAGGTCATAAAAAGAGTAATAAAGATAAAAGCTTGTTTGAACCTCAAATGCAGTATTGTGATATGAAACAAAACAAAAGTTTCAGTGTCAGTTTTATGAAAATAATTTAAGAAATAATATGAAAGACCTTAGTTTAAACTTATTACCTCAGCTTTTACAATTAAAACCGGCCGTTCTTTTCTCGGCATTCTCATTATCTTCATTTCATTTAGAATATTGAAGGGAAATCCTATCAGAATCCTTTGCATAAATCTTCACATAATGTTAACTGTAGAATGTAGATTATTCTTTATAGTTACATTTTCTCATATTTCTATACTTAGTTATTTAAGTTAAGATATTTGTTAAAAAAATAACTTCTACATCACGAGACTCACTTTAGATAGTTCTATATAAAATTGTAAATTTAGACATGTGAAAAAAAAAGGTAAAGTCAAATAAAATGTTGAGTCCACTGTTGAGTCCAGCATTTTTTTATGGAGCTGGCTTAAGTAGTTCATTAAAGACTTGAGTTTGTGAATGTATCACAGAAACTATTAATCAATATTTAGTCCAACGATTTAAGTCAACTATATGTTTTTATTTATAAATAATAATGTCACAATTATATATAGTACTTTTTGGTCGATTGTGATATAAAATTATTTTTTTACTCTTAATTATATCGAATAGATAAAATTAAAAGCAAATTAAATAGGTAGCAAATATTTTTAAGAACCAACTTTTAGCAAAATTAAACGTTTATAGTTATAAACTTTTGCTTTTATTTATTATATCCAGCCATCGTATCTTTATACTTATAACGTTAATCTTAATTAATTAAAGACAGAACATAATTCATTAATGCAAATATTTATGACTGTTTCTCATTTACTGCGATGATCTAAATGGTTAAAGTTATAATTTAAGTAAAATCAAAACATTTGAAATGATTGTGATATCAATCATCGTAAAACCTATCACATTTTTCATATCATCCCATTTTGACTTCATTGCTATTAGTACGGAAATAAAAATGTATTTTTTTTTTTAGAATGATAAGTAAAGATAATATTTTTTGTATCGTGCATGTGTAGCTTATATGAACGAATCTATAAATTAGGTAATCAAAAAAATAAACCTCACGCCCTCGACTAACGTTACCACCACGCACGAGTCCCAACCAATTGAACATTTGATATCAAAGGAGCCCCCCTAAACCACCGTCATAATACTTTATACTCCCGCCACATATATTTTAATATCTACCCAAGCATTTTTTCATTTTACCCGAGATTGATGATCAAAAATATCAAATAGTGTTTCAATGAAAACAATCAGTATATTGAAGGACAAAGACTATATGTTGCTTTAGATCCTATCATGTTATACGGTATTATTTATTTTCTAAGGTTTGAAATAAATTGAAAAATATTTCTAAATATAAAATGTGCAATGGAAACTCTGATACTGAGTTTCAATATATTATTTAATTCTCCAAGAATACTTTACTAATATGAGTACTAAAATACATTAGTATTTAAGTAATATTTCTACTTTACGTTATTTGATTACAATTTTGTTTGCGAATCAGTACCGTAAAATTTTAAGAGCAAAAAAAAAACATTAATATAAAACAAAATGCATGGAAACCTTTTAATATTCAAAATATATTTTTTTTTTGTCCTTAGTTATCTTCTAGTGTAGAAGGAATCAAGTTGCGAGAAGATTATGTCTTGTTCTTGGAATCGTTAGACATATCAAACGTTTTTCATTTGATTTACGAGTATAAGCGTTCTCACAATAAGACTCATCATGTACGATTATATCAAACAGTTACCACCACTCGATAGCGTGATTCTCGAGGTAAGTTTAAGTATATAATTGTTAAGTTTTTGTATTTACTTGTGTGTACATTAACGATATTTGTTGAAAATGTCGGGAAAACATGAGCCGTCTGAGAGCTTTTAATTAAATTCTTTGAGATGTAACAAAATAATATATGATGGAATTGTATATCTTATATAGGTCTACAGAAATGTCCGCGGTGGCATATGTCTATACGTTAATGAAAACATACTATATCTATTATACAACTTTTAAAAATTGGCTTACCTTAAGCGTTTATTGAAAAGCTATTTACATAAATACGGTAGTAATTCTTATCAAAATAAAATAGTTCGTTTTCAAGCCTACATCAGTGTCTGTAAATTAGTTTTTAAATCATTTAAATCGGGCGTAGCATTTGAAAGTTATCATTATATAAATTTAATAAGTCTCAAAGTTTAATGGGCTATTTTATATTTTTTGTACAGAGCCCGTGCGAAGTCGGAGGTTGTACATAGTAAAAATATATAATTAGGCTGATAGGTTAATGAAGGCAAATAGTGAAATTACACTGAATACCAGTTAGATATAAAGTAAATACTAATAATATAATTTTACTCTTGATATGAAATGTTAAAATTAAACAAAAATATTAAAAGGATAGGTTATATTTCTTTTTATTTCCCTATATTGGAGCTTAACTTGAAATACCTCGGGGTAGTTATAAGAAAAAGGTATTAAATAAGTATAAAACATAGTATGTGTTGGAAATAGTAAATAATAAAGAATTAAATCAAAACTAGGCTTTATAGGCTATATAGGCTATATAGGCTATATAGGCTATATAGACTATATAGGTTATATAGGCTATATAGGCTATAAGGCCAGCAAAAAGACATTCATTGATAATCTACTAATCCGCTATATAAATCATCTTCAGTTTCTACAAAAATCATAACCTCTATACCTTATTATTGTCTAACAAAATGAGGAAAAATATAATAACATAATCAGTATATTTAAATCAGTAAATTTATTTGAACTTCCATTCAATTTTATTACAGTGAAAATTCTTTAGCTTCGGATTATCATTCAACAAAACTATAGAAAAATGTGTAGCTTTATAATATATTATAATTCTTAACTTAATCAGACATATTCAAATACTTAGACATATTAATAATCATACTAACAGCATAATTAATTGGATTATTTAAAAAAAAGTTTTGTGCTGTTCGCCATTTGTTAGGTTTTATAATTATTATTTTTTTATTCAGACTTGGAATATAAAATTAGATATAACAAACGTATAATATTTTGTTATGAATACTCATGTAATTTGAGATGTACTTAATAAATACATAAAAAATTATCTACTTTGAAATTTAAACTTCCTAAAGAAGTCTTAATTCGAAAGAAATGCATAAAAAAATTTTGATCCGACAAACAAAATGTATTTGTTAAAACACAAAGCAAAGCAGAATTAAATTTATTTAAATTCCTGTGAGATATTAAAAAGTCAAGAAGTCTCGTGTGGTTGATTACATTTTTAAAGAAACAGAACATATAACTTGATTTAATAAATTCAAAAAGCCTTTTTTTATCATAAATTCAATTCATAAGTTACAGATGTTACGAAAACATACAAGAATAAATTGATAATGAAACTGTAATTTTATATTAATAAATTGTAAATGAATCAAACCTAGTAGTAGGAAGTGATTATAATAGTAATAACAATAAGAAAATTTTTGCTGGCCAGTTAATTATTGATAAGAATTAAAATAAGTCTATAACATTCTTTGTAGACGATTTTATAAATATGTGTATATTATTATAACTCTTACACAAAAATGTCTTTTTATAAACAAATTGAGATACACACAAAATTTTTATTCCATACAAACATGTTCAATTGATTTGTCTTAGTTAATTTATGCAACATTTACTTGTATTTTCCAAAATAACTAACTGATATTCCAGTAGTAACAACGAACGAAACTCTTTCTTTTAAAGCCTATATGTCTGGAATAAGTTTGCATACATGTATTTATTTCACCCGTAGTATTCCCAAGTAGCTAAATCTTATACTAATGGAAATAAAAGTTTAGAAATTTAATATGAAGGGAATCACATCTGTATACAGTATATTTACATGGTACGCGTTCATTATATAATTAAAAATAAAATTAACCAAAATTAACAATACAACCATCATAAGCCCACAGTTTGAAAATATTAAATTATTTTTTTGTACATATTTTTAAAACGTGGCTGTATTGTTAAATACTAAAGGTTTTAAATATCTCTAATGTAGCCTTGTTTAATATACTTTTATATCTTCTTAATAAATTTACATAGCTAAAATAATGTAATAGTAGCACTTTATAAGATGATTATCTTTTAATACCTTGATTCTTCATACATGAATTATTAAAACTGCTTTGTGGAGTGGATTTGTTGCGTATTTTTGATGAATTATATTGTTATCTGTCTATTAAAAACTCTAATGGGAATATGAAGGAGGTAGGGTACAACGGAAATGATCAAACGCTCATAATGCAGCAGCCCAACTTGGGGAGTACCGCAACATTACATAAGAACGAAGCACAATAACGCTACTTTCAATTTCGGAGTCACTTATCTGACAAAAGTAATTTGGTATCCCAGAAAATAGATGTTCGAAAATATGCTATCAATAATATCGATGGTCCATGCTGACATGCAACATTGAACCTTTAAGTTGAAGATCTTGCCTCCTTGTGTGTTGCTGCTCATATAATCGGATGTTTTTCGAGAAACCATTTGACACTCATCGGATACCTTTTATCATGACGCTACTCGCCATCCCCATATCTTGATCAGCCAAAATCACGCAAAGTGCTGTTTCAGACAAATATCCGAACCGACAAATATCCGAATCAGACAAATAGCGAACTGTCTCGTTATAAGAATAAACTCCCCATCGAAGTTTTTTCAAGGGACTGAAGTATGGCATTCTACAAGAGAAAACTAACCTATATAAAAGATCAGCAACACTCAGAAGACACCCTTAGGCTACGGTCAACTAGGCCACTGTCCAGATGTTTTGTACTGTATTAAGGATAATTTTAAAGCCGTTAGTTACAGCTGTTTGTGTCGAAAAAAATATGATTATAGCATTTGATAGTGGTTGTTTAATGAGATGAATTTATTGTATAGCTTTATTCTTTTCGATTTAAATGACTTGAAACGTTGCTGAGCATCGCCAAAAATAAAATTTATTTGAAGACTTTATAGAGAATGTTATAGTATGTCAAGATTTTGCATACGGAAGGTACAACGAATATTATCTCTTTGACCCCCATGGATATGATGGTAATAATTTTACTTACAATAGATGTCGATATCATAACATTAATTCTTACTTGAAAATCAAGAGGTATCTTCAATCGATAATCAAAATCTTCCGATAAAACACAAGATTAATATTCCAAGAAAGCCAACCAGAGTACCGAGCGCTTTGACGTCAAGTAGTCTTCATTAAGGAATATCTATGAAGTATTTTAAGGCGAACAATCCTCGAGATTATTTATCATTTACAAGTGGAAAACTGTTATTATTTTTTATTAACTGGGACTTTTGCTGGCAATATAATATTTTGGTATTAATACTGTATTCAAATGTCTTCTCTTTACCTCTACACGAATCATTTTACATATGACTTACTTATTTATATTATCATAATTATTGAGTAGCCAAGTCTTTTGTCGTTATAAAACTTTGAAAGATGTGGTAATATAATTAGTTGTTTTGTAACATATATAAGTCGTAACCGTTAACCCTTTTATTGCATAACCTTCATTGTATTTATTTATTTAATTAATATATCTAATTGGTTTATTGTTTTTTGCTAGGATAATAGTTTCCGAACACAAAGTATCAAACCGTTACTTTGTAATTTTTTATTAATACTGGTAACACTTTGTTTTTTACTGATATAAATAAAATGTTATAATTGATCAACTTAATGTTGTTCTAAGGAGTGTAAATGGCCGGAATTGACAGTTCTGACTTTTCACTATAGTCTCTCTACTGGCCAGTCGTATTAATGTGTTGTTGGCCCTCCGAAGTACTTTTTTTACTGAGAGGTTAATGACACATTGCCGGCTATTGGAAGTACTCCTAAATTCTCAAACAGTTGAGTAGTCTAGCTTAGGGAATTTAAATAGGATTATCAAATTTCATAATGTATTTTAATCTTATAAAATACAATCTAGTTCTATAGATTTCTGGAGTCGATAAAGTCTTTGTATTGTTGTTTGCGGGGTCTCTTTTTCAGTAAAAGTATAGCTCTTTGTTTTCATTCCCACAAAATCAATTCCAGGAAGTTTTCATTTGTGTTTACTGTTAATTGGAACATCGAGAGACCACATTCCTGTCTCTATGGTGACTATTAGCCCTGTTGTGTATCTTCACTTGTGTAAAAAATTGGCCTTGTGTAAAAAGCCAGGAGGTCATGCTGTACATATTTTTTTGAGTCACGATGTGCTCCGTGTAGAGCCGACCCCTCTTTTTTACCAGGCACGACATAATAGATTGAAACCCCTATTCCCCAAAAGGCATCGGTGATAAAATCCTGGTACTGAAAAACTATTTTTTTTGAAACTGTGAGTATTTTAAAGACCTGGGATTTTTATTTTTTATTAATTCTCTTCGTAATTGTATTTCAAGTGTATTAACTTCAGCCTAAATGAATAAAAATATATATTTTTGACTACTTTACATCTCATATTAATGTGTGTATTTTACTTGTTTCTATATATATAATTAACATATACAAATTTGTGGGACAATTTAATTTTTACATTTTATCTACAAAAAGAAGTTTAGTACGAATTATAAAAGACATATTCTCTATGGTTTTATTCGTTTATGGTTAGTTACTGACCCGAAAGTGTGATTTATTTGTGATTTTACCTGTCTTAAACAGTAATACACGTGAAACTGAAAACTGAAATCTAAGGTATTTTGTTAATTCATTCAATAAAGTACTAAAAATTAAAACAAAAAAGTTTTGTTATTGGGGTGCAATATCCATTACTTTTATTTATACATCTGGTCATGATGAATCTTTATTTTGGAACAGTTCATGGATGTTGTTTTTTTAAAATCCATCAAATAAAGTGATCCGGTGTCCTTGTCCGTGTCCGTGATGTAACGAACTTTTGGAATATTGTTACTCGATTACGTGCACTTGGAAGTATAACCAATAAAGAACAATGAAGGCGTTGGAGACTTTTTTTAATTGAATAAAATTTCGTTACATCCTTATTCTTTTATAGATAAACCTACTAGAATATTTGTAGCAGCTTTAAAGCTCTAATACCAAAACAGCGTAACAGTCAAACATCTCTGAGAATCATCTATTATAAAGTAATATTTGACCTATTACAGTTTGAAAATTATGCTAATTTATTTCATTTTTCTGGCATCATCTTAATTTGTGGCCTTGTTCATTTTGAGTTTATTAGTACTATACAAAACTTCTACTTTTACAGTAAACAAAGATACATTTATTTGCGACCTGTTTTCGAAAGAGTGATCCGAAATAAAATTTTTCACACATTAAGAAAACAATATTATAAGTGATTTATTTTACGGTTTCAAAACATACATTACTATAACACAATCGATCCTATCTTGGTACCATTAAATCTTTCAATTCATTTTAGTTTTGTACTGATATAAAATTGTGTATTTTAAAGTTACGAAAATCTTTCTGAGACGGTTTCATCACTGCGAAGTGTAGTACGAAAGGATTAAGCATTCCCAATCCTTCAAAGAGATTTGTTCACGGATGAATAATAATTTTCAGTGAGGTTTTAACCTTTCACAGGTTTCAATGAAATATATTGATAGTTATGTACCAAAAATGTAACTCGAAGCTTTCTGGAGCCTCTGTTTATGTAATTTTTATTTATATTTTAAATAATAGTTATATGACCATTTGACTGTAGAGATTTAAATTCCCTTACTGTCTTAATACGTATAAAATTAATAAAAAATATTTTAAATTTATAATATTATTTCTTATATACATAATGAGAAGTTTTTAGGGTAAAAAACGTTATTTGTTGGATATTTTGAAATGTACATATACCAATGTTCATTCCAATATTGGATCATTATTACAATATCTCAACGTAGAAATCATATCTTTATATGTAAAAAGTTTTAAATAAAAACACTAAAAAGAATCTGCAATATTTTGGGTGATTTAGGAACATGAAACAATAATATTTTTTCTTAACCTGATATAGCTTTAACATCTTTTAGATGAAAAATGCTGCCTAAGATGAAAAATGCCGCCCACGTCTTGATGCTTAAAGCCCAAGAGTCTTCGCGCGATCTCTCAGTTCCAAATATTGGCTTTTCAGCAAGCTTACAAATAGCCCTCGTAGGTAACACAGAACAATTTGAATATATTTGCTATCAAAAACTTTTTCCACCACTTCTAAACACAAATTCTCTAAAATTTTACTAAGTTGGATAAATAATTCAGCTCAGATAAACCAAATTTCACTGTATTCCACTATACTTTTTACCAAACTATGTGGATAAAACCATTACATACACTTACCAATATGTGAATGCACCCTATTAAAAGTATATATTGATATAACAAATTATAAAGGATAGGTTAGAAAAGATAAGAAGATAAATTAGAATAGAAGATAAGGAATTAGAAAAGCTAATATATCTGAAATTTGTAACGCAATTGTTTGATTATAGTGAATTTTAAACAATCATAACAACGTAAGAAATTGCTAATTTTGTACGAGATACTACAAAGTGCTCTAGCGACATTATTGAGATATGTTAAATTTTAATATCCTTAAGTTTCTCTTACAGGTAGTTTCTTTTATAACTTTATTTGACTTTCTTATATTATAAATTGAATTGCATTTTAATGGACTTATTTGGATTTATATATTTTAAAAGAAACAGTGATTGGCTAATATTATATGAACTTAATATATTAAATAATGAACTTTGTTTGAAATAAGAAGACAAGAACCCTTGCAAGCGTCCTCAGAACAACCTGTGATGCTTAGCTACTGAAATGTACTTAACGACTGTTTCGGATCTTATAGAGGGCAAACATATGTATGTATATTGTTGTTATAAATATACATTTATTTGTGTCGAACTCAGTAATACCTTTTTAAATTATGTTTTTTCTTCAATAATTGTAATATTGACGTTAGCTTAAAAAATATATATTTAATTTTGATACACATTCTAAATTGCAAAAATTCAATTATTATGAACAAATCATTTTATTATCTATAGTATCTAAAGTTTTACGTCTAAAGTTTTCCTTGGCTCTGAGTATACAAATATTGCAAAAAAAAATCTAAATATAAAAATCATGTACTTTAAAAAAATAACAGTTAAATCAGGACAATAATTTATAGATACATATTTAGTAAATTTTCTATCCGACTATTTTGTGACATATTTATGGACTCAGTTTCATAATACGTTGTTATGGTGTAATAACTTTAACTTACAAAAAAACAACTGAAATTAAAATTACTACTTTTAATAATCGAGAAATGTATTCATATAATCATAACATCTTAAACTATTATTTCATGAGTGTAAATCCAAAAGATTAAAACGAAACTACATATAGGATTTAAAACCTTTTAAATGGTATAGAATCATTAAAATACAATTTTCTATTATTTACGTCACTTTAAAGACACTTTATGGAATTTAAAGAACTCAAACTAAAGACTTTAAAAAGCATGAAAATACATTAGTTTTTGTGATTCTAATAGTACCATATTAAAACGACACTCACAACCCCAGTTTTACATTAGACAACATGGCTGACTTTACCTCAAAACTTATTCCCCAAATGATAGTTTTAGTCTGAACCCTTCGTATATGACTGAGAAATTGGATTTTGTTATATTATAAACCCCAGTACTAAAACAAATACTAGTCAACTATTATAATTAATAGTTGCCAAGATAAAGCTAATATTTGCAAAGAAATCAATTATATGCCTTGCGTAAATTTGCATCGGCATTGAGAACGATAACATTTTTCATTTATTCTACAATATGCACTTAGATTTATACGTGAGAAAATTTAAAACTTAAAGTCTTTA
Organism: Danaus plexippus; assembly: GCF_018135715.1. NCBI lineage: Eukaryota > Metazoa > Arthropoda > Insecta > Lepidoptera > Nymphalidae > Danaus > Danaus plexippus. The sequence continues at coordinate 5,213,394 of NC_083540.1, read as the reverse complement.
CGTCGACATTACATAATTCCTATTAGACAAGTATGATCGTATTTGTATTTATGTAATTGGGATTGGATTTTTCAAATTATTTCCATCAATAATAAGTTGGTTTTCTTTTATTTCCTTCAAAAATATTCCGATTTTCAATGTAACCTGTTTTGCAGGGAAATCATAATATATTAATGAAAACTGTTTCTATGCAATGGATTGACAGCTAACAGGTATCCTAATAGTATAAACATTTTGAAAATGATCGAACAAACAATATGTAAAAGCTATTTTGAATTACAGTTTTTTAATACGATCCTGTATTAACCTGCAATGTTATAGTATTATTAGTAAGCTTTTCGGCAACCGCATTTTTGTCCAACTGGTAAATATAATCTAAATGTTTGTTTGGAGTTGAAAATTAACAGATCTTCACTAAACGCACATAAAAGTATACACGACAACTACATCAAAATAACTTTTATTAAATCTAAGTCTGACGATCTTTCTGTTAAGACGAATCTTTGGAACAACTGGACCTATTTTAAAGGATTTTTCACTTGTACGGAGATATCTAAGGGGGTTTACAAAACTATAGAAGCCACTAACAGCAATAATTATAAAATATACCTAAGATTTTCGCAAATATACTTATTTATACACGTAACTATAGGTTTCGAATATATTAGGAATTATTATAATTTTACCCGAAGTAATCACGGACAGAAGACATGAACTGTCTGTCAGCTAATATAGTTACTTGTCATTTATTGCGAACGATTTCAAAATTCTCTTGCGTACTGTTTTGGAAGTACGCCGAATATGCTAATTGAATCTTTAACTTTGGTAGTGTAGTCACTGACATTTGATTTTCAATTTTTGATGATATGATACCAGGTGCTAAATTGCTAACAATCTTCTCTATTGAAATTAAAATGTTTTATTATTTTTTTCTATAGCCTCTCGGATAAATTTGAAATATTTCTGTCATTACGAATGGCAATCAGTGGTGTAAAACAACAAAAAATATCGTCACATATGCCTGATAAAGGCTCATGTATTAAATCAAAATGGTAATTTATGATATGATTAATATTAATAAATGAATTTTTATCTTAATTTTACTACTTAAATTTACATTGTTTTGATATTAATGTTTTATAAAGTTGAAGGAACTTTAAAATCGATTAAACTTCGTGCCACGAGTGTGCTCAATCATTTTTAAAATCGTCTTTAAAAAATAAAGTTAAATGACACACTACATTTTGAGAACAGAATTGAGTACTAAACTTTGCATTACATTCTCGCTATTGCATTGCTGGAATGAGATTTTGAAACCATTTAAACTTATTTCAGAACAAAAGATGAAGACAGATTGTAAATAAGCTGCTATTAGTTTAGGTGCGAAGCGCGTCGTCTGGGAAAATCTTTGCAGCTCACTTGCCACAGACATTTTAATTAGTAGCTTTGAAAAGGCATTGTCAAAACTTACTTGCTAACTTTGATAAAATATCTTCAGAGTTCTCGTAATGTACTCGTATTATGGAAATCACTACCTTTTATAAAATACAGTTTTAGTCATTTGTGATTTTTAGATTATGAATAGATTATCCCTATTTAAAAGTATCAGTAATCATTGGATTGGCTTCAATTAATTCCTGATTACAAATGTCTTCACCGGTACTGAATAACATTATACTTTTTTTGTATTTTAAAAATAAACAGACATTTCAATAATTTACAAGATTTATTGTTGACAATGTATCATTAAGGACGTTTACAAGAAAACGTTTTAAGTTTGCCGTTACATTATAATATTAATAAATATCAAGCCCGGTTACAAGTCTTGTTACTTTGACTAGATTTAAAATATGAGTCAAACTTAATTATTTGAGTAAATATATAAAGTCAGAGACAGTTTCCAAAACAAAATCCTACAATCTGTTTTCATTGTAATTAGGAGAAAAAATGTGTTTTGTTAAGAATTGCCGCACTTGTCAGTTGACCCCCTAAGAATTCTTGTCAAGTCTAATACCAAGTAGGTATTAAATTTTTTAATACTCTATTTCTTGTTTATATGAACAAGACGTTTCAAGAGTAAATTGTTTTGTTTGTTTTATTCACAAACAGGTTTTATATTTGACATTTCCCCGTGTAAAATAACTCTTCATGTTCTATTCTATAATAAATTCAGAAACACTCAATTAATTGTATTTGGAGGAGAATTAAAAAAAATGAAATAATACTAGAGTTGCTCGATTATGGGTCTGCGGACCATTTATCAAGCGACCGCTGCAGAAGTTTCATGAAAAGAGTTTGCAAAGTATACCCTTGTGTCAACCTCGTAAGATTTATGGTGACCCTGGCTTAGAGGACGTTCACTTTATTGCATTGTTTTTGATTATTAACCTAATATTTAATTCATCAGCTATAAATATATGAAAATTTAATACTATTTAGTTCTTAAATGGAAATTTTACCTATATAAAGTGGAAAGTAATAAATATATTCACTCTTTTTTAATGAACATTTTATGTAAAAATATATATTTTTTTTTCAATTTTGACTTGCAAATATAAGAGTTATTATAACTTAAAGTTGGACTACGAAACACAAATATAGACTTCAATTTTGTACTCTTTAAAAACTTTTGAAGTTGTTACCAGAGAAAATATGATAACGGAGTAGGTTGACGCTAAAAACCTGAAATTGATTTTTGTATTTAGATTTTAGTAATATCTATTTATGATCTAGTTCAAAACCAAGAAAACTGACCTCTATACGATCTTTTTTATTTAAAACGCATTTTTTATAATAATTTTATTTTAGAATAAATTTTCAGTACCTATTCGTATGGCTATATCTATTTATTATCAGCTGTGCTCTATGAACACGGTATTAACATTGAAATAAATACACAATTGCAATATTACGTCAAGCAACAAGCTAAGTATCGTTATTATAATTACTATTGTGTGCATCAAAAAGGGGAATCTTGTTCTAAATTGTATAAGTTAGATACCCATTATAACCAAAATAATTATAGACATTGTAGGAACTGAAAACGAAATTTAATAATGTTTATATTCGCTATAAATTCCAAATTTATACATTCCTGAGGGAGTCAACATTATCTAAGTATAAGCGATGTGTTTGTCAACAATTTTATCTTTAACTGATAGAGGATTCTGTGAGATTAGTTAGCTATGTGAGGCATGTCTTGAAGTTCTCTCCTGGGACTTGAGTTCTTAGCACAATTTCATGTTTGTTGTGGACGTCCTTTGTGAAGTTACGTCTTCACTGGACATTCTAGCTAACAATAAGGTTTCCAAATAAGTTCGAAATCATAATACAGTAACTTCGCTTCTTGTAACATATTATAATACATCAAAGTAACGTGGTCCGTACAATACAATAGTGTTTGAAAATACTTTGAAATTAATTTTATCTATCCATATCGGAATGTAACCTAAAATTTTTCTGTAATTATTATTCACTATTATAAATCAACAATTTTGGTAAAATTATAATTTTTCATTTAATATTATTCCAATTTCTATTAATATATATATATTTCTCACGACATAATTTCTTATTAAAGTAATGGTAGATCAATATAATAGTAATTGTTTAGAGTAAAACAAGTCATCTTTGACGTAAAACAAAATTTTTGTTCTGTTGTTTTTTTGTAATATTTAGGGAAGACGATATGACATACTTGCTATATCATTGGACAAGTCTGACTTATTTCGGAATTTCTTATAAAATCTGAGTATAGTATCTCTATTATATAAACTAAAAAAATTAAAAAAAACACAAGAAACACTATATAGCGAAATTATTTACTGTAAAAAAGTAGCTGATATTTTCCCTTGTATTATAGTTGTCCGTCCATGTATCCTATAACGATTTTGAATTTGTAGCATGGGTAACATTATATGTGAAAAAAAAAATATAATTCCATTTAATGAGGATAAATACTTTTGTTGTATTTATTTGACATAGTATTAAATTATGAATTTTTCACAACAATTTTAATTAAAAAAATATTAAGAACCTTTTGAAATATCTCAGTTACTGTGTTAATGAAATTTTATTTCAATTTAAATTAAATCTTAAAACTTGTTCATGTGTCTCATACGTGAACACTTTGATCAAGTATATCACAGCCTCCTTTTTTACCAACAGTTATACATCAATAAAAGATTACCCCCAGAAATAACGTAATACGAGAAATAAGAAATAATAATATAATAAGATTATATAAAATTGTATAACATAACGGAAGCTGATCTTACAATAGCTTGCCTTGTTGGAGTTTGAAAGTAACTTACAAAGTCCAACAAGCCAAGCTTATTATTTTAGTTACCGAGAAATGCAAATTTCCTGCATGTGGTTCTTGACCTCGGCACATGTAAAGGTATTTTTAAAAAGGTAACAATTAAAGATGTTATAAATGCACACAATACATAATTCAGTGAAGGAATTACAACTTCTGAAATCAAAAAGAATGTCTAGATTGAGATAATCTAATTTAATTGATTCTTTTCGTATTAAGGTAACACAAAAACAACCTTTCATTTAATTAACATATATTATATTGAATATAAGAAAATATTTTAGAAAATCCATATGGTATATTTTTTTATATCATTAGATTTAAATTATAAAGGCCATATTGTGTTACTTTCCTCCTAAAATAAGGACGATTTAAAAATGTGTCTTAATACTCAAACCTTGCAGTCTAGTGACCAGAAAAAACATATAAACAATAAAAACGGTTAAATTTAGTTACTTATTAATTTTGAGATAGCAACAATATGAAAGACATTCAATCTATTAATGCAATATATATATATATATATATATATATATATATCGGATTTAATACAAATTCGTTGCTTAAAGAGAGAGAGACACCAGCCTCGACCAGTGACGTCACTACTGTCACTTTTTCCAGCACGTTCCATGATATTTTAAAATAAAACTTCAATTCTTCTAAATGTGCTTGTATTTCTCGAACATTCTTCATAGCACATTCTTCAATGGTCCGCACTCACTGAACTCTGCTGTTGTGCGTCCAGACGTCGTATTTATACCAAAAATCAAACATAGTTCTATTCTCCTATTAAACAGCCTTTTATTTTTAACAATAATTATGAATACCAATAAGTTTTTATAATAATTGATAACAGCCTCTAGTTATTTTCATGTTGCATTCGTCATTAATGCGGATAGCGCCGATATATTTATACATGGTATGACTTTACCTTGACATCAGCTAGGTATTAATTAACCATTAAGATGTTTTATCATAGGAACCATATAAAAGTTATATTTATTATCGATATATAATAATATTAGTGTGCACTGTATTATTGTGGAAAAATACGTATCCAAAGATATGGGGTTTTCCAATAGGGACGCTTGAACTTTGACAGCTGATTGCGGCCATGTTGTTTGAGTGACAGCTGTCAAATGTAGTGTGTTATATTTATTCCGTCCTCCCAAACCACCATGGCAGGTTACAGTGTCGAGCAGCACGTGCAAATCATAAAATTGTTTTATGAAAATGGGTCTTCAGTTCGAGCAACGTTCCGCGCACTTCGCCCGTTTTACGGCAGCGATGATCGTCCTGCCGAGTCGACTATCCGTCGATTGGTGGACAAATTCGAGTCAACCGGGTCAGTTAACAATCAGCCGGTTCCCGTGCGTCAACGTAACGCGAGATCTGCCGAGAATATCGCCGCTGTGCGCGACAGTGTCCTCGAAAACCCGCGGCAGTCAATTCCGCGTCGCGCACAGGAACTCGGCCTTTCGCAGACGACAACTTGGCGAATTTTGCGTTGTGACTTGAGCCTGCACCCGTACAAGATCCAGCTGACCCAAGAGCTCAAGGCTAATGACCATAGACAGCGCCGTGTGTTCGCTGACTGGGCATTAGAGCAGTTGGAAGTTGACGCCGATTTTGGCAAAAAAATCATCTTCAGCGACGAGGCGCATTTTTGGATGAATGGCTATGTCAACAAGCAAAATTGCCGTATTTGGGACGAGACCAATCCACACGAGGTTCACCAAGTGGCAATGCACCCGCAGAAAGTGACTGTTTGGTGCGGATTTTGGGCCGGAGGCGTGATTGGTCCGTATTTTTTCGAAAACGATAATGGTGTGGCCGTCACCGTCAATGGTGAGCGATACCGGTCGATGATAACCAACTTCTTTTGGCCTGAAATCGAGAATATGGATCTGGACAACATGTGGTTTCAACAGGACGGCGCTACGTGCCACACAGCACACGCTACGATGGAAGTTCTGCACGAGCAATTTCTGGACATGGTCATCTCGCGCGGAGGCGACGTGAACTGGCCACCGAGATCGTGCGATTTGACCCCGCTGGACTTTTTCTTGTGGGGTTTTCTTAAGTCGCAGGTCTATGCCAACAAGCCACAAACCACCGATGCCCTCAAAGTCAACATACGCCACGCCATCGATCAAATACAGCCCGATTTGTGTGCCAGAGTCATCGAAAATTGGACCTTTCGTGTGCGCGCCACCAACCGAAGCCGTGGCGGTCATTTGAATGATGTCATATTCCATACATAATGGGTCAATAGACCTTCCAAATAAAAAAAAAATTTCGCAAATATCTTTCCTACATTTATTTTTTTTTGCATTTCAAAGATCAAGCGCCCTTAATGGAAAACCCTATAAATAAAATCCTCTAAAATTATTATTTGTTTTGTTTTTCATGGACATACATTTCTTTCTAAATTACTCCTCATGAATAGGAAGCGAAATCTGGGATTGCTGTAAATTTGTAATTGGTGGTAAATTTTTTAATATATTTCAAATCAACGAAATACGTAATGTGTAAGTAAAGGATGAAATCATGATGAATATACGTGGCTTAAAGAAATACTAAAACTGTTATATCCGATTCACAATATGCTTCTAAACTTCCGCTTGCTTAAATTATATTTATTTAGATGTTAATTTTAACACAGATATGAACTCAGTGAATAATCTTACTAATATTATATATGAAAAAGTTTATGTAGACGTATTTTTGGTGTTCGTTTAAACAAAAAATATAATTACATGAAACTTTTGAGTGTTGTAAGTTAAGACCCAGTGTCACCGAGCTGTTTGTTAAATCTAAACGAGGCATTTACTAACATAACTTCAATAATATAATATCCGTCAAAATATTTATTATTCACGATGAAAAATTAACAGGCATTATTAAACGACACATTAAATGACCGGCTACCAGATTATTCGTTCTTGTTATAATACGACCAAATTGAAGTTATAGCGTTTAACATGACATATTTGCTACGATGCACCACTTTATCCCTTGATCATATATATCCATCGATACGTCACTTGTAAGCTAATACGACCCAATTCTATATATCGTTGATTGCATAGATTTTTCATACAAAAAGCTTTCTTTTCAGTTTACTTGATGTAACCTGTCAAAATCGTGTTGTCAATTTATTGGCATAAATTGTGTTCAAGTTATAGGTGTTGCACAGATGAAGGCCATATTTTAAACAAACAAGTTATAGGTGATGAAAAGAGTACTTAATTTGCAATAAATATTAAACTATTTAATTGTAATTACAAACAGATGCTGTTAATATGGCTACAAAAACCAGGGATGGGAACTGAAATTTGAGTTTTGACAATGCAATAGATTAACAGTCCGTTACTTATTTGACGGACCTCTAGAGCAGCAATTAATATTAAGGCCTTGTTAAGACATTTAGACCCAGTTTCACTAATCAATGTTAAATGAATGATGTCTTGTTAAGGCGTTTGACAGGACTGTTAGACGCATCGAGCGTTCCACCACACACTTATGTCTGTTTAAATGTTTTAATAGCCGTCAATAAATTTCTTCAATAACTATAATTTTTTTAAATATCATATACAAAGGTGTCTGTAGTATATAAATGTTAATAATAAATACAATAAAATAATAGGATATATTGTATATTTGTTATAGACAAAGTCTTTACAATTAAAAACTTTAATAATCATCGAAGTTTCAACCTTATTTATGGAAAACCAATTATTAAAGTAATTAATTTTAATAATTACTCTAAGATTAAAAAACTCCTGTAATTATTTATATATTTTTTTAAATGTTACCTTTTATCAATCATTATTAATTAAGTATATTTTGAACCAAATCAGGTATTAAAAATAGATGCAGATTCTATATTCAGATAAAGCTGCGGATCTGATTTACTCGAAAAACCGAACCATCGTTTTTATAAAAATAATTAGCAAATGTATGTGTTATTAGCAGATTAAATTTTAATTTAAAAAAAAATACACTGGAGCATTTCAATATACTTTCGTTGCAAAAACACCTATATTTAAATACATAAAGTATCCGGTTATAGCAGCATAATTTTTGGCAGCAGTATTTCTGAAAGAAGGCTTAGGGCCAGTAATAAGTAAAAATAGTATTTGATTCATGTCTCAGAAGCCGTGGGCGCTGATAGATACACTTAGACTTGAAACGAAGCTGCAGAATATATTTCATTGACGTGTAAAATTTTCTTTTTTAAGTCTTAAAAACTTTCTTTCCCTTAGTACTAAAGTAAATCTATCAAATTTTTTACTAACACCTATTACTAGTCCTTATGATCTATTCTCTTCGAAACTTAACGATGTTAACGTTATAAAATATCATTGTTTTGCTAAACACAATAAATTTATTTTTGGACAACCCAAATTTGGTCATATCTCATATTACAAACTCCAATTAAGATGGAAACCAATACGCTACCATAGAAATCCTAGATTACTTTCTTTAAACCTTTGTCTTCAAACCTAGAATGCATACATATTTAAAATGTAAAATTTATTTCATTTCTCTGGATGTCACGTTGAACAATTGCTTCAAATTTCTCTTTATCGAACTGAATTTTTATCTCACTCGTTTCTTGTAACCGCTATTCGGGTGTGAAATAATTTGCCAGAGTCCATACGTATGTATATCATCGACAATATACGCTTTTAAAATCAAGCGAAGCAAAATTTCTGAAAAAAACATAATTTTTTACCCTCAATTGAATCCAAATCAAATACAAATGAAATTATTAATTAAACCCTTAATGAAATACAAATAAAATTAATTTAATAAAATTTACTACTTTTATTTACATTCTTACATGCTTTATACATTTTTTAATATCTTTTTTTCTTATAGTCTTTGCACACCTTTATTTTCTTCTACGTCCCTTAAGTTATGGGGTAGAAAATGCAATTTAGTATTAAGCTGGCCTTTTATGCAACATTTGTATATATTTGCAATAGAAGACAAATGAATAAGAAAAAGAAAACATAAATTAATTTAAAAAAAACCAAGGACTTAATGATTAAAAACAAGTATCGCCCTTATGCTTGCAAGCTATACATATATACAACTATTACAAATAGAAATAGAGAAGATGTATCTTTTTATCGCCGTCAAATAAACTTCAATACAAATCGGCATCAGCATAAAATTCGTTAAATAAATAACGTTATAAATTAATACTAATAAAGATTTATTTTTGTTTTCAGCAAAAATACCTAAAATAAATCATGGTTACTGGAAATATTTTAAATTGATTAAATACTTCATCGATTACGTAAACACATTGATTTAATTAATCCTTGTACCAACCACTATTTTACAATGTTGCATTTTATCTAAGCAATCATGAATAAAAAGTATATTAATTTTGGGAACTTTAAATTATGCTTAAATCACAAAAAAACAATTGCTTCTTTTTAATTTCATGTCTAGTAACATTCCATTTAAAAATTTGCATGTATCACAAAGTCATCGTTGGTGTAAATTCTTCTGTACATGATATACGTATATACCATTTAAATTGTTCTATACATCCTTAACCAAATATATCGTTACGTATTTTCATTCTATTTCAATGTATTATTACAATATTTAATTTTTTTAAACTTATATAACTTTGTATGAATATCTCTAGGTATGCGATGATGGTCTCGACGCTTCATTCTAAAGCAGCATACTCTAAGCACAAATTCATGTTTTGTTGTATACGTACGTCTTTTGTGAAGTTATTTCTCCAATGGGCATGTGAGTAAATAATGAGCAAGTTTCAAACTTCACTCACATCCTTGAAACTGGCAACATTGAAATACTCGGCGTGCTTGAAATGTAAATCAAATAACGTATCATATCCAGTATATGTGGACGTAAACATAAGCATTAACTTGCTGACTTTACATTTTACTCTGTTACGACAAAAGAAATTAAGCTATATGAAAATAAATATGAAATGATTTAACTACATAATGTTTATACATTTATATAATGTTGTAGAAGTAGACGCATAAAGATAAAAAATTTTTTTAATGTGTTTTGCTACATAAGTAAACATAAATCATCACAGCAACTAAACAACTACTATCGTAACTGATGCGTTATTTTACAAGTCCTTTGTTATTATTTTTTATGCTTTTCATCTTAAGAATATAAATATTCTAAAATCTAAAATATTTTAAAAAACCTTCAATGTTTATAAATCTTATGATAGTAGATAAATACTGCTTATGACAAAAACTATATAAATTCTTTTATTTCAGCATCATTTATTGGATATAAATTGACATAAGCCTTTCTATAAATTTACAAACAACAAACAAACAGGCAATGTCACTCTTCACATCAGATCCTTTTTTGCGAGGCTCTCCAGTGTTCAGTCTCCAGAGGACAAGAAATTCACCAATTATCCGATTTCTCCCCTTAATGATATCCAAAGCAAAGGACAGAATTCTTCAAAGCACCCTTGGGATTATATAATTTTTGTCCAATAGCCAACCAGTCACCCCCACCGGTGACACTGTCAAAACTAACAGGTCTAACGTCTAAACACACTAAAAAACAAATACAGATAAAGATATAATAATTAGAGCGTAAGTCACTTACATAAAAAAACCTTAGTGAGTAATTCTCTGAGATTTAAAATTGAAAAATATATTAATAAGATATATTTACAACATGAAAGGAGGATATAAGGATATAAACTTTTTACTTTTTATTTAACTGTATTTTTATCATTCAGGGTATTGAAGGATTGATTAATTATATAGGTATTTTGCTTGAAATTTTTCTGAAAACGTTTGGGACTGATAGACAGGTATGTAAAACCATCATGAACATAGTTTTTTATAAAATTGCTTACAACAACATGCCTAAAATTAAAAAACCCAAAAATACGAATAATTATTTTTATGTCCACGAATTATTATTGCCCTCTATAAATACAAAATAAATTAAACATTTTAGTCATCTATTTAGACCAAAAAAAGCGAAGGAATGTAAAATACCTAATAAAAAATAGCAAATTCAAAGCATTTGCTATATTCAATTTTTTTTTAAATTTTTCTTCATTCATTCCGAAATAACTTTAAGTTTAAGTTAAACAAAGTGTCATAATGTTATTCTTCTCAGTGCCTAAAACCATGTTTTATTTGTATTTAATGCAGATAACAAACAATTGTCCTCAATATTAAACCGTATTAAATTAATATTTGTTTAATAAAACCAACACTGATTGAGATTGATATTTACTTTTAATAATACTCGTATTTGTTTGCGAAGCTAAATAATTGGAGTTCCGTTTGCATTTGTAAAATATTAGATTTTTAGCTGAAGGAGGTCCCTGGAAGACTCAAATACAATAAGAGTTCAGTATAAAACTTGACTTTTTGCAAAATAAAAAAAGATATGGCAGATACAATATAATCTTTTTCTTATTAATTGAAAAATCAGTGACCGTAAATTATTACGTATAATGGTGTCATAAGTAAAAAATAAATTTAGAAACAGTTTAAAGTCTCATCAAAATTAGAGCAACATTTGTTTTTCAATGAAGCTGGTTTTATTTTCGTTACCAAAAGATTAAAACCATATTCTTTCTCACGGCGTAAATAGCATTACGCATAATTTTCGTTGTAAATGCCAACGTATACATTTTAATTAATGCTTCTTTTACTTTCTCCTTTATTTACTTGCGTTCTGGTGCGTGTGGTATAGATGCTCCGTGTAAAATATTAATGTTGACGACACTTTTTCTCTATGTCGTGATATAATTTGCAAAGCTTAGATTGATGTCGACTAGCGACATCCATCAACCCCACGCAATTTAACGAACCGTAAATCGTTACAGACGTAAAGAATACTTGAGTTATTCACTAATATTTTTTATTTTTTGTTTTTATTTTAGAAAAAATTAGACTTAATATATGAAAAATAGAATCAATAAACTTTGAGATGAAAAGAAAATTTTCTTATAAAATTGGTAGCATAAATTAAAGCGCCTTTCAGATTTATACATAAATTTAACATTTGGCATGCAAAACCATAACCAATGGTTCCTTGCCGACCTTTATATTCTTTCCCCTAAATAATATTATATTATTATTATCTTTGAACCAGTTTTTATCACCTGAAGACACCCACTTAAAAATCTATTCGTTCGTTTGACAACCACATCTTGGATATTATTTTCCATAACTCTTTCTTGTTAATCCAAATGTTGAAATTAGGTATGTGCTTATAAAATTTATTCAAGATCTGAATTAAATTCGATAAAGATAAATAATAATAAAAAACGCGTCAGTCTATCTGATAATGTTACGATTTGACTTCGAGGTAATAACTTGCTACAATTGAGAAATTTATAACAGGGACTGTTCACCCACAGGCACCAACTTCGTGATATTAGTCTGACTGATAATAATTGATTAATCCGGGACTGAGATGGTATATTAAACAGCACCTTATATTAGAATACCGCAAGCCAAGTCGCACCAATCAAACATGGTGTACACCTTATTGTAAACAACAAAAACAACTAGAGAACCAGTTTAGTTCGTTGGAAGAAATGTTTTAATGTAATAAAAAGCAATAAGAATTTCGTATTGACTGTGTTGAAAGCCTTGGAGAAATAGATAAGGACTAACAGAGCTAACCCACCAACTCAGATTGCAAATTTTACATCTTTTACAACCTTGAGAAATGCTGAACAAGGAAGCTGTGGCAAGGATGAGAATCAAAACGGTTCTCGGATTTTCTTTTTTTGTAGACAAAAGAGGATAAAAGTTTATAGAACTCTACTTCAAGGGCTTTGTAAAGTCGTGGTAACATATCTGATATGGAAAAATCTAAGAAATTCGTCACGATTCTTGGGTGTAAGAAGGATCAGGAACTTTCGGAATGGGGGATAAGACGTACTTTACACTGAGACATGCAGATATATATTTGAAGGATAACACTACTAATTTTAATTATTTTATATTGATGTGACTGCAACATAATCAAAATGTGAAAGTTAAATATTTAGAGTTAAACTTAGTATAAAGCGACTACATCCTTATATCATAATCATTGCGCTAACTTAATCGGTTCAAATATCTAGATAGAAACACAGTAACAACAACACAAAATAGGTACTACATTCAGAAACATGGAATATATTGACGTTTTTGTTAATGTTTTAACCTTTATTTCTATCCCTACAAAGTGCAAATTTATTTTTCTATGCCGGCTATAAAGTGCTCACTGATGAAAATGAAACCATATACAGTAAATGCACCATCTCATGGATGGCCTATTCACTCTTCTTGCCTTCAAAACTCACACCATTGTCCACAATCATAGCCAAGCGGACGTGGAACCACCCTGACATAAATTCCTCAGACAACAGACAGCGTACCGGAACCAGACGTATCATTTATTTGCATGACTTTGTTTAATGGGTGGTAATTATGCCGATAACCGTGGTGTGGCGTCCCAAAAACATTTAATTGATTGAATGTTAGCACCTTAACTTTATTTAATATAACAGCTGACACAAATTTCGTAAAAAGAATTAATGTGGCATCCAAAACTTCTAACGTTATTTTACTGCTTTTTATCCTAGTTATGTGACATAACGCCTAAAATATATGATTTGATTTTGCTATCAACCTTTTACTATAGTTTTGTTAATTAAGTAAATAGAGCTAAGTTGAATACAAAGTCTTTATGAAAGCCTTATTTTTGAAAACATCAAAGGGTTTTGCAGGCAAAAATCAGTATGTTAATTAATTTCATGAGTATTCCTTTCATTTTTCGGACAACATTACCGTATTGCACCCATATCTCGACTAATTCAACTATCAATAAAACGCTATATCCATGAATGTACATTTGCTGTTAGATCTTTACAATATTGCTCAGTCTCTCCAATCTTTATTGGTGCTTGAAAATTTGACACAATAGCTAACGATTATTGTCGCTTTGCGAGATAGGAGCTCTTATACCTTTCATAATATGAGTTATACATGATATTCATGTACTTATAACCTAATAATCTGTACATGGATGCACAGTGTAAACTGTAAATTGATAAAGATAAAAAGATTCATAGAATAATTCTTTTAATAGATAGTTTATAGTGATTGACTATAATATTCTCTAAGAGGACTTAGTTGAAAATGAAACCGTAAGTGGCATGCGCTGTATATCATTATTTTCATTATCATTTCAGTCACATGGCTAGAAAATGTTCTTCACTTAATGAAGGTTATATCCAGCCTGAGTGGTTGGAACACTGAAACACTTTGATGTCCCATGCGGGACCTGAGTCACTCTACGGCTGCCCGTAAGGGCTGGATTTGCCTAATTATTCGTCCACCGATTTTGAAACGTTCGCAGCATTTTCACTATTAGTCACTTAAGTGATATGATGTCCCGTCTTACCCTTTTTCAACCAGAGATTTCGGTTCGGTTTTCGCATATAATACCCATTTAATGTTTAGTATTATACTTATAACATTTCTTCATAATGTTAATTTATTTTTTTATAACTTCGGTAATACTTAAATCATACAGATATGCAAAAGAATTTTTATTCATTCTAATTTACCTTTTACATTAATTCTACCTATTTAATGACTTTGTTCTTCAAAGTAAAGTAAATAAAGTATGTTTTTTTTTCAATAATTGCTTTTAAACCTTATAGAAATTTATTACTGGCAAATACTTTTTGTATGAATGGCTCATTTCCTTATAATTTGTAAACAAACTGCAATAAAACATCGTGAAAAGTTTTAAATATATGATTTTTTTTTTTTTTTATTTCGAAATACTTGGTGCAGATTTTTATGATTTCCAATATTTACATACTTTAAGTCTTCTGACAATAAATAAATTCTTTGCATCGTTTTTTTTTAAATATTATCTTTAATATTTTTCGAATTTTTAAAAATAAGATTATTTAATGTGTATATTTATAATTCCATATACGAAATAAAAAAATTGTCAAACAATATACTATATTACTTATAACTTATAATATACTACTTAGAATAATAGTAATAGTAATAATTACAAAAAAAATATTATTAAAAGAAATTGTAATAAACAATTATAAGGCATTATAATTAATGTTCACAAAATTATATTCGATGGATAAAAATTGTATAAAAATTACGAAGGAGTTTAATACCAAATTATACAATTTAAAAGACTAACACAATGTTAATGCAGCACATATGCATAACATAGTTTTAATTTCTGATGCACTAATTAAGTTTATTTTTAAAAATTTTATAACTAACAAAATAAATTTAATGAGAACTTAAAACGTTTTAAGCTATAACTCAAAACAACGCATAATCACTTAGCACAGAATCTTTAAAATAGTTCTGTTAATCTGAGCTTGATGAGCAGTTCAAAGTGGCAGTAGCTTTCAGTCAACTGAACGCGACCGGTAGCCATTAGTACGCTCACTAATTAAGGATTAAATAGCCACAATCCTTCCATTTCGTGTACGTTACCAGGAACCATCACCACAGTGTTCTAACCTAATTGTTAATGGACTTAACTTCTGTAATATATAAATTGTTTAATTTTGTCCTGTCCCCATGTCTATAACAATGTGTTAACAAATATCAAACTTATTAAAAATGTAATAAAGCGATGGCTCAATAAATATTAAAGTTATAACATTAATATTAATTGTCTTGTACTTTTTACCAATCAAAATTTATTTTTTTCAAATAATTTTTCAAATAAATATAAATACAGATAAGCTTTATTTTGAATATAATTTTTCATATGCTATTATTTTTATGAATACACGAGAAAAAAAAATTATAATAATCTCAAAAAAGGTAAGATAATACAAAAAGGACAAAGTATGACGTCCATTAAAAGTAATGTAACGCATTATGACATTAAGTATAAAGAATGTCCCGCGAAAGCTGTTGCGTCACATTAAAAAGGTTCGACTACAAGTTGTAGCTCCTTAGTAAAAAAATTTTAATCTTAAGTGTGGTCTTTCTTATTGTTATTTATAAATGTTAGAATATACATAAGTATTGATACGGATAGAAAACATTTTAATAGATTTTTCTTTGTTTTTATCAGGTTTATTAGAACTGTCATATGGGCATTTAATAATCAGAAGAAATTATGCAATAAAAGTTTAAAAGCATCTAAAATCCTATGCTTATAATTTAAAAGGACCAGAATTTTATTAATAAACTTTAAATACCATTAAAAATATTTTTCCTCCGATTCGTAACAAAAGTAATATATGTATTTTTAGTGAAATAATCGCCTGCAATAAAACAATCTTACATTATTACATCTATATAAATGGAAAACTTTTACACGTATGTATGGTATGAATATATAAATGTTACAGTGATAGATTTAGTTAGTAACATTACAATAAGATATAGGTTATAGTTTATTCAAAAATTCTTTAACACAGACAAAACACAGTCTTATAGATCTAGCTGCCAGTTTGCTAACATATCCATTACATTTAAGTATTCCTTATTAATTTCTCTCTGAACCAAATTTCTAATATATTATTTGTACAACAACTATCTTATCTATTGGATATTAATGATGAATATATTGAAGTCAAATTGAACTGAACTATTTGCTGGCTCGTTATATAAATTTAAAATATAAGACAAAAATAATATAGTATTTTCGTAAGCCTAGCTAAATTTTTCGTCTATAGATACAGTGTACCATTTCCTAAAAGCCTATCGGGTTTTAGTAGGTAAAAGGGAACTTATATCAGGAATCTTATCTTAAACGCATTGTATTGTCATTAAGGGGACAACGTGAGCCGGTATATATTTTTATGTCATAGCAGGTAAACGTTCACACGGCTAACCTGATAAAGAATATTGCAGATGTTTTGACAATCTCGACGTCATATAAAATAGTATGTAAGATTATTCTCTTTGTCTTTTTCTTTAATACATAGTCAAAAATTTACAAATAATTCAAAAACAGTGTGGCGTAAAACGATCTCAAAGAGATGAAGAGAATTCCTAACACTATTTAAAATTGCTGTCGCGTTCACGTCTGATGTGCCAGCTCATACGTTGTGAAAATGTTGCCCATTTTCTCTTTTATTACCATAGACACAAAGGAAACATTCCTGTATCAAAAACAAAGTCTTATTTCATATGAAAGTAGACAATTGAAAATCACGGTCTCAATTTATAAGTCAACCCGCCTTATTATTAAACTTTGTGTGAAATGTTGAAAATTATATTTGTTACTATACATAGATATTATTATTGTTTTTTCTTAAACTTTTGTATTATATTCGTTTATAATTATGAGCTATCTTTCATGCACAACTACAAAACTCTTAAACGTATGTATATTATAATAAAAAATATATTTCTAAAGCATATAAGCTATACCCAAGACTAAATGTTCACTCTATATCAGAATAACAATGTCATCATATTTCTTGTTTGGTATCAGGAATTTTAGATTCACATGACCAGGTGTTCGTTACGCAGAGTTATATAGCATTTTAGGCACACAAAGGTGATCGTTCGTCAAATTTTCGGTATATATTCGGATCACCTAACAAGTGTAACCATAAACAACAATGTTTATAATAAAAATTTAATTAGTAATTTTCAGTGTAACATGTATTATAAATGATTAATGGCAAAGTCAACTTACTACACGATAATAATGAAACTCGAAGCAATTTCTATATTAAATCGTTAAAATAATGTTGATTTTTTCAGTTAACCTTAGCGAGGATTAAAGAACGTCTTAACGTTTTATCAAAAAATATTCTTACACGAGAACACTATTTTTAAGTTGAACTGTGAAATATAGAAACTTGTAATATATTACGGGAAATTTTATCTAAAATTAGATTTAAACATAACACGAAATGATAAAAAACAAAATAAGCCAATATATTAGTTACCTTGTCACACTTAATTCTATCAGTCTTTAAGAAAATCATTGACAAATGTAAAACGAACAGTTATGAATAAAATTAATAAAATTCAGTTCTTAGACTTTTATGATGGTGAATATTTATTTGATAAATTGCAATCATATTCTGTTTTGTGAATCTCAAACACGGAAGCCCAATGCATCGACCCAATAAAATAAAAAGTTAACCGATAGCACTGAAGCTGATGAACACTCAAACTGTGCCTTTTGGATATAAATTTACATTTCCATATTCAATAATAATTGAATTACATATAAGTTAAGTGTATTTAAACAATATTAAAAGTCCTTTATAGTCATATTAAATATGGTCGTCTTAAATCAGGTCATATAATATATTGGACCTTATTAAATTAATGCACAAAATGTTCATATGTTTTTCCTTATTTAATTAACAAAGAATGTAGACATTCGTTAAAAAATATGCTATTACACTTATATAAAAAAATATGTTAAATATGAAGAAAGATAAACAAAAAATACTAAAAACTTGATGAATACGCAAATCATAACCTCTCTTCCTAAAGACAATTAGATAAAATGAAAAAAAAAAGGATCGTAATCACGAGGCAGCTTCTGTCGGGGGATGAATGTACGGTCGCTGCGTCAATACTACCTCGCTGTGATAAACTATTGTTACCGTCACTTGTTTCAGGAGGGCTGCCGGCGCCCGTTAATGAATACGATTTCAAGGGAGCCTGACAGTCAACAGACATAACGCTCCGCTCATATTTACACTTGCAATATGAATGAGGTGATTTATTTGTTATATCTGAAACCGATAATTGAGTGCTACGATGTTTCATTTTGATACAGTAAATTTCGCTGCGGTTTTACGTATGCATAAAATATTGTAAATAGTGATCTTTATAAAATCAATCTGCAAACAATTTTTTAAATAAAAGCGTAGGTTATTTATTTACGTAAATATAATTAAAGAATTTTTCTCGACACCTAATTAGAAGCAAAAGTTATATGTACATGTAACAAAGGCTATATATAAAAATGTAATTTTAATACCCTATCTTATATTTACGAGTTAAAATTTATCCTTAATAAAATGGGATTATTGTGGTTTATTTATTACAACATTACAATTAATGATACAAAAAGCTGTAGATTCGAATCATCTACTTGTTTCAATGATTTTTATCCTAGTTTATTTATTTTATATAAATTGAAATACAATCTCGTTGTTAAGTACGCAAGGATATGCTAAAGATATAACATCATGATTTATGTATCATTGATAAATTACTGTAAATGTAATATTGTTATTGAAATATTAACATATAAAATTAACATGTTTCCTGTTATATATGTAATTTAAAAAAGCGAGTGTTACGTTTATTCACACTAATAGGAAAAACCAGTTTTTATAAATAAAATTTTTGTACCATGTCATGTTTCTTTTAAAGTAATGAAATATTTTAATAAAAGCGAAAAACATAATTGAATACCCTGACTGAACACTGTCGTGTTTCTAAATAATGCAAAAATTTCACGTACAATAATTATATTAACAATGTAGACTCTTACTTTATATTTTTGCGTACAAATGAAATTTGTATTACTGAAAAAGATTTTAAAAACTACATTATCAAATTTATAATTAATTTCAGTAAGAATAAGGAAGAAGTATAGAAACCACATATTATAGAAGAGAATCCAGGTGGTTTATTTAGTAATAACAAAACATTACACTCTAATAGAATATAGCCAAAGTAAACTTTAACCTTATAATAAATAACATACTCCTAACAATTTAGGACCTACTTGGAATCCCGCCGCCATCCCAGACACATGTGTCGGCACTGTTTTATCTCATTTGAAACTAGTCCTATAGTCAGAGTTGTTAGTTGTAAGTTTATTATCTAATGCTTCAATATGTCAGCTCCAATACAATAATTAAATTGGTAAAATGCCAATACGTCTTCTTTTAAAATCCTTAACTACTGCCAAACGTTATCTTTAAAGTATCTACATCATAGATATTTATTTGTCCGTAAATAAAAATCTCTACAAATATTCTTATTTTTATACGAAATATATTATACGAATTAATACAATGACATTTGATTTATTTGATACGCATTTCCAAATACTACGGAGACATCCATCAAGCCAATACATTCGTCATTTAGCGAACCGTAAATTGTAACTGATGTCGGGACTACTCTGTATAAACCATTCATTGTATCGTAATAACAAAAAAACACCTTTACAAATGTTATTTTATTACTGGATTCTGTTTTAATGAAATGTATTTTTCTATTATATAATGTTTTTTTGTATATCGAACTAAATTAATTATTTAAAGATCTGTTTCCTTCTAGCTATCGAATTTATGCTTTGATTTATTTTTCAGTAATTAGAACGTCTATAGTAATACCAACGAATTCGAGATTAGTTTTTCATTAGTATTAACGTTAGTAAGACAATATCTAAAAATAGAATAAAAAAAATCTATGGGTTTAATATATTTTTGTTCATATATAATTTCGATGAATGTTATACGTCCTCGTTAATATAATAATACAATATCATCAACATGATATTATATACTCAGGGAACATAAATTCCTTAAATAATATCATATTTATTAATTAATAAATTTTATATAATTATATTTCTTAAAGAATAAATTTGCTGAATAAGATAAAAGAAATTTTGTTCAAAAGCAAAACAACTCCGCCGGGGAGCGATAAGTCCACAGCCCCATCAATAGTCCCTCGCTGTGATAAACCATTGTTCCCGGCGCTTGCTCCAGCAAGGCTGGTATGCTTTGATGAACACGACTCTTAAGAGTGCCGACAGTCAACAAATAGAAGCGTTTATAATCAACTATATTGATGCTAATACAACAATATATTCTTATTGTATTATTCTGTAGATTTATATAAATTGACTTGATTTATATTTTTTTGCATAATTAATTTGTGTTTTTTATGCTTATACTTTAATGTCTAGGTGTTAATCAAATGACTTATTGATTATAACTTCTACCCTTGATATATATGACATATTATAAGCACATAAAACTATTAAGATTATCATATTTGAAATCTATTATTAATGTAATTTAATCATATAATATTTAATTTAAACGTCATTTTCGTGAAGATACCTTCGTTGCAACAAGCTCGTCTAGGTAAACCCATGCGTGTAAGGTGAAAATCACTATACAAGCCGTACCTACTATTGTGTAAAACATATCTCGCCCGGGGTAAAAAGCTCCAGATAATACCCAGGACAGCAAAACTGTTTCTCAAATAGAAAAATCCAAAGAATTGATTCAAAATAATAAAATTCATGCCAACTCGGGGATTGAAAAATTCTATATGTTAAAAATATATTTTTACGTACCATTGGTTAGACATTTTGTAATATAATAAAGTACGAGTTTATATGAAAAAAGGAATAAAAGTATCAAGGGGAAGGAAAAGGAAAGAATAAAGTTAAAACATCGTATTGAATGCCTCTATGTGCCCTTGTGGCTAGTTACGTTCCCAAAAAAAGGACAAACACAAACAGAAATAGGGTCAGAACAGTCAAACTACTCGAGTAAGTGTTTACCTTGTATTCCAAATGTCTACTTGTATTTGTATAGAGCTGTACAAATGTATAATATATTTATAAATATAAATATAGGGATTACTAAGGATTACTAAATATAGGAAAACCAAAAAATAGGTCTATTATATTTTTTATTTTATTACAAATATTTATATTAGTTAGATTTATTTCTAGCAGTTTAATGTAAGTCATTCAACCGAATGGATTTCGTTGTCTTTTGAAGATTGAATAATTAACATCTATACGCGCTCACAAAGTTTCACTTTTTAAATATAAAAGTGGCATCTTAAATAAACAATCAGGTAATGAATATGATTTACGCCACAAAATTTGTAATTAGCTCGTTTAAATTAATATCATTTCTCAAAGTCGTAGCTAAACCGCTGAAGTCATCTAAGTTTAGTTCTTAGACGTAGTTTCATAGATAATATTAAGATATCTATTCAATATGTGGGTAAAGTCGCTTTCAATTTTGTAGCAATAGCCGATTTAAAAGTTCTTTTCGTTAATCCAAACTTGAACATTATTTATTTTATAAACTGCAATACATGGAAGGGATGTTTTCAAATAGAGGTTTTATTGTTTCACTTCTCAGTGTTTTCTTCACTTAAGGACATATCCTGGAAAATTTAAATACATCATCATCATCATCATCAGCCTATCGAGCCCACTGCTGAACAAAGGCCTCTTCTCACATGGAGAATTTTAGAGCATTAATCACCACGCTTGCTCAAGACGAGTTGGCGTTTTCAATCTTATAATTTGAAATTATAAGACCAGGTTTCCTCACGATTTTTTCCTTCACCGTCTGTCAGTGGTGTCTTTATACTCTTCAATAGTACATATGAAAAGGTCACAAAAGGTACTTGCCAGGTTTCGAACCCGCGCCCTCCCGTGTGATAGGCGGGCCTTTAACCTTCAGGCCACCATGACATTTTATACAAATACATAGCTTACGTTTTATATAAAACTCTCTTTTCTCATCAGAAAATAAATTAAATCAAATTACAAGTACGAAATACATGACATTGGATAATAGACAAAAATCAGACGAACAACTTAAAAAAAATATGCAAAAGAAATCATAGTATAAATATTCTTATTTTAAAGATAATAATTCGAAAAATACGTAGAAAACTTTTTTATTATTATAAAGTCTTTGGTCTGTTCAGAATTCCGATATTTTTTTGAAAAGCCAGAAACTCTTTAATGAACCTGGTGATTTATAAAACCTTTACGTTATCAGAACAAAACTCAATGGGGTCGTCACGTTTTATCTAAATATAACTCACAACAAACTACTGAAGTTCACAAAAGATCACTATTAGTTAAAAGACAAAATGTTTTTATTCGGGACCCAAATTGACAAAGTTATCCAAATAAACGACCATTAGAGGTAAACAAACATTTATCTCTTAAAGTAATGGGACTTAGCGAGATGAGACATTTAACTATAAGGAGAACCTTCAAATTCAAATCACTGTTCCTACAACTTATAGACTATAATTTTATGATCGTCAAAATATCAGTCAAACCTTATGTTATTACATGATTTAAACAGCTTTGAAAACGAAATATTCAACAACCCAGTATATTTATGGTAATGAATATATTAGCTATTTCTATCATGTGAAATGAAGTTTTATACAGTATTTCTATAACGAGCTTTAAAGTTGACGTAAATTCAAATTAACTTTCAATTTGTTCCCAATATTTCCTCCAAAGTTATTCCTAATACCAAAATATAACCATTCATGTATAACATATTTTTAACTCAAGCATAACTTTTTAATGAACGTAGTTTTGACTTAATACCCTTGCCAGATTAATATTTAACGGAATGGAAATTAATTTTTAGTTGACCTAAATATTAAAATAACATATATATTATATGGACTTCGTAATTCAAGAAAACTGTGAAATTTGTGTACCAAATGATAAGTCGATATTGCAATTATATTCTACGATGTCTCACATTACTAAGTTACCAACTAGCGAGACAAGTAGCACACGTCCTTGTTCCTGAAAAGCAATTCTCGCATCTTCAACTCAAAGAAAATCCCCGCTGAGCGGTGCTTCGCAGTCCACTGCACAGTGCAAAGACTTTTCCTATTAATGAGAAAATATTGTAACAGCGCGAATTCCTTTCTTTATAATGAAGCATCTGATTTTAAGCCTGTTTTTCAGCTATTTAACTTCATCAAAGCAAAACAATTAATAAGAATGTTGCTAAGGAAGAGATAATTATTTATTTGTTTTTTATTTTGTCGCACCCAAACGATTGAAACGAATGCTAGACTTGATAAATATATTTATCTAACCGATACAGGTGTAGGTATTATTCATAGCATAAGAATAATACTTTTGAATATATAAAATAAACGGAATTAAGCAGGTTTTATAAATCAGTTGAAACACTTGATCCGAACTACGAAACTTGGAAATATTTTCTCCATTGATACTCCAATTCTATATAACTAAACGTTTTGTATGGTGTGGAGAAGCACATAGTTGTGTTTATTGTTTAGTATTGGGATAGAAGCTACCTCTTTGTGAAACATAATTGAAATTCTGTATGAAGACATCAATAACAGAACAGATATTAGTGAGGGTCGGCCCTTATTTTTCTTGTATGAGATTGCTTTGTGCTATTGTTATGGTATGATCCGTAATCTTTTTATATGATTACGATTAATCTTTTAACGTCCATGTTATACCTTTGCACTCTTTTCTGCCTGCAAACATATCTTTAATAATATAACCCAGTGGTTATAAAAAATATTAATTATAAATAGAATAATTGCGTAAGTGCTTGTCCTAATTTGAGTAAATTTTAAAATGTAAAGATATCTAACTTAGTCGCTTAAAAACAACGGAACCTATTTGATTGATTCTTTGTAATCACTAACCCAAAGGCCTTTATAACTCAGTGGATGCTTGCTAGAAGAAGAATCTCCTAAATATGTGGGTTAGAGAGAAAATTTCAAACAACGGGAGCGAGTCATTCAAGTGAATTTAGTCATTTATATGACCAAGTTTAATATTCCTGTATTTAATTCTTATTTATTATTTTTAATAATATTAGAATATTCTCATATTATTATTGTTATATGATTTTAGGGTAAATGTTAGAAACTATGCTAATATAAAATTTAATTCTCCATTTTATACGCTATTCAGAACGCGGAGCTCTGTGAATGTGTCACAATCAGCTAATTTATCTTAAGATATGAATTAATAGATGAATTAAAGTTTTATTACGTTATTAAACATTTACTAAATAAAATATCTTTCACATGTCCGAATTAATGGTTATTTTTCCATGAACTTTTTACCACAATTTTATTTTCTATACTAAATATTTTACAAACAATATATTGTATAGGAGCATCGAAGAATTGTTAATTGTTACGAAATTAATTTTGAGGGTAAAATATTTTATAATGGAAGTGAGGGCTTCATAGAATTGGATTAAAATTTTAGCACCCATTGTGGTGCCTATTGATTTGATTTCCCAAAGCCTACGATAAATATTCTGCAGCTTGTTTTGTTATTTTTACTTACTTTTATTTATTATAAATACGAAATACTTATTACGTTTTTGAAAGCATTAACATTCATTGTTTTATATAAAAAACATGCATAGGAAAGTAGGTAAAACAAAATTTATAAATTTTAATTAGTAACTTGATTGGTTTTGGGCTGATATTCAAACCTTAATTAATAAAAGTACAAGCTACAAAATATGTTCGAGAATTGTAGGAAAATTGGTTTTTAAATTAGTAAATCCAGTGTTCAAACCCCCACGCTGTTGCGTTGCATAAATAAACACGGCAAATAAAGCCAAAAACAACACAAATTTTATAATATTCATGTATGAAACAATAAACGACCAGTCGATTTCATTCTTACGCTATTATCCAATATTTTATTTTTAAATTATATCTAATTACAGTAGGTATTACCTACTCTGAAAATAAATTTACACATACTTCTTCAACTAAAATTTATGAAAAACGCGAACCACGACACAGTAATAAGTTACATAATTCGATATTCGATGGCATCGAAAACATTAAAGAACTTAAATTGACTTAGTGTCTGAGTAATAAAATGTAGCAAAGTTTCTAAACAACAACGCTAAATCGAACTGTCGAAAGCACGGGGCAATGAGGGTGGTAGCAGGTCGCCCGCACTCTCTATTTGCACACGTTTGAATGTCATTGTCAGGGTGCTAATTGCCCGACTGTGTTCCCCTCACTCCAATACTTCATGTATTTGCATACATTCCTATGTTTATTTTAATTATCGCCACATATTCATCTGAAATTTTCAATGCATACATTAGTAGATATTTATGTTCATATATAAATTAGCTTATCGGAAATATTATGACAAAGTATGGGATTTTACTACATTGTTGAAAATGTATGATGTAACAGATTTATATTTGAGTATATGAAATATATTTTTATTTTGTTTAATATTATAATTAAAAGATCGAGTTATATGTGGAAGGTTGAGGCAAGCGGCAGGCCGGAGCGCCAGTCGCCCTCGTCTCCGCCGCAGCGTCGAATTAATTTTTCCAACCAGTTGACTTCGAATGTGCTTCCGGCTTAAGTTTCCTCAACTCGAAAGCAAACTTTTCGTGTTTACATTACTTAAAATTCTTTTAACTCTTAGCTTTGCTCGCAATACTTGCCGTAGTATCATTTGCAGTGTATATTTATTTCTTGTTTAAGGAAAATGTTTTGCCTTTTCACTTGAGGAAAATTGCACTTCAAACACTTGTTAAAATTTCCTCACGTACATATTTCCACCGTTTAAAAGATACGAAGTAAATATTTTCTAAGTGGAACGTTTATTCGTTTTTCTCTTATTCTGAATGTGAATATTCGTTGAGTAATTGCAAGGTTATCTCGGTTTATGAATAATTTTAATTTATTGCAACCGAATAGATATTTAAACGTTTAATAAGATGTATTATTAGGTATTTCACATAAGGAGCAGACCATTTCTGGTCCATTATTGCCTGACTAAGTTTCCTACGGCAAAGGAAACGTTGTTGCAAATATGATTTAGGAACGAGTTATATCAAAGAGTAATTGCTCTATTTCAGTGATATACGCTCATGATCAAAATAACAAGAAAACTAATTGATCTATTAAAAAGACAGGCAGCAGGTCATAATTACCTTGTATGTAATATATACGTAGAGGATAGGAGGTATCTAGGACATCATTTTATGCAGCAAATTATATGAATTCAAAATTGTTAAAGAGATATTCATTGAATATTATTGATTTTGTATTTTTTTTTCTTTCACAGAATTTACTGTTTATTAAAAAATATTGAATATTAAACAAATATTTTTGTTTGGTAAGAAAAGTGTATCTATGTAGGTTGGTGGATGGATCATATTTCCGAACATATCTTTTTATAGATGAAAAAGATGGTTAAATTTTAATCAAATATCACATTTAATACATCCACTCAATGAAAGCAAAGACACGTTCTAAGTCAATGCATAATTTCAAAACGCTCGCAATAGTAAATATCTGAGCAGCGTAAATCCCGCTTAACCTAATATATTGCGACAAGCACTCAGCCTGATTAAGGTATGTATTTATTTCTATATAATCATACAAATTACGCTTACCATTTCGTATACCAATAAAATATAATCCAAACCACATATACATGACAGAATGATGAAGGAAATTATGTCCACATGAAAATCTATAGGATTTAGCTACGGATGTACAATGTACATTATGCACGGTTTTTTTTATATTGAAACGATATCAAACAGGAATTATTTTTTTAGAATCTTTTATCTTACTATTTAAGATTTACTAGATAAATGCTATATATTATATAATTAAATGTGAAAATATCATAATTTGTAGAATATTAAAATTTAAATGATTGTACATTTAACATATTTGTATTTAGATAGAAATTTAGGTAGACAGAATTTTTATAGTCAATTCATTAGTTAGTTTGCAACGATAGCTTTGATTTTACGCCATTCATTTAGCGAGTAATCATAGAGTCCGGGAAAACCCTTTCATTAAATACTGGTAATGAGTTTTCACCCTTCGTCGAATAGTGGACATCGACGTTTAACAGACAACCTCACGCCTTATTTTGTCGTTTTGCATGCACCGACAAATTGGGCTCGAGCAACGTTTATTCAGTGAAGGCTGGTTTATATGCTAGCATTATGCATGTAACATGCATGCAATTTGCATGTTCTGGATAGGTGAAATTGGTTTTTGCTTTAAAGCAGGTACATAAGTGCTTGTGTATCCACGTGCGTCTATTAAACATTCTATGAATGTAGGTATATTTTATCCTGGGACGATAGCGGATTTGGTTTTTATTTTGATATTTTTAGAAACAAAGCTTAGGCAGTAATTTACATATTTTTATCGATGATATTTATAGCAAAAATGTTAAAGATGAAAGGTATCCGGTGGCGGACCCGAATCATCTTCATTAGTGAGTATACCGACTCACTCGATATCTAAAACAGACCAACTTAATTATTAAAGGCACGTCGTTAGAAAACCGATAATATCTACGGCAATGTAATTTGCTGTCCCCATTGTGCGGACTTTTTGAGCCCTTTGTCTCAGTTAATTTGTTCTTACTAAATATTTGAATATTAAGACTTATACAAATAATAATATTATTTATGGACCCTGTAACATTAAAAGATATTTTCGGGTTTCTACTCAATTCATTTATATCATTAATGGTGTTTAAAAAATGAAAGAAACATTGCAAATATTTCCTTTTTTTTATTTGACAAAGAAATGAATTCTGGAAAAATACATAATGCGTTTAAAATGTTGTCAAATTACATGGACACTGAGGGGCACGAGAAAGTTTATTTTGCAGTCTTGTTCAGTATAAATTGACAGTTTAATTAATTGTACATTTTCATTGTTATCATTAAATATACCCAAAATATACACTTCGATGAAACAATAAATACAAGACTACAAAACTTATCCTATTAAATATGTATATAATTCATTACGGGCACGTAATAACCAGCCTCGTGGGATGAATTTCTTTTATCTCTCACCACATAACAATTTACATCTTATAAATATTATTTAAAAGTCCGTTTTATAATAACGCATAATACCCGTCAAAGTGGATAAAGATAATTAGAAAAGTTTTTTTCACATACACTAGAACATAAAAATATTAATCTTAAGTTCAGCACTTCAGCTGAATTTATTAACTTAGATTAGGTATTACATATACATTGCTATTTTCTGTTAGTTACAGAAAATAAATTGATAATAAATTTTAAATAACAGTAAAAGATTATTAGATTTAAGCGGTTAAGCAAAGCTTTTCTTAAACTGGTCTTTATACGTTTAACTATTGAAAAAATGTGAAACAAAGTTTTATTTCGTTGTTTTATAAAAGTTTTTACCAGATTTTTTGGCCAAGATATTTATTAAGAAAACAGTCGATAAAAGAAAACAAAGCCTCATATAAAATTGATGAAGGTAATTTGTTGACCTTATAGTCCCCTTTTAGTAGCAAGAATTCTTCTTTGGCACAAAATGTGTTTTACATTTGTTTTAATAAGACTGCCATTCAATATTCACTCTATTGAGGTTAATAAAATTCGCGATTTAAGCAGGAATAAAGTTTAATCTAACTTTTTACATATACATATATACAAATATATCTATTTTCATGTAAAATAGAAACTTGTTCGTATGTCTAGAAAAACTTCTAATTGTTGATTTATAGTTCGGTGCTCATCTCCGCAGCCCCGGGAGGCTTACTAGAAGACGAGTGAAACACGGAGTCCAAGCTACTCGAAGCATCCTTCACTGAACTTAGTTGCTCTGTAACCTGGATTTTATCAAATACATCTATAATAACAGCATTTGGATTTAAAAAATATTACAATCGTTTAAAACAGCAAAATAAATAATTTACCAAAATTAATCACAAAACACAAATTAACACAATAAAAAAAAAATAAACAAAGTTAGTCAATGTGTTAGTTTTTAACTACAAACCACCAAATAAACATGCACATACAAAAACAAAGACGCGAGCAACCAAGAGAGGGACAAATCATCGTGCAGCTACGGCATTCCGCTACGAGTTGCGACACAAATGTGATCATAAACCATCATATGATCATCCGTCCTTACTTACTGCGTGCTTTCTATCAGGGGTTTTAATATAATGTCGAGTGTGTTGTCATGTCGCATGTGCGCGTGCGCATGAGCGAGACGAGAGTGCGTGCGCGCGATGTTCGCATTGTAGTCGCGCGACTCCCTCGACGGACGTGCGTACCGCCGCGCCAGAGATCCGCTCTCGCCCATTATGTTGTTGTTGCTAGCATGTCTCTGTATATCCCAATCATTTTTGCTCAATACTACATGTGCACCGTTACATACCAATAAATAACTGAAATTCATTTGTATTATAAATGTAGCCCAAAGCATAAGACATGATATATATAAAGCGGAATTAAGTTTTATTAAAACATTACTTCTAAAATTGAAACTGACAGTTTTACTTTAAATTATTTAGAATTAAATTAAAAGATGTACCACTCATAAGCCCCTGCAAGCAGAGTTTAGTTAACGTTCAAAATTATCGAAATATCTATAAATATCCGAGAAGTTAGATAACTTAATGAATAACTACAATATGAAATCTACTAAGAACTTATATTGTGTGAAATATGTGCATTGTTTATCTTCTGACAATGGTATAAAAATTAAGACATTTTACTGTTATAATTTGCCCACATCGTTATAGATTTTTCTGTACATAGCTTTATTTTCGGAAAACCCAGCTATGGACCTGCATATGTTTCCAACAGCCCTCGTAGTTCCGTTTTGAAATATTTCATGAATACAAAACTGGTAGAATATATAGTTGAATAAGGAACAACAAAAAGGTTCAAAATCGTTACTTTAAAAACCAGATTGTCTATATATTTATTTATAGTTTTACACACAGTCGGGCTACAAGGGAAGTCGGATCGCGGAAGTAAGTTAGAAGCGAAGCGCCCACTCACGAAGAGAGAAAAGCCATCGTCCGCAGGGCTTGGATAGCAGCGGGGCGCGAGGTCGCGCGGGCGGCGTGACGTGGCGCTGTCACTCGCGACCGACAACAGCGACCTCTGGCTGCCGGACACGGAGAGACGCGCGCGACCCGGCGCGGCCGGCGGCCGACGGGTTAATGCGCCCGCGCCGCACCCCGCACCCCCTATACTCCCCCCACCAACACGCCACTGCCTACTCACTGGGGCCTGTGAACTTCCACCGCCGCATTTTGCACTGTCACTGGATCTGTTAATTTTTTTAAATATTATTTTAAATTTTGGTGTATTAGAAACAGTTGACAAGTATAACGCAATTCGAGAGAAAGCAAAATCCTACCTTTCAGAGGAATACGCGTAATCCTGGTCAGCGCCTAATCCAGAATCTGTATGTTCGTGTGATACCCTTGCGCTTCCTATCAATTCTCCGCTGGAACTATTACTATTGCTGTTGGTTACTGGACTATACGGATTGTTATTATGCGGTAATGGCGTCACTGAAGTTTTATATCCATTGTTAGCTAAATAATCTTCACCGATCCGTCCAACAGAATCATCATAGTTTGGATACAAACGCCTAAAAAATACGAAACTCCTAAATTCCTAACATCAAATTTTAAAATATAACTTATAAGAATATTTAAAGAATACCAATAACTCATATGGGGACTAAGAGCGATGAAAAAATGTTTCCTATAATGAACATGGAATTATCAATAAATAACAATGCCTTAATAATGTTTATATCAGTACCTTCCATGTTTTTCATTGGTAGTTCTATGTGTGCTGAGTGTGCTTGATATCGATCTGAGAGACCCTTGATTGTGGTTGTCGTGGTCACTTTTGTGTGACGAAGAGCTCTTCTCCCGTCTTGCAAGTGAACCGTGATCCGTCCTAAGTACATTGTAATGACGTCAATTCAGAAAATATTGTTCGTATGTAAGGACTAAGTAAATTATCATTAAAAATCCACGGTCCTCTGAAATTTGTTTATTTGTATTTAAATAGAAAAGTGGTTACGTTATTTTATTTTAATATGGATGGATATATTAAATAAACAGCACAAAGAACAAGTTTTTATTATCATGTACTAATTTTTCTTTATTGAAGTATCACATACTGTCTGTGTTTAGATGAAGTCCTTAGTTTGGTGTGCCGAGCCTGGCTCGTTTGCACAACAGTATAGGGTATCTCCTTCAGCTGTTCCTCAGTCATTCCTGTAGTATCCACTAGAGAGAATTCGAGGTGTTGCTTTAATTCATTTGGTAGCCACTTCTTTTCGTTCGGTGAACGGGATCTTGACCTAAATCATATAGATAATTGGAAACTTTTCTTTTATTAACTAACTATTGGAAAATCTTTGGGACATTGATCGAATAAAAGTACCCAATGTGTAAGTACCATGTACCTATGTTTTTTATGTCGTCGTGGTCTGTGTGACGATCGATGCGTTCCTGTCTCCGGTTCCATTTGTGAACGACGAACATTTGCCACCTAATATATAAAAAGAATATGGTGATCACAATGTAGTAAATTATTCTCCAAGCATTTTAGAAGTTTTGTCTGAAGTAAATGAAGATGGTATTTATTTTCTACCACAAAAGTACTTACTTGCACGCTGCCTCCAGCTGACGTCTGTCTTAATACTTCCTTCCATTGAGATTCCGAGTCGACAAGCTCGTATTCCCTGAAATATTTAAACCATTACTAAAGGGAACTTCAAAGACGATATCAATTAAGTTTTCGTCTTAGTTACCGCTTTAATAAACGGAAAAACTTGGCTTCTTCGAAACTTAATTCCTTTTCTAATTGGTATAAATTATTATAAGAACAATATTCTTCAACCGTTTTAATATCATTTCAATTATGAACTTTATATTAATTAAAATACAAAAAAGGGAATGCGAGTCTCCTTAGCGGATTCTATGGTAGGATTTTTTTATAGGTAAACTGACTTGTTGTCTGGTTGCGAATCATCTCTCTCTGAGCCGGACTCCTGCTTGTGTCTAGAGCGGTGTCGGCGATGTCTGCGCCCAGAGCGTCCGGAGCCACGGGACAGTTCACTCTCTGCATCTGACTGCTGTCGTCGAGAGCGGTGCCTATGTCTGATACAGAAATGTCACGAAATGCAGAATAGAAGATATTTGCAATTGTAAACGATGCTAATAACATTAAGTATACCACAATCAATAACGAATTTTAAAAATTACGTCATCAAGATGTTCACTGAAGCTTACTTGCGGTTGGACCTCGAGTCGTTAGAACTCTGAGAATCAACTGAAGCTGAACGGTGTCTTGGCACTGGTGGCGGCCTGTGAGTAGTAGGTGATGCCGAGTATAGACCACGTCGAGTTGGTGCCGAGCGAGTTGAACGAGGTGACCCGCCGGGACCAACAGTCTCACAAGGGCCTTCACCGCTTATACTAATGTGAAACATCGACATTTATAACAAAGAATTTGTTGAAAGCTCGTAAGAGACACATGAACTAACTGCTTATATACTAATAAATTAAAAACTAAAGAAGTTTTGCACGTGAATTATATTTACCTACTTTTGATTTGACGTATAAATTATTTTTTTAATCCTAATCTTGGATTATTGAAAT
Source organism: Danaus plexippus (assembly GCF_018135715.1). Taxonomy (NCBI): domain Eukaryota; kingdom Metazoa; phylum Arthropoda; class Insecta; order Lepidoptera; family Nymphalidae; genus Danaus; species Danaus plexippus. The sequence continues at coordinate 5,179,808 of NC_083540.1, read as the reverse complement.
AAAGTAATTTGTTAATTGGATTTCAAAAACATACGTATATTTTTTCTTCCAATAACCTACCGAGGTAATACAATGTATAATTAAACGTTTATTTTTCGATGACAGTTCCACATTTTTTTTACATGTCTACTTAACCCCAAATACTACTGCGGGAACTATATTTGTTTACGTAATAGGGTGTTCTCTGCCCTTTACAATTATTAGTTACGATTTGAAATCACGTTATAAGAATTTGCTGTCAACTGCAGAGCATTAAAATATATAACATAAAATAAACCTGGTAGAGAAATTTTAAAAAATTCTTAAAGCAAAATAATTTTTAAGCACACTCACGAATTAGGGCGGTGCACTGAGGAAGGCTGTTTAACTTCAGGAGGGCAGTCTTTTATTCTCAAATCTTCTAACTTTGGCACTGTAATATAATTAACTTACTGAAGGATTTAATAGCAAAAACACTGAAATGAATGAACATTAACAACTTAACATAAATATTTTATTTTTTTTATCCTGTCACTTTTAAATAAGATCAATTACAAAATGTCTAAAGTCTAGAGAGATGTTATAACAAAGGAAATAATTACTAAAAACAAAACATACCGTCGTGTAACGAAGAATAAGATGTTAGTGGACGGGAAATCCTTCGAGAGGGTGTCCGCGTGAACGCAGGCGGAGGACGTGGTCTTGCAGCTCGACTACTTTAGAAAATAATAAAAGATTTCATTAAAAACCTCAACATTCAAACCTAATAAACAAATTTACACATATGTGTATAAACTAAAGACGGTGAAGTGATCACTAAAATCCTTCTATGACAAAATTCTAATATCCCATATCAATTATTTATTTAAAAAAATTATATGCACAAAATACCTATTTCTCAGTCTTGAACCTAATGCAAATATATCTGCTGATGCAGGTGATGTTTGTTGTAAGCGAAAGAAAGTATGATGATCAGAACAACACCGCCACAAATGCCGGCAGGCTGCTCTTGTTGGGGATTCAAAACCATACGTTGACGTGTCATTCTAAAAAAAGACGATAATTACGTAGTCAAATAAACCACCATCAAATAGTCATATTCAGAGATCCCTTAATTAAAAACTTTTCGTCTTGAGAAGTAAAACTAATCAAAGTAGCATTTGGCTTTATATGAAATTGTTGTGAGGGAAAATTTGGTATAATCTCTAGGCTTATTGTTATATTCAAACTTCTTCAGACTAACTACTTTCTTGAAATTCAAAATTTATTTATGATTGTTAATTGAAGACTAAGTTTATCGAGTATATAAAAAGGAACACATATATGTATGTAGTTAGAGTTAAGCTCATTTTAAATGAGTGTTAATTTTTTTTCCATTAATAAATTTTAAGCAAAACATTTTATTATCACTTAGTCTCTTTTACAGTCTTCAAGTTACTAACTTATAAAATTACAAAATATCGCAAAACATAATCGATTTACGGCGTAATTAAAAAGGGGAATAATATTACAAAGCCCTTTTTCCTATACACAAAATCATAAGATTATATAAATTTTATGATACCATAAAAAATATAACCCCGGGGTGAAATTCTCGCATATATAATGAGATTATTATCAAATGAAAAAGCAATCTTACGGCACTTCCTTTGATCAATGTTCATTTTTTAAGCAAAATATATTGAAACAATTTTCAACGCCCGTCCCTAATTTGAAGTCACTTCAAAGGTTTACGAATAGGGGCAAGTGACTGCAAGCCGAGCAGGGAAGTAAGCCACATGTTATCATTACTAGTCAAGAGTGCGGTAAATACTGCGTTCATTTTGATACGACTTATCTGTAATTGCATGCCTACGAATGTCTTTCAAGGAGACAGTCCAAGACGAACTCCATCACACAGAACTATTCACAGTGGCTTATCAAGACCAACGATCTAAATCGTTCAAAAATGAGGCCATGTCACATTCGAAATCTTGCTACTATAAGTGTGTATTTTTATGTCATTTTTTTGTATAGTTTCTTACATTTTTATCTGCTACGCGTATCATGAAATATCGTCCTTTGTAATAAAGTTTTGATACACGCGGCCAGTAATAGGTAGCGACTGTATGTTTTCCACGTAAGAGCAACAGGCCACTTGGCGCTAGTCCCAAGAAGTACTCAACGCTGTCTTCGCCCTGCATTAAATAAAGTGTTGTCGTTAACACAGAATAACAAAACAAGCGAAATGAACACAGAGAATAGTCAAACATTTACCAGAACAGGATGAAGATCAACACCATACATGTCAAGCCATTTCACTTTATCTAAGTAACTAAGTTCCGCTTGTGCTGGTGATATACCTCTGTAACATAAAGCGGCCTAAGTAAGACAGTTAAACGAGAAACCAGTAAACTTTGTTTTTAATCTTCCAATAATAATGTTATAACTTAAATTGGCATAGAGAATAAATACATTTTAAATTGCTATGTTACAAACTAAACGAAAAGGTATACATCCTGATATTAAGAAATAGCTCATCAGAAAACAGTGCAATATTATTATAATGGGATTTTTGTTTTTGAATACAACATATATAGGTGTATTAATAATAAATAAATTAATTAACCGTTACTTACGTGAGTGTTCTGTGTATATCCGCAGCTCTTCCTTCGAATTCAGGTGTTTGATGAGCAAGCAGCCTAAATTCTGACACGTAGCCAAGTGTATGTCGACGGGGATCATAGTCACCTAATTCCGCTGTACATAAAGAAATACTTATACAGAATCTACATCAATTAAGAACTTCAGTATTGTCTCCTTGAATTATAATGAAGATGACAAATATTTTCAATTGCTTTAAAATATTAACGAAGTCATATAAACAGTAAATAATAACTTTAATTTGGCTATACCATCCGTGTGGACGGAAAGCTGCCGAAAAGTTTACAACTTTCCTTAATATATTCATATTAATATGCAAGGAACAATTACGTTATGAGACGTGTATAACATCTATTTGGCAGTGCGATTACAATGCTGTCCCTATCTTTAACAAATTGTAATTAATTTAGTTAAGACGGTTGGATACGTGGCCTAAATAAATATTAGGAATGACAAGTAAACAAAAGCTGTAATAAGGGTCTTAATAGGCAAACAAAGACCCTTTTACGTCAACAAACATGCGTTTATTTAGAATGTTAGCAATATTTCAACATTACTATATAAAGATAAAGAGATCACTGAGCTAATTATAAAGAAACTATGTGAAGAGAAAATTAAACGTATCCCATGTTAGGAACATAGAAAAAAATTTGAAGCGAACGAAGCTGACAGTCATTTCCCGTCGTATATCTTTTTCTTTTGCCGTCGGAAATCGCAACATCTGCTACACTCGAAGAAAACATATGTAGATAAATATTTCATACATTATTTTCTAATATTATCACAAGTATCTCATACAATACGCAAACATTAAGTTCATGTTTATTATATTAAATTAAACTCACAATGCTTTGTTCGCTTTCGACATTATTTATTCATAATTTTTGAACATTGTCCAGGACTGCGATAAATTCAAACATCACTGCCTCTGTTTATGGTCTCTTTGAATGGAACAATATGAACAATATACAGCAACAACTTAGAATTTATATGCAAAGGCTAAATCAACTCACATTCAAATAATGTTAAAATTTCAACATCAGATAAAACTTTTATATATGAATTCGGTTACTTTATGAAACATCATAGCGTATCAAACAGTGGTTTTCATCAAAATTTCCATTTACGTATTAAGTACCTGATCTCTGGACGGCGTAACGATCGTAATATCGGACCAAATCGATACAGCACTTTCGGAACTGTTTACACAAAGCAATCTTAATGTAAACTCTCTAAATATGAATACACTAATATTTAACTTGTAAAATTTATAAATTTATCGTTATAGAGATGATACTTGCCTTGTAAGAAATTGCTTTATTACAGGACATGAAGCAAACCTAAAATGTATTAACAAAGAGACATGAATTAATACTTATTTTGGCAAATTTTAAAAGGTAAATTAATACACTTAAAAGAAGTGATGTTTCAAGTTTAAATGCATTATTATGGTGCACTTTTAATGAACAGATTAAAAAACTACTTTCTCGAAGAATATTATATTTACCACAGCTAATGCAGCCCTAAATTCACATTATGTGACATAAAACATTTTACAGCATGCTAAATTAAATGTATAGAGCAAACCCGGTTGTTAATTAGTCTACGGAATTTTTTGTTCACTCAAATTGTCTACACAGGAAACAAGCAAATGGCTGTAAATTAAATTTCATGTTGATGTTAGAATTAAGACGTGTCAAAGGAAGAATATTAATAAAACATAATAAAGTGAGGGATACAGAAATGACGAAAAGAAAATATAAAACAATTTCCACTCAGTCAGGATCACTTTGGATTACAAGAGATACTTATTTAAATTCAGCTTAGTAATAACATCGTTTCGTCCAACAAAAAGACTTGTTTTTTTTTGTGTTTTCAGATTACATCCAACATAAACACTGGTTGTCCTGCAAAACTAAATGGGCGCGTATTAAGACATTATCTTTTTCAGACATTTTAAACGATCACCAATCTTATTGATGATGTAAGAGTGTTTCACGAACTAACTTGTTGCGAGGGGCCATTGTCTGTCTTATAGATACTTTCCTACATAAAACGACTTCGCCAACAGCCGTCAGAGATAGATAGCCCCTAGCAGTGACAAATTGTATGCCGTTGCACGCTCTTCTTAAAAACTTTAAGGATCGAGTTTTAGAAAACAAGTCTTTTACGCTTTGTCATAGAATATTGTAATCTGAACTTACATAATTCTTCAAATTTAAAAATCAAATACAAGAATTTCAACTACAACGTAGAACACCTACATTCTTGCTAACAATTGTATTCACAAAAGATATTGGCTATGCTCATGACTTTCATTTGTCCAATGGTGCGACGGTGCGGTAATTTCGTATGGCCTCGCATTTCACCGTTGATATGTGTCCCCCGGGCCCCAGGGGCCTGATGTAGACGAGATTAGATGCAAACGATGCCTCGCCGCTGATGGCTCATTTACCTCTTGAATAAGGCATTGATATTATACCTCTCCCACCGAACCTAAATATCAACGACTCGGGACGGAAAGCGCTTTTATATAACCATCGAGATCTTTTGTTAACATTTTCGTGTTTTTAATACTTATTAAGTCAAATAAAACTTTATTTTAATCTATCAAAGTAATAGATGTTTTTTTTTTCTTTGTAAGAAGATTATTAAAAAATAGATGTATTGGAAAAGACTTTTCATCATTAAAAAGGGACATGAGTTACTTTTAATGAGCTTAAACATTTTTTTAGTTTAATTTAAGTCCATTTTGTTTTATATCTTAATTTCAATTTATTAATTAATTATACGCAAAATTCATATAGTTTATTATATTTGATTGTAAATGATACACTAAATCAGGCTGATAATTAATTAATTAGCTGTCAATGAGATTTTTCAAAGAGAAGAAAAACATAAATTCTTTCTCCGTTTGAAATAGATACAAATTTAAATATAAAAGAATGAAATTAATATTCCTTAATTCTTCATAAAACATACTCTTAAATTTTAATATCTTTTTTGGCGGCACCAAATCATGCAATCATAGACAAAAGGCACAGGAAGTTATTTAGACATGATTTGCTTCTTAAGAAGCCGATCAAGTGTAAGTTAGTAGTAGTAAGTTAGTAACGTAAATACTTCTTAAGGCCTCTCTTGTTTCTTCGATACTATCTAGCACATATATTTTTTTCATGTAATCTCAAAATTAAGAAATGAGTTTTTCCTTACCTCGTGTGAAAAGAGATCTGTTTATTTCAAATACCTAGTTTTCATATTAAGAACATAGTCCCTTGTATATTTTTTTAAATATTTTTATTCAGTAAATCATTACAAAAATATAATTAAATTAAAGAATCTCGTTAATCTGTTTTCTTTATCCCGTAATAAAAAGGGATTTCATTTAACTTAGGTTTGCCTAAGTATCTGTTCCTCTCCATAGCTCACAATGAAATATAGCGTTAACAATGGTTGTGCCTGCGATTGCCGGATGAATGCTCCAGACTCAATAGTCGATAGTTGTTCGGACAATGGAGCCAATTGCGTGAATTGTTAAATCGACAATCCAGTTTTTTATACTAACATGCATTAGTCATTTCTAAAAAGCGACAAAATCAAAATTTGTCAATATTTAATGTAAAATATTCACATACCTCATGATAAAATTTTTTTTTTTTACGAATATCGATTTATATCAACGTAGTTCAAGCTTTATACTGACTGGATAGTTTTACCGGTGTAATTGGGGTTTTTAATTTTTAGGCAGAGCCTCCGGCTGTGGGTCAACGTCCCATTGGACCAATTCTGTTCATTTCCATTGCGTGTGCGGCACAATTATGACACGGAATGTTGAACAGATTGTTACATTATTTTTTTGTAAGGTACAAAGAGCTTAATAACGAAATAAACTCTTCGCTAGACTTAATAACTTTAGCTTTAATTTTGTTCTCGATTTAAACTTGTTTTTAGTTTGAAACATGTCAGTGTTGAAATTCGTGTACATGAGTAGAATATTTTAAAATATTTGGTTCTAAATTAAATTTAACTTTTAATGCATCAAATAGTTAAAATTACAGATTGGTACAAAATACCTAACTTTCTAAACATACAAAGCAAAGGCAATCAAAGCCACAAAGAATATATTATTGCAGGACCCACTCAAGTACAGCAAAATAAAAGTTCTAAATCAAAACTAGCCGCGGAATGCCATGGCACTTTCAGTTTGATTTGTCAAACATATTGCTCAGAAAAAACATTTCATAAAATTCCTAGTTTGTAAAAGTTATGTATAAACTAGAAAAATCTATGACAAAAAATATGCATTTCGGGCATATAATAATTTTTAAACTTTATCAAATAAATTCCCCTATAAGAATTTAAAATATTTTGCTGAATAGGGTTGTACCAAATAAGTATAAAGCGTTTACATAAAACAAATTTTATAATAACCCTGACAACGGTAATAACAACAAATCATTTTGTTGATTAAACCTTTTTCTATATCTACTCATACTATACCTACCCTATAATTAAAAAAAAAATAAGTTTTATTCAATAGCTTCCTTTGAAGAAGCATTCCTATCTATTGGCAAAGTGCATTTTCTTGTTGTAACTTTTGACTAACTTTGTTGTCGTAACTTCTTATTGAAAAATGGCTCGTGTTACACTGCAACTATTTTTCAGCTAATACACTCTTTGCTCATATAAAACAAATTTAATTTAATGACTACATAAATAGTATTTATACGTCACAGCATGATTTTTAATATATAAATTCTTTACAAGTCTTCAGAGGCACTCTACTTAGCGAGAGAATGAACCCTTATGAAACATTGTGCAATTTGGAATCTCACTATTGTTCACATAATCCTATTTAAAACATACTATAAAATTTGAATGTACCGCTGTAATTTAATTAAATTTTCATAAATTTAAGTACTTCTATTTACTATTGTTAAGAACTTTTTTTGATTACACCGTATGGTTTCATAATATGTATGTATATTTATTACTAGTGTATTTTCAATGGATAGAACAATGAAAGAATTACTTACACTGTAATACATATGCTGCGAGTTCGGCGGCTAGCTCGAAGTTGACTGGAAGACGACCTCGTAATACGTCTTGTTTTAGCTGCAAGAATAACTGGTACCTGAACAAATGGAAGCCTTATTAAGTATATTTATTCTATTGAACCATTGCAACTCAACATAAAATATAAACGCTTTGTATATGAACCCTTTATGCCGTTTGTATAAAACTGTCTGAATATTTAATAATTTGCTGAGTTTCTTTATAATTTTTCCCTAAGCGACGAAGTAAGATAAGTAAAAGCGTTATAGGGAGCGTAGCCCTTAAAGGAAATTAAATATTAAAAGACCATCACAGTAAAGATTTTCAAAGATATTACGAGTATAAATCGGAGGATTTAGGGGAGGGAGGACAGTTTACGTTGCCACGTCATAAGAGACGGGTGTCACGGGGATTCGCTACGACAATGTTACAAAGAAATTTTAATAAATTTCGCTATCCCCAAGATCAGATGTCCCTGTAAAAAAAATAATCCTAAAATACTTCAAGTTAAGTTTCTATTGACAAATTAATATTATAGAAGATTGGTTCCGTACTTAATTTATTTGTAAAGATATGAGAGCATCTAATTATTTTTAATGAAAGCATCTGCGACTCTCATTATTCACATATAGCAGAGCTGTAAGTGGTGTAATGCTATTACCGTGGTAAATCCATTCAGAACTTCATAGCTAGCCTGTTTACGACCTCAGTAGGTTTACTGCGAGTGTACTAGACCTCTTTTGTTCCCCTACTCTAAGTTTCCTTCTGAACATCAAAATTTACACTGTAATAAAACCAAGTAACATTTTAATGCATGGTGCTATACATTACATATATATATCTATTGCTTGTTACTTATAATATAACGTTTTGAAGTGATGCAAAATAATGTCACGGTTTTAATTAATTCCTTCATCTCTCTTTTTATAAAAAACACAAAAAAAAACCAGTATCATTAAAATTTTTGTAATAATGAAAAATCAAAATAATAACATATTTTTAAATACAAAAGGTTCTACTTGCTCTTTTACTTGCATAATGAAAAAGGTGTACACTGCTATTAAAATTTCCCTTAGACTATTGACAGTAAAGTAAAAAAATCTAGAAATATCTGTGAATGCAAAGAACGACGTACTTTCAATCGTATACCGATTTTAACAAGTGACTTTACTTTTTAATAAGGATCTGTAACTCAAAAAAAATCGCTTCGTGCTTTCAAAAGGGGAAAATCCTTTGTGATGGAATAGGATTGTGTCCAAGTTTTGCGAGACGTTCCTTTCTACTGAGGAAGTCTCCGTCTATAGGGACCGATAATCTTAACTGACATCATTATTCTGCAACATTTTTTAGCGTTGTAAAACGTCTCAATAAACATGATTATGATTATACAGTCGCTTTTTTATAAAAAAAAGAAATTTTAAACAGTGAAGACAATATCATGACAAAAAACGAAAAATATATCGTAAATATAGTTTAAGATAAAGAAATGTTCATTATATTTCAAAACGCTTAACCAAAATTGAGATTTTTATAACAAACAATACAGACTTTATCACTGGCGACATCTGAATGTTACTCTGACGGCGACAGACAATATATTTTATATAAATAGTTGGTAACGTAAGTAAAACAATTTCTAGAACGTTGTGGCGCTGACACAACCCTTGGGATGTATGTTAGCACAGATGCTTTTTATTGTATCTTACATTCGCACTTTGGACGTAATATCATTCTGCTGACATGACCTCTTTACTGTTTTTTGTTACAACAAAATATACATGTCAGTATATGTATATATGTCAATATATATGTTCTTAGATTATGATATATTACTAGTTGTTGTCCGAAACTTCGTCCGCGTGAACTTTGAAATTGGGTATCGAGAGAAATGCATACGGTATTTTAAAACTATAGATATAGTTATGAAAAGGTAGCGACATCTATGGCCTGTATCATATCATGTATACCATACAAGAAATACATCTCGATCCAATGAAAACCCTAAATAAACAGAGTTCCGGAATAAATTGTAGCTTATTATGTAAGCTAAATTCCTGTAAAGTTTAATCAAAATCAGCTCCGCATTAATATGTAAAAGAGCATAAAACATCAATACATTCCCACAAACTATGTCATTCATAATATTACTAAGATTTTGCCTTTTCTATACTTAATCACAGGAATACTTTTAATGTGATCAATAATTTTGAGCAGTATAATTAATGAAACCTAATACTTTACTCATTTAAGACTTATATAATGGATTCTAGTGAAAATATAATCATTAAAAATATTAATGTCAAGTACTAAATTGAAAATATTGAAAGATAAAACTATGATCTTACTCGTAATTGAAAAGTAATATCACATATACAAAATGGCAAAATATAAACCGACATACGTAAACGAAACTGGATTTAACTAAGAGGAATTAATAATAATTAAACATACATTTAAAGTAAATGGCGACAAATTAATGTGTCTTAAATTATTCAGACTCTAAACGGAAGGTTTCGGAAACTATTTTTTTTTTTAATAAAACAACGCATGAGATATTAAATAAACAGTTAGTCTACGAATTCTCTTTTCTAAACATAATTTTTATTCATTTATTCATATAATTACACGTTTTTAAATTAAATTTAAAAAAATCCAAGAAGCTCGGGTAAAGTTACTATCGTTACTTGAGTATTTCAACACTTAATTAAAACACTATTGAAACTTTCAAAGTAAAAAGACTTTCAAAGTAAAATAAAATATTTTGTCAGAGATTATAATAACAGATATTTCTCACATTACTTATACAATTATTAATACAAACGTACCGAGTAATTTCCTCCAAGAGTTTGCAGGGATCGGAGGCGTAGAACTTGACGCCAAAGTAGAAAGTGTGCGTGTCGGAGCCACGCAATTGACGGCGTAGTCGTTTTCCAGCATCGAGCCAGTGCTGTTTATAAAATAATGTTAGGATAACATATGATTAATTTTGTTTCGTTTTGAAAATACCTTATGTAGGATGAAATTGGAATGGGTTCAATTTTCTGTTGGGGTTAAAGGACAACATTTTATTAAATATTTTATTTTTTATAAACATAATTTTTACAGTAATTTAACTGTTTCAAGTGCATGTTGTTGTTTACTGTGCACAAAACGCAAACTCTCTATATCAAATTCGTTTTACATGTTTCTGTTGTCATTAGTATTTGGTGCTGTAAAACCGCTTATAATGGCAGTTGTACAAGATAAAATATGATGATAGTTATATTTCATAGCAGAAACTAAAGAGCCATATGGAAAACTGTGACACAAAATTTGCATTGAATTACATTTAGCATAAAATAAATATCTCTGTTTGGAGCTTTTCAAAATGTATCCCTATTTGGATGAAAAAGAAAACAATTTTTAAACATATTAAGAAAAAAATACAGATATAAGGAATCAACTTAAATTAGATACATAAATCTTATAATTCCGAAAGCAACATCTAAGCCTTAATTCATTTTTATAAAAATAAATTATAAAACTGCCTAATAACTTCATTATACATCATCTCACTTCATTTAGATCCTGTACAGCAAGTTACTGTTTTACCAGACTCTAATATAATTAAACGCTTTTAATCTAACTATTCGTTTTAACATCCACAATTATTTCAACTTCGACTCATTACAAATCGAAGACGTATAATCACACAGCAAACGCCGGTATAATAAGAATCTAAAGAAATTATGGCAAGGATGTTGTAGTAAGTGAAATAAATCTATTTAACACTCTACAATAAATAAGATCTTACCGTCTGGTTGTCTGGATCTACGTATCGAAGCCCGAAGTATGCCGTTTCCAGCAAATCAAGGTGCCTGAATACAACATCCAGTAGTGCTTGTCCTGTGTTATTGTCCTGTGAATAAAATGCAAAATTATCTTTAAAAATCACTGTTGAAGTAATAATTAAATTAAAATTTAAAAAGAAAGTATAGAATTAAAAATTCACTATAATTTTCATTCTACAATTATAGAAGAAATCTTGAAAAAGTAACACAAAATCTGCGGGGTTGAGCGTCTGTTAATATATTTCTTTAGAAGCGTGAAATATGAAACATATTCTGTTTTACTGCTTCTAAATCAACAGAATCTCAAAATAAGGCAGTATATAGACTGTTAAGGTCGATACATTAATATCCCTAAGAGAAACGAAACATAGCAAACATCTCATGGACCCCGACTCATCAAAGGCAAGAAACAATGTCATGTAGTCAAATTAAGGGTTAATTTCGTAGACGTAAATGTGTATATTATTACATCACAGTATAATAACCCTCTGGCGGTCATACATAGACGTCTGGGGAGTGAAGAATTCCAACGGAAAAGATAACATTGCTACTCAATAGACTTTACCTTAAAAATGTTAGTCGACCTTTCATTTACAAGATATTTTAATGCAATATGCTTCTTGTAAACAACATAATTTTATATACAGTAGTATATTATGTATCTTTAGGATAAAACGCTTTCAGAATGTCAGAAAGTCATAGGTACAAAAAAACTGTCATTTTCCCAACTAAGAATTAACGCCATCATAATTACAGTCATACGAGCACTTCTCTCCTAAGAATTAAAGTGGCGACGCAATTACGGTTCCTGTATTTCAATAGTGTAGGTGTCTAATATTACACTGCATTGACCACTTACACGCTAAAATTCCTGCTTAATAAACAAAAGTGTTTTTGAAATTCCTTCATTCATAATTTCTTCGTCTTGTTATAGCTGTCAGCCCTATTGACTATAACAAGTTCGTCAAGGGTGGTGAGTGGCCCATTAAGGATCTATGCTTGAAGTTTTGGAATCAAGGAGTCTCAGGGAGTTACACCTGTCCCAAAGTTTTTTTAGGACTCCCGACCTCAATTTAAGACATCATTGAAAATATGTCACCATCAGGAAAAGTGAAAAACATGCCGTCATCCAATCGCAAAATGCTGGCGTACGCAAAATATGTACGAGTTGGGCCGGTCATATAATGATGTGTGTAAGATTCGAACCTTCCAGCAGAGGCATTGTCTTTGCAACGTTGAGGTTAACTAATGTATTAGATAAGAGAAGTGAAAAGTGAGAGTTTCCTATCCCAGTGATCGTTTCAAAAGAAGACAAAAGCTACGCTTACTTGACTTTGATTAAAGACGTCTTTCTTTATTAATGAATCTCTAGCTTCGGGACGGAGTTCGCAGCAATACCATAGTATAGTAGTCCCATAGGACAGCTTTATGTATTTCGTCGAGTTGTATATCTTTTCTTTACGGAACTTGGTAACGTGGCTTCGTGAGTCGAGTTTTGTGTTGGGCTGGCACGAGGCACTTAAGGGACCCTGAATCCTACCGCGGTTGCAAACTAGGTTCCACTCCGATCTTTTTCTCCGGCACAGCGAACAACCGTAGGGCTTTGGACTGTTACAATCTAGGTTCGAATCCCCTACGTACCAAAGAGCGGCCAGCGGTGAACCGTTTCTTCAGGTCTCCCTGGACCCCAAGCTAAAGAAACACGCTCAACACCTCAAAACGGACTTGGGCTAATGCAGGACAGAAGGTCACCAACTACATCAACATCCCGGAAAGTGAAGCCCACGTTTGGGCTGTAGATACTAGATCACAGCTATTGTCTGAATCTATCTAACCGAACGCAACTAGAAGGTCATTTTCTTCAAGGCCTATGTCGAGCCAGTGGGCTCTGCATTCGTTCAAAAGTTAGGTTCATTGTAATTACATTTTTTACACTTACAGTTATAATTTTAAGACTATTATGAAAACTTAAAAGGAACTAAAAAATCTTACTCCCATCGATATCCCACGGCAATTTACTGTAAGCAATTAGCATTTCTCGATACCAAGCTTTCCACTATCAAGCTAATTCGCACGCAATACTTGTAAGACCAGTAGTCGATGATGTGGTATTGGCAATATAATGACAGGGTTAGCTGACACAGGATTCCGCATGAGATGCGTGAGACTTTGAAGATTTAATGATTAGACCTTTATTTCGATAGTTATTTAAATTGGACTTGTTTAGTTATCGAATTATGCAAATCTGGTTATATTTTATGATTTAACATATTTTTTTTTATTTAAACCTTTTATTTGTGTTTAAAACCCGCTTTTAAACAAACAAAACAATAGTACAATAAATTTATTTATAGTTTTTCATTATACATTACACACACTTAAATATAAGGTTCTTCAATAAAATGTAATGCATTCACAAATTATACAAATAAAATGTATAGACCCGTATAACTGCAATCAATTAGAAATGCCAAAACTAATTAAATTTCGATACGATTCACTGAATGTATAAATTTTCATGTATCAATAAAACTGTTTTTGTTAATTTGAAATCATCGACAGCAGGTAACTGAATGTAATGTAAATAACAAAAACAGATCACATGGCTACATCATGTTATGGAGTATGCAAGTTTGTGGGAATTGCGAAACAGTTCGTCGAGCTGAATAATAAATGATTTAATAACAGAGCCCGTTTGCTCCCAGCGAGTTTCGTTCGTTTCAAAAAAATAAGAAACGTTTTGATAATCTAACAGCAATTGCAATGCGTAGGCATGCAGACTATACGAACATTTGCCGGCTATCGCTATTCGCCTCCTAATGCAATACAAACAGCAAGCAATAGTGATATTTAATTTTCAATCTTTTTGTGACACAACGCACGTTAATTATATTTAGTAACGCATGTGTCGTTGAGCAACAAATAAATGACATTCAATTCAGTTATCTTTCAATTGCTCTGTAATTTTCATAATGACGTACAATTTGAACAATGAGTTTAATTATTTGTGTACATTTAATGCCCATAATTATTTTTAGTAATATGAATGGTTACTTTCTTTTAGAACAGAATTATATCATAAAAACCTCCCCATCGTAAATTCCTTCCACCCTAAGAAAGAACAATGCACAGAACAGTAATTTTTTCCGGTAAAGTTTCAAAAGCTATTCATTACACTATTGTTTTAACGAATTGTCTGAGAATAGAAGGTTCGGAACACTGAACAGCATGATGACCGTGCAACAGGCATTAAAGACGCTATCAATAAAGTAGAACTAAGTCAGGAAATGTATCTAAGTTACAGAGCGTGAGACGCCTTCCACAATGTCGACTCAATTTACTGCGACAATATTCTTTATAATGCTCCACCACTTCTTTGATCTCAAATTGCGGACCAATTCGTACTTCATCTCTTAAGTATTAAAAATTAGGTATTATAATATCTATAGTTCTAAAAAAAATAAAACATTTATAAGATTGACTTTGACTAAAGGAACAGATACAACGCTTTCTCATCAATCGAAAGTTTGTCTCAAATTCTATTTAATGGTCTATACATCATTTATATTCAAAGCCAATTTTTATGTGGTTAAAGTGAACAAAGTAATCACACTTGGATATAATGTCACAAAATACATAATCACATTCCCAATTCCACGTACTGCGAGGTTAGTAATTCAATAACATTAAATTAAAAACATAAATCAAACAGCTCACAAGTAATAAAGCAGTTCAATTAATTGTTTTTCAACATAGATAGGGCCCATTTAATATTTGATATTTGTCACCCAATGCAATCAATCTCGTACTTTGGTATGGAAAGTGCTCTTTGGAACAAATAAATCTTTATTTATTAGTTATGTGAAAGAACAAAAGTTATCACCGGATCCGTTTGAGACAAATGTCCCTTTGTAGACGGGAAAGCTGTAAGAAAGGACGACGATTTATTTGAAATAACCATACAATTTAGCTGAAAATGTCGAACTGTCGTCGCTTCCACTTTACCCAAATTGAACGATTCTAGCTTCAATGTCCCTATCTAAGGAATTTGGTTGACGAACAAGTTTCGTTTCGATTTCAAAGCAAATAAAGTGTTCGCAGTATTTTTCTCGTCCCTTATACGAATATATGATTCCTTACAAAATACAATTTAGTTCTTAACGCCTTTGAAGCTCACTTCTGACAGGAGATGTATACAGCCGGTCTTCAAATATTACATCAATTCCATATAAGTTTCTCCCTTGATAGATGTAATATTGTTGAACAAAAAATCGTAATTTTATAATTCACAGAAAATTTCATGACACAATTAATTTGAATAAAAAAAAATCGTCAAAACTTTGACAGTTAAGAGAAATATTTTGCCTCGGATCTTTTGGTTCACCAATAGTAGTATTAACAAAAGAACTTTATTTATACAATAAATTTACTGCTAATAAATTTCCTTTTAATCATTTAGAAACTATATATTTTATACATAGTACTTTCTGTATAAAAGTAATATTAATTCAGCATTCAATAAAAAACATTTTATTGACAGTTCATAGAGTAGTGATGCATACTCTGCGAAAACAGTGGTTGACAAATCAATGATGTTATGAATAAAACGCGTGTGTAAGGATACAGCGTTCGAAGGCCTCGCGCACTCGGATATCACTCCTACATTCACCGCGCGACGACAATGCCAGCCAAATAGAATTTAATATTCATAGAGTCGACGTACGATTCAGTGAATTCATCGCCCGCACCTTGGACCCGAGATCCGCATATAAAAGACCTTTCTTGAGCCCCTGGGTGTACTTCAAATAATTCGTCGCGGAATAGCTGCACTTCAAAACTGCGAATAGAAATGGAGAAAAATCCATGCGTTGTTTCATCATCCCGTGAAATTGAAAAGACCGTCACATTCGAGTCCGTCGGGACGTCCGTCTCTGACTGAGGTCGGCTTTCAAATAAAGTTATTAAATAATACTTTTTTCAAAACAACTTTTGGTATGTATAAAATCATTTTTTAACATATCAAAACACAAAACAATCATCATTTATATTATGAAATGATTTAAGTAAATAGTTACTTCGAATTCAATCCTGTAAACCAGTTATATATTTTCCTTTTGAAAACAATAGTTTAGACTTATGATAAATAAATTAAAAAAATATGTGTCTGTATCTGTACCTGTATCTCATGCATCAATTCTCTTTCGTCCAACAAAACCACACGGCAGGCCAGCGTACGTGTCGCTGGACACAGGCAGTCCATCATTTTGCTGTCTGTTATCTAGAACAAATCAAATATATATAGTTAATATTGGTTAAAAATGAATACTTAATGTCAAATATCTCGAATAAAAGCTGATGAACATCAACATTGTATGAATCCAAATACACAATGTAATAGGTATATTTCACTAAGCTAAAGTTCTTGAAGGTAATTACTGAGTTATTTGCACCCAGACTCCATAGTAAAATCACCAAAGGGTTAGTCGAAACCAAATATATCCTCGTTAAAAGTTAGGCCAGAGCGAGCGCGCTACGTTCTCTATTTTAACAATTTTATTTTAATTAGTAACGCGCCCTCCCTATTAGGGAGGGATTTGATTTGACGGATTTTTATGCCCACGTATACAATTATGTTGCCCGTATTGACGGACGACCATTGTGCCGTTAAACGAACTTTTTCTCTTAATTAATGCTTACACACGCGACTTTTAAAATTAAATTGTAATCGGTGTCAGATATCAAATAGCAGATTTTTAATTTCAAAATAAAGTGGAGCGTAAAAACGGTTGTTAATAAGAAGTTTTGAATTTCGACGTATTCTGTAATTTTAAAGAACGTAAATTTAAAAGTTCTTTAATTAATTTTCTTTTTCTTGTATATTGTGCTCGAACATTCAAGATGGCCAGTTTGTTTAGTGCTTTACGTAACATCTAACAATAAAAACTTCGTAACAAGTAACAAAGACGGCAATCCGAACAATTAATCCGAACGATCCCTGCAGAGATTAGAGCTTCCACCATTGACCCCACCATTCCCCTCATGTAGGCAATATTTTGCCGCCATTTTGTGAACATGAAAGCAAAAAGAACTTTGGTGATTGAAATCGTTACTTTACACGGCACCGTCTAATCAAAACTCTGGACTGTCTGGATCAAAATAAAAGAGTTTAATTTTTTATCTGAATTGACAAAAGTATAAGAGAGGGACGATTATAATATTTATAACAAACAGTATGCTGATTTTGGTACGTACATATTATGTGAAGTTGATGATCACACTTCACGTTTCGCTTTATTCATGATATTGAACACCGGGAATGTACTAAGAGGGACAATGCTTCTGGTACATTGACTTGGAACTTTAATTTTACCGTACAATAATTACCGCACTCATTCCCATGTTCATAATTTCCCAGGTGTAATATAGAAGCGAATGTTTTAATATTTCCTGGATCGCACAATAAACATTACATTTGAATTTTATTTAATATGTTATCATTTAAAAGCTCACGTTTAATTTAATTAAATGAAAACGTGCTCGAATTGTAGTAGGAAATAACAGGAAATTATGAAAAAATACATAAAAGCGGTTTTACTCGTATTTCACTTTTCCATTTTGGTATAACATGACTGATATACGGAAACAAAGTTACAATCAATCAGAAAGTTACAATTGAAACAAATTATATGTAAATTTAACCAATAATTCAATATAATTCAACATGTACGAAACCGAATGATTGACAAGCTAAGACCAGATACAAATTTCGGTAGGAGTTCATATATGATATAGTAAAAGTGGGTTATATACAAACATACATATATAAATTACATATTTACAACATATATTTACTTATAATACATAGAGATAGAAGAAAATTTATTAAAAAAATATTATATGTATACTTAAATGTAAACAGGAGATGTTTGATATTATAGTATCTAATTTTATACGGCTTTTATTTATAGTGACATGGTAAAGACGGTGTAGTAGCGGACGTCAGTGCATACCATCACGCATTCATCCCTCGCATACTGATGTAACGAACGTCGAACAAAAATCTGATTTCAAACCTGGTTAAGTCACACCTAGACAGGAAATGTTCAATGGGATGCAAATTTTACTTGCAACGTGAAAATGCTTGAAGGAGTTTCGGATCAGATATTAGTTAACAAACATCTTGCATTTTTGTGACCATGAAATACCTACTTTTTCATATATATTGATGCTAAAGTAAAGCTAAGTAAGGTAAAATGTATTTTTTATAATTCATCTATTTTGCGAATCAACAGCGAGTTAGAGGGTCAAAACCATCAATTCCGTTAATTGATCTTAGCTTTAAAAATCAATCTCTAACCACGTCCGTTGTCTACAGTACATCGTCAAAAAATTCGTAGGTTTAAAATATAAATCCATCCTCATAAACTAGAAAGTTAGAAACTTTGTAAAATGATTGATGCATGTGTGGATTTTTTTACGATTTCACTCAAAAATTAATGATTGTATTTTCTAAGACTTGACAATAAAAGTACAGCTGGTGAATCAGAATATTATATATGCTTTAATATTTCCCGAAATAAGTATAGTATCCCTCGAGAACACGACATAGCAGTTGTATTTTTTATGAAGTCACGTGACATAGTCGACACCGGTTGGTTACCATATCTAGTCTTTTAGAGCAGACATTATTTACAATTCTCTCTTAACTTAATTCATAAGTACATGTGTACAGTGCTACAAGCAAACACTAGTATATATTAAGAATGAAAAATATATTACCATTTTAAATATGAAATATTTATCATAATAAAGGAAATTAATACCTAAAGATTCCATGAAGAAACAAAAAATACGTAAAAATATATTTTTATTATTATTTCTTAAACAATATCCTTAAAGGAAAGTGTTTTTCATTCAATCCTATTTTAACTTTGACTAAACTTCAGCTTCATTGTAATTCAATTTGAAACCCCAAACCCAGCGGAATTTTTAACCACGTCGAATTCAACCACTTAACAAATGATTTAACCTTCATCTACATATAAACAGACGGGATACTACACGGAACGTTTGGCTAACAAAACGAATATATTTTATCCAATTCACTGGCGTGAAAGGTAGAAATGGGCGCTTTTTATATAGGCAATTTATCAAAATGAATCGTGTGTTTTCTATATAAATCGTGTAAAAAAACTGTGATGCATAATATTTCACTTATGCCTTTAGTTCCGACAGTAAAGTTTTCATCAGTAACCGCAAGATAAATTCATAAAGAAGACAGGGAATAAATACCTAGCTATTTAAAGAAACAAAGCGAAAGAGTCGGAAGGGTTTCACGAAAATGACACAGAATTATTTGGAAAATAAGAAGTACTTAACACGAAGAATTAATTTGTTATACATTAATTTGATGAAGCATCAAACACTCAGGGTTGTTTTGTTTAAATTACGAAATTAATTTGTTCAGCCATAACTACGTCCCTATTAAAGTAAATAACCGAGCTCAAATTTTATATGACAATAAGTTGCACGCGATTCTCTTGATATTATTTATGTCGCATTTTTTTATTGATAAAATTAGCATTTTTTATTGATAAAATAGTAATGAAGCTTAATATAAATGTAACAATAATGAAAGAACATCATTATACAGAAACTAAAATGAAAAAATAATATTGGAAGAACATATTTTAGACTACTGAGCAATCTTAAATGACCGCTACAATTGATTTTCACATAATTGAGTTGTGCGAGAATAAGTTGAGAATGTTAAGATAATATAACGTTACATAAGTAAATAAATAGCCAATAATAAAGTATATTACGGGATTTTTAAAAGTGTAATAACATTCTTTTAAGTTAACAGATGACTTAGTTTCAAGTGCTTGCTTGGAAGAAAGCCAAAGAGCTTGAGAATTGCTTGCGAATGATTTAGAGTTGGCGACATATGTCGTACATGGTGAAACTATGTAAAGTGCACAAGAATTTTAAAAAGCTGAGGAAAGAGACTTTTAAACATTGAAACTGGTGAGTCAGGGCTAATGTATTTCGAGTGTATACTTGAGAACAATCATGTGTTTTTATTTGGAACCAAAAATTAGTAGGTACATTTATTAAGAGTGATTACTGGAGTCTAAAATTACGGCAGGTAGCTCCGGGCGATCTCTCTCTCGTAACAATCAGTGGAGTCTGAGATCAAAGCCATCAAGGCTTACCTTTTCTGTTGCTACCCCGCCCACTGTTTAACATTTTTTCAACTCGCATGGGAAATAACTAGTTCGTTCTTTTATTTATTATAGTTTATACCGTAATAACATTTTAAGTGGAATATATCAGTAACACAAAACAATCCATCTTATAATCATGAATAGTAGATATACTGTTTAAAAAATATCTTAAATGATTTTAATCCCTTTTAGATTTAAATCACTCCTAAATTTTTCGACAAGTTTTGTTAAATATTTTAAAATAATAAGATTTTTTGAATAAAAAAGTGCTTATAATTTTAATTAATTTCATACGTAAAAAATCAAGCAAGAACAGCACTATAATATTTAAACATTGGAAAGAGTGGCTCTTAATGTACAGTAAATGTATAAATCACGAAAGTAGTAGTTCATCGTTTTTTGTATTAATAGGAGCGTTAATTAAAAAGTTTCAGTTATTAAATAAAGATTCTCAGCTCAGTTCGGAGTAAGCGTCGGGCGCCTCTAAATGGAATTTTAATAACGCCCGTTTTACCAACACCACATTAGGATATAAACGAACGCCGAGCCTCACATAGATGTAGAGTTGGACACGTTCACTACACGATTAATTGTTTCTATTAACTATGGATATGTACTCGTGTTGCTGAAACCCATTACATTTATCTGCAGAGCTTGATTGATAGAGGAAGGTAGAATCTCGAAAGTTAATTAGTTTTACGACCCCAGTTTCATGTACAATTACAATAATTCACAAAAGTGATGTTCATATTTTATTTTTCAATCATTACGTAACTATTTCCTAATAGAAATTTATAAATAAATACGTAATCAAATAATTATACGCAGCAATATTCTTTACATTTTCAATTTGTTTGATATTATTGATATAAATAATCACATATTATTATTATTTTAATATCGAAGCGAATCGTTTAGAAACATGTTGATGTATATAATTGAACATAGAACACAATTAATATATTCAAGACGTTCCACTTCACCTGTGAGTGAGCAACTAACGAAGACCCTCCGAAACTTTACTATATAGAATATACCCTTTATTTATTTCCAGCACTCGCTTTGAGATAAAAGCGTGTTCTGTCACAGCAAAACGCCTCTTAATGAAACGCGATCGTTGCAAATTCGTCTAAACTTTCGCAACAATGAACAAAACAGACGGCGCTTCACAGTAAGGCCCATATAACGAGGTTAAATTAAATAACAATGAAACTTCGAGAAACATCCTGAAGTGATAAGGCTTGAATGAAGCTACATAAGTTCGATTACTATTGGAAGTTTCTGACCGCAAACTATTTGTGACGGGCTTCTGACTGGCAAGGGAACACTGACTCAGGTGTTCACTGTGGCGTGCAAGTTTGTCGAGATTTATCAGTTTCACAGTACGTGTGTCACAATCAAGGCTATGTGGTATTAAATTAGCACTCTCACTTTTAAACATATAATGAATATCAAATTAGCTGACCCCGTATTAGTGTTCACTTTTAGAAAAGTATGCAAAGTATATATATTACTCGGCTATTTTCATTTTGAACAATTTATCGTCTAACCACAGAGGTGAATTGCTTTTAAAGAATCATAAATAATGGCTAGGTAATAACTATTTCTATTATACATTGTGGCCGTTGGAATACGATATCATTATTTATGAGCTACAGTTTAATTTACAGTGTAATTAGATTTGTTGGTTTTATCCATTTGCAGTCAAAATAGAACAAACTACAGAACCCGCTTCTGCTCGCAGAATCTTACATTAAAGGTGTTTCTTGAATTCTAAAAATCACAACGTATAATATAATTCCGTTTTAGTTTATTATTTCTGTATGAACAGTTCAATTACATAGCTTAAATAAGAATAAGGTATCGTAATGCTATTCGTACTGAATACAAATAAGACCGTTAAACATTTCTCGGTAACATTATTCATAGGGTACTGTCCCATTGTAAACAAAAGGTAATAATAATGAAACTATAAAAATAATAATATATTCTGGTGCGATTATTGGAACGGGAGCGCTTTGATGGCCACGATTCAATCTGGTAATCGGAAATGGGCATTGTGCAACAAAGGCTCTATTGAACGCGACGCGTCCGCATCACCACATGCCCGCGAATAATCATGTCCATTATATATGTACATATATCGTATTTGTACATAGCATGCTATTTAATTAAGAATAATTTGTATAACTATCACTAGGCACTAATTCACATTTTCAAATAAAAATTTTTCGCTATTTCGGCTTAATGAATGCTGGTCATAACATTTGTAACAAGTGAGTTCTAACATTTTCATAGCGATATTATTGTGAAATTATATGTACCAAATATTTGATTAAGGTCATTGGAGATTTGTTATATATATTAAGCATTGGAAAATCCACAATTTTTTCTATCCGAGCAGAAGGTTCTCAGGAGTACATTAAATGCGATCTGTAAAACAGTTGATTTTTGGCTCTAGATCTCGACTTTCCACTGCAATGAAAAATATAATTTCTTTATAACTAATCTCCATTCATGTAGGTATTTTTTTAACGATATTGTCATTGAGATTGCAAAATAGTAAGACCCAAAAATAGTCAAAATTTATTTTGTTGTTTTCAACTACATATTTATAATTGTTATTGGGTATGTTTAAAATCAGGTGAATAAGATTGTGTGTTGGTGTTGAGCTTCAAAAATACTCTAAATAATATAAAAATAAATACGAATATTATATATTTTGAATGTTACATTCATTCACATCAAAATATAAGTCTTTAAATAAAAAAATCTTTAACCAAGAATACCAAAAAAGGAGTCCGTGGTTATAACTGGTAAAGGTACTTCGATGTACCGTAAGCGAGTTTTGCTTGTTGTGCTTTATGGGAACCTAGTCAAATACTGCATTCCAATTATGTCAAATATATACATATGTACGTACTGTTTATACATTTCACCTACAATATGAAAATATCTTCTTAACAGATGCATACATTTTCTACAAGATAAGAAATTGACCAACATCGATATAACTTACAAATTTTTCTGACGACTTGAACTCATATTTATTTAGAACTTAGGACTGAAAAGAAAAAGCAACATCGATTGTTAATTCTCTGATTTGCGTTTCTTTTTGATTAAATTTCCATTTTAAAACAATAATCTAAAAGTTCATTACTGAGGGTATTGGATATTTTACATTAATATTAAAGAGAATCATTAAAATTTTCATTCTTTATTCAAATAACCACAGCGTCTTTATAAAATTCTATAAATATGCGCATTTCAAATTCTATGAAAAACATTTCTCAATATCGTTACATGATTATTATCGAACCCCTTGTAATATCTTCACTGTTGAAGGACAAAGAAGTGGAGTGGTTGGTTTGTGAGCCACAATTCACAAAATTCGTCGAGGACAAGAATCTACTTGACCTCAAGCCCCCAACTCTGACTCATAAATATTAAGACTAAGTTTTAATGAGGAATGGTATTTGGGTTATAAAGGTCTTCAAATTAGATCAAAGATCTCATTCATTAAAACAATGCTTACAGAATAACAAATGTAAATGAGTCGGGGGAAACTAAAGTTGGCAAGTTCAATACCAATTTCTTCTGAACTGTTATTGTTACTTGGTTTTTGTTTAAGATGGGAAGAAGTCTATTTCATTTGTCAAGAAATTTTAGAAATATATTAAGTCAGGCGGTATAAAAATTTCTTTAGATACTTTAACTTTTAAAAATACACACGAGCGTAATATTTTTAAAGTACAACTTTACATTATGCAATGAGGCTGTACCTACTCTATTTTTATTCTGATATTATCCTATTTATAGCGTCTAAATGATAGCAACACATCGTTCTTCGACTTTAAGTACAAGGAAAAGGACAGCGCAACAAAAAGACGTTACTATATTTTATTTCCTCATGAGTAAACCGCCCTAACAAGCAATCACGGGATAGATTAGGGGTCGTTATCAAAGACACACCCAGATAAAAGTTAAGAAAGATGAAATCTCTGGATATATTGATATAGAAAACTATACTTTTGTATTACTTTGGGTACGATAAAATTCTATCAAAATTATTTTTTCTTTTTGATGGAATTACTTTTATGGAACATTATGACATACGGACGAAAAAAAATAGTATAACGTAAATCTATACATTTTATACCGACTTTACAAATTTAGAACACAAAAAACAATGTCGAAAAATGACAAAATAAAGGCATGTTTATTTGTATGTAAATCACCGGTTCCCAAATAACAATAAATTTATTTATACCTACGGATAAAATCAGTACTTACTCACATTTTCAATTGTTTTCAACTATACATACTTTTCACATATACATTTAGCGTTGTCATGAAATATAATTTTCTCCATTACAGTACCCGATTATATATGAATCTCTAATTAGCGTAAATAAGTGAAGTTTTTATAATTGGAGGTTGCTATGGCAATAATTTCGGCAAAATATTGAAATTTACTCCGCTTATATTACGATGAATAAATTCATCATCGTTTATCAGATAAATATAACTCAATGAACAAGAGTCAAATATGAATAAATTAAAATACATTTGATAAAACAGTTGAAAGTCAGAGAAACTAAACGTTTGAATAATTAATTTATATTTGCTCCCAATATTATTTCCCGTCTTTTTATCTATAAGAAATATTTTTTGAGCTACTGATATTATAACTAAAACAGCAATATATTATATTAGCTTTTTACTTATAATATCTATTATAGCAAGACTTTATTGAAAAAAAATAAGGAATAATGATAAATCTAGGTTTATATTGAAATCCTTATCCTGCAAATATTATATCTGTTATTATATATGTTTTTATTATACCTAGCAAAAAATGATAAACAGATTTGAATTAAACTTTACGTTTCGTGAGATTACTTTTCTCCCAATAAGCTTCAAAATAGAACCTAAAAGCAAAACTTCAAACACGCGTCGAAACCCGTTGGTAAAAGTATGTTTAGCATAAGTAAAGTTGCTTATATAATATACTTATCGGTTCTGTGTCAATTAGCTTTTAAATCGTATATTTATATTTATGTCTTTATATTGGAAGTTAATTAAAGTTCATAGAAACCTTAAAATTAGGATCACGAAATTTGAATGACACTTGAATAAGTCGACAGTAAGCTACTTACTTATTCTAAATGAGTGTTTGAATGAAGGTTGTCGGCCACCAAGATGGGGCCAAGAATTTTTAAATAAAACACCAAGAAAAAAGATATTTCAAGGAATTTCAGAAGACTTAAACAACGATAACAAGCATGTTTATGATTGTATCGTGATATTGACAAAGGTAATACTGTGGCAGAGATGAGTGGTGACAGCGGCCACGGTGGCGGGCATTCAACTTTACAGTGACTTCAACACATTACCACGGCAGCTCTATTCCGCTTTATATCACGGGCTATGTACCGAGAAACGCGCTTCAACGCACACACAAATTACTATTAACACCTACAAAAAACTTCAGAGCTACTTACGCCTGAGAACAACTCAGCTTTGTCCTAACTCTCAAACTATCCATGCCATCGCGAACATAGTTTATGACAATTTCTCATACAACTTCTTAACAGTTTTCCTTGCTCACTTTCACAACACTTAAGTTAACATTTTAATTACAACTTTCTTGACGTTGTCTATGCCAAGTGAGGTTATGTGAACAACAAGTGTTATAAACAAAAAGAATACGCGGACGCAAATAAGTTGCGCGAGGTCGTCGTACCACCTGTCTCCAGGACGAACAAGTGTGCACTGCCGTTTGCTGGCTCTAGAGCCGCCGGCCGGCGGGTGAGATTCAGCTTAGCTCTCGCATTCTGCATAAAACAATAAAAAACACATGCTTCAAGTTTGCCCCATAATAACAAAAGTAAATATAACATACTAAATTAACACAATAATTATAATAAAAAATTTAGTTACACGTTAAATATTGTTTTAATAATAGCTTGTTTTCCTGATTCCTAAAGCGACCTCTGGTTCGATTTGCACGACATGCTGAATAAAATCAGCGCCATCTATTGAAAAGCATGAAAATATTTAGAAAAAGCAATGTAGGCTGACTTAACATTAATAGTTTTCCCCGTAAAGTATAGATGGCACAATATTAAAATATTCCTAAACTTGATTCTACCTAATTACCTCTTATTAAAAATTTTTACGTAAATAAGTATTAGTTCATTTAAATAAAACTAGTATTATTCGGATTTACTACGCGGATTTTTATTATTTAAAAACTACATAATCCCGACGTTTCGGTTACTTTGCAGCAACGAGGTGTGTCACCTCGTCTGCCCGTGATCACGGTTGCTGCAAAGTAACCGAAACGTCGGGATTATGTAGTTTTTAAATAATAAAAATCCGCGTAGTAAATCCGAATAATACTAGTTTTATTTAAATGAATACTCGCGAAAATCTTAGATCTCATTATAAGTATTAGTTCAGTTTAGTTACACTACACAAATATTATATTTACGGTTTGAAGGCTGTAGCACAGATCTTATTTTACTCTATCGGAATCCCTCAGATCGTTTATCACGTTTAGAAATCTAATACACGCAACATTTTCACCTACTGTTCTCATACTAGGCTCAGTAATCTTTTTGTTTATAGTCAAATAACACTAATGAATAACAAAGGAGACAGAGAAATCTGAAAACAAATTGGAATCAGTTTGGTTAGTCTAAGTTGGCACCAATACGCTTCATAAACTTAAGATAACCATGCAGGTTAAATTTTTGATGGAAATGTGAAGCTTTTTGTATAAATTTTAACCAAATCTATTAATAAGGATTTGTCAGAAAATGTGCGTCCAACGTCCCTTAAATAATATTTAAAGAAGGCAAATATTACAAAATTGTCTCTCGTATGACTTAGAATGATAAAAGATACTTCTTAATAATAAAAGTTAGGTAAATTAAATTCAGAAACTTATTTTCTTAGGTCAGTTAAACAGACAAACCAATATTGTATATATATCTTCATTATCATAAACGGTATCGTTAAACACCAAAACGTTGTTTCAATAGGCTCTAGAACACAAAAGCAGTGTATACTTTCAGGAGTGGCTTCATAAGATTATAACTGATTAAGCACATTTTAATAAAATTATTCTTTGATTTCTCTACATTACCGAAGTATACTCCAATTGGCTGTGAATCTATATACCAATTTAATTTATACATATAAAAACACTGGAGCATTTTGTTGGCAATATTTGTTACTTATTAGTCATGTTCATTGATATTCCAGCGTGAAAACGAAGCGCGAGCCGAGGCATGACTCATGACTGTAGCCAAACGTGACAAAATTCAACAAAGAGGAAATATCATTTACTAATAAAAGAATACCTTAAAATTCATATATGTATACCACCACTCATAAGCTTTTACTTGCCTTCAAAATATGGTTTTAATCGACTCAAAAACTAAACAGATTGTATGCATTATATTCAGTACTTAGGTATTTATAGTAATATTGTAGATACTAAGGAATAATTTTCTTCCTTCATTTTCCATACTCGAATGTTTTCTTATAGAAAGTAACATTATTTAGAAACTTGAGCAAGTTATATCATATGCGTGTAATGAAATATTCCATCTGATAGCTGTGTTATGTCGCATACAAGGTAAGTCAACGGAGCAAACTGCGCGTAATGCTGAACAATCTAACTTTTAAGATTCCATCGTATTTGTTATGGAAAAAGTTTGAAACGAGAAAATCTTAAGATAAAATTGGGACATAGAAGAGTGGTCTACTTATTAGTTTTAAGATTTTGCTGTAAGTTTCGCTTATAAACGATTCGACACAGATAAATATCATAAAACCTCCTACACTTCCATGTAAGTTTTACGCTTGAACTAAATTTTATCATTTAAAACAAGAAATACAAGGGAGCCAAGAAGAGTCATAAGTTTTTTTACAGCAAAACCTAATTGTTATATAAATGACATCTTTGTTGTTAGATACGAATTATGTAAGCATTATAAGATTCAGTGTGACTGTCGTAAATATGTTGAGATTAAATAATAGACTCATACATCAAGAGTACTTGAACAATGGTAACGTCATTTATGGTCCAGAAACTTCGTCCATCCTAGATTCACTTAAACGACAATCAAAACGTAAAAGTTACTTTCTTAATTAAACTCAGCTACTAAACCGTCCAGATCTTAATAAGACAATTTCTTTTCCCCCCTTTATTTTTCTTCTGAAACTTTTAAATCACTTTAGTTCTAATAGCCTTCATGAAATCCATTTCATAAAAATGTGTATAGAATTCAGTGAATTCCTTACAAACAAAACAACAATACGAGCCAGTTGAAACAAAACAGATAACTGTAATGACTAACGTAACTCATTATTTCATTAATAAACTTTAATTATAACAGTATTTCCTTAAGTGATCTCAGCAAACGTACGCAATATGTACAAACGTTAAATGTACTATCAGTAATGATTAATGGCGACATCTTTAAGAGTAACCACAACGGAGAGGATGAACACAGAACCCGAGACGTGAATCATCACTCTAAACTCCTATTAATTAATTTTAAGTGTAATAATCTTACACAGTCAAATATATATTATTATTTAACGAAGTCAAATCAATGTTTGAATGAATGACCAAAATCAAATCTTCGTACCTAAAATGAGCGTTGAAAAATGTTGTAATCATCCCTCAAAGTCTCAAGTGGCGGAATAATCATACGATTTTAGGAAAAATGAACCATTTTGATGATGAAAAGCTTAAATATAATAAATGCTGTTTTTATTTAAAGAGTATGAACCCTGTCACATCAAAGAGAAATCGCAGACAGACTGCGGGCAAAATGGACAAGTGTAATTACGGGTAAATTGTTTCGAGAGTTCTTAATTGCGTCGGTATTTCAATACGGTGCAGGGCTCGGAAATTTAATTATATCCAAGGGAACTTTGAAGTTTAAAACCTTTTTAGCCTTTTGAAAGGATTACTCATTATGGTAAAAAATGATCTATCATTGAAATAGAGTTTGCACTGAAATATATTACTGTACAGTGTACTATGTAGCCTGCAGGTACTGAAAAATATTCATTTTGCTTTATTTATAAATCCATTGCTATAATAAATAACATTTTAAAAATTGAGACTTTTGTTACATTGCGTTGAAGTGTTTCGTCTGTCTATCCCATGTTGGATTATCGCCGGCCTCGGAGAAGGGTAAAGTTTGTGGATCTCAAAAGAGCTCAAATCGACTTGCATCAACCAACCGTGTTGTACATATTTATAAGGATGTTAGCGGAATTTAATTGAATTCCTAGTATCATCCCCATTTTCCGATTATTAAGCTAAGATGATATATAAAAATAATCACTCAACTAACAGACAAAAAGAAACAAAAACTATGAGTAAAGAGCAATAAATCAATTTGATGAAGAAAAAACAAATGCATATATTTAGGTATGTATGTATATGTACATGCTGTAACCTTAGCTCATTTATAGTCTTTGTCTAGAAAAGTTAAAGATTAAAATTATCCTTTATTTAAATTGTAACCTAATAAATAGAGTATCATGAGTCAACTGCTGGCTTTTAAAATCAAAACTATATTTTATATGTGATATGTACATAGAAACGTTTTTAATAAAATATTCACACAGTCTAAGGCAATCGGATGCGGGCGCTTCGTGTAATTATAACGGTGATACTACACTCAGTAAGTGTTCGATCGAGTGGAACTAGCTTGTTCCCACCATGAAATTGTATACCATTGTATGTGACATTCCGACTAACGAGCTTTAATCCTGTGGTGACAACAAACTTTCGAGAGTATTATTGATTTTTCATTAAAATATGTTGATATAGTCAATATGCTTACTAGATAATAGTTTTTTTGTTAAAACAACGAGTAACATATTGTAAAATAATATAGCACACGCCGTATATGTCATACAGATATTAAAATTTTAAGAAAATCGTTTTTGCGCTTAGAAGATCACTTAACTCTGTTATTTCCCACAAAATCAGTCACCGTAAATGTACCGGTGATGGAAAATACGTGTCGTGCACCTTCACACATTACAGACATGTTAACGGAAACAAACTTTGAATAGATAGTGGAAACAATACTCTAGGTAAAAAATGAGAAAAACAAAATGTTTTTAAGCAAAATATTTCACATAGTAATATTAAATTAAGGTCGATTTTTCATAACATTTAATCAAGACACAATAAAAAAAAACTATATTTTACTAACGTTTTTTATCAACGTGTTAATAATATAAAGAAATATTTGTTTTCATACATAATTAATTAGAAAGTTCTACTAAAGGTAAGTATATTAAGTTCAATTTTCGAATGTTTAATCTAATGCCTATGCTTATTCCACATAACCAAATTTTTTTGGTCAATGATTTCCCTTGCTTTTTATAATATACAAAATTAATATTCATTATATCGATACGGGTTACACAATTGACAATCGTTTAACGGGTTCACCCTGATACGGCTAATTTGTTCAATTGTTACTTAAAATATCTTTACCGGCAGCAGCTGTGTGCCTTATTTGCTTTACAGTTTTGAATCGTTAAGATATTAGTCACTTGCTCTTGTTGACAATTGCATAAATTAGTGATACTTCTGTTTATATTTGTTGCAATGGATAAAATTGTACAAATTGCATCTTAACACTATACTATGTTCTTGCATTAACTGTTTTAACTCTATAGATTTATTTACCTAAAGATATAAATATTATTATTAAAAATATGTAGAAGACGAAGTGTTTATATGTGAGAGGATGAGAAATATTTATATTTTTTATCAATGTAGATTTAGTTTTTAAAGAACGATAAAGCTTAAATTTTGGACTTCTGAATGAAAACACGTTAAACACATACATTTTATTTTTTGCTTTGTCTGTCTTTCCATTCGTCAAAATCCTAATCCTCAAGAACACTGAAAAGTACGGAGGTGATATTAATACATATTAAAGAAGCGAATCTGCTACAGTGTTCTAAAGTCTAAGAGGCAACAGCTCTAATTATTTGATAAATATTTTAGTTCTAAGTGTTCCTGAGGAGATTTACTAATTTACTTTAGCTTACTTTAGAAGATCACAGTACGAAACAGTAATATGAAATAATAATAAGTTATTAATTAATTTATATATAAGCAAAAAGAAAAGAAAACCATGTAAACAAATTAAATTATAAAATTCCTTTTGTTCAGTCGTTGAACAAAAACTGGTACTTTTTAATATATACTTAAAATTAGCAAGTAGAAATTATTCACAATTGAATAACATCTGTTTTAATATTCAAATAATATTCTGATTAATATTATGAATCATTCAACCATAAGTAGAAAAATTTTGACAATTCGATGCAAACGACAGCTATTAAACAATAAGTAGAAGTTAAATTTAAGTAATCTTAAAACACACAAATATATATATATTATATATATAGATATATAGAGAAGAATAAATGTGATATAATTAAATGTTTCATTATATAACTAAGGCATAGGCTTTTAACAATGCCCACTTAATACCAGATGATATCATTCAAATCCAATCTCTTGACTTATCTCGTATAACGAGACGGGCGTGGGAGCGAATGTGTTTCCTGGTAGACTAATTAGAACACTTTGTTTAATTTTACATTTAATAGAAATAAATTAACAAACGATATTGACTCTTATAGATTTTGATTCAGATCATAAACCAGACTTAGTCAGTAAATTGTATGGTTTAAACTGCTGGCGGAAAATGTTTAGGTATACTTTGAAACAATTTTTCGTTTAAGAATATGTAATATGTGCTCAAACTAAATATTTTTCTAATCAATATTATTTAGGTAACATTGAACTTGAATGATACATATTATATAAGAAATACTAATAGTTATCAACAAAAAGCGAACAAAGAGTTAATTTTTTGCTATACTTTGAATAATTATTATTGTATTTAAATGGCGATAATAATCAAATTTGAGCAGTTATTTTAATTCTAAGAATTGAAAATTTATAATCATTTTGTTACGGTACTTCACACTATTATATGCAAAGTGTGCCTGCTTGTACACACATACAAACACACGCCTACGTACATATATGTTCATACGTAACTTGAATAGAACTAAATGATTTAAATTTAGTATTACGACCAAAATTACACAGTCAATATCATTGCCATATATAAGTAATTGATCCTAAATATATCAGAATATATGGTTACTTCATAAATGAACCTAATTAAAGTCAAATGGAAAATCTAATTTCCGGAGTTACGTACCGTGAAGGTCATAAAGTATATAAATGTAACCTTGGCTACTTACGCTTCAATTGTTGTTATTTTGTATTTTGTACGGCTAGTAGCTTTCCGATACAATATGACTTTAATTCCACTAACATTACGGTGATTAAATCTAAGTAATAGAGTACATATTCAATAAGATCTCGAAAATCTCCATACATTAACCTATACGAGATTATTGATATTCACTTAAATAAATTCATATAAGTAGATATGAATTCTGTATACAAATTTTATATAGGAATTATCAATAGCATTAACCAATGTTTACATTACCTAGTAGGAACTTATTGGTTGTTACAATACATTCCAAGGGAGTGGCAAACGCGTTCGTTTCTTGGAACATGCAGATGTTTATATAAGTGTACCTTTTGTTATAGTCACAGTTCTAATAAGAACGAAAGGTTCAAGAGATTCGTTGATGAGTTTGTCGCCTCTGTTCTAAACACTTCAATGAGTGAACAATTTTGATTTAACAAAACAAATACTCTTACTGTAATGTTGACTTTGAAGGGTGCGTTTATTGAAAGAATTCTTCGAGATCATTCATTTGCAAAATTTACGTTATTACATCCATAAAATAATTCACTAAAAGAACCTTAAAATACGTTATAAAAAACTGTATTTGTTAAATGTGATCATACAAAATTCTTAACACAGTTTCATTAATCGAACTTATTAGAATGCTAATATGGCAGAGAATATAGAAAAAAATATTTATCCTTCATACGATTTTGATTTATAATTTTAAAATATAAATCCTCTCTGAGCTGTTATGATTTGAAACGGCTTCCGTGCTGTGCAGCCGCCCAGAACAATAACACGGGCGTGAAGTTTTAGTTAAAACACTGAGAAACACTCGTAAAATGCACTCAATTTATGGAACTCACGAGTTGATTGACCTTATATGCAGACTACATTTATTTCAGATTTAAGTACGTACTTTCTTTTAATTTATCCTTAGCACTTAAATAAAAGTAAGTGATATAAATATGGCAATGTTGACAATGGTAATATTCTGTGTTACGACTTTTGCCTATATATTTTGACCATCAAGACAACTTTACTAACTGTTTAATAAATTTTAAATTAAATTTCATTTAAAGTAGATCCTCTATATAAGGTTATATATTTTAAAGACTCAAGTCACCTTTTTCCTATATGTTGGTTTAAATGTAGAGCATATAAGCAGATATTTTTATAAGAATCTTGAATATGATTCCTATAATATTTGATTACGTGATCAAAATACTTTTTGGGTGAAAAACATTTTAATTAAAAGTTCCTAAATAAAGTTTAATAACAACAAATGGATTAAATGAGATTTTAAATATTTGTAATTTCAAGTACAAGCACGTTTATAACTAAAAACCAGATTAGTAATTCTATGAAAGGAATAAAAGGGTCTTATCTCTACTTTTTTGCAACCCCCTCATTAACTACCTGGAACAAAGAGTTTAGACTCTATTCATTCCGTTTATGATGAAAAAAGTATTTCAACTTAATAATAAAATTCTATTGTATAAATACAATTATACTTAATTAAAAGCAAAATTTTAGCATACGAAAAGATATTTTAAGTCTTTCTGATCATTTTAAAATACGATTTATGGATTTGTGATTTATTAAAAATAAATCACAAATCGCACGTTTGTAAAATATTTAATTCCTATTCTATTGTATAACATATTTAAAATGTTATGCGTTGTGCCAGTGAGGTTCGTGGCGCGTGCGGAGTTCGGCGTGCCCTCAACACTCGCAGGAAGCATGCATCGTGCGTCGCATGAGCGTTATGTCTTCTATTAATGGCTAAACACCGTATACGGTTTTGTAGGGCAAAACGAGCTTCGGGATATGGCTGATAGTTTTTAACTATCCTAACAGTACTAAGCTGTACAGTTGCTTTAATTAACGGCTTATTTTGTATGTCATGGTTGAATCTGAACAATTTTATTGCTTTATCAATGATAAATGATTATAAAAGATTCAAGAAATTAATTAAAACATTACATATACGGGGAAACGTTTTAGTGTCAGACTGATGTCTGAAATCAAATATAAATGCAGTCATGAATAAATCTACTTGGTAATGAAGATGTAGAAGCAGCCTTGTAGACGCCGATCCGGGCGCCAGACGGTAGCTATAACTTACTTACTCCTACTTATAATCCTCTGCAGACCTTGAAAGCTTCCATCGAAGATAAAGATTGATAAATAAATATTACGTTCATACAACAAAATTGTTATTGATGTATTTGCTTGTAGCGATAAAATAATATTTGCTCTCATATCGCCTTTTACACGATTTAAAAAGTCGTATTCATTTTGAATTCTATTTTAAAATAACTCCATGTGACTTTTTGTCCTTCATTCATTGAGAAATTCAAGTATCTGTTTGTGAAGAATAAACAGCTATTCAGTTTATCTTCATACAACAAGTGGTAAGAATTTAAAGCAGGTTCTTTTGCGTCTGTTCAGAATCATTTCTTAGTTAGTTCCTTATATCACAAAAGGGTCCCCTGGGTCGTGGAGCAGGTAAACACGACACGTTGTGGTTTTTTCTAATAGACATGTATCTTAATATTCTTTGATTCTAAACTACGGTACCTGTTGCGTTGCGTTTAGCTTGATAGCATAAAAATTGTTTTGCTTTCAAGTTAGATATAACTTTAATTAACTATAACTTTACTTTATTCGAACTTAATAAGTAATATCATATATTCAAAGGAACGTGTAGCTCTAATTGACTGAAACAATACCATATTTTTGATTATTAATACAATTAATTAATGTTTTAATTGTATTTCCATTCAACCGATTATAATTATCAGCGTAAAACAAAACACCTAACGTTTCTGCATTCCAAAACTACGTAAGCAATTAAAATTTAAACGTAATTCAATTCTTCAAAACACGATTGTATTTAGTCCTTTCCTTTTCCTACTACGGGTTCACGATCGTCTATCCCAGTCATAACAGAACCCTATTTATGACTGGACCGAACATAAACAATTTCTTAACAACCGCTGCGTAGAGTAATTTTTAAGGTTAGTTTTAATTCGAACGTCGTGTCGGCTGAACGTGCGGACGGTGGTTGTAGACTTGCATTTAACCGTGATAGATCGATACTCGTGAACTTGAGTGCATTTGTGTTGGAATTGTAACCAATAAATTGTAACGCTATTGAATTAATGAGCATGATTTTAGAAGAACGGTTAAGTTTTTTTCTATTGGATTAAATAACTGGCATCTGATCGCTATCGGTTCAGAGGTAAGACTTTTAAACTATTATCTATTTATGTAGGGTTTGTTGTAATTAAGGTTACAATTTATGTATTTTTTTTTTATTTTATTCAATTATATTTTATTCTATGAATAATGTTTACTTGAATTCTCAATTTAAAGCGTATCTAAGGTCACATCTGTTTGTGACGTAGTATGTTATTGTACAAAAAAACTTGTTTGTGTGAACAATATAAATAATATATCGGCTTAGCTATTATAACAGTTATTTTGAACTTTGTTTACTATACATTTTTAAATTAAAATGTTATTAAAAAGCCTAACGAATTTTGAAGTCAGCTGGAAACTTGATAACCAAATGTTATAAAAAATATTGTTAGCAGCATTGCATTGCTGTAGGGTGTTTCGTCCCCTTATAAGCCGGCCCCTTACAGTTCGACACAGTCCGCTAGACAATTGTACCAAAATTCCTCCAACATACAAAATTATCTTATTCCAATTGGATAAAGGTGGTTTTCGCTTGAAAAGCGGTAACAAAACGACGGCTGCTTCGTAGTGCATTCATCCAACACCCTCAGTTTATTACCTATACGACATGCATATTGCGGTGCCTATTGTAATGCATCAATCCATTAGACGATTAATCCATCGTATTGTTGTAATATCCCTTTGTTGTGCAAATGATCTTATGGTTTACATAACGGATACAATCTGATTAAAAACACCTAACTTTTGCGTGTAGTTACCAACAGATAAACGATATATTCCAAAATTCAGTCAGATAATGAAAAAAATATTTTGCTGTATGTTATATCTTGTAATATAAATTGTAATGTAATATAAATGCCTTCCCTCCTCAACAGTTTTAGGATTCTATCTTGATTGGATTGAACTAGTGGATAGTTTTCCAAGCAGTTATTAAAATGGCTAAAGAATACATGTACACAAGTTTGGCCCAAACAAATTTTTATAACAAGTGACTCAGTTTATTATTATTAATACTTTTAAAACTTATAAACTTATTCCTTGTTCCGCAGAAGGCGTTAGGTCATTACCACAACAAACATGATCTACCAATTAAGGCAATGTGTGGGTTAGATTAACGAATCAGTTGTTAATATTTAGCTTTAAGGATTTATAAGACGCTTCAAGTCGTCATAGTCTACTATTATGATATCTTTCTTAAATTTTGTCTTCGTGTTAACAAAATTCAATATACGCCATAATATTTAAGGCTAAGGTTTAATACAAAATTTAAGTTGTAGCAAATTTTATTGCGTATATATGATGTATGTGGATATACATGTGCAATATAATATGTGAGATTTGTAAAGTAGGCGTTTATATGCTCTATTATACAGGCAATATTCTACCTAAATTATTTGAACTTGCTTCAGCTATACGGAAAAATGTATAATCAGATACGTACATTGTATAAGTTGCAAATGTTTGAGGTTTGGTCGTATCCAAAATAATGGCCAGGCCTTGATCTATAACGATCAAGAATATATTGACATGAATCTACATTCTGCAACCTTTCCATTATCTTTACAAGTCACGATCCTACCACAGACTACACTTGGCTTAAATAAATCAACAAACTAGGTGTTATAAAATATACTATGACGTCATATACAATAGTGAAAAATATATAATTCTATGAATTTGTCTGGAAATAAGTGTTTAAATTAACTATATACATGTTTAAAAAGTACATTTATACCTTTAACTTAAAAAATAAATAACTTCTGTACGAAAACATAAAACTGCTGATCCATATATTATTTAAGAGATGCCTTTTTAATGCCTTTACCTCAACAGAGGTTTTACTAAAGTCTCGACATATTTATTGATGTTGGAAGAGATTGAAAGCTTTACTACGTACGTTATAAGTTAGTCAAGATAACGTAAACGATGGAAATAAACAAGAAAATAAATTTGCTGGGTCTCCCACGTCAGATAATGAAGCTGTTGCGGACAATGGCTTCTTTATGTAACATGTCAAGTGTATATATGAACGGTCAACGACATCGCTGAATAGATGAAGAATTCCTGAACCGACACTTGACAATACCACTCTTTGTGTAAAATTCCTTTTAAGACTACACCAGTAATTGTCGATGCCTGGGTATACAGTCGCGAACATTGTCTTATTTTCGTCTTACAGTTCCAATGGAAAATTGTCAAACCTTTTCCTATCTTTTTGTAATGCCTTTTCTAGAACTTTAATCGAAAGATCTGAATTAAATACTCAGTTAATCAACTTATTTTTATAATTTTCATTTAGTTTATTTAAGAAACTGTATTATATGGCTTAGTTAGGCTTAATTGGTGTCCTATAACATTTTAATGTAATTAATTCTAAAATTCGAATCGCCTATGAGTCGATTAATAAGGATGCCCTTCTTGATATATCAAATGATATCATTGAAGACGTAACGCTCAATCATTGTCCCACATTCATAATATCTTCAATAGACATCACATAGTCAGTTTTATTTATTAAACCACGGCATTCCTAACGCATCCCACGATGCCATCTGTTTAAACAACACAGTAGTATCCGTGTATACATGGTGCTAAGCAAGAATGTTGACTAGTTTTTCAAAATGTTTGAACTTATTCTACGGCTAAGCCATTCCATAACTGAGTACAACAAATGAAGTTATATTAAAATATTATCGAAATATTATTTCATAACTTTCTCACGAACACGCGTTTATCAACAATTGGGTAATTTTTATCTTATTATATTATTACTATTTTAAAACAGTCTTTGGACATAATCGTCTATTAGTAAGAATTGCAACGTCTTATTACATACAACCTATTTCTAAACAAATATGATTGGGAAATTGATGTAGAATTTCTTACTGAAGTATTTCTTTTATATAATTTAATTTTTTACCGTTCTAAGTAAATTACTATTGAAATATAAATAGGCTTTAACATACAATAATTACTATAGTAACGATTTAATTATTAGATTTTTTAATATTCCTCACGGTAGTATAATAATATCATGTTAAATACCAAGCAATGATTTGCTACGATGAACTTTAGTACAAATACCACAGCCGAGGTTACAATTTAGTTTTAGCTTAATATTTAACTAAATTGATTTACTTAATATTATATATGTTTATCGCAACTGTCTTTTTACCAAAGTGTGTGGTTTCATCATCAAATAAAGAACATTGATGATTTTTTTTTCCTACAATAATATTAAATAAAATAATTGACATAATTATGATAAATATCTTTGTGTTGTTAGGTATTTGACACGCTCCGTAGTTTAAAACCAGTATGCTTACAACATGTTTGCGTCGTCACAATACGTACGGAACGTTAAAAGTTTTCCGTTCGTGTGTCTTCTTACAGTATAATATTAACGTAGGTCGTTGAAAGAGAAACGTAAAACGGTTCGTATGTAATGTGACCGAGTAAACTAGTTCTAAACATACAGAAATCGATTAATTTTAGACTGATGTTTATTGGATTCTTCCTATTTGTGTCAATGTCATTGTTTATATGGAAAAATTACGGATTTTTCCAATTTCATTAAAAAGATATCTTACAAAAATTATATATATTTTTTTACTTTTGTTTTATCAAAATGCATATATAAAATTGTTTTATTTTGCATTTTGAATTGCATTACAGTTTTTATGAAGTATATTTGGGGAAATTATTTTATCTTAGTCCTATTCTAGAAAAACTTCAAACCTCGGCTGAGATCAGTCATCTTCACGATGAAAATCAGATGCTTATTTTAAAAAATACAAATCAATTCAATTAAGTCAATTAATGAGATACAATTATTATAATTTCATTAGATACTACTAATTGAGACATTGCAATGAACACACAAAAAAATGCTTAAGTCCCAATCATGATAAATATATAAAATAACCTTAACCTTAACCTTATAACAATAATCCTTTTTCAACTTCATATTAATAGAAACCCACTATTCGTATAGAACCAGAACAAAAATTTCTCTTGAGAAACTTTTTATAAAGAATAAACAACATAATAGAGTATAAGAAGCAATTTCCCAGATCCATCGGATGAGATCTAGAGCATTGATGATGAGAAGTTTCTTAATTTAATGGTAAACAACACTGTGAACAGTTGAATCTGCCGTGACAACGGTACCGTATTTGTCCCAGTTATTCTCAAACTATAACACAAGCACTGAAGAATATACTAATTTAGGAACTTTTGTTATTAACTTTAATGAGTTATTCAAAATATATGAACAATATAGGTTGGGCATGTTTGAGAATCACTTCGCAATAGTGAAAATCTTATAACTAGGTATTATGTATATGGATCAAAGTCAGGCCTTTTAATGACTGATAAATCTTTGTTTTTTCAGATTTATTTACCATAAATATTTTAATTGAATAAATATCTGATTAATAGCATTAATATATAAGTAACTTATTTTTTTTTATCTTAGTTTTAACTTAACTTCGAATAATATAGTAAAAGTTTAATATAATGGAAACTTTTTAAAAATATTGGCTTAACGATAGATTTTACAAGATAAAACAAATTATATGCCTTAAAATTTATAAACAATAATTTATTATATAATAAGGTGTCCGGTTCAAGGTGTAAGCAACAATCTGAGTCGGGTCACATTCCATGGCGGCACTATTGCCTCCATAGTTACGCATAAATCTAAGTTTTGTTAATAAGTGTGGGCGCTGCATAAGCACGAACCCGTTACATGCAACACAAATTCCGATAGAACAATACCACTTCTGATCTGCTATATAAAGTAACTATAATAACAATTTCCATTGATTATTATATATATTTCAACATTTCCATCTCAATAAAATGACCTTTAAAACCCAGGTAGAATTCATGATTTTGTTGCAAATACAATACCAAATTCTAGCAATAGTTTGCAACTCTAACCATAAAGATTAAAAAAAAAAAAGTTTTGTTGTTAGTTGTTGAACGTCTAATAATATAGTAACTGAATTATTCAAGGTCAATGAACTCTTGTTGGTAATAATGAAAAATCCTTTTCTCTCCACTGCTTCCGACGCCGCCGTGATTAAAGCCTCTAGGCGTCTTAACCCTCAGGGCTGAACGCAACCCTTTCTGCTGTCTATTTTGTAACCTCGGCTGCTACGATTTATTAAGCGTATAAAACACGTTCGTTACATAATTGACAACATTAACACATTTTACATTTGTCTTACTTATTTGTACAGCATGTTTACAAAACCTTGTAGAATTAACACATCAATAAATTGGAAATAAAAATATACCGGCTCTAAGAGATATGGATTTTTGTTTTAAACTTATTACAATTTTTAATCTTTTTGTTCATCACGTCATAGAAGGTGTTCAATATTTAAAACATTCGCCTTGATATTATGAAAAGTCTAAAATTTATGAATTTTATTATAGAAAACAAATCTTTATTACGTTAATAGTTCTTTGTTAATTGAATCTCATCGGTGAGTTCAAGTTCAATATGTGAACTGCGTGTCTCATGCTATCTCATTAAAAGAACAGTTACTTGATGATTGCTGAAAGCCCTCAGTCCTCTTCTTTCCCACCCAAAGAACCTTGCTGATTAACGTCAAAAATCGCTCTATCAGTATAGCAAAACCAGTAGGCTGCGAATACTTATCATCAACCATTGCCGTATGTTGCTTGGTCGCCTTTTAACAAAAGAATACTGAATCTTTTACTTTTATTCGATAAAAAACCTTACCAAATTTGATATAGTGGTGAATACAGTATAGTTTTAGATATTAGTTACAATGGTTTAATTCATAATTTATTATTTATGACGCTAATCCTAACACAATGTAACAAGTCTATCACAAACCGCATTACTATGCTAAAATTAGTATGCTACAATAAGGCAATAACAACCACGTTTACTTAAAATAATTAATGTTTTTGCTTCTTAACCGCAAGATAACTTTTGTTTAACCATATTAAAATTTATAGTCAACTTTTTATTTGCTTTTATATAATGAGAATATTTATGTACCAATCCTTTAACAGTTTTAAACAAAGACAATCGTTTGCTCTATACAATGACAATAGAAAAAATATGTGTAATCATTAAAATTATAATGACGATTGACGACACGGAAAGTTGAACTTCATTTTGAATTCTATTTGAGTTATAATGAGCGCCTTTTTTCTAACAGACGGTATTATTGACCTTAAATTACAATACAGTTCTAATACAAACTTAAATAGAACTTCCATTCTCAAGTAATACTTACTAATAATCGTAATTACTAAACTTACGCCCTTCAACTGCTGATAATAGATGCACAAATAACGGTAAATTTGTTTCAAATTATTTCACACGATTGAAAACGAACCAGGCAAATGAACTTGGAACGTGAGAAAAATTATCAAATTAAATAATACGATAAAAATCTGCAACTAAAAAAAAACGGATCATAAAATTATCAATAACTGTTTCAAGTATATTATATTTATTTGATAATCAATTCAATTACACCAAATTAAAGAAAAAAGAAACTACTTATTTGCATCAAAGTATGTTTTTAAAATATCATATTTAATTCACTAAATCTAGTTTTTATCTTATTAATTCTGTAAGAATATTTTTTTATATATATTCCTTCAATGCATATAAATCGATAATGTATATAATTTTTTATATCCTAGATATTAAAAAAGCTAGACATCACAACATAGCCGGAAGAGCAGTGACCACGAGCCTCCGCATTCGGTTCACAACGGGACTAAACGACGAATTAGTGATACTTTCAGATGCCAAACAACCATAGTTCTCATAACTGTACACGTATATATTAATATTTATTTTCCGTATTTAATTTGCAAAGCAATAAATAAGAATATTATAACAACAAATGGATTTCCTGTGTTATTCACTGCCAAAATGGTATTTTACTAGGGGCAAGGAATGCCAGTGCAATATATCTTTCTCTCCCCATTGTCATTTGACCGCAGAGTAGTCTGTGGGGATAGCGATCGCCCCTGATCGGAGATGCCGGAATTTAATTACACTCTCGTGTTTATTCATCCCCGGAGACCAATATCTTTTGGCTAACAACAATGCTGATAAGATTATTATTAATGGCGGACGTTGCTCTACGAAACATAACACATTCATGTACTGCCCTATTTAAACTTCTTTAATCCAATTTATATCGTTTGCGCCAATTTATCTCATGTAGCCAGCTACTTTTACCGTATAAACTTAAGAATGAATTCAAAGAGAACATAAGCATTACATGTCATGTAAAACTTATTGTGACATGAAAGTATTTGTTTGTGTGATGTTTCTAAATACACTTAGTTAAAATTCTTAATACATAGTTTTCTATTTTAGTAATTTGAATGTCTGCTTAACTGTTCCCATATATCGGTTACTACACTTAATGACTACTAGCATTAAATACTAATAAAGCGAACACTTGAAACATTCCAGACGTTATTATTCCGAGCACGCGATGCTTAAAGCCCATTGCCTGATGATGTTCTTAATTTTAAAATCAGACGTATAAAAAGCTATGTATAGGATAATGAGCTCGCTTTGTATGAGATATATGCCGCCGCTTCTCGGCCGGATATCCGCAACGCTTCGGCGCATAAAACGTACTTTGAGTTAATTTATTTTATATATAACATACGATGTCTCTTCCTTGAATTGTTGCAAAAATAATAGTATGTAACACAACAAACGTTGGTTAAAGCTTTAAAAATAACTTAATTTGAAATAGACTTAATTGTATGGCAAAGACAAGAGAGACGTGAATGTATAAAATAACAACGGTAGACCTTACTAAGATAAAATATCATGAACATGAATGCAAAGCAATTAGAGTATAACTGGTATAGACACACTGATCGCCGGATGTTAGCTGTTTGCTTGACCTAAACCCACACCGAGTGGGTGTCAACCTGGTGGTCGATCTTAGTATGGTCACTTGACCACTGCACAGCGACTTCTTTATATATGAATGCATTAAACGGTCTACGTTGAATCATAACCTATTTTCAGATTTATAAGGCT
This sequence comes from Danaus plexippus, assembly GCF_018135715.1. NCBI lineage: Eukaryota > Metazoa > Arthropoda > Insecta > Lepidoptera > Nymphalidae > Danaus > Danaus plexippus. The sequence goes on along the minus strand of NC_083540.1, from coordinate 5,135,458 downwards.
GTGTTACTAACTTAGCTTACTTGCTAACCCTATTTTTTATTTCATATGCAACCATAAAATTTACAAAACAAGTACAAAATAGTGAAATTTCAATTAATTTTTTCTTTAAATTTCTTAAAAGATTTCGACATAAGCGATTTGATGTCAAATGACACTACGTAGAATTTCGTTATCTTCGCCAAAAACATTAAAAGATAAGAGGTACTTAACCCTATTAGCGAGTGAGTTGGTGGCTGGTTACTTTACCGTTTTACGATAAGAATTATGGATAAAGTTATTACATTTATTCAACTTTGAATATTTGTTCCATTTTCAGATAAAGATTTATAACTCATTAATAACATAAATTTGTTTGAGCCTTTGAATTTCAATAGAGAATTTATCATTGATTTCCATAAAGATTTAGGATTTAACCATATCTTAGGATTACACGTTTGCTTAATATGTCATTGATCATTTCAGTAATATGGGTGCCCCAGCATGGGGGTCGCGTGGTGGCGATCGTCCCCGCCTGCTTCGGATGACGCCACTGCGACATAGCTTTGCCGCGCCAGCCACGCCGCCGGCGCAGCAACAACGGACACATGACTACGCATCTGATGCTGATAGTAACAAAAAAGGTATACAATTCATGCTATGGCGAAGTAAAAATACTTTAAAGATCAAAATCAGTTCTTAATGATTATTGATTTTCATTTAAGTCAGCCTTATGACACTATTTGATTTAACGTTTTAATAATTCAAGGCATGATTTTATCAGTAAACATGTGATTGAACTTTATACAGGTTTACCAATAATAAATTTATCAAGTTTATTTAATATTTATAATCTTGACCTCCTTAGTATCAAAATGTCGTTGAAAGTTACTAACATGAAAAACCGGTTAAAACGATGGCCACTAAGTTGTAAATAATTATGTCATCTTATTCGTGATTTCAGAAGAAAGCTGGAATGCCAACTTGTCGCAGAGATGGAGAAAGTTACGACGTAGGTGTTCCCGACTACGGCCTGGATCTGGCAATCGTGAAGCAAGTCCCGTACGATGTTCTCCATCACCACCGCGACCTCAACCACAATGTTCACCTCCACCCCCATCAAAACTCTCATTTAGACATCGTGGTAAAGTTTACACAACCGCTTCTTTACGTGTCACCAGCGGAGCACCGGACTTGCTCAGAGCGCTCGGGAAATTAGGAGGAGGATTAAGAAGACGTGCTCTTTCCGCCCATGACGTGCTTACACCACCTCAACCGCAACAACCAGCAACTTTTTATGTTCCTAGTCCAAGTACAACTCGGTCTCCCTCGTCACCAATGTCTCACAGAGAGGCTACAGTTCGCAGACGATGTAGCTCCCCTAATGTGTATAGACCTAAAGATGTACCTAGAGATCGAGCACCACTTATATCTCAAGAAGATGAAAGTCGAGACGTTGTTGATTATAACTACACGCCTGAAAGAAGGAAACCGCACAAAGAGATAAGAAGTCGACCATATAGCGAAAACGTAGAAATAGATCCTAAATTCAAAAATGGCTATAATCGTCTCACCCCAGAACCTACTGAGAGACTATGGGAAGAGCCTTATCGACTACCCCGTGTACAGGTTCGTCAAGAACCTATTCAACAATTAAGAAATTGTGTAGCTGAGTTAAGAGTTAGCACTACTCCACGAGCTCCACGCCCTCCTCCGGCTCCTACATCCCCGCAGAAAATAATTAAACGACCGCCAGCTCCTGAACCCCGAGATTCAAATACCTTTGAGGTATTTATTTATTTTGAAGAGACATAATTATTAGTTTTTATAGAAAAGTAATTCAGGAGCAGGAATAGAAAGATAAATATCCTTCTCTATAGTTGTGATATTTTTCCTGTCAGTGATTTCAATATAACTACGATTTTATCACTTTTGCATTTAATCACCTGCACTTATTTTAATTGACTTTTACGCTAAGATAAGATTTTATAGTTAAATTTATATAAAAGTAAAGTTTTACATATAATAATAGTTATTGTTCTTCTCTGTATCCTACCTAAAAATGTATGATAGTGACACTTTTGTCGTCCTGCATGTTGCATACCTACTTTGAATGATGATTCTAAAATAACTAATTATAGCATAACTATATACATTCCAGGTGCGTTTCACCAAATCAGCTGGAGGTAAAGGACTCGGGTTCAGCATCGTAGGCGGACGTGATTCACCTCGTGGGGACATGGGCATATTTGTAAAAACTATATTTAATAACGGCCAAGCCGCTGAGTCTGGACTACTTCGAGAAGGTAAATTTAGAATATAACACACGAACGTGGTCGCTCAATAGATTTAATTAAAGAATAATGTGTTTCATATTCATATATTAATAATATTTTAATACACCCTATTTGTAAACTTTTGAAACTTTAAATTGTCTTTACAGCAAACACCTGACCTAAAACTAAAGTGTCAATTGCTCTTCCAGGGGACGAGGTTCTTTCAGTTAACGGTCGTGTTACGGCTGGTTTAACTCACAGCGAAGCTATAAGGCTGTTTAAGGACGTGCGTGCGGGACCGGTGTTGCTAAAAGTAACAAGACGTGCTCCAACTCGCTGACTGCCGTGCGCCTGCTGCGGAGATCCGCTTCAGGCGCCAAACCTCACCAATTACTCAACATTGTAATTGTTTTTAATGTATTAAAACTGACATCGATACTAAGTAGCGTAGTGTTTGTATTCATTACTATCAATGAAAAATGCAATAGCGGTGTCATGCTGTGCTTTGTACAGATATTTTTCGTTTTATACTATTATTTTGTAAATAATAGTGAACTTATTAACCGTTTCTACGCTATGAGGTTTTCGATTATATGTATATGTGTATACTCGTATTTTTATAATGTATTTTGTCTTGTATTCTTTGACCATTCAGCTAAATTTGTTTCCAAATTGCTTCATACTAATTTGGTTAAGATCGTCTATTACTATCGTTGTACTAACTTATAAAATATATAGTTTAAGATTAAATTCTTTCATAATTTCCTAATTTCTTATATTTAATTACGTACAATATTTTTTTAAGTAGTTTTGATATGGGTACTTAAAAATCAAGAAAGGTTTTAAATATGTACATTATCTGAAAATCATCTGGAACAACACAAAAAAATATAACTGTGATACTATAATTCGGATTGGGACATTAGAAAGTGTAAGTTAGTTATCTATTTATTTTTTATATAAAAAAAATTAGGTAATAGAAACACGCATAAAATATATTGTACCTCTTTAATTGGATTTTGTATGTGGGTATGACGCCAAATAGATATATAGTTATATGTATATATAAGTGTTAATTGTAATTATTACTAAAATGCATTTAAATTATTTAAGGTTGATATGAGAAATTATTAAAAATTTAATTCTATTGTGAGTGATACGATTGAATAGAATATAAATGTATCGATCTAACGTAAGTTTATGATATTAACATTTCATTGCTTGAATTAAATAAAATTCTTAAAAAAATAAAATCAACTACAACGAAACATCCCCTTAAGAAAGACTCCGGCCACTTAAATTATATCTTAAATAGCTTATTATGAACATTTGTAATTACTCAAAATTACCGCTATCTGTTTTGTAATAGTTTAAAATTACAATTGTTCAATGCTAAAATAGCTACAAATTTAATTATTCTCATAAAAATGTACTAGCAACAGAAATTTTTTTTGCATTTTGTAATAAAAGGTTATATGAAGTATATTTTTCTTTATTACATTTGCATGTTTTTTAACATTTACCTAACATATTTATAAGTTAAAAATCTTACCAAAAGATACGTAACGAATAGTATATATAAAATAATATAATATTTACATTTATTGAATATTATGTAGAAATATAAATAAATGCGTTATGGTATAGATATATAACAAATAACGTATACAAACAACCTCTGACTGCATTTACTTATGGAATAAAAAATATCTGTTGTTATTTAAAACAAATAACAAAAAATTTTTTCACAATCAATCTCAAAGCCTCTGATATTGGACACAAGTAACTTGCAGATGAGTGATTGACAGTTAATTTTGATTCCTCCTCGCCATTTGTTAAACGTTATTCAAAGTAACGATTACGTTTTTACATGTTCGTGTGATGAATCGGTATTTTTTTTAATTTAAATATAGCAATAGACCTTCATGACATTTGTTAAAAATAATTAAAACCACAACTTAACTTTTACCGAAATAACAATCTGTTAGAAAAGTGAACGAATATTTCAATTGAGACTAATGTTAACTTTGTTTTCATTCAATCATAGGGTAAAGAAAACAACATTGGTACAATTATAGTATGCAAAATTTATTTAATAAACATACTGCAGGATAAAAAATATATGTTGATTAACAGTGTTGAAATATGCAATGTAAAATTATTAGTTTAATAATAAAGCATCTAAAAAATAAGTGAATAATCATTAGCGATTATAACGAAAAAGCTATTTACAGAAATAAAACTTAAATTTTATAAATATAATAATGGTAAGATAGGGCTGTATTAGAAAAATAAATGGCAAGTAATTAAATAAGGTTATTCTGTTTACAGAAAAAAAAGGAAAATTATTATTGACATATTTGAACATTTAAAAATATGAATTCGGGAAACATCAATTACTGTCACATTCATATTTAATACGTCAAAAATTATTAAAAAAATCGAATTGTAAAATAAATATTATAATTTTTTTTAACTTAATTACAAATTGGTTCCATTATTTTATAAATCGCGCACTATATTTTATGCACAGAAGTGATGATTGTACTCTTTTTAATTCATAATGGCACACTTCTAGTTTTTCTGCCGGAATAACAAAATAAACACCAAAACATGACTATTTCACAATAACAGACTTAAAATAACAACGTCGCAACATGTGCCATCGAGACTAGTTTAATATTATTCACAGTAATAAATTATATAAAATGAATGACAGTCTTTGTAGCGTACATACAGCCGATACGCGTTTTAAAATATTACATACTATGTACATGTTGTCTTGCTAAAATGCTGACTAAAGCTGTATAACTGATCTTTAGTCGAATAATCTCAAAGCTAATAAACTCAAAATATATTAAGAACAATGTTTTTAAGAATATACGAGTATGACTTGTCGTTTGAAAAAATGTTACAAAAATTATGAATGCCGCTGGTTTAATGTTACGGGTTCCTTAACACTAAAGTCACTTGACCGGCTGGTAAGGCTTTAAGAGCAGCCCACGCTTGAGTACGAGTAAATCCCTCCATAGCTTGCCCACCAGCAGAGAGCAGTTCTGCGCCAACCAAAACTTTCCCACTTTGAGCAGCCGCACCTCCTGCAATACATATTCATATTTGATAAGTCAAGAGCACATTATATATTACATTAAAGATTTCATTCTCGATATAAAACTTGATATAAAAGATAATCATACCGGCGAACAGTTTTTTTATAGTCAAAGGTTTGTCTCCTTGAGGAGAATCTCTTCCTCCATCTAGGCCAAAACCCAATCCAGCACCACCCCCGGCTTTTTCTAATATAACAGTCACAATTGAACGGCCTGAATTGTTGCGGAATTTTGTTCCGTCCATTCCCTGTTGCCCTTTCGACTCCGCTGTTACACAATTTTAGACTCATTTTAATCATTCTTTTGAAAAATTATTAAATAATTCAAAATTAAAAGATACTTACAATGTTGAGAGCCGCAGTCTTTAAGATTTCTGTTATCCGGAAGTTCTATTTCTATGATGACTTCTGAACGCTGTTCCTGTAAGTCGATATTTAATTTACAATTAATAAAACAAATATGACTTTTTTTACTTTTAACCCAGACTAAATAAGTTAAATTACAATTATAGTTCATTATTTAGTAATCACCTTTAACACCTTTACGGACTGAGCGTGGGTCATTCCGCTCATAGCATTGCCGTTTATACTTTGAATTTTTGATCCCCTCTTGATCCCAGCTTTTGCTGCTATACTATCCTCTAGCACACGATGTACCTTTAATATTCAAAGTTTATTAGTATATTTAAACATTTAACAATACATTCATGTACACATTTGTTTCTGCAAAATACTCACTGTTACATCCTTAGCCTCACAATCGATTCCACCGGCTAATATAAGACCAACCCCAGAACCAGCTCCCTTTATAAGACGTATTACTTGTGTAGTCACCTTCACTGGTTTCTCTTGCACATTATTAGAATTTATCACAGGGATAGATACAGGCTTAACATTTTGCAACTTTACAGGAACGTCTTTTTTGGGTGTAATTCCATTTCTTTTTTCTTTGTCCTTTTCAATTTTCGTAAGACCCGTAGTGTTGATTAGTTCAGATTTATTTTTGTCTAAATCTTTCTGATTATCCTGAATTTCGTTATTACAATCTTTTCCTTTTGAAACTTTTTCTTTTAAAACAGATTCCTTTTCTATTACTTCTGTTACCTGGACATTGTCACTATATTTATTATTTTTATTCGTTGTACTAGAATTACGTTTTAATCTTGTATTCTTATAGTCAGGTTTGCGCTGTCTGATATTTTCTTCATTATCAGAATCAGAATCAGAAACAATTTTTTTATTTCGTCGTCTGTTTTCACCTTTATTCGCTACAGCGCTCACTGTTGATGTGAGCGTCGAAAGGCGATCAGACGGTTTGTGTGTTGGACTAGGAGATCTGTTGTAGGACTCATGCGAGAACTTAGTTTCAATAACTGGGGACGTAAGCGTTACATCTCTTCCGCTTCTACACTTTGAAGAAGCTACAATGTTTCTTCGATTTATTGTATCCACATTATATATTGTTGAAACTTTTCTCTTATCTGAGTCAGCCACAGAACTTTCAAGAGAGCTACAACTTGCTTGTGATCCTGATGTAGCAGCAGAACCTGCAGAAGAACTAAGGGAAATATTTGTGTCCGAAGACATAGATCGGCAAACTTTTCTTTTGCTATATTCCTCATAGTTCTTTTGAGAGATAGGTAGTAACTTATTCGGGATTTCTGTCTTTACTATGGAATACGTATTGTAGTGTGAAAGTTTGGGAGACAATCGTGAGCTATCTGACTCTAAGTGGTCCATATTATGCATAGGTGAAGAAGCTGAAGAACGATAGCTTGATTGAGTAGAACTCATGGCAGAATCGTTATCACTATCCACAACATCTGTAGTAGTGCAAATTCGGATTTCATAATTTTTAAAATCATTATTTTTATCATTGGAGTTAATTTTATAGAATTCTTTATTTAACAATTGCGTTGACTTGTTCGTGGGTTTCGGGTATTCTTGTGTAATCCTAGCAGGTTTAGACGAAAAAGAATTGTTATAATTGTTTATAATTCTTTCATTTGTGTCTACCTTTGAAGGCAATTTTCTCTCTGGAGTTGTTTCCTTCGATAGAGAAGGCGTATAAACTTGTAGAAATTTTCGTTTGAATGCTGGTGAATATTTCGGTATATTATTTGTTAAAAAGCTGGTATTCCACTTATTTTCTGACACAAATAAGGGATTTTTAGAACCGCTTTTACTTTCTTTTGTTGTTTGAATCTGTGAGAAATTATGAAGTAAAGTTTTTGGTGGTGGATCCTTGACCTTAATTTCAGGCAAGTCTACAATAGGGGCTTGAACTTCAGGTATTACTAAACCACGCAATTTTGACATTGACTTCTTTCTTTGCTCTATCAAATACTCGAGATTAGATTTATGTGAAGCAGAGTTTTTGTTGCTGTTATCATCACTTATACTACGTGCATGATAAATAGATTTATTAGATGATATATTTGTAGGCAAAGTTGTCGTACTCCCATAGAATAAGGGTTTACCGAACATATCTGATGGCTTTGACCTATAACCTTTCTTTTCGATATGTGAGTTTTCCAAAGCCCCAAGTACCTCAGGTCTGTCTAAGTTCCGTTTATATGAGCGAGGTGTCTCATCCAAATTATCTTGAGACTTTGTAAGACGTCGATCCAAGGATGATATCTCTGTGTAATCATTTTTAAAAGAAGGCGCATTTTTTCTTACTGTTGAATGTGATCTGACCGGTAACGTACCACATTTATCCAATCGATCTGATGACGCAGCGAGGTCAACAGAGAACATCGCAATTTTATCTTTAACACTTGCTTCACTTCTGGCGTCTTGAGTCCGAGATGCATATGAGTATCTAGAGCGAGTACTTATCCAAGTAGTTGGAGGTAATCTTGTAGGTAGGTCTGGGACTTTTTCAACAACATCAGAAGGTGTCTCTACTCCATCAGGAGGTTGTCGAGGACAAGAAGGCAATGGAGTTTCATCATTAGAAAGGCTTTTGTCTTCGGCATCACTTCTATTAACTCGATCTGAAATATAAAATTATAATATTTAAGATTACAAATTTCTGGTTAAAAAAATTACCTAATAAATGATATATCCGTGAACGAAATATTTGAATTTCACAATTCTTGGACCACTAAAGGTCAAAAATTACTACATAACAAAATTAAAAATACCTTCTTCTACTATTGGTTGCAAATAACGGCTATGTCTAATTCTTATTACGCTGTAAGATTTCGTATCCATAATAATAAATTGTTTATTATACATAACGAATTACAGTCAACTAACGGAAGAATAATCAAACTTATACTGGTAAAAAAAATATTTTATGCACTGTTAACATATTATTAACGTCATTTGTATGCTTTTAAACAGAGATGGCACGCTTTAGCATATTTGTACAAGTGTAGTAAGTACTCCCATTCGATATTGTTTAAAACAATTGTATGTCCTTACCAAGAGCATTGAAACACTTTGCTTAGAAAAAAAATTGGGATATCTGTAATAACATTTTAATTAGTCATCCATCTAAGGATCTATCACGCCGTATATGCTGCATAATGTGCTTAGGAAGTCGGACACCCACATTGACAAGTAATCTGATATTATTTAATAATTTTACTATAGAAAAACTGGTGTTATCAGATTTTGAGAAATATTAACCAATATGTCCAGGGTTTCGTATCTAAATAAAATTATGGGTTGTAGGATAATTTCAGCGCCCGTTTATAAATCTTTGTTCTTATTGCCCTATTAAAAACAGAGGTCAATACAAATTTTGGGGGAAATTGTGTGGGGGAACGGGATAAACATATACATATATATTTTTAGTTTTCACATATGTCCATGGCTAAGTTCTACTAAACTGTTATAATATATATGAATAACCTTTGTACATAATTTCTTTTTTAACGTTCCTACTCTCTCCACTTACATTTAATTTTTTTTTATTCCCAACGATGTTAACTTTAATACATCATAGCATCTATAATAAAAAATAATATAATACTTAAAACAAATAAACTAGAAATTTATCTTGATAAAATAAGTTGTCTTTTTGTTGGTACCAGAAAGCCGACCCCGCTGCGATGTACTTCTATATTCTATACTGAACTGATTATATACGGATCAGATCTCTCATTCGATGTAAATGTACTAAATAAGACTAAAATATTTTATGTCGAACTTTTCTATATTTAATGTAAATAAAATTTTAAGAACGATTTTTTATATTAATTAACAAAAGATATGAAATCATTCGCAGTTATATGCTGTAAAATGTAGAAACTTTAAATTTTTTCTTCTGATTTAAAACTATTAGTTCAGCAATCGACAATATCTTTCATTTTAGAGAGAAATCTCCATTTGCACTGTAATCCCTTGGCCTTTTAATGAATTGAATTGTATAATTCATTAAGTACTTTTTTAGATATCGTGAGACCATAAAAATTTATTAACATGTAGATTTTATTAAGATCTGAATCAGTAGTAAAACGGAAACTCTCTCATCCTTCAAAGTCATTTATCTCTTTCAAGTCGTAACAGGTTCCGAAGATCCTTTTTTACGTGATTCATTTTGGATTCTAGGAATTAAAAAACTAAAATTCTTTGGTAAAAATAGTAAATTTTTTGACTGTTGCTTTTCTTTAAAGCTTATATTTGTATTAGTAAAAATGTTATGCTGGGCTGACGTATCGATTTACGTATATTGTTGATGATCCAAGTAGGATACTATCTTAGTCACTGCTCGTCATCCTATTTAGCCAATTCTATATTAATCATAATTTTGAAAATGGCAAACATCAAAAGGAAATGTGCTATAATTTTACTTTTTTCGGAAACTTTCATTGTTCTTACTAGTTTCTTATTAGATTTTGTGCAGTGTAGTTTTTTTTGTGCCACACAAAAAAAGTGGTAAGTTAGTAACAAAGTGTAAACTCTTTGCAATTAAATATATATATATCTAAATAAATGGCATATTACCTATGAGCGACATGGAGCGCCGAGGCACCAAAGTGAAAAGCGGGGATCCCAAATTAAACGTCATTTTAAATTCATAACACTACACTTCCATTTACCAAACCTGTTTCGGGTATACATCCATTCATAAAACGTTTACTTTCGTCTTAAAAAAAACAACGTACACATTGTCACTTCAACGAGAACAAAAGCTGATCACAAAAATTTTTATCGATTTCATGAAACATCACGTTAAGCATGCGAAACTTTTAAATTAAACACCGAAATTACTGTTATTTAACGTGGACTGGACATGTGTGGCGCCGGCGGTCAGACAACGAGATAACAACGTGCGATCCGCCGCGGCGGGGCGCGTTGCACTGAATCGGTTCGGACTTGCAGAATTTTGCAGCGTCCGCGTCGCCGCCCTTGACGGGGGCGTTGCTCCGAGGCAGGGACGAACGAGCTGCGCACGCGACTCCCCTCATCCCACTACCCGTGTAATACCTCATGGATCCCTATAGCATTAAACTTTGTGATTTCAACCGTCACTACAAGAATTTCTTGCAAGAAGTTGCACTTTTACAACTTTTTTGTAATAGGTTTTTGTGCCTTTTATGCGAAGTTTATATTTTTTCTGATATTATAGAAAAAAACATTTTAAATCCTTGTGGAAATAAATAAAAATAATAAAACGTACTTTTAAAGCTTACATTAACATCAAACAGTGGCATGTGAAGCCGACAATACGTAAACAGATAACAAATCGCAATCGCTAAAGTCAGGGTCGAGGCCTGAAGCCTTATTAGGAAAGAGGTTTTAGCCTATTATAGTTACTTTGGACGATTACATTAAACCTTTGAAAGAAAATGACATTTGAGACAAACCAGAAAGTTAAATATATAGAGGCAATACAGGAGAGAATGCGCATAAATGTCGTCGCCGTGGCAGCGCAGGATGGAATGCTGCCTCCGCCGCCCCTCGCAATCCGGACGCGGCCTTTAAACCACTCCGACGTGTTTGCCGACTTGTTTGCACATTTTTTTAAGTTTCCCCTTTTTAAACTACCATATTATATCACATGGATTATGAGCACCATTATTACCTTATTACAATAATTCTTGATTCTTATTTTTATATAGTACAATATTTAACCGTGTGAATCTAGTTAAGAATCCGAATTTTATAAATAAAATAGTAAATTTTTATAAAAATGAGATACTCTACCTTTTGATATCACTCAGTAACTAAACGTGTAACAACTATTTATTATGATTGAATTCATAGATTATTCAAGTACAACTAGAACTGATCTATGAAATGGATAAGTGAAAGAAGGTTCAATCGATTTCACTTTCAAAACTAAATTAACTTTCTCGAGTGACATGTATTATATAATCAGTTTTATCTTATACTACCTTCCATACACTAACATCAATATCTTTCGTTCAAATCTTAAGGTCACCTCACCTCATTTTCAAATCAGTTCCTTAAGATACGACTGTACGTTTGTACATATATAAAAAAAATACAATAACAATTTTAAATAAGGATTTAAACAATAAAGTTATGAATGAAACAAAATGAGTTATAATAAAAGTGATATTTTTTTGGGTTTGTGATCGTATGCGGGCAAACTGAAAGGAGTCTCTAAGAACTGTTTAATCTATTGATGAAGTAATGCAACCTCCTTTGTCTCAAACTTTTTAATTGTAAGTCTATTTCTAACTTCGTATTAAATTTATTCTGAACCTAGAATTTTGTGCTTTATGTACTCAAACAAAGGAACGTTGTAAGAAATTGTGGTTTGAAATTTCTTTATACATGATATTTATTTAAAGAGCATAAGAGTGTACGAGTATAATCATTGCCAATCAAACGTAAAACGCTGTTTAATTGTAGTACCGGAACAATAAAAGCAGACGGCAGGTCGCGGTCGTTACCTTAATGGTCGTGCAGGATTCCAGACCACCTTACTTTCCTCGAGAGAATTCATTTCTGAACACATATTATAATTGGAATATTTATGAAAACGTATATCTCAGTCTTACGGTCATGAGAACTTCGTAATTGAAGATTCATTCCATTCATATTATTATTAATTATTGAGTTTTTATTCAAAATGCTAAAATTATATAATTTTTATGTAACAATTTTATATATATAATTGTAGAATATATATTTTGATTTAATTTAGGCATATTCAACAGCTTTTCAAACTGGTTGCAGGGAAATAGAATTTGAGAGTTTTGGTTGAAAATTTGTTTTAACAAATTTAATTAACAAACAAAACATCAGCTTCATACAAATGCATAGTTGTGGTCACCAGAATAAGTTATTCAAGTTATTTAAATAATTAACTATCAACCACGCAAGCTTTAGGAAACTCAATTAATTTAACTGAAGCTCGTGATACTCATCTCAAATAACCATGAGCTAGTCTCATAGCCATCATATCATTAGTTATCCGGTCAAACTATCAATTCCGTCGATCATTATCAATGGACATAAATTGGCTGAAACACTGTTCACTGTTTACGAGTAATTCGAACTTTCAAAATTAATAAATTCGTAAACTAATTCTCAATATATATTTGTAATATATGACTATTGAAAAATTTATTTAAACAATATATAGAATGACATTGTCAAATTTGTATATATAAAAAGGACTGTTTTATAGCAACTGCATTTTCAAACTAAGTTGCAGAAAACACGGTAGAACAAAGACTATTTCTGAACGTGCAGAAGAACACCGCTGGGACGGTAAGAACTTATTTCTTATCGAAATGAAGCAAGGTTTTTCTTCCAACTAGTTAATTTGATTTTAGTAAATATTTATTACGAACTATGGACCTCATACCGAAAGAACCATATAAGTCATAGAAACTAGAAAAAAATAAAGAAATAGGAGATGAGATCTTAGAATAAGTATTCTTCAAAATATTAATGATTTTTTATAAATCTTTGAAATATTTATTACGGATATTTAAGATCAACTCAAACTATTATATACAAAGTCTGTACCCGTGGGTGTTTATGTACGTTACTACTTGGCACCCAACGATTTCAATAGAATTTAATATATTATTAAGAAACTTGGAATAACAAATAGACCATATAAAGGTTTATCGTGGACATAAAGTTCAAAAAGCAACATTTGTAAAGGATTATATTATATATAGTTAAAATCACTAACGCAACGCCACATGCAAGGAAAGAGCAGGTGCTGGCGAACGTTTGCGCAAGGTGCACTTTCACGACTTTGAACACGTAAGGTTTCTATACAATAACCACATTATATTATAATCCGTACAAGAATGTGATCAAAATAAATATCTCTCCAGCACGAGTCCATTAAGGAATGTACATGCTTTTGCAGTGACCATTTATTTTATAACAAAAGACATTTTAGTATTAAATGCAAAATCGTCGACACACACAAAATAATGTCTTCCGTGATCATTTCTTAAGTTCACGATAAATATGTTTCTTACTTAAGTTAAATAAATAAGACCTTAAATTGCTGTTGATTATTTATATTACATTACCCGGAATACGATATGGTATGAATTACAGAAAAGAAATAAAATGTTTTATTCAGACTCACCATCCCAGAAGTTTCTCTCGTAAAGTGATTTTCTTTTATTCGTTTCAATATCCTTCGTTTGTTTCCTGAAAAATAGATGACATTAATTTAAAGAATTAAAAACCATTAAAATGGAAAACCTAGTTGCATGTAACATTCATTATTTCCTATTATATTTCCTATTAATTTGAAATCAAGAATTATATTTTATATTTCTCTCGACCAGAAAAACGTTTCTACAGCACTAAGGACGAACCGTTACATATATTTATTCCACCTTTTTATCGGCCACATTAACGGTTATCGTCTTACTGTTACAAAAGCTGGATTTCCAGATCAAGAATTCTATATTATAAACAAATATAGATCTTTATTTATTTTTTTTGACACAGTTTAAATATCGTGAAATATTTTTTTAATAAATATATACCCTGCCGACATGTCCGTTAAAAGGATTCAGGTGTATAAAGCGAGGGTTGAGGAAGGGTATTTATAGAACGTTTTCGAAATTTTAAATTAAACAAAAGTTTTATTTATATGAATACAGAATATTTTATATAACAAGTACATGACAATTTTAAACAATGACCTCTAAATTTTATTCATAGGCAGTTGTGAAAATATTACTCCATGATAGTATGCATATAAATAATTTTCAATGCTCACAAATCAGTCACATAACCAAAATTTTAATAATTTTTCATATATAAATCAGTATTGCCCGTTTATTATGCTTTTAAAAATGTATTGGAAACAAATGTGATGTATGCTTCAATCTGCAAGACTGACCTGATGTTTAGACCAAGAAATAGAAAATGTATAGCAAATTAATACGAAAACATTAAATTCATTAAAACCATTTCTTGTCTTTATCATAAAATCTAATCTATTTTAACATTCAAAGCATTCAGTTTCACATTTTGTAAAGGTTAACAAGCAATATAATAAAAAATAAAAATTGACATGTAAAAGATGGCCAATGCAATATTTTTTTGTCGCCGCAACCACTGAATGACCCTCACCTGGATACATTCTGATTGCTTTGCATATTTTACTGAAATTTGTAATCGGATGCGTCATGTTAATCAAATATTGCCTCATAGATCTTTGTCACCTTAACTTCACAAAAACTCTGTAATAATCATATATATTTTTTAAACATTACAACAAAATTTTATGTTAACCACTTCTTACTAGTCATGGAGGAAAAAATATATCATTTTGTAATTTATCTCATGTAAAACGTTCATGTGCTAAAAAAGGACATATAAGAATAGTTGAAAAATATCGCATTTACTGTTGTCGTCTCAACTTATCCTATAAATTCCGTTTTATTTTAAACCGATTAAGTAAAAGTAATAAAAAAACATTATTTACTTAAAACAACACGTGCCATTTAATATTTTATGTTCTATCACGTTAAGATCTTTTGTCAATTACATCACAAAGCAATTACTGGACGTAATAATATGATTCATGCAGTATTTTGTGCTTTTATATCTTTATGACTACAATAAAGAATTGTTTTACTGAGACATCAATGACGAATCTTAGAAAACTGGCAAATGTCTTATGTTGACTTAGACTCATTTTGGAATAAATTAAGCTTTTTAATTTTATATACTGACTAATTTATATACCTATCTTACAATGTAGAATTTTATTCGTATTATTTTGTGGTCATAAGTAACTTGACATATATATTAGAGTAGCAGAAGCTGATTTTTACATATAATAAAAACAATAATAAAACATATTAAACTCATTAATACCCTCTTCCAATTAGTTTGGTAATAAAAATGTAATAAAATCGTAAATACGGTGTCCATCAGCTATCAAAATGTCAGGGTCTTTAACGACGTTGATTACAATCAGAATGCCAGAAGGCAGACTACCGAAACCCGAATACCTAGCTAGGTATTTCAAATACCTATCCAATAAGCCGGGCGAAGCCTTCAAAGCTCCATATTATCAGTTAATCTGTAGCTACAGAAGCTTACACATTAATTACAACCGCATTAGCGTGGTTATGAATATCTGTTAATTCTATATAGGAACATATAAGTACAGTGTTCACATATTATATATATGTACCTATTATGAACAATTTTGTTAAAATAAAACTCTCATAGTTTAAACAAGTAGTCTTAAAATACTTGATTATTGTATTAATTCATGGAATTGAATACTAGTCAGAAAAATGTCAAGATAAAAAATATAATCTTTTTTTAATTAATGACAATAATTGAATTTCGAGATTGAATATTATAAACAGAAGATATTATTTAGAATTATATTCATTTTATTTTGTTGTTTCATTCGTGGATATTATTATTTAATTAAGAGTTTTATTGCATTCCTTTACACAACAAAAGTAAGTGAAATAATTATATTAAGGTTTTCAGTTCTAATGTATGATAAATCGTATCATTAAAAATAACATATACACAATTATGTCTGACTGTAAATATCCTTCGACTTTGATCTCGAGTGTGTTATATTTTCTATAAATTATGATTTGCATAATAAAAAATATGTATTTTGACTATTTTTTTTTTAAGATTCGGTAATGGATACAAGATTAGTACGAACAAAATTGATTGCTTTATATTATGTATATCATCACAAAGGTATCAAGGCAATATAAAACTTATGATCTATTAAACTTGGTGAAATATTCCCACGATAATATTAAACTGCTGATTTTGATAACGCTCTTTAACTCGTAAACAATGGTTGACTTTTTTTATACACTCCCTGAGAATGTATGTACAGGGAGAAAGTTTACATACTAGTTCTCGATATTTTAAAATGTATGTATTAATTAAAATTAAACATACATATATATTTATTTATATACATCATACGATAGTAAACAAGTGCATAAAGGATAAATGAACATAATAAACTTTCCAAAACGATTAATGGAGACAGACATCAAGACATCTATTAATAGCAAAAAATTAACTTATCGTTTATTAACTTATCGTTTTACCATTTATTTACTTTATCATTAAGGAATTTTATTTTATATTAATTAAGTAAACTAAAAAAGAAAATGTACTTTATTTTAAAGAATTCAAAATTCCCAAGATACGAGTTTCGGACGTCCATTATACTAAACAAGAATTCCTGACAAAGCTTATATAAACAACCTAAATAAGTTTTGCAGGAATTGGAAATGACGCGCGAAAGTCAGCATTTTAGAACGCGGTGCGAGCTAGGTTAACCACGTCGTGACGCTCCCCCCCTTCCCACTTGCCCCGGCGCAGGCAGTGTAACCCGTCACCTACCGGAAAACCTTCACGATTTTATTCAGTTACATCGATACTGGATCGAAATTAAATGAAGGTAAATCACAGTGACAGTTTGACCTTTCCAACAGTCATCCTCTTGTAAGACGAGATATTTATATAACGAAAAAGAAATAGTCAGTTATCTAAGCATAGTAAAACAACAATAAATATTATAAATACTTATATAAATGTTATTGATTTTTGGAATAAATTTAAATTACATTATTTGGACAGTCCAAATTAAGCATATAACGTAATATTAATAGTTCAATTTACTTTAAAATTTGACTTTTGAAGCACTATGAATATTCCGAAACGGCAGTGCATAGTCTTTTATACAAGTAAAATTATTATCTAATCTTTACATAATAACCTAAATTATGAACTCTGTGGTTATATGGATAAACATAACAACATCATTCCAATTACATAATAAACCAGAAAACATTTCACTCAAAACGTTATTAATCAGACACTTTAGGGTTTCTATACAAATTCCTTTTCATTTTGTCAATCAACAAATATTATAAGCCTCTGCAAGTGTAAAACATTATTAGTATTGCGTTCAAATTTTCAAGGCGAATGGTATTCATAATTAATCGTTAAGTTGTTAGATTTATTCTATAATTAAATGGAAGGAGATCATTACCATGCCACCAAAGGAACAGCGCAGTTTATGAGTTTAATATACGCGCTGAGTATATAATGTTATGCATC
Organism: Danaus plexippus; assembly: GCF_018135715.1. NCBI lineage: Eukaryota > Metazoa > Arthropoda > Insecta > Lepidoptera > Nymphalidae > Danaus > Danaus plexippus. The sequence continues at coordinate 5,117,560 of NC_083540.1, read as the reverse complement.
TATTATGGAATACCTTATTAGACAAGACTGGTATTTCGATGCGTGGCATTGATCGCATCAGCTTCTCTTTTAACCCTCCTAGATATAAATAGCGACCATTGCTTATACTTGTTTTTTTATTTATTGCTTATTCAAGTACTGGTTTATTAGATACAGTTTTTGTTTCTGTGCTATAAGAATTTTTCCTCTAGTGGTTATCTGTTTTCCTCATACATAAACAAGAACTGGACTGTTGGTGTAAAAGAGCTATAAAATAAATATTCGCGTGACACATTTCAATTATTAATAAGACAACTTTAATATAAATGAACGTTGACTTTTATATCAGAACACCAGGAAAGGTAAATATTATATTTTTGAATTCATCTCAGTATCATTGATATATCTTTATATATATTATTACTGACCACGTTTTCCAGTTCAAACTGCCGTTAGAGGGTGATACTTCGCAATATCACCTCACATCGTTTGTCATTACCTATACCAAGGTAGTAGGCTTATCTTGAGATCCGCTACAAAAAATGTCTTCGTTCCCACAATACACGTTTCTGTCCGGCAACGTACGGTTACATTCTTGTAATCCTTATAGGAACATATAATATAACACCCGCATGTTATCTCGGGAACAAGCTTTGTACCGTTAGTTATTTTAAATTGTTATTTTTATTGTGTAAATGTTGTTTATTCGGGCCAGTTGCACGCTGCATAAAAGTAAATTAACTGCAGCGCTTTGAGCATCATTTTCAACACATCGCTTAATAACAAACATTAAAGCCGATGTTACTTGTTAAAGTGCTAAATTTAAAGCTTAGTTGTTTGTATTTTTTACAGTTACGTTTTATCCGAACTGGATTTAGTTACATCTAAGAATTATTGTAAATTATAATAAAATTTGAAAAATATAGCCCATATACAAAATGTTTAAAATGCTAAATGACTTTAGAACTTTTTTAATATGCTTTAAATTCAAAAATGATGCTTTAAATTCAAAAATTATCATTTTTTTTATTATACCTTCAAATTCTTTATAGATAAATTAATGATTTTCAAATTCGAAATGTAAATCTCTAAATATACTTAAAATCAAATTGATAAGTTATAATTTATAATAGGAGCACAGTATGAGATTTTTTTCTTTTAATTTACGCAACGAATATACTACTAATATTATATTGAAATCAGGTTTTCCAGTCCAAAAAGGATAACTCCACATAGAAGGTATCAAAAGGATTCCAGGTTACGCTCTTATATAAAATAATATAGATTAAATACATAAATATATATACAAAATAGAGTCGAAAGTAAGAAAAGAATGTCTAAATAGAAATGTATACATAAGTAGCATTTAATATTATTGGAAAGAAATTAACAAAAAGGAAATTTATTGATGACGGAGTGAAATATAATATCTATTTGCTAATCAATTATACATAACTGCAACCACAATTTCAATAGACTTTACACACAACAACTGCAATTTGCTTATTAGTATAATAGAAGAGCGCTTTCAATATACTGATAGAACTAACGATACTAACTGTAAATAAAACGGACGGAATTCATACAGAAGTTGCAATTAAGCAAAGCAAACATATCAAATGTATGTAGCCCATTAGGAAGGAATTCCGTTTGTCAGAGACATTTAAATGTTCAAATAACTGAATCTCTCATAAGCGGGGCATCCAACTAGTCAATAAGTTGAGAAAGGGACGAGCGTGCGAATAAGGTCAAACGTGCTATTGTCACCACGTCTCGCTCTTTGCCACTTCGCGACATATGTTTCCTATACATTGGTGCATAAAATGTGCCAACATGCAAGTAAACACAAGATCAAGGCGCTATTCACCGCTTCCGCCTCTTACGTGTGGAATTCCATGCTTCGAAACGCGTCTGTACTGGTTTGCGGATTCATAGCCGCATTACTGCAATTTCACAAGCTTTCCAAGTAAATTAATTATGTGAACGTAACATTAAGTTACATTTACTTTTAAAATTTATGTAATACATTTTAAGTCATAATTAGATTCCATTTCTAAATCGATTCCATTAATTCATCAAGATTCAAAAGTTCAATCATATTGAAGGTAATCCGAAATGTCGTGACAGGCGATAATGATTAATTATATACGATAGAGAAACAGGAACATGGATGCAGACACACTCATTTTAGTAACAGTATTAAATATTGCATTGAAGAGACGTCTGCGAGCTGCAGGGCCGATAGGCGCGGGTTAATACCGTTAGCAGCCGAAGCTCGGTCGCCGTGCCTTTAACTTGGACTCTAGCGACATGATCAGACCATTTAGCAAGATTAGCGTTCACATTTAATAATGTTAAATATAAAATTACATATAATATCAAGCTTTTGGATGTGTCAGTTCGACCGATTTACATGCAGTATAAGATTGTGTAATACAGAAAAGAGAAATCTTTTTAATCACACTTACATATATGTGGAAATTCTAATTTGAAACCTCCATAATAGTAGGAAACTGTTAGTGATAGTAATAAATTTATAAACGACCACGACACTAAACTGGACTTCGTTGTTCTAGAATTTCAAAATTGGTTCTTGGCAAACTATTGCAAATAACACCGAAGTGTTTCACGTACGCTCATGGAATACCTATGCCGATATCTCCGAAGATATTCCGTTACAGAGACCATCACACTTTGACCTCGAACGTTCAACTCGAATTTTATTAACGACTATCTTTACTATTCATTGGGCTATTATAAAACTAACATTTATATAGAAAATAGCTTAGAAACTTCTTCAATAATAATCAATTATTATAGATTTCTTAGAACCGATACATATCGTACTATACTGTGCTACAAACATCAGTTTTCTCTTTCAAATATCTCCATCTAGGTCACAATCACGATATTACTTTGATCATGTTGGATGTATGTGCTACCTCATCGCGGTCATGTTCATAAGCCAGATGGATACGGTTTTATAAAATTAGCCTCAATGCGATACTATTGGAAGAGCAGTTAAGGTTTTCTGAACCACATTTATGTTAATTTAATGGATATTATTATTATGAAAACTATAATTGTGATTTCATTTATAACGTGTAACATTTTTAATCTTCACTTTTCTTTATATAAATATTTTTATTTATGTTCTTTAAAGTATTCCGTGCATTATTCATACAATAAAATAAAAACTAAAGAAGGCGAACAAGTGATCTTTTAAAAAAACTTTTCTTTTATTATTTTTAATTTATCATATGCGGAAAACAGACAAGTATGATTTCATACGTTAGCACATTTCTTGTTGCCATGAATCAAAATGAACTTTAATTGATATTAATTTTACATACAAGCAAATCGTGGAATGATAATATTTGTATCTTCTATAAAATTTCTCGTTACAAATTGGTTTCAGTTCGTTATATAACTTAAGTGGAATTCTCTGGCTCTATAAAGATTTAATTTGAAAGCAATTTGGCACTGATCGCTGTACCACTAGGCTTATGCAATAGTATCGTGGGTAAACAAGCGAATGTAAACTAATCAAAAACTTAACATATTCTATGAAATATGCTTGGGTTATAGGACTTGGAAATCTTGAACCAACAAATATAAGATAACATTCTTAATAATTCTTGTTCGATGTGTGTCTTTTATAAATATACATTTTTAATTTTTAATTCTTAAAATAATTTGTCTAATTTTTTATGAGTTACAATGACAATAAATATGCGTGAAAATTTGTATGGATATAGATTAATCGTAAATATTTAAATAACATTCTATACCACATAACTTATCACAAACACTTATTTAGATCAAAAATCATCTTTTACTAAATTAAATTTAAAATGGACTTTTTGAAATAATTCTAATAAAATAACTGAGTGACTCTAAAATTCCAAACAGATTGTCAGTTTCAATTAGTGTATCTCGGTTATTAATAATATTTTAGGTGAATGTGCTCTCCGTTCATATCAATTTTCATTACTAAATCAGGGCAATGGAATGTCTACATCAAATAGTAATTAGTGCAATAAAAATGTCATATAAATCAAATAACTCTCTTTCTATTTAAATGGATCTAAAGAAATAAATTCATTTATGTTTTATTTTTATATATCCTATAAATAAAAGATTAATGTTGCTCTTGTGCAATATCAACCCGTGCCTTGAAATTACTATTGCTGAGGCAATATCTACGGTTCTAAGAAATCTGCCATCTTAAGAAAGATTACACTGCTTATAAAGGAAGTAAATCCACGAATCCGAATTCATCTGCCCTTCGCAGCCCGTATAATATCTTTATATGAAATAGTTTATATGTTTTATACAAAGATATATGAATTTTAGTTTAAAACTCTATTTGTATGGAGTCTATCTAAGATGTGTCTTATTTTCTCTTAAAAGACTAACAGTTCTTATTGTATGCTCTGCACTATCCACCCATTTGTTTCTTTTATATTGTGAACATGGTAATCAAAACATCGAAAGTAGGATTGTGTTACAATGTTAGAATCGTTTAACATTTGTTTTGTGTCTGACCGTATCGATATGTACAGTTACTGGGTGGGTGTAACACGGCAGCAATTAGAAATATCGTAGGCTACATTCACTCGACAGAATTTGGTTGTTAGATCCATATCAGTTAAATTTATTACAGGGTAACTCCAGTTCAATAAGTATTCGTACTCTCTAATATATCAACATCTCGTAAGAGAAATAAATAAAATTTAAATGTACAGAAGAAATAATCAATCATCATTTGTTTTAATACATGAATACATAGAACTGAAACAAAGATTAATAAATATCTCACTAAAGAATTTAGAAATGAGGCAATGTTTTATCACAAAAGGAACAAAAAGAGTTGTTCATTAATCACACTTTGGTGTTTTGTATCAATGTCATGATGTTCAGGTCACATAAATACTCATAGAAATGTCAAGCCTATAAGTTCATTACATTAGAAGTCATTAATTATCTTTTTTTATCTGACAAAATATATGAAATATAAATAAAATTAACTGGTTAAAGAATATAGAAGAATATATTCAGACAAAACAAATAGCGCGAACTTTTGTCCCATAGCAACAAACAGCACTTTCATGTCTACCCTGCATTAAGTGAATCAACAATGTTTTTCGTATTTTTTTTTCTAGTGTCTCCGCTTGAAATTCCGATATAAATCTTAAATACTTTCTTTCTCCTTCTACTTGAAAATTATTTTCAAGTTAACCTGACAATAATTGTTAACCAATAACACTCGTAGATAAACTCGGGTCAGATGTCAATCACATCACGAAAACGGTTTCGCAGTAGGAATCAAATGCTCAGTTGAAATAACGGTTATGAAAAAATTTGTCTGCTAGATATAAATAACAAATACCGGTTGAATTAACTTTGGAAATTAGGGACATCTAATAAAGTTTAAATATGCAAATCCATGAATATTTTGAAAAATAAATTAAACATTTTAATATAAAAGAATTGACGAAATGTAATAGAACAATTCAGTCTGCTTTTAAAAAACCTTGAGGAGTTTAAGAACTCGCACTATCGGGATTGTTAAGATACATGTGAGTACATGCCGTCTATACGTGTCACAGAGTTTTCACAATAGGTTGTATAGGCCAGCTGCATTTTCAGGGTGAGCGAAGGCAGTGGGGGTGCAGTTGGCCGTTACCACCCTCGCTACTTGCATTGTGACTGAGTTTGTTTGAAAACACTCCGTGTGATACACGTACTCTATAAAATATTATTTTCTTTATCCATAGCTGCGTCTTCCTGTAGAACTATTAAAAATATTTGATGTATAAAAACTAAAGCGACTGTGAAATTTGGTTTTAAAATATTTAATACACCAGAATTAATAAATTTTATTCAATAAAATAAACGCGGTGAGTTTTAAATGACATTGAAATTAATTTTATATATTATTATTGAAACAATTTTAAAATTAATGATTTTATGTACTGTAGAATCAAAAAATATATCTTTTAATATTAATTACCCATAATAATTACCCATTTCGATTTACTTAACATAATAATTTCAATTTAATCTAAGAGGTATCTATGGGATGGTAATTTATTCTTACTTTATTGTGTAAAAATGTATGAGTAAAGAGACATTGGCTAGTTTCCGTTGCAACAGTCAAGTTAATTTCTAACCAGTGCACTAGTATATTTATAAATGGATGTTTTCAATTCCGAGCGCTGATTATTTGTAAAGTGAAAATATACTTTCTTTCTAAAGATTTGTTGTAAATAACTTTTACGAAGGAATATTGCCTTTGATACTTTGTTTCAATTCCATCGCCGCTCTGTATTAACAAATATTTCGAACATAAACTTCGTTTACCCGTTTCAATATTTTACAAACAACATTTTTAACGAGAATATCCTAAAATATTTTTCAATTTCGTTTCTATTAAATCTATAAATAAGGTTTACGTCATACCTACAGTTATCATTATTGATGTTGTTAATTAATTATGTATTCAAATCTAATATATAAAGGAGATAAATTCTTAAATAACAAAATATAGCTATAGGCGAACTTCAACCAATATAGTTATGTAAGAGCAACTGACTTAAATAAAACCTTTGTGGTTTTATCTCCATAATAAAATGACAACCCTAATCAGTACAGTAAATACATACGTCATTAAAAAAATTGAAGTAATAACATAACATTATATTATATCAAAATACCAAACACAATTATTATTATTATTATTATTACTTCTTAAGCAAAGCATCTTCAAATTTAGATTATCATTCTGATTGCTATATTATAATAGTTGCGATATTTACATACACTACCTGCAAACAGCGAAAGGGTAATGCACTCAGTGTTATTTAAATAAATGAGTGTTATCTGTGCACTCATGCGATACAAACTGCTTTGTGAAAGTAAATACATATATAATAAAGAATTTTATAGTAAATATTATTATAATTATAATAAATGGTATTCCTTATCTGCAGTAAAGACAGAATTATAAAACATGTTACTAACTTCAAACTAATAGAAGTTCTCGTAAAATCTCATAGTATTCACGTTGTTTTCTAAGATTTTTTAAAAAAATTAATTATATTTTTCATTCCAAAGTAATTCCCACAAAGAGCAATGAATTAAAAATTTTCAAAATTTCCATTCTTAAGTGTTTTTGTTATAAATTATTTTCACATATTATAAAGAAAACTTAAATATATTTTTTTTATTTATTGTATAAGTTGAATTTGATAGATAATAATCGTGTCTTCTTTAAAGTTGTCGTCAAAATAATTTTAAATAATAAAAAAATACTGGTTAACCTTCTGTTATATTATACAAAAATGTTTCTAAGTAAAATCAAAAATTATGTGCTGTTAAGTATAAATTAGTAAATTGCTATTTCCGCAGTCAGTAAATTTTCGTTTTTATCGATTACATAATATGTAGTTGACTTTAGTCTTATTTTAACTGTTTAAAAGGGTCTAAAATAAAGCAATACAAAAATATAAGAATATACTCACGCGTTGTCTACAACGTCGCAGGTTTCATCAAGTTCACCAATTGTATCAAGTGATGCTCCCGATCCATCTTCTCTGGTTTCTGGTGGAGGTACGGGTGGTGGAGGAGGAGCCGTTGTAGGTCTAACACATGTTGGAGATTCGTTGCTTTTTTCTTTGTACTGATTCTTGGGGACAAAGTCAATAAGACGTGGTAATGCTTCAGGAATAGTAGTTTCCTCTATTTTTTCTGTCGAGGTATTCTGCATTTCAGCTTCTGAGCGCTGTAACCACGATTCAATACATGTTTTCTTTGTAGGTGTTAAAAGTGGTTCCGAAATGTTAGGAGGCTGTACTTCTGGTATTGGAACAGGACGACGTTTCTTTTCACTTGCAGAACGTTCCACTTTAGTGCTGCGTGGCATTGGTTTAGGTTTATCGAGCACTACATCCTCCTTCATTTTCTTGTCATTTATCGCAAACGTATCGTTTGGTGCCAAAGTTTTAGATGTTTCGTTGTTATTGTTATCGTTTTCACATTGTTTTGGTTTTATATTTTCTGTAACTATGTTTGAATTTGTATTAGACACTTTTTGTCCATTTGTCATAGAATTTCTTAAACATCTTTTAAGATCATCATTTCTATCTACTTTAGTTTCAGAATATTTCACGTTCGTCATGTCTTTTAATATATCAGAATCTATATTTTCAATACTATTGAGTACCTTTTGAATATCAATTGATTTCTGTTGCATAACTGGAGTTGAAGGAATACTATTCTCTACAGAACTAGCCATAGATCCTAGTCTATCGACTACAGTAGATATAGAACTACCAGTATCGTCTGATTCAGCATCTGCTAAGACAAGACAGCGTTCCCACTCATTCGAAAGTAAATCAATATAAACTTCAGCTTCTGGTGGTATCGTTTTGCCGTCTGATAGTCGACGTACTAGACGCCTCACTTCTTCGGGAGAACCTTTTTTTAAGTGTGCAAAACTTTCCTTGGTTTGACGATGTATATGGCTATCAAAAGACGATTTCCGTGATAATTTATTCATAGTTGAAACCATCGAATGTTGGTGGACTAATGCACTTATAATACTATCTTTATCGTTACCAGTGTCAGACAGATTTAAATTCATGAGAGCGTTCTGTTCACCCACAGTTTGAAGGGTTGTTTTATCCTTAAAGGAATTTTTCTTACCCAATTTCCTCGGAGGGACGGGGGGAGGTAAAGTCAGAGGTCTTGATATATCAACAAAAGTTTTCGAGTCAGTCATCACTGTTTCTTTTGTTTCCATATTTTGCTGATCTACTTTATCCAATGTTTCAAAATGTCTGACAAGAAGAATTAAACTTTCATCTGAATCTTTTAAACGACGTACACATTCGATTCTTGTTAATTCAGATACTGGAGTCCCATCTATAGCTAAAATTTCATCCCCTGATATCAATTTACCCCAAGGAGTACACGCATTCGCAGCAGGACTATCTTCCGCACATGATTGTACTAAAAGTCTTCGAACTTTCTCTGTTGCAGCTGATCCACCTTCAAACTTTAGTCCTAGACCTAATCGAGCACCACGTGGTCTGTTTACAATAACTTCAGCGCCGCCTTTTGTCACACTGACGTTGAGCACTGTAACAAATTCTGGATCCTGTACAACAGTACTATTTTCCCCAACCGGCACTATTGTGACAAACTCTTCGACAGCCGCGTCTGCCTCCATGCCGCATACCAAACTTGGCCCTGCAGTTCTAATCACTGCTTCTGGGCTGGTCTGTTGACAAACAATATGTATTAAATGATGTAATTTAAATGGAATGAACAGAGTTAGTTGCATGCAATCTTCAAGGCCTTGTCTTTCACTATTTCATAAATATACCTATTTTCGAGAAGAAATCAAGATTTATGGTATAAATTACTACTTTGGTATCGCTACAAAATTTACATTTTTTTCGTCGTTACAAAATTTTTTATAAAATTGTTCTCAAATGGATAGACAAAATTTTTCTTACAAGTTTAAAACGTGTCTATTTTCAACTCACGAATTTTAAGTACTTTCTTCAATCAATATGAAAGTATAACGAGCGTGTTCGAGAACGCATTTGACACAAACAGTCGGATCATTGGAGGGACAAGATGTGGGTTAGTGGCACCAAAGACCGCATCGGAGCCAGCTCATCGCATCTGCGGAGTTCGAAGCATTAGCATAAAGCCTGGGGCTGCGACCCGTTATTACCAAGTTCCGTTTAAGGGCCTGCCATTCTCATATCTCTTAACAATTTTATATTAAACATGATTCTCCACTATATATCTTTTTGTAACTTAATGTATTCACGCTTGTATTATATTACTACAAAATATTAGTAACTGAATGTTATATTGAATTACGTTATTGGATTTTTAATACAAAGACTGTTTTAATATGCAAATAGTAACAATACTCATTTCTACCAAAGTTTCAACAAAATTGATAATCTACAATCAAAAGCCATCTTAATGAGGTTGGCATAAAGTTACCTTTTAAATGTTTACCAAGAAACCAATTATGTACCCGGCACTTAAAGACATTAGTTGTCATATCAAACACTAGCACTTCAACTGAACTCAAGGTTATCCTGCTAAACGATTATAAGTCACGCTTATCTTAGGAATTCATACATACCACTCTAGTTTGAATGTAATTATAACTCATGACAAACAGTTTACGTAGTTCATTTATTGAAACAGAAACCAATCAACAAAGCAATATTCTCAATTGACCTCCAGTGTTTTCATAAAAAAAAATAAAGTGTATGATTGTAATGTTTTCCCTACACGTCCGCACGTTATCAGGTAAACAAAGAAAAGAATCGACTGTATTGTTCTGCGATATCACTTAATTGAATCTTCAAATCCTAACCCAATATGGCCAATATCGGAGACTTCGTTTTTATTTTTTAACATCCGTTTGTGCCTATTTTATTCTAGTACTTTAATTGTAACTTTACCTGTATTGTACACATATGACGCATATATTATAATGTATAACATGAAATGTTTGTCTAAAAATGATAGCTCTGTAGTAAAAGGCAAAGCAAATTTGAGGTAAGAGGCAATTATATAGTTAGTGCACAAGTAGGTGAAGCGCACCGTTTGTTCTGCCCATTTTTAGGGTTCCACACCTCTAGGGATCATAAAGATGGTACATTTTTATAATTATTTTTGAGAGGATGAATTTTGGGTTAACACTTTTTTAGTTTTAATATAGATACATAAATAAATTTACATTTTTCGTTTAAAAGATTTCTGATAATTTATTTTTAGCACAAATAATGATTACTTAACGTATTCGTATACAAGTGACATATTTTAATTACATCTGTCTAATAAAAGAATATATTATATAAAAGCAATTAAGATTAATTATTTTTTTAATATTTCTAAAATTAAACGTACCTACAATTTGTAAAAGTAAAACAATAGTAAAATAGATGCAATAATTAAAATTGAGACGACATTCTCAATTGCTACTCTAAATCATATAACATTTAAACACAAAAACTGGTTTCTTTAATATAGTCTCATAAAGTCACATTTCAAACGGTTCTAGCATGCCTCATCTATTACACATGAGACGTGAATACATTGACATTACAATGACAATTATATGACATCCATTCGTCTTCACCTATTAGCTATACTCTATATATAGTCTGTAGTGTATCATCTGTGGCATTCACGAATCTTGTCAGAAAATAAAGACTATGAATATGTACAACATTGATACTCAAAGCCGCAACAATTCAGCCACGTATATATTACGTATCGTTTAATAATTCTAAACTATCAAATAATATCTTATATTTTGATATAACGCGATGATATATTATGCAAATATCATTATCGCATCTATAAGACTATGTTATCTAAATTCTGTCATTGACCCCGAATATCTCAGAATATTATATTTATTTTAATATGTATGTATGTTAAAGAATAATTAATTTTCATTTCAAATTACAACATATTTTAACATTTTTAACCTGGATTCGTTTGATCAGACATAAAACTTGGAAATTTGAAACTGGGTAGTCACTATTTGGAATTATTTTTTTATAACGTTTAAACTATTCGTATGTATTGACTGAGCATATTATAAAAAACAAAATAGGTTGCATGTACGTATTTCGCGCAACAACATTATCATGCAATAAATTAAACACGAATAACGCTGCATAATTTTGGTGGTAAATAATAAACGATCATTGTAGCACAAATAATTAGAGCATCCTTGCGCTTATGCAAGCAGAGTCCGATGAATGCAGCACCAACCGTGAGCCAATGTGCCTTATACATGCAATTTTGTTGCAAAATTTAACACGCCATTTGTAGTATGGTATATTACGTACATATGTGATAAAATCTTTTACATTTCATCTTTACAGAAATTATAATCGTTCGAACATGCCTTCCTTTTATTCCAAAATATCTTAAAAGATATCATTTTGTATATTATATATCTTTAAGTTCTTCTGATTATCTTTAAAGTTTCTCGAAAAGATTTCGATTTTTAATATTTTCATATCATAATCTGATTTTATTATCAAGATTAAAAATAGTTATTACAATTATACTAAAAATGTACATAAAAATCATTTTCGCTATATATCAGTACAGAAGGTACATAAAAAAATTTAAATATTAAATTCCAATAGAATTAAACAGAGTATAAACAAACTAAATAATAATTAAAGAACAATATTAAGTATAACTTGAAATACCAATGTTTAATCCAATTTATTTCGTATGCTGTTAAGTTATAAATTGAATGACATTCCTGTAAACTATAAAATCACGTCACACTTTGCATAACTTGTACTTAATTTAAGGATGTTAAAAATCAACTACATACGACGTATACAACCAGCACAAATGAAAGCCTTTTTAAATATATTTTTTTATAATTCATTTACAAGCACTTAAAAGACTGAAAAAAGCAAGTACTATATAAACTCTATTGTTTTCTAAATGTTTTACAGTTTATTCCTATTGCCTTTCAAACCTATGACACCATAGGCATGCGACATTTACATGGCGCAGTAAGGTTATAGTCATGTCAAAGATAAATAATTAACACCTAAAGATATTTTATATAAAAAAGCAATAATTTTTTATGATAATTATTATTTTTATATTTACAATAATGTTACGACAACCATATTACAAAGAAATTTCTCCAAAATTTGAAGTGCCTTAGATAAAGAATAGATTTTAATGAAAATTAAAAATAGGCTCTGCACCTGGATCGTCCTTCCAATTTACTAATCGAAATATTTTTTGAGACGTCGATTAAATTGTCATCCTTCCTAACAGTGCAATAAATTTTTTGTACGTGGAAAAATCCTCTGTCTAGAGCCAAATTTCATCTATTAATATAATTCAAACTGGTATTTAAAACACTAACCAAATGGTTTTGTTCCTGATTTCGATTTAATAAAACTAAGAATTCTCATGATTAATAGTCTTTCAATTAAATAAATTAAAATTATTTGCTAAATTTATGAACGGAAACATTTATAATCGTTATACCAAACAGATGAATTAAGCTAACATGAAGATTATTAACACGTCTTTAATTATTTGGCTTGTTCGTTTTAATATTTGGCCGTAAAATATTTAATGGAAGCAATTGCGCTCAGAAAGGAGGTCTGAACTAGACGCTATCTCCAAAGAATGTCATCAAAACAAAATGAGAAACCGCGAACATCTGATCTAGATTTAATTAAGTTTAACCAAAAATCTTTACTCAGTCAACTGGTTTCCAAAACTTTTACAAGAGGTTCGTCTTAAATGATTATTTATATAAAAAGTTCAATTATTAAAACGATTTTAATAATTTTCAAAGATTGATAATATTTGTAATAAGAATTTTGCTCTAATTCTTTTCGTATAACAAATCATTTATCATCTAAACAGACACTTTGACAGCTGTTCACAAACCAATTTTGTCGAGAATAAAATTCTCAAAAACACATTAGAGAACGACGAACTTATATTGAAATGAAAGCCGTTTATTAAAGGTGTAAGGTGTTCTAAAATTGATTGTCTGGTTAATTTAAATACATAAAATCGTAAAATAAGTGAGTGGGAGTCTATGATATCATGTAGTTTGCCACGGTCGCGACGATCGAGGTGAACATCCTTCCACGGCTGACCAATGAGATCGATTTCAAAATGTAATAACAATAAAAAGCCAGATTGACGCCAAATTTAATGCCTTCTATCACGTTACGTCAGATGGTCAAACCACTAAGGTATCTGGTTTTTGTATGACATGAATGAAACGGTAGACAGTTAGATATTTTTTAACATAAATTCCGTCCGTCATCGGAGATATCTAATTAATATTTTTAATAAAATGTCTCTCCATTTGAATATAAATTATTTTATGTGTATACTTGTGCGTGAAATGAAATGAAAATTAAACAATGCCTCAATTATTATTATACACTTCCGTTATTACGACGACATTCATAACAACTTATGTGAGATATTCTTACTTACAAGATAAACAATCATTGGTTTGGACAAAATAACGGTACGAAATGTTTTCGAATGTGTACTTTCTCTTTTAGCATTGCTTTATCCGTATTTATACTTATGTATATTAAATCATTACAACATTCTTTAATGTAATATAAAGATACTGTTAATTTTTTGCCTTGGCAAACATGTATCACAGAACTATTTATATAGCCAAATTCCATAAGACTTATTTATTATCATCCTAAAAGTATCTTAATCGACTACACTAAAAGTATTATGCCTGGGTTCCAACAATATTTAACAAATATTTTAAATTAAAAAAACCGATACCTAAAATATCTACCGTCAGGAATATAACAAAATATTTTAAGGCTAAACCCAAGGGCGGCTGAAAGCGAAAAGTGGAAACCTGCCTTTAAAGGATACGCTGTGTGAAGGACGCGGGGGAACAGGGACTTCGGCAAACGAACGCCCGCCCCTATAACATTATTCGCACACGGCACGCACGACCTTAGACCCTTACATATAGGATAAGGGACCCTAAGTTATTGTTTACAAAATTCCGCCAACGCAAGTGTTATTATAATACTCACCCTGATTTAATTATTTGATTCTCAGCTAAATTTTTCCTCACCGTCAATACCATTCACACAAGAGTCTGATCACTTAAACATGTTTGTTTACTCATATAAGCCCACAGACGTTGAGATTGATCTTTAAAGTGTTGTACAGCAACGGTGCTGTGTGTCGTTTCTAAGTGCGTCGCGACGTCGACGGCGCAGAGCGGCGTGTGCGCGCGCGCAGTGGGGCCAACCGGTCGCAACCGGGCCGCACTCTCACATCACCCGCCCTGCCACTGCCACTATAATCGCACTTGACACCGTACCGGGTTCGATATAGAAGAAAGTTTCACGTTTCTATGTCATTAATGTTTAAGTTTTAACTCCAAAGACATTCATGAATCATGAACATAAACCCACTCTCAGTACCTAACCAGAGCTCTAATGAGACTACCGCTCGATTCACACGAAGCCGACTAAATATTATAATTGAATTAGGTTTTCCTATAGTTCTTACCTATTTGGCTTCGGCTATCGTCGTTTGAGTTTTCCTTTATTGATTTAATCTGAACATGTTTGCAATGAATAATGAGAAATTAAAATCATTATCAATACACAACACCAAGGAAGCAAAGTGAAAGTGCCAAGATAATATCAAAAAGTATAGATAACCAAAGAGATAAGTTCTATCTTGTCATGCAAGACAATCGACGTTTAATTCAATTAGTCATTCTCTAAAAAGTGTACCATCTTTCACAAAAATCATCAACGCTCTATGGGTAATAAATTGGAAGAATGTTACTAGCAACCTTAAAAATTAAACGTTCATGTCTCACAGTAGGCCACCATGACATTGCAATAACAGCCGTGCTGCCACATATAAATAACTATCGTCATTATCTATAGACATTTAATTTATAATTAAGTATTTCCTACAGTTTCTCCTCATTGAACATAAAGTACTAAGACTAATATATTAAGAATTTGTGCCGGAAAATAGCGGTTACAAAATGTTGTTTTATTTTGCAATTAAATTTGGGGTCTCATAAAAGTAGCCTTACACACACTTCTTTGTGATAACAATGTAAATTTTAGATATGTATGTTATTCGGGCAAAAGTCATAATTTTCTGGTAACCGTTTATTAAATTCGATAGAGTTGTTTTTATACATGTAACCATATAGATTAGTTATGATATCATATAGCAAGAAAGTTAAAAAAAAAAGAAATATCTACAACAACGCGAAATTTTAAATTCTGTAGTTGAACGGAGAAGTTGTAAAAAATGTTTTCTTTAGAAAAATTATAGCTTATAAAATTGTTGTTATATTATAGCTGTTAAAATTTTTGCATAAAATATTAAAAAATTTATTCAATAACAATTCTAGTGGTTTATATCGAATTTTCATAGAAACGAATTCCAATATAAATCCAACTCAATTTCAAATATTGCGCAGAAAAATATTTCCACAGTTAATTAGTAGTTACTAGTGGTCTACTCAGAAGTACGTGCTGTGTTGAAAAACTAATTTATTTAAGGGCTCTATTTACAACACCCAACTCACAAACAGGGTGTCATTGCGCTCCGAGCAATATTTTTCTCATTTCAGGTTAATGTAAATCACCGTTTTCTTCCATTTAAGGGGAACAAGAAGTGTCACTACTCGTATACAACGTACTGGTGCTCTGGATTAACGTTTTAAAAAATGTTTAGTAACTAATTAGGACATATAAATTCATGGTTTTGTCATTTTTCAATGAAATATTGATAATAATTTTTTCACGAATATATTGTTAGATTAATTATCGTAACATTAGATTTCAGTATAACGCCAAAAGAAAATGTTCTCTATAACTATTTAGGTCAGACATTAGGAAAATGTAATGACGGTCTTCAATTTGTAATCAAGTGTCCTTGATTCCCTTACAATTTAATGATCATAAATTATAATTTTCACATAAAACCGATAAGATTTGTAACTGCTTCATTTTTTATACTTCATTAGTTCCAGAGCTAGAAATACTCGTACTAGAATTTCTACAATATCGGTCTAAGATAAATTAAAGTTGCGTATTGTCTATTTCTATTTTAACCGTTCTGCGATGAAGTAATCGGTAGCTGTGTACTAATGATCGCTTGCAGTGAAATAGCGTGTAATCTGCAATTTGAAGGCGATCATTGAGTGGTCACGCGAACCTCGGGCTAGTGCCCGGTCACGGATAAGGGACAACTTAAAATATCTCTTGTTATTCGGTCATTTAAATTTAACTCTTGCAAAATCAATCAACATAATATTAAATTCAACGTCTTTCTCTTTCTGTTACTGACTTTTTAAGCTTTGCAGTACATACATATTTGTATATTCGTACCTCTGTTACGGTTCTACACGAGTATAGATAATCACTGTTTCAATAGAAACCGCTTATCACAATATAATGCTCTCGGAAGTCAATGTTATTGTGGGCAAATTATGAATTTATTTGTGAATATTTATATGTAATTTTTAAATATATTTTAGAAATAAATTACAACCATCATTGTTAAGATGCAAATTCCTATTAGAAAAATAGCAAATTCTATAGAAGCAGACCTTTTAATACAATAATCTAAAAAGGCTCTAATCTTATGATTTTTTTTTTCTGTATCATGATGAACTAAAATTTTATATTGTATGTGTTGGTTTTGTGTTTTTAATAACTGGTATATGTTATTACTTAGATTTGATTGCAAGCAATATTTTAAAAATAACAATATTGTATACTAGCTGTTGCCCGCGGCTCCGCCCGCGCGTTGGTCGCTTTTCGCATTACCATATATGTAAATATCAAACTTAAAATTGACCATAACTTCTTATTTTGACTAAACAAAGTTTTGAGAATGCTCCTAATTATATGTAATCCAAATGTGAAAACCGCGTTCAAATCCGTTGAGTAGTTTTGAGGTTATAACGTAACAGATAGACAGACAGACAGACAAAAATTCCAAAAATTGTCTTTTTGGTTTCTATGACTCTTCTTCAATTGCCTCCTATCAGTTTTTTGGAAAATATTTAATGTACAGACATTAGATTTTTACTGTCTTATAATATGTAGGCATATTGATTAATGGTTATGGAAATTAAATCTATATCCGAAGCTTACCAGTATTGCATTATACTCTCATAATTTCATTATTTAGGCTAAACAAGCTTCTCAAAGTAAAATATATTCTATCTTTAAATTTAATAAGTTACTAGTAAACAATAAATCCTTACTAGTAGTACGGTAAATATAAAAATAATACAATTTACAAAAGTTATGACAACAGTATCTATGTAGGATTACAATCTGGATAAATAATATTGCTTTATGATGTTGGAAGCGTAATTTTTAATAACAACTAGAATGCTCTTGGGGATGGTCTCACCTGATGCTTTCCATATTTAGAGATGATAACCTAAATGGTAAGCAGGAAATCTCAGTATAAACCCAATCGCTCTATCTTTGAAGACCTTAGAATTGTGGTGAAGAGGAAGACTATTACTATAAAATTATTTTTTTTTTTTTTGTTTCTTTGTCAGTCTATTTACTATATTATTATCAAATCTATTAAAACTTTACGACGTCCATACTTCGATAAGACGTATACGAGTTAGACAGAATCCCAAGCCCTGGCTTAATCCGAAAATCAAATCTATAATGGTCAATAACCATGTTGCGTACAAAAAGCTGCGAAATATCTGGAATAATAAACATGTATATGTACGGACGCAAAGCGTCGGTATATTTTATCCTCTATTTGCAATACTTCAAGGTTGCAAACTCAAACTCTGTATTCTGAATCTCAGTAGGTGTTGGTAATCATTCCAATAGTACCTTTCTATATGTTAACTTAAATGCATTGAATGGACGTCCTCATTTCATAATATTAATTTCCTACAGACTGGAAATCTACTAACAGTATTCCGCTATCTAATCTGCCTAACCCTTCTTCATCATCTATGATCTATTCTCCATAGAAAGAATAGAGATACCTATCTCTATTCTCCATATCCTTCTAAAGTTCTTGAAAAATTGTTCACAAATATTTTCTGAATACCTCTGCTATAGAAATCTCCTGAGTCCCTTTAAATCCAATTTCAGACTCCACCACAGTACCAGTTCTGCATTATTGAAAGTAACATATAACATCCCGTGACCTGTATAGACATCAATAAACTAGCTGTATAAATTCTTATAGACTTCAATAATGCATTTAATTCAGTTGACTTCGACGTTATACTAGGTATTTCTACTACTCTCTCGATTACTCCGACTGCTGTTAAGTGGCTTAAATCTTACCTCGTTGGTCGTCAGCAGATTGGGAAATTCGATGAAAGCTTATGTGATGAGATAGAATCATCTTCCAGGATATCACAAGGCGGCGTACTGTCTCCCTTACTCATTTCTTTATTCATTGATAAAATCTCTAAAAATATTTCTTCTCTACATTATCACTATGCAGATCTCTACAGGTATGCCCCTCCCCTCCATATCATTCCTACACCGCAATTGCTGCTCTTGATTTTTTTTATTAAAAGGGTTTGTCATAGAGATCTTTATTAAGAGATAAGTTATCTTTTGCACATCACGTTTCTTTATAATGTTTTGAATTTTTTCTTACACACATAAATAAACTTTTCAATTAAAGATTTTCGCATTTTCAGTCAAGCTCAGTATAAAAATAAAATAAGCTAACATTTTCAGTCTTATGTATCTATTTAGAAAATTAATGAAGTAATAACAATTGCAGCAAGTAAAAATAACCAAGTAATTGTCCATTCTGTACAATTGCAAGCCATCATATGCATTTGAATTTCTTCTGTAACTCATCTGTATTCTTCTGATTTTTTGATAGATATAAGATTGCTTTAAGAAATAATTTTTAAAAGTTTAAAGTTACAAGTACATTATTTACTATATGTTACCCGCGTCTCCGTCTGCTTAAAGAAAACTAAAAGCAATGAAAAACTTTTAAGCGCCGCATGCGCCCGATTGACAACACTTAATTTCGAGATCGGGATTCGGGATCGATATAAAAAGTAACCTAATTTACTCCTAATTACATTAGATACCTGCCAATAAAAATCCCGTCAAAATCGGTAGAGCAATTTCTAAAAAACAGTCAGACAAAAATTTAAAATAATGCTATTTTGGTGTATGTACCGTATATATTATTATATTCATATGCATGTAATAAAAAATGGTTATTTCAATATTACAAATAGACACCCCAATATGCAAAAAGGTGGAAGTTATAATTTGTGTAAGTCATTATATTAGATTAAATACTATTATGCATAATGTATCGTTGGAGCCGCAGCACTCATTTCATTCCTTTAATTGTCTTACGCAATGACTTCAAACGTATCTAGTGTAATAGTTCGCCGTTTCTCATTTGTTCGTTAACATTTAACCTTTACTTTTGACATTTGAGTTATAGAAGGTTCTTTATTTCACCTATATTCTAGCAAATGAACCGCTTTTGTTCTTAGTGAGCCATTCAGTGTGCTCCTAGGAGGCTTTCACCGAGTTTCGCAAAGTTACCCATAGACACATTTACCAAATATAATACGACTCCCTATAAGTGCAAAACTAGATATTGAACGTTCAATGTGCCATTGTTCTAGTACCAGGATTGGGTTAGAAATTAATTATTTGTGATCTTCCTTCTAGCTAATATAAAATCTATAAATTAATAAAATTGTTATAAGAATTTAACTAACTTGTCTAATTTGTAAAAAAAACAAAAAACATACATACAATCGATTTAGTAGTCAATGAACGATTCATAATCAACAAAAATCGAGAGAAGAATAAAAACTGTAAAATTATAAATCAGCTGACATTTTAATAAAAGATAACGTATGACGTCTAGTTAAAATGTACACGTAAAAATGTTGAATGAAAATCTATATTATGTGGTGTCTTTAGAGTCAATGTGCGAATTAGTGAAGTCACCGTTTCGCGATGCTACGATGGTACCTAGATTGCAGTAAAGCCGGGGCGAGGGGTACGAGGAAGAGGGCAGTGTCCCTCATTGATCGCAAGCCGCGCAACATCCCCGCGCCCCGCCTCCTCTTGACACAACCACAAAATTCAACACTCAAAATTGCAACCGTCGGATTTCGAACTCATCTCATTCTTAACCCCATTAGAGCCGTAACTGATTGGAATGAATGTAGTGTATTATCCTCGTTCTTCAATGATGTCACCGGATGTATGGAGCTATATTTTTTGTGAAAAGTGAAACTTTTTCTCATTGCTTTGAAAATAAAAAAACATTAAACCGCAAAGAATTCGATAAGTTCCTATGATGATTAAATAACACATGGCCTACTTGTAACTCTGATGACAAATTTATTTATTTTTTTTCCAAAAAAATGTTGCTACTAACAACAATTTTCAATAATATTTTTTGTAATAGAATTTTAATGTAATAGCTGTCTTGAGCGCGATTGCTGTAGTATAATTAATTATAAATAAATAACATTGATTCTTTTAATTATATTTATTGATGATTAGACAAAACCCCTTATCAGCTATTACATCCTATATTAAAAACTGCTACTTTGGCATAATTAGATAGATAGGGTAAGGGGTGTTTGTGCGGTGGTGCGGCTATAGGGTGCAAAAAGCGGCTGATGAACGCGCGGCGGCGCTTGAATGGGCGGCGGCGCGGTGTGGTGCGGAGTGGTGCGGTGTGGTGTGGTGCGGCGCGGCGCGTTGCTGCGACGCCTGACGCGGCTGCGCGTCGACGACGCCTCCGCCAGTCCGCACACCGGCGGCTCCGCTGCCCCACGGTCGGCCGCACTCCGCTGAACAACAATGCTCAAAAACACAACGTAACTAGACAGACCCAGCGGCGGCGCAGTCGGCGATGCTCGAGGATCGGACGGCACGCGTGGCCGTCGAGAAGCGGTCCTGAACAAAATTTAATTTATGAAAACCATAAAAGAATTAAATTTGAAGCTGACCGTATTCGACGGAACGGTATAGAGGGGTGTGCGGCGTAGGGAAGCGGGGGCCGGTGTCGCTGGTGTCGCGAGTGTCGCGGGTCGGGCGGGTGATGGGGGGGCGCGGCGCGGGCTCGCGGCGCTGACATGGCGGGCCGCCGGGCGCGCCGCTCGCTGCTGGCGGCGCCCGCGGGCCTGCTGCTACTGCTCGCTCTGCTCTGGCCGGGGGGTAAGATTAGCATCCCATCACATTGCATTTCTGAATTTTTCTTTATCCGAAGTAGCATAAAATGAGGCAATTGTCATTTCATTAATACTACAAAACTATAATTCCATATCTTGATAAGAATATAAAATGTTCCATGACACATTTTTATAATTGAATAAAATCATAAATTAAGAAAATTCTTCATTTCTCATAACTACTGAAGTCAATAAAAAACACAATTTATTGACAAAAAGATATCTAATAGAGTTTACTGAACTTCGGGATTTTTTTTTGTTACAGTCAAAGAGTATTATAAATAAGGAAATAATTAGAGGACATATAATATCTTTTTAAGGCAAACGTAGTAGATCTAAAAGAATTTCCACAAAATTGGTGAATACTTTAGATGTACTGCAAATTTATCATTACTCTGATATGCCTTTTGTGTAATCGTGTCTACTCAGCGCCCACATCTGGCACGTTTCAGCTCGCTTCTAATGTAATTCGGGTTCCGAAATACCAAGGAAATATTTATGTAAGAAAAAAGTATGCCTGGAATATTCTACACAAAAGAATGTGCTTTTAAGCGTTGGCATTTTATTGGGAGCAATCTCAAGAGCATTTATCGTCAGATAATGTAACAAGGATGAGATTCCGTAACAAAGCCCGAGTGCGGATTAAGTCCTAATTTAGGTTATTTTATAGTCTTATTAAAAATCAAAGGGAAAATGCTCTCTGTAAGCCCCTTATGAGAACACGAAGCGGATTATTACTGAACTAATGATTAATTAATTATTTAAAGTACATTTTTTTCAAATCAAGGCTTTTACGAAAATTCTAATATATCAATATTTTAATTCAATAAAAATTTAAATACGATTAATTATTTACCTTGGTTTGTATTAATTACTGGTGGGACTCATTATTATTTTTTTACTGGTAGAAACTACCACATTCTCTTAATTTTAATTTCAACATATACATCAGAGCTTACAATAATGTTGCTAGTATGATGCAAAAATTTAACAAAAGCATATGCCAAAAATGATATTTAATGTATTCCTGTATGAAAAATAAAATAAGTTATCTCATTAATTCAAAAACAATACCAATTCCTGCTATTAATTTTCCTGTGAACTCAAATAAATAATAATACTAATAATTAAATTCCTTTAAACACTTCTGTTGTTAAAGATTTTTCTATTGATTTTATGTTATAATTTTTTGAACATACTCTTTATTACTTTGAAATTATAATATATAATATATATTATTACTTCAATTTCATCAAAAGCCATTCTGCAATGTATGCGGGTCACTTTAAATCTCATCTCCCTTTTTTAGGCACGCAATTAAGTTTTAATATCCACTGTTCATGTCGTACATTTCGTTAAGATTTACTTGAAATTGATCGTTCATTTTTGGATTTTAAAAAATTTACAACCGTTGCACACATATGTAACGAAGAGATGCGCTATATAACTATGCTTATTTTACATAGGGGTTAATTACAATATGCATGTTTATATTGCAATAAAGATCATAATAAGCGTATTCATTTCTCATCATCCAAGCTCAATAGCTTCAATCCAATCCAAACCAATGGTTTAAAGGAACCATTAAGTTCCATTACAATCGTGTTTATGATCCAATTTATTACACAATCACTCATAACTTACCCATTCTTTACGTCTTCATTTAAAAGATGAATCTTAAGACGCTCACTAGTCACAATTATAATTATGACCGTGACTGAATAAAAATATATCATAATTACATATATATAATAACAATAGCACGACACAGTGATAAAAAAAATGCTTAAATTAAATTATTTTAAGTGAATGCTATTATATCATTCAACAAATTAGCACTGTCAATACCCATATCATTCTGGAATATTCTATTGTATGTGACCAGAGGTAAGCTGCGGCTATCACGAGAAGCGGCTGCTGCACCATCTGCTGGACCATTACAACGTGCTGGAGCGACCCGTAGTCAACGAGAGCGATCCACTCCAGCTCTCCTTCGGCCTCACGCTTATGCAGATCATTGACGTGGTAATTTTTAATACCTTATCTAAATTAGCTTTATCAAAAACCTTGGAATAAAGTTATCTCCTACTATAAGAGAATGCAATGTAAGAAATGATTATACAAAAATTTTCTTTTCATGTTAATAGACTTTCAATTTTGACGCATTAAATACCTTAAAATGTTTGACCAGAAATATCACCTTAAAATTAATATAAATTACGTCCGAAATAATTCAATTGTTGTTTTCTTTTAAATATTGCTATATATAAAAATGTTGCAGGATGAAAAGAACCAGCTCTTAATAACAAACATCTGGCTCAAACTTGTAAGTATTTCATATATCTTATAAGATAATATTGTTATCTAAAAAAATTATCTGTCATAAAAGCTTTGAATTGTAAACAGCTTATCAATGTACATAACAAAGCATTAATAATAATTATACCTAGGAATGGAATGACATGAATTTGAGATGGAACACTTCGGACTTTGGCGGAGTCAAAGATTTACGCGTTCCACCACATAGATTATGGAAACCAGACGTGCTTATGTACAACAGGTATCTTTTATTTAAAACAAACAACAGCTATTTTATTTTAATTCGGGATTTAATATCACCTTAAATATTTATTTTAACAGTGCAGACGAAGGTTTTGATAGCACCTACCCTACAAATGTAGTAGTGCGAAACAACGGCTCCTGTCTCTACGTACCGCCTGGAATCTTTAAAAGCACTTGCAAAATAGACATAACCTGGTTTCCTTTTGACGACCAAAGATGCGAAATGAAGTTTGGGAGTTGGACATACGATGGTTATCAAGTAAGTCAATACAAATGTTTTGTTTCTGTCGATGATGACTAAGATTTCATTGATATCATGTCTTTTTCAGCTGGATCTTCAATTGCAAGATGAAGCCGGCGGAGATATAAGTAGTTTTGTTACAAACGGAGAATGGGAACTTATAGGTTAAATATTACATTTTTATGCTCTAAGTTATCAGAATATATATGATTCTCTGTTTACTATATGTTTGTGTTCTTATTTGTGCACAGGAGTACCAGGAAAACGTAATGAGATCTACTACAACTGTTGCCCCGAGCCATATATTGACATAACCTTCGCAGTAGTTATTCGGCGGAAGACTTTATACTATTTTTTCAATCTTATCGTGCCGTGTGTTCTTATTGCTTCCATGGCATTGTTAGGGTTCACGTTGCCACCGGATTCTGGTGAAAAACTCTCGTTAGGTAAACAATTAAATCTTAATTCATAGTATACATATATATATGTTATTTTAACATGTTTCTTTTACTAGGTGTTACAATATTGCTGTCTCTGACAGTATTTTTGAACATGGTAGCAGAGACGATGCCAGCAACGTCAGATGCAGTACCTCTACTAGGCACATATTTTAACTGCATTATGTTTATGGTGGCATCTTCTGTCGTATCAACAATTCTTATCCTTAATTACCATCATAGACATGCGAATACACACGAAATGAGTGATTGGGTAGGTACTCAGATATATATGGATATCTAACACATCATTTTATATGTATTTAAACCGAATTCATGAAATAAATCTCATTGAATGATAGTTTTAAATTAAAATATATTTACTTTCTTAGATTCGGTGCGTGTTTTTGTATTGGCTACCTTGGATTCTTCGAATGTCGCGACCGGGTTCAGCGACTACTCCACCGCCAGCTCGCGCGCCTCCTCCCCCAGACTTGGAATTGCGCGAGCGATCTTCAAAGTCGCTATTAGCCAATGTGCTCGACATCGATGATGACTTCCGGCATACCCACGCGCAACAACCACCCTGCTGCCGATACTACAGGTCCCTCGACGATCTACACGAACACTACTCTCCGTAAATAGCACGGTTACAATACTAAACCCCGCCTCGAACGTTCCGCAGTTTACCCGGCCGAACAGCTTAGAAACATTTAATAAATATCATTTTAATCGACATAGTGGATATCATATCATATCTTCTCTAAATTCTTCGGATCTTGGGTCTATTCTTTCACTTTGTCAGCATAACTCCTGTAGAGACCTACGTTCCCCTGCCGTACCCGTAGACTAGGATACACCATTTTACAGACGGTTACAGAAAAATATTTTTGCAGAAGTGGTGAAGAAAATGGCGCGGGTTTAGCGGCGCATAGCTGTTTTGGTGTCGACTACGAACTCTCTTTGATACTAAAAGAGCTTCGAGTCATCACAGATAAGGTATTACATCTACCGTTCATCAAACAGTATTTTTTTACAATACAAATACGATGATCAATATAATTTATACTCAATTTGTTCACAGATGCGCACAGACGACGAAGAGGCGGACATTTCGCGCGACTGGAAATTCGCTGCCATGGTCGTGGACAGACTGTGCCTTATTATCTTTACCCTGTTCACAATCATTGCCACGCTAGCCGTGCTACTGTCCGCACCACACATCATGGTGTCGTAGCGACCCGCCCGCTTGCGTCTGCGCATGCGTAACGTTCTGTGATACCGCGAATATAAATTAAGTTGTGATGTGTGAAGCGGTGCGGGTGTCGAAGCCGCGACGTTGGAGTTGCCGCCGCCTGCCTCGTCACCCACGCCCCCCTATAGAAATAAGTTACCGCTGACTGCCAACCTAATGCATTCCACCAAAGAACTGCCTATCCAGTTTCTGTCTTCTTCTTCCTGGCCTCTCATTCAGCGGCTCAATCTATGCTCTTCTATATACATGACTGGTATATACTTAATTTGAAAAGAAAACTGTACTTTAGTTTTCTTTCTCAAATGGTGTCCCTTTGCTCATGCTACAATATTGACACGCTATATAAATATTTTTTGACAGTACTTCCTAATTTGCTAAAATCATATAATACTTGGTTTTTTAAAGACCAAAGGCACAGGTAACATATATATCAAATCTAATATAGTCAAATTATCTGACTAAGATTTACGACAGCTATTTCAGTCGTATTTAAACTTGTAGCACAAAGTCTTCCTTCTTACCGTTTAACGACCTGTCGCATTGAAAATTTAAACTTTGTTATATCTTTCTTAAATCTTAAAATGTTTGTACAATTTAGAACTGGGGCAGGAAAGCATTGGCCCTTCATTTCCTTCTTGTTCGATTCCGTGAATCGTGGTTATGGTCCCTAACTTTATTTTCGGATGTATTTGTGTCAGTAGCTAGAATAGAACTTTACAAACAATGTTGATTCAATTGGTACAGGTTGTGATAAGCCTCGTTGTGAACGGGTCGATATTGTTATAAATGGTAAAATATCCAAGCTATAGCTTAATAAAATGATCGTTAAAAGTTGTAGTAAATTAAAATATTATTTTATTAAATTCATACTTGGGTCTTTCGGAGCAAATTATACAAATAAATAAACATTACATTGTGGTAATTCATACATTAAATCATGATCGAATTTTGAAATATTGTTAGCTTTTTCAATAAGTATTTAAACCACAAAAGGTAAACATACCTTTGAAAATATGACTTACATGTTGGTTTTGATTACCTGTTTTATTGTTGGACAAACTATGGTATACTATTATTATTATGAAAACAGATTAGGAAAACATCCATATGTTATTAAACAGTTCTGATTTTACTGTAGATCTTGATTAGTTTTGTGACGGTTATAACAAGCGACCCTCCAAATACCAGTCTAAATGGCAATACTGTAAGTTTATATCATGACAGGAAAACCATTTACTGTCTTCGAAAAAGAAGTTTATTTGTTTTATACTTTTCCATATAGAAAACACTGTAACCCTCTTAAAAAGAAAACTATAAAAGAAAAAGAGCTGCGCGGATACACTCATGAATAGCGAGTCGACTGTACCCTCGCAGGCAATCTTAAACTTAGTTTTCCTTTTTTTAGGCAAAATGCTACTTATTAATCATAGGCGCTTCTTTGGAAGTTGCGAAGCGAATGTGATTATAAGCCGGTGTTTTCTATCATCCCTTTATTTATTTATTGTTATTATAATAAAATCTCCGGAACCCTTACGGGTGTGGAGAGCCGCGCGGAGGATAAGGCGCATTAGGTCACCCATTGTTGGGTAAACCTATCTTTATATTGGATAGGTTTGTAATGCACCAAATCCACGTCGGAGTTGGGACGATGTTGGTCCACGTAATTTGTTCAATTGTTAGGGTTAATACTCTGAATTGCACTTTGTTTATTAAAGATAAATAAATGAAGAAATCTTTTATTTCACCCCGCCACATATATTTCCCTTAAGAAAGAAACATAAAACTTAAGATACATTATAGGCCATGACCTATATATTTTTATTCACTTTTGAAGCCAGCTGAGCAACCGTAGACAATCAATGCTATCCCACGGGATAACTGCACATGCGCACACATTCAGTAAAGTAAAATCCGGACTCCAAAAATGTACTGCGTAACGTCTGGCTGTTCAAGATTTAAAATTTTAAATTAAACTCTGTTAAAAAAACTCGCATAAAAACATGTAAGTTGTCAGAACAGAAAAATTTTAGAGTAATTGTAAATTACTCCATTCTTATGAGAAACAAGTTACGTAATTTCTGATAGCAAAGGATAACAAATTCTAAAACGAAATAACTATGTGAATTTAATAACGTTAATATAAAACTGATAACTTTGTAAAATGATGAAGAAATAGGACATCTTATATGTAACAATCAAGGCATTACTACTACAATTTCTGATAATGGTGTAAAAACGGTCTCAGTATATATATTAATTTATAAGGATTTAGAATTGTTCGCAAATTTTAGTTTTATTTTTTTTTCCTGAAAAAGGATCTAAGAAGGAATTAAGTGGGACAATTTAACTAATTTGTTTCATATTTTATTACGCCTTGAAAAGATAAATCTGTATTACGTAATGCAACCAATTAAAAATACGAAATTATAACGTGCGAATCAAATGGCATTCCTTTATCGCACTTTCGTGAGGACTTACAATCTTAATAGAAAGACGAGATTCCTTATCACATAAATGGATATTCGCTTCAATTTTAGTAACTAAGTTGACAGTGTCGGTTTGGGTATATATGAGTGTATATCAGTGTAGGTTCTAGCTGGAAGGGTGTAGGCTGTATAGGTTTGGGCGCGGCACGGGAGGAATCGCGTTTGCCGCGTGCGGCAGTGACCGCCGCCATGACGGCTAGGTCGCGCGCTCCCTTACTCGTCGTCTTACTTTTAGCGGCACTATATTCAGGTAAATCATTTTTGTTTTTCGTAAATGCGATAAAATTATAATAGGTTCGTTTTATTTCGTTTTGGACTTATAATTTTTTGTCTAACAAAAAAGCTGTTAAAGTAAATAATCAGTTAATCATACTCGTTCTTTATATAAGTAATAATGTTTAAGAAAGTCTTTAATGTAATTTTATTTTCAATATAATTTTAGTTTAATTCGATGTTTATTTTATCTCCCGGTTTGTTCCTTATTGATCGTCGCTGCAGCTTCTCTGTAGCACAGTGCGCGAGTATATTAAATTTCAAAAGTGTACATATACATGTTATAATACCGAATCTTAGGCATTTTCCTAGTATATAATATTTTATTTTATATTTCATAATCTTTTCTAAGTCCAACTTTTTATTCTATATCCTCAATTACTTGGTGCCATTGAACATTCCATTTTATTTAATTAAATATGATTGTATTGCTATATTAGGATGGTGTTCCGAAGACGAAGAACGACTTGTCCGAGATCTTTTCCGAGGTTACAACAAGCTCATACGACCCGTTCAGAATATGACACAGAAAGTGGACGTTAGATTCGGCCTCGCCTTTGTACAGCTCATTAACGTTGTAAGTTTATATCCCTATCACTAGATGTACTAGATACAGCTTTGGCAACATAAATTAGGTAAAGAAATAATTTTATAATGTATTCAATTATCGTAGAATGAAAAAAATCAAATAATGAAATCGAACGTATGGCTAAGGCTGGTTTGGATGGATTACCAGCTGATGTGGGATGAGGCTGACTACGGCGGCATCGGTGTGCTGCGGCTACCACCTGATAAGGTCTGGAAACCAGATATCGTGTTATTCAACAAGTGAGTAATGATATCCATTGAATAAAAACTAATACTAACATAAAATACAATTAAATGTAATTTCTTTTTATTTTTCAAAGCGCCGACGGTAATTACGAAGTGAGATACAAATCTAACGTGCTCATTTATCCAAACGGCGAGGTTCTTTGGGTTCCACCGGCAATTTACCAAGTATGAGAGGTTGTTATATATATAATATTTATTATATAAGTTACTGATAAGCTCTAACGTTTTTTCAGAGCTCGTGCACCATTGACGTCACATACTTTCCATTCGATCAGCAGACTTGCATAATGAAGTTCGGATCGTGGACATTCAACGGCGATCAAGTGTCACTTGCACTCTACAACAATAAAAACTTTGTAGACCTCTCGGATTACTGGAAGTCGGGCACTTGGGACATTATAGAAGTACCAGCTTATTTAAATATCTATGAGGGCAATCATCCGACTGAAACAGACATCACTTTCTACATAATTATCCGAAGAAAGACATTATTTTATACCGTTAACTTAATCTTGCCGACAGTTTTAATATCATTTCTCTGTGTACTTGTGTTCTACTTGCCCGCCGAGGCTGGTGAAAAAGTAAGTCGTGTATTAATGTGTTTGCACTCCACTAAATCTGTTAAGCATAGAGTAATGTCGTATTTATTC
This sequence comes from Danaus plexippus, assembly GCF_018135715.1. Classification (NCBI taxonomy): domain Eukaryota; kingdom Metazoa; phylum Arthropoda; class Insecta; order Lepidoptera; family Nymphalidae; genus Danaus; species Danaus plexippus. The sequence continues at coordinate 5,087,029 of NC_083540.1, read as the reverse complement.
ATATAAATTTTAATTCCCAGGTGACTTTGGGCATCAGTATTTTACTGTCACTGGTCGTGTTCCTGCTGCTTGTTTCAAAAATTCTTCCTCCCACGTCACTGGTTCTGCCGTTAATAGCAAAATATTTACTGTTTACATTTATTATGAACACCGTCAGTATCCTCGTTACAGTAATCATAATCAACTGGAACTTTAGGGGACCTCGGACTCATAGGTAAAATTCTATTAAAAAATAATGATACTTAAATGAAACTAATATTTTTCGGATTACTACGCGTATTTTATTATTTTAAAAACTACATGTGAATTCACATCTCGTCTGCCCGTAACCACGGTTTCTGAAAAGTAATCGAAACGTCGGGAGTATGCAGTTTTTAAAATAATAAAATACGCGAAGTAATCCGAAAGATATTAATTTCATTTCAATGAATACTCGTGTAAGTCTTAGACCTCATTATAATAATTATTCTCATACAAAATGCCTTTCTAATAAAGATATTTTTTCAAGAATGCCTCTCTGGATAAGGAGCGTCTTTTTACACTACTTACCAGCAGCTCTGCTTATGCGACGACCGCGCAAAACAAGGCTGCGTTGGATGATGGAAATGCCGGGAATGGGCGCTCCGCCACATCCAACAGCCACTCATGACTTGCCCAAACATATAAGGTAAAAGTCTTAATCACCAGGCATTCTCTTGTATTTGGATTACTACAATCTTAAATTAAAATGTTATATCGTAGTATGGTTTTTACGAAATTAGCATATTTTTTTCAGCTCAATTGGTTCTAAACAAGGTAAAATGGAGGCTATGGAACTTTCGGACTTACATCATCCCAACTGTAAAATAAACCGCGCGTCGGGTGGAGGCGAGGTGGGCGCGCTGGGAGGACTCGGAGCGCTCGGCCTCGACAACCGACGGGAATCCGAGAGTTCCGACTCACTACTCTTATCTCCCGAAGCGGCCAAGGCCACGGAAGCTGTGGAATTCATCGCAGAACATTTACGGAATGAAGATCTCTATATTCAAGTAAGCTTTATCCGACTGTATTCATAGAGTTCGAAGGTTCTAGAAAGTCTGACAATTTTTTATTTCTTCCACAGACTAGAGAAGATTGGAAATATGTGGCTATGGTCATAGATCGATTACAACTATACATATTCTTCATAGTGACCACAGCAGGGACCGTCGGTATATTAATGGACGCGCCTCACATCTTTGAATATGTCGATCAAGACCGCATCATTGAAATATATAGAGGAAAATAATTTTACATGACTTATTTTAAAATTTTCATTTCATTTTTTTATACCATTTATTGAAAAAGCAAAATTTAGGTAATTAAAATATAACTTGGTTTGGATAATTTATAATATATATATAACTCGATAGTTTTTAATGAAGCTCAATACCTACTAAAAATTATATTCTTTGTGTCGTAATTAAGATGTATTTTTTTAAGTTCAATATTCCTAAATGTAAAGTTTAGGTTCAAATTTATAGGGATATTTTAATTTCCGTAATTAGGTCTACCCTAATGGTGTTTATATACAATTTATATTTTCTTTTATGATTGTTATGATAAGCCGCTTTACGTATGTAGGTGTTTAGTACATTACCATTATTGAATAGCAGTTACGATTGCCGTTGTTGATATCTTTAGAAAGGCAGTAGCTAAAAGGCTCAATCATGTTCGAACTATCGATCTGCGTAACGAAGTATTTGAATATTACCAAATAAAAAACAGCACCTTCTTGGTGTATTAGGTCTTAAATTAAAAAAAATACTAATGTATATCTGACTCATGAGATTTATATAACCAGAAATATCTTCATTGAAATTTGGAATTCGGTTAATTGGTTTATAACGACTTCTATAATAAGTATAAGTGAATAACCTTTATATTATATATTTTAGATTTAATGAATAATAAAGCAAACTTAGCTTAGATTACAAGAAACTAATAGAATTATAAAATGGCTGTGTTTGATACTTAAAAGCACAATACTAAATAATCTAATATATATTAATTATATAATTATAATAAATATATTTAATTTTTGATTGTGCCAGTTGTTAATGCCGAAACATTATATTTATTTAAGCAAACAGGTCGCGAGAAACCTACTTTCGAAATACTTATAGTAGGAGCATTATTACAATAAGTATTTTTATAGTTTTTAAATAGTTTGTGGATTTTTCTTTAAACTTAATGTTGGACCTAGTGATGTTCTGCTTCAAAGCCTTCGTGATTTTGAGTTGTTGTTTAAGTATATGCATACTATACCTTATGTGTAGTATTTTAGAGTATCGGCATGTGTTTTAATAATAAGTTAATTATTATCAAATATATTGTAATAACTTTTGGTGAAGAAAATCTTCCAAATACATTACTGAGTTTGATTTTACCGACATATTAAATTGTTATTTTTTTCTATGGCCATCGACACGTTTTACGAGTGAATATATTTACGAAAGTATTAAATATGAAAGGATTTATCTATAGAATGAATATATGCAGCACGATATCTGACTTGGTAAATTGAAACCTGATCAATTACTTACATGATGAGATCTAAGATTTTCGCGAGTTTTATTCATTTAAATGAAACTAGTATTTTTCGGCTAAACTACGCGTGATTTATTTTTGTAAAAAACTACATACTCCCGACGTTTCTGACATCTCGTCTGCCCGAGATCACGGTTGCTGAAAAGTAACCGAAATTACTTTCATTTTCATCTAATAAACATTTGATAACATTTCGCTCGATAATGTTTAGAGAACACAGTTGCTTCAAATTAAATTTCAATAATCATAAATAAAACAGAACTGCGTAAAGTAAATGTTTATTTAAATCACAATACTTATACTAAAAGAAACTTAAAATGTTTATTAAATACTTAACATGTCATTTTTGAAGTTTAGAAAATATTTTATATCTCAATATGTTCATTCTGATATAAAAACGTTGAAGTGACTCCGGTCTACTTACATCACTACTGTATTTCATACGGTTTTTAATCGAACCTTTCACCGTTAAATAACTAAAAAGCAATGTTTAAACTAAATTATTATTTTTTCTAGTACACAATTCAAAATATTCTACATGAATGAATTTTACTATTAACACAATAATTTTTATGTTAATTATATTAAAAAAAAAATGTGCCGTAGTGTAAAATACATAAATGCACTCTTATAGTTCTTTGTTGCATTCCATTTATATTTTTTTAATTATATCATAAATCTTATTCTATCTTATAGCTTTACAAACTGTTGGCTTAACATCTAATCATCAAGATCGTCATGAGACGGGGAGGTCGGCGAATAATTTGGTGATGTCGGCGAATATTTGGATGGACCGGACGAAGATGAATACGCCGGTGAAGATGGTGAATAATTAGAAGATGTCGGAGTGTAGGTTATATTAGTCGGAGAATATTTATTAGAAGACGGTGAATATCTGGGAGATGATGGGGAATATTGTGGTGAAGATGACAAGTAGTTCCGCGATGATGGTGAATATCTCGCACTGCCCGGATGTTGAGGTGACGAAGGCGAGTACGCTGTGCTCGACGGGGAATATTGAGGACTCTTCGGCCCGTATTGATGGCTTGTCGGCGAATATGTGGGACTTCCTCCGGAAACCGATGGTGATGTCGGCGAATAATTCGGTGATGGTGAATATTTCGGCGATGACGGAGAAATACTTGGAGATGCCGGTGAATAGGGCAATGAATATGAATGGCTCGTCGGTGAGTACGGTGGTGCCGGAGGGGTGTAATTCGGTGATGAGGGAGAGTAGTTTTGTGAGGTCGGACTATAAACAAGATTACTGGGGGAGTAATTTAGAGACGATGGCGAATATCCTTGCGAGTTGACAGAATACACGGGCCCGCTCGGTGAATAAGATGTACTTGCGGGAGAATAGTTCGGACTAGTCGGTGAATAGTCTTGTGATTTCACCGAATAGCTCGGAGAGTTTGGTGAATACGCCGGGCTGGTTGGCGAATAGCTTGGAGATGTTGGGGAGTATCTTGGTGACGGGGGGGAATAGCCGGGGGACGTTGGCGAATACCTTGGTGAGTATCTCGGCGAGTTCGGCGAATAGATCGGTGACGTTGGTGAGTAATTGTGTGATGTTAGAGAGTAAGAAGGTCCGGTGGGGGAATAGACTGGCGAGGACGGCGTGACACTGGGTGAGGGAGCAGCATATACTGGACTGGTGGGAGAATACGAGGGAGACGCTCCCGCTGGCGAGGCGTAAGGTGATAACGGAGCGCCCGGGGAACCTGGTGACCCTGGTTGTGGCGACCATGAACTGCTATAAGCAGGTGACAACCCTGACGCGTCTGATGCTCCTGACGGCGAGAATGATGGCCCTCCTGGTGTCATGCTGCTTCCAACTGAAAAAAATTATCAATACGTTAATAACCTGCACACACTTGAATGTTGAATACGGAAATTTCTCAATATTAATTTTATATTACAAATTTAATTTCTTTAACTGCTTGTAGAACATTGTATATATCAGATTTATTACAAATTCATTATTTCAAAGAGAGGACGCCAGCCTCGCTGACGTTACTAATGTCACTTGTTTCAGTACGTTCCAGATACTTCGATTTAAACGGACTGATTGTCGAATTGTAATCTAAACTGTCAAAGCCTAATTGACTTGTTCGTATTTGCAAAACATCGGCAAGGATACTAAATTTTTCACATGTATTCTTATCACGTAATAAATCTGCTCCGGTTATATATCAGTAGTCGTTTCAAAATCCGGAACTATAGAAAATTACTTCTACATTATCCTCCCTACGTCATCTCATGGCATTCTTAAGGATACAGCAAGGACCTGTGGTTAACTCAAGAGTAAGTAACACGTGATTAGTTCAGAGGTACGCTCTCCACATCTGTGGTAAAGACTGAGGAGCGTTCTTCATTACGCACGTTCTCCGGATGATTATTTTCTTGAGCTGGATCAGGATTTACAAACACACTAAGACCGGCAGTAACTGATCACTAGAGCGATCCCACTTCTGATATCAGATTTATTACAAATTCATTATTTTAAAGAGAGGACGCCAGCCTCGCTGACGTCACTAATGTCACTTGTTTCAGTACGTTCGAGATATTTTAAAATGAAATTTCAATTCTTCTAAATGTTCTGATATTTCTCGAAGGTTCTTCATAATCACATTCTTTATGATCCACACTCGCTGAACTCTACAGTCCGCTGTCATGCGTCCAAACGTCATATTTATACCAGAATTCAAACATAGTTCTATTCTCCTTTTAAACAGTCTTTGATTTCGTTTTACTTTTAACAATAGTTACGACGACCAATAAGTTGTTATAATAATTGATGACAGCCTTAAGTTATTTTCATGTTGCATCCGTCACTAAAGCTGATAGCGCCGATATATATATAAAGATAGTCAGACATACACAAGAAATGGTTTATTTAATGATATATAATAAGGTACCAGGTACCTCATATTTAGTATGAATATGTACATTAATTGACTATATATACCTTGACCAGGCGACCAAACACTGCTGCCATATCCGGGAGTGTTTTGGTTTGACCAGGGCGTCATCAGTGGTGTCATGGAAGGTGTGCCGACACCGAAATACATCCCACCTGCGACTCCCATTCCGACACCTAGACCGCCCATTTCCATTCCATGTTTACATTTCTCAGCATCCAGTAATAAATCGAAACAACCTATAAAAAGATCAGTTAATTTCATAACTAAAAAACTATAATATTATATTAATTGCTTTAAAATTAAACATCGTATTTACCGGTTCCCATTCGCGGCAATTGCCCCATGATAATATTTTCAGAAACGCCTCTCATAGGATCAACTTCAGCGTGACTAGCCGCATCAAGTAAAACATCTACAGTCTCTTCAAAAGAACACCTCATGAGTGCTCCGGTATCTTGTCTGTTAATACCGTGACGTGTTATAGCCATAAGATGACCTTTGGCAGTCATCACGTCACAAAGCAAAGCGAGATGTCTGTAGTTTACATAAAGACCATAGAATTGCAACACAGCATTCATTTCCTTCTCGACTGACTTCCGCACAGCCTCTATACCTAGCACTTGGAATATCTCACAAATATCGTTACTGAATGTCCGCACTGGATCTACGTCTCGTTCTGACAGTACTTTCATAAGTGAAGTACCATCTGTTTCCAAAAGCCACTCTGCGATCGCTTTAAATTCGCCTTGATCTGTTATAATAATGCGTTTCTTCGCTTCAGTCTGCGGCAAGTGCATGTACACTTTTGCTATAGCCTCAATACCCTGTAAAGTCATGTCCGATAACATGTTCGCTTCAATACATCTAAGGAACATATCGTCTTCCATTTTATCGACCGTTTCTTCGTCGTTGTCTTGGAATTTGCTCTCCTCGTTGTTCATAATTCTTATTCGCAAAACCAATTTTTCAGCATTATCGTCATTGAAAATACAATTGAGATCATCCCCGAACCCAGCGTTAATCTTCTCAGCGATCTGTTCCATCGTCAGCTTCTTGTCTGTCATTCTCTTGCGGTCCAGTTCAATACGCAATAGCCAAGGTGAAATCTTTGTTGGATCAAAATCAGGCATTTCATAATAAACATTAACAAACTCTTGATCTTCAGCAATAACTGTGTTCTGAGGGTCTGGATCGTAGTAGATAGCGGTATTGGCTGTGACTTTACGCAATGTCGTGTGTTCCAATCGACACAGAACATTCTTAGCTTTTTCTGCATCTCTGGCCGCGCCTCCAGTAAGGAATACTGTTAGAGATGGTGCTTTTGGTTTCTTTGATATGTTAATGATTTCTTTTAGACGCGGTACACCAAGAGTTACGTTTTTGGATGACACACCGGCAAAGTGGAAGGTATTCAATGTCATCTGAGTAGCCGGCTCTCCAAGAGACTGGGCTGCCAAGGCCCCAACCATTTCACCTGGGTTGACTTGTGCTTGTTGGAATCTTGTTTCAATTTCTCCAATCAACCATTCGAAAGCTTCACTTGATAGTCTGTAATCTTCAGATACATACTTCGTGCAAAAAGTAGATCTTACTAAACATTGGAAGAGTAAGGTTGCATTTTCATTCGCTTGTTTAGACAAACGATCTTCACCAGCGACAATGACACATTTCTTCAAAAGATCTTTCACGCCTTGTATCACTTTTATCGGACTTAAATCTGTTGACATTCTCTTATTGATGTGGAAAATCTTTTGAACATTCCAAATCATTCTTCTGAAGTTGCACGGCAATACAACTTTAGATTCACCGCTAGGGAAAATTTGTCGCAATATTTCACGATCTTTGCAAAGCTGTTCCCATTCGCTTTCCAAGTCGGCAATCACGTAACCCGACTCCGTTAGTTCTTTTATAATATCTTCATGGAAAATTCTCTTCAAATACCTTTCATTGGTTGGGTCGAACTTAAATTTCTTTTCAAATGCCTTGTTGGATAACTTTACAGTGGGCATGTTTTGGAACTCTACTGTTTCTCCAGCTAAACCATCCTCACCATATCTTAGTTGAATCAGTTGTCCAACCGAATTTCGGACTGTGCCATCATAATGCACCATAACAGATTCCATAGCCTTTATCAAACGCCGCTGAATATACCCAGTCTCGGCAGTTTTGACAGCTGTATCGATAAGACCTTCACGACCTCCCATAGCGTGGAAATAAAACTCAGATGGTGTTAAACCGGCCAGGTAAGAGTTCTCTACGAAACCTCTTGATTCCGGACCATAATCGTCTTTGATAAAATGCGGCAATGTTCTCTTACGGAAGCCAAACGGAATACGCTTTCCTTCGACGTTTTGCTGACCCACGCAAGCAATGACTTGTGAAATATTGATGTTTGATCCTTTGGAACCAGCGACTACCATAGCTTTAAGGTTATTGTACTCTGTTAGAGACTTTTTGGCTGAACCACCAGTTTTGTCACGAGCGTCGTTAAGAATACGATTGACCTGATTTTCGAAAGTTTGCCTCAGAGTATTACCAGGAGTTGGCTCAAGCTCCATATTGTGAGCTTTCTGTATAACTTCTATGACATCATCTTTAGCCTTCACAATAGCCCTTTGGATTTCTTGATATGTTTGAGGATCAGCAATTGTATCCCCAATACCAATGGAGTGACCTTCCAATAGTAGCCAATTATTGATGACAGTTTGAATGTTACCGTAAAAACGACCAGCTATTTCATGTCCTAACTCCAACATACATATATGCAGTAAAGAACCAGCAGATGCACCAAGAGATTTCTTACACAGAATACCCATAAGAAGTTCCCCGTGTTCCACAATTACTTTAGTGTCTCCAGGTGATATCCATCTATTAACACCATCGTCTTCATCATCAGGATGTGTGGAATGAGTACGCACCATATTGACATTTCCAGGAATGATCAGAGTAAATATTTGTTTTCCTGTCCAAAGCGGTTGTGGCTTCAGGATGCAAGGTTGTGGAATTTTTCCATCCCATGTTGGTAAAAACATAAGCAAGTTCATTACTTGCTCTTTCGTTAAAAATACGTCTCGTTTTGTCATTTTTCTGACAGCAGTCAGTGTATCTTGCACAATACCCATGACTGGTTTATTAGCTTGTGGAGTTATAATTTGACGAGGCGTTATGTGTATGTTTTCAACTTCCGCTCGTGTTTCCATAGACTGGGGTACATGTAAATTCATTTCATCGCCGTCGAAATCAGCATTGTACGGCGAAGTACAACTCAAGTTCATACGAAATGTTGACCATGGTAATACTTTGACCCTATGACCCATCATACTCATCTTATGTAGTGTTGGTTGTCGGTTGAAGATAACCAAATCATCATCTCTCAAGTGACGCTCAACTTTGTAGCCATATTGTAGATGCAAATCTGATGGTTTGGGGTGGAATCTTAAATCTATTCTTTCACCATTATCCCGAACAATGTATTTTGCACCTGGGTACTGTGCGTTTCCTCTTCGCACGAGTTCTTGCATCCGATCAATGTTGAAGGGCGTTACAAGCTCGGGGAATGTCAAATTTTGTGCAATAGATCTTGGGACACCTACTTGGTCAATGCGCAAATTAGGATCAGGTGTAATTACTGTTCTAGCTGAGAAATCAACACGTTTTCCCATAAGATTTCCACGAATTCTACCTTCTTTGCCTTTTAGTCTTGCTTTTATGGCTTTCAAGGGTTTACCAGATTTTTGCATAGCCCTATAAAAATGAAAAATTAATTAATTTAGTTAAAATTGTAAGTTTCATAATCATAGAGATAATTTTACATTTTAATTATGACATTCTAACATCATAATGTTCATAAACTTACTTAGGCATTCCTGGCATGTCATTATCAACAAATGTCGCAACATGGAACTGTAACATTCTGATATTGTCAGTTAGAACATGAGCCGCAGCTCCTGATTGTTCATTTCTCATCAACTCATTATTAGCTTTTATAATATCAGCAAGCTTATGGGTCAAATCATCCTGGTTTTTAGCAGATCCAAACATAACTACAGCGGGTCTGACTGCAAGAGGTGGTACAGGAAGGACTGTGACGATCATCCAATCGGGTCTGGCAAATTTGGGGTCCATACCCAAAATAAAGGAATCTTCATCTGAAAAATGGAGAAATAACAAGGTAACACAACTCTTTTATCATTACAAAATTTACATACAACATGCATATGCAATTCAGTTTTGCAATTCAATATTACATTTTAATTTTTATGCTTAATATAGCCTAACAGTTACTAATAATGAATTGAAGATCAGAAAAAAAAAACAATAAATATGTTCTAATTTATATTTAACGTTAAACATTCATAACTATGAAGTAGTCTTTCATCACTGTTTGACACTTACCCCTACCAAGAATAGAAATTAATCTGAACATGCAGCATGCATGGATTTACAATCAGAAATATTGAAGTCTCATATACTGAATGAAATATACTTACGAGCGCAATAATCACTCAAAAAAAAAAGAGAAAAATCAAACATTGATAGTGATGGAGAATTTTTTAGGACTATTTACTTGCATAATTTCTTTTTCATGACAGTATGATAATTAAAAAGTAAATCTTAACATAACATCACTTTATACCTGTTATGTGTTTTAATATTTCATAAACCCGTTCTGCGGTTATTATTATCTTTTTATCTTGTGTGTCTTCATTAGCATGTTTCCATTCTGCTGTCAGATCTAACCCTTGCCGCCTGATAGAAGGTTGGTAATGACCACAACCTCCATGTCCTGTGCCCCTTTTGCCTTCTTCCCCTTCTTTTCCAATATCCATATCTTCTCCACCCTCACAAATATTTTTACCCTTGCAAAGGTCATATACATAAGTCAACCTTTTACGTGGTTGACCTTTAGATTTCATTACCACTTCTTTGATTTTTGGATTTGTCTGAAAATATTAGAATTTGCAATTACTTCAATGTAAATTAATATATCTAATCAAGTATTGTATTAAAACAATTGTACTACTTACAGGACTGACAAGTAATTTTGAGCAATAAAAACAAACACATCTTAATACTTTAATTGTTTTGGTAATAAAACCAATATGAAATACTGGTTTGGCTAAATCAATGTGGCCAAAGTGTCCAGGGCATTCTGTCATATTTCCAGCGCAGGTTTGGCATCGAGAACTTCTGTCTATCACCCCTTGTCGAGGATCCATAAGCCCACCAAGTTTGGGCCTTCCCCCTTCCATTGTTTCTGGGAAACGAATTCCCCCTTCTGTGACTGACATGCGACGCTAAGAAAAAGTTCGTTCTTCATTAAATACATTACTATTGATACAATTTTTAAATATTTGAAGCATATAAAATTTAATAGCAACGCATTACGACTTCTGCATTAGCAATCCAAAAGCTGTGAGATATTATGATAAAAAAGAAGTAAACACGACGTCGACTCAACAGAATCACTGGCACTTGCACCATATTAATCATTTTCAATCAAAATTTTGATGTGTAAACTGAAATTTTCTTTAATACATAAGTTTGTAAACATAATAAATCGTAAACTTACGATTTCATCTGGAGATAAAATGCCAAATTGTACTCTTTTAACTTGGCGCAAAGGCGCCTTCGAATCATTCGTGGTCGCCATTTTGACGACCAATGACAATAATTACGAGTGTTTGTTACGAACTCCTTTATATACTCTGTTTAATTTTTTTATTTTATCTACTACGTGGAATATACTATTCAGCCAAGAAGAAGAAATTGACCCTTAATTAAGTTTATTGAAACATTTGTTAAAGAAAACGGAAAGAACACAATGACTTACTATTTTATGAGACCATATATTATAATTTAAAAATTTTTAAAGAGTAAAAATTTGCCTGACTTGAGAGGTGAAATAAATCTCCTTGAAAAAATGTTATATATCGAAGACTTCTTTAACACATGTATATATTGAAGTTACTATTATTATTTATAGTAGCCAATAAAATAGAATGTATATAAAAAATATTTTTTTATATAATATATATGTTTAAAATATTTCAAAACTAGAGCGGATATAGATAATATATCTGCTTTAGTTTTATAGAATATATATAGAAATATATTTATCTTGTTCTTTCAATTCCTAGTGTATCACATCTATGGCATTCGACGTTAGATGTAATCTGTATTTTCTACTAGGACGAAGTTTTAAGATGTTATATAAGTTTATTAAACACAGTTTAAAGATAATAATCATGGAAACCGTTATACTCTAGAATCTAAACTCTGAAGTTGTAAGTTGTACCATAGATAAAACTCACTTATCCGTTTTGTACGATTTATGTTACAAATGTTTTTATGTTAAAGGCAAAAAAAAATGTTATAATATCTCTAATAATCTGAGATGGATACCATAACAAAATGATGTTTTATATTTTAGTCCATATAAAATAAAACTATGGATTATTAAAATTAAAACCCACTTATTTATCACATGTAGCGATTCGAACACTATAGAATATAATCAAGAATACTTTCTGATTTTTTTTTAAATGTTCTAATACATTAAAACCTAACATAAGGGTTTTGTAAAATTCAGAATATACTACTTTTTATATATTCACAATTTTTTTTTATTAAATATGTAATGAGAATGTTAGTCGCTTCTGAATACCACATAGCAAATCAAACCTTTTTAATATCTATTCCATATTAAATGCAATTCCATAACAAAAGACAAAATTATATTTTTAGGTAGGTGCCTATGTAGTTTACGAGGTAGAATGCGAAAGCGACCCCTTGTAGCTCCACTTACGGCGGCTGAGGGTAGCCGGGTGGGTTTTAGCCGGTAGGAGTCCGGCATAATCATACGCCTCCCCCCGGGGCATGTGGTATCCATGAGAATTTCCCACATGTTAAAAAAAAATTTAAAAAAAACAAAAAGGTGCCTATATAGTTATGTACCTATAATCTTGTCTTTAATTAAATTTTACCTATGATAGATGTGACATCATCACATCAATAACCGCCATTATACCCAGGATTGCCATCCGTCCGGATTTCCCCGGATTCGTCTTGGAATAGATTGGAGTGTCTGGTGGAGTGGGGGAGGGATTAATTAGTAGTCTGGTTTTAAAATGTTACGGATTTTTAAAACAATTTGTAACTAACTGTAATAAGATTCGGTTTGATGGTACATTTAAAATAACAATAATGTTTAGCAAAATTTATTCACGTGGCCGGATTTTGGATTCTAAAACCTGGGGTTTTCACGATTCTTGTCCTGGTTTTTAAATTTTAGAGATGCCATTCTTAAATATTCCTACAATTTACCTAGGCTTGAACACTATTCAAAAGGTTGTTTTGGTTAAGAACGACTCATATTTTCAATTATTTATGTACGGACGGCCTTACTAACGCATATTTGATACTAGTTTTTTCCGACGTCGTCCGAGTGAACTTATGAATTGGCTCAGAGAGAAACGAATGGAATATTAAAGAATAAATATTAACATATAATTTATCATGCCAACATTCACCTACATCTATAGTATATTTGTTTTGGCTCGATCTTAAGGTAACTTCACAGAATTTCGGGATACTATAAAATAACTTATGTCTCATTTGATGTCTAAGTTACACTACTCACAATGTCAAGTTTCAAAATCTGTTGAGGATTTTTTTCCTGTCAGGGTAACAAACATCCGTACATAAACATAAACTTTCGCGTTTATTGCATTATTAAGATTACATTTACATACTAGTGTCTAGTAGTTTAAAGCTTTTGTTTTTATGTACATCATCGGACATAGACAGCTATTTTCTTTATATTCACATGGGCGGTGGACCTCCCAAGAGCTGTTGAAAAAAGTCTAATATAGGTGATGGATAGAATTATTGATAAAGTATAGCAACCTGGAACTTGGAGCAGAGCGGTACCGGTATATTTTTGAAGGAAAAATTTTTGTAATCCCATCTGCCGGTTCGAAATATTTCATATTTGCAATGTCAAACGAAGAATTACATAGGTTGCTATGGAGAAGCCAGGCCCTGTTGCATCACACTAATGGGAGCTGGAAGTGAGGTTCTAGGCTGCTGTTACATCAATGTATAATGATCAAACTATAAAGATAATATTTTAGACTTAAAAAGTTTGTTAATCTTTAAAATTAACTTCAATTGCCTTATATTATTATATAATATAATAAATAATTTGTATCATTCATAAAAAAAATATTTCCATATTTTTTAATTAGTCTTAAAAAAAAATCTTTTTATCGGTAGGGATTTTATTTTAATAGGACGATTTCAAATAGATCACGTGTATTAAACCACAGGAAAATAATGAAATGTAATAATAAGTCTTATATTTAGCCGGTTTATATTATGCAGGTATGTTTATTAAGGGCTATAACAAAATTCTTTCTCATCAATCTTACCAAATACCAGAGCTTGGTCCAACGATCGTTATTAAACAAATTTATCCCCTAATTTATAATCGCATTGTATATTTAATGTTAAAACATATTTGTTAAAAATGCATCCTAATGTTCATTAGTTTTCAAACTATTTTACTTAATTTGATTACATAATCAACTGTTAATTTGTTTATAATGAGTGCTCATGAAATAGTTAGTTACTTAATAGATATTCAAATATCAGATAACATATTTATTTATTGTTAATCTGTGATCTGATTGTATCTTAAAATAACATGTTCTTCGATGGCTTAAAAGAACAAAATAATATTAGAATATATTTTTGAGCACACAGAGGTTGTATGTTTTTATTATTTTCACTCTCAAGTGTATTATGTATTTAGGCATATCAGTGTGCTAAAGGAAACAACAAATGCCACATTAATTAATTTTATTGCAAAAGTTATGTTAATAAATATACTTTGGCAAAAAAAAATCTGGCTTAGAAATATTATAAGGTGCTCATTGCTTTGATTTCATTGTATTTATAGCTCACTCTATATTATAAACCTTTGTTATATTTTACTACCAGATGCAATACTAATATTAAATTCTAAGAAGTCTTTAAGTAATGTTGTTCTTCGCTTTTCAGCAATATCCATTTGATTTTCAAGATCTCCCCTGTCTGTGGTTTCAGCCCTTTCTATTTTCCAAGATAAATTCTCTATTTCTGCTTCCAGTTGTGCCTGTAATCAGCATGTAAAAAATATAATAGCAAATATTGAAATTGAGACCATGAATATTCTGTTAGATAATGTACACATGAAAGTAACACAGACCTGCTGATACTCAAATAATTCTTTTCTGGGCCCTATATCCATATAGTATGCAAATGGGTAAGTGTATTGAAGTGTGTATCTACACCGCTTCAAGAGTCTAGCTGCATCCCAAAGGTACTGCCAATCAATCCATGTGCCCTCCCCAGCCATTACCTTATAGTTAAACAATATCCATTTTTATTACATTATTATAAAATAAATTTATGTTATAAATGTATTTTATTAACATTATAAGATGATAAGAGCAAAATAATATTGTACCTTTTGATTTATTCGGCTTTTCAAAGTTGCAAGTGTCTGCTCCTCTAGTTTTAAAGACCTTGCATGATTTTCCCATCTTTCATAGTAATGCAAATATTTTTTTAAAGCTTCCTTTGCCTAAAACCAGACTTAGTCAATAATGAACATTAAATACATAATTTCAGAAAAGTTATAATATTTACTTGAGCTTGTTGACTATCTGTTACAGAATTAGGGTCTTCCTTATAGCGACTGCACTCATAGTACTCTGATCCATGATAACCCCAGTCGCCAAGACATACCCAACAAAAATCATGTCGGCAAGCACCACATTGCATATGATTACAACCACCATTTTTTTCTATACAGATTTGACATTTAGGACAGTCCTGGAAACCAATTAATTGGTAAACAAGTGTCAACAAGTATTGATAATACTGTCAATTTTATCTGAATGATCTATCAGAACTCTAAAGACCAATACATTCATCATATTACAAAGACCTTTGTATGAGCACTAATATAGTTGGCAGTTTCAGAATCATCGGCACACTTTGTCAGCCAACGCCTTATAGTAATACAGTCAGTGGGAGCATGATGTGGAGCCCCACATGAGAAACAAGTTAGCATTTCACAGCCTTGACATTCAACACGACGAGCACCTTCCCGGACCCAGGCACGATATATCCACTGAAACCATTTAACTATACATATTAGTTATTATATATAATATTAAGTCACTTTAGAAGTATTTCACATCTTGCAGGGATTATTCTTACATTCATAAGTTCCTATTATAAAAATAGCTGTTACTACATGTTCTTTATAGAAAGTAATGCATAGTTTAAATTCTGTTATATGATTTTTCTTTTTACTTACTCCGTTATATGTTTATAATTACAATTCTTATATACCTGACAATTAGGTCCTGGACAAAATCGGAGCTGAGGATGGGATTTAACATGATCTTTGAACATAAATTGTTGATAGCGTTCTCTTAAAGCTGGTTTTGTTACATGAGATAAAACAAAGTCCTCTGGTACTCTTACTTCACAATCTTGAGCCATACATTGTATAGTGTTGGAGACTCCTACATTTTTTTCACTAATGAGTATTGCTTGCATATTCACATTTCAATTTAAAGTATATTTTTCAGTAATAGACATACCTTGCATGATTTGAACTTCAAAATGCATTGCCCAACATTCATTGCAAAAAAAGTGCCCACAAGCAAGTGCACTGTAATTATTGATGGGGGGTGTGGTTGCACAAACAGCACAGATAGATCGACTTGTGCAACCCTGAACAACTGGTAGACGAGGTTTCACACAACTGTATACAAGAACTTCATTCGGATTTTCGTTATATTTTTTTATAATCTCTTGAGCATTCCATTCATAAGCATGCAACATTACCTAGAAATAAATAACAAGTTGTTAATGGTATTGTGTTAGGTTCTTAATTTGTGGTATTCTTCTCAGCGAAAAACGTGCAGTGTACTCCCCCAACGTCATGTAAATAGAAGGCACTAAGATCACAATGGTTCCGTTCTAATTAAGTGTCATATAAAGCTATACTACCTTCGCTAGTGAAGGTGTTATTTGGAGACTGTTACTAAGTAGTTCAATCGATTCATTCAATAATTTTTCCACTTCTTCTACTCTAAGACAAGTGTATTGAAAATATTCTGGATCTGATTTGCTACGGTCCACAGCTTCCATATCGCAATCATCTTGTCCTCCGTAATAGTCATAGTCGTCTCCATCATTGTCCGAATATTCCATATCAGATTCCGCAGACATTTCAATATTATGAAGATTAACGTATATTGTATGAAAAATATAAAAGAACAGAAATCATTTAATCCACAAGAAAATGAAACGCTACAACAACCTTAAATAAATAATAATGATTGGAACTTGTTTGTGTTTAATATCTTAAAAATCAAAATAAATTGAAGACTGAAAGATTCCTTCATAAAATTAAAGATTAAAAATTTAAGACAAGACATTGACTTTTAAATTTACTATTTTGAATCTGTTTTACGTCCGCATCAACACCCTGATGAAACACATAGACATAATTTTTTTTACAGATAATATATATTTATGTATTGTGTTGCTAAAATCAAATAATAATTATTTTAAGAATTCTAATTAAATATTTAACAAGAAATACGTACGCAGACTTTGACTGTGTCTTTTGTTTGTCGAGGCTTCTTCAAATAGGTTACATAATCCTCTTTCTAAATCATACTTAAAGATTTTAAAGACTTAAAATTAAATTTTTCGATTTATAAATTCTTTTTAAAATTTTAATTACACCAGTGAAATATATAGTTCTTTTATTTTGTAATAATTTTTCTGTCAGTCATCAAAATCTTTTAATTAGTTACTCAGATTAGTTCCTTTAAATGAATTCTTAGGAAAATAATATGGTTATTAATATAAAAGAAACCTTATAAATCAAACCCTCTTTAAAATTATCTTTGTCACAACCTGTGTAGAAAAAAATGATACATTTCTTTATTGTTATCCGGTCTCCAATTTATACCATTATTTGATAATTTTTTTATGAATAAAATGACGTAGGATCTAAAGTTCATTTGTTACACATTTAATTTTTTTATTTATACTTTTATTTATTTATTTATTTAGAAAGCGAGTATGGTCACATTATATTTTATGTTTTGTGTTATTATACTGTCAAATAAAGGTCACCTTCATGAAGTTCACCTTCTCCGGTATTCAAATTTAACAAAGTAAAAACATAAATTCACTTCAAAACATTTATTTATCGTATTATAAAGGTACTTCTTTAAATAGTTTTCACTCTATATTTACAGAAAATATTTCTTAATATATAAAAATTTAGTAAATTGTTTTTGTTGTAGTTGTTCAGTGGTTATAATTATTTAAAAAAATAATGGATATAACTACTACTCAAAAGTTTATAGAACGTGGGTCCCATAGAGGAAAGGGACTCGCTGTGTTCACTAGTGGTGGTGACTCCCAAGGTATGAATGCTGCCGTACGGTCAGTCGTTCGGATGGGAATTTACTTGGGTTGTAAAGTTTACTTCATCCGTGAAGGCTACCAAGGTATGGTAGATGGTGGAGACAACATAGAAGAAGCAAATTGGTCATCTGTTAGTTCTATTATTCACAAAGGTGGTACAATTATTGGATCTGCTAGATGTATGGATTTCATGTAAGTTGTTTTTAATTAAATATTTGTTAACATATTATTTCACTGCTTTAACTGTTATAAAATGCATTTCATAATTTGAGAGCAAAAAGATAGCAAAGATTTTGTTGTTTCCAGGTGAGTAATAACTAAAAAGTTTGTTCTAATTAAAAATAAATATATAAGTTGGGTTTATTTTTATGAGTCTAATGAAATAGAGGAGTGAAATTATGCATATTAATAATAATGTGTTTTAGGAAAAGGGAAGGTCGTCTTAAGGCTGCAAGCAACCTGGTCACTCGAGGTATAACTAATTTGGTGGTAATTGGTGGTGATGGTTCACTCACTGGAGCTAACCTTTTCCGTCAGGAATGGTCTAGCTTGCTTGATGAATTATTAGAAAATAATAGAATTACTAAAGACCAAAGAGAAAAGTATAAACATTTGCATATTGCTGGAATGGTAAATACAAGAAATATACTTTAATATATCACATGAGCTAATGTTATAACTCCTGTTATAAAACCTTGTTACAGGTGGGTTCAATTGACAATGATTTTTGTGGTACCGACATGACAATTGGCACAGATTCAGCATTGCATCGCATTATTGAAGCTATTGATGCTATTGTAAGCACTGCTTACTCTCACCAGAGGACATTCATTATGGAAGTCATGGGTAGACATTGTGGGTGAGTTCACATATGATTATAATTCATTAAGAACATAATAAGAGCTTAGGCCATATTAGCCAATTCAATTTTAAATTATTAAAATAATAATAAACAGTTTATTGGTGTAGATATCTTGCTGTGGTAACAGCATTGTCTTCTGAGGCTGATTATGTGTTTATACCTGAATCACCACCTACAGTGGACTGGAGAGATAAGCTTTGTTATAAATTAGAACAGGCAAGAGTTAACATAATGAATTTATAGTGATGCCTTGCCCCCTTCCTGTGTGAATGTTTTGTTCTATCACTAGTTTTTTTTTTTAACATTACTTTTCCATTCATGCGAAGTATCTCTTTAGTTTTCTTGCAGTATATACGGCACTCAGTACGGACGCTACCTATTGTTTTATTTGTGAAGAGCCAGCACCGCTCGATTGGGATAAAAAAATATGTGAAAAAATTAAGGAGGCAAGATTTCAAGTTTTTATTTATGTGGGGGAATGGTTACTTAAAATTCATTCCATATTTAAAAGTCTTGGGCTAGGCGAATATATTACAGAAATATTTAATTGAATTGGCAGTTAATTGGCACATATATAAAAAAGCACTTATCTATGGATATTGTATTTAAAAACAAAATTTTCTCATCTCCATTGTCCATTATGGTTGGGTACTGCTTGTTGCAGTTATCTGGCATTAGTGGCCGCTCTGGCGAGCGAGGCTGACCAAGTTTTCATTCCGGAAGACCCTGTCCCAAATAATTGGGTTGAAAAACTTTGCAAACGTTTACAGCAGGTATACAAATTTTAGTGAAAAGGCTTACATAACACAGTCATCAATAAAGTCCATAATTTCTTCCTGGCTCTACATCTTTTACATCTCTCTGACCTGTTCTTCAAGGGGCACATGGCATTTAAGGTTTTAGATAATAGGCTTTGCATGATGTTGAATTGTTCTTGCTTTAAGTTTTTTTTGATTTTACACTTATGGGCTGATCACATTGAATGTCTTGCTAAAGTATGTGTGTGTTTTTAATGTAGAGATGTTAATTTATTTTGGCCTTACTTACTGTATTACTGTTTTTAATTTGTCACAGTTCTTCCTATTAAATCCTATTGAATATGTGAGACCAATAGAAGCTTGAGAGTAATGAAGGTCACGAATCACAAAATAGGCGAATAACACAAAATATATTGTAGAGAATTTAATGTATAAAATGGATTTTTCGAGAACCTTTAATTCTAGGAGCGTAAGTCCGGTCAGAGGCTTAATATAATCATAGTAGCTGAGGGGGCCATCGATCGCGAGGGTCAACCTATCACCGCGGAGCTAGTTAAGAAGGTGGTTGTTGACAACCTTCAACAAGACACGCGCATCACTGTCCTTGGACACGTGCAAAGAGGAGGATCACCATCAGCTTTTGATAGAATTCTCGTAAGTACAATCTTGTCTCCTAGTGAACATTGTCCCTGGTTGTTTTTCATTTTAACCATAACGAATAACAATAACTATATCAAGGGTTCCTAAGCTTATTTGGACTACTGCTCATTTTGAGAATAAAATATTTTTTAACGCCACCATATTTTAACCAACAGAAAAAAACACCATAACGTGTCCTAGGTAAATGCAATTACAAATCAACCCCCAGGCCTCTACACAATTCTCATATTTATTTCCTGGGTCTCTTACCGGGCTCCTTTAGGCCTGCAGCACCCACAAGGGGGCGTTATCACCCACTTCGGGAAAGACTACTCCATATTATTCGTTTCAAGTTAATTATGAACCAATTGTTATGAAGAAAATATTACTGTCTCCGGATTTTTGGATTATTTTTATAATATATCGTATTTGTATTACGTTACTTAATACTTAATCCTAGGAATAGGCCTGATTTCTTTAATTGCTTGAAAATGAAGTGTCAATTTCTTGTTCGGAAGCTGAGATTAGATTAAAATGATTTATAAGGAACGTTGTTGAAATGTTTTTACAGTTGAAACGTATATTTTTATAGATGTGTGCGTGAAGATACCTTTTACACTGGTGTTTGCTATAAAACAAATATTATATATAAAAAACAAAATTATTAACACCACGCATCTCGCTTTTAACCTACGTGATATTAATTACAATGATGTAATATTAAAATTAGAATCGAAAATAAACAACCAATTTTAATGCATAGAAAACAGTTCAAGCCAAATATTATATAAACGTGTATATACGAAATCAGATACTGTTGCAGCTATAGGATTTTCATATCTTAACTATCTTAATACGATAAAAAAGTAGATTCATGAAAGATAAAAAAGGACTTTTATAGAAATATATTAATTATTTAATTAATTTAATTATTATACGCCGAAAATGGTTTGGCTTTTTTTGGTTACATCACTTTTTACTTTGACCAAACGTGGCTTACGTGACCACAGTCAGTCCGCCCTCGCCAGGTGCTAATTAAATTAAACTTAAATAAGTTGCATTCTGCTCGCAAATTGATCATTTCGTATTTACAGTAATCTATTATTGCTGTATATATACTGCATATATTTATTTGAATAAATTTTTACATACTTATATTTTATGATTCACTTGTATTTTTTGAGACGATTTTAATTATATTTAAATCAGTGTTAAATGTAACACAAATGATCACATGAGGTTATACTTTACGTCATTAATCTAGGGTTGCCGCATGGGCGCTGAGGCCGTGATGGCTCTAATGGAAGCCACGCCCGAAACTGAACCGTGTGTGGTGACCCTGGACGGAAACCAAGCCGTTCGCCTGCCGCTCATGGATTGTGTGCGACGTACTAAAGCCGTGGCACAGGTTGGAATAAAGTTTTACAATTTTTCAAGATATTCAAAGATATAAATCTAACTAAGGCTAGATACATATATATGGATTGAAAACTCAGTGAAATGTTGAATATAACAAGACCTTTACTGACCAGGCTATGGCTGACAAAAACTGGGATTTAGCGGTCCAACTGCGCGGACGCAGTTTTGCAAGGAATCTGGAAACATACAAAATGTTGACCCGTCTCAAACCGCCTAAGGAAGCTTTCGACGCCTCCGGCAGACCGACCGTAAGTTAGCATTAAAAATAGATCCTTTTAATATTTGCGAATTATTTATTATACATTAATAAGACTGGTTAAAAGATTCAGAATTGTCATACGCGACTCCTTATTAAATCAGTGAACTATTTAAATACTTAACAAAATATCCCTTTGTTGAGAATGCCATACGCATCTGACTACGAAGTGATTTTCCTGATACTTATATTTATTCCAAAAAAATACTCTACGTTACAATTAAAATAGAGGTTTGGTTAGTTTTACTATAATTAAGAATAACTTTATAAAGTCCTGTATTATAAACACATCCTGAAATTCCGTTCCTGGTTCACCTATTTACAAAAAAAAAAACAATACTACAAACATGGAACAACTACTTCAATACTACAGACGTAAATTTTGTGTTACTATGGCTATTTTTAATATTATGTTGTTTTTAATATAAAAAATTACATAATATCGATTTGCTTAAGAATTTTTTTTGAGGATTGTAAAAAGTATCCGTAGATAGGCGTTATAAGAGAATTCTATGCCATTATTATAAGTTTAAAAAAAACTTAAAATTTAGATTCAGATTTTATATTCATAAAACTTAAGTCATCATAGTATTTAGAGAGAATTACGAATGATAAACTAGAACGCTTAGTATGTAGTTTTAAGATGCTAAATGCGAAATCACACGCAAATAACCAAAATAATAAAGTAACTTTAAAATAAAATAAAGGATCAATTTGGAAACATCCTGTATATGTCTACAGCGATATCAAAGTCGCAATAATATGTAGTTTCAAGATACTTAATACGTAATCACATTTAAATATATTACAATACAATTTAATACAGGAACCTGAAAATAAAATAAAGTTTAGCGATTGACGTCATTTTGGAGACATCATTTTGGAAACATCCTGTATACATATATATTAATATCAAAGTAGCAATAATATCTAATATATGGCATATTAACAATTGCAGGAGGGTTATACTCTGGCGGTGATGCACGTGGGAGCCCCGGCGTGCGGTATGAACGCGGCGGTGAGGTCGTTCGTCAGGAACTGTATCTACCGCGGAGACACCGTGCTGGGTATACACGACGGTGTAGAGGGACTCATCAGCGGGAACATCGCTAAGATGGAATGGTAACGAATGTTTGAATGGAAGTCATTAAACGTTTAAATGAAACTATAATAACGTCGGGATTATGTAGTTTTTAAATAATAAAATCCGCGTAGTAAATCCGAATAATACTAGTTTCATTTAAATGAATACTCGCGAAAATCTTAGATCTCATTATATAATAAGAGTTCCGGATTACCACGTGTTATCTTATTATTTATAAAAACTACATTCTAACGACGTCTCGGTTACTTTGCATCAACCGTGACCACGGGCACACGAGATGTGAGATTTGACAATTTGTTTTAAAAACAATAAAATAACGGGTAGTAAATCCGAAAATATTACTTTCATTTAAATTTTAAATGAATACTCGCGAAAGTCTTATAAAATGTTGCTTTATTAACGAGTAAGGATGTGTGGGTAGTTCTGGTATGCATATATCCTAAACTTCCCTTGATCACTGTATCATTAAGACAGATACAGACACATTTCGTAGAGAATATTAAGAATCGTCTGTAAATTTTCATATCAAAAATTTTATCAAAGTATTACAAATATATGCAAAAAATATAAATATCTTTCTCACAATTGCACACCCACACGTTTAGTACAGCAATGTAATAATAGATTCGCCAAAACTTTATTCGGTATAGATATATAGCAAACAAATATAATGAAAATTATTGAGAATGTTGTATTATTTAGGTCCGATGTAACTGGTTGGGTGGGACAAGGAGGCGCCTTCCTTGGAACCAAAAGGACGCTACCAGGTGACAAGAAGGCGGAGATAGCGGCGAGGATCAAACAGTTCAATATACAAGGACTGCTTATTATTGGAGGGTTTGAGGTACTATGAGAAAAAAAATGTATTTACAAACTACCCTCAAAATTTATAGTCTTTATAATTCAAAATGAACAGTGAGAAATGTTGGAAAATATGTAAGTATTGATATTATTCAAAATTTCAATTATACGCGTACCTCACAAAAACTATTAATCTTTATTTGTCTAACTATATATATTATTATTGTATGTATGTCCAAATCACGGGGAATATTGTTTGAATTTTATATATGCACAGGCTTACCAAGCGGGTCTGGAGTTGTACGATGGTCGCAGCAACTTCCCCGAGTTTAATATACCGATGGTGGTGATACCGTCCACCATCAGTAACAATGTTCCTGGCACTGACTTCTCACTGGGAGCGGACACAGCGCTCAATGAGATCACAGAGATATGTGATCGTATCCGACAATCAGCCCAAGTAACTATATAACTTCTTGTTAATTGCTATCTGATCCTGAATAAAGTAAAAAATTACTAGTAATAATCCATTATGTCAAATCAACATGTATGTATGTATGTATATATGTGTGTATGTTTGTGTGTGTGTGTTACTTGAAATTTGCTATCTTTCATGGTCAAAAAACTTAATTAGAATCTACATTAGAGGTTTCATGGTACATGATATTTTTTTAGGGTACAAAACGACGTGTTTTTGTTGTTGAGACCATGGGTGGATACTGCGGGTACTTGGCAACATTAGCGGGTAACTATATTTTATAAAAGACATGATTCTGACAAATATAAATATTAATATAATTTAATTGCTATTTTTGTAGGTCTTGCTGGTGGGGCCGACGCTGCTTATATCTACGAAGAAAAGTTCTCCATTAAGGATCTGCAACAAGATGTATATCACATGGCGTCCAAAATGACCGGCGGCATCCAACGCGGTCTCATACTCCGTAACGAGAAGGCCAACGATAATTATAACACTGATTTTATTTATAGACTCTATTCTGAAGAGGGGAAAGGTTTATTTACAGCGAGAATGAACGTGCTCGGTAAGTTGAGAGGTTGCAACCTCGAAAACTTAGTCGTACCTTCGATGTCAAAAACAATTTTATTCTGTTACAACATTTTATATTTATGTTTCGATTTTTGAACCGATTCGTAGTGTTTTCTATAAATAAATCAGAATTGTTCAGCTGTCTTTTGACATGTAGCCAAATGATTGATTTTTTGACCAGCCAATGGCTATTAATTATTTACATATAAATACACACTCTACCCAATTTTGTTTGTCATATAAATTATAATGTTTATAAATACAGGTCACATGCAGCAAGGAGGTTCGCCAACTCCCTTCGATAGGAACATGGGTACCAAAATGGCGGCCAAGTCTCTCCATTGGCTGGTTGAGAATATTCAACGCGGCAACACCGGACCCGATTCTGCCTGTTTACTCGGCGTTGTGAAGAGACAATACAAATTTACACCGCTCGAGGAGCTCAAAGCTCAGACTAATTTCGGGTTAGTTTCCTCACACTATTGTATAACTATACTCACATCTATATGGTACTTATTAAAATTCATGTCTGGATGTGACACTTAGTTATGTTTTAGATTAAAAGAAAAATTAAAATATCAAGTAGGTATTATAAAAACTGGCGAACTAACTCCATAGTGTCTTCACCAAAGAATGTCACAGAATTCAAAAGACTGAAATGAAATATGAAACTGTCTCATGATATTGTGATATAAATTACATACTTTATTTTAATGTATGTTTGCAGCCAAAGAATAGCGAAGCAGCAGTGGTGGATGAAGTTACGTCCTTTGTTGCGTATCCTCGCCAAACACGATTCTACGTACGAGGAAGAGGGCATGTACATGACAGTGGAACAAGGAGAATTGGATCCTGAACATGTTATCTAATCTAGTCATTTAATCATTTGAAATTATATTAGACCCACATACATTGGTATAAAAATGTTGCTAGATGCAAAAATTTGTTTTAGAAATATAGTATTATTATCAATATAATCGTGTTAAGAAATAATTTTCACATCATATATTTTTGAATTTTATTTATATCAGAGACTTGTTACGCTTTGATGAAATTGTACTATTGCTAGAGATTAATTTTTTCAAGGAATGTGAGAAAATTTATTTATAAACATATTAGATAGTCAAGTTAAATATTATGCTGTGTTTTTATAATATATTTTTTTGAAATACCTTACAGTTTTTTGGGGTATCCATTTTTATAAGCAGATATTAAATTTTGTTGTCTTAAAATTAATCCTTCAAAGACAATAATAATTTTTTTATTACTTTATCTTTTATAAACAGTATCTGTGGCTGAAAATAAAAACTTGTGTAAAAGACATACTTATTATTTATTAATAAAACTAATGCTTTTTTAGTTTTAGATATAAAAATATATGGTCCTGTGTTAGTGGAAGATCGTTGTTTTAATCATTTTTATTAATTTTTATTTATAATCATATAATAAAGAAAATATCACTCATTTAGTTTTATTTGTATTATACTAATCATATTATACAATATTTAAAGGAAAAATTTAAAAGATATATATATATCGGCGCTATCAGCTTCAGGGCGCATTTTCATTGGTCGATAAGGCCCGCATTCGGGGTGCGGGAGATTTCTGTAACGCATGCGATAAGGCCCGCATGCGGGGAGCTATTTTCACTGGTCGTTAGAGCCCGCAATTGAAGTGCGAGAGAATTAGGTACCTACAGTTTGGCAGTGGGTTTTGAGATAAGCAGACGTACTTGCTATGGATCAACAATTATTGCTTTGTTAATAAATATATATAAACAGCGTTAATAATATAAATAATGCGCGTAGTATTGATGACGTCTAATAAATGACTGAACGGAGGCGAGTCACCGCATGCTTTGTATCGACCGAGTTATCGTTGACTAGTTTCATAGGTCGTTATCCCGAATGCGGATATCACCCGCACACGTTTAATCGACCGAGTTATCGACCAGTGGATTTCATTGGTTGTTAGCTCGCATGCGGGTACTCCCCGCAATCGGGCTAACTACCGACTTATCGAGCAATGAAAATGCGCCCTCAGTGACGGATGCAACATGAAAATAACTTAAAGGCGCATTTTCATTGGTCGATAAGTCGGTAGTTAGCCCGATTGCGGGGAGTACCCGCATGCGAGCTAACAACCAATGAAATCCACTGATCGATAACTCGGTCGATTAAACGTGTGCGGGTGATATCCGCATTCCGGAATAACGGAATTCGCATGCGTTATAGAAATCACCCGCACCCCGTATGCGGGCTCTGACGACCAGTGCAAACGATAAACTCTTTGCGGGCCCTATGGCATGCGTTACAGAAATCTCCCGCACCCCGAATGCGGGCCTTATCGACCAATGAAAATGCGCCCTAAGGCTATCATCAATTATTATAACAACTTATTGGTCGTCGTTACTATTGTTAAAAGTAAAACGAAATCAAAGACTGTTTAAAAGGAGAATAGAACTATGTTTGAATTCTGGTATAAATATGACGTCTGGACGCACGACAGCGGACTGCAGAGTTCAGCGAGAGTGGATCATAAAGAATGTGATTATGAAGAACATTTAGAAGAATTGTGGTTTCATTTTAAAATATCTGGAACGTACTGAAATAAGTGACATTAGTGACGTCAGCGAGGCTGGCGTCCTCTCTTTAAAATAATGAATTTGTATTAAATCTGATATATATTTTTTTGATATATGAAGTAATTGAATACAGTTTGACAAATGCATTTTCGTAGTGAAAAATAAATATACCATTGACGTCTACATTTTATAACGGTTTTTGAAACCATAGTTTAAAAAAAATGTTTTTGCATAAATGAAAATGTTGATATAATAATATACTTTAAACTCTTTGTAGCATTAGCTAGAATATAGCATTACTTTGCTTCTTGTTAAATCACAAATAACCGTTCGAAAAATAAACTGATTAATGATTAGTAGTAGATTAGTAGTAAATACTACAAACCCTTCTCAGTAGTATCAAAAATCTGTTCATTCGTATAATGTGACTTGTTAACATGAGGTAACCTAAAGGTGAAACTTTTAATAATGTGAACTTTATTTAAAGTCATAATTAACTTAAGGACCTTATTATTTAATAATGTTGGTCTGGTTTAAAAAAAAGGTGGGTTTTAAGAATCAGGTAACATTGTATTTATCTTGTTGGATAAATATAAATTAAATAATAAAGTTTTTCTACAAAAAAGAGATATTTTATTAAGGATTTAGGTAAATTATTTTAATTTTCTCTAAATTTATATCTTAAACGAAAAAAAACCATAGAGATATCATTTAGAGATTCTGATTTAATTCTATAAGTGCCAACACAACAGTCAACAAACAAATGATAGATTGTAAACTGTTGACGTTTGTCCGCGTAGCAAGTGAAAGTGGCACGTCAGTCGAATCTCTGTCAAGAGCGTATTTCAGATTGTTCTCCTTCCATAGAGATCGGCTGTTTACTGGTTAAATATTCGGGTAATTTATAATACTATATTTTTTAAATTCTACCTATTCAGTACATAAAATAAATTTATATATGTTTTGTTATTAACTGTGTTACTTTAAAATATAGTTCTATAGTTTTAGGTTAAAACCGGGAAGATGGGAATAAAACCTGCAATTGGCAGAAAATCTAACAAGAACCCCCCCGTTTTTAGTCACGAATTTATGATACAAAATCATGCCGATATTGTATCATGTGTTGTTATGGTGTTTTTAGTGGGACTTATGGTCCAGGTAAGTGTTATAGAGGTGCCACGTAAACTAAAAAGTAACTGTTTTTTGTAACATATTTTATTTCAATATTAATTTTTGTTGTCGATTTATTGTTGTAGTCAACAAGTCCAATTGCTAGTTTATTTATTGGCCTCCACCACAACGTTACTGGAGTGGAACCAACTCGCGACGCTCCAAAAGGTGAACCTTTCACATATGAAGCTGGTTGGAAAGATGCAGGCGCTGTATTTTTTTACTCAATGGTTTGCATTGTATTCCATGCAATTATTCAAGAGTACTTCTTAGATGTAAGTTGTCTACAACTATTACAGTTTGTATGTATCTATTTGTACTTTCTGTCACAAAAATACGATTTTTTTTAATATTTTATTTTTAGAAAATTTCAAAGAAGTTCCACCTGTCCAAATCAAGACTGAGTGCTCTCAATGAGTCTGGACAGCTGATTGTGTTCCAACTGATGACTCTACTTTGGGGTGGAGATGCCATACTCCGTGAAGGTTTCATATTCAATATCTCACAGCTGTGGGATGGTAAGTTCATATGTATTATTTATTTATTGGTTAATATATATATAACAAATATTATTATATTTTAAAGAAACATTCTAAATTAATGCTGTAAGAAATGGTCATATAAATACACTAGATATCAATCACCAAACAGGTTTTATAAACATAGTAATTATTTCATTAGTTTAACATTTTGACAGCAAAAACAAGAATAACTGCATGTATCATAACACTTATTATAATTTTATGAAACCTCTAAAATTCCACTTTATTCTGTTCTGGAGCTGATCATAGCAACAATTTTAGCGTAGTTTTCATTTTACAAAAATGTGTTACATCCTATAGAATGATGTTCATATGTGTTTATTATTAGGTATTTTATAGATAGAACTAATAGAAATAATAGTTTGGTAGGTTTTCTTTATTTTAGGAGTTCTTATTTTTGTTTGTTTGAAATTATGATTGATTTGAGCGCCACATACTATGCCAATATAATATTATTATAAGCAGATATATTAACTTATTGTATAGGTTTTATCATATAAATTTTAATAATTTTTAGGATACCCTAACCACCCAATGAGTTTCCTCCTCAAGCTGTGGTGGGTGGTTCAAGCTGCGTACTGGATCCACACAGTTCCGGAACTCTACTTCCAAAGAATCAAAAAAGACGAGATGTCAAGTCGTCTTATACAAGCGTCTGTCGCTTTCACCTTTATCATTGCCGCTTACTCCTTCAGGTTATATTTGATTAATTAAATATTTGTTTCATAGTTACTTGATTATAGTTATAGAATTAT